>NC_135955.1:86380141-87615346 GCF_053455715.1 Rhinoraja longicauda
TACTACGTTACTAAGTTCTCCATATCCTTCTTACATTCTGTCTCGCCATTGTTTTTGATGTGGCTCACCACAGTGGTGTCATCTGCAAACTTGAAGATGGAGTTAGAGCCGAATTTGGATGGTAAATGTGTAAGGGATTACAATTAGCTCAGCTGATTTAAATTTCTTGATGTGTTCTTACAAGTCCTCTTTTGCTCCCACAGGAATTTATCCAATAACTTTCAAGTTGCATAATGAAATCCCTGAAATCCCAATTCAATTATTTCCAAGAGCTACCAGCTCTGAGCTCTAATAAACAATGTTTCCCACTACACAAGCAAATCAAATGAGTGCAATTAATCATTAAAATTGCAGTATCTGAATTATTTTCATGTATACAGCAATTTTACAGCTGTGAGCTCCACAACTGGCAGTGAATATAGAACATGTTGGCATGTGTGGCTTAAGTTTTCAATTGCACATTCGAGTTTGTGAGATGACCAGGAAAGGTCAGAAACATAATTTCCTTAAGCTTTATTTAGTTTTAACCATCAAGACATTTTTCTCATACATGAGAGGAATAGATCGGGTAGATGCCCAGAGTCTCTTGCCCATAGTAGGGGAATCGAGGACCAGAGGGCATAGGTTCAAGGTGAAGGGGAATAGATTTAATAGGAATCCGAGGGGTAACTTTTCCGAGGGGTCGTGGGTGTATGGAACAAGCTGCCAGAGGAGGGAGTTGAGGCTGGGACTATCCCATTGTTTAAGAAACAGTTGGACAGGTACATGGATAAGACAGGTTTGGAGAGATATGGACCAAGTGAAACTAGTGTAGCTGGGACATTGTTGGCTGGTGTGGGCAAGTTGGGCCGAAGGGCCTGTTTCCACACTGTATCACTCTATGACTCCATGACTCTATTTTGGTCCTTAATACACCTTAATATAACGCATTATCCCACCTTGAAGCCTTTCAGTGATAGGATTTTGTCACCATCGATATCTGCTTCTGTCTATGGACTCTCTGCCCATTAATACACTTAAGATCCCCCCCCCCCCCCCCTCCCCCCTCTATTCACTCTTTTCGGCATGTCAGAATCTGACCTCCCAAAGTGTATTACCTCACACTTGTTTGGATTAAAGTCCACTTGCCACTGTTCTGTCCAACTTCCCAGCTGATCTATGTCCTGCTGTATACTTAGACAATCCTCTTGGCCATCAGGCAATGTTAGAGACTAATTAGATGCTTAATTAAAATAAGACATCCTGGTCCAGCTTAAGTAACATTGTACTCACGACATGTATCTTACTCACAAAGAGTGAGAAAGTTGAGAGTCCTCAACTTTATACAAGTAGATGGGTTTTTTTAACGTATTTTCAAATCTATTTTGTTCTCCTTTCCTTCATTTATCTTGATTGCTGCTCATGTTAATATCTAGCAAGGATTATCCTCTCTATTCTCCTCATAATGTTACAAACCTGTGGAAGGTCATCCCTCAGCTTCCTGCATTCTAGTGAGAATAAACGTACCTGATCCAATCTCTCCTTCTAATTGCAGGCACCATTTCAGGCAATACCACGACGAGCCCCTTCCGCACACTCCCTATTGCTAACAAGTCCTTCTGGCAACCAGAACTGTGCTTAATACTCTAAGCGTGATCTCACCAGTGTCTTGTACAACTACAACATGACATCCATAAGTTTATATTCAACTAGACCAAGTGGACCCGTTGGGCCCAAACCTCCTGCATTGGTGCAACACCCTCTCCTCCCTCCCTCCCCTCTCCTCTCCCCCATCCCCTCTCCCCCCTCTCCCTCCCACCTTCCCCCCTTCCCCCCTCCCTCCTCCCCCTCCACCTCCTCCATCCCCCCTTCCTCCTCCCCTCTCCTCTCCACTCCCCCTCTCCTCTCCCTCCCCCTCCCCTCCCCTTCCTCCTTCCTCTCCGCCTTCCCCTCCCCCCAATCCACCCCCATCAACCCCCCTTATCCTCCATGCTCCCCCTCCATCCTTCCCTCCCCCTCCCTCCCTCCCTCCCTCCCTCCCTCCCTAGGAGATAAATTTAAACTTTAAAATGTGAATAACTTTAATAATATAACACCAATTTCAATTAAACTTCTTCCAATGGCACCAAAGGGACGACGGTGAGTAAGGTGGGCCTAAAATTGTTGCGCTATCATGTATCTTTTTGGCTGTAATTCAGGAACAAACAAACAAACAAACAAACGAGAGTTTTAGTATATAGATGTCTCGGCCTATGAAGGCAAGCCTACCAAATGCTCTTTTCATCACCCTGCCCACTTGTATCATCACTTTCGGGAAGTTATGAACAAGCATCCCAAGGACGGTCTGTCTATAAACACAAGTAAGGTCACTGCCATTCACTCATTCACTCCATATGTCCTACCAGAATTTTACTTCCCAAACTGTATTACCTCATACGTTTGGGATTAAAGTCCATCTGCCACTGTTCGGTCCAACCTTCCAGGTGATCCATGACCTGCAGAAGTCTGAGACAATCCTCTTGGCCATCTACCACTCCACCAACTTGTGTGTCATCTGCAAACTTACTAATCATAACTCATGCAAGTCATTTTACAAACAACAACCCATCCCCCATGGTACACCACTGATTTCCAGTCACAAAAATACCCACCCACCACGACCCTCTGCCTTCTATCACCAGGCTACGATTGGATCCAGTTTCCCAACACACATCGAATCCCCTTGTGCCTTAACCTTATGGACTAGTCTAACAGAAGGATCTTCTCTAAGGATTATTAGTTTAGAGATACAGCGCGGACACAGGCCCTTCGGCCCACCGAGTCCGTGCCGACCAATGATCCCCATAAACTAGCACTATCCTACACACTCGGGACAATTTACAATCTTTGCCAAATCCAATGAACCTACAAAGCTGTACATCTTTGGAGCGCGGGAGGAAGGGAGCACCTGGGGAAAACCCACTCGGTCATGGCGAGAACGTACAAACTCCATACAGACAGCACCTGTAGTCAGGATCGGGATCGTTATCATTGGACAGTAATGATGCAACAGTACTTTAGGTATTTTGTTCACACCTTATTATCACCATAGGGTCACACTGGGTCACCTCTTTGCACTCTTTCTTGGACTTTTCAGAAGCAATTTGTCTTGAATTCCGCTTCGCAAGTTACTGTATGTTGAGACAGATTTATACCATCTTCAGCTGAATGGCCACCAAACAATATTTGATGCAAGGATTCCGCTTCCCGTGACAATGAAGGTAATCACAGGATGGGGCTTTCATGCTCCTGGATGCTTCCAAATCATCACTGGGTTTAGTTTAGACATCAGTCTCAAGAAGGGTCTCGACCCGAAACGTCACCCATTCCTTCTCTCCTGAGATGCTGCCAGACCCGCTGAGTTACTCCAGCATTTTGTGAATAAATACCTTCGATTTGTACCAGCATCTGCAGTTATTTTCTTACACTGGGTTTAGTTTGGTTGAGTTTAGTTTATTGTCACGTGTACCGAGGAACAGTGAAAATCTTTTGTCGCGTGCTATCCAGTTGGCAGAAAGACAATACATGATCACAATCGAGCCATCCACAGTGTACAGATACATGATAAAGGGAATAATATGAATAACATTTAGAGTCAGAGTCATAGAGTCCTACAGCACAGAAAGAGGCCCTTCGGCCCATCGTGTCCGCGCCGTCCGTTACCAAACACAGTCTAATTTTAATCCCATTTTCCCGCATTTGGACCGTAGCCCTGAATGTTGTAGCATTTCAAGTGCCCATCCAAATGCCTCTTAGACGTTGTGAGTGTTCCCGCCTCCACCACCACCCCAGGCAGTGAGTTCCAGACTCCATCCACCCTCTGGGTGAAAAAGTTCTTTCTCACATCCCCCCGAAACCTCCCTCCCCTTACCCTGTATCTATGTCAGTAAAGTCAGTAAAGTCCGATCAAAGATAGTCCGAGGGTCTCCAATGAGGTAGATAGTAGTTCAGGACTGTTCTCTAGTTGTTAGTAGGATGGTTCAGTTGCCTGATAACAGCTGGGAAGAAACTGTCCCTTAATCTGGAGGTGTGCGTTTTCGCACTTCTATACCTTTTGCCTGAATGGAGAGGGGAGAAGTGGCGAGGGTGCGACTCGTCCTTGATTACGCTGCTGGCCTTGCCGAGGCAGTGAGAGGTATAAATGGAGTCAATAGAAGGGAGGTTTGGTTTGTGTGATGGTCTGGGCTGCGTCCACAATTCTCTGCAATTTTTTGCATCCTGGTAAAATGATCTTCGTCCCACCCCCTCCCCTGACATCAGTCTGAAGATGGGTCGCGACCTGAAACGTCACCCATTCCTTCTCTCCCGAGATGCTGCCTGACCCGCTGAGTTACTCCAGGATTTTGTGTCTACCTTCGATTTAAACCAGCATCTGCGGCTTTTTTTCCCTACTGATAAAATGCTTCTACGGCGAATCTGTAGAGGTCGGTGGGTGTTGTTGGGGGCATGCTGAACTTCCTAAGCCTTCTCAGGAAGTTGAATCGTTGGTGTGCTTTCTTGGCCATTGTTTCAATAATGGTGGGACCATCTTCCACATGAGTCCACTTGCAGTGAACAGTTTAGATCAGTTTAGTTCATTGTCACGTGTACCGAGGTACAGTGAAAAGCTTTTTGTTGCGTGCTAACCAGTCAGGAGAAAGACAATACATGATTACAGTCAATCCGTTTACCGTGAATAGATACATGATAAGGTAATAACATTTAGTGCAAGGTAAAGCCAGCAAAGTCCGTTCAAGGTTAGTCCGAGGGACGTCAGAGGTAGATAGTAGATCAGCACTGCTCTCTGGTTGTGGTAGGATGATTCAGTTGCCGATTAACAGCTGGAGAGAAACTGTCCCTGAATCTGGTGGTGTGCTATACCTTTTGCCTGAACAGATAGACCAAGTCAGTCCCAAATGCCATGGTTACAAGAGCCTTCACATTCATCGTTTTTTTCTGTCGAAGGGAAAAAATCAGTTTGAAGGTTTGTATAACTCCCTCAAATGGAAGATGGAACAGTAATTCAACAATCTAACATCCTTGAACCAACTTCATGACCGACATGATTAGAAAAGGCTGGCAGTTTAAATGTTCAGGTGTGATCAGATCCCAGATACATTGCATGCCAACAATCAGTGATCATTCCCACTTGCAAGAGAAAAGTGCGGTTAAACATAGAAACATGGAAAATAGGTGCAGGAGTAGGCCATTCGGCCCTTCGAGCCAGCACCGCCATTCAATATAATCATGGCTGATCATCCAAAATCGGTGCCCCGTTCCTGCTTTCTCCCCATATCCCTTGATGTTGGGGGAGTCCAGAACAAGGGGCCACAGTTTAAGAATAAGGGGTAGGCCATTTAGAACGGAGATGAGGAAAAACTTTTTCAGTCAGAGAGTTGTGAATCTGTGGAATTCTCTGCCTCAGAAGGCAGTGGAGGCCAATTCTCTGAATGCATTCAAGAGAGAGCTAGATAGAGCTCTAAAGGATAGCGGAGTGAGGGGGTACGGGGAGAAGGCAGGAACGGGGTACTGATGGAGAGTGATCAGCCATGATCGCATTGAATGGCGGTGCTGGCTCGAAGGGCCGAATGGCCTCCTCCTGCACCTATTGTCTATTGTCTATAAAGTGAGAGGGGTCAAAGTTTAAAGAAGACGTGTGGGACAAGTTTTTTGTGCAGAGGATGGTGGGTGCCTGGAACGCGCTGCTGGGGGTGGTGATGGTGGAGGCAGATAGGATAGTGGCGTTTAACCGGCGTTTGGTAAGGCACATGGATATGCAGGGAATGGAAGGATATGGATCACGTGCAGGCAGAGGAGAGTAGTTGAAAGCGTCGTGTTCAGTACATGAGGGGCATAGATAAAGTGAATGGTTACAGTCTTTTCCCCAGGGTAGAGGATTCCAAAACTAGAGGGCACAGAGTGACAAGGGGCGTCCTGGGGAAACACCCTCCAGTACCGTAACCGGCTTAGGAAGCAAGACCTGACGCACAGAAGCGAACGTCCAGGTTCAGGAGCAGCTTTAATTGATTGATTGATTGCTACTTTATTGGCACATTTACATGCTACAGTGAAATTCTTTGTTTTGCGTACAATGCAAAGAGCCGTTAAAGTTACAAAAGTTTAGCTTAGTTTATTGTCACGTGAACCAATGTACTGTGAAAAGCTTTTGTTGCGTGCCAGTCAGCGGAAAGACAATACCTAATTACAATCCAGCCATTCGCAGTGTACAGATACAGGATAAAGTATTCAGTGTAGTCCTGATGGTCCCTCTTCCTTCTCGCTCCCCCCCCCCATGCTGGGTCCCTCTTTGTTCCTAGCAGCACGTCCTCAAATAATGGCCTGCAGGCATGCGGGTGACGGCTCTCTGATGGCCCTCCACACTCACCCACGTTCCTCCTCGCTCTCCGATGTTCCTCCTCACTGACGGCCCCCCTCATTCACTGACGACCCTCCTCACTCACTGACGGCCCTCCTCGTCCCTCCAACCTGTGCCTCACTCACCGACGGCCCTCCTCACTCACCGACTGCCCTCCTCACTCACCGACGCCCCTCCTCACTCACCCATGGCCCCCCTCACTCACCGACTGCCCTCCTCACTCACCGACGCCCCTCCTCACTCACCCACAGCCCCCCTCACTCACCCACGGCCCCCCCTCACTCACCCACAGCCCCCCTCACTCACCCACGGCCCCCGTCACTCACCCACGGCCCCCCTCGCTCACCAATGCCCCATCTCACTCACCGACGCCCCTCCTCACTCACCAATGCCCCTCCTCACTCACCGATGCCCCTCCTCACTCACCGACGCCCCTCCTCACTCACCGACGCCCTCCTCACTCACCAATGCCCATCCTCACTCACCGATGCCCCTCCTCACTCACCGACGCCCCTCCTCACTCACCGACAGCCCCCCCTCACTCACCAACGCCCGTCCTCACTCACCAACGCCCCTCCTCACTCACCGACAGCACCTCCTCACTCACCGACGGCCCGCCTCACTCACCGACGGCCCCCCCTCACTCACCGACGCCCCTCCTCACTCACCGACGGCCCTCCTCGTCCCTCCAACCAGCGCCTCTACTATCGTAGAAGTTTAAAGAGATTCGGCACATTACCAAATACTCTGACAAACGGCTTCAGATGCACTGTCAAGAAAATATCCGGACTGGTTGCATCAGGACCACCGGAATTCTTACTCACAAGACTGGAAGAGAGGCAGAGATGCCTTCCCCACCATTGAAAGCATCTACATGAGGCAGTGCCACAAGAAGGCGGGATCTGCCATCCCCACTGCCCTAGCCATGCCCTCTTTTGTTCTTAATAACCAGGAGGACTGTCATATGTTGAAAGACTGGAGCGGCTAGGCTTGTATACACTGGAATTTAGAAGGATGAGAGGGGATGTTATCGAAACATATAAGATTATTAAGAGGTTGGACACGTTAGAGGCAGGAAACATGTTCCCAATGTTGGGGGAGTCCCGAACAAGGGGCCACAGTTTAAGAATAAGGGGTAGGCCATTTAGAATGGAGATGAGGAAAAACCTTTTCAGTCAGAGTTGTAATTCTGTGGAATTCACTGCCTCAGAAGGCAGTGGAGGCCAATTCTCTGAATGCATTCAAGAGAGAGCTAGGTAGAGCTCTTAAGGATAGCAGAGTCAGGGGGTATGGGGAGAAGGCAGGAACAGGGTACTGATTGAGAATGATCAGTCATGATCACATTGAATGGTGGTGTTGGCTCGAAGGGCCGAATGGCCTCCTCCTGCACCTATTGTTTATTGTCTATTGTCTAACCATCGGGCTATTAAACACTACAACCTCCAACTAAGCTTCAATCTAAATAGACTTGGGCGCATTGTTTTAGAAACATAGAAACATAGAAAATAGGTGCAGGAGTAGGCCATTCGGCCCTTCGAGCCTGCACCGCCATTCAATATGATCATGGCTGATCTTGGTTTTTTTTTAATATACCGAACTTTTTTGTTCTTTATTATGGTGTTTACAGAGTAATATGTTTACTTATCTGTTGTGCTGTAAGTAAGAATTTTGTTGTTCCGTATCGGGACATATGACAATAAAACACTATTGACTCTTGACTCTTTTCTAATTATATTTTGCACTAATGTCTTGTTTCCTGCAGTTTTTTAATTTTCTCTGCCTTGTAGAATTTACATGTAATTTATGTATGGTTTATGTTTTTGTGTGTATCTGTGTCTGTGTGCCTGTGATGCTGCTACCAGCAATGTTTTCATTGCTCCTGCACACCACCACACTTGTGCATATGATAATAGACTTGACTTGTGTTCTTTTTATTTTTCAGAAATACCGACCGACTGTTAACACCCAATAACCAGCCAACTGAAACCAATCAAGTTAAATAGACACAAGAAAAAAAATCAAGCTTGATAAGTGTGACTCAGTAACACACTTTATCTTTTATAAGCATTATTGAAGCTGGGAGTTGAAATGATTTTACATCATCAATGAATGAAACTCAATTTAATCGGGCTGGAAGGCAAATATTCAAAAGGTCAGTGAAAATTGCAGTGTTTGGGACAAGCACATTAACATTACAGCTGCAACCTTTCATTATGCACTGTGTAATAATGATAACATGATATTGGGATAACATTTACCAAGGTGAAATGATGCATATCATGAAGGATACAGTTCTGAAGGGGATTCAGAAATAATGAGAATTATATGTACATAATCGTTGAAGTGCCAGGGCAGTTTGGAAAAAATAATGTAAAGAGCATCTAAAATCATGAAGAACGAAAGTGAGAAAGTTCTTACATACCTCCATAACAAACTCTCCCTCAATGTCAATGTCAAAGGAGATTATGATTGACTTCAGGAAGTAAAGCAGTACACACATCCTGGTATACGTTGATGGCGCCGAAGTAGAGATGGTTGAAAGCATTTTATCAGGATCCATCACAGCTCCATCCAAAACCGCGAGACATTGTAAAGAATTGTGGACGCAGCCCAGACCATCACACTAACCAACCTCCCTTCCATTGACTCCATCTACACTTCACGCTGCCTCGGCAAGGCCAGCAGCAGCATCAAGGATGAGTTACACTCCTTCTCCTGTCTCCCGTCGGGCGAAAGGTATAGATAAACCAAATCAATACATTCTAAAGTATTCTGATGATACAGTTTTAATGGAAGGTATTTATTCACAAAATGCTGGAATAACTCAGCAGGTCAGGCAGCATCTCAGGAGAGAAGGAATGGGTGACGTTTCGGGTCGAGACCCTTCTTCTACTTCGGCGCCATCAGTCTGAAGAAGGGTCTCGACCCGAAACGTCACCCATTCCTTCTCTCCCGAGATGCTGCCTGACCTGTTGAGTTACTCCAGCATTTTGTGAATAAATACCTTCGATTTGTACCAGCATCTGCAGTTATTTTCTTATACAGTTTTAATGTCTCTGTTGAGTAAATCAGACAACCCTGAGCTGTAAACGAAGTGGTCGAGTGGAGTGATAATGATGCTCTTGAGATTAATACAAAGAAAACGGAAGAAATAATATTTGGTTCACCATCTGACTCTCGTATAGTTCGTATTGTTATCCATAATGAAAAAATCAAGCAGGTGTGTTCATTTAAATACTTGGGTATGATGATAGACTATCTCCTATCCTGGAAAGACCACATTGAATCTGTCTGCAAAAGGACAAAGCAAAGAATTTATTTTCTCCGCCCCCTTGGTCCTTTGGGGCGAGTAGACAAATTCTTCTTTTGTTCCTTACTTCTGTGATTATGAGTGTTCTTCAGAATTGTAATACTACATGGTAAGAGTGTTTGTCCACCGCTTCAAAGTCAAAACTGCTCCACCAAATGAAAATCTGCTCAAAGATCGTCGGTCAACCCCTTGAGAAACTCTATGAATCAGCTTACCACAATAACATGCGACGGTTGGACAACAACATTGTCTCTGACCCCGACCATGTTCTGAACAGTGGATACGAATTGTCACCATCAAATCGGAGGTACAGGGTACCAAGATTTAATAAGGTTAGACTGAAGCACTCTTTTGTGCACCAGTCAATCCTGAAACTAAACATAGAACTTAATCCCAGATTAAATGTACGTTGAAGGGTCTTGAATGTGTCGTCATTTGTGATTAGAAACATAGAAACATAGAAAATAGGTGCCCTTCGAGCCAGCACCGCCATTCATTGTGATCATGGCTGATCGTCCACAATCAATAACCCGTGCCTGCCTTCTCCCCATATCCCTTGATTCCACTAGCCCCTAGAGTTCCATCTCTTTTAAATCCATCCAGTGATTTGGCCTCCACTGCCCTCTGTGGCAGAGAATTCCACAAATTCACAACTCTGGGTGAAAAAGTTCCTTCTCACCTCAGTTTTAAATGGCCTCCCCTTTATTCTAAGACTGTGGCCCCTGGTTCTGGACTCCCCCAACATTGGGAACATTTTTCCTGCATCTAGCTTGTCCAGTCCTTTTATAATTTTATATGTTTCTATAAGATCCCCTCTCATCCTTCTAAACTCCAGTGAATACAAGCCTAGTCTTTTCAATCTTTCCTCATATGACAGTCCCGCCATCCCATTATGACAGTCCCGCCATCCCTTACGCCATACGCCGATTGTAATGTTATGGTGAATATATGTATCCTCGTTTCTTGTCTTACATTCTTTGTCTTTGTTGATGTTGCAAGTGGAGCTGCTGAGATGCAAACAAATTTTAGACTTGATTTGACAATTAAGTATTATCGTATCATATCGTATCGTATCGTGTAGACGTGTGAAAAAGCACACCTCATTGACAATTCAGGGATAATTTCTTCCCAGCTGTTATCAGGCAACTGAACCGTCCTCACACTGGCTAGAGAACAGACCTGACCTCCCATCTAACCTCATTGGAGACCTTTGAACCATCTTTAACAGGACTTTATCTTGCACCAAATGTTGTACCCTTCGTCATTTATCTGTGCACTTGATTGTAATCGTGTGTAGTCTTTCCACTGATGGATAGCATGCAACAAAAAGGTTTTCACTGTACTTTGTATTGTACACGTGACAATAATAATCTACACTAAACTATAAAATACTGGTCCATCCGCATCTGGAGTTTTGGATGCTATTCTACCTGCTGATTTTTTGAGGGACCTTGGCAATAGCACAAAATCGATTGATAGGAACATGTCCAGGAATAGACAATAGACGATAGGTGCAGGAGTAAGCCATTCGGCCCTTCGAGCCAGCACCGCCATTCAATGTGATCATGGCTGATCATTCTTAATCAGTACCCCGTTCCTGCTTTCTCCCCATACCCCCTGACTCCGCTGTCCTTAAGAGCTCTATCTAGCTCTCTCTTGAATGTATTCAGAGAATTGGCCTCCACTGCCCTCTGAGGCAGAGAATTCCACAGATTCACAACTCTCTGACTGAAAAGGTTTTTCCTCATCTCTGTTCTAAATGGGTTTAGATTGAAGGGTTTAAATTATAGGGAGTGTGTAGAGTGGCTGATTAACCTTATTAAAGGAAAGGTATTGATGTGATAGAGGCAGTCAAAGTAACATGGAGTCTAAACAGAAAGAAATGTCCCCATTGGTGGAAAGGATGCAGATTTAGGATGATTGCCAAAAGAACATGGCAGAGCAGCGATAGTGGTGCGGACTCGGTGTGCCAGAGGACCTGTTTCTGCACTGTATCATTAAACTAAACTACACCAAAAATGACATGAGGACAAACATTGAACCGAGTGAAGGGTTCCCATTGCCGGATGGCAAATTTCATTGTGGTGGCACAGTGGCACAAGGGGCGCAGCGGTAGAATTACTGCCTTACAGCGTCAGAGACCGGGGTTGTATCATGACTGCGGGTGCTGTATGTACAGAGTTTGTACGTGACCTGCGTGGGTTTTCTCCGGGTGCTCCGGTTTCTTCCCACACTCTAAAGATGTATGTACAGGTTTATCGGTTAATTGGCTTTGGTGAAATTGTAAATTGTTGCGTGTGTAGGATAGTGTAAATTGTTGTGTGTGTAGGATAGTGTTAGTGTGCGGGGATCGCTGGTCGGCGCGGACTAGGTGGGCTGAAGGGCCTGTTTCAATGCTGTATCTCTAAACTAAACTATTACCAGAAGATGGACATCATTGGGGAATCTAATGATGCCTTTTTAAAAACACTTTCCTTCAACATAGAACATCGAACAATATAGCACAGGAACAAAGCCCTTTGGCCCACGATGTCTGTGCCAAACATGATGCCAGGTTAAACTAATTTGCTCTGCCTGCACATGGTCCATATCCCTCCATTCTTCATGTACCTATCCAAAAGCCTTTTAAATGCCACTATCCTATCTGCCTCCACCACCTTTGGCAGCACATTCCAGGCACCCATCACTTAGTGTGTAAGAAACTTGTCCTGCACATCTCTTTTAAACTATACCCTCTCCACTGGCTCCCCATCCCCCAGAGAATCCAGTACAAAATCCTCCTCATAACCTACAAAGCCCTCCATAACCTGGCCCCATCCTACCTGACCGACCTCCTCCACAGGCACACTCCCACCTGCACCCTCCGCTCTGCTGCTGCCAATCTCCTATCCCCCCACATCCGGACCAAACTCAGATCCTGGGGGGACAGGGCTTTCTCCATCGCTGCTCCCACCCTATGGAACTCACTACCCCAAAACGTTAGAGACTCCTCCACACTCACCACATTCAAAACATCGCTGAAGTCTCACCTGTTCAGTACTGCCTTCAACCACTGAAGGTCACCTCACCTTCTGTCTCCTTTCTCTGTTCGTTTATTTATTTACTTATTTATCTATTTATTAATTTCCCTATGTTCTCTAAATCTCTGTAAAGCGTCTTTGAGTATATGAAAAGCGCTATATAAATAAAATACATTATTATTATTATTATTATTAAAGCTATGACCTCTAGAATTTGCATTCTCCACCCAGGAAAAAGGTTTTGACTTCGTCCATAATTACATATGAGCAGGTTTTGAGGATTCGGATCAATGAATGGAGAAAAAACATTTGGGTTACGAACAACCATCTTTATTATAGTAAAAGACAGGTAAAATAATCAATAAAGCAACAAATCTCATGCCCTTGTTAAATCTGATATGATCAACAACTAATAGTAATGAGTCTCATGGCCTTCTGCCCACCAGATACTCTGATCTGTAATTTTTTTAATTTTTTTTTTCTTCTCTCTCTCTCTCTCCCTCTCTCCCTCTCTCCCTCTCTCCCTCTCTCCCTCTCTCCCTCTCTCCCTCTTTCCCTCTCTCCCTCTCTCCCTCTCTTCCCCCCCCCTAATATGCTGCTGGTCCTCCATGTGCAGCCCCATACGCAGCAGGGTGCGATGCACCCTGTCGCCGGTTTGTGGTTTGTCCCTCCTCGGACCACTGTCGGTTGGTACTCACCACTGCTGACCGGGAGCACCCCACAAGCTTTGCCATGTCAGAGATGCTCTGACCCAGTCCTCTGGCCATAACAATTTGGCCCCTGTCAAAGTCGCTCAGGTCTTTACTCTTGCCCATTTCTCCTGCATCCAACACATCAACTTCAAGAACTGACTGTTCACTTGCTGCCTAATATATCCCACCCCTTGACAGATGCCATTGTAACAAGATAATCAACGTTATTCACTTTGCTTGTCGGTGGTCATAATGTTTAGGCTGATCGGTGTATAATCCATAAGCTCACGTTTCGACCCTAATCTACAGACAAAGGTGAGCAGAAGACCATGAGACTCATTACTATTAGCTGTTGACTATGTTTTTAAAATGAACCGTTCTTCTTAGCACTGAAAACAAGGGTTATTTATTTCATCAGGCACCGAGCTAGTTTCAGATACCTCCAAGAAAGGGAAGTTTATCTTATCTTGTTGGTAGACGTCCTTGAAGTGGGCCCCATGATTTACTGGTTCTTCTAAATTAGCCCAACCTTTTTCCCAAGAATCTAATTGCTTTTCCAACCAAGCCTGCTGGCAGACAACTCCACCGTAGCTGAAAAGCCTGCTTCACCCTTATATTACAATGTTTCCCCTTCCTATGCCTGTCGTAGTTTTATATATTTATTTATTTATTTGTTTTTTCTTTCTTTTAGCATATCAAAAATGTGGTCTTTGCCGACTTTTTTTTTTCTGTTGACTGTCAGATGGGTAGCAGTTGAGTAAGCAGATGGCTGATACTCCAGTCCTCGACGATAAAGAATTATTAAAGAGGGGAACTTGTAGAATTGTCCCAGGTGATCTGTGAAATTGTTGTGTAGGAAAATAACTGCAGATGCTGGTACAAATCGAAGGTATCACAAAATGCTGGAGTAACTCAGCAGGTCAGGCAGCATCTCGGAGAGAGGGAATGGGTGACGTTTCGGGTTGAGACCCTTCTTCAGACTGATGTCAGGGGGGCGGGACAAAGAAAGGATATAGTTGGAGACAGGAAGATAGAGAGAACTGGGAAGGGGGGGGAAGAGAGTGACAGAGGAACTATCTAAAGTTGGAGAAGTCAATGTTCATACCACTGGGCTGCAAACTGCCCAGGCGAAATATGAGGTGCTGTTCCTCCAATTTCCGGTGGGCCGCACTATGGCACTGGAGGAGGCCCATGACAGAAAGGTCAGACTGGGAGTGGGAGTTGGAGTGCTCAGCCACCGGGAGATCAGGTTGGTTAAGGCGGACTGAGCGAAGGTGTTGGGCGAAACGATCGCCGAGCCTGCGTTTGGTTTCGCCAATGTAGAGAAGTTGGCATCTGGAACAGCGGATACAATAGATGAGGTTGGAGGAGGTGCAGGTGACCCTCTGTCTCACTGTTTGGGTCCTTGGATGGAGTCGAGGGGAGAGGTAAAGGGACAGGTGTTGCATCTCCTGCGGTTGCAGGGGAAAGTGCCTGGGAAGGGGGTGGTTTGGGCGGGAAGGGACGAGTGGACCAGGGAGTTACGGAGGGAACGGAGGGAAATTGTTGTGTTAAAATATTTTTTTCCTTTATCACTGCAGAACCACAACTTGGAGAACATCAACCTGCGAGCGACTCCTGGACAATGAACAAGGCCACGCAGGTGCGCACGGATGGTAACTCCCTGTTAAAGGCCGTCTACCTGAGCAGACTGCGCCTCACCAGGCTGCTGTTGGAAGGTGGGGCTTACATTAACGAGAGCAACGACCAAGGAGAGACTCCGCTCATGATCGCTTGCAAGACCCAGCACGTGGACCAACAGAGCATCGGCAGAGCGAAAATGGTGAGATACCTGTTGGAAAACCACGCCGATCCCAACATCCAAGACCAGTCGGGAAAGACTGCGCTGATGCACGCGTGCGCGGAGCAGGCTGGAGTCGAGGTTGTTGCTTTGCTGCTGAGCAGTGGGGCTGACCCGAGTCTGGAAGACCGCTCAGGTAGTTCTGCCCTGGTTTACGCCGTAAACTCCAACGACAAGGAAACCCTTCAGGTTCTCCTGGATGCTTGCAAGGCACGAGGGAAGGAAGTCATCATCATCACGAAGGATAAGTCGCCCTCTGGCAGGCAGATTACCAAGCAGTACCTAAATGTACCTCCTCCTGAAGACAATGAAGATCAAAACTCACCGGTCCCTTGCACCTCACCCTCAGAAATTGAGCTTAAAACATCATCGCTTCCTCTCACACAAAGCACAGTCAAGGAGAAGCATGTTTTCTCTTTCAGAGACCCAGTAAATCTCGTCAATGATAAAGGTTCATCAGAACCAACTTCTCCCACCAGGATCTGCGGCCCATCGCGACCAGGAGCCAAATTACCTCAACTGCAAAGGCTGCACTCCGAACCGTGGCTGAACATTCCTGCTTCCCTCTTATCTCAGCATAAAACATCTTCCTTTCAAGAAGAAGTGCACAACCTGACCATGGAAGAAGGTCTTTCTCTCAAAATCAATGGCCTA
Source organism: Rhinoraja longicauda (assembly GCF_053455715.1). NCBI lineage: Eukaryota > Metazoa > Chordata > Chondrichthyes > Rajiformes > Arhynchobatidae > Rhinoraja > Rhinoraja longicauda. The sequence goes on from NC_135955.1 coordinate 86,396,031, forward strand.
TCTCTACCCAAGCGACTCTTCACCAGGCATCAAAGCATTGAAGTGAAAGACACTGCAGCTTTACTACGGTCCTTGGACCAAGCCGCTGCTTTAACTGCCTCGCGGAAGTTCTGCGAAGATATCCACTCTCAGTCTCTTCCCTCCGGTCTATGTCACTGGAACACCATTCCCGTGGACCAGGATCCAGACGCATTGCAATCAATTTCTGTTTCTAGTTTACGGAGCATCGTCCAGAAAAGAAACATGGGCGTTGATCATTATAATTCCGACTCACAGCTGACAGTCTGTTTAAAGCAAGGAACTGACGAAGGCAAAGGTTCTCAGGAGAGGAAGAAAATGATCTCTTCCCCTTTATCTGCGGTGAGCAGTTCCAGAAATTCCCTGGACAATCTGCGAATTGGTTCCCTGAGCACAGGAGGGAAGAGACACCCCGGCATCATGGAGAGGCGAGGATCGGGGACATTGCTCCTGGACCACATTTCACAAACCAGACCTGGCTACCTCCCGCCTTTGAACGTCAACTCCCACCGACCCATTCCTGACATTGGACCCAACAACACAAATTCCCCGGCACTTTCCAATGCTGCAAAGCCTCCAATACCAGCAGCTCCCAACAGTCAAAAGCCAACAGACGGAAAATGTAAAAAAATGCTGTTGAGGAGACACTCTGTTCAGGTCGAACAAATGAAGCAGTTGGCAAACTTTGAGGAAATTTTTGGATAGAAATTTTTTGGATATGTCTTCTATTGGCCTTTCCACAAGAAAGACCAATAGAAGACATAAGTTCATAAGTGATGGGAGCTGTATCAGCCCATTCGGCCCATCAAGTCAACTCCACTATTCAATCATGGCTGATCTATCTCTCCCTCCTAAACCCATTCTCCCCATAACCCTGACACCCGTACTAATCAAGAATCTATCTATCTCTGCCTTCAAAATAATACATTGACTTGGCAAATAATTCCACAGATTCACCACCCTTTGGCTAAAGAAATTCCTCCTCATCTCCTACTTAAAGGTATGTCCTTTTATTCTATGACCTCTAGTCCTAGACTCTCCCACTAGTGGAAACATTCTCTCCACATCCACTTTATCCAAGCCTTTCACTATTCTGTATGTTTCAATGAGGTCCCCCACATCCACCTGAACTCCAGCGAGTACAGGCCCAGTGCCGACAAACGCTCATCATAAGTTAACCCACTCATTCCTGGGATCATTCTTGTAAACCTCCTCTGGACCCCACTCCAGAGCCAGCACATCCTTCCTCAGATACGGGGCCCAAAATTGCTCGCATGTGAGAGATGCCTTACTTTGGATGAGGAAAGCACTAGACTCTGCTATATTTTTGTTAAATTAGAATTGAAAAATTAATTTTCCAATTCATTGATTATGTGAAGTAACTTTCCTAAGTTTAACTGCTGCTGACTAGATCCGTCACATCACAAGTGCTCATCTTTACAGGGGATTAGACAAACTGCAAAGAACAGCAAAGGCCAATTTTCAGCCGCAGAATATACAAAATGATGGCAAATTATACGTCGGAAATGGAATACAAAGCTCAGATCAATAATTCGGCCACTTTCACATTCTGTAAAGTTGACAATGAGGCAACAGGGACAATGGAAATGGCTCCATTGTAATCATGTACTGTCTTTCCGCTGGCTGGTTAGCGCGCAACTAAAGCTTTTCACTGTACCTCGGTACACGTGACAACAAATTAAACTAAGACCAAGAGAACTATGAGACAGTGTAGAGATGGTTCCCGGACACCATTGTATCTTTAACTACTTTAATGCACACATATCACTGCCCTAGCTGTACATGGTCTGTCACGATCACTGGAGCCCCTGCTAGGGGTGGGGAAGCTACAATTATACCAACCGGTGAGGGAGTGGTTAACATGGACATCGTCACTATCAATTAAAGGAGTACACACATATCATCTACATCCTTCCTCTACAAAACAAACAGTGAGTGACAGGGCGACCACGTCTCATGCGCTAGGGTAAATGCAGACAGTAAGGCACAGGAATACGGAATCACACGTAATCGCCGTAACGGACAGGCGGCCTGACCAGGCGACCAGACCGGGTCCGAACCTCGCCATCACCTCCTTCCCCGACGGGAACAAGCGGGGACGGTGCCGGGGCACGGGGTGGGCTACGGACGGGAGAACCCCTGGGCGATGAAGGCAGCGGGGGGGGCGGCGAGGAGGAGGAGGAGGACGAGGAAGCCGGAGAAAACGGGACCGCAGCCGGAAGACGGACAGGAGAAGGACCAGGGAGGGGGGGGGGGGGGCCCAGAGGAGCGGGCAAGTCACTGGGCCGCGAAAGTGGCAGTGGAGGGGCATACGGAGCCGCCGGGGGAGGGATGGGCTCGTTCACGAGCCGGAGATGCTGGCGGGACCGGCGGTACACCTTGCCGTCATGGTTGACCAGGTACGAACTGGGGGAGCCAGCAGAACCAACGACCACGGCCAGTCTGGAGCGGCCAGAAATGGACCTCATACGGACGACCTGGCCGGGAAGAAGAGGGCGGAGGACACGGCAGGACTAGTCGTTGGAGCGCGTCTGAATACCGTGTCTGCGGGCAATCCGTTTCCGGATTAAGGCAGGTTTAAGGGCAGAGGGAGACAGGGACTGTTGAGACACCGGGACCGTGGGCCGCGTGACACGGGACATGAGACGCTGAGCCGGGGAACCCAGGGCATGATCGCGGGGGATATTGCGGAGGTTCAGCAGGGCCAGGTAAATGTCGGAGCGGGACAGGCGGAAACGTTCCAACAGTCCTTTAGCGCTGCGGACCGCGCGCTCGGCCAGGCCGTTGCTCTGCGGGTATTCCGGGCTGCTGGTGTAGTGCCGAAAATTCCACCGTTCAGCAAAAGCACGGAACTCGGCGCTGGTGAACTGGCTGCCGTTGTCCGATTGCATGCTGGCTGGGGACCCGAAGGTGGCAAAGTGGCGGCGTAGCTTCTCGATGACCGCGGAGGAAGATAGGGAGTGGAGCTGGTCAACTTCAAACCAGCTGGAGTAAGAGTCAACTAGCACCAGAAAGTGCTTTCCGTGCCATTCGAAGATGTCGGTTGCCAGCGCGGACCAGGGCAGGTTAGGGGCTGGCTGCTGCAGGAGCGGCTGCCGCTGTTGCTGTGGAGCGAGGCTGTTGCAGGTAGGGCACGCGGAGACTCTATCTCGGAAATAGCGAGGCATGTCAGGCCAGAAGAACTGACTCTGAGCGATGGAAAGGGTCGCTTCGGCCCCGGGATGGCCACGATGAGCAGTTTCGAAATATTGTTCTTGTAGTGCTGCGGGCACCACCACCTTGTGCCCCTTCACAATCACACCCTCACGCAGCACCAACTCGTCACGAACCAGGAAGTAAGGCACCGCTGCGGCCGGCAGGGAAGAACGGCGGCCTGGCCAGCCCCGTTTGATGATCGCGGCCAGCTGTTGTAGCGAAGCGTCAGCTGCCGTGTGCTTGGCCAGGGACTTCAACTGACTGGAGGGCACGAAATTGACGTTTAGGACTATCAGATCGGACGCCTCGTATGGATGTCGGGTTGTGGATGGGAGGGGCGCCCGAGACAGCGTATCAGCAACAAACATGTCCTTGCCCTTTCGATAAACCACGGTGAAAGTAAAACGTTGTAGCTGGAGCATCATGCGCTGGAGCCGGGAGGAGGCCACGTGTATCGGCTTATTGAGGATGGTAACCAGAGGCTGGTGGTCCGTTTCAACAGTGAAGCAAGTGCCCAGGATATAGTCCTTGAATTTGGAGCAGGCAAAAACAACTGCCAGCAGCTCCTTCTCAATCTGGGCATAGCGTTGTTCCGCGGTCGTCATCGTGCGGGATGCATAGGACACCGGCAGTTGCACCCCGTCGTGGACCTGCAGGCAGGCGGCCCCTAGGCCAAACTTCGATGCATCACATGTGAGAACGATGGGGCGCTGGAGGTCAAAGTACTTCAACGTAGGCATGCTGATCAGCTTAGATTTGAGGGTGTCGAATGCTTTCTGGTGTTGCGGGAACCAGGCCCAGGCAGCGTCCTTTTTCACCAGGTCCCTCAGAGGGGCGCTCAGTTCACTCAGGTCGGGGATGAACTTTCCCAGGTAGTTGGCCATGCCCAAGAAGCGCTGTAGGCCAGGCACGTCAGCAGGTGCAGGCATCTCGGATATTGCGGCTGTCTTTTGCGGGTCGGGCTTCAGCCCTGATGCTGTGAAGACGTGTCCCACGTAGGTGACCTCAGGGACCCGGAACCGGCATTTCTTCGGGTTGAGCTTCAGGTTGACATCTCGGGCCCGCTGTAGCACCTGGCGAAGGTGGTGGTCGTGCTCAGCGACATTCTTCCCGTAAACCAGAATGTCGTCGACAATGATGGCACACGGGAGCCCAGCAAACAGTTGTTCCATGGTCCTTTGGAACACTTCGCTGGCAGAGTTGATCCCAAACGGCATGCGGAGGAAGCGGTACCTGCCGAAGGGGGTGCTGAAGGTCGTCAGGTGCGAGGATCGCTCGTCCAGAGGTATCTGCCAGAACGAGCTCTTGGCATCGAGAACCGAGAACACAGTGGGCCGACCTGTGCAGCAACATCCTCCACTGTCCGCATAGGATAATGCGGGCGCTTGATAGCCAAGTTCAAGTCCTTAGGGTTGATGCAGATCCGTAGTTCACTCTTATCCTTCTTCGCAGCGACGACCATAGTGGAGACCCACTGGGTGGGGACCGTTACTGGCTTCAGGATGCCCGTGGCCACCATCTCGAGAAGAGTGGACTCGACCTTGTCTCTCATGGCGAAGGATACCCGATGCGGGGGACGGACAACCGGCGTGATGTCGGGGTTGAGGGCAATCTTGTAGCTGCAGGGCAACTTCCCCAGCTTCGAGTCAAAACGGTCCGGGTACTCGGCCAGCGGGTTTAGGGGTGCCTCCACCATGTGGACATCGCTGTGGAATCTCACCAATCCGAGGTCCTGGCAGGCCTCCACGCCGAGCAGGGGGACACATTTACCGTCTAGCAGAAAGAAAGAAAGGGGCCGAGAGGTCTTCAGCACCTTGCAGTGGAGAGTGGCCTTCCCCACAGGAACAAGTACACCGCCCCCATATGCACGCAAAACAGCACTGTCTGTAGAAACGAGCTCATTATCTCTTATCTTCTTGAATAGGCTTGTTGACATAACATTGGCAGCAGCCCCCGTGTCCACCTTAGCAGAGAAGGCCATGCCATTCACCGTGACTCGGACGGTTGGGTCTGTTATCAGAGCAGGTGCACCTCGCAGGGAAAACACACTCATTTCGCTCTGGGAAGAGCCAGAGTCAGACAGGGGGAGTTCGTCATGCTGGAGATGAGAACCAGACGCGGTATCATCACGTGTCAAGTAGCGAGAGGGTTTCTGCCGTGGCTGTGCAGGGTTCCCACGGGAACGGCAGGCCGCCGAAAAGTGGTTGGGCTTATTGCAGAGATTGCAGGTTTTCCCCATCGCCGGGCAGACATTAAAACGATGCGAAGTAAAGTTGCAGTTCGGACAGCGTTGGCGCGGCCTAGAGCTCGGCGTCGGGCTTGCCCTCTGTCGCCGAGGAGCAGAGGTGAAGCTAGCTGCGTGGACCACAGGGTCCGGTGGCTGTACAGCAGAGGAGACAGCCTCAGCTAAACGAGAGGCATACAACGCCTCATGGAATGTCAGATCAGGCTTACGTAGCAGCTCTGAGCGCAGCTTACCATCCCGTAGACCAAAGACCAGGATGTCGCGGGTTAGAGTCTCAGGGGTCAGGACGTGCAGGTCGCATCGGCGAGCCATTCGGCGCAGCGCGGCCACGAAATTGTCAACAGATTCCCCAGGGTTTTGGCGTCGGGAGAACAGTTTAAAACGCTCTAAGATGTGGTTCGTGGGGAGGTCACACATAGCCGTAAATTTAGCAAGCAGACATACCGGGTCCTGGACACTCTCGCCTTGTCCATAGATGAATGACTCCGACCGCTCAAGCGCTTCGGGACCTGCCAGGTTCAGTAAAAGGGAGGCTTTGACCGCAGGGGCCACGGCAGGGTGAGCGATTGTGGCATAATGCTCAAAGTCACGTCGGAACACACTCCAGCGATGAGTGATGTCTGCATCAAAGACCAAGATGTCAGGTTTGCGACAGGCAGAGGCCATCACGGCACAGGGAGGGGGAACTGGAACTAAGAAAACAAAACCCAACAAACTGAAGACGCAGGAAGAACCACTTCTGACACCATGTAGAGATGGTTCCCGGACACCATTGTATCTTTAACTACTTTAATGCACACATATCACTGCCCTAGCTGTACATGGTCTGTCACGATCACTGGAGCCCCTGCTAGGGGTGGGGAAGCTACAATTATACCAACCGGTGAGGGAGTGGTTAACATGGACATCGTCACTATCAATTAAAGGAGTACACACATATCATCTACAGACAGTAGTTGATCCGAAGTCAGAAGCTCTGGCACACAGGCAATAGTGTCGTTTCACTGTGTTTTAGATTTAGTTTTAGTTTTAGAGATACAGCGTGGAAACAAGCCCTTCGGCCCACCAATTCCACCCCGACCACGCACGAGCACATTAACACTATCCTACACACACAAACACCAAGCCAATTAACCTACAAACCTGTACGTGTTTGGGGTGTGGGAGGAAACCGAAGATCTTGGAGAAAACCCTAGCGGTCACGGGGAGAACAATGGACAATAGAGAATAGACAATAGGTGCAGGAGTAGGCCATTCGGCCCTTCGAGCCAGCACCGCCATTCAATGTGATCATGGCTGATCATCCACAATCAGTACCCCGTTCCTGCCCTCTCCCCATACCCCCTGACTCCACTATCATTAAGAACGTACAAACTCCGCACAGACAGCACACATGGTGAGGATCAAACCTGAGTCTCTGGCGCTGCAAGCGCTGTAAGGTAGCAACTCTACCGCTGCGCCACAGTCTGCTGTTTGTTAAGTTCACCTTTTCAGCATGAACTGGCAATTCCTGTTTTCCATGGTAATGGACCATTGTTAGTATACCATTGTTTACACAGAAACCCTCGTATAAACAACTGCATAGAAGGGTCCCCGACTAGGGTTGCCAACTTTCTCACTCCCGAATAAGGGACACAAGGTGACATCACCGCCCCGCGCCCCACGTGACCTCACACAGTCAGCGGCCACGTGCTCCCGCTCCACCAACGGCGGCCGCCCGTGCTGGGAGGCGAGTTGCTAAGCAACCTCCGTTAGCCTCGCCCGGGCCTCCGGGCCTACACAGTCGGGCCTACAGCGGCCCCCGGGCCTACAGTGTCCGGGCCTACAGCGCCCCCCGGGCCTAATACGGGTCTAGGGTGGTCCCGTACGGTACAAACCAATTTAGCCCAATATACGGGATGTCCCGGCTAATACGGGACAGTTGGCAACCCTACTCCCAACCCTAAACGTCACCTATCCTTTTTGTCCAGAGATGCTGCCTGGCCCACTGTGTTACTCCATCTCTTGGTGTCTGTCTTTCGCATATAATTTCATGTTCTTTTAATCTTGGTCTGCAGCAATCTTAAACTGCAGCAACAAAGATTTATATTAAGCAATGGAAAATTGATTTAAGGATAAGAAAAATACATTTGTAATGGGCTGATGAAATGTTAAAATAAATCAGATATATAAAAAAATAAAATGATAACGTTCTCACAATTAAGGCTTTTGAGAAGTATTTCCAAGTTATTGGATACATTTTAACTTCTGACCAAGTGACAAAATTTACCTCTGTGGCAGTGTCATGAAATAGATGCACATTCTGACCAACTCGTCCTTAAAAACAGTCTGTGAATCCTGTGTTCACAACAGGACCTGGTATGTTGTTGTTATGTGCCAACAGCCTAACACAGTTTGTTATCCTTATAAGGCGAGCAATGGTTTATTTACTGGAGTTATTTAAGGCAAAGTTATTAACTTCCATTTGAAGCTGTTCGTGCTAATTCGCTCAGTGCAAAATTGACATATTTCTGGCTAAATGACCGATGTTTGAAAATGGTCGTTAGAAACATAGAAAATAGATGCAGCAGGAGGCCATTTGGCCCTTTGAGCCTGCACCGCCAATCGTTGTAATCATGGCTGATCATCCACAATCAGTAACCCGTCCCTGGCTTCTCCCCATACCCCTTGATTCTGCTAGCCCCAAGCCCTTTATCTAACTCTTAAATTCATCCAGTGAATTGGCCTCCACTGCCTTCTGTGGCAGAGAATTCCACAAATTCACAACTCTCTGGGTGAAAATGTTTTTTCTCATCTCAGTTTTAATTGGCCTCCCCTTTATTCTTAGACTGTGGTCCCTAGTTCTGGACTCCCCCAACATTGGGAAAAAAATTCCTGCATCTAGCTTGTCCAGTCCTTTTATAATTTTATATGTTTCTATAAGATCCCCCCTCATCCTTCTAAATTCCAGTGAATACAAGCCCAGTCTTTCCAATCTTTCCTCATATGACAGTCCTGCCATCCCGGGGATTAACCTCGTGAACCTACGCTGCACTCAATAGCAAGGAGAAGGCAGGAACGGGGTACTGATTGAGAATGATCAGCCATGATCACATTGAATGGCGGTGCTGGCTCGAAGGGCCGAATGACCTACTCCTGCACCTATTGTCCATTGTCTATTGTCCATAAGGAAGTCCTTCCTCAAATTAGGAGATCAAAACTGCACACAATACTCCAGATGTGGTCTCACCAGGGCCCTGTACACCTGCAGAAGGACATGGCAGTGTCTTCTGTCCCGACAACTTCCAAGAGGGTGAACCTGTTTTCAAGAGGTACAACCCAGGGGTCTCTTGTACTCCAAGCTTCCTTCCCTTCCTCACTGTCACCCACCTTCTCTCTTCAGCAGGGCCGTCTTAACGCATGGGCCTGATGGGCACTTGCCCGGGGCCCCACGAGCATAGGGGCCCCACGAGCATAGGGGCCCCATGCTGATCTGTGTATGTTAAGTGACTTGCAATAAATAAATACTACTTTAAAAATGTAGGTTCAATAAGTGCTTTTTTCGCAACATTTTCGGTCCCTAAGTGTTTTTTTCGCAACATTTTCCATCCCTAAGTGCTTCTCACAGCGATCTGTTTCGCAACAATTAGCTCCCTAAGTGCTTTGCTTTTCCATCCCTAAGTGCTTCTCACAGCGATCTGTAAGTGCTTTTCGCAACAATGCAGCACCCTAAGTCCATCGCTAAGTGCTTTTGTTGGAAGTGCCAATAAAATAAATATATGTTTAATTTTATCGACCATTTACATTTATATTCCTGTGAGTAGTTGTCGTAGGGGCCCCAGTACACTGCTTTGCCCGGGGCCTATAATGCTCTAAAGACGGCCCTGCTCTTCAGGTACCTTCGGTGTAACGATCTCGCTGAAGGTCTTGTCCAGGAAACTCTCGTTTTCCCGATGATCCTGAGGTCATCCAGTTGCCTCGCCAGTGCCCCAACACGGTCCTTCAGCAGTTGAACCTGGACAGACTTTCCACAGTTGCAGCAGCCAGAGGCACCAGCAGTGTCCCTGAAGCCCCACAACTCCTTGAAGGATTGACTAAATCAACTTATAATTGAAGCTTTCAATATTGCATATTTTTTATTGTTTCCATTCCTTTATTTAATTGGATTTTGCACTTAAGATCCCCAATTTCCAGCTGAAAGTGCAGGTGTATGTTCGTAATCTCTCCTGAAGGTGACAATCTTGTCCCCAATGTGGTTGGATGAGAACTGTCAGTAAATAAATACATACGTACTTTTGAAACAAGATACCACACAAAGCAATGCGAAGCATTGAGACCAAGCACACACTGGGCGATCGCTTCACCTTCGCTCAGTCTGCCTCGGCCTACATGATCTCCCAGTTGCCAAACACCTTAACTCCCCTTCCCATTCCCACACTGACCTTGATGTCTTGGGCCTCCTCCATTGTCAGAGTGAGGCCAAACGTAAATTGGATGAACAGGATCTCATATTTCACTTGGGAAGTTTACAACCCAATGGTATGACTTTTGATTTCTCTAGCTTCAAGTAACCCGGCATTCCATCTCTCTCCGTCCCTCCCCCACCCTAGTTGTCGTACTAGTTTCACTGTCGTCCTGTTGAGTTCCTCTGTTTTCTCATTATCACCTATCCCACAGCTAACAAAGGACCATTGTGTGCCCCACATTTCCTTGATTATTGTTTTTTTGTGTGCATATCCTCCAATCAATTCTCCCAAGTACTGTCTATATCCCTCGTTCCCTGTTCCCCTGACTCTCAGTCTGAAGAAGGATCTCGACCCGAAACGTCACCTATTTCTTTTCTCAAGAGATGAATTTAAAAGAGAGTTAGATAGAGCTCTAGGGGCTAGTGGAATCAAGGGATATGGGGAGAAGGCAGGCACAGGTTACTGATTGTGGATGATCAGCCATGATCACAATGAATGGCGGTGCTGGCTCGAAGGGCCATATGGCCTCCTCCCGCATCTATTTTCTATCTTTCTATGCTGCCTGTCCCGCTGAGTTACTCCAGCATTTTTTGCCTGTCTTTAATGCGAAGCAATGGTTCTGCTTATTTCACCCCTGAGAGTCCCAGTTCTATGTCAAATTACATCTCAAGACTTGGTGTTGACTTTGTTGAATCATATTTTCTGAGCAGGATGTTGGTACAGTCCACACACCCTTACCATTCCGAAAGTAAGCTGGCTGGACCATTAGCTCCTCTTTTGAAACATTGCTGGGTTTACTTTTAACCAAACCTGCACAGGAAAAAACTGTCAGCTGTAACACAGATGACTTTGCCAGTTTCAGTTTTAATAAACATCGACAGAAAGCAAAAGGACAACCAAAAGTCAAAAGTCAGGTGTGTTTAATAGTCGTATCCACCGGTGGACTGGAACAGTGACATTCTTATGTTGCTGCCTTTACGGGCATATTAAACACAGCAACACAACCAATAAAGATACAGTAAATTATCAGTAATTCGAGGCAACCCACACCATTACTGTGCAAGCCAATGTACACATTGCTACTGGAGTGGTGCAAAGTCCATAGTAGTTCAGTGTTGAGCGAGGGTTGTGGTTAGGTTGTGTGTACAGGGTGGTTCCGGCCTGCTGGTTTGATGGGAAGAAGCTGTTCTTGAACCTTGTTCTCGGGCTGCTGTACCTTCTTCATGATGACAGCAGCGAGATGAGAGTGTGGCCTGGGGGGACGAGGGTCTTTGATGGTGTTAGCTGCCTTCGTGAGGCAGTGCTTGCTGGAGATCTCTTCGATGGCGGGGAGGTCAATACCCGTGATGGACTGGGCAATGACCTCCACTTTCTGTCGCCTCTCTCAATTTTTGGGAGTCTGGATTACCGAAACAAACTGTGATACAACTAGCCAGTATGTTTTCCACCAGCAGAAGATCAATACATTCTGGGTTTGGGTTTAGGTTCATTATTGTCACATGAATTGAGCGCTCGGACAAAACTCACACAGTCACAGGGAGAATGTACAAACTCCGTACAGATTGCACCCGTAGGACGTCAGGATCGAACCTGGGTCTCTGGTGTTGTAAGGCAGCAACTCAACCACTGTGCCACCAGGTTTTGCACCTTCATTCAACACACAAGTGACTTCCTTGGATGTGTAATTAGTCTGGTTCAAATTAATTCCCTAATGCGCAGTAAAAAAACAATTGGCAGTCATCCGATGGTTTACAGCACAGAGGGAGGCGATTTAGCCCAGTGAATTTATAAAGGCTTTACATAAGAGCAATTCAATTGGTCCCAGTGCCCCAACCTCATCCCAATCCCTGGACAATGAATCTGCTTCAACCTGCAAGTGTATTCCAGAACCAAAAGACAAGCTGTGAAAAAACAAATGTCCTCACGCACTTTCAATTCTTGAGGAGACTTCCTTGGATGTGTAATTAGTCATAAGGTGATCAAGAATAGTAGAATTAGGCCATTCGGCCCATCAAGTCTACTCCACCATTCAATCATGGCTGATCTATCTCTCCCTCCTAACCCCATTCTCCTGCCTTCTCCCCATAATCTCTGACACCCGTACTAGTCAAGAATCTATCTCTGCCTTAAAAATATCCACTGACTCGGCCTTCACAGCCTTCTGTGGCAAAGAATTCCACTGATTCACCACCCTCTGACTAAACAAATTTCTCCTCATCTCCTTCCTAAAAGAACGTCCTTTAATTCTGAGGCTATGACCTCTAGTCCTGGACTCTCCCACTCGCGGAAACATCCTCTCCACATCCACTCTATCCATGCCTTTCACTATTCTGCATGTTTCAATGAGGTCCCCCCTCGTTCTTCCAAACTCCGGTGAGTACAGGCCCAGTGCCAACAAGCGCTCATCATAGGTTAACCTACTCATTCCTGGGATCATTCTTGTAAACCTCCACTGGACCCTGTGCAGAGCCAGCACATCCATCCTCAGATATGGTGCCCAAAATCTGCCATATCTGGTTGAAATCTGATTCATCCTGCCTTTTCCATCTCTTTGAGAGATCTGTCTAATTTGGCTCATTCCCATATGCACAACCTCTGATATCCCCCTCTCCCCCCCTCCCCCCCTCAAATGGAAAGTTTAGATTAGTTTGGTGTATTATTGTCATGTGTACCGAGGTACAGTGAAAATGATTTTGTTGCATGCTATCCAGTCAACAAAATCTCCATTCTATACCCCGCAGCTCTTGATCTCCTCCACTAAAATGCCTCCATGAGATCTCGCTGCAACCTCTTCTGTTTCAAAGCGAACATCTCCAGTGTTTCCATTCTTTCCACACAACCAAGGTACCTCAACCCCAGAATCATTTTAGCAAACCTTTGTCTATATCCTCTCAAAAGCCTTCACATCTTTCCTGAAATGCTGTACCCAGAATCTGACAAATACCCTGTTGTATCAGTCCTGGGATGGCAGGACTTTCATATGAAGAAAGACTGGATAGACTCGGCTTGTACTCGCTGGAATTTAGAAGATTGAGGGGGGATCTTATAGAAACTTACAAAATTCTTAAGCGGTTAGACAGGCTAGATGCAGGAAGATTGTTCCCGTTGTTGGGGAAGTCCAGAACAAGGGGTCACAGTTTAAGGATAAGGGGGAAGTCTTTTAGGACTGAGATGAGAAAGTTTTTTTTCACACAGAGAGTGGTGAATCTGTGGAATTCTCTGCCACAGAAGGTAGTTGAGGCCAGTTCATTGACTATATTTAAGAGGGAGTTAGATGTGGCCCTTGTGGCTAAAGGGATCAGGGGGTATGGAGAGAAGGCAGGTACGGGATACTGAGTTGGATGATCAGCCATGATCATATTGAATGGCGGTGCAGGCTCGAAGGGCCGAATGGCCCACTCCTGCACCTATTTTCTATGTTTCTAAACTAAATTACATAGACGTTACGGTAAAACTTGTCATTTGATTCATCATATAACATATAACAACTACAGCATGGAAACAGGCCTGTCCGGCCCTACCAGTCCACGCCGACCATTCTCCCTGACCTAGTCTCATCTACCTGCACTCAGACCATAACCCTCCAATCCCCTCCTATCCATATACCTATCCAATTTACTCTTAAATAATAAAATCGAGCCAGCCTCCACCACTTCCACCGGAAGTCCATTCCATACAGCCACAACCCTCTGAGTAAAGAAATTCCCCCTCATGTTACCCCTAAACCTTTGTCCCTCAATTCTGAAGCTATGTCCCCTTGTTGGAATCTTCCCCACTCTCAAAGGGAAAAGCTTACCCACGTCAACTCTGTCCGTCCCTCTCAAAATTTAAAAAACCTCTATCAAGTCCCCCCTCAACCTTCTACGCTCCAAAGAATAAAGACCCAACCTGTTCAACCTCTCTCTGTAGCCTAAGTGCTGAAACCCAGGCAACATTTTAGTAAATCTCCTCTGTACCCTCTCCATTTTGTCGACATCCTTCCTATAATTTGGCGACCAGAACTGCACACCATACTCCAGATTCGGCCTCACCAATGCCCTGTACAATTTCAACATTACATCCCAACTTCTATACTCGATGCTCTGATTTATAAAGGCAAGCATACCAAACGCCTTCTTCACCACCCTATCCACATGAGATTCCACCTTCAGGGAACAATGCACAGTTATTCCCAGATCCCTCTGTTCCACTGCATTCCTCAATTCCCTACCATTTACCCTGTACGTCCTATTTTGATTTGTCCTACCAAAATGCAGCACCTCACACTTATCAGCATTAAACTCCATCTGCCATCTTTCAGCCCACCCTTCCAAAAGGCCCAAGTCTCTCTGTAGACTTTGAAAATCTACCTCACTATCAACTACTCCACCTATCTTAGTATCATCTGCATATTTACTAATCCAATTTGCCACACCATCATCCAGATCATTAATGTAAATGACAAACAACAGTGGACCCAACACAGATCCTTGGGGCACTCCACTAGACACTGGCCTCCAACCTGACATACAATTGTCAACCGTTACCCTCTGGTATCTCCCATTCAGCCATTGTTGAATCCATCTTGCAACCTCACTATTAATACCCAACGATTTAACCTTCTTAATCAACCTTCCATGTGGAACCTTGTCAAATGCCTTACTGAAGTCCATATAGACAACATCCACAGCCTTGCCCTTATCAATTTCCCTGGTAACCTCTTCAAAAAATTCAAGAAGATTAGTCAAACATGACCTTCCAGGCACAAATCCATGTTGACTGTTTCTAATCAGGCCTTGATTATCCAAATAATTATATATATTGTCCCTAAGTATCTTTTCCATTAATTTTCCCACCACAGACGTCAAACTAATAGGTCTATAATTGCTAGGTTTACTTTTAGAACCTTTTTTAAACAACGGCACAACATGCGCAATGCGCCAATCTTCCGGCACCATCCCTGTTTCTAATGACGTTTGAAATATTTCCGTCATAGCCCCTGCTATTTCTGCACTAACTTCCCTCAATGTCCTAGGGAATATCCTATCAGGACCTGGAGACTTATCCACTTTTATATTCTTCAAAAGTGTCCGTACCTCCTCTTCTTTAATCCTCCTAATTTCCATCACTACTCTACTTGTTTCGCTTACCTCACATAATTCAATATCCTTCTCCTCGGTAAATACCGAAGAAAAGAAATTGTTTAATATCTCCCCCATTTCTTCCGGCTCAGCACATAGCTGTCCACTCTGACTCTCTAATGGACCAATTTTATCCCTCACTATCCTTTTGCTATTGACATATCTGTAGAACCCCTTGGGGTTTACTTTTACATTACTTGCCAAAGCAGCCTCATATCTTTTTTTCGCTTTTCTAATTTCCTTTTTAAGATTCCTTTTACATTCTTTATATTCCTCAAGAACCTCATTTACTCCCTGCCGCTTATATTTATTGTATATCTCCCTCTTTTTCCGAACCAAGTGTCCAATTTCCCTGGAAAACCACGGCTCTTTCAAATTATTATTCTTTCCTTTCCACCGAACAGGGACATAAAGACTCTGTACTCTCAAAATTTCACCTTTAAATATCCTCCATTTCTCTATTATATCCTTTTCATAAAACAACAATTTCCATTTCACTCCTTTTAAATCCTTTCTCATCTCCTCAAAATTAGCCTTTCTCCAATCCAAAATCTCAACCCTTGGTCCAGATTTGACCTTCTCCATAATGATATTGAAACTAATGGCATTATGATCACTAGACCCAAAGTGCTCCTCAACACATACCTCCGTCACCTGACCCATCTCATTTCCTAACAGGAGGTCCAACACTGCCCCTTCTCTGGTAGGCACCTCTACGTATTGCTGCAAAAAACTATCCTGCACACATTTTACAAACTCCAAACCATCCAGCCCTTTAACAGAATGTGATTCCCAGTCTATATACGGAAAATTGAAATCACCCACAATCACCACTCTGTGCTTACTACTAATATCTGCTATCTCCTTACATATCATATCATATCATATATATACAGCCGGAAACAGGCCTTTTCGGCCCTCCAAGTCCGTGCCGCCCAGCGATCCCCGCACATTAACACTATCCTACACCCACTAGGGACAATTTTTACATTTACCCAGCCAATTAACCTACATACCTGTACGTCTTTGGAGTGTGGGAGGAAACCGAAGATCTCGGAGAAAACCCACGCAGGTCACGGGGAGAACGTACAAACTCCTTACAGTGCAGCACCCGTAGTCAGGATCGAACCTGAGTCTCCGGCCTTTTCCAACTCTTAGAGCTGTCTAATTTGTACAATTCCCACGCTTTTATACTCTGATTTCACCCCCCTGCCCCCTTAAATGGAAAGTTTTGTTTAGTTTATTATTGTCGCGTGTACCGAGGTTTTCCTGATTTCGAGCATCTGCGTTTTGTTGTTTTTCTAATTTAGAGTTACTCCGATCTGATCAGATGTCTTGCCCACTGCATCCTTTGCTAGCTGAGAAGCCACAAGCTGTTGTCAACATTAATACGTTAGTGCGATTGTTGACAGAAGGGATATGGATCACGTACAGGCCGAGGAGATTAGTTTCAATTGGCATAATGTTCGGTGCGGACATTATGGGCCACAGGGCCTAGAGTCATAGAGTCCTACAGCACAGAAAGAGGCCCTTCGGCCCATCGTGTCCGTGCCACCCGTTACCAAACAGTCTAATTTTAATCCCATTTTCCCGCATTTGGACCGTAGCCCTGAATGTTGTAGCATTTCAAGTGCCCATCCAAATGCCTCTTAAACGTTGTGAGTGTTCCCGCCTCCACCACCACCCCAGGCAGTGAGTTCCAGACTCCAACCACCCTCTGGGTGAAAAAGTTCTTTCTCACATCCCCCCGAAACCTCCCTCCCCTTACCCTGTATCTATGTCCCCTCGTTGTTGAACCTTCCACCAGTGGAAGAAGTTCCCCGCCATCTACCTTATCTATGCCCCTCATGATCTTGTACACCTCTTGTGCTACATCTTGTGCTGTACCGTTCTGCGTTCTTACGTCAATTATCAACATCAGGCACATCACCGTATCAGTGACAGCGCTGATATTTCCCCATTGATTAAACATGCCTTAAACATTGGACGCTCTGTTATATTTTAACAGTTTGAATAAAAAGCTTCTGCTGCAGCAGGGATTACTGATAAAAGCCTCACGTACTATCAGATGTTTACTACGAAACAGCAACGGTAAGCTGTTCAGTGCTTGCATGAGTGGGGAATGAAACGTTGCTGAATAAACCTGACCATTCAAGCCCCTAGTGTCCTTGAAAGTTCTCAGAAAAGTGTTGTGTCACTTTCTGAAAGTTGACTTGTCAGAAGACCTGAACTCTAAGTGTGTAAATACTGAATAATCAGCATGACAGGTCTGTCTTTTGGTCTTTTTTTGTTATTTTTAGTGCGTTTTAAAAGTTTGTGTTAATGTTCTCTGGTTTGTTTTATGTGGGGGGTGGGCGGGGAAAACTTTTTTTCAATCTCTTACCTTGCCGGAGATGCGATTGGTTTCTGGATCGTATCTCTGGTCGCTCTGCAGCCTAACATCATGGAGCTGGCGGCATTGCTCGGGAATGACTTTGAGCCCCACCACGGGGACGTGGACTTACCTTTGGAGCCTGCGATCCCTTGCCTGGGATCAACGCTCCAACCGCGGCCTGCAGATTTCACCATTGAGGAGCTTGCAGTCTTGGGTAGAGACCGATGTCGGGAAGCTCCAAAGTCGCAGAAGGTTCGACTAGCCCCAACCCAGGGTCAGATCGTTGGTGCGGGGAAGCTGAGATTCCCATCCCTGATGCAGGAGCTTGATCGCCCTGACACGGAGGATCCGACCGCCGGCTACGGGAGACAAGATCGTCCTGTCAAAGGAAGGCTCGAGGCACCCGACCGCGGGAGAACAAAGAAGGGAAGAAAATGGAACTATTTTTCGCCTTCCATCACAGTGAGGAATGTGGAGTCACTGTGGTGGATGTTCATGTTAAAATGTATTTTGTGTGTTTGTTGCTTTTTATTGGTATGACTGTATGGGAAATGAAATTCCTTGTATGTTGCAAAACATACTTGGCTAATAAAGTATGATTATAATTATTATGGTTATAATTATGAAATCTTGCTTGTTTATTGGCATCAACGTACAAAGCTCATCACTACAACCGTAGACCAGATGCTTTGTCATTTAGGATCTTCAACGAGGTGGCTGCAAAAAAACAAGAAGCACAACTTGCCGGATGTACAGTAAAAGTACTTAGATTCTGAAGAGGTACAACAGGATTACCAATATGATATATTTATTCGGAAAAAGATGGGAGGCAAAAAACAGGGAAGAAATGGCCTACTTGCCTTGCATCTACTTTTGGAAACAATTTTTGCAGAGGTCATAGCAGAATATTTGGTGGACCATGATCTGATCACGCAATCAGCATGGAACGTGCAAACAATTGAAAGAAAATGTTTCAGTAAGTACTACCCAGAGTGGATAGTGGGAAACACCACCTACCACCAGATGCTCCGGCAGTGTCTTCGCCCGCCTCGAATCGCACCCACAACGGCCAACACTGACCCAGATACACTAGTCCCACCTGCCTTAGTTTGGTCCATATCCCTCCAAACCTGCTCTATACAAAATCATGAGAGGAATAGATCGAGTAGATGCACAGAGTCTCTTGCCCAGGGTAGGGGAATTGATAACCAGAGGACTTAGATTTAAGGTTAGGGGTGAAATATTTAATAGGAAACTGAGGGGTAATTATTTTACACAAAGGGTGGTTGGTGTATGGAATGAGTATTTGAGGCAGGTGCTATTGCAACGTTTAAGAAACATTCAGACAGGTACATTTGATAGGACAGACAGAGGAATATGGGCCAAACGCAGGCAAGCGGGATTAGTGTAGATTAGGCATGTTGGTCGATGTGGGCAGGTTGGGCTGAAGAGCCTGTTTCCACACTGTATCACTCTGTGACTCTCTGACTAAGAACCAAGGAAGAAGGGTCTCGACCCGAAACGTCACCCATTCCTTCTCTCCAGAGATGCTGCCTGTCCCACTGAGTTGCCCTAGGTTTTTGTGTCTATCAAGGATGTATATACTGTGTGCACCAGCATGCACTGCAAGCCATGAAATACACACAATGACTGCCGCTGAGTGCTATCGAGTGGGATGGGTCAAATGAGAAACCCGACCGTAATTCCAACAAACGTCTGTACTTTCATTATGCGCCCTGTTATTTTAATCTCTGTTGATCTAGCTGTGGAAAATGGCGGCGCTGCCATAGCAGCTGCGGCTCACCTGCGGTCCATTTGTCTTTGTGTTTTTGTTGTTTTTTTGTCTTAATTGTAGTTGTGATGTCGTGTTTTTGTGTTTGTGTACTATGTGTGTATGTGGGGGGGAGGGGGGGAACTGTAAAATTGTAAATATGTGTCCCTTCCGAACGGAGACCCGACCTTTGTTTTCTGGGTGTTGTCTCCGTTCCTGCTGCAGCCTACCATCGGCCCAACTCCTGGAGCTGTCGGCCTCCAGGGCTCCGGTTCGCAGAGCCCGCGGATCGGACTTACCATCACCGGAGCCGGCCGTCTTCGGAGGCTGCGGGAGCAGCTGCGACTCGCCTTAGGCTCGGGCCGCGTGGATTGGGGCTTGGGTCGCGGACATTTCACCGTCCGGCGCGACTTAAGATATGCCGCGGGATATTTCTCTGCTGGGCGGGGGCTTCAATGTCGGGAGCCACGACCGCCCCGACGTGCAGCAACAGCGGCAGCAGCAGCGTGTTCGCCCGCCCCGGATCGGACTTATCATCGGCGGAGCCGGCCGTCTTCGGAGGCTGCGGGAGCGGCTGCGACTCGCCTTAGGCTCGGCCCGCTGCGGACCGTCCGGCGCGGCCTGCAACCACAACAGCCTGACTGCGGGAGAGGACAGCAGGAGATGGGAAAAGACATTGTGGCTTTCCATCACAGTGAGGAGAGGACTGGAGGAGACTCACTGTGATGGATGTTTTCTTGATGGATGTTTCTTTTGTGTGTTTTGGGGTTGTGTAATTTTAATGCCTATTTTGATGCTTTTGTTGTTGAACTGTGGGTGACTGAATTTCGTCCAATTTGGATGACAATAAAGCTATCTTGAATCTTGAATCTTGAATATTAATCCTCTTGCCAAGCTAACTTGAGTTCATGTAGGTTCCATTCAAGACAGATCCATTTCTTCCCACATGAGCTACGTCACTGGTACTAATTGTCCCTTCCCCGTGCACCACTACGCTGCACTAGTCATTCCCCTTCAATACAGTGTTGAGATCAAACTAACCCAAACTAAGCAAACATCCTTAAAAGACACCAGGGATCACTGATGTCACCATTTTTTTGCTTGCAAAATTCAAGCCTATTTCCTCTGTAAATTGTCTTCCTCTATCTTATTCTTGAGAAGTAGACAGGGTCAGTAGTTTGTTGCTGTTGCAAAGAGTTATTTTTCTCAGCAGCTGGATAAACTTATGTCATTGTGGTTAACCTGCAGACCGGGTTTTCGGTTAGACAAGTCGTTAAAGGTTCATGACATTTAATTGACCCATAACAGTAGCACATTTCAATTCTACACTATAAAATCCTATGAAAAGCCAAGAAGTATCAAGCATCTGCCTGCTGTATCTAATAACTCAAGGAACAAGGTTTGGGATCAGCTCCATCCAAGAAATTGCAGAGAATTATGGATGCAGCCAAGACCATCACCGAAACCAACTTCCCTTCCATTGATTCCATCTACACTTCAGGCTGAAGAGATGGCAAGGTCATCAGCAAAATTAAGGATGAATCTCACCCCAGTACTCCCTCTTCTTCCGTCTCCCATCAGGCAAGGGGGACAGAAGTGTGAAAACGCACACCTCCAGATTCAGGGAGTTTCTTCCCAGCTGTTATCAGGCAACTGAACCATCCTATCACCAACTAGAGGGCGGTCCTGACCTACCATCTATCTTATTAGAGACCCTTGGGCTATCTTTAATAGGACCTTACAGGACTCCATCTTGCATGAAACATCATTCCCTTCATCCGGTATCTGTACATTGTGGATGGCGTGATTGCAATCATGCATAGTCTTGCAGCTGACTGGAAAGCACGCAACAAAAACGTTTTCACTGTACCTCGGTACACGAAACAATAAACAAAACTAAGCTAAACTAAACTAGAAAGAGTGGTAAAGTAGGCGTATGGTCTGCTTGCCTTTGTCAATCACGGCATTGAGTATAAGTTAGACACAAAAAGCTGGAGTAACTTGGCAGGACAGGCAGCATCTCTGGAGAGAAGGAATGGGGTGACATTTTGGGTCGAGATTCTTCTTCAGACTTCTTCGGCAATAACCTTCAGGTTATTTTCTTGTGCTGTACTGTATCTTCAGACTAGTCTGAAGAACGGCCTCAACCTGAAACATCATCCATTCCTTCTCTCCAGAGATGCTGCCTGTTCTGCTGAGTTACTCCAGCTTTTTGTGTCTATCTTCGGTTTAAGCCAGCATCTGCAGTTCCTTCCTACACTTTGAGTATAAGAGTCAGGAAGTCATGTTGCAGCATTATCGGACTTTGGTTAGGCTGCATTTAGAGTATTGTGTGCCGTTTTGGTCACCCCACTTCAGGAGTGATGTGGAGGCTTTGGAAAGGGTGCAGAAGATTTTACAATCTGCATGGATTTTAAGGGTTAATACTAAAAGGAGAGGTTGGACAAACTTGTATCATTTTCTCTGGAGCACCGGAGGCTGAGGGAAGACCCGGTACAATATAAAATTATGAGAGACAGAGATAGGGTAGACAATCAGAACCTTTTCCTGGGATGAAAAAAATCAAATACTAGATGGCGTAGCTTTAAGATAAGAAGGACAACGTTTAAAGGAGATGTGCAGGGCAAGTTATTTTTACACAGAGGGTGGTGAGTGCCTGGAACACACTTTGAGGGGTGGTGGTTGAGACAAATACAATAGTGGCGTTTAAGAGACTTCTGGATAGGCATATGGATATGCAGGGACAGGAGGGAATTGGAAGATATGCAGGCAGATGTGCATCATGTTTGAGTTGTAGGGTTTTTAGAGTTTATAGTTTAGAGATACCGCACGGAAACAGGCCCTTTGGCCCACGGAGTCCACGTCGATCAGCAATCCCTGCACATTAACACTATCCCACACACATTAGGGACAATTTACATTTATACCAAAGCCAATTAACCTACAAACCTCTAGGCTGTGGAGTGTAAAACGAATTTCACTGTGCAGATGCACATGTGACAATAGACAAAAGACAATAGACAATAGGTGCAGGAGTAGGCCATCAGGCCCTTCGAGCCGGCACCACCATTCACTGTGATCATGGCTGATCATGACAAATAAAGCACTATTGACACTGTTGATAATTCTCAGGAAGGCTCCTTGGTCAGCAGGGGCAAGTTGGGCAGAAGGGTCTGTGTCTCTGCTAGGCATCTCTAAATATGATTTTTGAAATTTAATGCACTTTAATATATCTTCCCTGCTTATCTAGTCAATCGCTCCTAAAATAAACGTTGTGTAGGAAAATAACTGCAGATGCTGGTACAAATCGAAGGTATACACTGGAATTTAGAAGGATGAGAGGAAATCTTATCGAAACGTATAAGATTATTAAGGGGTTGGACACGTTAGAGGCAGGAAACATGTTCCCAATGTTGGGTGAGTCCAGAACAAAGGGCCACAGTTTAAGAATAAGGGGTAGGCCATTTAGAACTGAGATGAGGAAAAACTTTTTCAGTCAGAGAGTTGTGAATCTGTGGAATTCTCTGCCTCAGAAGGCAGTGGAGGCCAATTCTCTGAATGCATTCAAGAGAGAGCTGGATAGAGCTCTTAAGGATAGCGGAGGCAGGGGGTATGGGGAGAAGGCAGGAATGGGTTACTGATTGAGAATGATAACCCATGATCACATTGAATGGCGGTGCTGGCTCGAAGGGCCGAATGGCCTCCTCCTGCACCTATTGTCTATTGTCTATTGTATCAAAAATGCTGGAGTAACTCAGCAGGTCAGGCAGCATCTCAAGAGAGAAGGAATGGGTGACGTTTCGGGTCGAAACCCTTCTTCACATAAAAATAAACGCTGGTGCTTTCTTTTTGTTTTTGTTAACCTAAAGATTAATGATTGCTCAAGAGACTGTGATATACTTTATCAGCGTGTTTCCTTCTGCGCTATCAGTTTCACAGGAAGTTCAACTGGTGTGGGAAGGCTCGCAGCAAACAACACACGTCGCAGCCAAGGGTTTAAGAACCGCTGCAACATATCCGCAGGACGATGGATCCGAATATATTTGCAAGGATTGACCGATTAGAGAAGCCCCTGCAAGAATATTACGGAAGAATAATCAGGAAAGATTCAGACAAAAAGGAAGTAAAACAAGCTTTGCAGTCCAAGCTGAAAAAGATGCTTGAATTTATTCATGAGCGGGACAAGTTGTTTGCAAACTACTTCATCCAAGTTGGGAGCGTCGCAGACGGAACCAAGGCAGAGGCAATTAATGAACTTGATGTCCTCATTCCCCTACAGAAGGACAAACTCCAGGTTGCCCCTGTTGATCACCATTTAGACCTGTTTGAAGTCAATGAGCATGTTGGTGGAGAGTGGAGACGGCTTTCTCACGATGAAACCATTTTCAGGTTGTTTCATTTGGTAAAGGAATACAAAGATCTTTACCACAAGACCGATCATGGCTTTCAAGGTAAAAACAAAAAAAACCTCATCTTATGTAAACAGCTTTTGTCAATCGGTTTGAACAGCAGTGAACAAAATAGCAAACTAATCTAAACAATGTCAGAGTTTAAAAGGATTATTTACATTCTGTGACAATTACATGAAACAAAACATTCACTGTTGTTAAAGATAGACACAAAATGCTGGAGTAAATCAGCGGGACAGGCAGCATCTCTGGAGACAAGGAATGAATGGGTGACATTTCGGGTCAATAGACAATAGACAATAGGTGCAGGAGTAGGCCATTCAGCCCTTCGAGCCAGCACCGCCATTCAATGCGATCATGGCTGATCACTCAATCAGTACCCCGTTCGAATGGGTAACATTTCAGATGAGGACAAAGGGGTTAATTAAGGGGGGGGGAAACGAGCATGAAAGCAAGCATGCGGGGAATATAAAAACTGACTGTAAAAGCTTCTTTAGATATGTAAAAAGGAAAATATTAGTGAAGACAAATGTAGGTCCCTTACAATCAGAGACAGGTGAATGTATAATGGGAAACAAACAGTTAAAACAAGTATTTTGGTTCTGTCTTCAATAAGGAAGACACAATCTCCCAGAAATACTAGGTGACCGAGGATCTAGTGGGTGGGTGGAAATGAAGAGAATCCACATTAGTCAGGAAATGGTGTTAGGTAAACTGTTGGGGCTGAAGGCAGATACAAATCCCCAGGGCCTGATGGTCTGCATCCCAGAGTACTCAAGGAGGTGGCCCTAGAAATCATGGATGAATTTCCCAAATATCATTGGTCCCAGATGATCAATGCTGCTGAATTGCAAACATTAATATTTATCTTTGGTATCAGATGTTTTAAAAGTCAACATTATCATATACTATATTACATGTGTTCGTTCAATTTAAATGAAATTAATGTTTAGCTTGCTATGGGATTTACTTGCTATCCAAAGTATTTAATTAATGATCAACTTGTGTTTGCAGTTAATAAAAAAAAGATGACAGCTTCGGCTTTGCCTCTGATGGTCGACTGGATAGATATTGACCTGGTACTTTGCGTTGAAAATGCCCTATCTTTCTCCAATGTGAAATGGCCGTTCCCAAGCTGGCTGTGTGGCAAGTCAAAATGGCTGAGCTATGAACGACAAGAGCAAATCAAAAGCATTGGGATAGATATGACCTGTCAGGGAATACACTGGAGGTAAAAAATATTGCCGCATCTTAGTGCCATTAAATAAACATAGCACAAAAAGTAAGGAAATTTGTGTTTGGTAGATTATTTCTTTGTTGTAACAATGCTTCTTGGCAATAAATCTTATACCGTTGGAAAGCCTGTTTATTTCCCTTTTAAATGGTGCCACATTTGCAAGGAAGATGCATTTGTGGGATGAGCAGCAGAGCTGAGTATGTGGGTTGCGCCCATGAAAAATCTGCCAAATCTTCTCTGCCAATGCTAAACAGCTTATTCTGCCATTGACTCTTGTTCGGTGTTGTTTGGTGGATTGGATGTTTGAAGTCTGAAGAAACAAGACATATTGGCAATTTAACAATTTATTCATTTAATAAACAGGAGCCTCAGTAGCGTGTGGAAGAACCATACACAGCCACAACAGCCTGGCACCTCCTCCTCATGCTGGTCACCAGCCTGGTCACACACTGTTGTGAGATGGCATCCCATTCTTCAACCAGCATTTGTCGCAAGTCAGCCAATGTGGTTGTGTCGGTCACTCTGGCACGAACAGCACGCCCAAGCTGATCCCACAAGTGTTCAATGGGGTTGAGGTCAGGACTGCTGGCAGGCCATTCCATCCTCTCCACTCCCAAATTCTGGAGGTAGTCTCTAAGAAACCCTGCTCTGTGGGGGCGAGCATTGTCATCTTGGAGTTGATCATCATCATCTCATCTTAGAGTTCGGTCCCAGACTGTGGAGATATGGGATTGCCACTGGTTGCAGAATCTCAACTCGATATCTCTCTGCATTGAGATTGCCTCCAATGATGACAAGCCTCGTTTTTCCAGTGAGGGAGATGCCGCCCCACACCATCACACTGCCTCCACCAAAAGATGTTACTCTATCGGTGCAGCAATCAGCATAGCGTTCTCCGCGTCTTCTCCACATTTTGACCCTATGATCCAACTGCCGTAGGCAGAATCTGGACTCATCGCTGAACATAACGTTCCTCCACATGTTCAGGTTCCAGTGCACGTGTTGCCGACACCAGCGCAAACGGGCCTGACGGTGAAGGGCAGTCATGGCAGGCCTCCTGGCAGCCCTATGAGACCGGAGATTGGCTGCGTGCAGTCTGTTCCGAATTGTCTGGGCAGAGAGCCGTCGGCCATATCGTCCTGCAAACCTTGACTGCAAATCTGTAGAAGACAGCCTACGATTCCTAAGTGCTGACAGGGTGAGGAAACGGTCTTCTTCGGGTGCCGTCTTCTTGGGACGCCCACTTCGCGGCCTGTCTCTGACATCACCCGTTATATGGAACTTGGCCTTCACTTTGGAGATGGTACTAGGGCTCACTCCAAATAATGCCGCAACTTGGTTTTGCGGAACACCATCTTGAAGTTGCCCTATCGCAAGGGCCCTATCCAGATCAGTCAAGTGTGGCATGCCGATTCTTGGAGCAGACACCTACTGACCACTGTAGCAGGGCCCATGCTCACAGATGCTGCCAATCAGGTGCCAATCAGGCACCTGATTGTCAGCACCTGGGGGTACCAGAAGCTCAAAACAAGAGTCAATAGCAACAGCAGAATAAGCTGTTTGGCATTGGCAGAGAAGATTTGGCAAATTTTTCATGGGTGCAACCCATATACTCAGCTCTGCTGCTCATCCCACAAATGCATGTTCCTTACAAATGTGGCACCATTTAAAAGGGAAATAAACAGGCTTTCCAACGGTATAAGATTTATTGCCAAGAAGCATTGTTACAACAAAGAAATAATCTACCAGACACAAATTTCCTTACTTTTTGTGCTATGTTTAGTTGTTTAATTGAACAAATAATTAATCTCGTAAAACCCTGAATAAAAGAACAGTGTATCCGCAAAGATAGATACAAAAAGCTGAAGTAACTGAAATATAGACCTTGACTGTGTGAGTTTCCTCCAGGTGCACTGGTTTCCTCCCACATTCCAAAGTCGTTCAGGTTTGTAAGTTAATTGGCCTCAGTAAATTGCCCCTTGTATGTAGGATGTGAAAATGGGATAACATAGAACTTGGTGTACCAGTGACCGATGGTTGTCTTGGACTCGGTGGGCTGAAGGGCCTGTTTCCATGCTGTATCTCTGAACTAAAATACTAAACAAAAATTATTGCAAGATACTTCTCAGAAGTATAATCAAACATACATAAATATCAATCCAAGGAGGGAATTTTAGTAGGGGATATGCAAAACTCGGTCAAGCTAAACTGACAAAACAATTAAAATGAAAAATAACTGTGACATATGATGAAAGAATGGATCGACTGGGCTTATATTCACTGGAATTTAGAAGGATGAGAGGGGATCTTATAGAAACATAAAATTCTTAAGGGATTGGACAGGCTAGATACAGAAAAAATGTTCCCGATGTTGGGGGAGTCCCGAACCAGGGGTCACAGTTAAGGGGTAAGGGGGTAGGCCATCAGAATAAGGGGTAGGCCATTTAGGACAGATGAGGAAAAACCTATTCACCCAGAGAGTTGTGAATCTGTGGAATTTGCCACAGAAGGCAGTGGAGAACAATTCACTGGATGTTTTCGAGAGAGTTGGTTTTAGCTCGTAGGGCCAGACCCATCGAGTCCCCGCCGACCAGTGATCCCCACACACTAACGCTATCCTTCACACTGGAGACGGTACAATTATACCAAGCCAATTAACCTACAAACCTTTATGTCTTTGGAGACGTGGGAGGAAACCGAAGATCCCGGTGAAAACCCACGCAGGTCATGGGGAGAACGTACAAACTCCGTACAGACAGCACCCATAGTCAGGATCGAACCCAGGTCTCTGGCGCTGTAAGGCAGCAACTCTACTGCTGTGCCACTATGCTTTATAATATAAATATAATATAAATATCATTATAATATTTATATTATACAAATATAATTTATAAAATAAATATAAAGCATATTTATATTACTCTGTTAACTCCAGGTGTGAATAGCAAACTCCCGGGCACAAACGCGAGTTAATGTGATTGATAACCAAATCAAACAAAGGTATAACTACAACAATCATTCTTGTTTCCATAGACCTTCCTTCTCAAGAAACGATGCTTTTGTATTTGGAAAGATAGATGGTAAAGGTGGCTATCGGAAAAAAGCCTTTAAAATCTTAAAATCTCTCAATAGTTATTATTGGACCGTGGATCAACTGTGCAGTGACTACCGAGGAAAGTCAAGACCTTTTCTCAACTCCTTTTTTATGAAGGTAGGTTTTTCGTTCAGTTATATTCCAACTGTCTTAACTTTACAAGCCTGTTCAAATGTCTCACTGTCCCTTCCTTTTGTAGTTTCTCTATTTACATACAAGAGAAAAGTATCCAGAACCTCATCAGTGGAACTCGTTGGCAAAGTCATTTTGCAACTTTTTGGACGTTTTAAATGACTGCTGTAACCAGAAGTGCCTGTATCACTATTACCATGCCGATGTGAACCTTTTTGAACGTGTTGCAGATAAAACCTTTCAATGGTTGCAAGGAAAAATACACAATATTCTGGAAGATCCAGAAAATGAACTCGACTAATCTGCTTGGAAGTAGGAACAAAAAGAAATCATGGCATTTAATTTGTCCCAAATGATTCCTACCTTCTCCAGCAGCTCGATCCATACACCCACCACCCTTTGTGTGAAAAGGTTACCCCTCACATTTTTAAATACTCAAAGTATAATCATTCTAGAGTTCTAGATGCATGTTGAATTCTGCAGTTAAAGGCTTTGCACTAACATAAGAGTATTTTGAATTGTTAAATGTTATTCCATGCAAATCATCGCTCTTTATGTCAAGAGTGTTTTATTGTCATGCTAGATCAAGTGGACCCGTTGGGCCCAAACCTCTACTACATTGGTGTAGCACCCTCTCCTCCCCCCCCCCCCCTCCCCAGGAACAAACAAACAAACGAGAGTTTTAGTATATAGATGTCCCGAAATGGAACAATGAAATTCTTACTTGCAACAGCACAATAGATATGTAAACATAGTACTCAGTGGACACCATAATAAGCACCAGTGTTGATATATCTGACGATTCATAACCATAACTCCTATCCCCAGATGCCTTTGTGTTCAGTCAGAATTGATGGATTCTCCTGTGGTTATCTTGTGAGATATAAATTTCATGGGAAACCCGAAATGTATTTAATTCACGTGCAACATCTTTCCATGAAGTTCCATCGAAAGAGAAACCTACAACAGTTTAGCATTAAGTGTAAGGAAAGGGGTCCTTTATAAGAAGCGTTTTAGCCATGCTGTACTGATTCTGTTCCTTTTTTAAAATTGTATTATTTAGCCTGTCAATAAATCTTAAAGTTAGCCAATCCTTTGTGTTCTCTATGAATTAAAGTATTCTGAATGATTACAAGAGTCACGACCTTCACCACTGCACATTTCAGTTCAGTTTAGTTTATTGTCACGTGTATCGAGGTACAGTGAAAAGCTTTTGCATGCTAACCAGTCAGTGGAAGGACATTTCATGATTACAATCGAGCCATTCCCAGTGTACACATACATGATAAGGGAATAACATTTAGATAAAGCTAGTAAGTCCAATCAAAGATACTCCGAGGGTCACCAATGAGGCAGATAGTAGTTCAGGGCTGCTCTCTGGTTGTGGTGACATAGAACTAGTGAGGAAAGGGGATCGATGGTTGGCGTGGACTCGGTGGGCTGATGGGCCTGGATCCACGCTGTAGCACTAAACTAAACTAAAAACCTGAATTGTAGGAGTTGCAATTAACTGTAATTGACCACATTGTTATGTTGTGCGGATGTTAGTAACATCTATGGGATGGGGGGAGGGGGGGCGGTAAAAATGTGGTGTTGGGGATTGCACATTTAGGAGATGGACAGGAGGTCCTGGAGATGATTTCTCCTACTGCTATTCACTAGAGGGTGTGAGCTATAGGCAGAGGTTGAGTAGGCTGGGTCTCTATTCCCTGAGCGCAAGAGGATGAGGGGGGATATGGAGGTGTACAAAATCATGAGAGGATTAGATCAGGTAGATGCACAGTCTCTTGCCCTGAATCGAGGACCAGAGGACATAGATTTAAGGGGAAGGGGAGAGGATTTAATAGAATTTTAAAGGATTTAGGGCGGTGGGTGTATGGAACGAACTGCCAGAGGTAGTTGAGGCAGGGACTATCCTGACGTTTAAGAAACAGTTAGACAGGTACATGGACAAGACAGGTTTGAAGGGATGTGGATAGGTGGGACTAGTGTAGCTGGGACATGTTGGCCGGTGTGTGCAAGTTGGGCCGATGGGCCTGTTTCCATGCTGTGTCACTCTATGACTGAGTTTAGGCTTCATCTGTCCAAGTGGGGAATATTTGTTAAGGCTCACAGACCAACACAACACATAACTCTTCTAAAACATTTACTAAAATATGATAAACCCCCACGAATAAACGCTACAAAAGACATGACATGCAATGCTGCCTGAAGGTATGATATAAAATATTATACATCTTATACTCCAATATGACTCCTGAATTCCATGCCTTACACTACTTTTACCCTTAACTGTAACTAATTAATCAAGCTGCAGTTCCCTTTGCTAGCTACCCTTTAATCAAAGTAAGACGTGGTCCAAATCCATTCAAACGCTTCAAAAGGTTGGAACTGCAGATGAGGGTATATCCAGGGCCGTCTTTACAGCATTATGGGCCCCGGGCAAAGCAGTGTACTGGGGCCCCTACGACAACTCTCCTCCTCCCACCCTCCCCGTTGCCCCCACCGTTACTCTCCCCCACCCCACTTTCCCTACCAGCCCCCCCCTGTCGTGCCGGCGAAAAGCACTTACCGAAAAGCACTTAGCAATGGACTTAGGGTGCTACATTGTTGGGACCGAAAATGTTGCGAAAAAACATTTTTAAAGTAGTATTTATTTCTTGCAAGTCACTTAACATACACAGATCAGCATGGGGCCCCTATGCTCGTGGGGCCCCGGGCAAGTGCCCATCAGGCCCATGCGTTAAGACGGCCCTGGGTATATCCCTGGCATGTCAATGGCATTGGAATCACAATGGTGAATTTCACCTCTGTTGTGTTTCAGTTGGTCCAGTTGGAATGTTACAAATATTTTTTACTTCAGGTTAAATGGGTTTTCAATTGCGTTATGCTGAAATCAAAACAGGTATGCAATCCAGGTTCAAGGCTTACATCCAAATATACATTAATCTAATCTATGTGTGGTTCTCCAACACATTTCATATTCTGAATTTACGTGAGAGGTTGCACAACAAATACTGGGAAATTGTTTAAAAGTTCATTGAACCCGTTTCTCGTGCAGGGTGTGGTTTTCTGGACTGGATAATGGTTCAATAAAACTTTGCACAGCTGTTTAGTTTAGTTTAGAGATACGGCACGGAAACCAGCGATCCCCACACACTAACACACCAACACACACCAGGGACAATTTTACATTTATACCAAGCCAATTAACCTACAAACCTGTACGTGTTTGGAATGTGGAAGGAAACCGAAAAACTCGGAGAAAACCCACGCAGGATATGGGGAGAACGTACAAACTCCGTACAGGCAAGCTCCCATAGTTAGGATTGAACCCAGGTCTCTGATGCTGTAAGGCAGTAGCTCTACCGCCACGCCACCGTGCCGCCCGGAAAGGATAACGGATAAAGGATATCTGAGTATGAGACTTTGCAGAATCAATTTCACTTTGAAGGTGGTGAATATTATCAGTATTTCCAGGGTGGCGTCAGCAATAACTGCCTCGCCAACAGTCTGTCTGTCCTTTTCCTTTGTTCTCTGATAGTATGTGTTAAATGTATGTTTTAGTGTTCTTTAGCTTGTTTTATGTGGGTGAGGGGGTGGTTGGGGGAACCTTTTTTTAAATCTCTTACCTCGACGGATCGTATCTCTGTCCGCACGGCGGCCTAACATCGAGGAGCTGGCGGCCTCTGCTGGAGACCGACTTCGGGAGCTCCAACTGTAGGAGCCTGCAGGACTTTAAATCGTGGAGCTTGTGATCCCTGTCGGGGATCGACCTCGGAGCTCCAACCACGGGAGCCTACGGACTTTAACATCGTGGAGCTCGCGGTCCCTGGTTAGAGACCGACTTCGGGAGCTCCAAGCCGCAGGAGCTTTGACCGCCTCGACGCGGGAGCTTCGACCACTGGCTGCGGAAGCTTCGATCACCCCGACTGCAGATGGTTCAACTGCCCCGACCGCGGGAGAATAAAGAGGAAGATTGGACTTTATTGCCTTCCATCACAGTGAAGAATGTGGGGAATACACTGTGGTGGATGTTTACGTTAACTTTTAAGTAGTTGTGTGTCTTGTTGCTTTCTTTTTAGTATAGTTACGTGGTAAATCGAATTTCACTGTACCTTAATTGGTACACATGACAATAAACTGACCTTGAAACCTTGAAATAGGTCAAAGGTCCTGTTCAGCCACCTTTGCCCAAGACAACAGAGGAAAAGCCAAGATAACATTTTTTTTTTAAACTTCTAAGCCCATAAGTTCCAAATATTTAAAGAATGGGTCGGGTAAGTTTGAAATACTGGCATGATATTGGAGCAAAGACACAGGAGACATGATCTCTTGACATACAGTTAAAAAAAAAACAGGCAGCCTTCAGCCTACCCTACTCCAGGGAAAACAAACTCAGCCTATCCAGACTCTCCTTGTAACTATGATGCTCCAATCCAGGCCAACTATTTGAATTATTAAGAGATAATTTATGATTCCTATGTTTCGTACCGGCATTGAGTCAAAATCATGGAATTCCCTTCCGAGCAGCACTGTGGATTTGAGCTGCAGCAATCAAGGTGGGTACGATTGGAACATCTAAAGATATTTTTCCGCCAAAAATAAACTTTATTCAGAATAAATATATATACAAAATAAAAATTGTTTAGTTCAGTTTAGTGTAGAGATACAGCGTGGGAACAGGCTCTTTGGCCCACCAAGTCTGTGCCGATCAGCAATCGTTCAATCCTACACGTTAAACACGATTTACAGAGGCCAATTAATCTATAAATCTGCGCGTCTCAGGTGTGTGGAAGGAAACTGGAGCACCCGGAGAAAGCCCACACAGTCACGGGGAGAACGTACAAAGTCCATACACACAGCACCCGTAGTTAGAGTCAAACCTGGGTCTCTGGCGCTGTAAGGCAACAGCTCCACTGCACAAAAAATCTTCATACATTCTCAGTGTCTATGCATTCAGTAGAGTCATGCACCTATCTTTAAACAAAACACCCTTGCCACTCATGTGCTCCTCCGGGGGGATATTCCTTCTCTTGTTTGAGGGGTGGGCCCAATGTCCAGCAGCGGAAGAATCTGTACCATAGTATAGGTTCATGGTTAGGAGAGGTTTGGCAGGAATATGGGCCCATTACAGACAAATGGGACTAGCTGAATGTGAGGAGCAGGGGCCGGTAGGAGGGTGAGCTGGAGTAATGCCTCTAGCACCTTCGTGGAGGGTGAGGCCGGGACACAAAGACGGCCGGGTGAGGAGAGGAGAGGGACAAAGTGTGTAGGAAAGAACTGCAGATGCTGGTTTGAATCGAAGGTAGACACAAAATGCTGGAGTAACTCAGCAGGACAGACAGGCAGCATCTCTGGAGAGAAGGAATGGGTGAAGAAGGGTCTCGACCCGAAACGTCACCCATTCCTTCTCTCCAGAGATGCTGCCTGTCTGTCCCGCTGAGTTACTCCAGCATATTGTGTCTACCTTCGAGAGGAGAGGGACTTCGGTTGGTGGGAACTGCTCCAGTACATCAAGCACGCCGGCCGACCAAACTTTGGACTTGGAACAATGGCGCCAAATATGGTGGCGCCTGCAAGTGTAATAA
This sequence comes from Rhinoraja longicauda, assembly GCF_053455715.1. Classification (NCBI taxonomy): domain Eukaryota; kingdom Metazoa; phylum Chordata; class Chondrichthyes; order Rajiformes; family Arhynchobatidae; genus Rhinoraja; species Rhinoraja longicauda. The sequence goes on from NC_135955.1 coordinate 86,429,683, forward strand.
ATGCAAAATGAATTTCACTGTGCAGATGCACGTGTGACAATAGACAATAGGTGCAGGAGAAGACCATTCGGCCCTTTGAGCCAGCACCACCATTCAATATGATCATGGCTGATCATGACAAATAAAGCACTATTGACACTTGATAATTGAGCTCAGGAAGGCTCCTTGGTCAACATGGACAAGTTGGGCTGAAGGGTCTGTGTCTCTGCTAGACATCTCTAAATATGATTTTTGAAATTGAATGCACTTAAATATATCTTCACTGCTTATCTAGTCAATCGCTATAAAATAAACGCTGTGTAGGAAACTAACTGCAGATTAGAAGGTATCACAAAATGCTGGAGTAACTCAGCAGGTCAGGCAGCATCTCAGGAGAAAAGGAATGGGTGACGTTTCGGGTCGAAACCCTTCTTCAGATAAAAATAAACGCTAGTTGTTGTTGTTAACCTAAAGATTAACGATTGCTCAAGAGACTGTGATATACTTTATCAGCGTATTTCGTTCTGTGCTATCAGTTGCACAGGAAGTTCAACTGGTGTGGGAAGGCTCGCAGCAAACAACATACGTCGCAGCCAAGGGTTTAAGAACCGCTGCAACATATCCGCAGGAAGATGGATCCGAATATATTTGCAAGTATTGACCGATTAGAGAAGCCCCTGCAAGAATATTACGGAAGAATGATCAGGAAAGATTCAGACAAAAAGGAAGTAAAACAAGCTTTGCAGTCCACGCTGAAAAAGATGCTTGAATTTATTCATGAGCGGGACAAGTTGTTTGCAAACGACTTCATCCAAGTTGGGAGCGTCGCAGACGGAACCAAGGCAGAGGCAATTAATGAACTTGATGTCCTCATTCCCATACAGAAGGACAAATTCCAGGTTGCCCCTGTTGATCACCATTTAAACCTGTTTGGAGTCGATGAGCATGTTGGTGGAGAGTGGAGATGCCTTTCTCACGATGAAACCATTTTCAGGTTGTTTCATTTGGTAAAGGAATACAAAGATCTTTACTACAAGAACGATCATGGCTTTCAAGGTAAAAACAAAAAAAAACTCATCTTATGTAAACAGCTTTAGGCAATCGGTTTGAACAGTAATGAACAGAATAGCAAACTAATCTAAACAATTTCAGAGTTTAAAAGGATTATTTACATCTGTGACAATTACATGAAACAAAACATTTACTGTTGTTAAAGTTAGACACAAAATGCTGGAGTAACTCAGCGGGACAGGCAGCATCTCTGGAGAGAAGGAATGAATGGGTGACATTTCGGGTCGAGACCTTTCAGACTGAGAGTCAGGCGAGAGGGAGACGAGAGATATGGAAGAAGGGTCTCGACCCGAAACGTTACCCATTCTTTCTCTCCCGAGATTCTGCCTGACGCGCTGAGTTACTCCAGCTTTTTGTGGTACCAGAGATTTGGAAGGATTAGGTGTGGAAACGACAGATCAAAGCAGATGGTGAAAAGGCAATGTAGAGTGGTTCATTGTTAGCTGATTGGAAGGTGGCAATACATACAAATTTAATCAGGACAGTAGAACTAGGAGAACTGGGGCGAGGGAGGGAAGGAGAGAGAGGGAAAGCAAGGGTTACTTGAAGTTAGAGAAATCAACGTGCATACCATACCGCTGGGTTGTACGCTGCCCAAGCTGCCCGAGACTGGGTGTTGTGTAATGAGGAAGGATTAGTTAGCGATCTTGCTGTGCAAAGCCCCTTGGCCAACATTGACCATAATATGGTGGAATTCTGCATTGGGATGGAGAGTGGCACGGTTTAATTCAGAGACTAGGGTCCTGAACTTAAAGAAAGGAGACTTTAACGGTATGAGACGGGAATTGGCTAGGATAGACTGGCAAAATATACTTAAAGAGTTGACAGTGGAGATGCAATGGCAAAGGTTTCAAGACAGCATGGATGAATTCCAAAAATTGTTCATCCCTGTCTGGCGAAAAAATAAAACGGGGAAGGTGGCTCAACCGTGGCTAACGAGGGAAATCAAGGACAGTGTTAAATCCAAGGAAGAGGCATATAAATTGGCCAGGGGAAGCAGCAAAGCAGAGGTCTGGGAGAAATTTAGAACTCAACAGATGAGGACAAAGGAGTTAATTAAGAGGGGAAAAACGAGCATGAAAGCAAGCTTGCGGGGAATATAAAAACTGACTGTAAAAGCTTCTTTAGATATGTAAAAATAAAAATATTAGTGAAGACAAATGTAGGTCCCTTACAATCAGAGACAGGTGAATGTATAATGGGGAACAAACAGATAAAACAAGTATTTTGGTTCTGTCTTCAATAAGGAAGACACAATCTCCCAGAAATACTAGGCGACCGAGGATCTGGTGGGAGGGTGGAAATGAAGAGAATCCACATTAGTCAGGAAATGGTGTTAGGTAAACTGTTGGGACTGAAGGCAGATACAAATCCCCAGGGCCTGATGGTCTGCATCCCAGAGTACTCAAGGAGGTGGCCCTAGAAATCGTGGATGAATTTCCCAAATATCATTGGTCCCAGATGATCATTGTTGCTGAATTGCAAGCATTAATTTTTATCTTTAGTATCAGATGTTTTAAAAGTTACCATTATCATATACTATATTACATGTGTTCGTTCAATTTAAATGAAATTAATGTTTAGCTTGCTATGGGATTTACTTGCTATCCAAAGTATTTAATTAATGATCAACTTGTGTTTGCAGTTATAAAAAAAAAGACGTCAGCTTCGGCTTTGCCTCTGATGGTCGACTGGAAAGATATTGACCTGGTACTTTGCGTTAAAAATGCCCTATCTTTCTCCAATGTGAAATGGCCGTTCCCAAGCTGGCTGTGTGGCAAGTCAAAATGGCTGAGCTATGAACAACAAGAGCAAGTCAAAAGCATTGGGATAGATATGACCTGTCAGGGAATATACTGGAGGTAAAAAATATTGTCGCGTCTTCGTGCCATTAAATAGTTGTTTAATTGAACAAATATTTAATCTCGTAAGATCCTGGATAAAAGAACAGTGTATCCGCATAGATACAAAAAGCTGAAGTAACTGAAATATAGACCTTGACTGTGTGAGTTTCCTCCAGGTGCACTGGTTTCCTCCCACATTCCAAAGTCGTTCAGGTTTGTAAGTTAATCGGCCTCAGTAAATTGCCCCTTGTGTGTAGGATGTGAAAATGGGATAACATAGAACTTGGTGTACCAGTGACCAATGGTTGTCTTGGACTCGGTGGGCTGAAGGGTCTGCTTCCATGCTGTATCTCTGAACTAAAATACTAAACTAAAATTATTGCAAGATACTTCACAGAAGTATAATCAAACATACATAAATATCAATCCAAGGAGGGAATTTTAGCTGGGGATATGCAAAAATTGGTCACGCTAAACTGACAAAATAATTAAAATGAAAAATAACTGTGACATATGAAAGAATGGATCGACTGGGCTTATATTCGCTTGAATTTAGAAGGATGAGAGGGGATCTTATAGAAACATAAAAGTCTTAAGGGATTGGACAGGCTAGATACAGGAAAAATGTTCCCGATGTTGGGGGAGTCCCGAACCAGGGGTCACAGTTTAAGAATAAGGGGTAGGCCATTTAGGACAGATGAGGAAAAACCTGTTCACCCAGAGTTGTGAATCTGTGGAATTTGCCACAGAAGGCAGTGGAGGACAATTCACTGGATGTTTTCAAGAGAGTTGGATTTAGCTCGTAGGGCTAACGGAAACAAGGGAGATGGGGAGAAAGCAGGAACACGGTACTGATTTTGGATCAGCCATGATCATATTGAATGGCGGTGCTGGCTCGAAGGGCTGAAAGGCCTATTCCTGCACCTATTTTCTATGTATCTATGTTAAATAATGATTAAACACTGACTGCTTATACAGTATTATTATTGTATTACTGTATTGTCCAACAGATGCATGGGCACTGAGCACCCAGTGCTACCTAACAAATATTATTTTGTTTAGAGATACAGCGCGGAAACCGTCCCACCGAGTCCGCACCGACCAGTGATCCCCACACACTAACGCTATCCTACACACTGGAGACGGTACAATTATACCAAGACAATTAACCTACAAACCTATATGTCTTTGGAGACGTGGGAGGAAACCAAAGATCCCGGTTTTTGGAATTTTTACTGGAATTTTTTGAGGATGTAACTAGGAAAATTGACAAGGGAGAGTCAGTGGATGTGGTGTACCTCGACTTTCAGAAAGCCTTCGACAAGGTCCCACATAGGAGATTAGTGGGCAAAATTAGGGCACATGGTATTGGGGGTAGGGTACTGACATGGATAGAAAATTGGTTAACAGACAGAAAGCAAAGAGTGGGGATAAATGGGTCCCTTTCGGAATGGCAGGCAGTGACCAGTGGGGTACCGCAAGGTTCGGTGCTGGGACCCCAGCTATTTACGATATACATTAATGACTTAGACGAAGGGATTAAAAGTACCATTAGCAAATTTGCAGATGATACTAAGTTGGGGGGTAGTGTGAATTGTGAGGAAGATGCAATAAGGCTGCAGGGTGACTTGGACAGGTTGTGTGAGTGGGCGGATACATGGCAGATGCAGTTTAATGTAGATAAGTGTGAGGTTATTCACTTTGGAAGTAAGAATAGAAAGGCAGATTATTATCTGAATGGTGTCAAGTTAGGAGGAGGGGGAGTTCAACGAGATCTGGGTGTCCTAGTGCATCAGTCAATGAAAGGAAGCATGCAGGTTCAGCAGGCAGTGAAGAAAGCCAATGGAATGTTGGCCTTCGTAACAAGAGGAGTTGAGTATAGGAGCAAAGAGGTCCTTCTACAGTTGTACCGGGCCCTGGTGAGACCGCACCTGGAGTACTGTGTGCAGTTTTGGTCTCCAAATTTGAGGAAGGATGTTCTTGCTATGGAGGGCGTGCAGCGTAGGTTCACTAGGTTAATTCCCGGAATGGCGGGACTGTCGTATGTTGAAAGGCTGGAGCGATTGGGCTTGTATACACTGGAATTTAGAAGGATGAGGGGGGATCTTATTGAAACATATAAGATAATTAGGGGATTGGACACATTAGAGGCAGATAACATGTTCCCAATGTTGGGGGAGTCCAGAACAAGGGGCCACAGTTTGAGAATAAGGGGTAGGCCATTTAGAACGGAGATGAGGAAGAACTTTTTCAGTCAGAGGGTGGTGAAGGTGTGGAATTCTCTGCCTCAGAAGGCAGTGGAGGCCAGTTCGTTGGATGCTTTCAAGAGAGAGCTGGATAGAGCTCTTAAGGATAGCGGAGTAAGGGGGTATGGGGAGAAGGCAGGAACGGGGTACTGATTGAGAGTGATCAGCCATGATCGCATTGAATGGCGGTGCTGGCTCGAAGGGCTGAATGGCCTACTCCTGCACCTATTGTCTATTGTCTATTGAAAACCCACGCAGGCCACGGGGAGAACGTACAAACTCCGTACAGACAGCACCCGTAGTCGGGATCGAACCCAGGTCTCTGGCGCTGTAAGGCAGCAACTCTACTGCTGTGCCACCATGCTTTATAATATAAATATAAATATAATTATAATATTTATATTATATAAATATAATTTATAAAATAAATATAAAGCATATTTATATTACTCTGTTAACTCCAGGTGTGAATCGCAAACTCCCAGGCACAAACGTGAGTTAGTGTGATTGATAACCAAATCAAAGAAAGGTAAAACTACAACAATCATTCTTGTTTCCATAGACCTTCCTTCTCAAGAATCGATGCTTTTGTATTTGGAAAGATAGATGGTAAAGGTGGCTATCGGAAAAAAGCCTTTAAAATCTTAAAATCTCTCAATAGTTATTATTGGACCGTGGATCAACTGTGCAGTGACTACCGAGGAAAGTCAAGACCTTTTCTCAACTCCTTTTTTATGAAGGTAGGTTTTTCGTTCAGTTATATTCCAACTGTCTTAACTTTACAAGCCTGTTCAAATGTCTCACTGTCCCTTCCTTTTGTAGTTTCTCTATTTACATACAAGAGAAAAGTATCCAGAACCTCATCAGTGGAACTCGTTGGCAAAGTCATTTTGCAACTTTTTGGACGTTTTAAATGACTGCTGTAACCAGAAGTGCCTGTATCACTATTACCATGCCGATGTGAACCTTTTTGAACGTGTTGCAGATAAAACCTTTCAATGGTTGCAAGGAAAAATACACAATATTCTGGAAGATCCAGAAAATGAACTCGACTAATCTGCTTGGAAGTAGGAACAAAAAGAAATCATGGCATTTAATTTGTCCCAAATGATTCCTACCTTCTCCAGCAGCTCGATCCATACACCCACCACCCTTTGTGTGAAAAGGTTACCCCTCAGATTTTTAAATACTCAAAGTATAATCATTTTAGAGTTCTAGATGCATGTTGAATTCTGCAGTTAAAGGCTTTGCACTAACATAAGAGTATTTTGAATTGTTAAATGTTATTCCATGCAAATCATCGCTCTTTATGTCAAGAGTGTTTTATTGTCATGCTAGATCAAGTGGACCCGTTGGGCCCAAACCTCTACTGCATTGGTGTAGCACCCTCTCCTCCCCCCCTCCCCAGGAACAAACAAATAAACAAACGAGAGTTTTAGTATATAGATGTCCCGAAATGGAACAATGAAATTCTTACTTGCAACAGCACAATAGATATGTAAACATAGTACTCAGTGGACACCATAATAAGCACGTGTTGATCTCTGACGATTCATACCCATAACTCCTATCACCAGATACCTTTGTGCTCAGTCAGAACTGAAGGATTCTCCTGTGGTTATCTTGTGAGACATAAATTTCATGGGAAACCCAAAATATATTTAATTCACGTGCAACATCTCTCCATGAAGTTCTATCGAGAGAGAAACGTGCAACAGTTTAGCATTAAGTGTAAGGAAAGGGGTCCTTTATAAGGAGCGTTTTAGCCATGCTGTACTGATTCTGTTCATTTTTTTAAATTGTATTATTTAGCCTGTCAATAAATCTTAAAGTTAGCCAATCCTTTGTATTCTCCATGAATTAAAGTATTCTGAATGATTACAAGAGTCATGTGGAAAGGTCAGGTGGACAACTGTGACCCTTCACCACTGCACATTTCAGTTCAGTTTAGTTTATTGTCACGTGTACCGAGGTACAGTGAAAAGCTTTTGCATGCTAACCAGTCAGTGGAAGGACATTTCATGATTACAATCGAGCCATTCCCAGTGTACACATACATGATAAGGGAATAACATTTAGATAAAGCTAGTAAGTCCAATCAAAGATACTCCTAGGGTCACCAATGAGGCAGATAGTAGTTCAGGGCTGCTCTCTGGATGTGGTGACATAGAACTAGTGAGGAAAGGGGATCGATGGTTGGCGTGGACTCGGTGGGCTGATGGGCCTGGATCCATGCTGTAGCACTAAACTAAACCAAAAACCTGAATTGTAGGAGTTGCAATTAACTGTAATTGACCACATTGTTATGTTGTGCGGATGTTAGTAACATCTTTGGGATGGGGGGAGGGGGGGCGGTAAAAATGTGGTGTTGAGGATTGCACATTTAGAAGATGGACAGGAGGTCCTGGAGATGATTTCTCCTACTGCTATTCACTAGAGGGTGTGAGCTATAGGCAGAGGTTGAGTAGGCTGGGTCTCTATTCCCTGAGTGCAAGAGGATGAGGGGGGATATGGAAGTGTACAAAATCATGAGAGGATTAGATCAGTTTCTTGCCCTGAATCGAGGACCAGAGGACATAGATTTAAGGGGAAGGGGAAAGGATTTAATAGAATTTAAAAGGATTTAGGGTGGTGGGTGTATGGAACGAGCTGCCAGCGGTAGTTGAGGCAGGGACTATCCTGACGTTTAAGAAACAGTTAGACAGGTACATGGACAAGACAGGTTTGAAGGGATGTGGATAGGTGGGACTAGTGTAGCTGGGAAATGTTGGCTGGAGTGTGCAAGTTGGGCCGATGGGCCTGTTTCCATGCTGTATCACTCTATGACTGAGTTTAGGCTTCATCTGTCCAAGTGGGGAATATTTGTTAAGGCTCACAGACCAACACAACACATAACTTTTAAAACATTTACTAAAATATGATAAACCCCCACGAATAAACACTACAAAAGACATGACATGCAAAGCTGCCTGAAGGTATGATATAAAATATTATACATCTTATACTCCAATATGACTCCTGAATTCTATGCCTTACACTACTTTTACCCTTAACTGTAACTAATTAATCAAGCTGCCGTTCCCTTGCAAGCTACCCTTTAATCAAAATAAGACGTGGTCCAAATCCATTCAAACGCTTCAAAAGGATGGAACTGCAGATAAGGTGACATCACCACGTATATCCCTGGCATGTCAATGGCATTGGAATCACAATGGTGAATTTCACCTCTGTTGTGTTTCAGTTGGTCCAGTTGGAATGTTACAAATATTTTTTACTTCAGGTTAAATGGGTTTTCAATTGCGTTATGCTGAAATCAAAACAGGTATGCAATCCAGTTTCAAGGCTTACATCCAAATATACATTAATAATAATAATAATAAGCATTTATTTTATATAGCGCCTTTCCAGAAGCTCAAAGCGCTCACATAAACAATCAAACATAAAAACAAACAGACAAACTATTCTAACGGAGAAGCGGAGAATAAACAACGCCAGCGTCCTCTCACGTCAGGGTCCGGCAATAGACAACAAAAAGCACAGGACACACAAATACAATTTTTACACAAACAGCCATCACAGTGATTGCTCTAGGCACACCCTCACTGTGATGGAAGGCAAAGTCTTATCTCCTCCTGATTTCTTCTCCCGTGGTGCCACGAGGTGATCGAGGCTCCCAACTTTTTGAAGCCCCCACCGGGCGATGGAAAGTCCCAGGGCCGAGCCGAGCAGGCCGATGAAGGTCCTGAGCCCCCACCAGGCGATGGAAAGTCCCAGGGCCGAGCCAAGCAGGCCGATGAAAGTCCTCAGCCCCCAACGGGCGATGGAAAGTGCTGCGGCCGAGCCACGCAGGGCGATGAAGGGCCTGCGAGCGGGTCGATCATACCTCGCACTTCGGGGCGGTAGAAGCTGCTAAGGCTGGAGCTCCCAAAAACCGGTCGCCAGCTATCCGGTCGCCAGCCAGGGACCTGCGAACTCCCGAGCAGGGGCCGGTAGGAGGGCGAGCCGGAGTAATGCCTCCAGCACCTTCGAGGAGGGTGAGGCCGGGACACAAAGATGGCTGGGCGAGGAGAGGAGAGGGACAAAGCGTGTAGGAAAGAACTGCAGATGCTGGTTTGAATCGAAGGTAGACACAAAATGCTGGAGTAACTCAGCGGGACAGACAGGCAGCATCTCTGGAGAGAAGGAATGGGTGAAGAAGGGTCTCGACCCGAAACGTCACCCATTCCTTCTCTCCAGAGATGCTGCCTGTCTGTCCCGCTGAGTTACTCCAGCATTTTGTGTCTACCTTCGAGAGGAGAGGGACTTCGGTTGGCGGGAACTGCTCCAGTACATCAAGCACGCCGGCCGACCAAACTTTGGATTTGGAACAATGGCGCCAAATATGGTGGCGCCTGCAAGTGTAATAAATGCAAAATGAATTTCACTGTGCAGATAATAATAATAATAATGCATTTTATTTATATAGCACTTTTCATATACTCAAAGACGCTTTACAGAGATTTAGAGAACATAGGGAAATGAATAAATAGATAAATAAGTAAATAAGTAAACGAACAGAGAAAGGAGACAGAAGGTGAGGTGACCTTCAGTGGTTGAAGGCAGTACTTACTGAACAGGTGAGACTTCAGCGATGTTTTGAATGTGGTGAGTGTGGAGGAGTCTCTAACGGTTTGGGGTAGTGAGTTCCATAGGGTGGGAGCAGCGATGGAGAAAGCCCTGTCCCCCCAGGATCTGAGTTTGGTCCGGATGTGGGGGGATAGGAGATTGGCAGCAGCAGAGCGGAGGGTGCAGGTGGGAGTGTGCCTGTGGAGGAGGTCGGTCAGGTAGGATGGGGCCAGGTTATGGAGGGCTTTGTAGGTTATGAGGAGGATTTTGTACTGGATTCTCTGGGGGATGGGGAGCCAGTGGAGTTTGTAAAGGACGGGGGTGATATGGTCACGGATCGGGGTGTGGGTGAGTAGACGGGCAGCGGAGTTTTGAATGTATTGAAGTTTACTGATGATTTTTGAGGGTGCGCCATAGAGGAGGCTGTTGCAGTAGTCCAGACGGGAGGTGATGAAGGCGTGGATGAGGGTTTCTGCAGCTGTGGAGGAGAGGGATGGACGGAGACGGGCAATGTTTTTGAGGTGGAAGAAGGCTGTCTTTGTGATGTGTTTGATGTGTTTGTCGAAGGAGAGGGTTTGATCAAAGATGATTCCAAGATTCCGGATGTGAGGGGAGGTGGATACTGGGAGACCATCAATGTTGAGGATGAAGTTTTGGGTGGATTTGGTGAGCGTTTTTGGACCAATGATGATGATTTCAGATTTGTTGCAATTGAGTTTGAGGAAATTTGATTGAAGCCAATATTTTATTTCAGTGATGCAGTTTGTCAGTGTAGAGTGTGTGGTGGGGGAGATTGACTTGGTGGAGATGAGGAGCTGGATATCATCGGCGAAGCAGTGGCAGTTGAGACCATGACGGCGGATTAATTGACCAAGGGGGAACAGGTAGAGGATGAAGAGGAGGGGGCCAAGGACTGAGCCTTGGGGGACACCTTGGGGGGGGGGGGGGGGGGGGGGGAGGGGAGCGGTGGGGGATTTACAGTTGTTAATGGAGATGAACTGGTGTCTGTCAGAGAGGTAAGATTTGAACCAGGATAGGGCTGTGCCGGTGATGTTAAGGGAGATTTCAAGTCGGGTGAGGAGAATGGAGTGATTTATGGTGTCAAAGGCGCCGCTGAGGTCAAGTAGGATGAGGATGTTGAGGTTGCCATGTGACAATAGACAATTGGTGCAGAAGGCCATTCGGACCTTCGAGCCAGCACCACCATTCAATGTGATCATGGCTGATCATGACAAATAAAGCACTATCGACACTGTTGATAATTGAGCTCAGGAAGGCTCCTTGGTCAGCATGGACAAGTTGGGCTGAAGGGTCTGCGTCTCTGCTAGACATCTCTAAATATGATTTTTGAAATTTAATGCACTTAAATATATCTTCACTGCTTATCTAGTCAATCCTAAAATAAACGCCAGCGCTTTTTTTTGTTTTGTTTTTGTGTTAACCTAAACATTAACCTAGTTCAAGAGACAGGGGTGTCAAACTCATTTTCACCCTGGGCCACATCAGCATTATGGTTGCCCTCAAAGGGCCGGTTGTAACTGCCCCCCCCCCTTTCCCCTACTCTTTCCTCACCCCCCACCCCCCACATTCTCTCCTCCCCCAGCCCCACTCTCACTCTCCCCCAGCCCCACACTCGCCTCCACCCCTCCTCACCCACCCCCGCCTCCCTAACTCTCTCCTCCCCTCACCCCCCTCCCACCCCTACCCCCCCTCCACCCACTCGCCCCACCTGCATTCTCACCGTCCCCCTCCCCCCCACCCCCACTGTCCCCCTTCCCCCCAACCCCCCACTCTCTTCCCCCACCACCACCCCCCTTCCCCCCACACTCCCTCTCTCCTCCCCCCACCTCCTTTCAATCTCATTGTCCCCTTCCCCCTCACCCACCTTTTCCTCCCTCCCCCACTCCCCCCTCTTCCCTGACCCCCACTGTCCCCCTTCCCCCCTCCACCACTCTCACCCCCCACCACCATCACCCCTCCCCTGCTGTCCCCTTCCCCCCACCCCTCCTCATCCCCACCCATACTCTGCCCTCCTCCCCAGTCCCACTCTCCTTCCCTCCCACCCGCACTCGCACTCTCCCCACCCCTCTTTCCCCACCACCCCCCTTTCCACCACTCTCTCCTCCCCAGCCCTCTCTCCCCCACTCCTCTCCTCCCCCCACTCACCCCCCCCTACCCCAACCCACCCCTCCACACACTCGCCCCACCCCCATTCTCACTGCCCCCCCACCCCCACTGTCACCTCTTCCCCACCCCCACTGTCCCCTTCCCCCCACCACCACTGCCCCCCACCCCCTCTCCTCCCTCACTCACTCCTCCCCACCCCACCCTCACCCCTCCCTTTTCACTCACTGTCCCCTTCCCCCCACCCACCTTCTCCCACCCTCCCCCTCACTCTCCCCCTCCCCCCTCTCCCCTGACCCCCACTGTTCCCCTTCCCCAACCACCCCCCCACCCCTGCTGTCCCCCTCCCCAGTCCCACTCTCCCCCTACTCTCTCCTCACCCACTCTCCCCCCCCTTTCCCCACCACCCCCTTCCCCCCACTCCCCCCTCCCTCACCCCCCTCCTACCTCCACCCTCTCCTCCCTCCACCCTCACCCCCCTCCTACCCCCACCCTTCCCTCCCCCCACTCGGCCCCCACGTCCACTCCCCTCCGTGGAGCCGTTGGCGGCGAAAGGCACTTACCGAGCGTGCAGGGAGGAGGAGGGAGCTCCAGACTACTCGAGAGGCGGGCGGCGGAAGTGGGACTACTCGAGGCGGGCGGCGGAGGTGGGACTACTCGAGGCGGGCGGCGGAGGTGGGACTACTCGAGGCGGGCGGCGGCGGTGGGACTACTCGAGGCGGGCGGCGGCGGTCTGGGAGCGTGGGGAGGGGAGAGAGGCGCGGCGGGAGGAGGCCGCCATCTTTCTGAAGTGGCGACGCCGCCATGGGTGGAAGCGGCCGCTGGAGGAGGAGGAGGAGGAGGAGGAGGAGAAGAGGCTGCCCGCTGCGCTGCGGCCTGTGTGCGGTAACGGTGCTGGGCCCGGGCGGGAGGGGGGACTCGAGGGCGCCGTGGCGTGGGTTGAAGGGACGGAAGGGAAGGATGAGTGGACCAACAGGTCCGACCATCTCCCTCCTGCTCGGGAGTGTCCCCCGAGTGTGAGGGGGGAAGCGTGAGGGGGGGGGGGGGTGGGGTGTGAGGGGGGAGTGTGAGGGGGTGTAAGGGGAGAGTGAGGGGGTGTGAGGGGAGAGTGAGGGTGTAAGGGGAGAGTGAGGGGAGAGTGTGGGGAGTGTGAGGGGAGAGTGAGGGGGTGTGAGGGGAGTGTGAGGGGGTGTGAGGGGAGAGTGAGGGGGTGTGAGGGGAGTGTGAGGGGGTGTGAGGGGAGAGTGAGGGGGTGTGAGGGGAGAGTGAGGGGGTGTATGGGGAGAGTGAGGGGAGTGTGAGGGGGGAGTGTGAGGGGGTGTGAGGGGAGTGTGAGGAGTGAGTGAGGGGGAGTGTGAGGAGTGAGTGAGGGGATTGTGAGAGGGGAGAGTGAGGGGGGATTGTGAGGGGAGAGTGAGGGGAATGGAGGCGGTGATTACGGGCGGCTCCGCTAACGGCGTCCATCTTGTGTGTGCGAGTGAGGAGAGGCCGAGCGTGCAGGGAGGAGGACGCACAGCACTTGGAAAAATGTGTTTAGAAATGAAAGTTTGAAAGTTAAAAATGTCTGTAACTTAAAAGATATTCGACCAGTGACAATTAAGCTCTCGCGGGCCACATAAAATGACGTGGCGGGCCGGATTCGGCCCGCGGGCCTTGAGTTTGACACATGTGGACTAGGATGTCCGTTCTGTGCTATCAGTTGCACAGGAAGTTCAACTGGTGTGGGAAGGCTCGCAGCAAACAACACACGTCGCAGCCAAGGGTTTAAGAACCGCTACAACATATCCGCAGGACGATGGATCCGAATATATTTGCAAGGATTGACCGATTAGAGAAGCCCCTGCAAGAATATTACGGAAGAATAATCAGGAAAGATTCAGACAAAAAGGAAGTAAAACAAGCTTTGCAGTCCACGCTGAAAAAGATGCTTGAATTTATTCATGAGCGGGACAAGTTGTTTGCAAACTACTTCATCCAAGTTGGGAGCGTCGCAGACGGAACCAAGGCAGAGGCAATTGATGAACTTGATGTCCTCATTCCCCTACAGAAGGACAAACTCCAGGTTGCCCCTGTTGATCACCATTTAGACCTGTTTGAAGTCAATGAGCATGTTGGTGGAGAGTGGAGACGGCTTTCTCACGATGAAACCATTTTCAGGTTGTTTCATTTGGTAAAGGAATACAAAGATCTTTACTACAAGCACGATCATGGCTTTCAAGGTAAAAAAAAAAAAAAACTCATCTTATGTAAACAGCTTTAGGCAATCGGTTTGAACAACAGTGAACAAAATAGCAAACTAATCTAAACAATGTCAGAGTTTAAAACGATTATTTACATTCTGTTATGATTACATGAAACAAAACATTCACTGTTGCTAAAGTTAGACACAAAATGCTGGAGTAACTCAGCGGGACAGGCAGCATCTCTGGAGAGAAGGAATGAATGGGCGACATTTCGGGTCGAGACCTTTCAGACTGAGAGTCAGGCGAGAGGGAGACGAGAGATCAGTGGAAATGGGGTTTAGGAACTAGGGGTACTCTAAGGTCGGTGAGGCTGAGGTTGGGAAGGGGGGGGGGGATTTTTTAATGTGCAGTCATACCCATGTAAGAGTACAGGAATGCATAACTTATTTATTGTGTATTTATAATATAGTTTATTGTGTATTATATGTCATAGCTGCTTTCTGGCATCTCTCTCTCTCTCTCTGTTTACATTACAAAATGTTCCATAATGGTATATAATCTCCATTTTTTTCTCCTCTTTCTGCATGCCGTTTCTTCAGCACGCCTTCTGCCACTAAGAAGCCATGTCCTCACATATTCTTCGGGGTTGAATTTTGACAGAGGAGGTCCCACCAACTTAATAAATAGAAGAGTTGAGAGATGATCAATTTGAAGTCTTGCACGTTGAGGTGACATGCAGAAATTCATGCCACTGAAGCTTCTTTCACATTCTGCTGTTGATACCGGAATTGTATTTACAGCCGTTACCAGCTGCTGAAAATCTGCAGAAACTATCTTCCCTTTAGATTCCTTGAATTCTCTGAAGGCTCTGAAACAAAGCCGACCATTTAAGCCAAATTGTTCTGCCATTTCTTCTACATCATTATCCCCAAAGGTAAAAAGTGAATCTTCTGGAATATTGTTAATATCTAAATATTTCAACTTGTTAATTAACTTTTTACATTTATCATTGGAAGCTGTTGTAGATTCAAGCAGCCTGGATTTCATATTATTGACCAAACTCCTCAAAAACCATTGTTTATGTATAGTAGGTACTTTACCAGCTCTCAAATTTATTCCATTAAATATCATCTGGCTTGTTGCTTTCTCCACTTGAGTATAACATTTTCCTGGCTTCTCTATTTGACATTCAAGAACCTTGATAGTTCGTTTAATTTCCTCATGTGCTTTACTAAGTGCACAATTTTGGTTCTGCAGTTCAAGTGACAATTCAGACAACTCTAGCAAACCGTCCATCAACAAGCCCAAATTATTTACGAAAGCTGATGACTCTAATACTTTTTTCAGCCCCTCGTACTTTGCTCTCTCTGCACTAGATCTTGAAGCATCACAGTGTGCTTTTTCAAAATGCTCCCAAATAGCTTTATAAGACTGCCACATTGCCTTTACAGTTCGGTAAGACGAAGCAACCCCTCTCACACTGAAAACACGACCAATTTTCAACAGTTGACAGTGAAGAGCCTCAGCACATGCAGTTAACTTATCCTGATTCTTAGGAGACCTATGATATAAGGAATACAATTTATCACAAAATATCTGAAAATGATTCAAACCTGCAACTTCATTTATAGCATCACCTACACCGAGTTCAAGCCTATGACTGGCACAGTGCCAAACAGTTGCATTAGGGAAATCATCAAGAAATAGTTTTGCAACCCCAGCATTTCGTCCTAACATTACTGATGCACCATCAGTTACAAGTAATATCACATTTTCCTTTAGGTACTGTATTGAAAAACCACCTCTTTGTAAGCAACTTAGAAGCCCATCATATATAGATTTTGCATTTGCACCAAGTTTCATATGTTCTAAGTCAAAATAGAATGATATAGGTTGGGAAGATTCACCAACTGCTGCTCTCAAGCAGACTACCAGAACAGTTTTCCCATTAATAGTAGTAGATTCATCAATCTTAATAGACATTTTAGATTGTTTTGAAATTATATTTTCCACCATTGTCTTTCGCATCTGGTTTCCTATGTGGTGAGAAACATCTGCACATGACTTACGAGAGTGTAGAAGTCGATGCCGTTTCTTTCTTGCAGTTCAATATCAGAAGACATATCTGTGTAGGGCCTACCTTTGTGTACAATATTATATAAAGTTCTAAATAATCAACCGTTTTTGCTTCGTCCTTTTTCAGTGACATAAACACTACATTTTCGATTGCTTTTTTTAAGCTGTTTCATTGATTTTTTAGCATCTGATATGAGCATCACTATTTTTGTGCTTAAAAATCTTTTTTCTTAAACTCATTAACTGTTTTGCTTTGTCATCACTCACTCCTACTACATTAACACTGCACCACTCACGAGACAAATGAATTCCTTGTGTTCGTTCAAGTCCAAGATGACACTTGCTGCATACACTACATCCTAGTTTTCTGTTTTTAACAATTAGCAAGGGATATTCTTTCTTTTTTTAAAGTACATTTCTTGTGTCCAACAGTCTGGAAGATCACATTTTTCAATATCTTTTGAAATGTTTTCACATACAGCATCAGGCGAAACAACTGCATCAGTTACATTATCATTTTCAAGTAATTTTGCCTTCTTTTCTGGCTGAGTGTTTTCATTATCATTTATTTCTTCATCGATCTGAAGACGCTGTCTTTTAAAGTATCTCTATGCTCATTTACACAGGGGTACACAAATCTTAAATTTATAGATAATTGATAGTGATTTGTTAGTGATATATAATAAAATTTGATAGTGATATATAATAAAATATTTCTGCTTACACTATTGTTTTGCTAAATAAAACCACCCCCAATAAAATATTCACCACTCACGATTTAGGCTGGAAAAAACTATTGGTACTACTTATTCAATTTTCTCCCCATCCATTCTAATTTAACTGAAACAACTGAGGCACAGCGGCAGAGAGGCACAGTGGCACAGCGGCAGAGCGGCAAATAAAATAACGTGGAATAATAAAATAACGTGACTTTACCTGAGCCCGTGCTCGCGGTCCGGTAGCCCTGACAGTGAGTTTAAGAAATTCTCCCTTGAATTTTATTCAAAAGAACGCGGTGTCATTAATACATGGTCAAAACACAATTACATTTACTGAGGAATGTGGATCGATGTATTGATGACATGTTGTATAACTACTACCTGTTAACAACTGGCTGTTAACAAGTGCTAACAGTGGCAGTTATCAAATCGTTTTCGTCTGAGTTAAATAAAGCGATAAACGACTCGAATCTTTCTGCAGTACTCATTAAACCTGAGCTGGAAATTGAAAACTAGGGGAACACCGTCCCCCTGCGTACCCCCCCATTTCCATCACTGCGAGAGATATGGAAGGATGAGGTGTGGAAACGACAGATCAAAGCAGATGTTGATAAGGGAATGTAGAGTGGTCCATTGTTAGCTGATCGGAAGGTGACAACGAGGCATACATACATACAAATTTAATCGGGGACAGGAGAGCTAGGAGAACTAGGGTGGGGGGAAGGAGAGAGAGGGAAAGCAAGGGTTACTTGAAGTTAGAGAAATCAACGTTCATTCCGCTGGGTTGTACACTGCCCAAGACTGGGTATTGTGTAATGGGGAAGGGTTAGTTAGCGATCTTGTTGTGCAAAGCCCCTTGGGCTACAGTGACCATAATAGAAACATAGAAAATAGGTGTAGGAGGAGGCCATTTGGCTCTTCGAGCCAACACCGCCATAGCTGATCATCCACAATCAGTAACCCGTGCCCAACTTCTCCCCATATCCCTTGATTCCACTAGCCCCCAGAGCTCTATCTAACTCTCTTAAATTCATCCAGTGATTTGGCCTCCACTGCCCTCTGTACGGATGGACAATGGCACGGTTAATTCAGAGACTAGGGTCCTGAACTTAAAGAAAGGAGACTTTCAAGGTATGAGATGGGAATTGGCTAGGATAGACTGGCAAATTATATTTAAAGGGTTGACGGTGGAGATGCAATGGCAAAGATTTAAAGACTGCATGATGAATTCCAAAAATTGTTCATCCCTGTCAGGCAAAAAAATAAAACGGGGAAGGTGGCTCAACCGTGGCTAACGAGGGAAATCAAGGAAACAGAAACATAGAAAAATAGGTGCAGGAGTAGGCCATTCGGCCCTTCCAGCCTGCACCGCCATTCAATATGATCATGGCTGATCATCCAGCTCAGTAACCTGTACCTGCCTTCTCTCCATACCCCCTGATCCCTTTAGCAAAAAGGGCCACATCTAACTCCCTCTTAAATATAGCCAATGAACTGGCCTCAACTACCTTCTGTGGCAGAGAATTCCACAGACTCACCACTCTCTGTGTGAAGAAATGTTTTCTCATCTCGGTCCTAAAAGACTTCCCCCTTATCCTTAAGCTGAGACCCCTGATTCTGGACTTCCCCCAACATCGGGAACCATCTTCCCACATCTAGCCTCTTCAACCCCTTAAGAATTTTATATGTTTCTATAAGATCCCCCCTCAGTCTTCTAAATTCCAGCGAGTACAAGCCTAGTCTATCCAGTCTTTCTTCATATGAAAGTCCCGCCATCCCAGGGATCAATCTAGTGAACCTTCTCTGTACTCCCTCTCAGGCAAGAACGTCTTTCCTCAGATTAGGAGCCCAAAACTGCACACAATACTCCAGGTGCGGTCTCACCACGGCCCTGTACAACTGCAGTAGAACCTCCCTGCTCCTAAACTCAAATCCTCTTGCTATGAATGCCAACATACCATTCACTTTCTTCACTGCCTGCTGCACCTGCACGCTTGCTTTCAATGACTGGTGCACCATGACACCCAGGTCACGTTGCATCTCCCCTTCTCCTAACCGTTCACCATTCAGGTAATACTCTGCTTTCCTGTTCTTGCCGCCAAAGTGGACAGTGTTAAATCAAAGGAAGAGGCATATAAATTGGCCAGAGGAAGCAGCAAACCGGAGGACTGGGAGAAATTTAGAACTCAACAGAGGAGGACAAAGTGGTTAATTAAGAGGGGGGGAAAAGAGCATGAAAGAAAGCTTGCGGGGACTATAAAAACAGACTCTAAGAGCTTCTTTAGATATGTAAAAAGGAGAAGATTAGTGAAGACAAATGTAGGTCCCTTACAATCAGAGACAGGTGAATGTATAATGGGAAACAAGGAAATGGCAGAACAGTTAAACGAGTACTTTGGCTCTGCCTTCACTAAGGAAGACATACACAATCTCCCAGAAATACTAAGGGACCGAGGATCTAGTGGGAGGGAGGAAATGAAGGGAATCCACATTAGTCAGGGAATGGTGTTAGGTAAACTATTGGGTCTGAAGGCAGATAAATCCCCAGGGCCTGATGGTCTGCATCCCAGAGTACTCAAGGAGGTGGCCCTAGAAATCGGGGATGCATTGGTGATCATTTTCCAATGTTCTCTAGACACTGGATCAGTTCCTGTGGACTGGAGGGTAGCCAATGTAACTCCACTTTTTAAGAAAGGAGGGAGAGAGAAACAGGGAATTATAGACCAGTTAGCCTTACATCGGTAGTGGGGAAGATGCTTGGAACGTGGCAATTTTAATTAAATGTTTGAGAACTGTAATGTGCCAAGTCAAGGGATAAACATCCGTTCCTTAATTCTACAATTTTATTTGAAAGTAAAAATAAAGAGTGATTGAATACTGGAAGCCCACCACGTCTGACCTTCCGACAATTTCCCAAATATTGGTCCCAGATGATCAATGCTGCTGAATTGCAAACATTTATTTTTATCTTTAGTAGCAGATGTTTTAAAAGTTACCATTATCATCTACAATATTACATGTGTTCGTTCAATTTAAATGAAATTAATGTTTAGCTTGCTATTGCACTTACTTGCTATCCAAGCATTTAACTAATGATCAACTTGTGTTTGCAGTTAGAAAAAAGAGTGTGTTAGCTACGGCTTTGCCTCTGATGATCAACTGGATAAATATTGACCTGGTACTTTGCATTGAAAATGCCCTATCTTTCTCCAATGTGAAATGGCCTTTCCCAAGCTGGCTGTGTGGCAAGTCAAAATGGCTGAGCTTTGAACGACAAGAGCAAGTCAAAAGCATTGGGATAGATATGACCTGTCAGGGATTATACTGGAGGTAAAAAATATTGTCGTGTCTTCGTGTCATTAAATAGTTGTTTAATTGAACAAATAATTAATCTCGTAAGACCCTGGATAAAAGAACAGTGTATCCGCAAAGATAGATACAAAAAGCTGAAGTAACTGAAATATAGACCTTGACTGTGTGAGTTTCCTCCAGATGCACTGGTTTCCTCCCACATTCCAAAGTCGTTCAGGTTTGTAAGTTAATTGGCCTCAGTAAATTGCTCCTTGTGTGTAGGATGTGAAAATGGGATAACATAGAACTTGGTGTACCAGTGACCGATGGTTGTCTTGGACTCGGTGGGCTGAAGGGCCTGTTTCCATGCTGTATCTCTGAACTAAAATACTAAACTAAAATTATTGGAAGATACTTCACAGAAGTATAATCAAACAATAGGTGCAGGAGGAGGCCATTCGGCCCTTTGAGCCAGCACCGCCATTTAATGTGATCATGGCTGATCATTCTCGATCAGTACCCCGTTCCTGCCTTCTCCCCATACCCCCTGACTCCGCTATCCTTAAGAGCTCTATCCAGCTCTCTCTTGAATGCATTCAGAGAATTGGCCTCCACTGCCTTCTGAGGTAGAGAATTCCACAGATTCACAACTCTCTGACTGAAAAAGTTTTTCCTCATCTCAGTTCTAAATGGCCTACCCCTTATTCTTAAACTCTGGTCCCTTGTTCTGGACTCCCCCAACATTGGGAACATGTTTCCTGCCTCTAACGTGTCCAACCCCTTAATAATCTTGTACGTTCCGATAAGATCTCCTCTCATCCTTCTAAATTCCAGTGTATATAAGCCTAGTCGCTCCAGTCTTTCAACATATGATAGTCCCGCCATTCCGGGAATTAACCTAGTAAACCTACACTGCACGCCCTCAATAGCAAGAATATCCTTCCTCAAATTTGGAGACCAAAACTGCACAAAGTACTCCAGGTGCGCTCTCACTAGGGCCGTGTACAACTGCAGAAGGACCTCTTTGCTCCTATACTCAACTCCTCTTGTTATGAAGGCCAATATTCCATTGGCTTTCTTCACTGCCTGCTGTACCTGCATGCTTCCTTTCAGTGACTGATGCACTAGGACACCCAGATCTCGTTGTATGTCCCCTGTTCCTAACTTGACACCATTCAGATAATACTCTGCCTTCCTATTCTTACCACCAAAGTGGATAACCTCACACTTATCCACAATAAACTGCATCTGCCATGCATCCGCCCATTCACACAACCTGTCCAAGTCACCCTGCAACCTCATAGCATCTTCCTCACAGTTCACACTACCACCCAGCTTTGTATCATCTGCAAATTTGCTAATGGTACTTTTAATCCCTTCATCCAAGTCATTAATGTATATTGTAAATAGCTGCGGTCCCAGCACCGAGCCTTGTGGTACCCCACTAGTTACTGCCTGCCATTCTGAAAGGGACCCATTTATCCCCACTCTTTGCTTTCTGTCTGTCAACCAATTTTCTATCCATGTCAGTACCCTACCTCCAATACCATGTGCTCTAATTTTGCCCACTAATCTCCTATGTGTAACTTTGTCAAAGGCTTTCTGAAAGTCGAGGTACACCACGTCCACCGGCTCTCCCCTGTCAATTTTCCTGGTTACATCCTCAAAGAATTCCAGAAGATTAGTCAAGCATGATTTCCCCTTCGTAAATCCATGCTGACTCGGAACAATCCTGTTACTACTTTCCAAATGCTCCGCAATTTCGTCTTTTATGATTGACTTCAGCATCTTCCCCACCACTGAAGTCAGACTAACTGGTCTATAATTTCCCGTTTTCTCTCTCGCTCCTTTCTTAAAAAGTGGGACAACATTATCTACCCTCCAATCCACAGGAACTGATCCTGAATCTATAGAACATTTGAGAATGATCACCAATGCGTCCACAATTTCTAGCGCCACCTCCTTAAGTACTCTGGGATGCAGACCATCAGGCCCTGGTGATTTATCAGCCTTCAGTCCCAGCAGTCTACCGAACACCATTTCCTGCCTAATGTGGATATCCTTCAGTTCCTCCGTCACCCTAGGATCTCTGGCATACATACATACATACATACATACATACATACATACATACATACATACATACATACATACATACATAAATATCAATCCAAGGAGGGAATTTTAGCAGGGGATATGCAAAAATTGGTCAAGCTAAACTGACAAAACAATTAAAATGAAAAATAACTGACATGAAAGAATGGATTGACTGGGCTTATATTCACTGGAATTTAGAAGGATGAGAGGGGATCTTATAGAAACATAAAATTCTTAAGGGATTGGACAGGCTAGATACAGGAAAAACGTTCCCAATGTTGGGGGCGTCCCGAACCAGGGGTCACAGTTTAAGAATAAGGGGTAGGCCATTTAGGAAAGATGAGGAAAAACTTGTTCACCTAGAAAGTTGTGAATCTGTGGAATTTGCCACAGAAGGCAGTGGAGGCCAATCCACTGGATGTTTTCAAGAGAGTTGGATTTAGCTCGTAGGGCTAATGGAATTAAGGAATTAAGGGAGATGGAGAGAAAGCAGGAATGGGGTACTGATTTTGGATGATCAGCCATGATCATATTGAATGGCGGTGCTGGCTCGAATGGCCTATTCCTGCACCTATTTTCTATTTTTCTATGTTAAATAATGATTAAACACTGACTGCTTATACAGTATTATTATTGTATTACTGTTTGTCCAACAGATGCATGGGCACTGAGCACCCAGTGCTACCTAACAAATATTATTTTGTTTAGAGATACAGCGCGGAAACAGTCCCACCGAGTCCGCACCGACCAGTGATCCCCACACACTAACGCTATCCTACACACTGGAGACGGTACAATTATACCAAGACAATTAACCTACAAACCTGTATGTCTTTGGAGTGTGGGAGGAAACCGAGGATCCCAGAGAAAGCCCACGCAGGCCACGGGGAGAACGTACAAACTCCTTACAGACAGACGGCCATAGTCAGGATCGAATCCAGGTCTCTGGCGCTGTAAGGCAGCAACTCTACTGCTGTGCCACTATGCTTTATAATATAAAAATATAAATATAATTATAATATTTATATTATATAAGTATGATTTATAAAATAAATATAAAGCATATTTATATTACTCTGTTAACTCCGGGTGTGAATCACAAACTCCCAGGCACAAACGTGAGTTAGTGTGATTGATAACCAAATCAAACAAAGGTATAACTACAACAATCATTCTTGTTTCCATAGACCTTCCTTCTCAAGAATCGATGCTTTTGTATTTGGAAAGATAGATGGTAAAGGTGGCTATCGGAAAAAAGCCTTTAAAATCTTAAAATCTCTCAATAGTTATTATTGGACCGTGGATCAACTGTGCAGTGACTACCGAGGAAAGACAAAACCTTTTCTCAACTGCTTTTTTATGAAGGTAGGTTTTTCGTTCAGTTATATTCTAACTGTCCTAACTTTACAAGCCTGTTCAAATGTCTCACTGTTCCTTCCTTTTGCAGTTTCTCTATTTACATACAAGAGAAAAGTATCCAGAACCTCATCAGTGGAACTCGTTGGCAAAGTCATTTTGCAACTTTTTGGACGTTTTAAACGACTGCTGTAACCAGAAGTGCCTGTATCACTATTACCACACCGATGTGAACCTTTTTGAACGTGTTGCAGATAAAACCTTTCAATGGTTGCAAGGAAAAATACACAATATTCTGGAAGATCCAGAAAATGAACTCGACTAATCTGCTTGGAAGTAGGAACAAAAAGAAATCATGGCATTTAATTCAAGTCCCAAATGATTCCTACCTTCTCCAGCAGCTCGATCCATGCACCCACCATCCTTTGCGTGAAAAAGGTTACCCCTCAGATTATTAAAGACTCAAAAGTATAATCGTTCTAGATTTCTAGATGCATGTTGAATTCTGCAGTTAAAGGCTTGGCACTAACATAAGAGTATTTTGAATTGTTAAATGTTATTCCATGCAAATCATCGCTCTTTATGTCAAGACGGCACGATGGCGCAGCGGTAGAGTTGCTGCCTTACAGCGAATGCAGCGCCGGAGACTCAGGTTCAATCCTGACTATGGGCGCCGTCCGTACGGAGTTTGTACGTTCTCCCCGTGACCTGCGTGGGTTTTCTTTGAGATCTTCGGTTTCCTCCTACACTCCAAAGACGTACAGGTATGAAGGTTAATTGGCTGGGCAAATGTAAAAATTGTCCCTAGTGGGTGTAGGATAGTGTTAGTGTGCGGGGATCGCTGGGCGGCTCGGACCCGGTGGGCCGAAGCGCCTGTTTCTGCGCTGTATCTCTAAATCTAAATATCTAAATCTAAAGAGTGTTTTATTGTCATGCTAGATCAAGTGGACCCGTTGGGCCCAAACCTCTACTGCATTGGTGTAGCACCCTCTCCTCCCCCCCACTCCCCAGGAACAAACAAACAAACAAACGAGAGTTTTAGTATATAGATGTCCCGAAATGGAACAATGAAATTCTTACTTGCAACAGCACAATAGATATGTAAACATAGTACTCAGTGGACACCATAATAAGCACCAGTGTTGATCGCTGACGATTCATAACCATAACTCCTATCCCAAGATTCCTTTGAGTTCAGTCAGAATTGAAGGATTCTCCTGTGGTTATCTTGTGAGACATAAATTTCATGGGAAACCCAAAATGTATTTAATTCACGTGCAACATCTCTCCATGAAGTTCTATCGAAAGAGAAACCTACAACAGTTTAGCATTAAGTATAAGCAAAGGGGTCCTTTATAAGGAGCACTTTAGCCATGCTGGACTGATTCTGTTCATTTTTTTAAATTGTATTATTTAGCCTGTCAATAAATCTTAAAGTTAGCCAATCGTTTGTATTTTCCATGAATTAAAGTATTCTGAATGATTACAAGAGTCACTTAGAAAGGCCAGGTGGACAACTGATAACAATCGAACCATTCCCAGTGTACATATACATGATAAGGGAATAACATTTAGATAAAGCTAGTAAGTCCAATCAAAGATACTCCGGGTCACCAATGAGGTAGATAGTAGTTCAGGACTGCTCTCTAGTTGTGGTAGGGTGTTGTTCAGTTGCTTGATAACAGCTGGGAAGAAACTTGGACGAAACTATAATTCCACGTGAGGAGCTTTGGGCTGTTATGGATATCGTTCTTAAGTCTTTGGTACAAAATAAAAATATTTAGGAAGAACATTTAAATATGTAGTTAATTATCAGAGGCGCAGTTGGTAGAGTCGCTGCCTCACAGCGCCAGAGATCCGGGTTCGATCCTGCCCTGGGATGCTGTCTGTGTGGAGTTGGCACATTCTCTCTGTGACTGCAATGGTTTCCTCTGGGTGCTCCGGTTTCCTCCCACATTCCAAAGATGTGTAGGTTTGTAGGCTAATTGACCTCTGTAAATTACCACTAATGTGTCGGGAGTGGAAGAGAAAGTGGGGTGACATAGAACTAGTGTGAAAAGGGGATCGATGGTTGGCGTGGACTCGGTGGGCTGATGGGCCTGGATCCGCACTGTAGCACTAAACTAAACTAAAATCCTGAATTGTAGGAGTTGCAATTAACTGTAATCGACCACATTGTTGTTATGTTGTACTGATCTTAGTAACATCTTTGGGATGGGATGGGGGGGGAGACGGTAAAAATGTGGTGTGGATTGCACATTTAGGAGATGGACAGGAGGTCCTGGAGATTATTTCTCCTACTGCTATTCACTAGAGGGTGTGAGCTATAGGCAGAGGTTGAGTAGGCTGGGTCTCTATTCCCTGAGCGCAGGAGGATGAGGGGGGATATGGAGGTGTACAAAATCATGAGAGGAAAAGATCAGGTAGATGCACAGTCTCTTGCCCTGAATCGAGGACCAGAGGACATAGATTTAAGGGGAAGGGGAAAGGATTTAATAGAATTTTAAAGGATTTAGGGTGGTGGGTGTATGGAACGAGCTGCCAGAGGTAGTTGAGGCAGGGACTATCCTGACATTTAAGAAACAGTTAGACAGGTACATGGACAAGACAGGTTTGAAGCGATGTGGATAGGTGGGACTAGTGTAGCTGGGACATGTTGGCCGGTGTGTGCAAGTTGGGCCCACAGACCAACACAACACACATCTCTTTTAAAACATTTACTACAATATGATATAAGAAAATAACTGCAGATGCTGGTAAAAATCGAAGGTATTTATTCACAAAATGCTGGAGTAACTCAGCAGGTCAGGCAGCATCTCAGGAGAGAAGGAGTGGGTGACGTTTCGGGTCGAGACCCTTCTTCAGACTGCAATATGATAAACCCCCATGAATAAACACTACAAAAGATATGACATGCAATTCTGCCTGAATGTATGATATAAAATATTATACATCTTATACTCCAATATGACTCCTGAATTCTATGCCTTACACTACTTTTACCCTTAACTGTAACTAATCAAGCTGCAGTTCTCTTGCAAGCTACCCTTTAATCACAATATTATTTATTCTTTAATCCTAAATGATTTCCGAGACAATTCACCATGAGTACTTGGAATGTTCTACTACGACCCCTTGCAATTTGCCCCTCTCCCTCTGAGCTACTCAGAATCCAAAAATCACAGCGACAACTAGATTGACACAACAAAGTGGTGGCGCGGTGGTAGAGTTGCTGCCTTACAGCGCCAGAGACCAGAGTTCGATCCTGACTACAGGTGCTTCTCTGTACGGAGATTGTACCTTCTCCCCGTGACTCTTCTCCGAGAGCTCTGGTTTCCTCCCACACTCCAAAGACATACGGGTTTGTAGGTTAATCGGCTTCGGTAAAAATTGTAAATTGTCCCCTCTGTGTGTAGGATAGTGTTAATGTGCAGGTATCGCTGGTTGGTGTGGACCTGGTGGGCAAAAGGGCCTGTTTCTCTGCCGTATAACTAAACTAAACATCCCTTTGTTTTGCCATTCTCCTTCCTATTTGTCTATTGTTACCATGAGCACAACCCAAACGCTCGGTAGAGAAAAGTTTATTGGTAGCCCAAAACCTGTTGGCATATATTTCTGTAGATATTCATATTTGCGTTCACCTGCTGAGAACAGAACAAGAGGAACAGCATCATCTTGTCATTTAGGCAATAACTTGTTGCCTCAGTGCCGTCGCAAGTGTCCGGAATTTAAAAATGTCCTTCATTAGTAATAAAGTTCAGGGTTTCCTTTCCAGTTTACAGCCTATTTCAAAATTTTCAGCATTGATATAAAATTCCCGATATTATCATGGGTTATGAATTGCACTCAGTTTTTAGATTACCGCATATTATGTATTCTTGCTTGAGTGGGTTGTTTTAATGCAGAGGGTGGTGGTTTGAGAAGTTAGCTCAGTATTTTGCTCATCTGTGCGTATCCCATCTTGGCGATGTGGGATTCATTTGGGAGTTTTGTATGAAAGGTGACGCCTGGACAATGTGGTCCAAATCCATTCAAACGCTTCAAAAGGATTCGGCAGAGAATTCCACAGATTCACAACTCTCTGACTGAAAAAGTTTTTCCTCATCTCAGTTCTAAATGGCCTACCCCTTATTCTTAAACTGTGGCCCCTTGTTCTGGACTCCCCCAACATTGGGAACATGTTTCCTGCCTCTAACGTGTCCAACCCCTTAATAATCTTATACGTTTCGATAAGATCTCCTCTCATCCTTCTAAATTCCAGTGTATACAAGCCTAGTCGCTCCAGTCTTTCAACATATGACAGTCCCGCCATTCCGGGAATTAACCTAGTAAACCTACACTGCACGCCCTCATTTAGAATTTAGAAGAATGAGAGGAAATAAGAGAAACATTTAAAATTCTTAAAGGATTGGACAGGCTAGATTCAGGGAAAATGTACTTGATGTTTGGAGGAGTCCAGAACAAGCGGGCACAGTTTAAGAATAAGGGGTAGGCCATTTAGGATTGAGATGAGGAAAAACCTTTTCACCCAGAGAGTTGTGAATCTGTGGAATTCTCTGCCACAGAAGGCAGTGGAGACCAATTCACTGGATGTTTTCAAGCGAGAGTTAGACTTAGCTCTTAGGGCTAAAGGAATCAAGGGATATGGGGAAAAAGCCGGAACAGGTTACTGATTTTAAGTGATCAGCCATGATCATATTGAATGGCGGTGCTGGCTCGAAGGGCTGAATGGCCTACTCCACCTATTTTTCCATGTTTCTATGTAGCCAGGATCGAACCCGGGTCTCTGGCGCTGTAAGGCAGCAACTCTACTGCTGCACCACACTTCTTAAATTGCATTTGATAATTATCTTGCGATGGTTTACTATGTTAAAAATGCTGAATAAATGCAAATTCTGTCTTTGTGGTGACTTGTTGGTATTTGAGGTCTTCAGTTTTCTAGTTTGCTGCCTGCCTTAAGGCACTGATTTGAGGTTCAAAAAGATCATAATAGATCTTTGATTTGTCGAAGTCCTCTCGGATGTACAGCATGTCTTCAAGAGCGTATGAATCGTCTCTTGCCGTCCACACGGTCAGACTGTATCTGTGTGAAAAGGAAAATTACTCAGGCTACACCTTCATCACAGGCAGGGTCAAACAGTCAACAAAACACAGTGAAATACTAACTTATGGAACACTCAATAATAAAACATGGAAACAAAGAAATTGGAGGATTGAACCTTGAAACTCATCTACCATATAAAACAATCATGGCTGTTCATCTGTCTCAATAGCAGTAATAGGAATCTGAGGGGTAACCTTTTCACACAAAGGGTGGTGGGTGTATGGAACAAGCTGCCACCGGAGGCAGTTGAGGCTGGGACTATCCCAACGTTTAAGAAACAGACAGGTACATGGATAGGACAGGTTTGGAGGGAAATGGACCAAGCGCAGGCAGGTGGGACTAGTGTAGCTCGGACATGTTGGCCGGTGTGGGCAAGTTGGGCCATTGGGCCTGTTCCCACACTGAATCACTATGACTCTAAATCCATTCGCCCATGTACCCATTAATGCCTTTTGTTTCTAGAAGTTTCAATCTCATTAACTATATTGGGACACGTGACAATAAATGAAACTAATGACTTTGCCTCTGTAATGTTCCATGAGGGCCAACTCCATGGGTTGGATCACCCAATGAATGAAGACATTTCTCCTTATCTCAGTCCTAATTGCTTCGATATTTTTAAGGCAGAGATAGATAGATTCTTGATTAGCACAGGAGAGGATTTGGGAAGGCAGGAGAATGGGGTTAGGAGGGAGAGATAGATCAGCCATGATTGAATGGCGGAGTAGACATGATGGGCCGGATGGCCTTATTCTGCTCCTATTACTTATGACCTTATGACTCGCCAGCCGAGGGAAACATTCTCCCACCATCCAATTTGTCTAATCCTGACAGAATCTTGTAAATTTCAATTAGATTCCCTCTCATTTTTTTCTAAAACCCAAGCAGAACAACTCTAATCTACCTGATCTTTTATTGCAGTCCCACCAACCAAGCCACCAGTTTGTTAAACTTTCATTGCAGCCCCTCTATTTCAATCTGTGCTAATTTATTAGCCCCAACACCAAGTGCTTTAAATTTACACACTAACCGTGTACATGTAAAACACAAAGGGCTGGAGTAACTTGGGCCGCATGCTGGCACAGCGATATAGTTGCTGTCTTAGTGTGCCAGAGATCCAGGTTCAATCCTGACTACGGATGCTGTCTGTACGGAGTTTGTACGTTCTCCCCGTGACCTGCATGGGTTTACCCCAGGAAGCTCCGGTTTCCTCCCACACTCCAAAGACGTACAGGTTTGTAGGTTAATTGGCTTGGTAAAATTGTAAATTGTCCCTAGTTATGTGTAAGATAGTGTTCATGTGCGGGGATCGGTGGTCGGCACAGACTCGGTGGGCCGAAGGGCCTACTTCTGCGCTGTATCTAAACTAAACTAACTCATTTGGGTCAGGCAGCATCTCTGGAGGACATGGATAGATGACATTGGGGTCAGGACTCTTCATAGAGTGTAGAAGTGTACACCCCAAGAAGGGTCCTGACTCGAAACATTATTAAAGGCTTTCTGAATATCCAAGTCCAAGATATCCACTGATTTTCCGCTATCAATTCTACAAGTTACATCCTAAATATTATCCATTAGATCCTTCTGGTAATCATGTTGACTTTATTTAATCTCTTTCATATTTTCCAGGTGTCTTACTACTCATCCTTTATAACAGAGTCTAGCATTTCCCCACTACTGATATTCGGCTAAGTACTGTGTTTCCTGCTGTATCCCCCTTTGTTTTTAAAAAAAGAAATGGCTCCTGTCAGAATTTATTGACCTGCCCGTTCATGGTGCACAGATGCAATCCTCTTTATCACCACTGCTGGGAAATGTTTCTGTCTCCAACACCCTCTTTGGACTAAAAGCACTGTTTCTGATCTCTATTCCCTTTCTCTCATCGTGCTTTCAGACAAGGCCGAGAGCCTAAGCTCACCAGTGATAGGAGCAGAATTAGGCCATTCGACCGATCAAGTCTACTCCACCATTCAATCATGGCTGATCTAACTCTCCCTCCTAACCCCATTCTCCTGCCTTCTCCCCATCATCCCCGACACCCAAACTAATCAAGAATCTATCCATCTCTGCCGTGAAAATAGCCACTGCCTTCTGTGGCAAAGAATTCCACAGATTCACCACCCTCTGACGAAAGTGCAAATAAAATGAAACAAAACTGAAAAGATGAGGATTTGAAATAGAGAATGTGAATGATCATTTACGCATCAAAGTTACCAATAAGTGTAAGCTGCAAAATCAGAACACTGTGTCGACTTCAGTGAAAGGCAAGTTTAAAAGTGAGCCACCTGCTGGGAGAAGATGTAGAACAATCCCCTAGGCGGATTGATCCATGCCTGACTTTCATATTGCTGACCTGATCTATGCTCCATGCCTGGTTTTGGTAGTTACCTGTATTATGCTGCTGATTAAATTCGTTTCACGATAAACGATTTGTGGAAATCTACACTTCTTACAAAAGCGTTTTATTACAAATACAATGCAGAGAGCAAGTGAGGAAACCTCTGCATGGTACACCCCATGGTTACCAAGTGAAACGAATTTAATCAGCAGCATAATACAGGTAACACTACCAAAACCAGGCATGGACCATAGATCAGGTCAGCAATACGAAAGTCAGGCATGGATCAATCCGCCTAGGGGGTTGATCTACAGAAGAGACTTCCGGAAGGTTCTGTTTACCTTTCTGACTGCTGCAGCAACCAGCGTAGCTGTGGCCAGGACAATCGAAGTAGCGCTGCTCTGACAGCGAATGTTACTGGCTGGCTTAGCGTCTGGCAAACCTGCTCCATCTCCTTCACCATCTCCCAGGTGTAACCTAAATGCAAAAGTCAATTGATTTCTAAAGATGTTTTTTCTTTGTTTTCAAATCACCCGCATGCTTTTTTCGGGAAATGTCACAGAAATATAGAAAATAGGTGCAGGAGTAGGCCATTCGGCCCTTCAAGCCAGCACCGCCATTCAATATGATCATGGCTGATCATCCAAAATCAGTACCCCGTTCCTGCTTTTTCCCCGTATACCTTGATCCCGCTAACCCTATCTAACTCTCTCTTGAAAGGATCCAGTGAATTGGCCTCCACTGCCTTCTGTGGCAGTGAATTCCACAGATTCACAACTTTTTGGGTGAAATAGTTTTTCCCCATCTCAGTCCTAAATGGCTTATTCCTTATTCTTAAACTGTGACCCCTGGTTCTGGACATTTTCCCCATACCCCATGATTCCCTTAGCCTTCTGAGCTAAACCTAACTCTCTCTTGAAAACCTCTTATCTGGAACCACTCCTGACTCTTGCGATTCTTGAAATGTCACTGTCCATGCCTCCATAATCTCTAAAGCCACCTCTTTCAGAAGCGTAGGGTGCAGTCCACCTGGTCCAAGTGACTTCTCCACCTTCAGCCCTTTCAGCTTCCCAACCATCTTCTCCTTAGTAATAGCTACTCCACTAACTTCCAGCACCTGACTCTTGAATTTCAGGCACGTTGCTGGCGTCTTCCACTGTGAAGACTTCTTGATTAGTACACGTGTCAGAGGTTATGGGGTGAAGGCAGGAGAATGGGGTTAGGAGGGAGAGGTAGATCAACCATGATTGAATGGCGGAGCAGACTTGATGGGCCGAATGGCCTAATTCTACTCCTATCACATGATTGAAGCAAAAATGTGATTGAACTCGTCTGCCATTTCTTTATTCCCCATTGTCATTCCCTGCATCATTCTCCGGCAGTCCAACGTCCACTCTTGCCTCTTTCTTACTCTTTATGTAATTGAATTCTTGCTATCCTCTTTTATATTATTTGCTAGCTTATCTTCGTATTTCATCTTTTCTCCCCCTTTTGCCTTGTTAGTTACTTTCTGTTTCTCTTGAAAAGCTTCCCAATCCTCTGGCTTCTCACTGATCTTTGCTATGTTATGTGCCTTCACTTTTAGTTTTATACTGTCCTTGGCTTTTCTGGTCAGCCAAGGTCGCCTCTTTCTCCCCCTAGAATCTTTCTTCCTCTTTGGCATGAAAAGGTCCTGCATCTTCCGAATTATTCCCAGAAATCCCTGCCATTGCTGTTCCACCGTCACCCCTGCTAGGGTCCCTTTCCAGTCAACTTTGGCCAGCTCCTCCCTCGTGCCTCCATAGTCCCCTTTGTTCAACTGCAATACCGACACTTCCGATTTCACCTTCTCCCTCTCAAATTGCAGATTAAAACTTATCATGTTGTGGTCGCTATCTCCTAGTGGTTCCTTTACCTTGAGTTCCTTTATCAAATCCGGTTGATTACACAACACTAAATCCAGAATTGCCTTTTCCCTGGTAGGGTCCACTACAATCTGCTCCAAGAATCCATCTTGGAGGAATTCTACAAATTCCTTTTCTTGGGGTCCAGTACCAATCTGATTTTCCCAGTCTACCTGCATATTGAAATCTCACATGACCACCGTAGCATTGCCTTTTTTACATGCCAATTGTATCGCCTGATGTAACTTGCATCCTATATCCTGGCCCCATTAGGGTCTTTTTACCCGTACAATTTCTCAGCTCTATCCCCAATCACTCTACATCTTCTGATCCTATGTCACCCCTCACTAAGGACTGAATTTCATTCCTTACCAGCAGAGCTACCCCGCCCCCTCTGCCCACCTGTCTGTCATTCCGATAGGACGTATAACCCTGAATATTCAGCTCCCAGCTCCGATCCTCTTGCACCCACAACATCATACTCCAAATGTAGTCTAACCAAAGTCATGACTTCCATACTCTTACACACAATTCCCCGACCTATGAAAGCAAGCATAACATATGCCCTCTCTACCACTCTATCTACTTGAGTTGTCACTTTCAGGAAGTTGTGGACTTGGACTCCGAGATAACAATATAATTCTGTAATTACCCCCCTCCTGCCAGTATGTGGGCCTCAACATATTTACCAGAGGAGGACAATGAAGGCATGACCTACATACTCCTATAAACAAAGTAAATACATGAGGTTGATTTCTTTTAAATAGACACAAAATGCTGGACTAACTCAGGGGATTAGGTTGCATCTCTTGGCCTTGCTTTCAATGTTTGGAGAACATGGACAGGTGATATTTCAGGTCGGGACCCTTCCTCAGACTGATGAAAGGTTCTGAGACTGGGCCTGTACTCGCACTGTACGGCACTGGGCCTGTGCTCACTGGAGTTTCGAAGGGTGAGTGAGGGGCGACCTCATTGAAACTTACCAAATGGTGAAGGGCCTGGATAGAGTGGATGTGAAGAGAATGTTTCCACGAGTGGGAGTCTAGAACCAGAGGCCATACCCTCAGAATAAAAGGATTTACCTTTAGAAAGGAGTGAGGAGGAATATCTTTAGTCAGCGGGTTGTGAATCTGTGGAATTCATTGCCACAGAAGGTTGTGGAGGCCAAGTCAATGGATATTTTTACGGTGGAGATTGAGAGATTCTTGAATAGGCGTATCAATGGTTATGGGGAGAAGGCAGGGGTTGAGATGGAAAGATAGATCGGCCATGATTGAATGGCAGAGTAGACTTGATGGGCCGAATGGCCTAATTATGAACTTGTGAAGGCATAAGGTTGATAAATCGATTTTTTTCCATCTAATTATTTCAATTACATTTCACAAACATTACCTTGCGTTTGGTCAACCAACTTGTTGGTTTTCCATCCCAGAGAGAGGGTTACATCGGGTAAGTATGACGTTACAATGTGCAAAAACTCCTTGGCGATCCGTGCTGCACTGCTCTCATTCGGTCCAGGCAGGATGTCGGCATTGATCCACACTGGCCGCATGAGGGAATGCTTCATTGAAACTAACATTTTCATCGCAGGTTCCACAGCTGACAAACTTCAAAAATAACAAAATATTGGATTTTAATACCAAGTAATTGGACCAGGCACAACTGTTGCCATTAATGTCACAAACTCTGACACAGTGTACACTGCTTATGTCTCAAAAGGTTTAGAAGTGTGAAAAAATGCACACCTCCAGATTCAGGGACAGTTTCTTCCCAGCTGTTATCAGGCAACTGAACCACTCTACCACAACCAGAGAGTAGTCCTGAACTGCTATCTACCTCATTGGAGTATCTTTGATTGGACTTTACTGGCTTTATCTAGCACTAAACGTTATTCAGGTTATTCTCTTTATCGTGTGCGTGTCCGTACACTGTGGATGGCTCGATTGTAATCATGTATTGTATTTCCGCTGACTGGTTAGCATGTAACCAAAGCTTTTCACTGCACCTAAACTCAACTAAACTAAACCATGTGCTGTTTTTTAGTACAATGCAAAAGTGTTGTCATTAAAATTGATCGTACATAGTCATACAACATGGAAACAGGCCCTTCGGCCTAACATGCACATGCCAGCCTGGATGCTCCCTGTACCTTAGTCCCACCAGCCCCCGTTTTGCCCATATCCCTCTAAACCTTTCCTATACATGTACCTGTTGTTATAGAACAATCTGATTTTATTCTTCCTTGGTCATTTTGACATTGATTTTTAAACAAATATAAGACCGTTGTTCCAACTGGAGAGAGATCCACATTTTTCATAACAAAATCCTATCCCTAAATAGTTGAACAAAAAAAATCCCTGCTTCCGCCACGCCATACATCAACCTGCAGCTAGGCAGCCATTGTTCACAAGGACACACACAAATATCTGCAGTGAAAAATTACAAATGCTCTCCTCATTGAAACTCACCGAATAGTGAGGGGCCTGGATATAGTGGATGTGGAGAGGATGTTTCCACTAGTGGGAGAGTCTAGGACCAGAGGTCATAGTCTCAGAATTAAAGGACGTTCCTTTAGGAAAGAGATGAGGAGGAATTTCTTTAGTCAGAAGGTGGTGAATCTGTAGAATTCATTGCCGTAGAAGGCTGTGGAGGCCAAGTCATTGGATATTTTTAAGGCAAAGATAGATAGATTCTTGATTAGTACGGGTGTCAAGGGTTATTGAGAGAAGGCAGCAGAATGGGGTTAGGAGGGAAAGATGGATCAGCCATGATTGTGTGGCGGAATAGACTTGATGACTTGAATAAACTTGATGGGCCAAATGGCCTAATTCTGCTCCTAGAACTTATGAAATATGAACTGCTATAACAGGTCCAGATTCCAAAAGCTGCATGTATCTCTGCAGTAGTCTTGGATACATGACCAAGGGGCAAAAGCAAGTCCAAGAGCCAAGTTGAAGGGTGCAGAAATGCTCTACGTGTATTGTCAAGATTGCCACTGCCAATAGAACTCTCAGAGACTACTGACAATTGGGCTTTGAGAAGATGTGGAAAATTGGTTCCCATCCCTGGCCATCCTACAATCATGAGCCGTTCGATCATATTCATATGTTACTAAATATGCTGTCAAGCCAACTATCTCTATCTCAAGCCAACGTCACCTATTCCTTCTCTCCCGAGATGCTGCCTGACCTGCTGAGTTACTCCAGCATTTTGTGAATATCTCTATAAATATTATGTGCATTCAAATAAATAGTCTGATGTTCAGAGTTTTAAAGATTCAGCGTGGAAACACCACGTCCACGCCGACCATCAATCACCCGTTCACACTAGTTGTATGTTATCGCACTCCCTACACACTAGGGGCAATTTACAGAGGCCAATTAATCTACAAACAGTTCAACAGAGCTTTATTTGTCATTCGGTACCAAGGTACCGAACGAAACTACATAGCAGTCACACACAAAAAAAGAACACAAGACACATGACCCCAACACAAACGTCCATCACAGTGACTCCAAACACCCCCTCACTGTGATGGAGGCAACAAAACTTCCACTCTCTTCCCCACGCCCACGGACAGACAGCTCGTCCCCGACCGACCCGCACAGTCCCCGCAAGGAGGTGGAAGTCCCCGCGGCCAAGCCGCACCGGGCGATGGAAGACCCCGTGACCGAGCCGGGCGATGGAAGGCCCCGCGACCGAGCCGTGCGCAGCTAAGTCCCGCGGCCGAGCCGCGCCGGGCGATGTTAGGCCCCGTGGCCGAGCCGCACCGGGCGATGGAAGGCCCCGCGGCCAAGCCGCACCGGGCGATGTTAAGTCCAGCGGCCGAGCTGCACCAGCGATGAAAAGTCCCGCGGCCGAGCCGCGCCGGGCGATGTTAGGCCCCGCGGCCGAGCCGCACCGGGCACTGTTAAGTCCAGCGGCCGAGCCGCACCAGCGATGTTAGGCCCTGCGGCCGAGCCGCACCGGGCACTGTTAAGTCCAGCGGCCGAGCCGCACCAGCGATGTTAGGCCCCACGGCCGAGCCGCACCGGGCGATGGAAGGCCCCGCGGCCAAGCCGCATCGGGCACTGTTAAGTCCAGCGGCCGAGCCGCACCGGGCGATGTTAAGTCCAGCGGCCGAGCCGCGCCGGGCGATGGAAGGCCCCGCGGCCGAGCCGCACCCCGCGCCGTGAGGAAGAGACCTAAAAGAGAAAGGTTTCCCCCACCCCCCCACCCACACCACCACCCCCGTACCCACACCACCACCCCCCACACATACACAACCAAAAAAACCATCCCAACACCGACACACAACAAAAAAAAAGGAAAAAAGACGAACAGACTGCCAGCGACCCGCAGCCGTTAGGCGCCGCCACTTCCGCCTTTCAACATACGACAGTCCCGCCATTCCGGGAATTAACCTAGTGAACCTACGCTGCACGCCCTCAATGGCCAACCCGCACCTCTTTGGGATGTGGGAGGAAACCAGAGCACCTGGAGGGAACCCACGTGGTCCACAGGGAGAGCATTCAAACTCCACACAGACCGAACCCAAGGTCATGCTTTGACTTCTTACAATTTTCACCTACTTCACTCACTTTTCTTTACATGATTTGCCCATATTTGTCGCATTTTGATTTTCACTTTCCCTCACATTATAGACAATAGACAATAGGTGCAGGAGTAGGCCATTCAGCCCTTCGAGCCAGCACCGCCATTCAATGCGATCATGGCTGATCACTCTCAATCAGTACCCCGTTCCTGCCTTCTCCCCATACCCCCTCACTCCACTATCCTTAAGAGCTCTATCCAGCTCTCTCTTGAAAGCATCCAACGAACTGGCCTCCACTGCCTTCTGAGGCAGAGAATTCCACACCTTCACCACTCTCTGACTGAAAAAGTTCTTCCTCATCTCCGTTCTAAATGGCCTACCCCTTATTCTTAAACTGTGGCCCCTTATTCTGGACTCCCCCAACATTGGGAACATGTTTCCTGCCTCTAATGTGTCCAATCCCCTAATTATCTTATATGTTTCAATAAGATCCCCCCTCATCCTTCTAAATTCCAGTGTATACAAGCCTAATTGCTCCAGCCTTTCAACATACGACAGTCCCGCCATTCCGGGAATTAACCTAGTGAACCTACGCTGCACGCCCTCAATAGCAAGAATATCCTTCCTCAAATTTGGAGACCAAAACTGCACACAGTACTCCAGGTGCGGTCTCACCAGGGCCCGGTACAACTGTAGAAGGACCTCTTTGCTCCTAAACTCTTCTTGTTACGAAGGCCAACATTCCATTTGCTTTCTTCACTGCCTGCTGTACCTGCATGCTTCCTTTCAGTGACTGATGCACTAGGACACCCAGATCTCGTTGAACATCCCCTCTCATTATGTTCTTTTCTCATTTATTTTTGATTCTTTAAACTTCCCATCACTCGAACCCTCTCCCCAACTAGCTGAAGTCCCGTTTAAAATGATAGACTTTCACTGCATATTTCACTTTATAACCGCTATATGCTTGTGCTGTATCTGTGATGTTCATCTAAGATGTATCTAAGTGCTTATATATAGTGATACTTGTACTGAATGGAAGAGTATTAATTGATAAGTTATCAAAATCAAACTCTCAACAAATAATATGGATTTTTTTAGTGGATGTACCTCTTAAAATCCAGTTTGATGCCTTTATCTGATTGCAGCACCTCATTCAACCAATTTTGCAAGGTGTTGTCACTGTCAGTCTCAGGAGGATGGGCCATAATTGGACCTTCGTTGCCAAAAATAATATCTGCTTCAATCATATGTGCATCACCTATGATAATGTAGAAATAAGGTATCTGTGAGCAATGATATCCAATATACCCAACATTTATTGCAAAGCACAACTTTCATTCAAACTTTCAAGAACATTAAGTTTAGTTTAGTTTAGAGATACAGCATGGAAACAGGCCCTTCGGCCCACCAAGTCCACGCCGACCTGTGATCCTTGCACGATCCTTAACACCAACCATTTCAGCTCCCCTTCCCATCCCCATATTGATCTTTCTGGCCTGGGCCCCCTCCATTGCTAGAGTGAGGCCACATACAAACTGCAGGGACAGCACCTCATATTTCACCTGGGTATGAACATTAAATTCTATACTTTTAAGTAATTTTATCTCACACTCTCCTCCCCTCCCTCCTTGCCTCCTTCCTCTAACCTAGTTGTTTTACCAGTTCCACAGCTCTTCACATGGTTCCTCTTAAGATCACACCAGTCCTCGCCAACAGTGCGCCCACCCGAGGTCATTTGTGGCCGGCCCTGGTTGGTCCTGGTTTTTTCTCACCTCCAGCTCTTCAACCCTCCCCCCCACCCCCCACTATCTACTTTCAGTCTGAAGAAGGATTCTGACCCAAAACGTCACCCATCCTATTGCTCCAGAAATGCTACCTGACCCGCTGTGTTACTCCAGTACTTTGTGTGTATCAGCAGTAAGAATCCTTGTGTCTATTATGGCTCCTTAACCACAGGCTGCTTGAGTGTCATCCAATAAAATTATCTCTGCTCCTTTGCCTTAGGTTATCTGAGGTAGATGACATCCTGACCCCCATTAAACATGTACAAATAGCAAGCATCCAAATCCCTCTCTGCAGTGGAGAATTACAGAGATTTAAACTCCTTAGTATAATGATTATTGTTCCCTAAACCCAGTTGTAAATGTGTCAACCATTTATTCTGAGCCATACTAAAAAAAGCAACAAGACACACAACTACATAAAGGTTAACATAAACATCCACCACAGCGCATTCCCCACATTCCTCACTGTGATGGAAGGCAATAAAGTCTAAGCTTCTTCCCTCTTTACAAGCATACCAAGGTACCCTCTCATTGAAACCTACCGATGGCCTACATAGAGTGGATGTGGAGAGGATGTTTTCACTCGTGGGACTAAAGGGCACAGCCTCAGAATAAAAGGACGTAGCTTTAGAATGGAAATGAGGAGGAATGAGGGTGGTGAATCCGTGGAATTCATTACCACAGACGGCTGTGGAGGCCGTCAATGGGTATTTTTAAAGCGGAGATTGATAGGTTCTTGATTAGAGAGGGCGTCAAAGGTTACGGAAGAAAGCAGGAGAATGGGATAGAGATGGAAAAATAGACCAGTCATGATTCAATGGAGGAGCTGATTCGACGGGTTGAATGGCATAATTATGACCCTATGTCATTTGACATAGGACTTGAAAATGGCATCAAAAACTGGCGACTGTATATTGTCTCAATCAGTCTGAAGAAGGGTCTTGACCCGAAACGTCACCCATTCCTTCTCTCCCGAGATGCTGCCTGATCCGCTGAGTTACTCCAGCATTTTGTGTCTACCTTCAGTTTATAACTGCTCTATGGTTGTGCTGTATCTGTGATGTTCATCTGAGATGTATCCAATTGCTTATATATAGTGATACTTGTACTGAGCTGTTTACAAAAATGAATTTCACTGTACCTCGGTACATGTGAGAAATAAAGTACCCTTGTACCATGATCTTATGATTTGTATTTCTCCAGACTGCAGCTGGAAGGAAATATAAGCAAGCAATGCAGTAAAACAGAGTATCCATCAAATTAACATGGCACTAAATCTCCTAAACCATTCGACTGCATTTTTGTCATTTCCAAGTCGACAATTAATATTGTTATTGTGAATTCATTGCAAATAGTTCACTTGTGTTTGGAAACTCTTACAGTAAGTGTGTCTCTCAATTACAATTATTTGAAAAGAGCGATAAAAAGGGATAAATAAGGGATTGGAACAATAAAATATTTCTCTTATTACTTTGTCAAACACGAAAATAAGATATTCCTATCTGAAATGTAATGTTGAATATAACTTTGCCATTTAAACTGTTTTGCTGTTATATGGAAACACATTGAGTTATTGCCGTTCTCAATGTTTTAAGTCTGCATTCAAATTATACTTTATTTATCTACTCCATGGCTTTCACGATTTAATATAGCCGTATTTATTATCAATTTCAATGGGTGTTAGATCAAAAATTGTTCAGTTGAGACCAGTACAGCAAAGAATTCCAGTGGCACAGTGGCGCAGCGGTCGAGTTGCTGCCTTACAGGGCTAGAGACTGGGTTCGATCCTGAATACCCCAGCTGTCTGTACGGAGTTTGTACGTTCTCCCCGTGACCGCGTGGGTTTTCTCCAAGCGCTGCGGTTTCCTCCACACTCCAAGATTTGTAGGTTAATTGGCTTCAGTAAAAAAACTGTAAATTGCCCCCATAGTGTGTGCTTGTGTGACAGGGATTGCTGGTAGGAGCGGAATCAGTGGGACAAAGGGTCTGTTTCTGTGGTGTATCTCTAAATTAAGTGAAACTAAATTGAGACCTAACTTGCATCGTATGGGAGGCGCATTCCCAATCTCGTTGTACCCCTGGGTACAATGACAATAAAGATATATTGTATTGTATTGTATTGTATTGTATGCAGTGCCTTTATCTACTGCACCACAATTGCTTTACACACGTGATATTTCCATTCGTGACTTATAGTTTCTTACTTTTCAATGCTTCTTTCATTTGTGCTTTTTTGTTGGCAGCGTGATACCAGATGATTTCCACGGCATCTTTAGATTGTATTCTTCTTTGCTTAAAAAAATACTCCACTGCATTTTCTCCACCGCCATCTAAACAACAAAGCAGTTTTTAGGTCGTCATAATCAGAGATGGAAATATTCTTGTATTAAGCTTTCATATTATGTCGTGTGGGTATAATACTTCAAGGTGAGTTACAGGGGATAAGAGGATTTTTTGCCACAAAGAGTATTAGTAAAAAGGGCGTGCAGCGTAGGTTTACTAGGTTAATTCCCGGAATGGCCTCCTCCTGCACCTGTTGTCTAAACTATCACAGGTGAATTCTGAAGCAGATTCTAACTTTACACAGAGATTAAGTAAGCAATTAAAAATATAAAGAAATGTTTTCAGTTTAAATAGCCACATGAAGAATGGGCACAAACACAAGGGGAATTTCTGCAGAAATAAATGGTGATGAATAACATTCCAAAAGATTTGCATCAATTAAGCACCAAAATAACTTTAGGCAGTGATACACCCCACAAAAGGCCAGTAACACCAAAACTCTATTAGCCCTAAAAAATCAAACTAAATACAACGTGACCTGCTCACTTCCCTCAACAGGTGCTGCTGGACTCGCTGAGTTCCTCAAGCACTTAGGTTATTGCTCAGGATTCCAACCTCTCTAGTCTCTTGTGCCTCCTAAGCACCACAGCCTGCATTTAAGGTAGTAAGACATTCCAAAGTGCATCACAAGACAGTTCAGTTTAGTTTAGTTTAAAGATACAGCGTGGAAACAGGGTGTCATATGAGGAAAAACTAGACTTGTATTCACTGGAGTTTAGAAGGATGAGAGGGGATCTTATAGAGTGTAAAATTATAAAAGGACTAGACAAGCGAGATGCAGGAAAAATGTTCCGTTCCCAATGTTGGGGGAGTCCAGAACCAGGGGACACAGTCTAAGAATAAAGGGGAGGCCATTTAAAACTGAGGTGAGAAGCAACTTTTTCACCCAGAAAGTTGTGGATTTGTGGAATTCTCTGCCACAGAAGGCAGTGGAGGCCAATTGATGAATTTAAAAGAGAGTTAGATAGAGCTCTAGGGGCTAGTGGAATCAAGGGGTGTTGGGAGAAGGCAGGCACAGGTTACTGATTGTAGATGATCAGCCATGATCACAATGAATGGGGGTGCTGGCTCGAAGGGCCAAATGGCCACCTCCTGCACCTATTTTCTATGTTTCTATGGAGATTTGGTTACTCCACCGTCAGGACAATGATGCATTGCCCCCTCATGGTGCGGCAATGGACCGACTGCAGGACATCCTCAAGAGGGAAGGTGAGCAGCCAGAAGTAGTTGTGCATGTAGACACAAATGACTAAAGTAAGAAGAGGAAGGAGGTTCTGCAACGCGAGTATATGGAATTAGGCAGGAGGCTGAAAAGCAGGACTTCCAGGACAGTTATTTCTGGTTTGCTTCCAGTGCCTCGTGTTCGTGATGGTAGGAACAGAGAGATAGGGGAGCTGAATGTGTGGCTGAGGAGTTGATACAGGGGACAGGGATTTCGTTTTCTCGACCATTGGGATCTCTTCCGGGGCAGGGGTGACCTGTACAAAAGGGACGGGTTGCAACTTAACTGGACGGGTACCAACAGTCTGGCAGGCAGGTTTGCCAATGCTGCATGGGTGGGTTTAAACTAAATAGTGGGGTGGGGGGGGGGGGTGGAGTCAACTACGTGGAAGCATATGCGTGGTGTTAACAGGAAAGAGAGTGCAGAAAAAGTCACGGAAGTCTCCAGAAACAACAGGACAGAAGGTGTCAGAGGTTATGGGGGAAGACAGGAGAATGGGGTTAGGAGGGAGAGATAGATCAGCCACGATTGAATGGCGGAGTAGACTTGATGGGCCGAATGGCCTAATTCTACTCCTATCACTTACATGTATGTTTCTTTTTTTTTTTTTTTCCTAATCAGATGTGCAGCACTTTGGTCAACGTGGGTTGTTTTTAAATGTGCTATACAAATAAAATTGACTTGACTTGACTTGACATTTGGCCCTTCGAGCCAGCACTGCCATTCTATGTGACCATGGCTGATCATCCACAATCAGTACCCTGTTCCTGCCTTCTCCTCATATCCATTGATTCAGCTAACCCTATCTAACTCTCTTTTGAATGCATCCAGTGAATTGGCCTCCACTGCCTTCTGAGGCAGACAATTCCAGATTCACAACTCTCTGGGTGAAAAAGTTTTGACCTTAATCCACCTACCAACGCGAGATAACCACTAATGAGGTGTTTGCACAGTAATCAACCACAACCAGAACTGCTTGTTTTGCAGATACGAGAACCACCGCTCCCTGATTCCATGTGCGGACCCGCTATTGCCCCGCTCATTGCAGGCCCGCAATCCGCTGTCACCAACTGCGGGGCCGCAATCCACTGTCACTTAACCTTGCTATTGAGGGCGTGCAGCGTAGGTTTACTAGGTTAATTCCCGGAATGGCGGGACTGTCATATGTTGAAAGACTGGAGCGACTAGGCTTGTATACACTGGAATTTAGATGAGAGGGGATCTTATCGAAACGTATAAGATTATTAAGGGGTTGGACACGTTAGAGGCAGGAAACATGTTCCCAATGTTGGGGGAGTCCAGAACCAGGGGCCACAGTTTAAGAATAAGGGGTAGGCCATTTAGAACTGAGATGAGGAAAAACTTTTTCAGTCAGTTGTGAATCTGTGGAATTCTCTGCCTCAGAAGGCAGTGGAGGCCAATTCTCTGAATGCATTCAAGAGAGAGCTGGATAGAGCTCTTAAGGATGGTGGAGTCAGGGGGTATGGGGAGAAGGCAGGGACAGGGTACTGATTGAGAATGATCAGCCATGATCACATTGAATGGCGGTGCGTACAGGCTCGAAGGGCCGAATGGCCTCCTCCTGCACCTATTGTCTATTGTCTGTCACCAACTGTAGGCCCGCAATCCGCTGTCACTAATAACAGGCCCGCAATCCACTGTCACCAACTATGGGCCGCAATCCGCTGTCACTTAACTACAGACCGCAATCCGCTGTCACTAATAACAGGCCCGCAATCCACTGTCACCAACTATGGGCCGCAATCCGCTGTCACTAATAACAGGCCTGCAATCCACTGTCACCAACTATGGGCCGCAATCCGCTGTCACTTAACTACAGACCGCAATCCGCTGTCACTAATAACAGGACTGCAATCCGCAGTTTCCCCGCCCACTGCAGGCCCTGGATCCGCCGGCATTAATTGCGGATGGAGCTGTGTGCACCTGCTCTCAGCTGCTCCATGCTGCAGGTGGATGCTCCGGGCCCGAGTCCGGGTCCGCTCCACCCGTTGACTGCTGCGGCTCTCCGCCCATGACCGGGCTATGTACGCTC
This sequence comes from Rhinoraja longicauda, assembly GCF_053455715.1. Classification (NCBI taxonomy): domain Eukaryota; kingdom Metazoa; phylum Chordata; class Chondrichthyes; order Rajiformes; family Arhynchobatidae; genus Rhinoraja; species Rhinoraja longicauda. The sequence continues at coordinate 86,474,538 of NC_135955.1, forward strand.
CGCCCTGCTGCTGCTGCTGCTGCTGCTGTGGCTGCTGCCCAGCTTCTCTGCCTGCCTTCCACTTCAGCTCACAGTCTGCACCCCACCTGACATGCACTGAAAATAAAAACAAGTGCAATTCCGGGAAACCTGAGTCATGTGGTCAGGGAAAATCTGAATCCTGGTAATGGGGCACACTGCACTGCTTCTGCAATAAGTGACAATAGGTGCAGGAGGAGGCCATTCGAGCCAGCACCGCCATTCAATGTGATCATGGCTGATCATTCTCAATCAGTACCCCCTTCCTGCCTTCTCCCCATACCCCCTGACTCCACCATCCTTAAGAGCTCTATCTAGCTCCCTCTTGAATGCATTCAGAGAATTGGCCTCCACTGCCTTCTGAGGCAGAGAATTATGACTGAAAAAGTTTTTCCTCATCTCAGTTCTAAATGGCCTACCCCTTATTCTTAAACTGTGACCCCTGGTTCTGGACTCCCCCAACATTGGGAACATGTTTCCTGCCTCTAACGTGTCCAACCCCTTAATAATCTTATTAAGTGATCACATTGAATGGTGGTGCTGGCTCAAAGGGCCGAATGGCCTACTCCTGCACCTATTGTCTATTTAGTTCAGTTTTCAAGTCTTTTGCTAGAAAATGAATAAAGTTCAAGAGAATCATGTTTTTAAAAAAAAAAATCAACATTTATATTTTCCACCTGAAAATGTCTTAGGTTTATTTAAGAGGGTGGTTTACTTTTGCCGTTGCTAATTTGTGTGCGTAGAATTTATTCCCAAATTGTGTATTTTAAGTGTAGAAACATGGAACTGCGCAGACGCTGGTTTACAAAAGAGGATACAACGTGCTGGAAGAGTAGCTCAGTGGGGCAGGCAGCATCTCAATAGACAATAGACAATAGGTGCAGGAGGCCATTCGCCCCCTCGAGCCAGCACTGCCATTCAATGTGATCATGACTGATCATTCTCAATTAGTACCCCCTGACTCCACTATCCTTAAGAGCTCTATCTAGCTCTCTCTCTTGAACGCGCTCTCAGAGCGTGGGTGGCTGATGTTTTGTGTCGGGACCTCTCTTGTGGTATATAGTAAAAGACGTGATAATCCACTGTCCTGATTCAATAGTTAAAAAAATAATAATTAAGGGGAGAATATAATGGGGTTTTGAAAATCAATAATCTCAAGCACCTTCAAAGGTAATTTGCTTTCCATCAAAACCTTAGCACAGTCAAGAAGGGCGACAGACACAAAATGCTGGAGTAACTCAGCGGGACAGGCAGCATCTCTGGAGAGAAGGAATGGGTAACGTTTCCGGTCGAGACCCTTCTTCAGACTGAGAGGCAGGAGGGAGGGAGACACAGACAAGGAAGTGTAAGGTGTGAAAACGAGACAAAGTGGATGAGGTTCAAGGAAAATGTAGCATAGATCATTTATAGCTCGGAGAAGATGACAACAAAGCAGACATGAAATTTAATTAGGGGAACAGTCAGGCTGGATGGCGAACTGGGAAGGGGGAGGGATGGAGAGGGAAACAAGGGTTACTCAAAGTTAGAGAAGTCAATATTCATACCACTGATGAAAGCTGCCCAAAGGAAGCAAAAAGGGTCCTATCCCAAAACATTACCCATCCTTTTTCTCCAAAGATGCTGCCTGACCCACTGAGTTACTCCATCAATTTGTGCCTATCTTTGGTATAAACCAGCATCTGCAGTGCCTTGTTTCAACGTTTCCTCAAATACTTTTACTGTATTTCAGCATTGAAAGAGAGCATAATGAAAAAGCTTTTTGAAAAGTGTTGTCCATCTCAGTTGCAACTTGACACACTGTCAATTAAATGTAGTGTGCAGGTGTTGAAAAAATTATAACATTATGGAGTGATGCACTATTTGGCTCACACCCCTGCAGAGATTCTATGAAAGAATTACCTCATTTTCCAATATGCTGGCCTTATCCCACCTCACTCCAAATGTTATAATTTCATCCAACTTACTTTGGAATTTGCTTCCTTCTTTCTTCAGATACTTTACTCCAGATCATAAATTTGCCTCAAAATATTCTCAACTAGTATTTACCACAAGTCTGCACTTCCCAGCAATGAACCCTTCTGCCAGGGAAAGTTCCTCAGTGTCTAAGCTCTCCATGGAAGTACACTTGCGATTTGATGCATTTTTTTCCTGGTAAGTTTAAATAGAGTGAGGAAACTGGACTCCAGTACGTTGAAAGGGACCCACTCCAAATTGGAAAGAACACCAAAAATGAGCTGGAGAAATTTTGATCCCAGCAATCACGATCCTCATTCATACCTGGAGGCAATAATTCCTCAGGGAGCATTAGATACGTAATGAAATAGCATAGCTCGTATATGCTGATTAGGGGAGGTCAGTTGCCTGTGATTACTGAACTATCTGAAAAAGTGCCTTTCTATAGACTGCATTTCTAGAAATTTGAGAACTTTTCATGAGCTGTTTTTTTAGATATAAAGATTTACAAAATTAACAATAGGGACTCTTAATGGGAAATAAAGTTCCATTTGGCAGCAAAGAGCCATGATAGGTGGGGTGGTTAGATGGATCAAAAAAGCTAACCAGTGTCACAGAGCAATCCTTTCAAAATTTTAAGAAACTTAGAAAAATTGGTGCAGGAGGAGGCCATTCGGCCCTTCAAGCCAGAACCGCCATTCAATAAAATCATGGCTGATTATCTAAAATCAGTACCATGTTCCTGCTTTTCCCCCCAAATCACTTGATTCCGCTAGCCCCAAGAGCAAAATCAAACTCTCTCTTGAAAAGGGGTGGGAGGAAATGTGTGTCTGATTGTGGAATCTTGTTAGAGCTGGCATTACAGGATAATCTGCTGAATGTGGTGAAGTGGAAGGCAAGGACCAAGTGCTGGGGAACTTAGATCATATGAATTGAAGAACATGCGTAATCAGTCCACAGGAGCGATTCTGAGCTTTCAATTGCTTGCCATTTAAATTCTCCACCCGACTCAGATACATCGGTCTGTGGACTCCTTCTCTGTTTAAGCAGCATGCTATGCAGGCTTGGGGAATAACATCTATCTGAGCACATTTACAGCCTTCCAGGCTCAATATCAAATTCTCCATCTTTAGGTAACTTAGGTTTTTCTTTCTGTCAGTATATTCTAAATGGTTATTTCTACCTTCATTCATTTGTAACGTTGACTCTGTTTTTCCCCACTCTCCTTTTTTAGAGCTAGGCCTATTGGGTATGTCCTACAACCCTGCTTAATACAAAGTAGTACAATCTTCATCCAAGTACTATATTTCCATTTATATGCGAAACATACAAGGGTATTTAACCACTTAAATGTGATAAGCGACATTAGATCATATCTAAAGTCGAAAAACATGTTTTTTATTCAAATGAATTCTGTAAAGCAATGGATCTTAAAACTCTGAACTGAATCCCTCTCATCTCCAAATGAGACAACACTAACCAACTTTAATCCCAGTTTAAGTGGTTCCTTCTATTCCTTTTATTCTTTAGTACTGTAAGAGCAAGGATTGAATAGCTTTGTTTAATTTTCAGGCAATTTATTTTCATCATAAATATACAAGGATACATATAAATAAAAATGAGGAAATTAATAATTTCCCATTTACAAGATTGAGATCAATGCATTTTAAATCCTTAACATTTAAGGAGACTGCAATTTGACTTGTTATATGTTACAAAATAGTGCTGCCTGATGCATATATATATGCAGCACAATTTCTAGTTTAACCTTTCAAGCACGTTTCTGAAGCGGTTTGAATGACAAGTGCCTTGTCATGTATTGGCAGTAAAAAAGCCAAGCACTACACTTGGAGAAATAGGAATTAATGATTCTACATACATGTTGTTAAATACAAAACCTATCAGAAATTAGGTAAATAAGCACAATTCATCACGTTTCAAAATTACTAAGAATAGATTCACAAGTCCTATGGTAGAAAAAATTGCATGTTTCTATCTGTAGCTAAACAGCAATTACAGATTGAAAGATACAGCTCCGATACCCACGTGCCCACGTATTGTTTTTCATTTAAAAATTCTTGTCATCAATCTCAAAGCACAAGGTTGATTTAGCTTCTTACATAACTCTTACTTGAAATTATAATTTTTACCACATTTTATAAAAAATTTAAAAAATGGTAAGAAAGATAATTATGCTGGAAATATTATCAATGATTGAAGCATTCCTGAAAATCTAAACTTGTTATAAAGTCACTTTTATTGTGCAAATATATCGGTGTAAATCTTGTGTAAATAAGTCTATGAAAAAATTTATATTTGTTGCTTTTATAGGGAAAATAGTTCCTGTACCCAAAGTTTATTAAAGAGCATAATTAATTCTTGAACTGGTTCAGAGCCCCGCAAAGGAATTTCAGATGCATAAAATATGCTGACGGGGAATATAACTTGGTTCAACATTCCTAATATGGTTTCCTGAATTGTTCATACTCAAGAAAGAAACCTATTGCATCAAAAGTAATACTGCTGGCAGATTTCTTTTCTATAATTGAAATCTATTGCAGAGTGAGCATCATTGTTTTATGTTTTACAGGGTGAAGAGAAATCAACCCCAAATTAATTACTAATATTTCCCAAATAGTAACAGATCACATAACCTTTTAATTACTTTCTGACTGAAAATGGTAACATCATAAGCAGAACTTGGATAATTCAGATATAGGACATTCACTGTTTGAAGGACTTTTAAACTCTCCAACATCCCAACTTCCAGAGCGCAGTGTTTAAAAATCTGTCCATGCTTGTGCTCCTCCTCACATTTTCTAAGAATATTTAATAAATTTAGCTGCCCTATTAAAATAGAATCAAGATTCTGTTTGTGGTCACACATTTTCTTTTCACAAACTTCAGTTTATAAAATGAGCGTTGTGCACATCTTTAGGAATGGTTGTTTCCTTTCCGTGTCATCTATTTTTGGCTACAAGACATTTTGGAAGGCTTAAAGAATTAAAGTATACATTTGTGCACACAATGCACATCCCATTGTATCCAAATTGTTTTAACTTATAATTCGCTCTCCTTCTCAGTTACTGCACAACATATTAAAAAAATATTAGCTTTAATTGAAAATGTCTAAAGCCTGCTGAATCAGTTCATCTGTGAACTTATTACTCGGTCGGTCTTCTGCCAAAATTCAGCAACACGGCATCGATAACTTGACGTACATTAGTTGATTATTAAATTATTGAAGTAATTTAACATCAGCACCAGATACTCTTCTGGTCTCTATTTCACTTTGAAAAGATTGTGGTAGTGCCAGTATCCAAAATGGAGCAAAAACAGCTGGAGCTTCGTATCATTCTGAGCCTGGAGATTTCATGTCTGAAATTCTCAAAGGGGACTGTACCATCTAACACACGCAGGTTTCCGAATGGCATTACGTTGCAGAGACAGACCCCCATATTCTGTGAGAGAATTCAAAGCAGACAATTTGTAAATGTTGTGCAATTTTCAATACTACGTCAGGCTGATGGGATCTCCAGGAATGTTATACATTCTTTCCTCTTCAGATAAGACATTCCAGAATAAAGAAAAATAACTCCATCTCCAGAGGACCACTGCTAGCATAAGAGCTTCCATTGTGGATTACTGGAATTAAAGCATTATCCAGATCATTCATGTAGTGTTGTGGAAGAAGCAGGCCTCGTGACCCTGCTTGGTATTCGACCTGCAATGCAGAGAAAAGTACACAAACATCATGCACTCAAAAGTCTCAAGAAAATGTTTATGACAAATTCAAAGCATGATTGTGCCTATTTATGGAAGATTTACCCAACGAGATAAAAATGATGGAATGGGTGGATTGGAGACAGATGAAGTTTAATGCTGAGAAATTGTGGTACATTTTGGTAGGAAGAATGATATGAGCAAATATGAATCAGAAGTCATAATTCTAAAACGGTGTAAAAACCTCAGAAATATGAATATGTATGTGCACAGTCAATGAAAGTGATAGGGCTGAGACACTTGTTGAAATTCAACATGGCATGCAAGGCTTGATAAATAAGACCATAAGACATAAGAGCAGAATTAGGCCTTTCGGTCCATCAAGTCTGCTCCGCCATTTGATCATGGCTGATCTATTTTCCCCTCTCAACCCTATTTCCTTGCCTTCTCACCGTAACCTTTGACGCCTTTACAAATCAAGAAACCATCAATCTCCGCTTTTAAAATACCCAATGTCATGACCTCCACAGTCGGCTGTGGTAATGAAATCCACAGATTCACCACCCTCTGGCTATAGAAATTCCTCCTCATCTCCATTCTAAAGGTGTGTCCTTTTATTATGCTGTGGCCTCTGGTCTTAGATTCTCTCACTACTGGAAACATCTTCTCCACATCCACTCAATCTAGGCCTTTCATTATTTGGCAGTTTTCAATGGGATCCCTTCTCATCCTTCTAAAACTCTTGTGGCTTGAAGTACAAGAGAAAAATTTGCAACAAAACTTTAGGAAACACTGGTTCAGCCTCAAATGGACTACTGTGTAAAGTTCTGGGAACCACACATTAAAAATTGCAAAAGCTTTACGGAGTGTGCAGAAGAGATTGACTAAAATTATCCTAATAAGGAACTTTAGTAAAGAGAAGCGCAGGTTGTTTCCCCTAAACAGAGGAGGATGCAAAAGGATCTGACAGAGGTATTTGGAATTATGGGGATAAACATAGAAAATGGAGACAATCTGTTCCTTGCAGAGAAAAGGACAAGAACCAGGAGATACAAAATGAAGGTGATGGGCAAAAAGACCAAAAGTTACTCTAGTAGTTTGTGTTTAAGGTAGAAGTGTGCACAGTTTCACAGATGTGGATAAATGTAAATACAATTATGAAAGGTGCAGATGGAGTAGATAGTCAGAACCTATTTCTTAGGATGGAAATATCAAGTATTAGCTGGCATCTCTTTAAGGCGAGAGGAGCCAAGTTTAAAGGAGATATTTGTTTTTTTGTTTTACACAGAAGGTGGTGGGTACATGGAATGGGCTGCCAGGGGTGATGGTAGAGGCAGATATGATAGTGGCATTTAAGAGACACTTGGGTAAGCACAAGGATATGCAGGGAATGAAGGGACATGGATTCTGTGCAGGCAGTAAGGGTTGGTCTTGGCATCATGTGGGCACAGGCATGGTGGGCCAAAAGGCCTGTTCCTGGGCTGTAGTGCTCTATACCTGAAAGGAAAGAATTTGCAGGGCAATGGGGAGTGGGAATAGCCACTTGTTCTTATGAAGATTTGTTATGGCCTCAGTGGCCTGAATGTCCTCCACCTCCTGTGCTACAACCTTTCAATTCTGTGAAGCTACTGGATCTACAAGTGTTTCAACAGCCGAGTATAAACTCGGTAAATAAGACGCAAGCACCAAAATTAATTAAGTATCTAAATGGGTTGTAGTCCCTTCCTCAGTAAATTTCAGTTCATCCAAGTCTACACAATCTGCAATTGATAACTGGATAGGTATTGTCATGTTTTACATATAGATAGCACACAAACATTTATTAAAAATGCAAACTACTAAAGAAAAAGTGCAACAATTCCAGGCTTCCAGTAACTCTGTATCAATGGTGCTGAAGTTGGGATGGTCGAGAGCTTCAAAGTCCTACGTGCAAATATCACCAAAAATATGTTCCAGCCCAACCACATTTACACTGTGGCGAAAAAGCACACTAATTGCTCTACTTTCTCACAAGACTAAGGAAATTTGGCATGTCTCCAATGCCTCTTAACAATTTCTCTGGATCCACCATAAAAAGCATTCTATCCTAATGTATCACAGTTTGGTATAATAACTTGATAGGGCGGCACAGTGGTAGAGTTGCTACCTCACAGCGCTTGTACGGAGTTTGCACGTTCTCCCCGTGACCACATGGGTTTTCGCCAAGATCTTCGGTTTTCCACACTCCAGACGTACAGGTTTGTACATTAATTGGCTTGGTATAAGTGTAAATTGTCCCGTGTGTGTGTAGGATAGTGTTAATGTGCAGGGATCGCTGTAATACTCTAGGGATTAGCTCTAATACTATGTCCTGCACTCTTTTGCACTAATGAACGACTCGTGAATGGCATGATTTGCCTGAATATCAGGCAAGAACAAGGTTTCCACTGCATCTTGTTACACATGCCAATAATAGACCAGTACCAAATCAAAGTACAATTGCATGATGCTTTGGTTTTGTTTACCTTATCAGTTTCTAAAGAGACCCTGAGACTCAGTTTATTTATTCCAATTTCTTTCAAGCCTTTCAGATGAGGGCAGAGAGCAGCACAGCAAGCTGTGGCAATTTCCTTGCTCAGTTGAATCTGCACAGCAGGAATGGTGGGACTCTGTGGATCATGATTCCTTTGCAAATAGAATACCTGGAATGATATTAAATGCACTCATTAATTTTAATGATCATGGCAACATATTTGACCCTAGATGACATTTGCTCTTTTCCAGTATCAGTGGTTTGGTCCATTTTAATAAAGATGAGCATATTTGCATTTCTTTCAATTATAATGGAAAATGAAAGATTTCTATAGTCCACCACTTTACACTGCCATAACTGGAAAGTCCTCAGTCAGGCATTACATAATTAGATTGCATTGTAGGTTTTAACATTGTAATGAAAAAACGTTATGAAAAGCATTGCACGATTCATATATTTATCTCAGCAGCCAAGTATTATTTCACTTGTCAGATCTATTTTAAAACAGGGAGTTGATTTGCCCGGCCAAAAAATAGCATATTTGCATTGTAATTAGCTTCAATGTTGTTGTTCATAATCAGCCTCCATCCCTTGAAGCAGCAGCAAAATTACAAGCAAATTTGCTATTTTGATGCTTAAAGGGCCTGTCCCAGTTACGCGATCATTAAGGCGACTGCCGGCCACTGTCAAAGTCGTAGCAGATTGCCGAAAAACGTAATTTATTTTACCCTACGACAATGTCTACGTCAATGACCACAATGCCCACGACAAGCTACGACAACCTACCACCCAGGCGACGGCAAGCTGCCGACAACCGGCAACCCAGTCTTCGCGACCTAGGACATCCACTACGACAGGGACTACAAGCTACGACAACCTGCACTTAAACACTCCATGTAATTATGTGCTGTCGATATCTTTAGATGCAAGGCTGTCGATATCTTTAACCTTGTCCCTATCAGATGTAACCGGCCATTTCAAAAGCAGCTCAACAATTATTAGGCACTCACAATGCTTGCAGTCTGTGGGTGAATGCGAAACTTACACCACAAAATTGCTGGTTATTAATTTATTATTACATTGACTTGGACTCAAGCTAAAATTGACGCAGTGGAGTAAAGGGATAATTCTGAGTGTTAGGATTTTGTTTGGAATCGCCACTGAGGTTGAAGTTGGGTGGGAGATGGGGGGAGAGGGGATTCAATGCGATGCCGTTAGAATTTGACATTTGTAATAAATTTTTTGAAAATGTGGAGAGGTTGACCTGTCGCGCCAGAAGCCTCCCATTTTGCCGAGGAGATCTTTTCACTGTGAAGCCATTTAGAAATAACATATAAAGTGGAGTGTCAATTGGGAACGAAGGAACGACGCATCAACAGGCAATATTACTCCGGCAAGAACAATCTGGGGAGACGGGGTTGGGTTTGCTGGTGGTACAGAGCGAATTTCATTGGTACTTAAGGAAACAGCAGGCCGGGTCCTTCTCCTTAATGGATACAGGAGACAGCAGGTGCTGAAATCTTGTAAACACAAAGTGGTTGAGAAAGCCAGCGGATCAGAGAGCATCTGGGGGGAGAGAGAGAGAGAGAGAAAGAGAGAGTGGACAGACGACGTTTCAGATCGGTACCCTTCTTCACACTGATGGAGGGATCCGACCGGAAAGGTTTTCATTTGCATTTCCTCCACAGATGCGGCCTGACCTCTGAATTCCCCCGACACTTCGTGTTTTGCTCCTGTTCGTTGGTGCCAGCCCGAGGTGGAATCCACGGGTGGTCACGGTTTAACTGGAAATCTTAAATTCAATAAATTATAATTGGAGTTAATTTATAGCAGGGGCGTTACGCGCTGGTCAAACAGTGATAAATTCGTTATCGCCTTTCCAGCATGCATCAAATACGCTTCTGTGTAGGAAGGAACTGCACATGCTAGTTTACACTGAAGATAGACAAGAAATGCTGGAGTAACTCAGCGGGACAGACAGCATCTCTGGAGAGAAGGAATGGGTGACGTTTCGGGTCGAGACCCTTCTTCAGACCCTTCTTACGACCTGAAACATCACCCATTCCTGCTCTCCAGAGATGTTGCCTGTCCTGCTGAGTTACTCCAGCATTTCGTGTCTATCTTCAAACAATCTTCTGTTCTTCCCTAACACCAAAGGCCATTTTCCTCGGGTACATTTCTTGAGTTTATCTCCAGGTCAGGTGTCCTTTGACAGCATCGTGGTCTCTGCCCCCAATCCACAGCTGGCTGTTGCAGCTGAGCTTCTGTGGACGGGTTTTGACAGTTCTGTCAGTTTTGACCGTAGGTGATAACCTGCCACACCTGGCGACAACCTGCGACAGCGCCCACGACAAGTTACGACAAACCAGCGACAAGCCAGCTGTCGCCGAAAAATTGCGAACAGGTAACGTTTTCCGCAACGAGCCGAGATCTGCTACGACTCATTGAAGACTACTCACAGTCATGCCCGCGACACCCCGGCGAACGTGCGGTGACAGTCTAGTCGCTGGCAGTCGCCTTAAAATTGCCTAACTGGGACAGGCTCTTTACTCTCTTTCTAGCTGTGTGTACTCTTCAAGATAAAAGTACATGTCAAAAATGCTTTCTGGAATATTTAGTAATTTGACACAATTGTTTTGCGGATGGAAGTAGTTTTAAAAAATACATAAACTGATACATTGTTTATTCTCAAAATAGACTTTGTCCCACCATTCCAATCAAAATAACCACTGACCTCAGTACACTTAACAATAATGCCATCTGTCTCAAATTTATTTTCCTGCAAGATCTTATTGCTAGGGATATTTTCCATGGATCGTCCATCAAGAGGACTTAGAATGCTAGAAGCAAAATAAAAGTGTTATTAAAGATTACAATAATCATTAAAATAAAAATATAGAGTGCATCAAATTGTACATCAAAAAAGTTCCCCCCAAAAAATCAATGCAAATTCAATACAAAATTATATCAAGCCTGATTTTAGTTTAATTATATCCACAAATGTGCCAAATTCAGCACTCACAATGCTTTGGTTACATTTGGCCATGTTCTATGTGGCAAGGCGGACAATAAATAACTGACAAAATACTTCCACCTGTTACATTGCACCATGCATTGATGATACAAAAGTGGGTAGTTTTGCAGATAGTGAAGATGGTGACGAAAAATTGCAGCATGATCTTGATTGACTGGTCAGGTGGGCCGAGGAATGGTTGATGGAATTTAATACAGAGAAATGCGAGATGTTGCATTGTGGGAAGTCTAACATCGGCAGGACCTAAACAGCGAATGGTAGGGCTCTGAGGAGTGTTGTAGAGCAGAGGGATCTTGGAGTGCAGGTGCATGGTTCCTTAAAGATCGAGTCGCAGGTAGATAAGGTGGTCAAAAAGGGTTTTGGCACATTGGCCTTCATCAGTCAGGGTATTGAGTATAGAAGTTGGGAGGTTATGTTGCAGTTGTTTAAGAAGTTGGTGAGAACACATTTGGAGTATTGTGTTCAGTTCTGGGCACCGTTATAGGAAAGATGTTGCTAAGTTGGAAAGGACACAGAGAAGATTTACGAGGATGTTGCCAGAACTAGAGGGTCTGAGCTATAGGGATATATGTTGAGTAGGCCGGGACTCTATTCCTTGGAGTGAAGGAGGATACGGGGTGATCTTATAGAAGTGTATAAAATAATGAGAATAGATCGGGTAGATACTCAGATTAGGGGAATAGAGGACCAGAGGACATAGGTTGAAGGTGAAAAGATTTAATAAGAATCTGAGGGGTAACATTTTCACACAAAGGGTGGTGGGTGTATGGAACAAGCTGCCAGAGGAAGTTGTTGAGGTTGGGACTATTCCAACGTTTAAGAAACAGTTAGACAGGTACATGGATAGGACAGGTTTAGAGGGATATGGATCAAACACAGGCAGGTGGGACTAGCATAGCTGGGACATGTTGGCTGGTGTGGGCAGGTTGGGCCAAAGGGCCGGTTTTTATACTGTATCACTCAATGACTCTCCGAGCAAATTCCTTGACTGTCACGTGTGGCTGCGCCTAACGGCTGCGGCTCTCTGGCAGTCTGTCTGTATTTTTTCCTTTTTTTGTTGTTTGTGTGTCGGTGTTGGGTTGGTTTTTGTTTCTGTTTTTGGCTGTGTATGTGTGGGGGGGGGGGGGGGGGGGGCGGAGGAAACCTTTCTTTTATTAGGTCTCTTCCCCGGGGCGCAGCTCGGCCGCGGGGCCTTCCATCGCCCCGGGGCCTTCCATCGCCCCGGGGCCTTCCATCACCCGGCGCGGCTCGGCCGCTGGACTTAACATCGCCGGCGCAGCTCGGCCGCGGGACCTAACAGTGCCCGGTGCGGCTCGGCCGCAGGGCCTTCCATCGCCTGGTACGGCCGCGGAACGTCTCAGCGCTCGGTGCGGCTCGGCCGCGGGGACTTCCATCGCCCGGCGCGGCCGCGGGGCCTTCCATCGCCCGGTGCGGCTCGGCCGCTGGACTTAACATCGCCGGCGCGGCTCGGCCGCGGGACTTGGCAGCGCCCGGTGCGGCTCGGCCGCGGGGCCTTCCATCGCCCGGCGCGGCTCGGCCGCTGGACTTAACATCGCCGGCACGGCTCGGCCGCGGGACGTTTCAGTGCCCGGTGCGGCTCGGCCGCGGGGCCTTCCATCCCCTTGCGGGGGCTGTGCATGTCGGTCGCCTCGTTAGGGGTCGAGCTGCCTGTCCGTGGGCGTGGGGGGGAAGAGAGTGGAAGTTTTGTTGCCTTCCATCACAGTGAGGGGGTGTATGGACTCACTGTGATGGATGTTTGTCTTGGGGTCGTGTGTCCTGTGTACTTTTTTTTCTTTTTTTTGTTGTGTTTTGTGACTGCTGTAATTTCGTTCGGTACTTGTACCGAATGACAATAAAGTTCTGTACTGAAGTTAGTGGTAAGCAAAATGTCGTTGAAATATTATCTGGTCGTTTCCACTTTATCAGTTTGCTTGACAGATGATGTTTCACTATTCCACCCATTCCTCCACACGATTGTAAACAGGCCAATACTTGAATGAGGCCTCTGATCCCCTGCTCCGAGATAAATTCATGGCTAGCATTGAAAACCTAATTTTATGTAGTCAGCTGCATTGGGCAGGCTCGGTTATAGCGGACAATCTGCATCCTCCCCTCCCCGGTGTGATCTGTTCATTGTGAGGGTTTACCGTTTCTGAAACCGAACAACATCTGTTCAAAAGGGTATAACCAAGTTCAGGAACACGACAGACATACTCTAAAAGTCAATTTTTAAAAATATTTTACAGGATAAATTCAAAAGACAATGATATTAAAAAATCATACCCTTTGTTCACTGGCTCGTCACCATCTACCCATTGAATATTTACAAATTCCCTTTTGTCATCCGAATCCAATTTTCCACAAATTATTTGAAAGTCTCTCTTTTCCCTTAGAGCATGTCTTAATCCATCCATGGTTTCTGGAGTTACCTGTACCATAAGTCCATCTGAAATTATAAATTGCTGTTATTAAAGGAATGGGAATAACTACAACGTTTCTGGTCAATAGAGCAGTAAGCAGAGGCCGGACCATCAAGTTGAACCAAAACTACAACACAACTTTTAAACACAAATACAGGACACCATAAAATCCCTCTGGAGGAATTTGTGAACCAATCTTTAAAAAAATGAATACATTTGATTTATCAGCATGTTGGCCTTGCTGTTTCATTAATATTAGCAGTTATCTGTACAATTAGGAATCAGCTTAATTGGATAATAGCCTATTGTATTACGTTATAACTAATTGCATATCTTACATGTATTAAGGAGTATTTCAAAATAGTTTGACATGGTGACAATTATATGTACCAGCAGAGAAACAATCCTTTCTGAACTGGATTTCCGCTATGTTCTGAAATGCTGCCATCCATTTTGTATTTAATTTTCTTTGTCTTACCTTCCACTAAACTGGATTTAGCGATAAATCCCGAGGTTGTTTTCAGAGCTCCATTAAACACCACAAAAGAGGCCCCTGTAACTGCAGCACAGGAAGAAACACAAATCATTTAACAATAAACACTGCAGAATTTCACAACCAAAGCCAAAAATAAAACACAAAAGATACCTTTTCTGGACTTCCCAGCAATAGTGTTTGCGTGCGTTTGGTAAGTTTTATCATCACTTTGTATACAGACCAGGTGTGAGTCAGCATCCAGGCTAAAGCATGTTCCCATTGTAATCACATGTTCATTGGAAGAGGTTACTACTTTCATGACCTGAAAAAGGGAAACAGGCAATCATTAAATTATACTCAGTAAGAGTGGATTCTAATCAGTATAAATGTTCTAAACCAAAATAGATGAGAAGCCAAATTGCTTTATATCAGGTTAGAGACAGGAAATTAAAAAAAAATACAGGATGCACAAAAAACAATTGAGGTTTCAAAAAATATTCTTAAGTCAATGTGAACAGATTTAAAAAACTAGCTGGAATTTTGTTTGCCTCAGGTTAAGTCTGCATAATAAACAAAGTTAATATTTACTGACTTTAAACACAAGGAAGGACAAACATCAAACGTACAGGTGTAGAAAAGACACAAAGTGCTGGAGAAACATTGTTGACAGCATCCATAGTCAGGATCAAACCCGGGTCTCTAGCGCTGTAAGGCAACAACTTGACCGCTGCACCACCGTGCTGGATGTTTAGAGATATATATCTCTTAGGGGCGTGGCTGTGGCTGTGTTCTACAGCTGCGGCTCACCGGCAGTCTCTCTGTCTTTTTTTTGTTATTTGTCTATTGTCATCGTTTAATGTACGTTTTGTTCTATTTTTAACTCTGTGTATGTGGGGGGGTGGTTGGGGGAAACCTTTTTTTTCTAATCTCTTCCTCAACGGAGATGCGACCTTTACCGTGTCGTATAAGAAAATAACTGCAGATGCTGGTACAAATCGATTTATTCACAAAATGCTGGAGTAACTCAGCAGGTCAGGCAGCATCTCGGGAGAGAAGGAATGGGTGACGTTTCGGGTCGAGACCGTGTCGTATCTCTGTTCGCGCTACGGCCTAACATCATGGAGTCGGCGGCCTCCAGCTGGGATCGACCTTGAAGACTCCGGTCGCAGGGCCTGGACTTACCATCTCGGAGGCTTCGGCCGTGGGCCCTGCAGACCGCAACATCGGGAGTTCGCAGGTCCCTGGCTGGCGACCGGTTTTTGGGAGCTCCAGCCGTAGCAGCTTCGACCGCCCCGAAGCGCGAGGTACGATCGACCCGCTCGCAGGCCCTTCATCGCCCTGCGTGGCTCGGCTGCAGCACTTTCCATCGCCCGGTGGGGGCTCAGGACTTTCATCGGCCTGCTCGGCTCGGCCCTGGGACTTTCCATCGCCCGGTGGGGGCTCAGGACTTTCATCGGCCTGCTCGGCTCGGCCCTGGGACTTTCCATCGCCCGGTGGGGGCTTCAAAAAGTTGGGAGCCTCGATCACCTCGTGGCACCACGGGAGAAGAATGAGGAGGAGATAAGACTTTGCCTTCCATCACAGTGAGGGTATGCCTAGAGCAATCACTGTGATGGCTGTTTGTGTAAAAATTGTATCTGTGTGTCCTGTGCTTTTTGTTGTCTACTGCCGGACCCTGACGTGAGAGGACGCTGGCGTTGTTTATTCGCCGCTTTTCCGTCAGGATAGTTTGTCTGTTTGTTTTTATGTTAATTGTTTTTGTAAAGCGCTTTGAGCACCCGATAAGGCGCTATATAAAATAAATGGATTATTATATATATGGGGCGGCATTGTATAAGTGGACAGGCAATAAGAAGGGAAGCAGTAATAGTTATCGAAGAGTACAGCAAAAAAGGCTGAAGGTTCATTCATCAGATAGTGGTGGTGGAAATGAGGTATACGAGGTCAAAGAAGTTCAGTTTAATTTAATATCACATGTACCGAGGTATAGTGACAAAAATTCTGTTTAGTTTATTATCACCTGTACTAAGGTACAGTGAGAAGGACCCTTTTAGGTGGAAAGCAGAAGAAATCTGCAAAAGAATATGCTGTTGCACTAGGTAATGGGAAGTTAGTATTAGTCACCTGGGTAAATAGGAGTCTTTGCAGGTCAGAATTCAGGCGACAGGATATGAGGAGTTGTAATTTATGAAAGACAAAATTGGGTGTCACCAAAGGAAAAGTTTAAATAAAGCGTTTCCAGGTGGCGGCACGGTGGCGCAGCGGTAGAGTTGCTGCCTTACAGTGCTTGCAGCGCCGGAGATCCGGGTTCGATCTCGACTACGGGTGTTGTCTGTACAGAGTTTGTACGTTCTCCCCGTGACCTGCTTGAGTTTTCTCTGAGATCTTTGGTTTCCTCCCACTCCAAAGACGTGCAGGTTTGTTTGTTACTTGGCTTGGTATAAATGTAAATTGTCTCGAGTGTGTGTAGGACGGTGTTAATGTGCTGGTCGGCACGGACCCAGTGGGCCGAAGGGCCTGTTTCCACACTATATCTCTAAACTAAACAAAAGGTGAAAAAGCTGATTCAACGTTTTGGGCTTAAGACAGGTTAAGCATATTAGACACAGGAGTGGTGGTGGAGCAGAAGGATGTTTACAATGACGAAAAGCAGGGGTGATTTCATTGCTTTCATTAGTACAGCCTAACCTGCTGGGTATGTCCCACAACCCAAACAGACATAGTCAAAGTGTAAATCACCCTCTAACTTCCATTTAACCAGTTAACCAGATGATTCATCCCACTTTGTCACAGACATTTCCTTTGTCCTATCTGTCCCTCCTGCCATGCCTCTGCAATTTAAAACTGCCTTTAAAAAAAACCCCATCTCTCTCTGACCCAGTTTGGACAAAAGGTTAATGACCTAAACCATTAACTCTGTTTCCTTAAAGGTAGACACATAATGCTGGAGTAACTCAGCGGGACAGGCAGCATCTCTTCTCTCCAGAGATGCTGCTTGTCCCGCTGACTTACTCCAGCATTTTGTGTCTACCTTCGATTTAAACCAGCATCTGCAGTTCTTTCTTACAAACTCTGTTTCCTCTTTCTATTGATGCTGCCTGACCTGCTTATTGCTACCAGTTACTATATATTTTTAATTACAAGTGGAAGAATTGTTTAAAATTAATCAATGCAGTTTTTTGGGGAAATATTTTAGGCTTGTATACACTGGAATTTAGAAGGATGAGAGGAGATCTTATCGAAACGTATAAGATTATTAAGGGGTTGGACACGTTAGAGGCAGGAAAAATGTTCCCAATGTTGGGGGAGTCCAGAACAAGGGGCCACAGTTTAAGAATAAGGGGTAGGCCATTTAGAACTGAGATGAAGAAAAACTTTTTCAGTCAGAGAGTTGTAAATCTGTGGAATTCTCTGCCTCAGAAGGCAGTGGAGGCCAATTCTCTGAATGCATTCAAGAGAGAGCTCGATAGAGCTCTTAAGGATAGCGGAGTCAGGGGGTATGGGGAGAAGGCAGGAACGTGGTACTAATTGAGAATGATCAGCCATGATCACATTGAATGGTGGTGCTGGCTCGAAGGGCCGAATGGCCTCCTCCTGCACCTGTTGTCTATTGTCTACGGGCCCGCAATCCGCTGTCACCAACTACGGGCCCGCAATCCGCTGTCGGTAACTATGGGCCGCAATCCGCTGTCACCAACTACGGGCCGCGATCCGCAGTTTCCCCGCCCACTGCAGGCCCTGGATCCGCTGTCACCAACTGAGGGCCCGCAATCCGCTGTCACCAACTACGCCACGGGCCCGCAATCCGCTGTCACTTAACTACGGGCCGCAATCCGCTGTCACTTAACTATGGGGCGCAATCCGCTGTCACCAACTGCGAGCCCGCAATCCGCTGTCACTTAACTTTGCTATTGAGGGCGTGCAGCGTAGGTTTACTAGGTTAATTCCTGGAATGGCGGGACTGTCATATGTTGAAAGACTGGAGCGACTAGGCTTGTATACACTGGAATTTAGAAGGATGAGAGGGGATCTTATCGAAACGTATAAGATTAAGGTGTTGGACACGTTAGAGGCAGGAAACATGTTCCCAATGTTGGGAGAGTCCTGAACAAGGGGCCACAGTTTAAGAATAAGGGGTAGGCCATTTAGGACGGAGTTGAGGATAAAACTTTTTCAGTCAGAGAATTGTGAATCTGTGGAATTCTCTGCCTCAGAAGGCAGTGGAGGCCAGGTCTCTGAATGCATTCAAGAGAGAGCTAGATAGAGCTCTTCAGGAAAGTGGAGTCAGGGGGTATGGGGAGAAGGCAGGAATGGGGTACTGATTCTGAATGATCAGCCATGATCACTTTGAATGGCGGTGCTGGCTCGAAGGGCCGAGTGGCCTACTCCTGCACCCATTGTCTATTGTCTATTGAAATATGTAAACACACAATAGTAAGGAATAAGTGTAGAATAAAACCACAATACAAGCAAATTGACACATTTAATCAAACAGGCTGAGCACATCAGTGCTTTTGGGAGAAACTTGGAACAAATCATTATAATAATCAATGTATTGAAATGTTTTTCAATAATCTGTTTTAAGTATATATTTAGCATATGGTATGAAGTAATTTTCAATGTACTGTAGGGTTTCAATACAGTGAATTCAGAAAACTGCAAGAATTTATCACTTCATTATCTAAGTATTCAATATTCAAGATCTTGCCAGGAAAACAGGTTTAGATCTTCAACTAACAATGCTTCCATTACTGAATCTTTGACAGATTGATTAGTAGGACTGGATGTTACAATTCCTACGGTTTGCACCACAATTGACTGGTGTTGTTCTTGGGGGTGACCACTAGGTGATGTTGCTGCCATTCAGACACATCTTCAGTTGTGTACCTCAACATCACTGGGTGTTTTGGCCTTTTATCACAAGACACCCTCAGTTGAGGCAAGCCTGGGAGTGTGTCTTACGGTTAGCCTCTAGATGGTCACGTGGCAGCCCAGACAGCATCTCTTCTTTTCAGCCACAGCCAGTGACTGCTCCATTCGGCGACATTGGCAAGTTCTTTGATTGCTCTCCATTTGGGCCTGCCCCCTGACTCCTACTTCCATCAGGAGCCTTGCGGTGGAACTGGCTACAAAGCTCCTGCATCCCACCTCCATTGGACGCACCCTAACACTTCAACCTCGCTCCTCTGCCTTTGCTGCAAGGTGACAAAAAACATCCTCTCATAGCTTCAGGTAATCAGTTTAATTTATGTTACTAACCTCACTGTATCTTCTCTTGGGGATTTTAATTGAACTTTTCCCCATCTCCAGATGAAGCACCAGACCCTCAATTGTAGGCAACGTATATTGATAATTTCGAAGATCCTACAATGAGAGACAAGCTTCTGAGTATGAACAGCAACATTTCAACAGAGAAGTATTCAAAATAATTTTTTATCTTATATACCTAGTATCACGGCAATGCAAGTGTCGCCTGAAATTCAATTGCTTAATGAATACGCAAGTTGCAAATTGAAATTCTAGAGCATTGTTGATTTCATTTGCGGTTCAGATTAGTTAGATTTCATACATAGACCAATACCTTCACAGTAAACGGCTCCTGGGAGTGGTGTAGGACAGGGGGACCCAGGTTTACCACAGTGAAGAAGGCACAGCAGAGACTCCACTTCCTGAGGATCCTCAGGAAGACCAACCTGCAGGAGAAGCTCATGATGTCCTTCTATCGCTGCTCCATCGAGAGTGTGCTGGCATACTGTATAACCACATGGTATGCCAGCTGCTCAGAAAAGGACAGGAAGGCCCTTCAGAGGGTCATCACGACGGCCCAGAAGATCATCGGCTGCTCACTGCCCTCCCTGGAGCACCTGTTCAGCCTACGCTGCCGCAGTAGAGCAGGAAAAATAATAAAAGACCCATCCCACCCCGGCCACCGTCTGTTTGTTCTTCTGCCCTCTGGTCGACGTTTCAGGTCGATCAAATCCCGAACAAACAGACTCAAGAACAGTTTTTACCCCAGGGCCATACGAGAACTGAACACTACTTTCTGCAATAGGTCACACTGTTAAAACTTTTGTATTTAATATATTGGTATTTATTTGTTTTGCATTTATTGCATATATGTTTTTTACGCACCGTCAGGATTGCTATTTTTTAATTCCGTTGCACTTGTTGCAACGACAATAAATGAATATTATTATTATTATTATTATTGTTATTATTATTATTATATTGTTATTATTATATTATTATTATTATATTATTATTATTATTATTATTATTATTATTATTATTATTATTATTATTAAAGGCAGCCTTTGGCACACGAGCCTTCATCATTCAGGAAACTGAGTAGAAGTAGGGATGCTATCTTGTGTCTTGTACAAGATGTTAACGAGACTGCATTTGGGGTATATTGTTCAGTTTTGGTCACCCTTCTGTCTGAAATATGCCAATACGCTGAAATAAACTGCAGGGAAAGTTCCATATTTATGAGGATGTGGTCAGGACTCGAGGGCCAGACCTGGAAGGAGAGGTTGGGCAGTCTAGGACTTTATTCCTTTGAGTGCAGAAGGCTGAGGGTGACCCTAATAGAGGTATGCAGATTATGATTGACAATAGATAGGGTGAATGCACTCTCTTTTTCTCCACTACTGGGGAATCAAGAACAGGTTTATGGTGAGAGGTAATGATTTAATAGGAACCTGAAGGACAACCGTTTCACACAGAGGGTGGCGGATAGGAGCTGTCAAAGAAAGTAGTTAAGGTAGGTGTAATAACAACATTTGAAACTCATTTGGACATGTACATGAATAGGAAAGGTTTAGAGGGATATGGACTATTCCAGGCAGATGGAATGAGCTTGGTCAGCATAGACGAGTTGGGCCGAAAGGCCAGTATCCACGCTATATGACTATGACTAATTGTCTGCTCAATGTTTTCTAAACTTGCCCTTACACTTTAAGCACCTAGACCCTCACGTATGGGTCACCTGCAAATTTACAAATTATGGTTTGCATGCCAGGTGTAGGTCGTGAATATAGATAACAAAAAAAAGTAATGGCTTTTGTAGAACAATTCCCCTAACTTTAACTGAAATACATCTATATCGATCAAATCTGCACTGCTGCACAGCTTTTTGAAGAGTATCCTTTATTCTTTATTGTAGAAACAAAGAACTGCAGATGTTGGTTAATGCACAAAATGAGTCTGAAGAAGGGTCTCAGCCCAAAACATCACCGATCCATGTTCTCCAGGGAATCTGCCTGACCCGCTGAGTTACTCTAGCATTTTGTACCCCTTTATTCTTTAATCACTCTTCTCATTCTTTCTATCAAATTGCATCACCTCACTTTTCCCTGCATTCAATTTCATGGTCACATTTCTGTCCATTCTTTCCACCTGCTTATATCCTGCTGCTAAATATGACTATGCTGTTCAAAATACTGCCAGGTTTCCTGCCATCTGCATATTTACAAATTGTAGCTTGTTTTCCAAGGTTAAGCCATTTAAATATATATTTTTAAAGTCATGGTTCAAACAGAGAAAATCAGTATTCACCTTTCTCCAACCCAAAATTCATTACAACCTGTGTTATTTGTTATCAAGCCAACTCGGTATGCATGCCATTAATATTCCTTTTATGCCACATGCTTCAATTTTGCTAACAAGCCCCTTATGCGCAACCTCATCAAGTCTTTTAGATGTCTGAGTACACCACCTCGATTGAGTTCCCCTCATCAACTCCATCACCTCAACACAAAGTTCCAATAAATTGGTTAAACACCATTAGTTCTCAAATCTGTACTAGTTCATCTCAATTAATCAATTTTCTTCCAGGTGTCTATTAATCCTGACCCAGATCAATGCTTCTGAAAGATTTTCCACCACCGAGATTAAACTAATTTAATTTCCTGGTCTTATCCTTACTTTGTCTTTTGAACACATGAGTAACTTTAATCACTCTCCAGTCCTCTAGTGCTACCTCAGTATCCAATGTGCCGATTATGGTCAGTACTCTAATTTCCTCCTATATTCCCTCAAAATCTTGGGATGCATTTCATCTGGTCCGGATGACTTATCTACTTTAAGTAGATAACTGCCATGTTATCAACGTTTAAATTAAAGCTCTTATTTCTCTTCACATTCTTTGTACAAAACTTACAAATATTTGTAGCATCTTAGTAAATAATGTTTATTGCATTCACTTGCGCTGAATTTGCTTAATGTTATAATCAGAATTTGTTGATACCAGAATCAGGAATGAACCTGCATTCATTTTTGAATGTTTATGTATGACAAGCACATAGGAGGACAAAATTGCTAGAAATAGAATATGAACTCATAAATACTTACTGCTAGCAAATTCATGATGGTATGACCCGTTTCTCCAAAGAGTGCTTTACGGAATCGAACACTCATTAAAGGACACGGATAAACTGTCAATGAAAATACATAGCAATTAATAGCTATTTTGGTGGCTGTCACATTGGTATGAATGAATTGAAAATAGCAACTAAAGAGCTTCCCTGCCATTTCGGGCAAGTATTTGAAATTAGAAGAAAAGATTTAAATGCAAACCACAATCCTGTAGCAACCTAATTAGATTAAAGGTAATCGAATCATTGCATAGAGATCAAATGAGACATCACGGTTACATATTTCATGGTAAAATACTATAAAACTTTCCATGGAGATTTTCATATTCAGATAACCAATATATCTTTGTGGGATAGGATGTTAAGTTACAATTAAAACACAAAGTATTTGTGCTATAACTCCAGAATAAGCTCTCAACTAAGAAAACCAAGCCCAAAACCAAAGTATTATCTAACCAAAGTAATACACTAATTTACAATAAATAACTCCATATGTGAAAAAAAAGCAGTTACCTACATATTAATTCTCTTAAAAAAAACCTAATTGTGCAGATGCAAGTATATCATTGGGGTTATCAAGTGGGCACCTCCCTTCATTGGTGTTTTGTTGAGTTTTGCCCACGACACCTCGGGAAGGCACAACAGTTGGTTCTGGCGTCCCAGACCAACGTCCCCTCAATACCTGCTCTCATTCCTAAATAATCCATAGCGTTATGTTCATTCATACCTGTGGTAATACCACGATGACCACTTGTTCAATTATGTGGATCCACACAGTCCCAAACTCTACTTTTGCAGAAGATTCTCTCCTATTCCAGTGCCTTCTTCCCTTGTTGATGAACTTCTTCAGTAGCATAACAAATACAATGCTGAAACCTTAATAAATGGCACCCATGGAATGTGCTTTCTAAATGTCCATCATCTTCTTGGTCCTTAAAAACTCCCACTCACACCATTTGAAGATATTTAATTATCCTTTCACTTTATGCTGCCTTCTAATACTGGACGCAAAACTGACATTACTCTCTCTAGATCATGTGTTCTGTGTGTTCTCCTATACCCCTATTTTTAATTAATGAAATTTTTGTATTTTCTAATTGTTGGCATTATAACTATTTTCTAATGATACATTGAAAGAGGGACAACACTTGGCACAGTTTTGCTAATCTTTAATGATCCAACCAGATATAATTCTCTTCATTATTCCTAAATACCTCATAATTTTATTTCCCCATGAATTAATTACATTTCAACATCCTTCCGACTCATAAATCAACAAAGATTATGTACAATCTAGTGGAGTTAGCCAAAGAAATAATATAAATCATTCATCGGTCATTACATCAAATAGATTGCCACACAGGTTAAAAACTCACCATTGTATTCTGCTCCCAATCTTAGCATGAGTCGAATGGGAAACACTTTTGCCCAAGGTACTTCCAGTTTCTGAATAAGGATTCCAAACAAAAATGGACTACTTGGAATCAGTAAATTTGCTAGCATCTGAAAAGTAGGCATAACAAACAGAAAACCTCCATGATCTTTACTACCTAGAAAGCTTTCTGTGAAGGAAAATATCCCCAAATGGCCAATGGATTTTCCTGTTTAAAACAAGAGAGAACAATTACCAGTATTTTTAAGGATTCAAAGATTAGCAATATTTAGTTACTAAATATTTGAATCACATCAGTTCATCAAATAATACCAAACCACAATTTTGAAACAGATTAGAATTATTTATTTCTGAAATATCACTGAAATATTTTTTTAAGACCCACATTCACTCCTGCACACTTAATTATTTATTCAGAAGCTCGGTAATATAATTTGCTGTTTGAGTTGAATATATATTATAATTTACAAAGCAACATTTCATTCAAGAGATTACAAGCAACAACCATTCAGGATATGAAAGTTGCACCTTGATTATTTAAATAATGAGGCTTTGAACCTACCTTTAGATGCATCTTGATACAGTGTGAGAAAAAAGTTCAGGATATCTTTGTGAATTACATTTTCTTCAGATGAACACGACAACAAAATAACAACTTCTGCCTGGCCAACACCATGTAATCCGTTAGATACAAAGCACCAACATTTATTTGCAGCATCTGCATACATCACAGAAATAAAGATGGAAACAAAATGTATTACCTAAATCTCAGTTAAACTTCTGATCATTTTTTGAAAATACAACTTTAGCAGCACTAACGCCCTTTCAAAAATCAGCTGCATTAAAACATTGCCAGCCATAAAACCCCTCAGAACCACCAAATGGATAACAGAAAGAAGTACAAGTAAAATGTCAAGTGCAGTCTGAAAATCTGGAAGAAACAAGGGGCCTATTGGGATTAATGCTAGTACTGTTGAATGAAAGATCTGAAGCTATAGAGATGAAATTATTGAGAGTGTCATGAATGAAAAGCACGAGGAATTGCCAAGTTTAAAAAGGAAGTTGGCTTTCATTGCATTTTTGAAAAATATATTGGCATCTGGAGAATTATTACGGCATAATAAAGTCAGACAGCATCAAATTCAAATGTTTGTTTTTCTCTATGTTTAACTGGAGGAAACTACAACTCAAATGTCATGGTATGTACTACAGCATTCTACAGTTCACATTTCCCCCCACAGGTAAAAATCAGAACAGTCAAGGCGAACATTCAGGCAGAGATAATCAGGAGAGGATAGAACAAACCAGGCAAGGGATACTTAAAACAAATAAGATGCAATTTTATTGTGGAACATTGGGGGTGGGAAAGAACTTGGATTGACTGTAGATTCCTGAAAGCACAGGACAGAGGGAAAAAGTAGAAAATAAATGCTGATCGTGCTCATGGTATCTGGATCCCTTGACAGAATGATAAAAAAGTGGATGAACAAGATTATGTAGGGAGAGAGGTTTGTGATTTAGTGGGAGGTGGTTTGAGGGCAGTCTAATCCGAGTTTAATTCTTCATCACAGAATAGGATAAGAACTTTCAATGGAAACATTTGACAGAAGGATAACTTGGAATTAGGTCACGTGACCCGCTGTGCTTAAGGCTGGAAGAAAAAGATCATTATCACCCCATCTTTTTTATTAATTTCATTGTCAATGTTCTCATTGGCGAATCAAGATTAAATCAAATTATCAATTGTCAATAAAATCACAGATAAGAAAGTCTAATTGATGAATGAACAGACATTCTGACCAACAATTACCATTGATCCAAGGAAATAAAGATGGACAAGGTAAGCAGAAATTGAAAGCAGTTTAGTTTAGTTTAGTGATACAGCGCGGAAACAGGCCCTTTGGCCACCGAGTCCACACTGACCAGCGATGCCTGCTCATTAACACTTCCCTACACACATTAGGGACAATTTTACATTTACACCAAGCCAATTAACCTACAAACGTGTACGTCTTTGGAGTGTGGGAGGAAACAGCAGATCTTGGAGAAAACTCATGCAGGTCATGGGAAGAATGTACAAACGCAGAACAGACAAACACCGGTAGTCAGGATCGAACCCAGGTATCGAGCGCTGTAAGGCAGTAACTCCACCGCTACGCCACCGTGCCTCCCAGTCAGTGATCTTTATTTCCAATGGGGAATGCAGAGGATGTACAACTGGAGTTTCTAAGTATATATAAATAGCTACATTTGCCTCAACGGACACTTGAAATCATGGTGAGAGATGCACAGAGAGTCAATGTTGGATTAATTACAGTGCCCTCCAAAATGGGTACTGTAAGACCCATTATTTATTTATTTGCCTCTGTACTCCACAATTTGAGATTTGTAATAGAAAAAAATCACATATCATATCATATCATATATATACAGCCGGAAACAGGCCTTTTCGGCCCTCCAAGTCCGTGCCGCCCAGCGATCCCCGTACATTAACACTATCCTACACCCACTAGGGACAATTTTTACATTTACCCAGCCAATTAACCTACATACCTGTACGTCTTTGGAGTGTGGGAGGAAACCAAAGATCTCGGAGAAAACCCACGCAGGTCACGGGGAGAAAGTACAAACTCCTTACAGTGCAGCACCCGTAGTCAGGATCGAACCTGAGTCTCCAGCGCTGCATTCGCTGTAAAGCAGCAACTCTACCGCTGCGCTACCGTGCCGCCCATTTAACATGTGGTTAAAGTGCGCATTGTCAAATATTAATAAAGACCATTTTTATAAATTTTGGTTTCGCCATGTAGAAATTACAGCTGTGTTTATTTATAGACAATAGACAATAGGTGCAGGAGTAGGCCATTTGGCCCTTCGAGCCAGCACTGCCATTCAATGTGATCATGGCTGATCATTCTCAATCAGTTATTTATTTATACATAGTCCCCCCATTTCAGGGCACCATAATGTTTGGGACACATTGCTTCACAGGTGTTTGTAATTGCTCAGGTCTGTTTAATTGCCTCCTTAATGCCGGTATAAGAGAGCTCTCAGCGCCTAGTCTTTCCTCCAGTCTTTCTATCAGCTTTGGAAACTTTTATTGCTGTTTAGCAACATGAGGACCAAAGTTGTGTCAATGAAAGTCAAAGGAGCCATTATGAAACTGAGAAACAAGAATAAAACTGTTAGAGACATCAGCCAAACCTTAGGCTTACCAAAATCAACTGTTTGGAACATCATTAAGAAGAAAGAGAGCACTGCTGAGCTTACTATTTGCAAAGGGACTGGGAAGCCAAGGAAGATCTCCACAGCTGATGAGAGAAAAATTCTCTCCATAATGAACAAAAATCCCCAAACACCTTTCCGACTGGTCAGAAATACTCTTCAGGAGTCAGGTGTGGATTTGTCAATGACCATTGTCTGCAGAAGACTTCATGCTGAAGAGAAAACTGAAGGGTATGAGCCCCCAAAACAAGCATAGGCTAAAGATGGATGTAATACAGGCCTGGCAGAGCATCACCAGAGAAGACACCAAGCAACTGGTGATGCCCATGAATAGAGGACTTCAAACAGTCATTGCATGCAAAGGATATGCAACAAAATACTAAACATGACTACTTTCATTTACATGACACTGCTGTGTCCCAAACATTATGGTGCCCTGAAATGGGGGACTATGTATAAACACTGCTGTAATTTCTACATGGTGAAACCAAAATGTATAAAAATGGCCTTTATTAAAATTTGACAATGTGCACTTTAACCATATGATATTTTTTTCTAACACAAATCTCAAAGTGTGGAGTACAGAGGCAAATAAATAAATGATGGGTCTTTGTCCCAAACATTATGGAGGGCACTGTAAATGGGATCCAAACCTGGGGCAGTGGCATAACAGTTAAAAGATAGATCTTCTAAACAGAAGTAAAGACAAAAAATATCTAGCAACATTTGTAATTGATAAATAGAATAAACATTTCATGCCAATCTTTCCAATTTTAGTTTAGATAACAGATACAGCGTGGAAACAGGCCCTTTGGGCCACCGAGTTCGCAACGACAAGCGATCCCCGCACACTAACACTATCCTACACACACAAGGGACAATTTACAATTTTACCAAAGCCAATTAACCTACAAACCTGAAGTGTGGGAGGAAACCAGGGCATCCGGACAAAACCTACAGGTCACGGGGAGAACATACAAACGTCATACAGACAGCACCCGTACTCAGGATTGAACCCGGGTCTCTGGCACTGTAAGGCAGCAGCTCTACCGCTGCGCCACCGTGCCGCCTCTTCCAAGAAGAGGTCACTGACCTGAAACTCTGGAAAACTGAACAACTATGCAGGAAGATGTACGTTTAAAATGGTGTTCACACAGAATTAACACTTGAATTGTTATTGTAAAACTGACCCCCAGAACACCAGCCACTTTAACTCGGTTGCTTGAAAGAGTTAATTACCCAAGTACATTGCTTTGTGGTAAACGTACAGGATACTTTAAACAACCCCATCTGTGTGAACTAATCGTCTAATTCAGATTAACACATGCATGAAAATGCAAATTAAAAAAATTAACTTCTGGCTAATTTTTGGTGACAGTTCAATATTAGGATTAAAAATAAATTAATCTCATAATCTCAGAAAGGCATAATTAATTGGTGGATCTACTCACAATTTACAAGTTTCACATTAACGATAAGATTGGCATTCAGCACAAAGGTCAGGGGATTTGGCTCCCCATCCTTTAGCAGCATCATTGCCTGGGTCTGAGTTGGATGCTCCTCCACCACTACTGAGCCGCCAGATAAAGTAAAAACAGAATAAAGCAAAAGATTATTGTGAACAGCAAACACGTTGTCCATTTTATTAATCTAGAATACCATCTTCATCTTTAATAAAGCCAGAAACAAAATAAGACATTACCGACACATCTTGACCATGGTGCAAGTCAATAAAACACAACAGTTCCAGATTATGCTCTTAAATTCCTGATAAAGTGACCTCCCTTCCAAACCTTTAATCCATAAACATGAGAGTTCTATCTACAGAGCCATAATACAATTAATAGATAAAGGAAAATCTGCCAGTTTCACTCAACATGTCACATACCCAATGTGATCATTTAAAAAAAAAAAATCAAATGACCATTATAATTTAAGTGAAAAGCAGCATCGGTGGATCAGCTCTAACATGATTGTTGTGTTCTTAAGAAAACTTGTGTTTCATAAAATTGCATAAAAACAATTGTGTTAATGAGAAAAAGGAGTTGAGGTCTTGCGTTTCAGTCTAGTGAGGCCTGCTGGATCTCCCAACTGCGAACCATTTAACTCCCTTCCCATTTCTATACTGACCTTTCTGTTCTGGGCCTCTTCCACTGCCAAAGTAAGGCCACACACAAACTGGAGGAAAGCACCTCATATTCAACTTCGGTAGCTTAAAACCTAACTGAACTTTGCAATTTTACGTAAGTAACCGACAAATAAACCCTCCTTCCTCCCCCCACCCCCCCCCCCCACTCTTCCCTGTGCCTCAGCTAGACGGGTACCTTATCATCTCTAGCCTTTGCCCAATCATTTATCTATTTTTTTAAAAGCATTCAATTGTATCTACCTGTCACTCCACATGATGGGTGGCACAGTGGTGCAGCAGTAGAGTTGCTGCCTTGCAGTGCCAGAGACCCTGGTGCGATTCTGACTAACTACTGGTGCTGTCTGTACAGAGTTTGTTCGTTCTCCCCGTGACCTGCTTGGGTTTTCTGCTGGATCTCCGGTTTCCTCTCACACTCCAAAGATGTAGGGTAATTGGCTTGGTACGAGTGTAAATTGTCCCTAGTGTGTGTAGGATAACATTAACGTGCTGGGATAGCTGGGACTCGGTAGGCCGAAAGGCCTGTTTCCGCAATGTATTTCTAAACTAAACTCTCCTCTCATGCAGCTTTCTCCCCACCTCCCACAATTAGTCCGAAGGGCCCCATCGCAAAACATCACCTATCCATGTGTCTTTTTTCGTAAACCAGCATCCACAGTTCCTTGTATCTATCAAGAATTACCTTCTTGCTCTCCTGTTGTTACAACAATGGGAGGTAGACCATGCTCATCATCCGGAATGAGACTTGTAATCTTTGGAACAGACTTCCCAACAGCAGCCAGTGCTCTGTAGTCTGTTCGAGAAATGTCAGTCTTGATATCTTGAACGCTTGCCGGACCTGTTGTGATAGCTGAATCAGTCTTCACGGCATCAACTTGACTTGTAAGATCAGAAAGTACTTTATCTCCTGTACTATTTGAAGGCTGTAAATTGGAGGGAAGAAAAGACATTGAGCTTAAGCAATTCAGGTCTTTGTATTAGAAAATCCTCCAGATGCATATGTAAATTTATTTTAATCTAAATGAATAAAATATTGTCAATATGTAGATTTGCTGTTTAAGGAGAAGCTAACTTGGCATTAACTTATACCATTTTTGTTTCTTGAGTGATGTTACACACTTCTTCTGGTATTCCTCGGCCTATGCCAACTGGTGAACTTCCTGTCATTGTTGTTGAGTCTGCCACTTCTCCATTTGGCAGAATACCATCTGCAAACCAAACCCTTCTGTGCTCTTTGGGACAGGTGCCTGTTGAAGAAAAATCTTAAAATTCATACAAATTACACAGAATTTCAAATAAATCTGTGAATCATTACTTTATTGCCCCTATTTTATTTATTTTAAATCATAATTTAAACTGATTTTAATATAAAAGAATATCTTAGCATTAACAGGCCCTTCAGCCCAACTTTCCCGTGCCGTCCAAGATGCCCCATTTGTACTAGTTTCCAACTGCCCATATTTGTCCATATTCCTTTATTCCCGAGCCTTTAATTTTTACAATAGGTGCAGGAGTAGGCCATTCGGCCCTTTGAGCCAGCACCACCATTCAATGTGATCATGGCTGATCATTCTCAATCAGTACCCCGTCCCTGCCTTCTCCCCATACCCCCTGACTCCGCTATCCTTAAGAGCTCTATCTAGCTCTCTCTTGAATGCATTCAGAGAACTGACCTCCACTGCCTTCTGAGGCAGAGAGTTCCACAGATTTACAACTCTCTGACTGAAAACGTTTTTCCTCATCTCCGTTCTAAATGGCCTATCCCTTATTCTTAAACTGTGGCCCCTGGTTCTGGACTCCCCCAACATTGGGAACATGTTTCCTGCCTCTAACGTGTCCAACCCCTTAATAATTTTATATGTTTCGATTAGATCCCCTCTCATCCTTCTAAATTCCAGTGTATACAAGCCTAGTCGCTTCAGCCTTTTCCAGCCATGTACCAGTCCAGATGTATTTTAAATGTTGCTATAATATCTGCCTCAAGTACCTACTCTGGCAGCTCGTACCATACACCTAACACCCTATGTGAAAGTGTGGGTATCGAGTGATGGAATGACTAGTCTACAGCACAGCGTGACCTCAAACCAAATACCCAATAACAGTTAACAGGCCAAGCATTGCAAACATTCAAAAATAGCTTGTGTGCACACCTTAAACATTTGATTATACATAATGTTCTTTCAGTACACTGCCAGTTAAGGGACAATAGTTATATTGTCGAAACTAAGAACTGCGGATATTGATTTACAAAAAAAAAGGCACAAAGTGCTGAAATAACTCAGCGGA
Source organism: Rhinoraja longicauda (assembly GCF_053455715.1). Classification (NCBI taxonomy): domain Eukaryota; kingdom Metazoa; phylum Chordata; class Chondrichthyes; order Rajiformes; family Arhynchobatidae; genus Rhinoraja; species Rhinoraja longicauda. The sequence continues at coordinate 86,506,095 of NC_135955.1, forward strand.
TCAGGCAGCATCTCTGAAGAGATGACGTTTTCGGACGGGCAACATTTTGGGTCAGTCCCTTCCTCAGACTATTTTTGTAACCATGGTTTCATTGTTTGAGACTTGGTTTAATAAGCCACATTTGGATTACAGGTTAACATAATGAAAAACCATTGCAAATTATTTGTATTATGCCCAAATTCCAGTTATACTACAAGGAAGGGTTTAACTGTTCCTGTTGCTTGTTGAAAAAGGGCTTTACATTTTGAAAGGGCTCACAGAATGGAGGATGTTTCCCCCAAGAGGAAAACCAGAGAACATCAATATATAGTCACATAAAAAATATATAGGAAGTCAACATGAATTACTTTACCAAGTGCAGAAAGAATATGAGCTCACCATCAGAGGGACTAGCTAAAAAAGGAAATGTGCAAATGGAGGAAAAATTAGTTACTTTACTAATTGGTAAAAAATGATGGGAAAAGCATTGACTTTTCTACGAATAGGAGCACGAACTAGTTGGGCCTAATGGCCTATTTCTTAACTGCAAACACTACTAATTCTATAATTGTTTTAAATTTAAACCATCCATATCTAAATACATTTCCATCTGATACAACCATACCACTTTAAAATATTAATGCATATAATCCATAAATGCAATGCAATAAAAATAGAAGATGGACACAAAAAGCTGAAGTAACTCAGCGGGTCAGACAGCATCTCTGGAGAAAAAGAATAGTTGACGTTTCAGGATGAGACCCTTCCTCAGACTGACGGGCGTCAGAGATTATGGGGAGGAGGCAGGAGAATGGGGTTAGGAGGGAGAGATAGATTAGCCATGATTGAATGGCAGAGTAGCCTTGAAGGGCTGTATGGCTAATTCTGCTCTTATCACTTAAGATCTTCTGACCCGAAACGTCACTAATCCCTTTCTTCAGAGATGCTGTCTGACCCGCTGAGTTACTCCAGCATCTTGTGACTATCTTTGGTTTAAACCAGCATCTGCAGTTCCTTCCTACACATGCAATAAAAACATTCAAGTTCCAAAATACATAAAACTATAATAGTCTCACTGTATATGTGAATGTATCCTTCAATGGCAACAGCTTACTATATACTAATACATAACCTTGTGTCCCTCAAAATGCAAAAACACTTGATTAATCAAATAATTATAAGCTAAACCAGAGAAACAGTCAATTAGTGCACAACAGACTTCTTAAATGATTTCCTGGATGAGGATAGCATGTTACCTAATGCATTTTCCAGCAGATTTATTTTCCTCTCTCTTTTAGAGTCATACAGCAGGGAAATAGACCTTTAGGCCTAACACGTCCATGCCAACCAAGATGCCACGTCAACGCTAGTTGCATTTGTCTGCATTTGGCCCATATCCCCCTGAACCTTTCCTATCCATGTACCTGTCCAAGTGATTTGTATTAAATGCTAATACAATAATAGCTGCCTCAACCATCTCCTCTGGCAGCTCATTCTTTTACCCACCATCCTGAGTGGAAAAAATTGCCTATTGTTCCCATTAAATCTTTCCCATCTCACCTTAAACCTGTGACTTATGGTTCTTGATTCCTCTACCGTAGGTAAAAGATACTGTGCATTCACCCTATCTATTCCCCTCATGATCTGGTACACCTCTATAAGATTACCCCTCGGCCTCCTGTGCTCCATAATAAAGTCCAAGTCTGCCCAGCCCCTCTCCACGTTCTGGTAACGTCCTCAAATCATCTCTGCAGTCTTTCCACCTTAACAACACCCTTCCTGTAGCAAGGTGACCAAAACTGACAAAATACTCTAAATATGGCCTCACCTGTCTTGTACAACTTTAACACAACATCCCAGCTTCTATACTCAATACCTTGACTGATGAAGGCCAATGTACTGAAAGCCTTCTTGACCACCCTATCTGCCACTTTCAAGGATCTATGTTCCAGCACTCCTAGATCCCTCAGCTACTCACTCTCCAGGGCCCTACCATTCACTGAAGGATCTGCCCTAGTTTGACTTTCCAAAATGCAACACCTTGCACTTATCAGTTTTCAACTCCATCATTCCTCTGCCAACTTGCCCAAACTGATCAAGATTGTGCTGTAATTTTTTAATAACATCTTCACTATGTACAATACCATCAACTTTATTGTCATCTGCAAACTTACTAATCATGTTTTCTACATTGTCATCCAAATCGTTGATATATACCACAAACACCAATGGGCCCAGCACCAAACCCAGAGATACACCACTAATCACAGGCCTCCAGTTAGAAAAACAACCACGCAGAACTTTATCAAATGCCCTGAAGTCCATATAAACAACATCTACAGCTGTGCCCTGAATCCTTTTAGTTACATCTTCAAAAAACTCAGATTTGTAGGATTTCCTATGTACCTCTAGCCTTAGAGGGAGTACAGAGAAGGTTCACCAGATTGATCCCTGGGATGGCAGGACTTTCATATGAAGAAAGACTGGATGGACTAGGCTTATACTCGCTGGAATTTAGAAGACTGAGGGGGGATCTTATAGAAACATATAAAATTCTTAAGGGGTTGGAGAGGCTAGATGCGGGAAGATTGTTCCCGATGTTGGGGAAGTCCAGAACCAGGGGTCACAGCTTAAGGATAAAGGGCAAGTCTTTTAGGACCGAGATGAGAAAGCATTTCTTCACACAGAGAGTGGCGAGTCTGTGGAATTCTCTGTCACAGAAGGTAGTTGAGGCCAGTTCATTGGCTATATTTAAGAGGGAGTTAGATGTGGCCCTTGTGGCTGAAGGGATCAGGGGGTATGGAGAGAAGGCAGGTACAGGTTACTGAGCTGGATGATCAGCCATGATCATATTGAATGGTGGTGCAGGCTCGAAGGGCCGAATGGCCTACTCCTGCACATATTTTCTATGTTTCTATGTTTCCTGCGCCTATTTTCTATGTTTTCTATGTCAGGCTCAGTGGTCTATGGTTCCCATGCTTTCATTTTCAGCCCTTCTTAAATAGAGCCACCCTCCACTTTTCCAAGGAGCCTATTCTCTGTTTACTTGCTCTTTTGAAGGTTCATACCCCTGGAATATACATAGGTTAAATTCTATATCTTGGGAAAAAGGGGCAAACATTGATGATAAAATCCACCACCACCTTTAGTGGTCCGGAAACAACTTTTGGTAATTTGAATAACAATGTATGTCTCAAGATGAAGACATACATAGTACAAAAGTTCTTGATCCACTATACAGTATGATTCCTGCCATCCTGTATGCTTCTGAGAAATGGATTACCGTTCCCTCCGAAACTCCCTGGTCCACTCTTCCCTTCCCACCCAAACCCCAGGTACTTTCCCCTGCAACCACAGGAGATGCAACACCTGTCCCTTTACCTTCCCCCTCGACTCCATCCAAGGACCCAAACAGTCTTTCCAGGTGAGGCAGGGGTTCACCTGCACCTCCTCCAACCTCATCTATTGTATCCGCCGTTCCAGGTGACAACTTCTCTACATCGGCGAGCCCTCGCAGGCTCGCCGATCGTTTTGCTCAACACCTTCGCTCAGTGCGCCTTAACCAACCTGATCTCCCGGTGGCTCAGCACGTCAACTCCCCCTCCCAGTCTGACCTTTCTGTCATGGGCCTCTCCATTGTCATAGTGAGGCCCACCGCAAATTGGAGGAACAGCATCTCATATTTCGCTTGGGCAGCTTACACCCCAGCGGTATGAACGTTGATTTCTCTAACTTTAGATAGCTCCTCTGTCCCTCTCGTTTCCCCTCCCCCTTCCCAGTTCTCCCACTGTCTTCCTATCTCCAACTACATCCTATCTTTGTCCCGCCCACTCCCCTGACATCAGTCTGAAGAAGGGTCTCGACCCAAAACGTCACCCATTCCTTCTCTCCTGAGATGCTGCCTGACCCGCCGAGTTACTCCAACATTTTGTGATACCTTCGATTTATACCAGCATCTGCAGTTATTTTCCTACACAATGGATTACTCATAGTAGGTATCTCAAGGCACTGGAGAGGTACTACAAATACTATCTCTACAAAATTCACAGGCCAACATCAACAGCATCAAGATGCAGGCCCAAGTAATGGCAGATGCCGGTTTACAAAAGAGAGTGCTGGAGTAACTCAGCGTGTCAGGCAACATCTCTGGAGAGCATGGATAGGTGTCGTCTAAGGTTGAGATCCTTCTTCAGACTGATACAAGCATAAAGACTAATTAGGCAGTCATCTGTGGTGGGCAGGCTACTTCATTCATGTATATATCACCCGGAAAGGACAGTCATACTCGCTTCGAGTGACCGCCGATGATCACCCTGAGCATAATAACAGCAAGATATGCAGATGCACCAGGTATTTGTGAGTTGCATCAGGCCAACAAAACCTGCATCAAGATCCCTCTTTAAAACCTCTAGGGTTTTTAAAAAAAGATTTGAACCATCACTCCAACATCTATTTGTACAGTTTATTATCATTTTTTTTGCATAACAACACAATGGAGGATCATATCTCAAAACAGTGAGCCTACTGCACTAAAGTAAACAATTTAAAATAACAATCTTTTAATTCAGTTCACTGGGACCTTCATCTAAGCAGATATTAAAGTTCCCCAAATGTGGTTAAAGGGGTGAAGCAGAATAAACGCAAAATTTCCAGGCTTGATATATGGTCCTTACTGAAATAACTGAAAAGGAACCAGGAAAAGTCAAAAGTCTTTAGGTTTGGGATGCACTCTGGGGGGGGAAAGAAAATCAGCAGAAGTTCATAACAGATGACGACTATCGAATAAATCTCGAAGTTCTTGCAGTAGGCTCAGAACTGGATTACAGTTTAGATGAGGCAGAATGTTGTTTAGATACAGAACTGGATGACAGTTCTGTATCTAAACAACCTGGCAACATTCTGCCTCATCTGGACACTGTACTGGAGTACTGTTACCTTTAAATTAATCCAAAATGAATTAATCAATAAATTAACAAAGAAAATACCTTCAGGAGCAAATAATACCAGTAAAAGTACATTAAAAACTAACACGTTGGCAATAAAATGAAGTATTGTGGCAGGGCTGCTGCCTCACAACACAATGTCAATCCTGACTTCTGGGGCAGTCTGTGTGAAGTTTGCATGTTCTCCTTATAACTAAGTGGATTTCCATTCTGTTCTCTAGTTTATACCACTTCCAAAAAATATGCAGGCTGGTATTTTATTTGGCCACTGTAAATTTGTAGATGGGTGGTAGAATCTGTGGGGAGTAAATAGCAGCAAGGGAGAAATAAAACAGAAGAAGCGCAAGATTAGTAAAGATTAGATGGATGCTTGATGATGGTTGGCATGGACTCAGTGAGCAAAAGGGGGTATTTCTGCAATGCATGACCATGACAGTAAGTTAAATATTTGTCTTTATGCAACAATATCTTGCAGCAAGTTTCACAGCCAGCTGAGGTAAATGGGATCAGTCACTTTTATGGCCATCGGGTCTTACTTAACCTCGTCCCTAATGCATGTCAGTCTAAAGCCCTTGAGCAGTTGTCATTGGCGTTTTAACTCGGTGCACTGGATGGCTGATGAGAGAAAAGTGGGGGGAATCACATTGGTGGATTAAAACATACTCTTTTAATTTCTAATATTATAGCTGAATGTATTTCTTCAAGATATCTTGGTCTGGTGAAATTGGAGGTATTTCACAAGCCTTACCAGAACTTCCAAAGGCTTGTGTGTAAATTATCCTCAGAGAATGTAGGAAACTTGTAATACTCTAAAAAAAAAACAGCCATTTAGTCTGAGTGCAATGTATTTATTCTGCTTTTATATTTTAATGTTCAAATTTGACTCGAGGTAATTCCAAACAATAACTTCATCTTTAAAAGATGGAGTTCTGATGCACAAATTTTCCAGTGCACCAATTTTGTGAACTAACCATTGTTTTATTAAGTCACAACACAAGAAATCTATAGATGCACCTCAACTTACAATGTTTTGACTTCCGATTTTTCGACTTTACAATTTTGCAAATGCTGGGCAACGGCAGCGAGCTCCTGGTCAAGTGATCACGTGTATTAAATGCGTTTTCGACTTACGATATTTTCGGTTTACGATGGGTTTATTGGAACGTAACCCCGTTGTAAGTTGAGGAGCAACGGTAGTTTGGTTTAGCTTAGTTTAGAGATACAGCGTGGAAACAGGCCCTTCGACCCATCGAGTCCACACTGACCAGCGATCCTCGCACATTAGCACTATCCTACACTCACTAGGGGATTTTTAAAAAACCATTTATACCAAACCAATTAACCTACAAACCTGTACGTTTTTGGAGAGTGGGAGGAAACCAAAGATCTTGTAGAAAACCCAAGCGGTCACAGGGAGAACCTACAAACTCCCTACAGACAGGTCCCACAGTCAGGATGGAACTAGGGTCTCTGGCATTATAAGCGCTGTAAGGCGGCAACTCTACCGCTGTGCCACCGAAAATCTAATTGGAATCAAAAATGTTAACAGTTCTTACATTTTCTTCTCCTAACTTTCACGTCAGTTCTTGGTGAACAGGATAGAGAGGATTTGCAATTTGAAGAGTAAAAAACATTCTGGGCAGGTTCATTAGGAAGGGAGAAACTGGGAGAGGAAATGTGCCCGATTTAAAAAAATTTTTATGGAACATCAAAAACCACTTTGGCATTCATTGGATAAACTACTTATGTCTAGAATTCAATTTTTACGATTGACGGTATCGTGTAGGAATATTTGTACAATTCACATTCAGCTTTGTGGTACCGTGCCTTAAGACACTGACCAGATACACCACACTATCTTTCCCTGAAGATTCTGATATCCATTGATTTTCCCATCATTAAACATGAGAACTGATGGCTGCAATTGGATAGCAAACTATCCTTTCGCACCTGGATTCAAATATCAGATGAAGAGAATCAATTTTCTTTCATTTTGTCCTGACTTCAAAAATTTCAATGATATCCCATTCAACCGGCTCAATATGCAACCTCACGGGCATGAGAACAATGTACGTATTAAAAACTTACACATGTGCACTGATGAAGACAAAAGGTCAGAGATGAAAAACTTACTAGTTCAGGGATTCACTTACTCTGAATGTGACTGTGTTAAGTGGACTGTGGAAACAATTAAGCCGACAGTAAAACAAATATTCTACACTTCAGTACCAAATTGCTGTGAGAATAAAATATTACCCTTCCACCAAAGCAAACTAAATATTTTTTATAGAGAACTCAATGATGATGATGCCAATGGCAGTGAAAGTAAAACCTGAATTTCTTTTCATAGAACACAAATTTTCATATATCTGTTTTCTAGACAAAGTAAAATCTAATAAAACCAAAACAAATTAACAAATACCTGTGCTTTCGTTTCTTGGGTGTTTTAGTACCGAAACAGGTACCATGACAGTGGGGGGAGGGGAGTTGAGGGTGCCAGATGCCTGAGCTTGTTGAAGAGGTGGAACAGTGGAACAATATTCTGATGGAATATTAGGGTTAGGGCTTGGACCAGTTGGACTCATCATTGTCTTAAATGCTTGAGCTGCAAAAGACCAAATAGTTTATCAACAGTTGGCCTGAAACCACTCAACTCTTCTCAAAATTATCAAGCAAAATGCTCCAATAATTGGTCACAGTAACTGACGTTCAAGCCTTTCATACAGGTCTAGAATTTCGAACTTGCGCCAAAAGGAAAACAATACTCTTTTGGTTTCTCATTGTCTTCCTATCTCCCAACCAAACCATAAACGTCATACAAAAAATTAAATCTATATGAACAATGTCAAAGAAAAATTTAGAATTATATCAATAAGAGCTGCACCTCAAACCACAGTTTGCAACATTTATAATTAGATTTGAGTACCCAACTAGTATGTTTAGGCTATATAATTTTCACTTTACTTTGTGCACTATATGATAATAACCAAGTGTTATTCTTGGTAGTCATGTGTTTTCTCAAGCAAATAAAGAACAAAATTGAATATATCACATTCAAACCTTTAGCACAATTTTCTCCGCACAACTATGAAAGAAATGGAGAGTAAATCTTAATAGGTGAAAAACCTAAAAATTCAATTTTCTGTACTTCTTTCTCAAAGAAAGAGTGGAAAATGGTGACCCATATTCATGATTGATTGTCATGTTAGCCCTTTTTCTATTTCTTCTTCCTTGCACAAAAGGGCGTTTCACTCTGGGTTACAGTTGCAAGGGAATCAGAGACCTTGGGCTGCTCAATCATTGAAGGATTCACCCAACACCCACTTTGCTTTGTTCTGCAAGAAGCAATTGACACTAAAATGTCATCCCCTCCCCTATTCCTTCATCGATGGTCATCTGACATTTGCAATTTTGTTGATCTACGTATAGCCGACACTGAACAGATGAGTTATTATTTCCACTGCCTCGTAATAAGGTGCATTGAGTATTGAGCTCAATGCCCTTTGAGTTAAGATCAGGTAACAATGGAGATCCAGAATAGATTGAGATCATAAGAAGTTTGATTTTCATATTAACCCATTACAAAGTTAAATGTTAGATATGAAAATAGAAAAAAACTTAAGTTCACTCGACCTTTGTAAGACATCTAATGCAGATCCGTATAAAAGGCAGCCATTTAAACAATATACTCAAAACATAATTAGTTTTCTGAAGTCTATCTCAATACTCTACAGAGAAATCCACGTAATTCTACCTTTCTGGATGGAATCGTTTGCAAAGACTTTTTCATTTTGACAATATTTACTAAGTTCCCAATTTGCCATTTAAGAAATATAAATTCTTCAATTATATAATCCTTGTTATTCTTACGTTAGACCGAACATTAAAAGCCTATCTTCAATATTAATCCATTACGAGGTTATTTCATTTTGACTTTTTCATTTTGACAATATTTACTAAGTTCCCAATTTGCCATTTAAGAAATATAAATTCTTCAATTATATAATCCTTGTTATTCTTACGTTAGACCGAACATTAAAAGCCTATCTTCAATATTAATCCATTACGAGGTTAAATACTAGTTATTTAAATATAAAAGTACATTTCCGTGTGAAATTATACACTGTTTCAGTACAACTTTTACACTTCATCTTTTAATTAAAAGATAGCCTAATTACATTAAAATATGCCCATTACAACAATATAGGCACTGTCAAGATTCCTCTTAAATGCAGTTACAGTTCCTGCCTCTTCCACCTCGTATGGTAGTTCATTCCAGATTCCAACTAGTTTTTGTTACAAAGCATTTACCTCTCTGATCCCTTTTAAATCTCTTCCCTCTCACCTCCAAACCAATGACCTCCAGTTTTAGATAGCTTTTCCTGACCTTTTATGACCTGAAACTGACCTTTTATGATATCGACATTTCTCATAATTTTATATACCTCTATCATGTCACTTCTCAACCTCTACACTCCAGGGAGATTTGAAAGAACCTATCCGATCTCTCCTGATAACTGAAGATAGACAAAAACCTGGAGTAACTCAGCGGGTCAGGTAGCATCTCTGGAGAAAAGGAATGGGTGACGTTTCTGGTCGAGACCCTTCTTCAAATTGGTTAGGGATGTAATTGTCCAACATCTCTCCTACAAACGAGAGATGTCGGAATAGGAATACTTTATTGTCACGTGTGACTAGGCACAGTGAGTTTCTTTGCTTGCATACACAATTTATACAAATATAGACGATGATGCAGAGAGATAAAGAACAATGAATGAAATATATGTAAAAAAGTAACAATGATAAGGAAATAGGCCATTGTTAGCTGTTTGTTGGGAGAAAACGAGAAGCTAGTGCGACTTGGGTACGGGAGGGATAGAGAGGGAATATCGGTGTAAACCAGCATCTGCAGTTCCTTCCTACACATTTCTCCTGATAACTTATCCCTTTCAATCCAGATAACTTCCTTGTGAATCTTTTCTCTCTCTAACTTCATACCACATACCCTCTCTAACTTCATACCGCATTGTTGCACTGGCTTAGGTACATGGGGATGTGGATAGGAAATGTTCAGAAGGATATGGGCCAACACAGGCAAATGGGGCTACTGCAAAAGGCACCTTAGACAAGTTGGGCCCAATGGAGAAATTGCAGTCAAGAATCCATAACCCGCCTATTGTTATAAATACCATAAAGTTATAATAGTAGTTGGCATCTCCAAAATTAGTGACATTTAAATACGCTATAAAATGGATGAACACAAGGTTACCAATGCCATTCAAATCAATGAGGGTATTACACATACACCAGACCTGGTTGGTTTAAAACAATCAAAGTGCTGGTGTTCACAGTATTTTTGGGAGGAGTCCAACAGCAAAGTAGAAGATTAAATGTTCTGACAGCAGCCTGTGTATGAACACCATAGACAATAGGTGCAGGAGGAGGCCATTCGGCCCTTCGAGCCAGCACCGCCATTCAATGTGATCATGGCTGATCATTCTCAATCAGTACCCCGTTCCTGCCTTCTCCCCATATCCTCTGACTCCGCTATCCTTAAGAGCTCTATCTAGCATTCAGAGAATTGGCCTCCACTGCCTTCTGAGGCGGGAACCCGTCCCTTTTGTACAGGTCACCCCCACCCCAGAAGAGATCCCAGTAGTCTAGAAATCTAAATCCCTGCTCCCTGCACCAGCCCCTCAACCATACATTCATATCCCCGATCTCTCTATTCCTGCCCTCACTAGCACGAGGTACAGGTAGCAGTCCAGAAACAACCACCTTCGACGTCCTACTTCTCAGTCTTCTTCCTAACTCTCTAAACTCACGTCGCAGTATCTCCTTCCTCTTCCTCCCGATGTCGCTCGTGCCCACATGCACAACTACTTCCGGTTGATCGCCTTCCCTCGCTAGGATGTTCTGAAGCCGCCCCGTGATGTCTTGAACCCTGGCACCAGGGAGGCAACAGACCATCCTCGAGTCTCGCCTGCCGCCACAGAATCTACTGTCCGTACCTCGGACAATGGAGTCACCCACTACTATGGCTCTTCCTGACTTCGGTCTCCCTGGTCGAGTCTCCTTGCCTGGGTTAGATCTGCCAACACGTCCGTCGCTCGGACTGGAAGCGTCTTCTGCCCCAACAATTCCCAAGAGGGTGTACCTGTTTGCAATAGGCACAGCCACCGGGGTCTCCTGTCGTCCACGTTTGCTCCCCCCTGAAACGGTCTCCGACCTTCGCTCGACCTGGACCCTTGGCGTGACAGCCTCGCAGTAGGTCCTGTCCAGGAAACACTCGCATTTCCGGATGGCCCCGAGGTCTTCCAGCTGCCTTTCCAACTCCGCCACACGTCCATTCAGGAGCCGCAGCTGGACACAGTTCTTGCAGGACCATGAATAACCCCATTGATTTGAATGACATTGCCAACCTCATGGGAGAGGCACTAAATGCTGGAGTAACTCAGCGGGACAGGCAGCATCTCTGGATAGAAGGAATGGGTAACGTTTTGGGTCGAGCCCCTTCTTCAGACTGAGAGTTAGGGAGACAGAGACACAGAGATAAGGAAGTGCAAAGTGTGCGAGTCTGGGTTTAGAACGTGGTCGTAGAGCTGGAGAGCAGGAGGAATCAGAGGGGGAGCAGTGAGAGAGGATTTTGCAGAACTCTCATCGGAAAGAGGAGAACTTCAGTGTAGGCATACCTTGAGGAGATTTTGCAGTGGAGCCGACGAAACGTGTAGGACATGCTGGTTTACTCAAAAGACAATTAGGAGCCTTTAATTATCTGTTACCATTTTATTTCTTACTTAAATATTTCTAACTTATTTCACCAGAGCCAATCACCACTGTAACAGAACTTTGGGACATTACATATTTCCCCATTTCAATAAACACATATGGAAATCCATAATGTTCTGGACAAAAGGTCTGCCCTCAACACCATAATCTCATCCAAACACATCTCCAAACTCCTGGACCTAGGAGTCAGCAACCCCCTCTGCCACTGGATGCCCGACTTTCTGACCCACAGACCACAAGAGAATAGTTGACAACACCGCCTCCAAAATAACTCAACATGGGTGCCCCTCTAGGATGCGTTCAGTCCCCTACTGTACTCCCAATACATTTACGACTGTGTGGCCAAATTCTGCTCTAACACAATCGAAAAGTTTGCAGATGACACCACTGTGATTATATTTACATGTAGTATTATCTGATATGTACATGACAAGATTATCTGATTTGATTGGATAGCATGCAAAACAAAGATAGTCACATGACAATAATAAACATAAACCAAAAGGGCTGCTGGTCAGCAGTTCCACTTTGAAACTTTTGACTGAACAATTCAACAACTAGATTTTCAAATTATGCAGGAGTGGGGAATGAAATAATTTAAAACAAGAGATCTTCGGCAAAATATTCCTTATAATCATCTTCCAATGAGTCAATATTCACTAGATTAAGATGCATCAATTCAGCTATTCCCAATGCCCAAAGGGAAAATAAACAAGGAACTATACCATTCGATATCATTAAATACACTGTTCCTCGGCACACTCAGGGCAAGGCTTCAATACACAGGCTTGTTGAGTATTTCTAGCATTCATGGTTTTAATATTTGTAATTCAATAGTATTATGTAGATTTACTATTACCAGATAGAACGGATGATCTACAACCTCACTTGGACCAAGTAATTTGATCAATATAATAAAATTTAACAATGAAACAGAAGAAAAACAATAAAGCAAATCGGTTAACTTCAATAACATGTACAACAGCAAAATTGTTGGAGAAAATAGAACAATGAACAGTACAGCACGAGGACAGGCCCTTCAGCCCACAATGTTTGTGCCGAACATGATGCCAAGACCAACTCGTTTCTGCCTGCATATAATCTCTGTCTGCTCCTATTCCTTAGGCTCTATGATAAACCACTGTCTCTTCTATTTTATGTTAAACCATTAACGATATGATACGATATGATAGAACTTTATTCATCGCCGGAGGGAAATTGATCTCAAAAATTGAAATTGGAAACATAGAAAAATAGGTGCCGGAGTAGGCCATTCGGCACTTCGAGCTAGCAATGCCATTCAATATGACCATGGCTGATCATCTAAAATCAGTACCCCGTTCCTGCTTTTTCCCCATATCCCTTTAGCCCTAAGAGCCAAGTCTGACTCTCTCATGAAAACATCCATTGAATTGGCCTCCACTGCCTTCTGTGGCAGAGAATTCCACAGATTCACAACTCTCTGGGTGAAAATGTTTTTTCTCATCTCAGTCCTAATGGCCTACCCCTTATTCTTAAACTATGACCCCTGGTTCTGGACTTCCAAAACATTGGGAACATTTTTCCTGCATCTAGCCTGCCCAATCCTTTAAGAATGTTATATGTTTCTATAAGATCCTCTCTCATCCTTCTAAATTAGTGAACACAAACCCAGATGACCCAGTCTTCCATCATATGTCAGACCCGCCATCCCGAGAATTAACCTAGTGAACGTACGCTGCGCTCCCTCAATAGCAATAATGTCCTTCCTCAAATTAGGAGACCAAAATTACAAACAATACTCCAAGTGCGGTTTCACCAGGGCCCTGTACAACTGCAGTAGGACCTCGTTACTCCTAAACTCAAATCCTCTCGCAATGAAGGCCAAAATGCCATATGCTTTCTTCACTACCTGCTGTACCTGCATGCTTACTTTCAGTGACTGATGTACAAGCACACCCAGGTTTTGTTGCATCACCTTCTCCTAATCTGACACCATTCAGATAATAATCTGCCTTCCTGTTCTTGCCACCAAAGTAGATAATTTCACATTTATCCACATTATGCTGCATCTACCATGCTTCTGCCCACTCACCCAACCTATCCAAGTCACCCTGCAGCCTCATGGCATTCTCCTTGCAGCTCACACTGCCACCCAGCTTTGTGTCATTCGTGCTCTAATTTTGCACACTAATCTCTTGTGTGCGACCTTGTCAAAGGCTTTTTGAAAGTCTGCATTCACTGGCTCTCCCTTATCCATTCTACTTGTTACATCGTCAAAGAATTCCAGAAGATTAGTTAAGCATGATTTCCCCTTCTCAAATCCATGCTGACTTTGACCGATCCTGTCACTGCTTTCCAAATGTGCTGTTAATACATCTTTAATAACCGACACAAGCATTTTCCCCACCACCGATGCAAGGCTAACTGGTCTATAATTCCGTTTTCTCCCTCCCTCCTTTCTTAAAAAGTGGGATAACATTAGCAACCCTCCAGGCCACAGGAACTGATCCAGAATCTATAGAACATTGGAAAATGTTGGAAAATGAAGCCTCAAAAATTGAACATGCCATTCACTTGGGAAACTGAAATTAAATATAATGTTCTTTGCAAATTTTTGTGATGAACATACCACCTTTGACATATCAGGTGCAGGGTATTTTTATAAGAGTGCTTTCAAAGTTATAATCAATTGGTAGGTTACTCCTAAATTCATCCTAATGTTAGCTGATGAACAAAGTACCTACTGCAAGTTTTTTTTGGGACTATTCCTAAACATTGCCTAGATTTTGCAGTCACGGCATTCACCAAGAGGAACGCTGTCCATAAACATCTGGAATCCCTTTGGCATGAATTCCTCCTTTCTGAAAGCCAGCTGGTATAGGGAATTCTCAGCATCCAGCAACAGGTTGTGCAGTCAATTATATTTTTTAAATTTTTAAACAGCAAACCAAAAAAAACCTATTTAAAACTGTTTACAGAGTGCAAAATGAAGATCAAAATTCACAAGATTAAGGCAGCAGATGAAGTATTAAAAAATAATAATTTCATAATTTGAATTATGCAATTATGCAAGAATAATATCTTAGCAAACAAAATCCACACATCATAAGATCATGGGATAGGAGTAAAATTAGGCCATTCAGCCCATCAACACCACTCCACTCAATCATGGCTGATCTATCTCTCCCTCCCAACCCCATTCTCCCGCCTTCTCCCCATAACCTCTGACACGCATACTAATCAAGAATCTATCTATCTCTGTCTTAAATATATCCACTGACTTGGTCTCTACAGCCTTCTGTGGCACAGAATTCCAAATTCACCACCCACTGACTGAAGAAATTCCTCTTCATCTCCTTCCCAAAAACATCTCCTTCCTAAAAGAACGTCTTGAATTCTGAGGCTATGACCTCTAGTTCCAGACTCTCCCATTAGTGGAAACATCCTTTCTACATCCATTCTATCCAAGCCTTTCACTATTCTGTACGTTTCAATGAGGTCCCCCCTCATTCTTCTAAACTCCAGCAAATATAGGCCCATGCAGTCAAACGCTCATCACATAGATTTAGTATACGGGTGTCAGGAGCTATGGGGCAAAGGCAGGAGATTAGGCTTGAGAGGGAAAGATAGATCAGCCATGATTAAATGGCAGAGTAGACTTGATGGGCTGAATGGCCTTATTCTGCTCCTGGAACTTATTAACTTTTTCAAACAGGTTAACTAGAAATTACATTATTAAAATTTTATTACATGACATGTAATTAGTACCAGTTTTGATTTTCTTTTAAAAGCAAGAATATTCAAAAACCTGATTCTTATCAGAATCACTACTCTTTGAAGCCTATGCTGGAGAAGGATCAAAGCTGCACTCCCTCGGGGAGCAAGGAATTACTGGCACCAATATCTGAATTATGTGTTCAGCTGCTCATGCCTACTCCAGTAGCTGAATCCAGTTTCAAGATTTTAACAAAAACGATCCCGAGTGTTTTGCTGTTTTTGCATATATAGATTTCAGGCTATTATAATTTTTGTTTTCCAATCAACTGTATTTTCCCTCCTGCTGAAGACATTACTGTTGCAAAAGATAAATTCAATATCCAGGTATCAGTCAGTGCATGACGTGTAGAAAGGAATTGCAGATGCTGGTTTATACCGAAGATAGCCACAAAGTACTGGTGTAACTCAATGGGTCAGGCATTATCTCTGGAGAAAAAGGAGTGACGTTTTTTGAAATGTCATCTATCCTTGTTCTCGAGAGATGCTGCCTGACCCTGAGTTACTCCAGCACTTTGTGTATCACCAGTCAATACACATTGCATTTAGTCATTTATTACAAATGCCCGTTTATCGAGGGTCAACAATCTATTTTTCCATCTTCATCCTCATCTTGTATTCATCTCTTGTCCACACGAGTATTTTTTAAAAGCATTAGTCTTCAGGAAAAGGACCCATAGCAGATTGTCCCTCTTCTTCATAAATAAATAAATGCTCAAAGTGGCACTGAAGTGAATATCCAGTAACTCAGGACAAATCAGAATTTGAATTTAATGCTTGGTGACATGGCTCAGTAATATGTTGCCTTGACTAAATCAATTATGAAAAATGTCCTAATGTACATCTGTTGTAAAAGTCAAATGTCTAACACTTTTGATATCTAACCAACATGATTAACATGCAAACATAAGAAAAGGAGTGGCACTCAAATCAAGAAAAGGAATTTGTCAGCTAAATTGTGTTTTAAATCTTCTGATGTTGTTCAAGGTGATAAATTTCTCTCTATTCCCATTGAGGTTTATTTTTAAAAGAGGAGCTTTGATTTTGTTTTCACCCTCACAAATTGACCTATTCTATTAAAGGAAAATTATCTAATTAAGAAAAACTTTAAATAACAGATAACTATGTTTAGTTACATGACAATATATTAAAATAAGGCCAAACCTACACCTAAAAATTACTTACCTTTCTGAATGGTAATATAACAGTTAACACAAACACGAGCTTCTTTGTTTTCTTGGTATTGAAGTTTACACCTTTGATTACAACAGGCAGCACAGAAAACCTAAAGGAGAGACCTTATTAGATGTACTGCTAATAAATAGCACAGTGAAAATAAAATTACATTTGTTATTTTCCTTTTAAGACAACCAATGGAAACTCAATAGCACAAAGTCAATATTTATATTTAGCTTATAATATTATAAACATAAAGAAAATAGATTAGAGTGAAGAAGATGTAAACTTTATTGCAAAAATACACCATATCAGGCAAAAAAATGTGTACAAATCTAAATATGAAATTTGCAAATAGTTTTTATGAAAGATGGCGTAGGACTATTAATTTCGATAAAATATGACAGGAATTTTTTTAAGTCCAGTATCCTTTTTATGGACAATAGAGACATATATATTTTATAAAAATACTCATTGAAACGCTGTAGACAATCTGCATGGGGAGGCACAAACATGTTACAACATGGGAAATATTGGATTGACCACAAAATTAGAAACATTTTTTAAATGGCGTGATATTGGGAAATATTAGTATTCAAAAGGACTTGAACTTCCTGTTATATAAGACACCAAAAACTAACATGGAGATGTAGTGGATAATAATGAAAACAAATAATATGCTCATATTGCTAGAGAATGAGCACAGGAATAAAGATGTTTTCTGACCCCATTAACATATTGACCCTACGAGGGCGGCACGGTGGCGCAGCAGTAGAGTTGCTGCCTTACCGTGAATGCAGCGCCGGAGACTCAGGTTCGATCCTGACTACAGGCGCCATCTGTACAGAGTTTGTACGTTCTCCCCGTGGGTTTTCTCCGAGATCTTCGGTTTCCTCCCACACTCCAAAGACGTACAGGTATGTAGGTTAATTGACTGGGTAAATGTAAAAATTGTCGCTAGTGTGTGTAGGATAGTGTTAATGTGCGGAGATCGCTGGGTGGCGAGGACTCGGTGGGCCGAAGGGCCTGTTTCCGCGCTGTATCTCTAAATCTAAAAAAATCTAAACATAGGACCTTGGTCAGACCACTCTTGTAGTTCTACCACCATTGTGCTTCCCTACCCAAGGATATACTTGCTGTAGAGCAGTGAAGTAAAAGTTCACCAAACTGCTCCGAGGGTGGCAGGTTTTGACACGCAATGGGAGAGGATCTATTCTCTAGAGTTTAGAAAAATAAAAGGTCTTGTTGAAGTAAAATGTTCGAAGGTTTTACAGGATAAGGAGGATGCTTCATCTTGCTAGAGTCTAGAACTAGGGCTCACATTCCCACATTAAGGGACCAACCTCTTAGGAATAAGATAAGGAGAAATTTCTTCAGAGGTGGTGAACCTCTCAAATTCTATGTCCTGCAGGGTTTTGGATACTTGGTCAGTGATTACATTCTAAACATGAGGCCAATAGATCTCTAGATATCAAAAGAAATCAGGAATAGGAGGAAAGGGAAAGCAAACAGTGTCTGTGATAGATCCACAATCGTGTTGACTCAAGGGGGTTGAACAGCCTACTCCTATTTTCTATGTAAAACGCAATAGAGTACTCACTTTTCCGCATGCTCTGCAATGATGTCTCCTCTTGGTGAACGTAAACTTAACCTGGCAATGAGAACAGTTCGGAGCTTCAGAATCTGGTATCCACTGCGGCTGGTTCTGTCCAAGCACAGCTGCTTCTGTGATAACGGCACAAGTATTTTCTTCTGCATTTCCAATATAATCATTGCCCACAATAGAATCGCATGATGGTCCAAGCACTTGCAGCCCTTCTTCCGTACCACGAACATAATTACAAGTTGAGCTTGAAATGGATATACCTTGGTCTGTTTCAGAAACAGTGCCTTTTGTATCAATATCCACTGCACATTGATCTAAACTGCCACTGACAACCTCAGGATTATCTACTAGATTATTCTGATCTTGTTTTGGTATAATTTTTGCTTGAGAATTAAGAAGTTTGGGTCTCGCCCCTCCAAAGTTAATTTGATTAGGAAGGGTATTGTTAACTACCTGATTAGTTTCAGTGGAGGACACTGATTGACCGTCTTTGGTTCGGATTGGTTTATGAGTAGTCTCAAACTGTACATCATTTACAGAATGGCTGACCGTAGCATTTTCTGCTGTGGATGGAGTGCTTTGAATATTTATTGTCAAGGATTCTTTTGCGTGATCAACCAATTCTGGAGTTTCTTCCTCCCGAGGATCAAGACTTACAACAGCAGCGACAGCAGCTTTGGGAAGATTCAGAAAATCATACGTCTTGAGCAAATCAATTTGGCCTGCACCAAGTTCTGAAAAACTATTACCCGACGGGTCATTCACAGATTCTTTTAAACTACAGTGATCATTTTGCTCCATTAAGAATGCATCAAGCTCAGCATCACTAACTGAAACATCATTTATGTCACATTCATCTTTATGGATGTCATCAAAGGAAAACTCAGCTGCAAACTCTTTACAAGTCAAAACTGCCTCTGTGTCACTTACATTATTCTGTATCTCTTCAAATGGTTTATCCATAAATTGTGCAGAACTGTCTGATATTACTACAGGTTTCTTCCGTTGCATCCATTCTGCATTAGGATAATCATTATGCTTTTGATCAATATTTCCTTCTTTTCCAGAACATGCATGTTCCTTTAAAGAGATAGCACTATTATGTCCCAAATTCTGATTGGCATCATCCACAAGAGCCAGTTGATTCTGTGATTCGGAGTCCAACTTATCAGAGTTCATAACTGAGCACTCAGTCAAGTCACAATATACAGCTTCATCACATTCTCTTTGAGGTGGTCTGGACTCTGAATCCTGTTCTGAATCTACCGAGTTTATTGTAGAGTCTGCTCCAGAAAGTGAATTCAAAAAAGAGTTGGCAGAATTATTTTGACGTTCTTCCTTGTTAGCATATTTTGTATATCTGACTTTTAAAAATTCCTCTTCAACTTCCAATCCACTTTCAACATCTCCTAACTCACAAGGAGTCACAGTTCTCACACTGCTCAAATCTGCACACACAGCCAAATTTACATTATCAGATGGTTTCTTTATTTTGAAATCATTGTATCCAATTGGTTCTTCAATTGCCGAACTGATTTCTTTGGTTTGCTGTGAAACTGATAACTCTTCTCTTTGTTCACACTTGGGAAATTTATTAAGTGTCACATCTTCCTTTTGGGATTCATCTTTGAACTCATCAGAATTCTCATGCTGGGTCGAATGTTCATGATTCTTTATTCCTTCATTGAAATGTTCTGTATTCTGCAGTTCATTTTCTGTACTATTGTGAAAAGAAATATCCAGCTCCAACAAGCTTGTGATTCCAAAACTCCCTTCTCCTGAGCATTGCATTTCTCCAGCACGAACTGGTGGAGAAGACTGATTAAAATCAATTAACAGGGAGCCATTGGGCTGGTCGTCAATAGATTTGATTTCAGGTTCATCTTCGTGATCATTCGTTTCATGAGTCACGCTCTCAGTGTCACTAATTAAGTCACAGACAGGCCTACTCCCTCTGCTATTACTAAACTGTTCTGTATCACCAGATGATCTGTTATCAACCGTGGATAATAAATCCAGTCCAGTTAGAGTTCTTTGAGATTGTCCTACAGTTTCTTCAGCATCAATGTTACATGGCAACAATGAATCAGCCCCAACCAGATTATAAGATGCATCCAATGAGAATGTGTTGACTGTAGTCTGAGCATTAGCTTTAGGGAATTCTGCTGAATACTTTGATTTTGAATGATGAGATAGATAGTCTGAATTTATGGGCCCTCCTACAGGAGTGTTGCAAAAATCGTTTTCATCTAAACAGAGAAAATGCTTGATGTTAAACTATATTTTTTAATGAAATTCAAAATTAATAGTAGGAAATTCTACAAAATATGTATTACAAATTGTACTGTAAGAGTACAGAGATATATGTCCGCGCTAAGATATGAATGCCCGACTTATTGATATTGGTTTATTATTGACACGTGTACCAAGATACAGTGAAAAACTTTGTTTTTGTGCTTTCTAGGCAAATGATATAATCATACCATCCATGAGTATAGCAGGTAGTGCAAAACAAGAAAGGAGATGGGGTAACAGACACCCATACATACGTACGAGCGTTTGGGTGACTTGCAAGGAACAGCTGAGGCGGAGGAACTTGCTGAGGCTCTATAAGGCACTGGTCAAGCTGCATTTGGAGTACTGTGAGCAAATTTGGGCCCCATATCTGAGGAAACATCCTTCTGGATCTGGAGAGAATCCAGAGGTTTACAAGAATGATTCCAGGAATGAGTGGGTTAGAATATGATGAGTGCTTGACAGCACTGGGCCTCTAATGAAAGGCATAGATAGGGATTAGGAGGCAGAGATCAGCCATGATTGAATGGCGGCGTAGACTCCATGGGCCGAATGGCCTAATTCTACTCCAATAACTTGTGAACAGGGCATTTCCACATGCCTTCTTCCACCCTACCCCGCTACCCTGCCACAACAATCTAGGGCTGACTAGAGCCGAGCACAACTGGGAGTGCTGAACAGACACACATGCTCACTCACTGAGTCAAGGAGGTTGGCTTGTTCCTGCTTTTCCTACACTTGCTTTCTGAGATGCACTTCCACACTTTTATTTAGACTTTTACATTTAGAAATACAGCGCGGAAACCGGCCCTTCGGCCCACCAAGTCTGCGCTAACCAGCGATCACCCCATACACTAACAGTATCCTACACACCAGGGACAATTTTACAATTATTACCAAAGCCAATTAATATAGAAACCTACAAGTCTTTAGAGTGTGGGATAAAACCGGTACACCTGGAGAAAACACACGTGGTCTCAGGGAGAACATACAAACTCCATACATAAATAGTGTACCTAAAATAGTCTCCAACTATAGCCTTCATTATAGCCAATAAAACCTTTCTTAGGTGACAAATTAAATCCAATAGTTAAATCAGCAGATTCATCATGTGAATAATCACTTACAGGGGAAAAAGATTACTTAATGTATGTTAACTACTGTGCATTTAAGAACAAACAGATTAAATTTACTCACAGATCCAATGTGGTTCGTCTAACAATTGTACAGTTAAATGGAAAACACAGTAACTTCAATTTTCATATTTATTAAAGCTAATAAGGAGATACAAAGCAATAAGGATGTCTAGAATTTAATGGAATGAGGTGGGATGGAAGAAAAAAAATCATGTCCTGAAGAAAATATTCCAACAAACCTGGATTTTGTTCAAATTCATCAAGTAGTTTGTCCAGGTCACAAACTGCTGATTTAAAGTAGCTGTCCATTTTGAGTATTTATAAA
Source organism: Rhinoraja longicauda (assembly GCF_053455715.1). NCBI lineage: Eukaryota > Metazoa > Chordata > Chondrichthyes > Rajiformes > Arhynchobatidae > Rhinoraja > Rhinoraja longicauda. Next base: position 86,528,100 of record NC_135955.1, read on the forward strand.
CTCATGTACTGAGCCTCCACGCCTCTGTGAGAATGAAAAAAAAGTGGACGTCATATAGTTATGTCCATTTATTCAGTGACATTTCAGATATAAAGTCAGCAAATATTTCATTCTCTCTGTGCTTACACCATCTTTATGTGGTTAAACACAAATCAGACAGACATATATAATTTACGGATATATTCCTTAGTATGCATGCAGGAAGCAACTCAAACCTTTTTCCTTTACAATGAAAAGTAGTGAGCATATTTCAGAGTAATTTAATTCTCACCAAACCACCTAATAACGGACCATTAAGGAGACCAGAAGTGAGGTGGAAAGAGGTTCTCATGAGTGCAGTTTAACCAAACTATTCTAAATAATTGGCGAATTGTTTCAATGTGGCAATCGCCAAGATAAATTAATATGATTGCTAAAAGATCAGTAATTAAGAAACTTTAAAAGCAGGATTGCCTGAATAACTACTTCAAAGTGTGCCAGAATCATAACAGATTAAACAACTCCCATCTGTCCTCTTAGGATTCTAAGATGTATCGAAATCTGTTCACCCATCAAAGTAAGGCAGATATCAAACTTTACACACCAAAGAACATTCTCATACCTGGTCTCCACATAAAGCCGCTCAGCTACCATCCCAAGTTTCTTCTTCTGTAGCGCAACACGCTTGCATTTTTGCTGTCACAGTTAAATAACTTAAATGTTCCAGACCAACACATAGAAACAGTAGAGTCCCAGAGAGATTGTTGCCAAGGCTGTTACTTTTCACAATCTGTGCCAAACTTCTGGTTTTAGATGAATTGCAAGCTCAGGTTTCGGAATACCTAAGGAAACAAAGGTTAATATAAACATACCAGGAGAATGTGACATATTTTGGACAATATATAACACTGAAAAACTGTGCAGTGCTGATTTCATGGCAAACTCTATAGAGCATCTTATGAATGAGGGATGAGGTCGCTAATACTCAAGTACAAAACTCTCGGGAGAGTACAGCACTGAGGGAGTATTGCATTGTCTGAGATGCCATTTCTCAGCTGGTACATTTTATTTATGTTCCTGTTACTCTCTCAGAGAGATAAAAAGCTTTCAAATAAGAATAGAAGAGGTTATGCCTTGTGCCCGAGAAGAGATAATCTAGTGACTATCAAATTATGCTTGCTGTTTGTGGGATGTTGCTCTATTTTCTACATATCAGAAACACATCACTGGCTGCAAAATATTTTGTCCCAAAGTCATAAATAAAACATGATATGGCAAAAATCTAAATAATCTTGCAAAGTCAGAACTTTGGAAGGGTCAAGCTAGCAGATCATCCTATTAACACATGAACATACGTTTAATTCACTTTAAGCAAATGTTACACAGCAGAATAAATTTTCCAGCGAAACTGGTGAGTGGAGGGGGAGCACAGCCACTCGGACCATACGATGGAGGGAACAGAACAGCAACTAGAGCCTCTCCGCGAATGTAGGGGGTACACGGGAACCAGGGGAACAGGTGAAGCACAGGAACCAGCACCCCAACCCGTCGTGATGAGAAGGGAAGTGCATCTGTTTGTTTGTTTTTTTAAAGCTATCCACATCATGTTACTTTACATAACCAGATTTTCATATATAGGGGCTCCCCAGGTTATGAATGACCCGTCTTACAGAAATCCAACTTTAGACAATTTTTTAAGTCTATCATATCATATCATATATATACAGCCGGAAACAGGCCTTTTCGGCCCACCAAGTCCGTGCCGCCCAGCGATCCCCGTACACTAACACTATCCTACACCCACTAGGGACAATTTTTACATTTACCCAGCCAATTAACCTACATACCTGTACGTCTTTGGAGTGTGGGAGGAAACCGAAGATCGCGGAGAAAACCCACGCAGGTCACGGGGAGAACGTACAAACTCCTTACAGTGCAGCACCCGTAGTCAGGATCGAACCTGAGTCTCCGGCGCTGCATTCGCTGTAAAGCAGCAACTCTACCGCTGCACTACCGTGCCGCCCTTTATTACATTACTTTCATTATGGGTAATGTCAAGATGCTTATTCAATGTACTGAAAGAATTACAGCAAGTTTATGCAGAGGGATATAATATGGGTAGCTTTAGAAAACAGATGTTTCTGACTTGCAGAGAAATTGGCTTCAGGACAATTCTCAGGAACATAACCCGGGGATTGTCTGTTGTCAGATTGCAGATTTGCTGCAATGTCTTTTATTTCTGTTCTAGAATTGGAATTGTAGTCCATTCAAGAGGAAAAATAGATCTCTTAAAAAATACATAACATCTGTCTGAAGTTTCATAAATACAGAGGCTTTGCAGAAAATAAATAGGGCATTTAGGACATACAGGCAGATGCACCAGACAGTAGTACAATGTCCTCTTGTTCTATCCCATGACGGGAAACATAAAGGCCCTCAAAAAATCTCCCAGCTTCTATTTCTTTCCCCAAACAAGATGGAAATCGCTGACCTGAAAAACTAACCCTACTTTTTGGTTCACAGATGTTACCTGGCCCGCCGAGTACATCCATCATTTCCTTTTTTCGTTTCTGAATGAGATGAGTGTCTTCGTTAAAGTGAAATTGCATAAACTGCCTGGCACAAATCCACTGCAAACATTTGAAAGCCCAATGAAAGGTGCAAGTTGCCACATAAAAAACATGTAGCTTTGCCGATCTATTCAGAAAGTTATACGCACACATTGACCTAAAATTCTGCGTATACCTCAAATATTTGGAAAAGGATTATTTCTATTGAAGTTTGGAAACTTAAAAGTGGCATTTAATTCCACAGAGGTCAATTATTTATTTTCCTATAGGAAATTATCCATTTATAAAAAGAATGCAGCAAGTAATTATATGAAATTTATTTGTGCGGCACAGCATTGATAGCATCCTTTAGACACCAAGGAGTCAAAGAACAAAACCTCCAAAATTTTATTGCGTCTGTGAATTAGAGTAAAGGGTTAAGAAGAAAAATGGATGACTGGATTCCTTTAAGGTGAGAGGGGCCAATTTTAAAGATGATGCGCAAAGCAACTTTTTTTTTAAACATAGAGGGCGGTGAGTGTCCGGATTGCCCTGCCAGAGGTGGTGGTGGAGGCTGATATAACAGTGGCATTTAAGAGACTTTCAGATAGGGACATGGATATGCAGGGAATGGAGGGACATGGATTGTGTGCAGGTGGATAAGAATTAGTCTTGGCATCATATTCAGCACATTGAAGGCAAAAGGGCCTGTTGCTGTTCTATACAGTACTGTTCTATGGATGAACAATGGCACGGTGGAGCAGCGGTAGAGTTGCTGCCTTACAGTGCCATTGATCTGGGTTCGATCCTGACCTTGGGTGCTGTCTGCACAGAGTTTGTACGTTCTCCCTGCGTGGGTTTTCTCCGAGTGCTCCGATTTCCTCCTGCACTCCAAAGATGTACAGATTTGTAGGTTAATTGGTTTTGGTAAAATTGTAAATTGTCCCCAGTGCTTGCAGGATAATGTTAGTGTGTGAGGACTCGGTGGACCGAAGGGCCTGTTTCTGCGCTGTATCTCTAAACTAAGCTAACATTCTATCAATTGGCCACAATGAATATTGAATTGCATTCCCTAGCTCAGTAAACTGCTTCATTTCACTTATCTTCTCTCCTTTTCTGACACCCTCTCTTTTTCTCTAACCTTTGTAACTTACTCCACCCAACTGCCAATCAAATCCTTCTCGTCTGTAACCCCCTGTAATTTGCTAGCTGTTGGCTTCCCCCCACCTCTCTTTTCCAGCTTTCTTTCCCATACTATAAACAGTCAGAAGAAGAGGACCAACCCAAAACATCGCGTGCCCATTCCCTCCACTGCCTGACACAGAGTTCTTCCAGCACTTTGTGTTTCACTCAAGATTTTAGCATCTGCAATTCTTTGTACCTCCACTGTAAAGTGTGGGGGGTTTTTTCAACAGCGGGGTAACGTCCATCCTACAAAGAGCCCCAGATAAAAATGTTGCTTGGCGCCTCTACCCTTTGAGATACATCTATCAGAAAATATTCTGATTACCTTGTACAGTTGCACAGGCAGTACTATTAACATCATTCTTTTTCTGTCTATATTCTTTAAGAGGAGAAAATACATTCAACAATCAGAAATCGGTTAAAAGTTAAGAATTCTCTTACATAATCTCAAACTGTTCCAAATTACATAATCGCCAAAATAAATGATGGCATTTTTATAGTTCAGAGGTTTTCCTCTAAGCAAATATTTACGGATGTCAAGATTTAGTTATACGGTTCAATGAAACTACAGTTAAAAAAAGTTGAGTAGGAAAACACTGCAGATGCTGGTATAAATCGAAGGTGGACAAAAAATACTGGAGTAACTCAGCGGGCCAGGCAGCATATTCCTACTGACATAGCAATGATAACATTCAATAGGAATTTGTACTGGTACGCCATATCTATCCACTCCTTAACCTAGATTGATCACTCTCCCTTACCTGCTTCCAGCTGCCTATCATCCCTCGCTTATCTGGTTCCACTTCTCACTTTCCAGTCTCTGGCTACCTTTCTCCCCTCCCCTTTCTTGACTAGCTCCATCTGCCTTGTCCATTTCCACTTATCACCCTGGAGACAAGAGAGACTGCAGATAGTTCACAAGTCATTTTTAGCAGAATTAGGTAATTTGACCCATCAGGTCTTTCCCTCTCAACCCCATTCTCCTACCTTCTCCCGATAACCCTTGACACCCTTACTAATCAAGGCGGCCAAACCTTTGCTTCCACAATGTTCGCCTGACCCAATCAGTTTTTTGCACCAGGTTCCAACATCTGAAGCCCCAGCTCTGAATACTCTAAGCTGAACTTAGATCACCTAATGCTTCAAATATTTTAAAAAAATTAAAATAGCAGTAACACCAAAGTTATCTATATTTCAATGGCCTTTATACTACAATTTGTAGTTCCCATCTGCTTTAAGAAGATTGCTATCACTACAGTGCCAAAGAAAAGCACTTAATAACTCGTTTCCCTTATCCCCAACCAGTCTGAAGAAGGGTCTCGACCCAAAAACGTCTCGACTCAAAATAGTCTGCGTCAATGATACTGCAGAGATGTCGAGAACTTCAAGTTCTTAGGTGTAAAAATCACCAACAATTTGAACCTGTACAACCACATCTATGCTACACCCTAGAAACCACACCATTGCCACTATTTCCTCAGAAGAAATAGGAAATTCGGCATGCCTCCAATAACATAAATTTCTACTGATGCACTAGAGAAATCATCCTATTGAGCTGCATCACAGCCTGTTCTGCTGAAGACCTTAAGAAATTACAGAGATGGGGTTGCAGCCCAGTCTCTCACAAATCTGCCTCCACTATCTCCCCAATCGACTCCATCCATACTCTACTCTGCCTCAGGAAGCAGCCAACATAATCAACGTCCATTCACACCCCAATCATTCTCTCTTCTCTCATCTCCTACGGGGCAGAAGATACAAACGTTTGAAAGCACGTACCATCAGATTCTGAAATGGATTATTTCCTGTTATTATCAGACTCTTGAACAGATCTCTCATATGCTTCCAAAACTTCCAACCTACCTTGTTGAGGCCCTGACACTTTTAAAAAAATCTGCACATTCTCTGCAGCTGTAATACTATTTCCTTTCTTTTTTTCCTTTTACTACCTTTGGTACTTATCTATGCTATGATTGCACTCTTGTACAGTATAATCTGGAGACACAAGAGACTACAAATGCTGGAATCTTGAACAAAACACAAATGCAGGAGGAAGTCAACGGGTCCGGCAGCATCTAGGACACATACAATGTTTCAGATCATTCCCTTCTTCTGAGGGTCTGAAGAAAGGTCAGCCCACATGTACTGCCTGGCCTGCCAAGTTCCTCCGGCACTTCGCGTTGTGTGCTATGGTGTAACCTACCTAGATAACAAACAAAAATAAAGTTTCTCTACTGTATCTTGGTACACGTGACAATAATTATTTATTTTGGACAACACAATTGACTCTTTTTTGTTGCTGTTTCTTTGCTGCCATCTCATTGTTGTTTAAAACCAAGGAGAAGTGGGTGAGGTGGGCCAGGCTGACAAGGGAAATGAGTTGGGCAGAACAAAGAGTCGTGGGGTTTGTCTAAATGTCGACCGAGTTGCCTTAACCAAATTGTCCCACTTGCATTATATATATATATATATATATATATATATATATATATATATATAAGAAAATAACTGCAGATGCTGGTACAAATCGATTTATTCACAAAAAGCTGGAGTAACTCAGCAGGTCAGGCAGCATCTCGGGAGAGCTTGCCTTGCGTCTGGCCATATCACTCCAAACCCTTTTGAAATCACTCTTTGAAGAGGAATGGGTGCCTGGCGGCGTAGAACCGTCTCGACGGCCCAAGACACTGAGACGGAAAGGTGTCGCTAAGAAGAAAAAGTAACCACAGGACGAGACGGGGCCAAGGTAAAACAGGACGATGAGTGTTGGGAGTGCTGCACAAGAGGGTTGGGTTTGGGGGAAGAGAGGATCAGCCGGGATGCTAAAGGACAGGGGTTGGGAGTTTTGCTGATTGAGAATAGGTTACCTGAAATCGCCGATTACCGGGGTCCAGACGTTGTTAGTCAGAGAGTGAGCGGGTGGAACATCAGCAAACTCCAACTCCAACCGGCATCGTGCTCCCTTCTTTGCTGCCGAAAGAAATATCCCGCTGACAGTGGCCTGGTGCAGCTGCTCACACGACCGATCGACCGCCTGCTCCCTCCCTTCCGTCCGCCCGTCCGTCCCAGATTAATCCCGCCCGGGATGAGGAGAACTCCGCACGGAAAGGCTGTAAACCCGCTAATTATGCTGCTGGTTCGGTATTTGGGCTGCTAGTCGAAGGCTTTTGTGTGTGGGTGTGTGTATATGCAGGGAGAGGCGCGCCCGGGTGTGAGAGTCGCCGGTCGCGGCCCGAGCGCCGAAGCTTCGCTGCAGGGCCCGGCCCCAGCCAGTGCGGGCGCATGCGCGCCGCCGGCTGACCCGCGGCGAGGGGTCGGGGTCACCGGTAACCATGGACACGGAGCGCTGGAAGGAACTGCGGATGATGGCTCACTTCATCTATATACTGAAACTCTCGTTTGTTTGTGATCGAACTACAGCCAAAACGGCACACGACAGCGCGACAATTTTAGGCCCACCGTACTCACCGTCATCGCTTTAGTGATAATGCAAGTAGTTTTATTGAAATCGGTGTTTTATTTTTAAAGTTATTCACATTTTAAAGTTTAAATCTATATCCTAGGGAGGGAGGGAGGGAAAAGAATTGAGGGAGGGTGAAGGAGGGAGGATAAGGGGGGTTGAGGGGGATGGAGTGGGGGGGGGGGGAGGGAAGGGGGAAGGGGAGGAGGGAGGGAGGGGGTGGGGAGGGAAGGGGAGGAGGGAGGGGGTGGGGAGGGGAGGGGAGGGGAGGGGGAGGGGAGGGGGAAGGGAGGGAGGGGGAGGTGAGGAGAGGAGAGGAGATGGGAGGGGGGGTTGAGGAGAGAGGAGGGGGAGGACAGGGTGCTGCACCAATGAAGGAGAGGTTTGGGTCCAACGGGTCCACTTGGTCTTTTATACTAGAATTAGAGCAAACAAAAATAGCTACCTTACAGTCACTATATCCATGGACTATCCCAGGGTGGAACATCCTTCCCGACACCACCACAAAAAGCTGGAGTAACTCAGCGGGTCAGGCAGCATCTCAGGAGAGAAGGAATGGGTAACGTTTTGGGTCGAGACCCTTCTTCAGACCACCAGATGTACACCAACCTTGTCACACTTCAAGTCACAGCTTGACAACTTGGACATGATGGATCATCTCACCAAACTTTCCCACATAAAAATCTAAATAACCAGTACCCACGCGAATGAAACCTGCATGAGATAGCCCAGCTGTTGGCGGTTGTGCAGTAAAAAACAGAAACAGAAAAGGATGGTTCGCACTCAAGATGCTGGAGTAACTCAGCGGGTCAGGCAGCATCTTCTGGAGGGAATGGGTGATGTTTCCGGTCGAGACCCTTCTTCAGACTGATCTGGGTCTGGCGGTGGGAACGGAGTTCACACCGGGTGTAACATTTGGGAACGGAGTTCACACCGGGTGTACCATTTAGCAACATCTTTCCCGATATTTCTATGTTTCTATGACTGTAAACTTCACCCCATAAACTTAGCAATGGGTCGAACAGGTTTGGATTGATATGGGCCAAATGCAGGCAGGTGGGACTAGTGCAGATGGGACATGTTGGCAAGTTGGGTCAAAGGGCCAACACTATAATGACTGCTGCAAATTTGCCCGTTTTTGTTTAGCGACAGCGGCATGGTGGCGCAGCGGTAAAGTTGCTGCCTGATAACGCCAGAAACCTGGGTTCGATCCTGACTAGGGGTGCTGTCTGTACGGAGTTTATATGTTCTCCTCATGACCTGCGTGGATTTTCTTCGGGTGCTCCGGTTTCCTCCCACACTCCAAAGACGTATAGGTTTGTAGGCTAATTGGCTTTGGTAAAATTGTAAAATTTCCTTCGTGTGTGTAGGATAGTGTTGGTGTGCAGGGATTGCTGGTCAGCGGGGACTTGATGGGCCAAAGGGCCTGTTTCACTAAACTAAACTAACAAGCTTCAAAATGCATATGCAATAACATGAACGCTTGTTCAATTTTCCAACTGCTTTACCAATGTTATTGCGGCACTTTATGAACCAGGTCAATATCTTCAGCAGAAGTATGAAGGATAATTTCTTTGGGGAATGAGGCACAATATTGCCTGTGGTCATGAAGTTGTTAGTCCAGTTTAAGAAATGCGAAGGTTTACATTTCTTGTCAGCTGCAAATATGAGGAAGTTAACAATTCACCAAGTCATCAAATTATTTCTGGTCTCCATTAAAATATTCTATAAACAATTTTGAAATGCACTGAACGCATCATTCTTGAGCATTATTATTAGCCATAAAAGGCTCTTGAAATGAAATGGTAGCATGAAAGGAAAATAATATAGATGCGAAAAATCTGAAAATGTTGGTAAGGCAACAGGTTAGGAACAAAGTATGTATTTTTCCCCAAAACAATGACTTTGCATAAAAACCAGGAAATGTTAATTGCAGGTTTGTGGGAAGGAATTGCAGATGCTGGTTTAAACCGAAGATAGACACAAATAGCTGGGGTAACAGCAGATCGGACAGCATCTCTGGAGAAGAGGAATCAGTGAGAATCAGGGGAAAGGAAAACGAAAGATATAGGCGGTGATGTAGGGAGACAAAGAACAAATGAATGACAGATGTGCAAAAAAGGTATGATGTTAAAGGAAGACGTGCAGCGGCAGCGCCTTCCCCCGCCCCGGACCGCTGGGGTCGGCCCGCTGCGGACCTTTCACCGTCCGGCGCGGCCTGGAACGTGGCAACTACAACAGCCTGACCGCGGGAGAAGACGGCAGGGGAAGAGAAAAGACATTCTGGCCTTCCATCACGGTGAGGAGGTGACTGTGATGGATGTTTCACTGTGATGGATGTTTCTTTTTTTTGTGTGTTTTGTGTTGGTTGGGGTTGTGTAATTTGCTTATTTTATTGCTCTTATTGTTGGACTGTGGGTGACGAAATCTCGCCCAAAAGACTTGTTTTTTGGATGACAAATAAAGACATCCTAAATCCTGAAACAGGCCATTGTTAGTTGTGGCCTAGGTGAAAACGAGTAAAGACAATGAGGCTCAACAAGACGACTTTGAAACTGGTAACTTGGGTAAGGAAGGATGGAGAGAGGGGAGAATTGCAAGTCTCTTTTTTGGAGGTAATATGCAAAACTAATAAAGAATGTGGAGGTCCTCCTCTCAACTTATGAATGTGTAAGCTTAATGTTTCTGCAGTATTGGACTAACTATCCTATTTGTTGGTATAATAATGGGTAGTCGTGGAATGAACATTCACAGTGCAGCCTGTCAAGCTATTCATAAGCTCTCTGTCATTTTGCATTACATAAGGCTGAGGAAATACAGAATAACCGAGTTATGGTCACCACACTGTAGGGAGAATAAGATGAAGCTAGAGAGTGCGTAAAGATTCCCAAGGATATTGCCTGGACTGGAATGTAGGACTCGAGTTACAGGGAGTTACAAGGAGATTGAAGGCTTTGTGGCAAAGTTTGCAGATGATATGAAAATAGGTGGAGGGGTAGGTAGAGTAGAGAAAGCATGGACTCTGCAGAAGGACTTGGACAGGTTGGGAGTGGGCAGAGAAGTGGCAGATGGAATATAGTGTAGGGAAATGTAGAGTCATGCATTTTGGTAGTAGGAATAAAGACGTAGACTATTTTGTAAATGGGGCGAGAATCCATTTATTTCAAGAGGACTTGATCATGTTCCTTTTGTTATGGCACTCGATTGGGGCAGTCTCTCGGAGATGTCTCAGGAGGTTAATAGTGCCTGTAAGGCTAAACTGGATTGGTCTAAGCTCTCAGATGAGGATGTGATGTTATACTATGGGAGAACTGATGTCCTTCTAAGTAATGTATAGCTACCCAGAGATGCGATTATGTGTACTGATGTGAATTGTAATAACAGCGCTCACTGTAAGGACCTCTGTGCTATATATAATTGTATTGTGGGTGCTGTGTATGAAGCTAGTAGGCTATGCTTTACTCACTCTGATAAAAGACACAGCATTAAGCCAGGGTGGAATAAACATGTGGCTGCTCATTATGCTGAAGCTAAGGATGCCTTTAAGGCTTGGGTCCTAGCAGGTAGGCCCAGAGAGGGGCCTGTCCTGGATCACAAAAAGCTTAGTAATGCTCGGTATAAATATGCAGTTCGTTATATCAGCAAACACGAACAATTAATGAGAGCAGACTCTATGGCTGATAAGCTCCTTGGTAACGATGTTACTGGCTTCTGGAAGGAGGTGAGAGCTCTGAACAGAGGCAGTACATCGTTACCATGTACCATAGAAGGAGTCTCAGGAGCCGACAACATAGCTGATTTGTGGAGGCAACTCTGAGCTATTCAATTGTATTAAAAGTGATCCCTACAAAGTGGGCAACATTGCCAACAGTGACAAAGTGGGAATCACAGCCAATAAGGTCTATCAAGCAATCACACAGCTAGCTGATAACAAAACTAGCGGCTTAGATCAGATCACTGCAGAGCACCTCAAACTTGCAAGCCCGAGGGTTGCTGTCCTTCTTGCAATCTGTTTTACTGGCCTTATGAATCATGGTCTGTTACCGGACTCCATGTTGTCCGTCACTCTGGTGCCTGTCATCAAGGACAAAGCGGGCAAGGTGGGGAGCTTGGATAATTACAGACCGATTGCTCTAGCCAGTGTGTTATCCAAAGTCCTGGAAAGAATTTTATTAGATAGATTATGTTTTTATTTGGGTACTACAGACAACCAGTTTGGCTTCAAGGCTAAGCATGGTACTGATTTATGTATCTATGCCCTGAAGGAAATGGTTGAAATGTATAGAAGGCAGAATTCCTCTGTGTTAATTGGTTTTATTGATGCCTCTAAAGCTTTTGATCGAGTCAACCATCATAAGCTGTTCCAAAAACGGAGTCAAAGAGGAGTGCCTAACAGTATAATTAGGGTCCTGGCATATTGGTACGCCAACCAGAGCATGCAGGTCAAATGGGGTAATGCAGTCTCTGTAACATTTGGTGTTGGTAATGGGGTTCGCCAGGGGGGGCTACTCTCACCAGCCCTCTTTAATGTGTACATGAATGATTTATCTGAACAGCTTAGAGGCTGTAAAACAGGATGTATGATTGGTAACACCCTGGTAAACCATCTTATGTATGCCGATGATCTGGCGTTTTTTTTCTCCTAGCAGTGCTGGGTTTCAGCAGATGTTGAATATATGCTCTGAGTATGGTGTCCAATTTGACGTGAAATACAATGCTAAAAAGAGCGTTGTCATGATTTGTAAAGTAAAAGGGGATAAAGATCTAGTCTTCCCATCATTTTACCTGTCAGGGCAGGTTCTATCTGTCTGCTGTAAAGCTAAGTATCTAGGACATGTCATCACAGATCAAATGTCTGATGATGAGGACATGTATAGACAGCGCCGCATGTTGTATGCACAAGCTAACATGTTGGTTAGGAAATTCCACTGGTGCTCAGGAAATGTCAAGATAAACCTGTTTAGAGCGTACTGTACTCCTCTTTACACTGCTCCTTTGTGGACAAAGTTTAATAAGTCAAGCATCCATAAACTTAAGGTTGCCTATAATGACTGCATGCGCATATTGCTTAGAAAGCCAAGGTGGTGCAGTGCAAGTGAACTGTTTTGTAGTGCAGGAGTCAATACGTTTCATGCCCTGTTGAGGAATCTCATGTTTAAATTTATATGCCGATTGAATGGTTCTCAGAATTCCATCATTGTGCTGCTGGTAAATCCTGGTTTCAGTGCCGTGAGATACCTGTCACCTATGTGGAAACATTGGTATTGTTGCCTTTTCTAATTTAATTTAATTTTATATGTATATACTGTGTACTGTATGTGTATTCTAATGGACCATGAGTCTGCTTAATAATAAATTAAATAATAAATATACAAAACAGGGATATAATGTTGAGGATCTGTAAGGGGCTGGTAAGGCCGCCTTTGGAATATTGTGAGCATTTGTTGGGCACCTTATCTGAGCAATGATGTGCTGGCTCTTCAGAAGGTCCAGAGGAGATTTACAAGTATGATCCCAGGAATGAGTAGGTTAACCTATGATGAGCGTTTGTCGGCACTGGGCCTGCACTGGGCTGGAACTAGAGGTCATAGCCTCAGAATTAAAGGACATTCTTTTAGGAAGGAGATGAGGAGAAATTTCTTTAGTCAGAGGATGGTGAATCTGTGGAATTCTTTGCCACAGAAGGCTCTGGAGGCCAAGTCAGTGGATATTTTTAAGGCAGAGATGGATGATTATTGATTAGCACAGGTGTCAGAGGTTATGGGGAGAAGGCAGGAGAATAGGGTTAGGAGGGAGAAATGCATCAGCCATGATTGAATGGCAGAGTAGACTTGATGGTTTGAACAGCGTAATTCTACTCCTATTCCTTATAACCCCTTCCCTGAAGTGAAAGCATTTGAGTCGTGAATATGTAGGTTTATAAAATGATATGAGGCATACAAGGTAGATAGTCCATTTCTCTCTTGCCCCCTCCCTCATAGCAGGGTAGGGTAGGCTAAAAATGGAGGGCATAGTTTGAAGATGTGAGGGAAACGGTTTAAAGGGTATTGACAGGTAAGTTTTGCTATTAAGAGGGTGATGGGTATATGGATCAAGCTGCCAAAGTCGCTGGTGGGGACCTATTTATAACATTTTAAAAAGCATTGGGATTATTACATGGATAGGAAATGTTCAGAGGGATACGGACCAAATGCATGCAAATGGGATTAGCTCCTTGGTTGGCATGGACAAATTCAATCAAAGGGCCTGTTCAATATTTTTTTAACTCTATGAACCTCAGAATCAAACACTATGGGGAGGGGGGGGGATTCATTCCCAATTAAAAGGCCTGCTGTTTGAATCATTCGGCTGGAAATGATTACCATTAGCCATTGGGAATACTTCACACTTCAAAATACTTTCACAAGGAAACATAATTTGGAAGGAAAAATCAGAAACATTTTTCTCTACTGACCAGTGATGAACATTTCACATGCTAATAAATTACACTTTATTGAACTGTTATTGGGTCTCAAAATGTAATTTTCTTCAGTTACTTGCTCATGGTCAGAGCAAGGCTGTATGTAGGAGACCCCACAATGAATACACCAACATGCGGTTCAGAGTACAAAACTGAGATGTTTGTTATCAGTCGTGCATCCTCATCAAGTGATCTTCTTGAGGTTGGCTCCAATCCTGTGTTGCACCTATGATGGTTTATAGGGTTCTGGTTAATGAGGTAGACACCATTCCTTCTCTCCAGAGATGTTGCCTGTCCCGCTGAGTTACTCCAGCATTTTGTGCCTAACTTAGACACTCCAGACAATGTGATCAAAGGAGCAATGTCTTGCCACTCTGGTTACTTCAGTCATTATGGACCTGTTATTGGGTGACAAACTTTAGCACTGACAGTACATTCACTTAACTGAATGCCCACGTCACTTGTTGAATGCATAAAGGATCCAGTAGAGTGACACCGTCATTGAACACATCTGACCTGGAATGACGAGGAATTCCATCGGGGCAAGAAAAAGCTAACGTAGCCAAACTTATATTCATAAAATGATTAATGATTAATGATTAATGGTTTAAAGCAAATGATAAAATAACAGCAGCTGAATTTAGAAGTGGGAATATACAACCGAGTAACTTCATACCAGCTCTTAGAAAAGCAAACTCCTCCAATGACTGTTACTGAACTTACCCATGAAAGAAATTGAACTTTACAATTCAGCCTGTTTCCAGACCAAAAGGACGTTATTTCAGTATGTGCAAATGCACAAACACATCCAATCCTCAAAAGATAAACTTTGAAGAAAGTAATTAAAGTAGGTTTAAACTAGATTTTTCTTTATTAGTGTAGAAGACAAAAGAGGCAGGTGACAGATTTATCATTTGGTTTCTTATCATCCATCTTTTTATTATATTATTTAATTGTAATAATCAAGGATCTTGGCAAACTTAAAATGTCTCTTCCCTGTTATCAACAGTCTCATTATTAGAAATGTACTTTTTTTGTCTATGCCATACATCATGCAAAATAATAGCCAGCAACTTTTACAACCAGTGAGATTACAAAACAAGTGGAGTCAGATTTGGTGTCGTTGCCTTATACAACATGGAAACAGGTACTTCTATCCGACTTGACCATGTCGACCAATGTGCCTTCCTGACATAGTCCCATTGGTCCGTGTTTGGATCGTATCCCTCAAAACCTTTCGTATCCAATAATCTGTCCAAATTTCTTAAACACATTTGATTCTATTTGCCTGTGCTCCATCCTCAGTGCTACCTAGCAATTCTGTGTGGAAAAAAATGCCACTCAAGTCCCGTTAAAACGTTTCCCCTTCCTAGTTTGGCCCTCCAGCGTTAGACTTCTTTTTCCTGACAATTCACCTTATCTACACCCCTCATCCTGGGTGAACTTGGAGTTTATTTAGTTTAGTTTAATGTCACGTGTACCAAGGTGCAGTGAAAAGCTTTTGTTGCGTGCTATCCATTCAGCGGAAAGATAATACATGATTACAATCGAGCTATTTACAGTGTATAGATACATAAGGGAATAACTTTTGGTGTAAGGTAAAGCCAGCAAATTCCGATCAAGGATAGTCTGAGGGTCACCAATGAGGGGCCCGATCAAGGATGTCCAGAGGGTCACCAATGAGGGAGGTTTATAAACCTCTGCATTATCACCCAAGAAAACAGTCCCAGCCTATCCAGTCTCTCCTTATAATTGAAGCTCTCCTGTCCCGACAATATCATTGTCATTTTTTTTCAAGCACCCTTGAGCTGAATCACATCCTTCCAATGGTATGGTGACTTGAACTGCGCACACACACATCCAGCCTAGTCTCAGCAATGTTCTATTACAGTGTCCCTATTGTTGTATTCAATAGGCTATCAGACAAGGGAAAGCATGTCATATGCCTTCTTTACCACCCTGGATACCCATGTCGCCATTTTCATGGAACTACATATTTGTACATCTTTCTATTCTACAACACTTGCCAGTACTTTATCATTAACAGTGCATGTCCTGCACATGTTTCCTCCACTTATCCTTCCTCTCTCACCTATACTTAGACAATAGACAATAGGTGCAGGAGTAGGCCATTCGAGCCAGACCACCATTCAATATGATCATGGCTGATCATTCTCAATCAGTAACCCGTTCCTGCCTTCTCTCCATACTCCACTATCCTTAAGAGCTCGATCTAGCACTCTCTTGAAAGCTTTCAGAGAACTGGCCTCCACTGCCTTCTGAGGCAGAATTCCACAGATTTACAACTCTCTGACTGAAAATGTTTTGCCTCATCTCTGTTCTAAGTGGCCTACCCCTTATTCTTAAACTGTGGCCCCTGGTTCTGGACTCCCCCAACATTGGGAACATGTTTCCTGCCTCCAATTCCAGTGTATATAAGCCTAGTCGCTCCAGTCTTTCAACATACGACAGTCCCGCCATTCCGGGAATTAACCTAGTAAACCTACGCTGCACGCCCTCAATAGCAAGAATATCCTTCCTCAAATTTGGAGACCAAAACTGCACACAGTACTCCAGGTGCGGTCTCACCAGGGCCCTGTACAACTGTAGAAGGATCTCTTTGCTCCATTACTCAACTCCTCTTGTTATGAAGGCCAACACTCCATTGGCTTTCTTCACTGCCTGCTGTACCTGCATGCTTCCTTTCAGTGCCTGATGCACTAGGACACCCAGATCCCGTTGTATGTCCTCTTTTCCTAACTTGACACCATTCAGATAATAATCTGCCTTCCTATTCTTACCACCAAAGTGGATAACCTCACACATCCACATTAAACTGCATCTGCCATGCATCCGCCCACTCACACAGCCTGTCCAAGTCACCCTGCAACCTCATAGCATCTTCCTCACAGTTCACACTGCCACCCACCTTTGTGTCATCTGCAAATGTGCTAATGGTACTTTTAATCCCTTCATCCAAGTCATTAATTTATATTGTAAATAGCTGCGGTCCAAGCACCGAGCCTTGCGGTACCCCAATAATTACTGCCTGCCATTCTGAAAGGGACCCATTTATCTCCACTCTTTGCTTTCTGTCTGCCAACCAATTTTCTATCCATGTCAGTACCCTACCCCCAATACCATGTGCTCTAATTTTGCACACTAATCTCCTATGTGGGACCTTGTCGAAGGCTTTCTGAAAGTCAAGGTACACTACATCCACCGGCTCTCCCCTGTCCATTTTCCTAGTTACATCCTCAAAACCATCAGATCTAATTAATTACTAGAGAAGGGACCAAGCCTCTTACATAGAATATAGGTGCAGGAGGAGGCCATTTAGCCCTTTGACCCTGCACTGCCATTCATTGTGATAATGGCTGATCATCCACAATCAGTAACCTGTGCCTACCACCTCCTCATATCTCTTGATTCCGCTAGACCCTAGAAATCTATCTAACTCTCTTTTAAATTCATCCAGTGTATTGGCCTCCACTGCCTTCTGTGGCAGAGAATTCCACAACTTCACAACTCTTTGGGTCAAGAAGTTGTGATCAAGATCCTCAGTTTTAAATGGAGGAGCTTATGTATGAGTTTATGATTTTTCAATATGCTGGGATCTTTCCAGAATCCATGGAATTATGGAAGGTCATCTCCAATGCAACCACTATCACTGGAAACATGAGACCCTAAGTTCCAAGGGAGTTGTCAGCTTTAATCCCATTAGTTTATGCAATACTTTTTCACGACTCATGATGATTACTTTAAGTTTCTCCCTCTCTTCTGCCACATGATCATTCAATAAATAACCAAAGATTTATTGGTAAGAACCCATCTTGGAAAGCAAAAACATTATTAACATGAACAAAAATGGCACTTAAATCATTTGAAAAAGAGCAGATTAACAGGTCAATTATTCCAACTGTTTGTGTGCACCTGATATGTGCAAATTGACTTGTGTTTGCTTAAATAAAACTACATACTTTCAAATGAAATGCAAAAAAAATAGTTGCTTTTTTACATGAGGGCTACATTTACAAGCCAACTTGAAATACTTAAAGAGATCTTTTACAATATTGCATTTCTCTACAAAATCACTTTGAGGTACATTCAAGATTGCAGAACCCAAACTTCACAGGTCTTTTTACGTAACTGAGATTTTCAAGACCAGGGCAATCCACGTGACTGTAATCCAATTGCTTCCTTTGATTCTCAATGAACAAAGCTGAAAACAATGTTCCATTTATTTTCTTTTGGCCAGAGCATTGGTTTCATCATGATTTGCCCAGATTTGCATCATATGGTAAATACCACTTAATTGCCGTAATATAAAGTGCTAAACACATTCCATCCAAAGTCATTAAATGGTGAGCTTATTTTCAATAAATGGACTAATAATATTCCAGAGAAATGGAAAACACAGTT
This sequence comes from Rhinoraja longicauda, assembly GCF_053455715.1. Classification (NCBI taxonomy): domain Eukaryota; kingdom Metazoa; phylum Chordata; class Chondrichthyes; order Rajiformes; family Arhynchobatidae; genus Rhinoraja; species Rhinoraja longicauda. The sequence continues at coordinate 86,546,155 of NC_135955.1, forward strand.
TAGTCATATATTTTTAAAGATGGTGTACCATTGCTTCTGAAAAGTTCACTTAAAAAAAGGTAAAATTCATTAAATATCTGCAATTTCCTGGCCACTTTGTAATGAGGAGGGCTCCACCCAATTGTATTAAATATTTTGCCACAAAAAGTTTAAATATTCTTTGCATTTTTAACTTTCTGTAAAGTAACTTGGAGGAAACGAATATGTCCTGAAAACAGTTCTGTGCTCTTTTAAGCGTCGATCAACTGATGGGCTAGTGGTATTTTTGAGCTCTTCAGATCTTTTTTGACATTGATGAAATCTTGAACCATCAGTAGTTGGGATGTCCTGCGAGTTATTTCGATTTTGTCCTTCAATATTTCGTGCCAGCATATAGCTAACTTTCCTCTGATGTGCCAGAGCCTCCTCTTTATCATTTAACTGTCAATATTAATAAGAAATAGAAATGTAATAATTACAGAATTATTAGAATAATTATTCAGTTGATACTTCATCCGTTCATTTCACCTGATTGATATAAATGAGGGGGGAAAAATCATATTTTGGGGCTAGAAAGACCCAACAATGCCTACAACTAATTCTTAAACAATCTCTCTTTCTCAACCCCCTGCTGCCAAACAGGTACACCAGTTTGCCTCCCAAGGACGCATTGATTCATAGGGTTACAAAAAAAAGACACAAAGTGCTGGAATAACTCAGCTGAAGAACTGGAGAACATGGATGGGTGACGTTTTGGTCAGGACCCTTCTTTCCACCTTGATTCGTTGGTATTGGTCAACTTAAGTCACCTGCAATGTTGTTGGGTGGTAGAAAAATCAGAGGGATGGGGGTTGGGCATGCAAAAGGAAATAAGTTATGAACATGGAACAGTCAGCACAGGAGCAGGCCCTTTGGCACAATGTGTCTACGCATGGGGGTTTCAATGCCAATCGATATTGATCCTATCTACTTTCACTTGGTCTATATTCCTCCATTCCCTGCTTGCCTAAATGCCTCCTAAAATAGTCCTATCAAATCTGCTTCCACCAATTCCCCCGGCAGCATATTCCAGACACCCATCACCCTTTGTAAAAAAAAAAAAATCCCCTCATGTATTTAACATTTACACCCTGGGGAAGAAAAGACTGTCTACCCTATCTCTGCTTCTCTCAAGCGTACAATTTCATTAGGTTACCCCTCAGCTCCAACTATCCAAATTTGTCCAATTTCTAATAGCTGATAGCCTTTGGTCCAGACAACATCCTGGTGAACCTCTTCTGCACCTTCTTCTAAGCCACATCCCTTCTATAATGTGGTGACTAAAACTGCACCCAATACGCCAAATGAGGTCCAAACAAAGTTTTATACAACAGCAACACGACTTTCCAACTTTTATACTCAATGTTATATGCTTTCTTTATCATCCTATCTGGTTCTGTTGCTACTTTCAGGGAGTTGTGGACTTCAAGCCCAAGATCCCTCCACAACCAATGCTCCAAAGGGTGCTGTATACTTTGCCCTTACATTTGACCTCTAAAAAAGCAATATCTCACTTGTCCAAATTAAATTCCATCTTCCATTTTTCTACCCATATCTCCAACTGTCCAATATCCTGCTGTATCTTATGACAACTTTCCAAATTATCCATAGCCAGACCTCCCAACATTTGATTTTACAGATTCATAATTTTGATGCCCAAAATTCAGAATTTTACATCAAAATTCATAATATGGCGCGTAATGCAACTTTTCAGCAAAAAAAAGGTATGCACGCCAAATGCGCATAGGCGTTGCGCTACATTCATATGTGTAAAACGACTATTATTTCCAACAGTCTGTAGTTCTTGGACTACATGTACAATGTCAGGTCTATCATGAGTATATTCTGCTATTTATAGAAAGGTTATTGAACAGAGAGATACTCTTTGCAACACAAAGGAAAAATTGTTTTGTTTTTTCTATTCTGCTTTTTCCTTACACATCCCAAGTCTCTTGGTATTGAATAAAAGAACAATATTCATAAAATGTATGACTAAGTTATGAAGAAAGAGTTGATGTATGCGACTCGACTAAGCATACGGAAGTACTTGAAGTAAATTCGCACATTAATTGATAATCAGCCCAAAAAGGTGGTAATTGGCTTTTCTGCTGTGTTTTATATTTTAACCCCGTCTTAATTAATTAATATAGTTATATAATCTTGCACTTAAATTTAATATTTACTCATTACAGTCCCACCACTGATTTTCTGGCACTCTTGGTTCCAGAGCTTTGCTGGTTTATCCAGCTGGCCAAGGAAGACGGCTATGGGGATAGATGTGCTGGCTCCAGCTGGGCTAGAGTTCCAGAGCCCCAGCCGAAGGTTGCAAATTCAACCCACCGATCGGCCATGGAAACCCCGATGAGGTCAAGATTGGCTGCCTTGCCCAGCATAGGTTCCACATTTTCGGGGAGACTTCCAGGAGGATTTCTCGCGGAACCCCTAGCGACTGAATTGACAAATTGCAATTACCGACTGTTCTGGGGAAAAATGTGAGGCAAAATCGGAATGGCGGAAATGAAATAAGAAAGCGTAAACTTACCGCCAAATTCGGAAGGGTTGGGAGGTCTGCATAACCACTATTTTGATTAGTCTGCGAACTTTCTAATCATTAACATTTTCATCAATGTCATTTATATAAAATCCAAAAAAATAGGCGTCTCATTACTGGTGTAGGGAGGAACTGCAGATGCCGGTTTAAACCTCCCTGCAGAACACCACTGGTCACCAATTTCTAGTCAGAAAATCACCTGCATGCCACTACTCTCTTTTTTCTATGGCCAAGCCAATTTTGAACACAGTTTACCAAGTAACCATGAATCCCATGTACCTTTATCTTCTGGACCAGCCTACCATGAGACCTTGTCAAAAGCTTTACTGAAGTCCATGTATAGAATTTCCACAGCTCTTTCCTCGATTGTCATTGTCCTCAAAAAATGTAATTAAGTGTGTAAAACTTGACCTCCTCTCACAAAGCCATGCTGACAAACCCTAATAAGTCTGTTTTTCCACATGAAAGACCCCATCACTAAAAACCTCCTCCAATAATCTCCCTACCATTGAGACTTATTTTAATTTCCTAGTTTATTTCTACTCCCCTTCTTAAACAGGAGGCACTCCATATTAGTTTTACAGTTGCAACATTTGCAGCACATTTTAATAACATACTTCACTTCTTGTATTTAAATATTGAATGAATAGAAAATATCATAAATTCATAAGCAACAATTGATGCAAGATTCTATAGAATCTATTAACCCAGCCTTCGTTAAATGAGAGGTAACGGTAAAAGCATTACTGACCAAGTCAATAAGCACCCTTAGCACTTCCTGTGGGTCATCCAAGACTTCCAATTTCTTATAGTCTGCTGCGGAATTAAACAGACCCTTCAACATTTGCCCAAATGTTGAATGATTCCCTTCGGTTTTGCAAGTAGGATCTGGAATGTGGAAAACACAGCAAGATCTGTAATTAATGCAAGATCAGTGCAATATAGGGGTAACATAGCTTCAAAGTGGAATGTTCAAAAAAAGGTTTTGAATTGTTCTCTGACAGAAGTTATTACACATATTTGCAAGCAAGGCCGTAGAAGTTTAAAATACAGAACAGGTTTCACAATTTAATGGGGTACTTTTAATGGAGCATATTTACTCCTGCCCTGTGTCTGGGAGGCAGCAGTCAAGCTACCTCTTCCAGTCCAATTCCAAGCACATTGGCAAAGCATAGCAGCCATGCAGAGCCACTCTCAACATAGGTGGTCAGCCGCAATGACAGGTGGCTTTGACAGCCATTGAGAAGTGGATCTGGGTTCAGAATAAAATGAATGGGCAAAATGGGCATGAAAGACAAATAAAGCTGTTTGCTTGATTAAATTAAGCTAGTTTAAATGATTTTAATTGATTGTAACAGTATGCACTATTTTTTTTAATGTAAAAGACATTCAGATTCAATTCCAGTGATAGTTTTGATATTCAGCAAGTCTGCAATTCCAACCTGGAGCAGATGCAGTGGGCAGGTTGGCAGACTTCAGTGTCAATAGACAATAGGTGCAGGAGTAGGCCATTCGGCCCTTCGAGCCAGCACCGCCATTCAATGTGATCATGGCTGATCATTCTCAATCAGTACCCCGTTCCTGCTTTCTCCCCATACCCCCTGACTCCGCTATCCTTAAGAGCTCTATCTAGCTCTCTCTTGAATGTATTCAGAGAATTGGCCTCCACTGCCCTCTGAGGCAGAGAATTCCACAGATTCACAACTCTCTGACTAAAAAAGTTTTTCCTCATCTCTGTTCTAAATGGCCTACCCCTTATTCTTAAACTGTGGCCCCTGGTTCTGGACTCCCCCAACATTGGGAACATGTTTCCTGCCTCTAACATGTCCAACCCCTTAATAATCTTACACGTTTCGATAAGATCCCCTCTCATCCTTCTAAATTCCAGTGTATACAAACCTAGTCGCTCCAGTCTTTCAACATATGACAGTCCCGCCATTCCGGGAATTAACCTAGTAAACCTACGCTGCACGCCCTCAATAGCAAGAATATCCTTCCTCAAATTTGGAGACCAAAACTGCACAGTACTCCAGGTGCGGTCTCACCAGGGCCCTGTACAACTGTAGAAGGACCTCTTTGCTCCTATACTCAACTCCTCTTGTTATGAAGGCCAACATTCCATTGGCTTTCTTCACTGCCTGCTGTACCTGCATGCTTCCGTTTAGTGACTGATGCACTAAGACACCCAGATCACGTTGTACGTCCCCTTTTCCTAACTTGACACCATTCAGATAATAATCTGCCTTCCTATTCTTACCACCAAAGTGGATAACCTCACACATCCACATTAAACTGCATCTGCCATGTATCCGCCCACTCACACAACCTGTCCAAGTCACCCTGCAACCTCATAGCATCTTCCTCACAGTTCGCACTGCCACCTAGCTTTGTATCATCGGCAAATTTGCTAATGGTACTTTTAATCCCTTCATCCAAGTCATTGATGTATATTGTAAATAGCTGCAGTCCCAACACCGAGCCTTGCGGTACCCCACTAGTCACTGCCTGCCATTCTGAAAGGGACCCATTTATCCCCACTCTTATCATATATCTACAGCCGGAAACAGGCCTTTTCGGCCCTCCAAGTCCGTGCCGCCCAGTGATCCCCGTACATTAACACTATCCTACACCCACTAGGGACAATTTTTACATTTACCCAGCCAATTAACCTACATACCTGTACGTCTTTGGAGTGTGGGAGGAAACCGAAGATCTCGGAGAAAACCCACGCAGGTCACGGGGAGAACGTACAAACTCCTTACAGTGCAGCACCCGTAGTCAGGATCGAACCTGTGTCTCCGGCGCTGCATTCGCTGTAAAGCAGCAACTCTACCGCTGCGCTACCGTGCCGCCCGTACCGTACCTCTTTGCTTTCTGTCTGTCAACCAACTATCTATCCATGTCAGTACCCTACCTCCAATACCATGTACTCTAATTTTGCCCACCAATCTCCTATGTGGGACCTTGTCGAAGGCTTTCTGAAAGTCGAGGTACACCACATCCACCGGCTCTCTCCTGTCAATTTTCCTAGTTACATCCTCAAAAAATTCCAGTAGATTAGTCCAATCTTAGAAAGCCATGGGAGTATTCATGCAATAGATCTGCTCCAATATCTTCATTACAAGCCAACATCCCAATTAGGGTCATACCTTCTTTGGATTGCGTCCTTACAAGCCATTTCTTGAGATATTTTCTCTGCAGTTTTCCCACTTCAGTAATTCGAAGAGTTTGATCATTTGTCCTTTTCAGTTGATGTTCAAAAGCACTTCTAAATGCATCAGCCACAAGATATGCCTCTTCCTCACGTTTTCTCTGGAGATCAAACTAATGGTGTGACATGAAAACTTAGTTGCCATGTTTGTTTTTGATATTCTTGCAACAGGTACCGAGCCCCCATCCCTTTTGTCCCTCACCAACTTATGAATTTAGCATAGATAGGAAATATTTTCAAGGCATGCCGAGGAAGTTTTTCATTGTTGAACAAATGGTGTTCCAGATAAACTTAAAACTAATCTCATACTTTGAATTAATTCTTTATTTTAAAACTGTCAAGAGTCCGACTTTTAAATCAAAGAATGCAATAATTCTCCTGAACTCAAAGATTTTAGCAAAATTCATCACCTGTTTGTGCTTTTTCCTGAAACTTAAAGCTAGCTTATTCCTTTATTATGCACAAGAAGTCCAACATAAACAGTTTGTGTATTCCATTGCCCTAAATTACTTCAAGAAATAAAAAAAACAAGTCTCATCTTGTGAGCTGACCTTTAGAAACAAACCCATCTCCAGTTAGTTGATTGTAGCATTCTTCTCAACAAGTATTTTATTTTCCCTTTTTGGATCCAAACATTTAGTAATGTAGCAAAATCAACATTATATCTCCGACCATTACAATATGTTCTCTTGCATTTTTTCCCCCCATTCAAAATGATGTGCAACACACTTGTTGGTGCCCCCTAGATTTGAAGACAAGTTTGTATTATAATATCTCTAGAACCCAGATAGAAGATTATGGATACTTTGCTTTATTTTCATATATACAAGCAGAGCACGTCTGCATTAATCTTTTGTAAATAGCAGGTTTAAGGCCAAGCTCAATATTATTTCACAAATTATACGAGAGCTAAGAGGCAAATATCCGCAGGGCCAGCTTAATTTTGGCAAAGATTTACTGAACCGTATTTTCATTGTTGAAAATACGGTTCACCTATCTTTGCTTCAGAGGTGTAGGAAGGAACTGCAGATGCTGATTTAAACCAAAGAAAGACAGAAAAAGCTGGTGTAACTCAGCGGGTCAGACAGCATCTCTGGAGAAAAGGAATACTGTGACATTTCGGGGCAAGACCCTTCTTCAGTCTGCACGGGATTGCCGGTTTTCTCCCACACTCCAAAGGCATACAAGTTTGTAGGTTAACTGGATTGGTACAATTATAAATTGTCCATTGTGTGTAGAATGGCATTCGAGTGCAGCGATCGCTGGTCGGCGCAGACTCGGTGGGCCTGTTTCTCCGCTGCATCTCTAAACTAAACTAATAAGCTCTCATCATTAATGTTAATAAGATCAAGATAGGAGGATTACAGATCTAAAATAGCAACTGCACTACAAACCTCAAGCATCATAGTAGATGAGAATACTTTTACTGGTTATAAAGCAATACCACTTAACAACTTTAAAATTATTTTTATCCCCACAAAATTAATTATATGCACCAAACCTCTTGCTTAAGCTGCAACAATTCCTTGCGTGTAGCAGCTGCCATTCTGGCACAACCACAAGGCTCCGCTCCAACAGTATTACAGTGACAGGCTCCAAGCACTCCCAGCTGAAAAACAAGAATCAGAATTCATGGGAGTAATATGGTCAGCATGATCATAACTGCAAAATAATTATCTATTTTGTCACAATTGATTTTAATATGACCATATTCCCATGGCTGTTCGTTCAAAGGCTTTCATGACATACTGCTGAATGTCAAATGTGCAAGGTTAGCAGTTTGTACACGATACACAGAACCACACTTCCACTACTGTAAGAGACTGAAAGAGTTCTAAGATGCTGAGAGATTTGTGATCTACTGCATGCTTTGCAACAGGCCAGCAGTTAAGGAATCTTATGAAAACCAGAGGGTAGCATCAGAAGGAAGAAATCCTGTACTGGAAATAGAAAGGAAAGGGTCAAGGGGAAGGGAAGGAAAAATAAGATAGTTCAGGGCAGTTTCAGGGGATAATCAGAGTTCATCAGGAATGGGCAAATCATAAACACACAAGTGCCCTAACACAGAATCAAAGGAAAAAACGAGAATGTAAAATTAAAGATTCAAAATGTGCACTGCGTTTGTAACAAGAATGATAAGTCGATTGTGCAAATATAAATGCAGAAGTATAATCAGACTATATTCACAAAATGCTGGAGTAACTCAGCAGGTCAGGCAGCATCTCGGGAGAGAAGGAATGGGTGACGTTTCGGGTCGAGACCCTTCTTCAGACTGATGTCGGGGGTGGGACAAAGGAAGGATATAGGTGGAGACAGGAAGATAGAGGGAGATCTGGGAAGGAGGAGGGGAAGGACAGAGGAGCTGTATAATCAGACTGATGGCTGTAAGGGTAGGAACTGAATATTCAAAGGTATTTGATATTTGCAAATAATTGATTGCAGGAATAGGTGGAGTAGCCATGTCAATTTATGATGAAATGATATTGGCTCAGAAGCTTAAGATATAGAATCAGTTTGGATGGAAATGAGAAATAGTAAAGGCACAAAATTACTGGTAGGAATAGTACAGTAGGTTGTTAGAAAGACAATAATTATGGCCAATTTTAATAATATATGTTGGACAAACCAAATTTGCAAGAAGAATCTTCATTGAATATATTGGAGATATTTTCTTTAAACCAACAAGCAGAGGAACCAAGCAGGAGGCAGACTAATTTAGATCTGCCATTCTACAATGAATTAATGGAAGTACAGATAAGGGTCTTGGATCTGAAGCATTGACTCTATCTTGTCACGGATTTGGCTGTTCTGTTCAGAATTTGATGCTTTTTTTTCAGATTTAGGGCAGCACAGTGGCACAGCGGTAGTGCTGCTGCCTTACGGCGCCAGAGACCCGGGTTCGATCCTGACTACGATGCTGTCTGTGTGGAGTTTGTATGTTCTCCCCATGTCCACAGTGGGTTTCCTCCGTGTACTCCGGTTTTCTCCCACATTCCAAAGACATGCAGGTCTATTGGTTAATTGGCTTCTGTAAACTGTCCAGTGTGTCGGATAAAACTAGTGTAGGAGTGATCACTGGTTGTCATGGACTCGGTGGAACTAAGGGCCTGTTTCCAAGCTGTATCTCGAAGCTAAACTTCACTAAATTTCAGGCAGACACAAAATTGTAACTCAACAATAGGCCATTTAGAACGGAGATGAGGAAAAACTTTTTCAGTTAGAGAGTTGTGAATCTGTGGAATTCTCTGCCTCAGAAGGCAGTGGAGGCCAATTCTCTGAATGCATTCAAGAGAGAGCTAGATAAAGCTCTTAAGGATAGCGGAGTCAGGGGGTATGGGGAGAAGGCAGGAACGGGATACTGATTGAGAATGATCAGCCATGATCACATTGAATGGCGGTGCTGGCTCGAAGGGTCGAATGGCCTACTCCTGCACCTGTTGTCTATTGTCTTTAACGGAACAGGCAGCATCTCTGGAGAGAAGGAATGGGTGACGTTTCGGGTCGAGACCCTTCTTCAGAAACGTCACCCATTCCTTCTCTCCAGAGATGCTGCCTGACCCGCTGAGTTACTCCAACATTTTGTGTCTACCTTCGATTTAAACCAGCATCTGCAGTTTCTTCCTGCACATACTAAATTTCAGGCATCGGTATTTTTAAAGATATTTTTTGTAATGAATGAATGATCTTGTGGTTAAGAATCTCTTGGAAAAGATCGATCAGAGCATGGTGGAATGTCATATTCAGTTTGAGTGAGAGAAACTTGGATCCAAAATTAATGGCCTAATCTAAAATAAAGGCAACTCCAATGGTGTAAGAGCAAAGTTAGCTGGGAAAATAGATTTAAATGGCAAGGCTTAAAGGTGCATTCCAGTGAGAAAGAAAGGTTTGAGGAAGTTGTATCATCTGTAATAACAAAGTTAAGGATGGTATCAAACTGAAAATAAATGGCATACAATATTATGAAGACTGAAGGTCGGCACGGTGGCGCAGCGGTAGAGTTGCTGCCTTACAGCGAATGCAGCGCCAGAGACTCAGGTTCGATCCTGACTACGGGCGCCGTCTGTACGGAGTTTGTACGTTCTCCCCGTGACCTGCGTGGGTTTTCTCCGTGATCTTTGGTTTCCTCCCACACTCCAAATTGGCTGGGCAAATGTAAAAATTGTCCCTAGGGTGTGTAGGATAGTGTTAATGTGCGGGGATCGCTGGGCGGCGCGGACCCGGTGGGCCGAAGGGCCTGTTTCCGCGCTGTATCTCTAAATCTAAAAAAATCTAAAAAAAGACTAGTGGCAGGTCAGTAGAAGTTTTTTTTAAGAAACCAATACCAACAAAAGGATCCAGAAAGGCACTGCCGTGCTCAATAGAAAAACATATTCAATTTTAGACTAACCACAATGCTAAGCTTTACATTTTAACCTGTCGATGTAAAATGAAAACATATGATAAAACAAACACAATACAAAAATTAATGGAAATTTTACCTCTAATGCTGTAATTTCAGTAAAGCCATTCTTTTTTGTTGGCAATGTTCTTTGGAATGTGTGTTGATCCTTTATGTTGAGCATTGCTAATAGCTCTGAATGCTGCTGGGTCAATACTAATAAAGTAATAAATATTTGTAAAAGGCAAAAGAAATTCAATTTATTAAAGCAGTCTTTAGTCAACCTTCAGTGTTTCCAGATCTGACATTACAATGGCTTTTTAAAAAAAACAATATTCTAACAATTTAAGCAATGGACATTAATGTACATTGATGGTAGCCTGCAAAATGCTTCAATCCCTCCTCGTGGCATTCAGAAAGTGTGCTCCCGAATGCCAAAGGGGCCTGGCAAACTGATGAAGAAGTGCAGAAGTCCAGCAGAAATGTATTTGTACAATGGGCCAAATACGTCACAGGGATTTTTCAGGGCACCAAGGGATGCCGGACTCAGAATCACCCTTTGAGTAACTGGGACGATGTGACTAAGCTACAGAAAGTCACAGATCTCAGCAAGGACAAAGAATTCCATTTACACATTAGGTCTTCAAACAGGAAAATGGAGTTAGCAAAATGTGTTTTTTTTTTTCTGCAAATAAGCATTGTAATTTCTCATAACCAGTGATAACGACCGCAGAAGCTGGAATCTTGTGCACAAAAAAAGTGCTGGAGGCCAGGCCACATATGTGAAGGGAAATGTGTGACCCAAAATGTTACCTGTTAATTTCCCTCCACAGGTGCTGCCTTTAAAGATCATGTTGGAGGCAGATATTGTGCTTCACGTGACTGTTGGCATCGTTTGGGGAATATATACAATAGATGAATGATTTTAAGAGGAAGAAGGTTCCCATGAGATTTCCTACTCAAATTAGTAGTGAATCAACAAAATCAAAAAAGCCCTAAGTACGAATTTATTCTGTGGAAATGATGGTAAAGTTTCTACATTTAACATCCATGTCCTGGATTAGAGATGGGGAAGATACACTACTTCAGATAGCAAACTTGCAACTTCTCATGCAAGCCTACTTGGTGGCATTAAGGACAGTCCAGCAGCACTCAATGTCAAAACTCGCAAGTGAATAAAGCAGCAAGTGTTCTATTATCAATCATCCTTTAGGGATTAGTAGGTGTGGGAGGGAGGAACTGGAGAAACCAATGAAATGAAGAGCAGCTTCACCATGCAACGTACCAAGAGCTCACTACACTTACATGCTTTTTCGGATTTGAGGTCCCGAATCTCAGCATCTCTTACTTCCAAATTTTTGGCAAGGTCAGCATTTTCAATGCACATTCTACAAAGAAAAGAAGAACTGGTTTGCTGTGATCTCACAATAACAATTGCCAAATCAAGAGAATTTACAGAAACAGAATTTACTGACGATTGTGAATTATTTAACACCCATATTCAAAGATTCAGTCCTTACTAAATTAAACATATTTGCTGCCGCCTCAAAAATGAATAAACACATCCAGCCAAATACAAGCTGTTTCACTAGGCATGTGCAGGGCTTGAAAATCCTTTCACTGTGCATCTGAGCATTGAGATTTTAAATGCGATAAACACATGCTCAGAGAACACATCTGCTCAAGGGCTAAGAAATAACCACAAATGGATGACCAGACAAACAAAAATATAACAAATCATGCATCACTGGCAATCCTGAAGGCTGGAGAATAAAAGTAGTTTAAACACTTCATTCACAGCGTACTTTGGATAACTCTTACAAAACATGATTTTATTGTGGGGGGGATACAACACAATGAAGTATCACTGCATTCATGACAAATCTGCTAACCTTTCAATCCTTTCAATCCAAAAGTATTCCAGATTTTTAAATTTATCTTGTTTGAAGTCATTTTCCCACTGCAATATATTCACTTCCTGTAACAGAGGAAAAAATAATTACACGCAGTGCCAATCTAAAATGTACTGGACATGTTTCTTCAAAATCTTTGGCATCTTCCTTCAACAATACGACCTAATTAAATCCCCTTGCTCAATACATCAAAGATGTTCCAGACAAGCTGATGTATTTCGTCCTCTTTACAGCGCCAGCAAATAAGCACAGAAAAGATCAGGGTTATAAATGGCAGATTAAAAAAATATATAAATGAATTTTGAAACAAAAAAACATACTACGAACAGGAAGGACAGACCACTTGATGGTCCTTCAAGATGGAGGCAGACAAAAAGAACAGTGCTACGAGGGGGATGGGGGCACACGTCCCCCGCCCTCGAGGGTGCTCTGGGTTGGCTGCAGGAGGCGGCCAGGGGACAAGGAGACTGCACGGTGGCAATGTGCGGCAATGGACGAAGCGTTCGCGGGTTGACGCATCCAGATCAATGTGTCGGTGGAGAGGGCTGCTGGAGGCCCTGCAATAGCCTGGGGCTCAATTGGATTGGTCGTCACTCCAAGAAACCAGGGGCCTGTAGCAGCAGAGCAGCAGTGGACGACGTCAACAGCTTTGCTTGGCCAGGCCGAACCCCGAGTAGGTGAGCCATGACCGACCACAGTTCGGAGGTGAATTGAGGCCCCCGGTCGGACGCAATGTCAAGCGGCACTCCAAATCTGGCAATCCAGTGTGCTGCCAAAGCACAGGCACAAGTAGCGGCAGAAGAGTCTGGCAGTGGAACTGCTTCCGGCCACCGCGTGAAACGGTCAACCACAGTCAGGAGGTGGGTGAAGCCCTGAGAAGGCGGCAGCGGCCCCACGATGTCCACATGGATGTGGTCGAACCACTGGGGAGGGACGATGAACTCCTTGAGCGGCGCTCGCACATGCCGCTGTACTTTGGCAGTTTGGCACGGGATGCAGGTGCGCGCCCAATGCCCAATCTGTATACGTAACCCGTGCCACACGAAACGGGAAGCCACGAGGGCCATCGTCGCCCAAATGGAAGGGTGGGCCAGCCCGTGGAGCACCTCGAACACTGCGCCGATGAGGCGCGGCTGCCCGGTGGATACATCGCACAGCAGCGTTGCGTCCCCGTGCCACAGGGAACGTCCTCCAACCGCAGGCCCAAAACGGCGGTACGATAGGCGGACATCTCATTGTCCGTCAGCTGGGCCGCCGCCAGGGCTGAGTAATCGATGCCATCGGCCACTTGCAGGATGGCATGGACCGCGGGTCGAGACAAGGCGTCGGCCACGCTGTTGTCTTTGCCCCTGATGAAATGGATGGAGGTAGTGTACTCCGAGACGAAAGCTAACTGCCGATGCTGGCGAGCTGACCACGGTCGGAACGCTGCCACCGCATCGTCAGTCCATTCGACCTCCCTGCGCTTGCCCGCCACGAGGTGGAACAGCGGGCGCATGATCCGGGCCGCAGACGGCACAAATCGGTGGTAAAAGGCCACCATCCGAACGAACTCCTGGAGGCCCCTCACGGTGGTCGGACGTGGAAACTGGCGCACCGCGTCCACCTTGTCCGGGAGCGGCAGTGCCCCGTGTTGAGTCACGTGGTGGCCCGGGAAATTGAGGGACATCACCCCGAAACGGCATTTGGCGATGTTGACGGCCAGCCCATGATCGCTGAGGCGCTGGCATAGCTGGCGGAGATGGGTAGCATGCTCCTGTCTCGAGCGGCTTGCCACCAAAATGTCATCGAGGTAAACGTAAACATAAACGAAGTCCAGGCCACGGCACACGCAGTCCATAAGCCGCTGAAAGGCTTGCGCCGCGTTCTTAAGTCCGAACGGCATATGGAAGAATTCGAACATGCCAAATGGCGTCATGATTGCCATCCGGGGGACGTCATCTGGGTGGACGGGAATTTGATTGTAGCCACGCACCAGATCGACCTTGGAAAACACCTTGGCACCAGCCAGGTGCGCGATAAAGTCCTGAATGTGGGTGACTGGGTACCGGTCAGCGATGGTGGCATTGTTAAGCTGACGGTAGTCTCTGCAAGGGCGGCAGTCACCGTCTGCCTTGGGGACCATATGGAGAGGGGACGCCCACGGGCTGTCTGAGCGGCGCACAATACCCAGCGACTCCATAAGGCGGAACTCCGCTCGAGCGAGACGGAGGTTGTCTGGTGGAAGACGCCGCGCTCCGGCGTGAAGGGGCGGGCCAGTGGTGGGAATGGGATGCTCCACCTCATGCTTCAGGGCGGAGGAGTGGAACCGGGGGTCAGGGATTTCGGGGAACTCGGCCAGAATGTGTAAGAAAGTAGCGTCCACAGACGACAGGGGCCCATCAGGCAGCACGACAGGGTCGCCCACGCGGAGGGAAACAGGCTGCAAGGTGACGGAGTGCACCAAACGCTGCCTCTTGACGTCCACGAGCAGGGAATGTGCCCGTAGAAAGTCCTCGCCCAGCAACGGCTGGGTCACATCCGCAATGACGAATGGCCAGGAGAAGCGGCCCTCTCTGAAGTTGAAGGAGAGCGTATGAGCGGATTGGTGTCCCGTTTGCCGCGGCGAGGAGGGGGCCACGTTTACCATAGCGGATGTCATCATTCGAAGGAGGAAGAATGCTCACCTCAGTCCCGGTGTCCACAAGGAAACGAGCCCCGGTGCAGCGATCGCACGCAAAAACGCGATGAATCTGGCCGGCCGCCGAAGCAACCACTGACAGCCGGCCCCTGCGTTTCCCGGGAACGAGCAGGGCTGCCGGCATCGATGGGCTGAAGGTCCCCAGCGGCGGACAAAGTAGCACCAGCCCCCTCTGCTGGCGTCTGTGGAAACGGGCGGCTGTGCGGGCTGATCCAACCACCAGCGACCTCTGGTGGCGTGCGGGGGGAATGACGGCAGGCTGCGCGGGAAAGACCGTTGCAGCCAGGTCCCGCTGCAAAGGACGTCGAGGAGCGGTGGAGACGCGGAAAATCGAGGCACCGACCTGCGGATCGTAGCCGGACATCGGAGGAAAGTCCAGCGCGTCGAGGGCCAGCTGACGGGCCATCCAGAGTTCATCGGCGCGCTCGCACACCGCCTGCATTTCGGTGAACGGGTTGTTGGTGAGCTGCTGGCGGAGATCCGACGGCGGCAACAGCTGCAGGTAAGTGCGTTTAAATAAAAAGCAGGGCTCGTGGTCGCCCATCAGCGCCAGCATATCGCCCAGCAATACCGACGGGTGGCGGTCACCCTGGCCAGTCATCCGTTGGATCTGGGTCGCCCGCTCGGCCTCGCTGAGGCTGAACTTCCTTAGGGGAAAGGCCTTGAGACCCTCATACTTATTACCCGCCGGGGGGGGGTGGTCTGACCCGTCGCGCAGTGGCCTGGTCGAGAGCACCGATAACATAAAAGTACATGGTTGCGAGCCGGCTGTCACTCCCCGTAGTGCAAACTGCGCCTCGGCCTGGTCAAACCAGAAATCAGGGTCGTCGGTCCAAAGGGGGGGGCAGCTTCAACGCCATGGCGTGGAGAGCGGCGCGGTGGGCAGGGTCCATGGGGTGGGGTCCGGCAGGGTCCTGAGGCGGCTGCCCGGCAGGACCGGGTAGAGCGTGTTGAGGAACGTTTGGGTCTATCGCAACATGCGAGGAATTGTCGAGGGTCACCAGTGTAGTGGGTCTGGACCCAGTAGGAATCAGGCAAGATGCCAGGTAGGTATTAACAGTAATTTAATGCAGCAACAGAACATCCACACTCTCTTCAGTCTCAAGCACGAGTTATCTCTCTAGCCCCTTCAGGCAAACCCCGTAGCACTAGTCCCTTCCCCAGCCCTGTCCAACCCGTGCCGAGGGGGAAAAGTAGGCATGCAGGTGCAGGAGGCAGTGAAGAAAGCGAATGGTATGTTGGCATTCATAGCGAGGAGATTTGAGTATAGGAGCAGGGAGGTTCTGCTGCAGTTGTACAGGGCATTGGTGAGACCACTCCTGGAGTATTGCGTACAGTTTTGGTCTCCTAATCTGAGGAAAGACATTCTTGCCATAGAGGGAGTACAGAGAAGGTTCACCAGATTGATTCCTGGGATGGCAGGACTTTCATATGAAGAAAGACTGGATAGACTCGGCTTGTACTCGCTGGAATTTAGAAGATTGAGGGGGGATCTTATAGAAACTTACAAAATTCTTAATGATACTTACTTATAACATTTTTAATGATACTTACCAAAATCAACTGTTTGGAACATAATTAAGAGAGCACTGGTGAGCTGACTAATCGCAAAGGGACTGGCAGGCCAAGGAAGACCTCCACAGCTGATGACAGAAGAATTCTCTCTCGGATAAAGAAAAATCCCCAAACACCTGTCTGACAGAACAGAAACACTCTTCAGGAGTCAGGTGTGGATTTGTCAATGACCACTGTCCGCAGAAGACTTCATGAAGATATAGAGGCTACACTGCAAGATGCAAACCACTGGTTAGCCGCAAAAATAGGATGGCCAGGTTACAGTTTGCCAAGAAGTACTTAAAAGAGCAACTGCAGTTCTGGAAAAAGATCTTGTGGACAGATGAGACGAAGATTAACTTATATCAGAGTGATGGCAAGAGCAAAGTATGGAGGAGAGAAGGAAATGCCCAAGATCCAAAGCATACCACCTCATCTGTGAAACACGGTGGTGGGGGTATTATGGCCTGGGCATGTATGGCTGCTGAAGGTACTGGCTCACTTATCTTCATTGATGATACAACTGCTGATGGTAGTAGCATAATGAATTCTGAAGTGTTTTGACACATCCTATCTGCTCAAGTTTAAACAAATGCCTCAAAACTCATTGGCCGGCGGTTCATTCTGCAGCAAGACAATGATCCCAAACATACTGCTAAAGCAACAAAGGAGTCTTTCAAAGCTAAAAAATGGTAAATTCTTGAGTGGCCAAGTCAATCACCCGATCTGAAACCAATTGCGCATGCCTTTTATATGCTGAAGCGAAAACTGAAGGGGACTAGCCCTCAAAACAAGCATAAGCTAAAGATGGCTGCAATACAGGCCTGGCAGAGCATCATCAGAGAAGACACCCAGCAACTGGTGATGTCGATGAATCACAGACTTCAAGCAGTCATTGCATGCAAAGGATATGCAACAAAATACTAAACATGACTACTTTCATTTACATGGCATTGCTGTGTCCCACATTTTATGATCTGATCACACCACGTCTGAAGATACTTTATGAAAATATCTATATTTGTCAGAAACTACCAGAAACGTTAAATGAATCTATTATAACACTTATACCTAAAATAGACAAAGATCTGGAGGATCCAGGATCATATAGAGCTATAGCTCTTTTAAATACTGATCAAAAGATACTAACGAAAATATTAGCACAAAGATTAAGCACAGTTATTAATAAACTAATTCACCCCGATCAAACAGGATTTATACCAAAACGATATTCCTCATATAACCTCAGACGATTATATAATATTACTAGACCAAGTGGGCCCGTTGGGCCCGTCCTCGTAGGGTTTCCATTGTAACCGGGAGGCGGGGAGGGAGGGGGGAGGGGGACCACCTGTTTTCCCAGTACCCCTCTTTACCCGTTGTGGGATGGGAGGGGGGAGGGGAGGGGGGAGGGAGAGGGGAGGGAGGGGGTAGGGGGGAGGGAGGGGGGAGGGAGGGAGGGGAAGGGGGAGGGGAGAGGGAAGGGGGGGAGGGAGGAGGACCTCCCCTTTTCCCAGTACCCCTCTTTCCCCGTTGTGCCCGTCCTTGTAGGGTTTCCATTGTAACCGGGAGGAGGGGAGGGAGGGAGGGAGGGAGGAGGGAGGAGGGGAGGGAGGGGGGGAAGGGGAGGGCGGAAAGGGGGGAGGGGGGAGGGAGAGAGGGGAAGGTTTGAAAGAGCATCCCTCTCCCCATCAGAACTGCCTCCTCCATCGACTCCTTTAAGTCCAGGCTCAAAACCTATTTCTACTCCCTAGCTTTTGAGGCTAATTGAGGAGGTACTGTGAACTGTTTGGGAGGGGAGGGGAGGGGGGAAGGGGGGAAGGAGGGGGACCTCCCCTTTTCCCAGTTCCCCTCTTTCCCCGTTGGGCCTGTCCTCGTAGGGTTTCCATTGTAACCGGGAGGACGGGAGGGAGGGAAGGGGGAGGGAGGGAGGAGGGAGGTGTGGAGGGAGGTGTGGAGGGAGATGGGGAAGGAGGGGGGAGGGGATGGGGTAGGGGGAGGGAGAGGGGAGGGAGGGGGGTAGGGGGAGGGAGGGGGAGGGGAGGGGGGAAGGGGGGAGGAGGGGGACCTCCCCTTTACCCAGTACCCCTCTTTCCCCATTGGGCCCGTCCTCGTAGGGTTTCCATTGTAACCGGGAGGAGGGGAGGGAGGGAAGGGGGAGGGAGGGAGGAGGGAGGTGGGGAGGGGGAGGGAGGGGGGGAGGGGAGGGGGGAAGGGGGGAGTGAGGGGGTAGGGGGAGGGGGTGGGGAGGGTGGGGGAGAGGGGAGGGGGGGTAGGGGGGAGGGGGAGGGAGGGGGGAGGGAGGGGGAAGGGGGGAGGGAGGGGGCTCTCCCCTTTTCCCAGTACCCCACTTTCCCCGTTGGGCCCGTCCTCGTAGGGATTCCATTGTAACCGGGAGGAGGGGAGGGAGGGAAGGGGGAGGGAGGGAGGAGGGAGGAGGGGAAGGGGAGGGCGGAAAGGGGGGGAGGGGGGAAAGGGGGGAGGGGGGAGGGAGAGAGGGGGAGGGTGGAAAGAGCATCCCTCTCCCCATCAGAACTGCCCCCTCCATCGACTCCTTTAAGTCCAGGCTCAAAACCTATTTCTACTCCCTAGCGTTTGAGGCTCATTGAGGAGGCGCTGTGAACTGTTTGCGTGCTACTGTATGTTTCATTTTTTTCCTTAGTACCTAATCAGATGTACAGCACTTTGGTCAACGTGGGTTGTTTTTAAATGTGCTGTACAAATAAAATGGACTTGACTTGACAGCTCTTCGCAACAATGTAGCACAGGGGCATTGTGACGTCACACGCTGAATACCGCTGGGGGGGGGAAGGGGGGTCAGCTCGAGTTCATCTCACAGGGGCATTGTGACATCACAATCCGCACCGCAGCGCCCCCCTTCTGTCAAAACTTCGATAAATCAGGGGGGGCAGCACTTTTAAACCTCTGTAACTTAAAAAATATGCGTCCGAATTAAATAAAAATATCATTTTCCAGCAGCGAACCGCATGCTGATTAAGGCGGTACAAAAATCGTGGCGCTACGGTTCACCGTTTTGCCGGAATTGCCGTATTCAGCCGACATTAGTGGAATATATATATATATACACAACATCTGAGTTTTAATAGTATATAGATATATTCGAAAAGAGGTATTAATAAAGACTTAGTAATTATTTCGTTAGATGCGGAGAAAGCCTTTGACCAAGTGGAATGGTCTTATTTGTTTTCGGTTATGGAATTTTTTAATTTGGGAGAGAAGTTTATCACTTGGGTTAAATTATTATATACCAATCCAACAGCTAGAATAATAACAAATCAAATACTATCAAATAAATGTAATCTATTTCGAGGCTGCAGACAGGGTTGTCCTTTATCCCCACTATTGTTTGCACTTGCATTAGAACCTTTAGCTCAACGGGTGAGAATACATCCTGAAATATATGGATATGACACCACAAATACTGAAAATAAAATTTCTTTATATGCGGATGATGTATTACTTTATATCACAAACCCGGAAATTAGTATTCCAAATTTACTAAAATTAATAACTGAATTTGGATCATATTCAGGATATAGTATTAATTGGAACAAAAGTGAACTTATGCCGATAAGGGTAAATAATCTACATATATTACAACAATTTCCTTTTAAGATAGCAAACGAAAAAATAAAATATCTTGGAATTTATGTAACAAAAAGATTTGATTCTTTATTTAAATCTAATTTTCCGCTCTTATTGAATAAATTAAATAAAAATATTTTATATTGGAAAACATTACCAATCTCAATGATAGGTAGAATTAATGCAATAAAAATGATTTTTCTTCCACAATTATTATATCTTTTCCAAATGATTCCGATATATCTTCCTAAAATTTTTTTTAAAAAGATTGATTCCATAATCACTAACTTTATCTGGGATTATAAGAGCCATAGAATAAAAAAAGAACACTTATGTAAACCAAAAATAAATGGAGGTCTAGCTCTACCAAATTTTACGTTTTATTATTGGGCAGTCAATATTAAAAATATTAACTTTTGGTTAGTAGAGACAGATAAACAACCAACCTGGTTAAAAATGGAAAAAGAAGATTGTTCGCCCTTTGAAATTAGTTCGATTTTATTTGCCAATAATAAAATAAGTAAGAAAACCTATAGTGAAAACCTCATAATAGATAGTGGAATACGTATTTGGAAACAAATAAAGAAAACATTAAAATTGGAATGTATACCACTAGCTCTTACTATTGTAAATAACATCACATTTAAACCTTCAATGATAGATAAAGGTTTTTTACAATGGAAAAACTGTGGAATTAATAAGATGGGAGATCTCTATAGGGAAATTTTTTTCCTTTCATTTCAAGAATTACAACAAATTTATGGATTACATTCAAAAGATTACTTTAGATATTTACAAATTAGAGATTATGTAAAAGCAAATACACATGAAATTAGAAATAGAAAGACAGAGATTTTAGATGAATGTTTAAATAAACACCCAAATACAGAAAAATTGATATCATATATTTATAATATTCTACTGGAAAACGACGCTCCAAGTACAGAAATATATAGACAATCATGGGAAAATGAATTAGGTCAAATTATTAGACCTGATATATGGGATGAAAGTTTACAACACATACATCACTGTTCGCTAAATGCTAGACACTCTCTTATACAATTTAAAATATTACATAGACTACATTATTCAAAAGCTAAATTACATAGTATTTTTCCAAATATATCTGCCATTTGTGACAAATGTCAGCAATTGGAAGCTAATTTAACGCACATATTCACAAACTGTGAAAAAATCACTAAATTCTGGACAGAAATATTTAAAATAATTTCGAATGTTGTTAATTTGAAGCTGATCCCTGACTCAAACTTAATAATACTGGGAATATTAGAAACAGATCAATTAATAACAACGAATCAAAGAATTTTTATTGATTATAGTTTAATAATTGGGAAAAAATTAATACTGAAATTTTGGAAAGGTCCTACATCCCCCACAATTAAAATGTGGATTACAGGAATGTCGGAGACACTTCATCTGGAAAGATTGAGACTTGTTCTAATGGACAGGTTGAATCTTTTCAGAGGAATATGGTCTCCATTTATTGTATATTTAAAGGGTCAAAATGGCTTGGTGCGGGGACCTGACCGTGGCCTGAATAATGGAATGGAGGAAGAATTATGAATAACAAATCATGGATATATCTCCAATGATAGATAACTTTTTTAATACTCCATTCATTTCTCCAATTTGGATCTCTTATTTTTATTTTATTTTTCTCTATCTCTCCCTCTCTAAAAAAAAAAAGTATAGAAATATGTAGAACATAATTGTTAATATTAATAATATCACGAATGTATGTAATAAGTAAATTTTATTAATATGTATTTATGTTTAATAAAAATATTTATCAAAAAAAAAGAGAAGACACCCAGCAACTGGTGATGTCGATGAATCACAGACTTCAAGCAGTCATTGCATGCAAAGGATATGCAACAAAATACTAAACATGACTACTTTCATTTACATGGCATTGCTGTGTCCCAGACATTATGCTGCCCTGAAATGGGGGGACTATGTATAAACACTGCTATAATTTCTACATGGTGAAGCCAAAATGTATAAAAATGGCCTTTATTAAAATCTGACAATGTGCACTTTAACCACGTGATTTTTTTCAATAACAAATCACAAATTGTGGAGTACAGACGCAAATAAATAAATGATGGATCTTTGTCCCAAACATTATGGAGGGCACTGTACATGTGTCAATAAAGTACCATAGAAAAGCTCCAAAGAAAATAATAGTCAAGTTAGACAGTGTAGAATGAGGCATTAATTCTGCAGAGAATAAAAACGAAACGAAAAACGAAACGCATGCATACCTTTTCTAAAATCTTGTTTCGTTCTCCTGTTTTTTGAAGTAGAGTCTTTTTGTGTACTGTGGCTTTATCAAGCACTGCCTGATCAAAGACAGGAAAATATCAGCAGATGCAACACACTTACTTTCTACTTCTTGCAAAGCAAAAGCATTTATAAACTGTCAAATTAGAAAGAAACAGTTTCTTTTATCTCAACTTTTCCTCTAAAGACAGCTTTTCTTTCTGATTGTTAATTTCACAAGTAACTCTACATCTGAACAATCTGTGTAGTACAAAAGGTGTTCCCCGATTCATCAATCGCATTATATATAATTCACATTCTGAAAACATGCATTGTAGCAGAGTTACCTGTCCAACATCGTCCCACAGAGATTCCTTCTCTGGCCTCCTAATGCAATAACTCATCCATCGTAACACTGTCCTCAATATCAGTTCTTTCCTTTACACATTAAATGGGCTAGCCTTAATATAACAGTCAGTTGTAACATTTTTATGAATTTCAATATTTTAAGCATAATATGTAAATAAACAATGTAGATGTTCTGCCATTGCAAAAAAAGGCCATAAGTACTTAAATGCTAACAAGATTGCAATCATTTTCTGGTGAAACTTAATTCACTGTTTTATTTGTTTTATTCTTTTGCTGGCTATTCACTGCCTTGTTGAGATTATCATCTACAGCAAAGTCTTCCATCGGTTTTTCCCTCAATTTATTTTACCCACTAACCTGCTCTCTGGGACAGCTATCACAGCATTCTGTACTATGTTTAAGATTTATTTTATCTATTAAACTTGTTATGGGACATCCACGAGTATACCATCAATTAACTCAGACCAATCTTCCCAATAACACGGCAATATGATATTTTCAATTATATGTGGAATAATGAGAAAAACCTCAAGCACATCCTACATTCAAATTCGCTGCAAACTGAGACAAACCTTTATACCCGAATACACTGAAGCAAATATGTTCAAGTATACAAATAGCAACCTGGATATGAAAATTGTTAACAGTAAACGTTAAACTGAAGCTAAGTGCACGGAATTGAGACAATTCAACACATATTCAAGAGCATTATCACACATAACCTGCTCAAGCATCATCAATTAGGAAAGTTACCTTCAATGTTTTGGGTTAAGAATCTTTCAACAGAACCAGAAAAGTGAGCAAAGATGGATGTTAAGTTGTAACAGAGCGAGTGATAGAGAATAAACATCTGTGACAGGATGCAGGCTGAAGTTGAAAGATAATAATCACTTTAAAAATAGCAGATGGAGGCCAAAAAGAGAAAACAAACTGAAACAATGAGGTGCATCACACATTTACAAAGAGAAAAATAAAAAGAGTAGAATAGTTACCTGAAATTGTTACATTTGATTTGAAGTCCCAAGGGTTTCCATGTACCCAGACAGACGTTCAGGTGCTGTTCCCCAAGTTTGCAATGAACAATGATGGAACCAAGTGAAAGACCAAAGATAGAGAGGAAGCAGGCAGAGAATTAAAGTGAAAAGTCATTGGAAACTATGAGCTCTGACTTGCAGATAGAGTGATAAGGGGCACTCCGTAAAATGCTCACCCAATCTGTTTCCTCCAATATAAATGTCTGAACTTCATTGGCCATTGTGTTATTGCTCACTGGTGGAATGGGTGCTTGATCATCCTGCAGCACTTGTTCTCAGATAAGTGTCTCAGGATCCATAAGCCAAACTCTTCATGCTTACATCACTTCAGTCCTTGCCTCAATTTAGCACCAGGGCCAGTGAGATCAGCTTTATGGTTCAGGCAACAATGAAGTCCTTGTTAACAGCAAACTCAGGAATTGTGTGCAGGCAGTGGGCCCCAATCGGCACAACGCTAGCTAGTCTCAAACCATTCATAATAATTCCAGTCATGGATAAAGTCAAAGCAGGTGGTCCCGGATAACACTTCAGACAAGAAAAAAAAGAGCAGCAGAAACCTTAAATTGCAGCTCCATCACAAAGTGTGCCATCAGCATCTCGGGGTAACCAATAATCAGTAATCTGAATGTACTAATCATACCTTACCGCACCTGAAGAAAGTTGACTAGTTCACCGCTTTGCCCAAAAATGCATCGTCACCATCTAAATCTTTATCAGGAATGCAATTCGATATTTACCCAGCTGGTTCAATTTCAATTGGAAAGGAGTTTAATAGGCTTTAATAGAGGATTGTGCATTTTGTTTGATCTTCCATCTGTAGCTAAAATATAATGTACAGGATATACTGCTCTAACCAACATAACTTCAACACCACCATATTTCCTTGTTACTAAAGGATGAGGACAAAAACAATCAAGTCCAACTTTCCCATCAAGTCTTAGGCTATCCAAACTTGGACGTATGATCTGAAGAAAGGTCTCGACCCGAAACATCACCCATTCCTTCTCTCCAAGGATGCTGCCTGTCCCACTGAGTTACTCCAGCTTTTTCTGTCTATCTTAGACATATGATGTTGTTCCCATAGAATTTGGTTAAACCAGTTTTCCTTTTTGATCATCTGTGCATGCATTAAGATTGCGCAGTCATTTCTGGCTCATAAACCCTGACTATAGAAAGCATCGTCTCCAGATGCATTATAGCTTGGTAAGGCAGATGCTCTGCCCAAGACCGCAAGAAATTACAGAGTCGTGGCCGCAGCCCAATCCATCAAGCAAACCAGCCTCGCCCCATTTGACGACACATTACGAAGCCTTGGTAAAGCAGTCAACATAATCAAGGACCATTCATAGCATGGTCATTCTCTTCTCCCCTCTCCTGACAAGCAGACAATACAAAAGCTTGAAAGCTTGAAAGCATGTACTACCAGATTCAAGAACAGCTTCTATTCATGTTCTCCAGAGGTACTGATTGAGAATGATCAGCCATGATCACATTGAATGGCGGTGCTGGCTCGAAGGGCCGAATGGCCTCCTCCTGCACCTATTGTTTATTGTGGTGCCTGAACTGCTGAGTTACTCTAGCACTGTGTCCTTTAATGTAAACCAGCAGTTGAGGTTCCTTGTTTCTACTATATTCTGCACTCTGGTTTGTTTATCTTTTGCACTACACAATCCCCTCTTGTATGGCATACTTTGCCTGGTTCACAGGCAAGACAAAGCTTTTCACTTTATCTTCGTACACATGAGAATAATAATAAACCAATTCGAATCAGTGGAGGTTCATAAACAATATTTTGGAATGGCATATAACTGAAATTAATGACATTATTATTGAGCTCACCATGCTCTGCAGTATTTTTAATGCTTCATATTTCCCCTCAAGTTTCTGTTGTGTTACTTCAAGCTCAGATCGTAAAATTTCTGCTTCCTGGAAAATAAAAAGGCTTCCATTCAACACAAGAATGTTATCTGGCCAACAAGATAAACGAGCTAGCTGCATTAGTGAGGACCCAAAGGGAGTACCGTGAGAGCAGTGTGATGTGTTTCACAGAGACATGGCTCCATGAGGACATCCCTAAGTTCAACACTAGTAAGGACGGCTTTCAGACTGTTTGGGCCGACAGGGACTGCAGAGTGGCAAGCGGAAAGCTGGGGGACTTGCTATTCTTGTTAACAACCAATGGTGCAACCCTGGTCACATCATGGTTAAGGAGCGTGTGTGTAGCCCGGGCATTGAATTGATGGCTGTGGGTCTCCGTCCATACTTTATACCCAGGAAATTCTCTCACGCCGTTGTGATGGCTGTTTACATTCCTCCGTCCGCCAACCCTCTGTGCGTGTGTGACGTCATCTACACAGTCACCGCGAGACTCCAGACGCAACACCAGTGGTTTCATAGCTATCTCAGGGGATTTCAACCACGTGACTCTGGACACTACCCTACCCACTTTCACTCAGTTTGTTGACTGTCTCACCAGGAATATGAAAACATTGGACCTGCTGTATGCCAATGTTAAAAGAGGCGTTCAGCTCCATAGCCCTTCCGCCACTGGGAAGATCCGACCACAACCTGGTTCACCTCCTACCTAGGTATAAGCCAATGGTCCAGAGACTGCCTGTGACCACAAGGTCAGTGAGGAGGTGGTCACAGGAGGCCTATGAAGCTCTACAGGGCTGTTTTGAGGACACTGATTGGGACGCACTCTGTCGTCCCCATGGAGAGGACATTGATGGGCTTACGGACTGTGTTACCAGCTACATAAAGTTCTGTGTGGATAACGTTGTCCCTGAGGACACACTCTTTCCCCAACAACAAGCCCTGGGTCACCAGTGACATGAAGGCCCAAAGAAGAGGGCCTTCAGGAATGATGACAGAGAGGAGGTGAAACGGGTGCAGAAAGACCTGA
This sequence comes from Rhinoraja longicauda, assembly GCF_053455715.1. Taxonomy (NCBI): domain Eukaryota; kingdom Metazoa; phylum Chordata; class Chondrichthyes; order Rajiformes; family Arhynchobatidae; genus Rhinoraja; species Rhinoraja longicauda. Next base: position 86,572,660 of record NC_135955.1, read on the forward strand.
AGGTGAGACTGAGACAGGAGGAAGCCGGAGTGTAAACTTCAGCAGCACAACACGAGGGGTGTGTGGAGCGGTTTGAAGAGCATTACAGGCAACAAGAAGAACAGTGGCCTGGGGAGGGAAAGCAATCAGGACTGGGTCAATCAACTAAACCTGTCTTTTAATTGATTTGATGGTGGGCCTCCGCCCACCCTCCCCCCTGCTCCCCGACAGTCTGTCCCCCTCAATCCCCCTGGTCCACTTCCTCTGCCCTTTGCCTGACCATCAAGGCTGAGCAGGTGAGGAAAGAGCTGAGCAGACTCTGCCCAGACAAGGCCGAGGATCCCGATGGTGTCAGCCCTAGGGTACTCAAGGCGTGTGCCAGCCAGTTGTGCAGAGTACTACAGCATATCTTCAACCTGAGCCCGAGCCTGGAGAGGGTTCCTGTGATGTGGAAGACATCCTCCCTGGTTCTGGTACCAAAGAGGATGCACCCCAGCTCCTCCAATGACTACAGACTGGTGGCGCTGACTTCACACATCAAGAGGTCCCTGGAGAGGCTGGTGCTCACTCATCTGTGACCCCTGGTTAAACCCTACCTGGGCCCCCTGCAGTTGACTCTGCAATTGTGGGCTACATCAGTGAGGGGAGGGAAGCTGAATACAGAGGTGTAGTCATCGACTTTGTTGAGTGGTGTGGGCTGAATCACCTGCAGCTCAACACCGACAAGACTAAGGAGTTTAGGAGGAGAGGAACACCCCTGTCTCCATCACTGGTGTGGATGTGCAGTTTACCAGCGAGTACAAATACCTTGGAGTGTACCTGGACAGTAAACTGGACTGGTCGAGGTATGTTGAGGCCCTGTACAAGAAGTGACAGGGCCACCTATACTTTTTGAGAAAGCTCTGCTCCTTCAATGTCTGCAGTGAGATGCTGCAGATGGCCAGCGCCATCTTCTTCGCTGCCATGTGCTGGGCCAGCAGGGCGAAAGCTGCAGACAACAATAGGGTTGACAAATTCATCAGGAAGGCTGGTTCCGTCCTGCAGGCGGAGTTGGATTTATGGGTGGTGGTCTTGGAGGGGAGGATGCTCTGCAAACTGCAGAGTATCCTGGACAATACAGCTCATCTCCTCCATGACACACTGGTCAACCTGAGGAGTACCTTCAGCAACAGACTGGTTCTAGCAAGATGCAGGACGGAACGCTGCAGGAGATCCTTCTTTCCCGTGGCTATCGCACTTTACAACTCCTCCCCCTTCTGTTGTGGGGTAGACTGAGACTGACTCCCCCCCCCCTCCCTCCCCACCCCCTCAATCTTTGCACATCCCCAAAGTCTTACCACCTGTCCCTTTAATTTCATGTTTCATGTAATTTGTGTTTTTTTATGACTGTTGGCAAATTAATTTCCGGCCTGGGATAAAGTTTTATCATATCGTATCGTAAGAAGATAATCAAACTTACACTGAAACAAGGTTGGAATACTGTTTCACTAATAGTTCTTAGACTGGTCAGTGTACATTCAACCTTAAGGAAGAATTTTTTTATGTACCACTATTAAATGTTACAATGAAATTCCTGAGAGTTTACCAATAAGCAAATTATACAGAATCAATATTACAACACAATGATCTTGAATGTCTGCTCATTAAAAATATGCATTTCGTTCAAATAATTTATTTAAAAAGAGATGATGGATTGGTATGATTTTCTTTGTATGCTTAGAAGTTCGAAGCAAAAGTATGAAAGGAATCAAGGAGTATTATTTACACCATCATTTAATTAAAAAGCACTTCTTTGGCCTTGGGGAGTTCTAAAAAGTAGATAATTTTAGATCAGATTTTTATGCACACCAAACCCAAGACTACTAAGGAATCTCTTAACAGGCACAATTGATTTCTCATTTATACTTTTAATACTTTTTCTTAAATGGAACTAGGTTAAAAAACTAGATTGAGCAAATTTTTTGTTGTTGTTACTGATTTGAAGTGTTCAATTTCTGTCATCATTAATTTCAGTCGAAGTTTTCATTTTCAGTGTACTTCACATGTTTAACCATACTTTGGTACATACTACTACAAGAACTAGGTTATCCTTTGGTCAAAATGAACTAGTTCTAAATGCGAGTTCTCACAGAGTGAGATTACCACTCCTTAATATATATTTTTTAATCACCTGCATCACTTCCAGGAGCCTCAGTTTTAGTTCTTCATTTGACACTTCAACTTCTGTACCTATGAAAGCAATATGATTTTAAAAATAATGATTGTGCAATGCATTACGCTAATAAATAAGTTAACTTTATCGAAACAATTTAGATTCCATTCAACATTTCCCTTAGAAACAAATAATATGCTCACTGATTTATTTATTTTTTGCTAAAAGGAACCTTGCTCTCCGCAATTCAGTTGTGTTGTTTCCTGTGGTAAACATTTCAAAAATAATTTAATTGGCTGCAAAAGATTTCTGGGACATCCTGGAAATTATGAAAGGTTATATGTAATTACAAGTTTGTTCATGATTAGTTTTCAGATAATTTAAAAATTACAAATAACCTTCCAAACAAAAAAATAATGAAGCAGGGCATAACTAATTTGGAGAACGATGCCAATTAACCATCTTTGAAAAACGGATTGATCTCACAAAACACAAGGCTGGAGGAACTCAGTGGTCAGGTAGCAACTATTGAGGGAATGGACAGGCAACGTTTCGACTGAAGGATCAAAACTTGAAACATGATCTGTCCATTCCCTCCACAGATGCGCCTTAATCCGCCAAGTTCCTCGAACACTGTGTTTTGGTCGAGATTCCAGGATCTGCCATCTGTTGTGTCCACAAAATGCTTCTGTTTATTTGCCAATGCTCAAAACTCAAACTCTCTTTATGTGAAACAGAGACCAGAACATTTTCCTGCAGATGCATTCAGATTGAGTACAGAGCTCCAATATTAAAGAATCAAAATACAACCAGAGAAGTCTGAACAAATTTTAAAATACAGTTGCACCTTTATTATTGAAAGTCTTGGAAGTGAAAATCAGGTGTGCAAATTATTTGAGGAATAAAACAGTCAGAGATTAGTCAAACACCGGGTGGCGCCACGTGCAGTGGCTGCCTCCCAACAGTCTGTCTGTCCTTTCTTCTTTTTGTTAGTTTTAGTATGTGTTAAAAGTATGTTTTAGTGTTCCTTGGTTTGTTTTATGTGGGGTGTGGAGGGGGTGGGTTGGGGGAAACTTTTTTTCAATCTCTTACCACGGCGGAGATGCGATTTTTTTTCCTTATCGTATCTCCGTCCCCACTGCAGCCTAACATTGTGGAGTTAGCGGCCTTTCCTAGAGACCAACCCGGCACTCCAAGCCGCGGGACTTTAACATCGCGGAGCCTGCGATCCCTTTGCCGGGGATCGAAGCTCCAACCGTGGGGCCTGTAGATTTTAATGTCGTGAAGCCCGCGTTCTCTGGTAAGAAGAAGCCGACTCGGGAGCTCCATGCCGCGGAGAGAGTTTCAACCGCCCCGACGCGAGTTTCGATCACCTTGACGGGGTCTTTGATCGCCCCGACAGCAGATGGTTTGACTGCCCCGACTGCGGGAGAACAACAGGAAGAAGATTGAACTTTATTGCCTTCCATCACAGTGAGGAATGTGGAATCCACTGTGATGGATGTTTATGTTAACTTTTATGTGGTTGTGTATCTTGTTGCTTTTCACTTAGGATGGCTGTATGGTGACTCATATTTCACTGTACCTTAATTGGTACATGTGACAATAAACTGACCTGGAAATATATTCGTAAAGCAACTTCAATTAGATTCAACCCCTTATTTACACCTTATGCTTCATATGTTTATTGATCTGCTTTTTTATTATTCTTCCTTGGATGAGTAAGCTCAGCTTGACTTATTTTGTACCTCTAACTTTCAAAATAAGTATATTTAAACCAACAACCAGAGGAGGAAATAGATTTTTATCTTAAGCAATGTTATTTGTACTGTATTCACTTGATGAAATAAATGTAATCTTTTGCAGTGCAGTAGAGCATTGTGCTACTTTATGGATTTATCAAAAAGCACAGAAACAAATCTCATCATAATCAATTCAAAACCTGTGTGTGCAAATAATTTAATTCCATCCCTTATTAACAGTAGTTTTAACTTGACTATTTTAGGATAAATGCAAACATTCCACTGGGATTGGTAATCAATACTACTCCACAAAAGCTAATGAGTACAAAAACATAAGGATTTCAATCACCAAAACCAGTTTTTAGCATTAAGCATTTTTCTACTGTGGTACACATACTCAAGTGTTAACATTAAAATATCGCAACTATTCAAATCTTCAAAGCAACACACACAGGCATTAATATTCTGAAAACATTCATATTTACCAATATTGCTCGATCGCCTGCTGATACTAGTCACATCAGAATTCATAAGCTGGTGGAAGGAATCGTAAATGCTGCCGTTTTTGGTCCAACAGAAACATGGAAGCTCATTCTTTTCATCCTTTTTTATATTTCTACCAAGTACATCACCATTGCAATCTGATCCTTGTCTCGATCTTGAAGCCTCAGCAATTGAATGTTGCTGATCATAAATTCCGCCAGGCTTCCTTCTAAAACCGTCACCCAAATCGCCATTCGACATATCATCTTCCTCTTTTGCTTTCCCATTTGGTACTCCATGCATTTCAGACATTAGGATCAGTTGTATAGATCCACCAGCTCAATTAGCTACGCAGAAACAAAACTGAGAAAACAAAAATGTTAAATTAAGACCATTAACAAAAAAAAGGGCAAAGACCTGCTTCTGAAGAACAAGTTAAAAAATCTAAAATACAAATGACAATTTGTGTGCATTGAGATTTAAACACAAAACGAATAAAAGGAGATTTTAGCTCAGACCTTGCTGAGAACTGCTTGAACTTCCAGCATTCAAAAACAAATGCAAAGCATTGCCTATTCCCTGGCTGCAATTTGTCTAAATAATTAATGCAGTCTCGCAGTAAAGGACAAACTTGCTGGAATCTCCCCAAGCATTTAATCTTGGCATTTGGACTTGGCAGAGGATCCACTTGGATGAAGATTGTTACGACTGCAGAGATGCCAGGCATGGTATGGCAAATTACGTTTATACATATAGTTGTCTGCACGTTTTTATTAGAAGCGTTTTTGTTCATATTTGAAGAGCTAAAATGATTTTATAGAGTTTGATTTTGGAAGTCAATTCGGTAAAATTGAAAAAAATGCGGTTGATGGAGCTAATCTAGAGGTGTGGCCTCACTTCATGTCAAATGATTTCACAAGCACAGGTTTGTTCAGCCCCACCCTAGTGACTGGTTTATGTTGCATTGTAAAGGCCTCACCTATGGAATGTGGACATTTTTACCAACAATTTAATTGTGCATAAGGCAAACACGAATGGACATATACCTTTCAGAGACTTTGCCTCTTTCTTGTTCTTCACCTACTGTCTTCTCACAACCCAACAGGTATGAGCCGACACACAGGAATAATATTCAACCAGGAATTAATGATATTTAACCAGTGGCCTTGCAGTTCCACTGGCACCAATATTTCTGATAAAAACAGGAGAAAAGTCATATAATCTCCTAAAATGTTTCATAACTGAGGAACCTCATGCCTGCGAACATGAAGGAATCTAAGTAACCCGAGCATTTTCATCTTACTCAAGCATTTTTTTGGAGTTTTGAAAATTATTGTACTCATTATGCATTTTTCTTTTGTACAAAATCCTTCTCAACTTCATCATCCCTTAGCTTTCACAGATGCTGCTAAACTGACAGAGTTCTTCCAGCAATTTGTTTCTGGTCTTGAGTCTAGCATCTGCAGTCTCGTGTCTCAAGTTCATCACTTCACATTTGTAAGAAATGTAATTTCTTAAAATTGTTCTCCACAACAAATGCTGAATTAGGTATAAAAATCAAAAAGAGCAATGGGTCCAAAACTGGCTCCTAGATTCTGATCAATGCACCTGTAATTTCTACCTATATTGAAAGAAGTAACCCGAGATGCATTCCATCTGGTCTGGTCTTCCAAACTCTCAATAATGCTAATAAAACAGATTGTGCAGTTCAAATTAAGAAACTTCCAATTGCCTAAGCTTTGATAACAAGGACCTCTTACTAGTACTACTAGTTGGCTACCACTACATCCATTTTATTCACAAAATGCTGGAGTAACTCAGCAGGTCAAGCAGCATCTCAGGAGAGAAGGAATCTCTCCTGCAATGCTGCCTGACCTGCTGAGTTACTCCAGCATTTTGTGAATAAATACCTTCGATTTGTACCAACATCTGCAGTTATATTCCTACACCACTACATCCATGAAGTTCTGTCATGAAGTTTACTCCAGACTCAGTGATTCTAAATTATCTGTTAGCCTCCCATTCTCTAATTTTTGCCCATCCAATTGTTTTTTTCCACATCTTAATCCAGATATATCTGGCAAGTATCTAGATTTATCTTCCCTTTTCCCCACCAAATGTTTTACTTCTGTAAGTTGTTGCAAAGTTATTTTCTTTTCCCAACCATGAAAGGTAACTCAAAGCGATTACATTTGTATTTTAAAAGTTTCCTTATATTCAAATTCATACAGTGCCCTCCAAAATGTTTTGGACAAAGACCCATCATTTATTTATTTGCCTCTGTATTCCACAATTTAAGATTTGCAATAGAAAAAAATCACATGTGGTTAAAGTGCACATTGTCAGATTTTAATAAAGGCCATTTTTATACATTTTGTTTCACCACGTCAAAATTATAGCAGTGTTTATACATAGTCCCCCCCCATTTCAGGGCACCATAATGTTTGGGACGCAGCAATGTCATGTAAATGAAAGTAGTCATGTTTAGTATTTTGTTGCATATCCTTTGCATGCAATGACTGCTTGACGTCTGCGATTCATGGACATCACCAGTTGCTGGACGTCTTCTCTGGTGATGCTCTGCCAGGCCTGTATTACAGACATCTTTAGCTTATGCTTGTTTTGGGGGCTAGTACCCTTCAGTTTTCTCTTCAGCATATAAAAGGCATGATCAATTGGGTTCAGATCAAGTGATTAACTTGGCCACTCAAGAATTGACCAATTTTTACCTTTGAAAAACTTCTTTGTTGCTTTAGCAGTATGTTTGGGATCATTGTCTTGCTGTAGAATGAAGTGCTGGCCAAAGAGTTTTGAGACATTTGTTTGAACTTGAGCAGATGAGATGTGTCTATACACTTCAGAATTCATTATGCTACTACCATCAGCAGTTGTATCATCAATGAAGATAAGTGAGCCAGGACCTTCAGCAGCCATACATGCCCAAGCCATAACACCCCCACCACCGTGTTTCACATATGTGGTATGCTTTGGATCTTGGGCAGTTCCTTCTCTCCTCTATACTTTGCTCTTGCCTTCACTCTGTTATAAGTTAATCTTCATCTCATCTGTCCACAAGACCTTTTTTTCCAGAACTGTGGATGCTCTTTTAAGTACTTCTTGGCAAACTGTAACCTGGCCATCCTACTTTTGCAGCTAACCAGTGGTTTGCATCTTGCAGTGTAGCCTCTGTATTTCTGTTCATTAAGTCTTCTGCAGACAGTGGTCATTAACAAATCCACACCTGACTCCTGAAGAGTGTTTCTGATCTATCAGACAGGTGTTTGGGGATTTTTCTTTATTATTGAGAGAATTCTTCTGTCATCAGCTGTGGAGGTTTTCCTTGGCCTGCCAGTCCCTTTGCGAATAGTAAGCTCACCAGTGCTCTCTTTCTTCTTAATGACGTTCCAAACAGTTGATTTTGGTAAGCCGAAGGTTTGGCTGATGTCTCTAATGGTTTTTAATTCTTGTTTCTCAGTCTCATAATGGCTTCTTTGACTTTCATTGGCACAACTTTGGTCCTCATGTTGATAAACAGCAATAAAAGTTTCTAAATGTGATGGAAAGACTGGAGGCATTTAAACACACCTGAGCAATTGCAAACACCTGTGAAGCCATGTGTCCCAAACATTATGGTGCCCTGAAATGGGCGGACTATGTATAAACACAGCTATAATTTCTACATGGTGAAACAAAAATGTATAAAAAATGGCCTTTAATAAAATCTGACAATGTGCACTTTAACCACATGTGATTTTTTTCTATTACAAATCTTAAATTGTGGAGTACAGAGGCAAATAAATAAATGATGGGTCTTTGGCTGAAACATTATGGAGGGCACTGTACATGCCCTCATGTACATCATTCTATTACAACTACTGCCACAACAGCAATATATATTTCTCACCCTTTAAAATCCATATTATTGTCATCACCGAAGAATTTACATGGTATGATTTTACCTCATTAATCTGTTCTTACGTGATCCCACCGTCAGTTTTTTCCAAAACAAAGAATCAAAATCTACCCAACACAACTGCAACATGGAAAAAAATAATACACAATGAATTCCAAATGTTAAGAGCATAATTCTGGTCAGGTGATACAATTCCTTTAATGGAAATATAAGCAGTAGCAATAAAATGAGAATTATTGTTTGTTTATGTCACTTAAATTTTCTGCTTAGACACAGAGCTATAAAGCACGACAACAGGCTCTGTACCCATTTATCCATGTCAACCAAATTAGCATTCTGGGCGAGACCAATTTGCCCGAATTTGTGTATGTGTATGTGTATATATATATATATATCTGTCTAAACGTCTTTTGAAAGCCGTAATTGTATCTACTTCCATGGCTTCCCATGGTAGCTAATTCCAGATCTAGATCAGTGAAAAGATTGCCTGAGGTCCTTCTTACATCTCTTTCTTCTCGCCTTAAGCCTATGCTCTCTGGTTTTTGAATATTCTATCCTGTGGAAAAAGACTGAGTGTTCACTCTATCCATGTCCCTCATGATCTGGTATATATCAATAAGGTCACTCATCAGCCTCTTATGCTCTAACAAAACAAGTACCAGCTTGTCCAAACTCACCATATAACTCAAGTCCGCAAGACCCAGTAATAATCTGGGGGTGAATCCCTTCTGCACCCTTTCCACTTAATGACATCCTTCCAATAGCTGGTCGATCAGAACTGCATACAGAAATGCTAACTCCTAGTGTGGTCTCACCAACAACTTGTACAGCTGTAGCATGACATCCCAACTTTTATATTCAACACCCTTTCCAATGAAGGCAAGTGTACCTTCTTCACCACCCTATTCAACTGAATTGCACTTTCCGAGAAACATGCACCTCTACTTCTAGATCTCTCTGTTCCCTAACACTCTCCAGAGCTCTACCATTTATTGTGTAAGTCCTGACCCAGAGGATCGGGAAGGCATCTACAACTCTCGTCCGTCTCACAACTCGAGTGTGGACCAATCCAAAGTTGACAGTGAAGACAAAGATAGCAGTCTACAACGCCCGTGTCAACAGCATGCTGCTGTACAGCATTGAGACATAATAATAATAATAATATATTCCTTTATTCGTTCCCACACTGGGGAAATTTACAGTGTTACAGCAGCAAAGTGGATAGCAAGAGAGCAAGAGATCATTCATTATAAATAAAAGATACATAAATTGTCATTTGTTTCCGTATGTTCTTAGCTGTTATTGTTTACTCATCTGCTGGGAGCAGTGCTGGTTGTGCAGTCTCACAGCAGCGGGAAGGAAGGACCTCCTATATCTCTCCTTCACGCACTTGGGGTGAAGGAGTCTGTCACTGAAGGAGCTACTACAGTGTCCTGCTTGGGGTGGGAGTCGTTGTCCAGCAGCAATGTTAGCTTTGCCATCATCCTCCTCTCTCCCACCACCTGCACTGAGTCGAGGGGGCAACCCAGGACAGAGCTGGCCTTCCTGACCAGCTTGTCGTGTCTCTTCCCTTCCGCCGCTGAGATGCTGCTGCTCCAGCAGACCACTCCATAGAAGATGGCCGATGCAACCACCGTGTTGTAGAAGGTCCTTAGGAGTGCCCCCTGCAATCCAAAGGACCCGAGTCTCCTTAGCAGATAAAGTCTGCTCTGGCCCTTTCTGTATAGCGCATCGGTATTTTCAGTCCAGTCCAGTTTATCGTTGAGGTAGACACCCAGGTACTTATAAGAATCCACCCTCTCGATGTCCATTCCCTGGATGTTCACCGGTGTCGGGGGGACCAGGCTGCGCCTGTGGAAATCTACCACCATCTCCCTGGTTTTCCCCACGTTGATCCGGAGACAGTTCAGCTGGCACCAGTCCACAAACTCCTTGATCAGTTCTCTGTACGCCCTGTCCTCGTCGCCCGTGATGAGACCGACGATAGCAGAGTCGTCAGAGAACTTCTGTAGATAGGAGTTTGCAGAGCTATGCCTGAAGTCCGCTGTGTACAGGGTGAACCGGAATGGCGCTAGCACTAGACTACATATGCCAGACTGGAGAGAAGACTCAACACCTTCCACCTTAGATGCATCCGCCGTATCCTGGGTATATCCTGGCAAGACAGAGTGTCCAACGCCGAGATTCTGTCTCGCGCTGGCCTTCCGAGTATGTACACTCTACTCACGCAGCGCAGGCTGCTGTGACTGGGCCATGTCCACCGCATGGAGGATGGCCGTATTCCAAAAGACATCCTCTATGGAGAGCCGACATATGGGAGGAGAACCATCGGCCGCCCCCAGCTACGTTACAAGGATGACTGCAAGAGAGATTTGGTGCTCGACATCGATGTGGAGTCCTGGGAGAGCCTTGCAGCTGGCCGTACGAGGTGGAGAGGTAACCTGAACCAACATCTCAAAATGGGGGAAGAGAAACTGACGAACGCAGCGGTAGACAAGTGGGCACGCAGAAAGGAGCGCAGCAACTTCAACAGACCAGAGACCACACACAAATATGACCTTTGCGACAGAGACTGTCACTCCCGCATTGGTCTCTTCAGCCACAAGCGACGCTGCTCTAGCCGAGGTGTGGAGCAAGCAGCCAACTAGGATGCATCACCCATGGTCAGCCATGACCGAGGGGGCCTCAGCTAAGCTAAGCCTGACCCAGTTTGACATAACACCATAACAGCAACACCTTACACTTGAAATCCTTCCTCATTGGCCACTGTGCCACCAATTTCAGTGTCAACTGCAAATTTACTAACAATGTTAAATACACTGTCATCCAAATCGTTAACATATTTAATAAAGAGCAGTGTACCCAGCACCAAGTCCTGCGGCACTCCACTGATCACTGGCCTGCAATCAGAAAAGCAATCCTCCAGAACTACCTTTGACTCTTTCCTCCAAGCTAATTTTGAATCCAATTTATTAGATTCCAAGTGATCTAACCTTGCAGGCCAGCCTACCATGTGGTTTCTTGTCAAAGGCTTTGCTAAAATCCTTATAATGTCCACTGCTATGCCCTCATCACTTATCTTGATGACATCTTCAAAAAAAACTCTGATCAGATTTGTGGGACACGATTCCCACGCACCAAGGCATGTTGACCATCTCTGCCAACGCAAATCCTGGTAGATCCTGTCTCTCAGAATCCCCCCCAAAAACTTTCCCACCACTGACATCATGCTCACCAACCTGTTGTTCCCTGGCTTTTACTTGCTGGCCTTTTTAAATAATGGTACAATACTAGCCACCTTCCAGTCTTCTGGAATTTCACCTGTGGCTAAAGATGATGCAAACATCTCCACAAGTATCTCCCTAATATTCTCCCTAGCTTCCCACAAGGTTTGACACTTAAGAGTCATAGAATCATACAGTAATGAAACAGACCCTTTGGCCCAACTGGTCCATGACAACCAAGATGCCCCATCTTAGCTAGTCTCCGTTTAGCTCAGTTTATAGGCATGTGTACCAAGGTACAATGTAAAGCTTTTGTTGGGTGCTATACAGTCAACAGAAAGACAATACATGATTACAATCAAGCCATTTACCGTGTATAGATACATAAAGGAATAATGTTTCGTGCAAGGTAAAGCCAGCACATTTGCCTTATCCTTCTAAATCTTTCCAAACCATGTACCTCCCACAATGATCTTCTCTGGCAACTCGTTCATATACCCACCATGCTCTGGGTGAAAAGGTTGCCCCTCAGGTTAATATTAAATCTTGCCCCTCTCACCTTAAACCTATGTCCTCGGGTTTTTGATTCCTCTACCTACGTAAAAGACTGTGCATTCATCCTATTTATTGTCCTAATGATTTTATACACCTCCATAAGATCAACCCTCAGCCTTCTGCTCTGTAAAGGATAAAGTTCTATTCTGCTGAACCTCTCCCTAAAGCTCAGCACCTCAAGTCCTGGAAACATTCTTGTAAATCTTCTTTGAATTTTTTTCCAGCTTAATGGCATCCTTCCTAGAGCAGGATGACCAAAACTAAACACAATACATCAAATGCGACCTCACCAACATCTTGTACAACTGTAACATAACGTCCTAACTTCTATACTCTCGTTGTACCCCTGTACAATGACAATAAAGATATATTGTATTGTATAATCAATACCCTAACTGATGAAATCCAATGTAGCAAAAAACCCTCTTTACCACCCCATTTATCTGTGACATCACTTCTGGAACTATGTATCTGTACTCCTAGTTCCCTCTGCTCTCCAACACTCTGCAATTCACTGTGAAAGTTAGTTTAGTTTAGTCCTGCCCTGGTTTGACTTTCCAAAATGCCTTGCACTTATCTCATTAAATTCTTTTAGCCATTCCTCAGTCCACTTGCCCAGCCGATCAAGATCATCCTGTAATTTTTGATAACCATCTTAATTGTTCTAGATAACCCCACATTGGTGCCATCTGCAAACCCGCTAATCATGCCTTGTACATTTTCATCCAAATTATTCATATAAACCACGAACAGCAATGGGCCCAACCCAGAGCCTCAAGCCACTTGATTAGACCCTCGGGATTCATCCACGTTAATTTGCTTTCAAACTACCAATGCTCCCTCTTTGGTAATTTGCACATGGTATAAGACATCGCAACTCGTATACGTCAATTTATTAGCTTCCATGATCTTTTTCACTGTAAAAAACTGATGAGAAATATTTATTTAATATCTTCCCCATCTTGTGAGACTCTACATAAAGATAGCCATCCTGATCTTAAGACTTATTATCTCTCTGGCTGCCCTTTTAATCTTAATATAGATCTGGAGAATCTCATTTCCCTTTACCTTGGTTGCCAGCTCCATTTCATGTCCTCTTTTTGCCCTCCTGTTTGCTTTGTTAAGTGTACTCCTACACTTCTTATACTCACCAGTGGATTTGCTTGATGTTGATTTAACATCTGAACCAGTACCATCCTTCTCCATAATTACTTTAAAACTAATAGAATTATTGTCCCTGGAGCCAAAGTGGTCCCCTACTGATACTTCAATCATTTGTTCTATTTCATTCACCAAGAGCAGATCCACCCTATTAGGGTTCCCTATATATTGATTATGGAAGCTTTTGCACACAGTTACCTCTAATATTACCCTGTTATTCTTATAGCAATCTGACTCCACTAATTCCTGATGACTAAAGGCAGGCCTATAATACAGTCCTGAAGTCATCATTCCCTTTTTGTTTGTGTAGGAAGGAACTGCAGATGCTGGTTTAAACTGAAGATAGACACAAAATGCTGGAGTAAATCGGCGGACAGGCGGCATATCTGGAGAGAAGGAATGGGTGATGTTACGGGTCAAGTCTGAAGAAGGGTCTCGAGCCGAAATGTCACCTATTCCCCTTTTTGTTTCTAAATACAGTTATACCCATATAGCCTCAATAGACAATAGGTGCAGGAGTATTCCATTCGGCCCTTCGAGCCAGCACCATAATTCACTGTGATCATGGCTAATCATCCACAATCAGTACCCCGTTCCTGCCTTCTCCCCACATCCCTTGACTCCCTATCTTTAAGAGCTCTATCTAACTCTCCCTTGAAAGCATCCAGAGAATTGGCCTCCACTGCCTCCTGAGGCAGAGAATTCCACAGATTCACAACTCTCTGGGTGAAAATCGTTTTCCTCATCTCCGTTCTAAATGGTCTATCCCTTCTTCTTAAACTGTGGCCCCTGGTTCTGCACTCCCCCAACATCGGGAACATGTTTCCTGGCTCTAAGGTGTCCAATCCCTTAATAATATTATGTTTCAATAAGATCTCCTCTCATCCTTCTAAATTCCAGTGTATACAAGCCCAGTCACTCCATTCTTTCAACATGACAGTCCCGTCATCCCGAGAATTAACCTTGTGAACCTACGCTGCACTCCCTCAATAGCAAGAATGTCCTTCCTCAAATTTGGAGATCAAAACAGCACATAATACTCCAGGTGTGGTCTCACTAGAGCAAGTCAGCTGATGAAAATAAATTGTTCTTTTAACAGACATAAAACCAATAACAATAAATTACAAATGCAGGCAATTCTTTTTCACCTGTAACCTTTTCCTTATTACAGACCCAAATCCTGTGATCTACTAACGTATGACAATGTCAATAATCTCAACATTCGAGATTTAGAAATATTGCCATACTTAATAAAAGACCCACATAAACAATAGAGAATAGGTGCAGGGGTAGGCCATTCAGCCCTTCAAGCCAGCACCACCATTCAATGTGATTATGGCTGATCATTCTCAATCAGTACCCCGTTCCTGCCTTCTCCCCATACCTCCTGATTCCGCTATCTTTAAGAGCTCTAACTAGCTCTCTATTGAATGCCCTTTATAATAAGGAGCTCTTTATAACAAAATATTATAAAGTTGCATAAATTATCATCAACAATTGTAAACTTCATTCCTACTCTGGAGAATTTAACAACGCCACATCACCGATCAGTAGCTGCAACTTTTTATTTGGGGATGATGGCAATCTCAGTGACAATTGCAGAAAAAACGAACAAATTTCAGATCTATATCAAATTTCCAGCCTCTGCAGTCTCCCGCCGCCACCACCCCACAGTTTCATAGACTAACCCTTTTACTGTAAGAAACTACAATGTTTTAACAGAATACGTTAGTCGGGGAGGGGTAAATAATACCTTGCTGTTTTTTGTTGTTGGGGGGGGTAAATAATACCTTGCTGTTTTTTGTTGTTGGGGGGGGTAAATAATACCTTGCTGTTTTTTGCTGTTGGGGGGTGGGTAAATAATACCTTGCTGTTTTTTGCTGTTGGGGGGGGGGGTGTGGGGTAAATAATACCTTGCTGTTTCTTGCTGTTGGGGGGTAAATAATACCTTGCTGTTTTTTGCTGTTGGGGGGGGGGTAAATAATACCTTGCTGTTTTTTGCTGTTGGGGGGGGTAAATAATACCTTGCTGTTTTTTGCTGTTGGGGGGGGGGGTAAATAATACCTTGCTGTTTTTTGCTGTTGGGGGGTGGGGGGGGGGGTAAATAATACCTTGCTGTTTTTTGCTGTGGGGTGGGGGGGTAAATAATACCTTGCTGTTTTTTGCTGTTGGGGGGTGGGGGGGGGGTAAATAATACCTTGCTGTTTTTTGCTGTGGGGTGGGGGGGTAAATAATACCTTGCTGTTTTTTGCTGTTGGGGGGTGGGGGGGGGGGTAAATAATACATTGCTGTTTTTTGCTGTGGGGTGGGGGGTAAATAATACCTTGCTGTTTTTTGCTGTGGGGTGGGAGGGTAAATAATACCTTGCTGTTTTTTGCTGTGGGGTGGGGGGGGTAAATAATACCTTGCTGTTTTTTGCTGTGGGGTGGGGGGTAAATAATACCTTGCTGTTTTTTGCTGTGGGGTGGGGGGGGTAAATAATACCTTGCTGTTTTTTGCTGTGGGGTGGGGGGGTAAATAATACCTTGCTGTTTTTTGCTGTTGGGGGGGGGGTAAATAATACCTTGCTGTTTTTTGCTGTTCCTCCCTCTGAATGGCTTGTTTAATCAGAAATACATTGGAGCAAATGCAATCAGCAAACTAAATAATTCGGTTTCCATGTTCTGAAAAGGAGTTCCTTCCAGTCTGAAGAAGGGATGGGACCTGAGACCTTGCCTGTCCATTTTACTTGCCTCCACAGATGTTGTCTCTACCGAAAGAGGTTGGACAGGTGTGGGCGATGCTGAGCCTCAGCTCTGCTCTTCCCCGGCAACTTCACTCCAGGTGTGGGCGCGCTGTTCCTCAAACGTCAAGGAAGCGGGGAACTTCTCACTTGTAAGCTCGGAGGATAACCTATTGATTGCCTGGGCGGTGAGGGTGTTTACAGAAGCAGCTGAATGAGAGGCGCCGTGTGAGAGGGACGAGGCAGACAGGGCTGTCGGCCAGCGCAGCGGTTGGCACAGGTACGTTCAAAATGGCTCCTCCTGGGGCCTGCTCCCCTGGACACCACCCTCACCTCACTTTACCTCAGTGTGCTGGTCAGACCACTCTTGTCGCCCTCCCCACCACCAACCACCACACACTTAAAACTTGTTTCTTACCGAACCGGATCCTGGAAACTCTTCCACTCCCTCCGAAAAATGGCCGAAGTGCCTGATCACATGGCTGGCCCGCCTTCCAGTGATGTCACCTCCCCCAGGATGGGATGGGAAGAATGCTGCAACCAACTACACCTTACACTTTACCTTACACCACATCCCCGGGCACTTTCCCCTGCAACCGCAGGAGATGCAACACCTGTCCCTTTCCCTCCCCCCTCAACTCCATCCAAGGACCCAAACAGTCTTTCCAGGTGAGACAGAGGTTCACCTGCACCTCCTCCAACCTCATCTATTGTATCCGCTGCTCTAGATGTCAACTTCATTACATCGGCGAAACCAAACGCAGGCTCGGCGATCGTTTCGCTCAACACCTTCGCTCAGTCTGCCTCAACCAACCTGATCTCCCGGTGGCTGAGCACTTCAACTCCCCCTCCCACTCATAGTCTGACCTTCTGTCATGGGCGCCATAGTGAGGCCCACCGGAAATTGGAGGAACAGCACCTCATATTTCGCTTGGGCAGCTTGCAGCCCAGCGGTATGAACATTGACTTCTCCAACTTTAGATAGTTCCTCTGTCCCTCTCTTCCCCCTCCCCCTTCCCAGTTCTCCCTCTATCTTCCTGTCTCCACCTATATCTTTCCTTTGTCCCCCCACCTGACATCAGTCTGAAGAAGGGTCTCGACCCGAAACGTCACCCATTCCTTCTCTCCAGAGATGATGCCTGAACTGCTGAGTTACTCCAGCATTTTGTGAAATAAATACCTTCGATTTGTACCAGCATCTGCAGTTATTTTCCTACCTTACACTTGTCTGGTCCTCTTCACAATAGATGGACGGAGGAGGTGGGGGGGGGGGGAGGATCTCATTGAAACCTACCAAATAGTGAAAGGCTTGGATAGAGTGGACGTGCAGAGGATGTTTCCACGAGTGGGAGAATCTAGGACCAGACCACAGCCTCAGAATAAAAGGATGTACCTTTGGAAAGGATGTTCCTTTAGTCAGAGGATGGTGAATTTGTGGACTTTATTGGCATAGGTATTTTTAAAGTGGAGATTGACAGATTCTTGATTGGTAAAGGTTTCAAAGGTTACAGGGAGAAGGCAGGAGAATGGAGTTGAGAGGGAAAAATAGATCAGCCATAATTGAATAGTGGAGTAGATTTGATGGGCCAAATGGCATAATTTTGCTCCTAGACTTATGAACATGAATACTTTGGTTCTTTATCTCTTCCACTTCCTGTGGCAATTCATTCTTTCCATATTTTCCCCAATCTGCAAACTTTTTCACATATATATTTTTTTCATTACTCCACACACACGGGCCTGACAAATATTGCCAACAGTTTCTGCTATTAGTTCAGAAGTTTATTAATATTCTATGAATCATAAACCCAGCAACTCCTTTGGAAAAGGAAAGCTTCTATCATGCAGAGAAGGTATTCGGCACTTTCATATCCCTGTCCAGGACATCATTACAATTTTAACTGTGACATAACATTAAGTCCTCTGAACAAAACTCTGTACGGAGTTTGTACGTTCTCCCCGTGACCTGCGTGGGTTTTCTCCGAGATCTTTGGTTTCCTCCCACACTCCAAAGACGTACAGGTATGTAGGTTAATTGGCTGGGCAAATGTAAAAATTGTCCCTAGTGGGTGTAGGATAGTGTTAGTGTGCAGGGATCGCTGGGCGGCGCGGACCTGGTGGGCCGAAGGGCCTGTTTCTGCACTGTATCTCTAAAATCTAAAAATAAATAAGACATTTGACCTCTGATTTTTCCCTTACAAATTAGAGTCAAATTCCAAACTGCAGCTTAAATTCTATCTTCATATTCATTGCATTGCAATGACTTTTTCCCCCAAATTGTATACTTTCTCCTTAACAAAGACACTGGCAGCTTGGTAATGTCGGGAATTCTAATTATGTTTAACTCTTGATTATCCTGGTTGAGGTTCGCATCTCTTATAGACAGTGCAAAAACACATAAAATGCAAAACACAAGGCATATTAAAAAGATGTGTTGCAAGGTACTTCATTTGTTTATTTAAATACTGTTTGCCTTTGCGTTTTATAATGGTATCCTTTTTCTTGCCTTTCCAGCACTTCAACTTCCATTTCGTCAAAATTATATTTTCATTTACAAGGGTTTGCAGGTTTATTTAGTGTGGCTCCCCAGTTTAGAAGGGTCTCAACCCGAAACGTCACCCATTCCTTCTCTCTAGAGATGCTGCCTGTCCCGCTGAGTTACTCCAGCTTTTTGTGTCTATCTTAGAATACAATGTAATAAGCTTTAAACATTGAACAAGTTTTAATATATTTATTGTATTCACCCTTGCTATGCACATGGAACAGTACAACATAGGCCCTTCAGCCCAGAAAGCCCATGCAGCACATAATTTAAACTAATCCCATGTGTCATTCTGTGTGTGGAGAAAAAAAAAAAACTTGCCTGCATATACCTTTAAATCTTTCCCCTTTTATCCTACAGTGAAGATGGTTGTGAAAAATTGCAGCAGGATCTTGCTCGATTGGCCAGGTGGGCTGAGGAATGGTTGATGGAATTTAATATAGAGAAATGTGTGGTGTTGCATTTTGGTAAGTCTAACATGGGCAGGACCTACACAGTGAATGGTAGGGCTCTGGGGAGTGTTAAAGAGCAGAGGGATCTAGGAGTGCAGATGCATAGATCCTTGAAGGTGGAGTCGCAAGTAGATAAGGTGGTTAAAAAGGCGTTTCGCACATTGGCCTTTATAAGTCAGAGTATTGAGTATAGAAGTTGCGAGGTCATGTTGCAGTTGTACAAGACATTGATGAGGCCACTGCATTTAGCATATTGTGTTCAGTTCTGGGCACCATGTTACAGAAAAGATGGTGTAAAACTGGAAAGGGTACAGAGAAGATTTACAAGGATGTTGCCAGGGCTAGAGGGTCTGAGCTATAGGGAGAGGTTGAGTAGGCTGGGACTCTCGTCCTTGGAGCACGGGAGGACCTCTTATTGAGGTGTATAAAATCATGAGAGGAATAGATTGGGTAGAAGCACAGTCTCTTGCCCAGAGTAGGTGAATCGAGGACCAAAAGACATAGGTTTAAGGTGAAGGGGAAAAAGATTTAATAGAAATCTGAAGGGTAACTTTTTCACACAAAGGGTGGTGGGTGCAGAGGAGATAGTTGAGGCAGGGACTATCCCAACATTTAAGAAACAGTTGGACAGGTACATGGATGGGACAGGTTTGGAGGGATATGGACCAAACGCGGGCAGGTGGAACTAGTGTAGCTGGGACATGTTGGCCAGTGTGGCCAGATTGGGTCGAAGGGCCTGTTTTCACACTGTTTCACTCCCTGACTCGAACAGGAGTCAGTGTTGAATGATCCCAGACTATTCCAAAATTCATGTCATTGAAAGCACCTCTAATGACAATAAGGTACACCAGGTCTGGTTTGATGAAAATAACCAGAAGTACCTGTAATTGTGGAACGAAAATGCAAAGTGTTCTTGGATTGGAAACTTTTATACATCTCATGCAAAACAGTTCCACAGGCACCTGAAGGTTCAATAAAAAACCATATCCTGAACAATAGAGGGAAAGAGTGGAGGCATGCAGTAACTAACTGATAATCATGAAAAAAGCAAATTCTTCAGCGCTGTCAGGACAGTCTGTGGTCCAACACATCTCCCAGTTGCTTCATTGTTGTCAGTTTCATATCAGGGAATTCCCTATAGAAACAGAAAATAGGTGCAGGAGGCCATTCGGCCCTTCGAGCCAGCACCGCCATTCATTGTGATCATGGCTGATCATCCACAATCAATAACCCGTGCCTGCCTTCTCCCCATATCCCTTGATTCCACTAGCCCCTAGAGCTCTATCTAACTCTCTCTTAAATCCATCCAGTGATTTGGCCTCCACTGCCCTCTGTGGCAGAGAATTCCACAAATTCACAACTCTCTGGGTGAAAAAGTTCCTTCTCACCTCAGTTTTAAATGGCCTCCCCTTTATTCTAAGACTGTGGCCCCTGGTTCTGGACTCGCCCAACATTGGGAACAATTTTCCTGCATCTAGCTTGTCCAGTCCTTTTATAATTTATATGTCTCTATAAGATCCCCTCTCATCCTTCTAAACTCCAGTGAATACAAGCCTAGTCTTTTCAATCTTTCCTCATATGTCAGTCCCACCATCCCAGGGATCAATCTCGTGAACCTACGCTGCACTGCCTCAATTACAAGGATGTCCTTCCTCAAATTAGGAGACCAAAACTGTACACAATACTCCAGATGAGGTCTTACCAGGGCCCTGTACAACTGCAGAAGAATTCCTAGACTATCTAGTAGTACTAGTATATCTAGAATTACTAGTCTATCTGCAGACTATCTAGCTGTTAGAATATAAAGCCCTTAATGTAGGAATAAATTACAATTTAATTTGTCAAGCATTGGTCCCTTTTGTTTTCTTCCAACACATTCTATGGTTGAGAATTATGTCTGATATAGGGAGCCAGGAATTTGTAGGAGGATATGGGGGAGGGATCAGACAATGCAGAGGAAGGTGCAGATTTAAACCCAATGTTTGTATTCTGTGCATCTTTATGTCAAAAAATAGATTCAATTTGTCATGATAATTCCAATTTCAGATAAAAATGTTCACACCTCTGTTGCTTGGTTGTAAATATTTATGGTTGTAAGTTGAATAAATGGAATAAACTGAAGCAATTGCATAATGCATAAGAATATTTGAAGTTCATTTTACAACAGTTTCAATGAAGAATGCCCAAAGTGACACCCTTTTTTTATTTATTAAGAAATAACCCAATTACATTTCAAAGGTTAAATTACAAAAAGATATATAATACACATTGTATGATTTGAATTATAATTTTAACTTTCTTTTCCAAAGAACAAGCAAGATATTTGGCTTAAATGTCTTAAATGAAAAAATATTAAATTTAAATGAATGGTCACATTCTCATATTGGTAGATGTCCACGTCTTGGTTTAAGAGTAAAATATCTGCAATGATTATCATATAATTCCATCCCTAAATATTTATCAAATAAGTTAATTTTCATATAGCCTACATGTTCTTTGTGTTTTCCACTGCTTAAATTACCAGTGCCTTTTCACAATTTTAGAAACAGACAGTCCAATGCAAAAACCTATCTCAGCATATTAGTTTCAATTTGTGCCAGCAAACAAGCTTCTCAGGACAAAACCTTCCATAATTGGCAGTGTTTAATTGTTATCTTTCATCCACTGTTCGACCCACGGTATAATTTGGTCTAAGTTTCCTTCCAGGTCCTCAGGCGTGTTGCTGGGCAACTGATACACAATCTCCTTTCGATAAGATTCCATAGCCTCCTCATATATGGTCTGGAAAATCTCACACTGTATGTTGTCCTGAAGTTTTTTTCCACTGTATCCCCTGAATAATGAACAAATATTGTGATGACTACAATAAAAGAAAGACGTTTTGAGCAATGTAGCTTGATTTGTTACTTTAATGTTATAAATGTTATAAAAAGTTATAAGCAACATGAAAAAAGAAAACATTTGAGAGTTTTGGAAAAATAATTTCTAGAATGCTCTATATATATACATTGTTTCAATAATGGGATAGTTCACAACAATATACTTTTATGAGAAAATTAAAAACAATAAAATTAAACAAATTATTTCCATTGTCAGATGTTTTTTTAATCCCTAAATTAAGGAATTTAATCATTATGTTTTTCAAATGATCATGGACTTGAAACACAAGAGACTGCAGATGCTGGAATCTGGAGCAACAGACAATATGCTGGAGGATTGACTAGTATCTGGGCGTGCAGCGGGTGAGGGTGGGGGAGTGTGAGAAATGGTGATGTTTCGTGTTGAATCCGTGCACCATGGCTGAGGGTGGAGAAGGAAGATAGCCAATACAGAGGCGAGGGGGAATGGTGAGAGTGGCTCCAGTCGGTGAACAGAGCAGAGGGAGAAGGAAGGCAGGCAGATGGAGCCAGGTAGGAGGGGGGAAGGGATGGAGTTGGGAGATAGAGGCAGGTGGATGACAGGTGTGTACATTTAAAGTTTTTTGTACGTAAACACAGCAAGTGGTGGGTGCCTGGAACTCAATGCCAGGGGTGAATGGCGGAGGCAAATACGATTGTGGCATTAAGAGGTTTTTAGATAGGCACATGTATGTGCATGGAATGGAGTGTTATGAACCAAGTGCAAAGGAGAATAGTTTAATCTGATATCATTAGTTTAATCTGATATCATGTCGTCATGGACGTTGTGGGTCAAAGAGACAGTTCCTGCGCTGCATTGTTCCATGTTTCTATCTTGCGAAGGTAAAGATTACACAGGTAGCATTGTTCCATGTTTCTATCTTGCGAAGGTAAAGATTACACAGGTAAAAATCCTGGATCAAATACTACACTTTTGCTTGACTAAAACGAAGGCAAATTGATGGGTTAAATATTTAACCAAGAAGGGGCGCGGCGGTAGAGTTGCTGCCTTACAGCGAATGCAGCGCCGGAGACCCGGGTTCAATCCCGACCACGGATGCTGTCTGTACGGAGTTTGCACATTCTCCCCGTGACCTGGGTTTTCTCCGAGATCTTCGGTTTCCTCCCACACTCCAAAGACGTGCAGGTTTATAGGTTAATTGGCTTGGTGTAAGTGTAAAAATTGTCCCTCGTGGGTGTAGGATAGTGTTAGTGTGCGGGGATCGTTGGTCGGCGCGGACCCGATGGGCCGAAGGGCCTGTTTTCGCGCTGTATCTCTAAAACTAAACTAAATCACTCAACTGAACCACTTGGATATGGTGTGTTCAAGATTCATAGGCCAGTGGGATAGTAGAAACATGTGAAGTAAATATTCTACTTGCCTAATTGGAACAGCATGAGTAGTAATTGTGGAGATATCGGTTGACAATCTAGAATTATGTCCATATCTGTGCCAAATAAAACTAATCTTAATTAAATAAGTGGTTTCATTGGCAGGGATCTTGCAATAGAAATAGGACAAGTGAAGTTGGATACTTTCTTCTAATTAATACTCAAAGTTGTTTCTGACAGTATGAAGTCAAAGCAAAACTGGGTCAACTCTGTTGTCGTATGCATTGTACGAGTCAATTATTAGACTATAAACAAGAAACTATAGCCTTGAAAACAATACTCACTACCAAGGCACTTGCCTCACCTTTCCCTGCAACCTCCCGAAGACCAACTCAACAAATAAGTAACATGGGGAAATAGTACATGAACACCAAGCTATTTTAGGAACACTTTAGACGAATGAACATAACAATTACCTGCTTTCTAATCGGTCATACAAAATTGAATTATCTGTTCGAAGGACAAAGATAATGTGGAACCAGCGCTCTGGAAAGAAGTCACACCCATGGTAATCGACAATTACTCCACCTTCACTCATTTTCTCCTCAAGTTCATCAATCACCTGCAAAGCAAATTCCATTTGGAGAAAGATTTGTCACAATAAAATGGTGGATTACATGCACAAAATCTCTCAAAATACAAACAAGAGGATCATCGCCAGTTCACCACTATTTGCTATCGTATTCTAATGAAACCCAGTCTCTACAGTGGTTCATTGAAAAAAAGTTCAATGGATTAATGAATAAATGCATTAGCCCGAGTCTGGTCCATGCAGAGCAGAATTGTCACAACCCCAATTCAGCTTCAAACCAGAGACATTAGCTGTTATTTTTATGAAGGCTTTACATTTTAAGGCAGGTAGAAGCGATGGAGCAGAATGAAAGGCCAAGGGTAGTTGAGGTGTGGATTCACAAGGAATTGCACCGGGTGGCGCTGTCAACGATGGCAACCTCGCCAACAGTCTGTCTGTTTTTTGTTATTTTTAGTGTGTTTTAAAAAGTATGTGTTAATGTTCTCTGGTTTGTTTTATGTGGGGGGGGGAGGGGTTAGGGGAAACTTTTTTTCAATCTCTGACCTTGCCGGAGATGCGATTGTTTTCCGGATCGTATCTCTGGTCGCTCTGCGGCCTAAAATCATGGAGCTGGCAGCTTTGCTCGAGACTGACTTTGAGCCCCACCGCGGGGCTGTGGACGTACCATCGGAGCATGCGATCCCTTGCCTGGGATTGAATCTCCAACCGCGACCTGCGGGTTTCACCATCGAGGAGCTCGCAGTCTCGGGTAGAGATTGATGTCGGGAAGCTCCAAAGTCGCAAGAGGTTCGACCAGCTCTGACCCGGGGTCCGATCCCCCGATGCTGGAGCTTGATCGTCCCAACGCGGAGGGCCCGACTACCACCTACGGGAGCCAAGATCGTCCCGTCAACGGAAAGCTCGAGGCCCCCGACCGCGGGAGGACAAAGAAGGGAAGAGATTGAACTTTTTTTTTGCCTTCCATCACAGTGAGGAATGTGGAGGAGTCACTGTGGTGGATGTTTATGTTAAAATGTATTTTGTGTGCCTTGTTGCTTTTTATTGGTGTGACTGTATGACAAATCAAATTCTTTGTATGTCGCAAAACATACTTGGCTAATAAAGTATGATTATGAATTGCAAATGCTGTTTTATAAGATGAAAACAAAGTGTTAGAGTAACTCAGCAGTCATAGTATCTCTGGAGGACATGGGTATGAGACGATTCAGGTTGAGCCCCTTCTTTGAACTGTAGTAGCGTTGGAGAAAATTGCAAAAGAGATGGAAGCAGGACAATGCCTGGTGAGTGACAGGATACAGGTGAAGGGGGGTTGATTGGCAGATAAATGGACAAAAGCTGAGATGAAAAGGAGTCAATCTGGTACACCAATCTGTCAATCAACCCCCCCACCCCCACCTGTTATTTTCCAGGCTTTATCCCACCCCCAATTATTTTCCAACTTTCTCCTCCCTACTACATCTGAAGATGGGTCCCAACCCGAAATGTTACCTATCTATATCCTCCAAAGATGCTGCCTGACTTGATAAGTTACACTAGTGCATTACCGGGTCTTAAATTGTGTTGTAAAGTAAGTTAGTTTTGCTCATGACCACATTGAAGAGCAAGCACATCAACAAAACTAACTTACTTTACAACACATTTAAGACCTGGTAATGATCAGAAGCATGTTTATTTCCATCAATCCTTGCATCTAAAATACAAAGTGTAGGAGTAACCCGTCGTCAGACTGCTGGGCCAGCTAAGAAATAAAGAGTGGCTGGAACAAATCTTGTTCACTTTTAAAAAAATCAAATGTTGAAGCCAAAATCTCACCAGAAACAAAGAAAAACTACATTATTATTGATGGAGGACAAGGAAAAAGATCTAAACTTCCAGTTTTACTCCATTTAAATTAAAGGAATAACTAAAAACTAGATAACAATTTATGTTTATCTCTTTGCAACCATGTGTAAATAAAGGAAAGGATTTCAACTGTCTTGGGTCCGGGATTAGACTTTGGAATTTCTTAAACCTGACATGTTTTGATTGAATAAATCAATCCATGAATACAAAATAAATGGAAGTGAAAGGATTCAATGCATTTAAAAAAAATCAATTTATTTTGGGTTATAGCATGGTTGTACCACAATACTTGTTAAAGTTTGTTTTCTCTAGACAGGCAACAATGCAACAAAGTTAGTGGTAATACAGTCAAATTTATTACGCCAGGCGGGAGTGGGGAGGTCAGCACTGGGTGTCTTCAGACACCCACAGAGCTCACCTTGTGTCCCACTCTAGAAAACAAAGGACAAAACAGTTTAGTTATATCTTTACCTTATCAGTGAATGATGTGACACATCTCACATCATGCCTATACAAGGTAGTAAAGGAAATAAGACCATGTCCATATAAGGTATTAAAAAGTCATCAGTAGGTCAGCTTTTTTTTCATAATAAAGCAATCTCAGCTTTTTTTTTATTTTTAGCAAAGCCAAGTAAAGGTCAGTTTTTTAATTAAAGTACGTGCTGTACTTCCCACGGTTAAACACATCTCACCCCCTTTCTGCTTAGCTAAGCAATTTACAATGTGCAAAGAAGCAGGCATCCATTTTGTGACCCGTTTCTTTAAAATTTATAATTACTTTAACTCTTCAAAATCAATTCATTTTGGGTTACAGCATGGTTGTACTACAATACTCACCCCATCTTCATCCAGAATAGGACATGAGTATTCTTCATCATAACCGTCATATAGCTGACCTTTGCAAAAATATTAATAAAAATATTGATCAGAAACATAAATTCTGAGAGAAACCCACGAAAAAGTCACAAATATTAGTCATGCACTGACACATGATACAGTACCTAAAATCATGAGAAATGCTACACATTCATCTGGAAGAACAATTATCGTTTTCCACAAAACTTTTTCTCAAAATGCAATACATCTATCCAATCAGTTGAACACAACAAACCCCAAGTTAAAATAAGGAATTCAATCAGATAAACTGAAATAAATCAGCCATCCACTTGCAGAATTAATTGCGTTTTTCAGAACCAACATTTCATCACTTTGTGCTTAAATTACTATTCAGCATCCTGAAATTACAGATTTCATACATTTAAAAACATATATCACTTTTCAAAACACAAACATCAGAAGCAATTTGTCCAAATGCTCTTAGTCTTTTCTGCAACTTTTGAAATTTAAGTGCAGAGCAAACATTTTAACAGAGCTAAATAAATTTATGATAAACAACATTCTCGAACACCAGCTTTATTTACTAAAAATTAGTTGTATGATGAAATGCAAAATTTTGCTTACCAAGATTGGAAGTATATATTCTGCAGTATCAATCCCTTTTTTTAAATTCAGTTTTTAAGGATTACTAATACTGTTAAGAGGTTTAGATTTTTAGAACAGTTTACCATCAGATGTCATAATAAATGAAGCATGCCAAATTCAGCTCTTGATTCAGCTTAGTTATAAAATGCTCTGGTCATTAAAAATCTGTTCCAGTAATTTGCAGGTTAATATTTTCACACTGTATATAAACCTATGTTCACCTTCTTTTGCCAGTTCACCCACATTCACATATGTCAGTCCAGTTCTTCCAGCTAACTCTTTACCAAGGGTGGTTTTTCCAACACCTGGAGTACCTGCCAACACAGCAAAGATAAACACTGTTGTGACCTTTTGTTAAAACATGCCTGTGCAAATTGAGCATGAGCAAATATATTCCTTAAGAAACACTATTTACTATGTTCATGTAACTAAATGAATGGAGTTTCCACAAAAGCAAAGATTAATCTATATGAAAAAAGTGTTGACCTTTAAAAATAGATTCAATCGTATTTCTGTTTACTCAGTCTCACCACCTAATGCATTTACCTCACTCACTTTTACTATCACCTGCGATGGTCACTTACGGTACATTAGAGCTGTATTTATCCCAGGAGTGAAAATGGTCTGCCAAAAGTCATAAAACACAACAAGATACATGAAATTAAAGTGACAAGTGGAAAGTCCAGGATTGACAATATGCAAAGATTGGGGGTGGGGGGGGTGGCGTTGTCAGTCTACCACACGACAGAAGGGGAAGGAGTTGTACAGTTTGATAGCCACAGGAAAAAATAATCTCCTATGGCGTTCTGTGCTGCATCTTGGTGGAACCAGTCTGTTGCTGAAGGTGCAATTCCCCAAATTATTACCCATCTTTGATCTCCCAAATGCTACAGATGCATCTTTGAGTGGAACCAGAATGCTTTAGCCATTAAAAATCCTCACCAAATGAAACAGCCCTTGCTTCAAGCAAGACTGAGTCAATATTCAGGCATGGGTTGATAAGCAACAGGTAATGTTTACACCTGAAAGTACTGGGCCATAACCATCACGAACAAGAGAAAAGTTAACTCTCTACCCTCAACATTCAATGGGAATTTTATCGGTGAGACCCACCCCATTAATATTTTAGGGTTACCACTGATCCAAAACACAACAGGACCAGCTTTGTAAATAATGTGGTTGCAAGAGCAAAGCAGAGGCTGTTTATCATGTTGCATGTGACTTCATTCCTGACTCATGGCATGTCAGGAACATGATGAAATACTCCCCAGCCACCTGAAGAGGTGCTGCATCACAACTTCAGAAATTCAACACTAACCAGAGCAAAGCTGTCTGATACCACATCAACCACCCTAAATGTTCATTCCTTTCAACACTGACATAAAACAGTTACAATGTACACCACATACAAAATGGACACCAATTACTTGAGGGGCCTTTCCCAAACCTGCTTCCTCTACTGACAAAGATAGCAGGCACATGGGGACACCATCACCTGCAGGTTCCCCTCCAAGTCACACACTCTTCTGCCTTTGAAAAATATTTACGATATTTCATTGTCACTGGGTCTAAATGGCCATTTATGCCTTTCAGTTTCCACCACCTGCCAGGGCAGGGAATTCCAGAGATTCTCTATTCTCTCCAAAAATAAATTTCAACAGACCTCAATTTCAAATGCCTCTTCTCTAAAATCTCTACATCCATCCTGTAATAGGGTGATCGATCACAGAGACATGGCTACAAGAAGACCAGGGCTGGGAACTGAATATTCAGGGGTACACAACGTATAGAAAAGACAGACAGGGCAGAGGGGGTGGGGTCGCTCTGTTGGTAAGGAATGATATTCACTCCCTTGCAAGGGGTGACATAGAATCAGGAGATGTAGAATCAGTATGGATAGAAATGAGGAATTGTAAGGGTAAAAAGACCCTAATGGAAGTTATCTACAGGCCCCCAAACAGTAGCCTCGACATAGGGTGCAAGTTGAATCAAGAGCTAAAATTGGCATGTCGCAAATGTAATGCTACAGTGGTTATGGGAGATTTCAACATGCAGGTAGACTGGGAAAATCAGGTTGGTACTGGACCCCAGGAAAGGGAGTTTGTGGAGTGCCTCCGAGATGGATTCTTAGAACAGCTTGTACTGGAGCCTACCAGGGAGAAGGCAATTCTGGATTTAGTGTTGTATAATGAACCTGATCTGATAAGGGGACTCAATGTAAAAGAGCCATTACTCTACAAATTGAGAGGCAGAAGGGAAAATCGAAAGTGTCAGTATTACAGTATAGCAAAGGGTATTACAGAGGCATGAGGCAGGAGCTGGTCAGATTTGACTGGAAGGAGGTCCTAGCAGGGAAGACAGTGGAACAGCAATGGCAGGTATTCCTGGGAACAATGTAGAAGTTGCAGGATCAATTTATCCCAAAGAGGAGGAAAGATTCTAAGGGGAGTAAGAGGCACCCGTGGCTGACAAGGGCAGTCAAGGACAGCATAAAAATAAAAGAGAAGTATATCATAGCAAAGAAGAGAGGGGAGCCAGAGGATTGGGAATCTTTTAACAAGCAACAGAAGATAACTAAAAAGGCAATACAGGGAGAAAAGATGAGGTACGACGGTAAGCTAGCCAATAATATAAAGGAG
This sequence comes from Rhinoraja longicauda, assembly GCF_053455715.1. NCBI lineage: Eukaryota > Metazoa > Chordata > Chondrichthyes > Rajiformes > Arhynchobatidae > Rhinoraja > Rhinoraja longicauda. The sequence goes on from NC_135955.1 coordinate 86,602,369, forward strand.
GATAGTAAAAGCCTTTTTAGCTAATGTGAAGAGGAAAAAAATAGTCAAGGCAAATGTGGGTCCTTGAAGACAGAAGCAGGGGAATTTATTATGGGGAACAAGGAAATGGCAGACGAGTTGTACCGGTACTTTGGATCTGTCTTCACTAAGGAAGATACAAACAATCTCCCAGATGTTCTAGTGGCCAGAGATCCTAGGGTGATGGAGGAACTGAAGGAAATTCACATTAGGCAGGAAATGGTGTTAGGTAGACTGATGGGACTGAAGGCTGATAAATCCCCAGGGCCTGACGGTCTGCATCCCAGGGTACTTAAGGAGGTGGCTCTAGAAATTGTGGACGCATTGGTGATCATTTTCCAATGTTCTATAGATTCAGGATCAGTTCCTGTGGATTGAAGGGCAGCTAATGTTATCCCACATTTAAGAAAGAAGGGAGCGAGAAAACAGGAAATTATAGGCCAATTAGTGACATCAGTGGTGGGGAAGATGCTGGAGTCAATTATAAAAGACGAAATTGCGGAGCATTTGGATAGCAGTAACAGGATCATTCCGAGTCAGCATGGATTTACAAAGGGGAAATCATGCCTGACTAATCTTCTGGAATTTTTTGAGGATGTAACTAGGAAAATTGACAGGGGAGAGCCGGTGGATGTGGTGTATCTCGACTTTCAGAAAGCCTTCGACAAGGTCCCACATAGGAGATTAGTGGGCAAAATTAGAGCACATGGTACTGACATGGAAAGAAAATTATAAGCAAATATAAGGAACAGCACCTCATATTTCGCCTGGGCAGCTTGCAGCCCAGTGGTATGAACATCGACTTCTCCAACTTTAGATAGTTCCTCTCTTCCCCTCCCCCTTCCCAGATCTCCCTCTATCTTCCTGTCTCCACCTATATCCTTCCTTTGTCCCGCCCCCCTGACATCAGTCTGAAGAAGGGTCTCGACCCGAAACATCACCCATTCCTTCTCTCCTGAGATGCTGCCTGACTTGCTGAGTTACTCCAGCATTTTGTGAATAAATACCCTGGATAGAAAATTGGTTGGCAGACAGAAAGCAAAGAGTGGGGATAAATGGGTCCCTTTCAGAATGGCAGGCAGTGACTAGTGGGGTACCTCAAGGCTCGGTGCTGGGACCGCAGTTATTTACAATATACATTAATGACTTGGATGAAGGGATTAAAAGTACCATTAGCAAATTTGCAGATGATACAAAGCTGGGTGGTAGTGTGAGCTGTGAGGAAGATGCTATGAGGTTGCAGGGTGACTTGGACAGGTTGTGTGAGTGGGCGGATGCATGACAGATGCAGTTTAATGTGGATAAGTGTGAGGTTATCCACTTTGGTGGTAAGAATTTAGAAGGCAGATCATTATCTGAATGTGTCAAGTTAGGAAAAGGGGACGTACAACGAGATCTGGGTGTCCTAGTGCAACAGTCACTGAAAGGAAGCATGCAGGTACAGCAGGCAGTGAAGAAAGCCAATGGAATGGTGGCCTTCATAACAAGAGGAGTTGAGTATAGGAGCAAAGAGGTCCTTCTGCAGTTGTATAGGGCTCTAGTGAGACCGCACCTGGAGTACTGTGTGCAGTTTTGGTCTCCAAATTTGAGGAAGGATATTCTTGCTATTGAGAGCGTGCAGCGTAGGTTTACTAGGTTAATTCCCAGAATAGCAGGACTGTCATATGTTGAAAGACTGGAGCGGCTAGGCTTTTATAGACTGGAATTTAGAAGGATGAGAGGGGACCTTATCGAAACATATAAGATTGTTAAGGGGTTGGACACGTTAGAGGCAGGAAACATGTTACCAATGTTGGGGGAGTCCAGAACCAGGGACCACAGTTTAAGAATAAGGGGAGGGCCATTTAGAACGGAGATGAGGAAAATCTTTTTCAGTCAGAGAGTTGTAAATCTGTGGAATTCACTGCCTCAGAAGGCAGTGGAGGCCAATTCTCTGAATACATTCAAGAGAGAGCTAGATAGAGCTGTTAAGGATAGCGGAGTCAGGGAGTATGGGGAGAAGGCAGGAACGGTATACTGATTGAGAATGATCAGGCCATGATCACATTGAATGGTGGTGCTGGCTCGAAGGGCCGAATGGCCTACTCCTGCACCTATTGTCTATTGACATTGCACACAATACTCCAAATGCGGCCCAACCGAAGCTTTATATAAATGTAACATGACTTCCTGACTCTTGTATTCAATGCCTTGACCAATGAAGGCAGGCATACCATACATTTTCTTTACAACTCTATTGACATGTGTTCGACTTTCAGGGAACTATGGACCTGGACCTTAAGATCCCTCTGCATTTCAACTGTATACCGTCTCCTTATATTCGACCTGCCAAAGCGCAACACTTCACACTTGCTTGGGTTAAACTCACTCCACCATTTCTCTGTCCATATCTAATTCCCGCTGTATCCTTTGACAGCCTTCCTCACTGTCTGCAACTCTACCAATTTTGGTGTTGTCTGCAAACTTACTAACCAGCCCATCTACATTTGCGTCCAAATCATTTATATATAAATACATATCACAAACAACAGAGGTTCTTCCACACATCCCTGCAGAATACCACTGGTATAAGAATCCTGCCAGAATAACACCACCACTCTCTGGGTTATTAATATATATATTGGCCAACTACAGGCCAAGAATTAACTCCACTTGTTACCTTGTTCCAATCTGAAATGAGCCCGTTTATTCAAACTTTTTCCTATAATGCAGGCAGTTTCCAATCTATTCTAATACACTTACTCCGTCACTGTGCACATTTAATTTATGCACCAGCTTAATATGGAGCAGTTTCTCAACTGCTTATCTGAAATCTAAATACATTACATCTACAGTTGCCCCTTGCCCCTCTGTCAACTTTCCATGTTACCTACTCAACAAATGTGGGCAAATTTGTCAAACACGATTTATCAAAACTAAACATGGCAATTGTGTTCCTTGTTCGAGTACTCTCATTTTCCCTTTATCTATTTCTTCATCATCTTATGCTGTTTAACATTTTATTTGTGGTTACTTCTCAGATCCTGCCTTGATCTCTTCCAAAACCACTACACCACTTCAAAAGATTCAAAATTTTTTCAAAGGAAGTACCGGGTGATCAAAACAAAAGATAGAAGGTAGAATTTCAGAATAAGTTAGCAGGGAAAAAAATCTTATGAGTTTCTACAAATTACTTAAATAAAGATTACCAACAGTAAATGCTATAAAGACATAAAAATTATAATGAGGAATAAATGGTTGAGACAATAGCCAAATATTAAATGTCTTCATGATGAAGGCACAATTAATGAAGTAGAAACAATGCAGAAAGGTTCAATAACTTGAGAAACTCAAAATAATTACTTTCACTAAAAGATAATTGAAATTAAATATTTTTTTAATATGTTACATTTGCACTTGAACTAATATGTTCCCCAAGATACTAATGTAAACTGATCTAGTTAATGTTTTTGTGTTGGTCTATCAAAATTCAGTAGATTCTGAAATAATTCCTGCAACTTGGAAAGTACCAAACATAATATGAATATGGGAGAAAATCAAAAAACAAATACCAATTAGCTTGATGTCAGTTATTGACAAAATGCTGAACCATTATGATAGTATGATTAACGAATCAAGATAGTGTAATGGAAAGCAAGGTTTTTAATGATGTAACCTGCTAAGTAGTTAAGGAGGAACCAGTGGATGTAATTTATCTCGATGTGCAGAAAGTCTGCCACAATAAACAAGGGCTTGCATGGTTTGGCAATAACATATTAGCATCTATAAAGGAATGATGGAATGGCTGAGAAGGAATAACCTGGTCTTCATCTGACTGGCAGTCTGTTCATGACAAGATGCCATAAGGTTCAGTACTGTGCTTTCAGCTCAACACTATTTATATTAAAGCTTCAAATGAAAAGTTAGTGCAATATTTCCAAGTTTGCAGATGGTATAAAATTAGACTGGATTATCAGCTGCAAGAACAAAAGGAATATTGATAGGTTAAATTATTCACTTTGATAGAGCTAATGAGGAACTAATAAAGGTGGGTGAAGGAAGGTATTCTGGTGAAGATAGACACAAACTGCTGGAATAACTCAGCAGATCAGGCAGCATCTCTGGAGAAAAATGGGTGATGGTTTGGGTCGGGACACTTCTTCGGTCTTCTTCAGTCTGAAAAAGGGTCCTGACCTGAAACATCACCCAACCTTTTTCTATAGAGATGCTGCCTGACCTGCTGTGTTACTCCAGCACTTTGTGTTTATCTTTGGTATAAACCAGCATTTGCAGTTCTTTGCTTCTACAAGGTATTCTGGTGTACTGGTTCACAAAATGAAGAGTCAGAGAAAGAGGACAATTTACAGGATCAGTCATCATCTCTGCAATTTCTTGACAGTCTTGGGCAAATCTGTTCCCACACCAAACTGTAATACAATCTTCCAGTATGCCTTCTATAGGGGCATCTGTAGAAATCTGTAAGAATCACCGGAGACGTGCAGAATTTCCTCATTCTGTTCTTGGTTGTCACATTAATGTGGATGGTCCATGACATATCATTGGTAATATTAATGCCAAGGAACTTGAAGCCCTTAACCATTTTCATTTCTCCACCATTGATGGTGGTTGGAGTATGCTTCCTGAAGTTAATAACTAGCTCCTTCGTAATGCTGATATTAAGGGAGAGGACATTCTTGCTATTGAAGGAGTGCAACGTAGGTTCACGAGGTTAATTCCCGGAATGGCGGGACTGTCGTACTTTGAAAGACTGGAGCGACTGGGCTTGTTTACTCTGGAATTTAGAAGGATGAGAGGGGATCTTATTGAAACATAAGATTATTAAGGGATTGGACAGGCTAAAGGCAGGAAACATGTTCCCGATGTTGGGGGAGTCCAAAACCAGGGGCCACAGTTTCACAGTTTAAGAATAACTAGGCCATTTAGAACGGATATGAGAAGGAACTTTTTCACTCAGACAGTTGTGAAGCTGTGGAATTCTCTGCCTCTGAAGGCAGTGGAGGCCAATTCTCTGGATGCTTTCAAGAGAGAGTTAGATAGAGCTCTTAATGATAGCGGAGTCAGGGATATGGGGAGAAGGCAGGAACGGGGTACTGATTGTGCATGATCAGCCATGATCACGGTGAACGGTGGTGCTGGCTCGAAGGGCCGAATGGCCTACTCCTGCACCTATTGTCTATGTCGCTAAGTTCTCCACCTCCTTCCTGTACTCCATCTTGTCATTGTTCACGATTTGGTCCACCACAGTGATGTCTTAAGAGGGGCCTGATGTACAGGCAAGACCTTTTTGCTTACCAAAGAGATCGAGACCAGGCAATATACATTTATATAATTGATGGAAGAATTAGAGATACGCTGAGAAAAGGCAATTACCATGCAGTGTGCAGATACTAAATTGACACCCCAAAATGCCAGCAGAGGCACATTTGGAAAGGACAAGAAGGACCAAGTTAACCGCAATAAAACAAACGCACTGTACAGAAATTGCAAAATTTATCTTCTAACCCAATGTTTTGCCTACAAACTTCGCATCTTGGCTCCACCTTATGCTAATTAATCGCACACCTTTCTCCGGTCAACTCCAACCTTGGTTCAAATATGAATGACTCACCATCAAACCTGCTTTGAACAAAAACTCATCCAAAAACTCCATTTCAAGTATGACAATTACTAATGCATACTGGTGAAACACTACAACATGTCTGCAGATTAAAGCACTTTGGTGGTGTTGCAAAATCCGCATGCCTCAAATTATATGACAATTCCAAAGAAAAAATTCTCCAGTTTCGCTTAGGTTAGTTCAGAGAGATAGCATGGAAACAGGCTCTTCGGCCCACTGAATCTACATTGATTTAGAAGGATGAGAGGGGATCTTATCGAAACATATAAGATTATTAAAGGATTGGACACGTTAGAGGCAGGAAGCATGTTCCCAATGTTGGGGGAGTCCAGAACCGGGGCCACACTTTAAGAATAAGGGGTAGACCATTTAGAACAGAGATGAGGAAAACCTTTTTCAGTCAGAGAGTTGTAAATCTGTGGAACTCTCTGCCTCAGAAGGCAGTGGAGGCCAATTCTCTGAATGCATTCAAGAGAAAGCTAGATAGAGCTCTTAAGGATAGCGGAGTCAGGGGGTACGGGGAGAAGGCAGGAACAGGGTACTGATTGAGAATGATCAGCCATGATCACATTGAATGGTGGTGCTGGCTCGAAGGGCCGAATGGCCTACTCCTGCACCTATTGTCTATTGTTTATCAATAATCACCCGTTCACAATTGTTCTATATTATCCCACTTTCTCATCCACTCCCAACATACTAGGTACAATTTACAGCGGCCAACTAACTCACTCGTCTTCAGGACGTGGGAGGAAATCGGAGTACACAGAGGAAACCCGCGCTGTGCTGAGAGAACATGCAAACTCCAAACAGACAGCACCTGAGGTCAGGAACAAACTCAGGCCTCTGGTACTTTGGTGCAACTCTACCAGTTGAACATAAATCAGTTGAACAATGTGTTGAACATAAATCAGTGTTTAATTAAGTCCTTTTTGGTACTAGACATTTAAATTTTCATCTCACAGAGCGCTAGAGGAACTCAATGGATCAATCAACATCTGTGGATGTAACAGACGGCATTTCAAGACAGGACCCTTCTTCAATCTGAAAAAGACGTTGTCTGGCCCGTTGAGTTCATCATTGTGTTTTGCTCAAGATTCCAACATCTGCAGTTCCTTGTATCTCCCTCTTAATTACCATCTCCGTGGTTTCTGTTCTCCCGGAGTCTCAGAAACATCCTTCCACTTAAATTTTCCCAGGACTTATCTATCTCAAGACCATCACAAAAATCAATGTCTCATATGTGCTAATATTTCCTTCAGCATGGTGTCAATTTTCAGAACGTTAACCATGATGTTAAGGTACCATACCAAGTGAGTGCCTGGAACACACTGCCAGTTGTGGTGGTGGAAGCAGATGGAGTGTGGCGATTGAGGGGAGATCTGATAGAAGTATAAAACATTGAGAGATATAGATAGTGTATACTGTCAGAACCTTTTTCCCCAGGGTGGAAATATCAAAGACAAGAGGCCATAGTTTTAAGGCGAGAGAGGCAAAGTTGAAAGGAGATGTGCAGGGCAAGTTTTTTTTTTTTTTAACGCAGTAGGCCATGTTTGCTGGAACATGTTGCAGGGGGTGGTGGACGTGACAAAGACTATAGTGGCAAAGAGGATTTTAGATGGACACAGGGACATGCAGGGATATGGATTATGTGCATTCAGGGTATGTAGGTTAATTGGCTGGATAAAATGTAAAAATTGTCCCTAGTGGGTGTAGGATAGTGTTAATGTACGGGGATCACTGGGCGGCACGGACTTGGAGGGCCGAAAAGGCCTGTTTCCGGCTGTATATATATGATATGATATGATATGATAGGGAGAGATTATTTTAACGTGGCATCATGCTCGACAGATATTCTGGGCCGAAGGGTCTGTTCCTGTGCTGGACTACCCTGTCTTCTCAATGGAAAACAGTTGTTCTTAACTAAGTTTGTGCTCATGTTTAGTTATTCTTTTGACCAGGTTCAAGGTGAAGGGAAAAGATTTAATAGGAATCCAAGGGGTAACTTTTTGGACACAGAGGGTGGTGGGTAGATGGAACAAGCTGCCAGAGGAGGTAGTTGAGGCTGGGACTATCCCATCGTTTAAGAAACAGTTGGACAGGTACATGGATAGGACAGGTTTGGAGGGATATGGATCAGGTGCAGGCAGGTGGGACTAGTAGTGTAGCTGGGACATGTTGGCCGGTGTGGGTAAGTTGGGCCTGTTTCCACACTGTATCACTGTCTGACTAAAGTACGGGAGAGGACGAGGACGGGGACGGGGACGCTCCTACCTGTCACCAGAACATTCGGACGCTTCTCCATTTCGCCGACACGAGCCACAGTTCCCGAGGTCCTCACTCACCCCCGGCCCCTCTCCCACGCGTCACGCCCCGGACCGCCTTACCACTCCAACTCATCAAAAAAACATCCTACCCTCCGTCAAACTTCCCTCTCATCCACTTTATATCAATCCTATCGGAAACAACGACCTCGCTCCCGCTGATACGGTCGTTGAATACCACGGGCAAAATTCAGAGGCTCAACCCTGGACAGCTAAAAGACAGCTTGGGAGTAGGCGCCTGGGTAAGGGAGGACCCTGTCGTGGGGGTGTGTGTGGTTTTGTTGTGTTAAATCGGAGCCGTAGCCGTAGCTGTGTCTCTGGGACGGCGACTGGCGGATGCTCAGGTGTGTACGGATGGTACTCGAGTAGTTGCAGGACTCTGTACACTCTCCAGTGCCCGTCGTTCCCCACCCCAGCGCCCAGCCTGGCCCCATCTCCGCCCTCTCACCGGCCGCCCCTCCGCCTCCCTGCAGATTCATTTACACCCACACCTGCGATGTTAAATTATACGCAGCAATTGAAAAGCAAAAAAAAAATGGAAATCTCAAATAAAACCAGACTTTTCTTTGTGTAGGCAGGAACTGCAGATGCTGCTTTAAGATAGACACAAGATGCTGGAGTAACTCAGCAGCATCTCTGGAGAGAAGGAATGGGTGACGTTTCGGGTCGAGACCCTTCTCTGAAGAATGCTGCCTGTCCCGCAGAGTTACTCCAGCTTTTTGTGTCCATCTCTGTCTTTGGTCCTTTAACTTGTTCCAAGAAGCCCGAGAATCCGCATCTCCTCTCCCCTGATTTTCAGTCTAAAGAAGGTCTCGTCCCGAAACGTTACCCATTCCTTCTCTCCAGTAATACTGCCTGTCTGTCCCGCTGAGTTACTCCAGCATTTTGTGTCTATCTCCTATATGAAAACCTGTTATTGAATCGATAGTTTCGTCCAACCGGTCCTTCCGAATTGTTTTGGAATTGGGCAGTTCTGATGAGGCCCTTTAACTTCAAACACCGACTCCGTTTTGTTTTCCGATGATGAGGCCTGATCTGTTATTTCCAGCACTTCACTTTTCTAATTTCAGATGTCCTGCATCTCCTGGGGTTTGAATTTTAGAGTGTCATCATTGTCTTTGATTTATTTTTCCATCTTCCCTCAGTTTTCATACATCTACCTCTATCTATATTCCCTCCAAACAAATCAAATGCAATGAGCATTCATACATCCCAACCCACTCCCAGCCAGCACTCTTACTGATTTGTGTCATTCATTCTATCTTCACCTGGGCCATCTCGCTCACTGACATTCCCTTTGTTCTTGCCCATCTCTGCAATTTAAAACGTGTTTGATTTCTAATGCTTTTTTTCCCTCATTTCTTCTGTTGACAGTTCACTGAATAGAAACATTAATTTGTTTTCTCCCCTCTGAACTGATTCGGTATTTGTAGCAATTCCCCTTTTTATTCAAAAGTTATAAGATGAGGTGTGGGTGTCAGAAGTGACAGTCTTAAACTATGTTCATTTTACATTTATATCTTCTTAAATATTATTTCAATCAATGAAAATTAGTCACCTTCAAAACAGAGTTAACTGCTTTCAGAATTTTATGTACAAATAATTAATATTATGGCTCTGTTGTTTAATAGTTAATTAACTGTTTTGACTGTCGGTTATAATTTCCCAAACTTGGGGATTGGATTTTATGGTGCCATATTTTTGTGCCTAAAGAAATACCATTTCAAATTTTTTAATCATCTGGTAAGGGAAATTATTGATTTGTTGCAAATTACATAAAGTCCTTGATTTTTCCCATGGGTCCTCTCTGAACCTGATGAGGACGATGGACATCTGTGGTAGCATCTAATAGCACACAAGTTGTGTGAAAATATTTGATTTGATTTTCACCGAGGTGAAAAGTCTGGCACATATGGAGAAGCAATCTTCAATATGGAGAAGCAATCTCCTTCAATGTTAATTAAATATATTTAAAACTTGTTCTTTTTGAGTCCCTTTGGTTCATTAAACGACATCCATGGTCATTGTTTTAGAATGCTATTCAATTTATTTGAATTAGATAATTTAAGAGTTGTAACATGTGGGCGGCACGGTAGCGCAGCGGTAGAGTTGCTGCTTTACAGCGAATGCAGCGCCGGAGACTCAGGTTCGATCCTGACTACGGGTGCTGCACTGTAAGGAGTTTGTACGTTCTCCCCGTGACCTGCGTGGGTTTTCTCCGAGATCTTCGGTTTCCTCCCACACTCCAAAGACGTACAGGTATGTAGGTTAATTGGCTGGGTAAAATGTAAAAATTGTCCCTAGTGGGTGTAGGATAGTGTTAATGTACGGGGATCACTGGGCGGCACGGACTTGGAGGGCCGAAAAGGCCTGTTTCCGGCTGTATATATATGATATGATATGATATGGTAAAAGTTGATTGAACAACTGAAAATAGATTTTCCATAAAGCATTTTAAATCGTTTCGCTCAACACCTCTGCTCTTAACCAACCTGATCTCCTGGTGGCTCAGCACTTCAACTCCCCCTCCCATTCCCAATCTGACCTTTCTGTCATAGGGAGGCCCAGCGCAAATTGGAGGAACAGCATCTCATATTTCCCTTGGGCAGTTTGCACCCCAACGGTATGAACATTGACTTCTCTAACTTCCTCTGTCCCTCTCTTTCCTCTCCCCCTTCCCAGTTCTCCCACTAGTCTTCCTGTCTCCTACTACATCCTATCTTTGTCATGCCCCCTCCCCTGACATCAGTCTGAAGCAGGGTCTCGACCTGAAACATCACCCATTCCTTCTCTCCAGAGATGCTGCCTGACCCGCTGAGTTACTCCAGCATTTTGTGTCTACCTTTGATTTAAACCAGCATCTGCAGTTTTCTTTCCTACACATTTTAAATGATGGTGTCAGTTCACACATGAATAACTAGAGTTCATAATGTTAAGATCTTTTCTAAGTAGAAAGGTTGTTTCTACTATGGTTTTGCAGTAATATTTTGAGAATGCATTTTTTGCAACATGTCTATAAAGCTAAAGAATAATATGGGGAGTAAGCTGCAATATGAAACTAAATTGGCATCATTAAAACATGGCATCTTCTTTCTTAAAGCAGAACTTTCAAAGTGACTATATTGTTGAAGTTGCGAATCATAGCCCACTTATGACTACCGGCAGAGTTGATGATGTCAAAATCTTCTCTCAGCAGAAAGGTTGTTTCTGCTAAGGTAAAAGTATTTTGCAACAATATTTTGAGACTAAGCTTTTTGCATCATGTCTTAGATACTGTAACTGATTCAGAATACAAGATATTATATTTTTCTCTCATTTGTGTGGTCACACAACTTGCTGTTTTACGTGATCAAAAAGATTCTGGTAGGCAGAAAATAAGTCTTGGGCTTAGGTTGTTTTTTAGTTTAGTATATTGTCACGTGTACCGAGGTACAGTGAAAAGCTTTTTGTTGTGTGCTAACCAGTCACCAGAAAGACAAAACATGGTTACAATCAAGCCATTTACAGTGTATAGATTACATGATAAGGAAATGACGTTTAATGCAAGGTAAAGCCAGCAAACCCGATCAAGGAGTCCAAGGGTCACCAATAAGGTAGATAGTAAGTAGTTCAGCACTGCTCTCTGGTTGTACGAGGATGATTCAGTTGCCTGATAACAGCTGGGAAGAAACTTATGGCGGCACGGTGGCGCAGCGGTAGAGTTGCTGCCTTACAGCGAATGCAGCGCCGGAGACTCAGGTTCGATCCTGACTAGGGGCGCCGTCTGTACGGAGTTTGTACGTTCTCCCCGTGACCTGCGTGGGTTTTTTCCGAGATCTTCGGTTTCCTCCCACACTCCAAAGATGTACAGGTATGTAGGTTAATTGACTGGGTAAATGTAAAAATTGTCCCTAATGTGTGTAGGATAGTGTTAATGTGCGGGGATCACTGGGCGGCGCGGACTCGGTGGGCCGAAGGGCCTGTTTCCGCGCTGTATCTCTAAATCTAAAAAAAAATCCTGAATCTGGAAATGTGCGTTTTCACATTTCTATACCTTTTGTCTGATGGAGGAAAGAAGAGGGAGTGGCCAGGGTGCAACTCTTCCTTGTTCTTCCGTGAAGTAGAAATAAGTTACTCAGCTTGCAAGTGCTTCCAATTTAAGGGTATGAGGCTACTGTATCTAATTTATTATAAGCTGGATACTTTTGCATGATATATTTAAGATTTAAACAAACTAATGGTATGTCGCCTCAATCCAGAGTAATTCCAGCTCTGATGACAAAAGTCTAATTGGAGAATTCCTTCAGGTTGGTATGTGATAAAAAAAAAAACATTTCGTTAAATTGATTTTTCAGGTGACAGAGTGGGTGAATCCATCTTTTGATTGTATCAGCAAATCTACTTTACCAGTGGTTTCAGACAGTGAACCATCTGGTTATTCAAAGTCACGTGGTGGGAACCAGAAAATATTTTGTACAAAAAGAGAAAAGACTATTCAGCCCAAGAACTTGAACAACACAAGGAGTCAAAAAAGAATTCGGGTATCTTGTACAGACCGGATTTTAGGTCGCCATCGGCAAAACTCACCTTCAAATCATAGTGATTCCTGGGTGGATGAATATAGACCTCAGTCACAGGTAAGAGCATAATCTATATACTAAAACTCTTGTTTGTTTGTTTGTTTGTTCCTGAACTACAGCCAAAATGGTACACGATAGCGCAACAATTTTAGGCCCACCTTACACACCGTCGTCCCTTTGGTGCTAAAGAAGTTTCATTGAAATCGGTGTTATATTTTTAAAGTTATTCACATTTTAAAGTTTAAATCTATCTCCAGGAGAGGGAGGGAGGGAGGGGGAGTGGAGCGAGGGGGGGGGGAGGGAGGGAGGATGAGGGGGATGGAGTGGGGGGGAGGGGAGTGGGAGTGGAGGGAGGAGGGAAGGAGGGAGGAAGGAGGGAGGAGGGGAGGAGGGGAGGAGTGGAGTGGGGGTGAAGGGAGGGTGGGGAGGAGAGGGTGCTGCACCAATGCAGGAGAGGTGCCCAACGGGTCCACTTGGTCTAGTATGTAATAAATGTCACAACAAATCTGTTGTGGTCCACATCCATAGAATTTGAGAACAAATTTCCATTCTTTCAGTCTATGATTCCAACTTTGAAAAACTTAGTGCTGTGGCTCTACATATGGGTCTAGGCTTTATTTACTATTGCAGTGTATTCCTTACTGGTCTCCCTCCTTTCACCCGACATAAATTTGAGATTTTTTTTAAACATGTCCTAACATAACTCTAGTCTTGGTCTCGTCATTCCTGCACTTTATGACTTTCATTAGAGCAAGGGTTCCCAACCTGGGGTAATTTTGCCCCAGGGGGTAAATTTCGCCTACCCAGGGGGTAAATTTGTTGAGTCTGAATTTGTACATATTGACTGACTGTGTTTGATTCTGGGATATCTCTTCATTATTAGTTGTTCATAAATAAATGATATAACATTGTTATGTGCCATCTTCTTCTTCTTGCGTTTGAGGCAACAGAAGTTATGAAGCTGCTTCTGCTTCTGCTGTCTCTGTTTGTTGTCGTTCGCCTGACTGAGGTCAGTTGACAGGGCTCACCACGGGGAGGTCGACAACATGAGCCCCGTTATGTGCTATTATTATTGTTATTTGAACTTAAAATAATAATATTAAAAAACATTTTAAAATTTCCCCTTTGTCGGTTGCTTTATTATGGTAGAAGTGTAAACTCAAATTACTGAACAAAACAGGGTGGGGGTAAATTTACTTTCGAAAAGTTGCAAAGGGGTAAACGGGACGAAAAAGATTGAGAACCCCTGCATTAGAGTGTACCCCTGCATTATGGATAGGATGGTTTCTTAGAAAGCCACCCATATGGCAGTTTCCCTTAATGTAAACCCTTTTTTTTCGCATTGAATCGCATATTTTAAGTCGAAATGCATTCCTACAGAAACATTTTCTCTCAACGGTAATGTCCCCATGAGGGTGCAGTGTTCAGACAAGGGAATTTGTTGTTTTAGTTAACTAGATAAAATATTGTTGAATAGATTATCAATAGATGAGATTGCCTTGTCAGTTTCCAAAGAAAATCTCTTAAGTGGATCCCAACTGTGAACCGGCAGCCTGCAATCATTCTACGATTATCATCGGAAGAAGTTGCCTTGTCAGTTTCCAAAGCAAACCCCTTTACACCCTGCTGATTGTGAATCAGTAGCTGTAAATGTTGTCCTTGATAAATTAGATCAATTCTCTAAATACATTTGGTGCTTATTTATTTATATTTATATATTTTCCCACATGAATTCCATAAAAGTGAATTTTTATTTCACATCTCAGTTTTTTTGGTGGTGATTTGTGAATTCTTTAAGGGTGAATTTCCATTTCCCGAAATGCTGTGATGCAGAGATACATTAGTTCCAGTTATGTAGCATTTTAGTTTTCAGATCCATTTGAGGCTTTATCGGTTCTAATCTGTGTAACCTCTTCCAGTTCTGCAATACTCTGAAAAGTCTGTTTTTCCTAATTTTATATCCTTGAGCATTCCTGGATGTAAACATTTCTCTGTTGGCAGTCGTGCCTTCAGCTATCATATCTTTAGAACACCTTACCTAAAATGCTCTATTTTTCTGCAGTTCTTTCTCTTTTATCCAAGCTTAACATCTGATCGACAGTCTTAGTCATTTGATGTGATATGTCTTTATGTTGCTCTGATTCAAACTTTATATTATGGCCCCTGTGAAATGGCTTTTCCTTCATTAAATATGCTATTGATGTTCTCTTGAGTAAATGATACCAGATTTTTCAATTACCAAACAAATATCTGCAAGATTAGCTGTTTGTTTTCACTATTTAAATCTAAAGATAGTTATGTAACCCAAGAAAATATGTATTGTAACAATGAGACCCTAATTTGTTGAGAATTATGATCCTTATCTGTCATTTGCATGTTATGTAACTGCCTAATTTCTGAAAGTTATCTGATTGACACTTCAATGGGCACTGTTCAAGATAATACTTTTGCAAATCTCATCATGATATCACATCATCATAAGAAATAAAGCAAATTGATCTTGCCCATTGCATAAAGCTTTAATCTAAATAGTTGAGGGGAAGGTTCTGGTGAAATTTCAAGAATTTGGGATAAAGGACAAAGTGGCAGGGAAGATTTGCAAAATGAGTCTATAGTCTATAATGAGCTGTAATCTGTCAGGAAAGAACAGTAGATACAAACAAGATTATAGCTCCAATTAAATATAGTGCTTAGAAAAATAGTAAAAAGAAAATTGAAGGCTGTTTCTCTGAATGTATTGTAACAAGGCAAGTGAATTCATGCTAAATCATGAGAGGAATAGATCGGGTAGATGCACAGAGTCTCTTGCCCAGAGTAGGGGAATCGAGGACCAGAGGACATAGGTTCAAGGTGAAGGGGGAAATATTTAATAGGAATCTATGGGGTAAATTTTTCACGCAAAGGGTGGTTGGTGTATGGAACAAGCTGCCAGAAGAAGTAGTTGAGGCTGGGACTATCCCATTGTTTAAGAAAAGGTTAGACAGGTTCATGGATAGGACAGGTTTGGAGGGATCTGGACCAAGTGCAGGCAAGTGGGACGAGTGTAGCTGGGACATTGTTGGCCGGTGTGAGGAAGTTGGGCCAAAGGGCCTGTATCACTCTATAATAATAATAATAATAATGCATTACATTTATATAGCGCTTTTCAAACACTCAAAGACGCTTTACAGGGATTACTAGAACATAGAGAAGTAAATAAATAGATAAATAAGTAAACAAACAGAAAAAGGAGACAGAAGATGAGGTGACGGACAGTGGTTGAAGGCAGTGCTGAACAGGTGAGATTTCAGTGATGTTTTGAATGTGGTGAGTGAGGAGGAGTCTCTGACAATTTGGGGTAGTGAGTTCCATAGGGTGGGAGCAGCGATGGAGAAAGCCCTGTCCCCGCAGGATCTGAGTTTGGTCCGGATGGGGGGGGACAGGAGATTGGCAGCAGCAGAGCGGAGGGTGCAAGTGGGAGTGTGCCTGTGGAGGAGGTCAGTCAGGTAGGATGGGGCCAGGTTATGGAGGGCTTTGTAGGTCATGAGGAGGATTTTGTACTGGATTCTCTGGGGGATGGGGGGCCAGTGGAGCTTGTAAAGGACGGGGGTGATATGGTCTATGACTCCATGACTCTAAATGAGAAAGTGAGAGATAAACACGTAATATGCCGTCAATACATATATTTTCACCAAATTTGGTAGTAATTTGTAGTATTTAGTTTATCATCTGCACAGTAGGCAATTGAATAGAAAATGAACATCAAAGTCCATGAATCTTGTTGCACAGAGAATCAATGTGATGCCATTGCTTTCCTTTCAAATATAACTTGCATCTGGGGAATACGTTCAAGCATTACTCAAAATTAAGCTTTTTAAAAATTAGTTCTATCTTACTTGTAAATATATGGACTAACTCAATTTTATTCATTAAATTTTAGTTAGCATTAACTTTAATTTTGAAAATAAAGCATGATGGTTTTCTGTGTTATTTTTATTCCTCCTTTAGGGTGAACTTGCAGTTCACAAAAAGAAAATTGAAGAGGTTGATAATTGGCTTAAGGCCCATACAACAGAAAGATGCCATCAGCAAGTGAGTCACTACTTTCATTTTGGTTTCATTTTCGCGTGATGTTAATGCTAGAAAAGGTTCAGGATGTCAAGGCAAATGTGGGTCCCTTGAAGACAGAAGCAGGGGAATTTATTATGAGGAACAAAGAAATGGCAGACGAGTTAAACCGTTACTTTGGATCTGTGTTTACTGAGGAGAATACACACAATCTCCCAAATGTTCTAGGGGCCGGAGAACCTAGGGTGATGGAGGAACTGAAGGAAATCCACATTAGGCAGGAAATGGTTTTGGGTAGACTGATGGGACTGAAGGCTGATAAATCCCCAGGGCCTGATGGTCTGCATCCCAGGGTACTTAAGGAGGTGGCTCTAGAAATAGTGGAAGCATTGGAGATCATTTTTCAATGTTCTATAGATTCAGGATCAGTTCCTGTGGATTGGAGGATAGCAAATGTTATCCCACTTTTTAAGAAAGGAGGGAGAGAGAAAACGGGTAATTATAGACCAGTTAGTCTGACATCAGTGGTGGGGAAGATGCTGGAGTCAATTATAAAAGACGAAATTGCTGAGCATTTGGATAGCAGTAACAGGATCATTCCGAGTCAGCATGGATTTACGAAGGGGAAATCATGCTTGACAAATCTACTGGAATTTTTTGAGGATGTAACTAGGAAAATTGACAGGGGAGAGTCAGTGGATGTGGTGTACCTCGACTTTCAGAAAGCCTTCGACAAGGTCCCACTTAGGAGATTAGTGGGCAAAATTAGAGCACATGGTATTGGGGGTAGGGTACTGACATGGATAGAAAATTGGTTGACAGGCAGAAAGTAAAGAGTGGGGATAAATGGGTCCCTTTCGGAATGGCAGGCAGTGACCAGTGTGGTACCGCAAGGTTCGGTGCTGGGACCCCAGCTATTGACGATATACATTAATGACTTAGATGAAGGGATTAAAAGTACCATTAGCAAATTTGCAGATGATACTAAGCTGGGGGCTAGTGTGAATTGTGAGGAAGATGCAATAAGGCTGCAGGGTGACTTGGACAGGTTGTGTGAGTGGGCGGATACATGGCAGATGCAGTTTAATGTAGATAAGTGAGAGGTTATTCACTTTGGAAGTAAGAATAGAAAGGCAGATTATTATCTGAATGGTGTCAAGTTAGGAAGAGGGGATGTTCAACGAGATCTGGGTGTCCTAGTGCATCAGTCACTGAAAGGAAGCATGCAGGTACAGCAGGCAGTGAAGAAAGCCAATGGAATGTTGGCCTTCGTAACAAGAGGAGTTGAGTATAGGAGCAAAGAGGTCCTTCTACAGTTGTACCGGGCCCTGGTGAGACCGCACCTGGAGTACTGTGTGCAGTTTTGGTCTCCAAATTTGAGGAAGGATATTCTTGCTATTGAGGGCGTGCAGCGTAGGTTCACTAGGTTGATTCCCGGAATGGCGGGACTGTCGTATGTTGAAAGGCTGGAGCAATTAGGCTTGTATACACTGGAATTTAGAAGGATGAGGGGGGATCTTATTGAAATGTATAAGATAATTAGGGGATTGGACACATTAGAGGCAGGAAACATGTTCCCAATGTTGGGGGAGTCCAGAACAAGGGGCCACAGTTTAAGAATAAGGGGTAGGCCATTTAGAACGGAGATGAGGAAGAACTTTTTCAGTCAGAGAGTGGTGAAGGTGTGGAATTCTCTGCCTCAGAAGGCAGTGGAGGCCAGTTCGTTGGATGCTTTCAAGAGAGAGCTGGATAGAGCTCTTAAGGATAGCGGAGTGAGGGGGTATGGGGAGAAGGCAGGAACGGGGTACTGATTGAGAGTGATCAGCCATGATCGCATTGAATGGCGGTGCTGGCTCGAAGGGCTGAATGGCCTACTCCTGCACCTATTGTCTATTGTCTATTGTCTATTGATATTCCTTCCTCTGGCTTTACATTTCATGCCTCTTCTCTCCTTATCTCATTAACCTTTGTTTTTTCATTATCATGTCTCAGTTTTCTGACTCAACAGTAACAACTTTCCTCTGAGCTGGAGTAACTCAGTGGGTCAGGCAGCATCTCTGGAGAACATGGATAGGTAATGTTTTGGGTCGGGAACCTTCTTCAAATTCTGAAGAAAGCCTGAAACGTCACCTATCCATGTTCTCCAGAGATGCTGCCTGACCCACTGAGTTACTCCAGAACTTTGTGTCTTCCATGATAAAAAGTCTTCAAATTTTAACATATTCCATTAGCGTTATAGAAACATGTTAGAGCAGAATTACCTGCACATCCCTTTGTTATTTGCTTCTCCTATCCATACACTGTTCCATGCCTCTTAATTACACATCATCTGTAAACATGGATATCAAAGGTATTTCCCTCATCAAATTAATTAATATATGAAAAGTTGAGGACCCTGTGTATATCCTTGTGATCAGCACATTGCACAATCCGCCAATTAGAAAGCAAGGCCTCTGTTCCAACTCTTTGAACCCACCTTCCAACCAATTGGTGTCCCCTGTCATATTCTATTACGACATAGAAATGGGCCATTAGGTTCATCATCCATGCTGGCTTTCAGAGAATTAGCACCAGCCCCATTTCCACTGCTTATTTATTTTATCCTTTTCTCCCTCTCTCTCTCAAATACATCAACTTCCCTCCCCTATCCATTCACCTGCCACTCTCTTATATCACGCCGTCCGTCTACACCGCATCTGCGCCCAGGATGAGGTGTTTCATACTAAGGCATCAGAGATGTCCTCATTCTTTAGGAAATGGTGGATCCCCTCTTCCATTATAGATGAAGCTCTCACTAGGGTCTCCTCTATATCCCGCAGCTCCGCTCTTGCTCCCCCTCTCCCCATTCGTAACAAGGATAGAGTCCCTCTTGCCTTCCACCCCATCAGCCGTCATATACAACAAATTATCCTCCAACATTTCCGCCACCTCCAACGGGATCCCACTACTGGCCACATCTTCCCATCTCCACCCCTTTCTGCTTTCCGCAGAGACGGTTCCCTCCATAACTCCCTGGTCCACTCGACCCTTCCCACCCAAACCACCCCCTCTCCAGGTACCTTCCCCAGCAACCGCAGGAGATGCAACACCTGTCCCTTTACCTCTCCCCTTGATTCCATCCAAGGACCCAAACAGTCTTTCCAGGTGAGGCAGAGGTTCACCTGCACCTCCTCCAACCTCATCCATTCTATCCGTTGTTCCAGATGTCAACTTGTTACATCGGCGAGACCAAGCGCAGGCTCGGCGATCGTTTCGCTCAACACCTTTGCTCAGTCCACCTTAACCAACCTGATCTCCCGGTGGCTCAGCACTTCATCTCCCACTCCCATTCCCAATCTGACCTTTCAGTCCTGGGCCTCCTCCATTGTCATAGTGAGGCCCAGTGCAAATTGGAGGAACGGCATCTCGTATTTCGCTTGGGCAGTTTACACCCCAGCAGTATGAACATTGACTTCTCTAACTTCAGATAGTTCCTGTGTCCCTCTCTTTCCCCTCCCCCTTCCCAGTTCTCCTACTAGTCTTCCTGTCTCCTGCTACATCCTATCTTTGTCCCGCCCCCTCCCCTGATATCAGTCTGATAAAGGGTCTCGACCCGAAATGTCACCCATTCCTTCTCTCCCGAGATGCTGCCTGACCCGCTGAGGTACTCCAGCATTTTGTGTCCACCTTAGATCAAGAGCAATTTGCAGTGGCCAATTAATCTGCTGGGAAGAAACAGGATCACCGGTGAAAACGAATGCAGACACAATGGAAATGTTTGAACTCTACATAGACAGCACCTGACGACATTATGCGGCAGCAGCACTGACTGCTTTGCCGCTGTGCCATCCTCCATTCAGCATTGAAGCATCAAACATAAAGCAATTCTCCTCTTAGCAGTATAGTGTTTTAAACTTTAGTAGCATTTGTGGTTTTATAAATGAATCTTAATTGAATATGTTTACATTTTATCTCAAAAGGATGGCTCCATCTTGCTGTTAACGGGTGCTGCAGGCACTGGCAAGACTGCTACAATACAGGTTCTTGTAAAGGAACTGGGAATTCAACTATACGAATGGATAAATCCATTATCGCAGAATAAATTAAAAAATCGTGATGAATTTGACGACTCCTATAATACTGGTAAGAGCAGATTTTAGTGGATTGTGACATTGTTTAAACACTATTGTAGACCTTGCTACTACTGTGCAAATACTGTTATCACATCAAGACCTGTTCTAATGGCAGCTGGTAACCACAATAGATTTAAGCTGACAATGAGATTGGTAGAAGATTTTGATGTACATTGTGGTTTAGAGAATCTAAAAAAAAGCCGATCTATCAATAATCAAGTTTGTAAATGCAAAAAAGAACATATTCTGTCAGTGCATTGTTCATCTGTATTTCCAAATTACAGCTTGTCTTAAAAACATTTTCCTCCTGGCATGCAGCTCCACACTTGATATATGTGCGTATGCATGCGGATATTTGTGAAACAGTAACAATTTTTAATAGGGACATATTGAGCTCCTGTCACCCACAAGGAAATCATAAATGTTTGATATCAAATCCCCCCCCAAAAAAACACACATTTATTTGCCCCCTTTTTCAAAATAAAAATAAGGATTTACTGAGGTAGTGCTGTTTGAACTCCTGGGATATGCTAAAGATAAGTATAATTGCAAACTTCAATTCATCCAATGTTACCATTTGTTTCTCAACCACATTGACCTTTTTTTAGCCTTCCTCCAAAAGACTTCCTTATTCAGTTCTTGGAGTTGGAAAATAATCAGTAATGTGTAGCAGAGTATTCAAATCCATTGATCAATGCTTGCTGCTTTATCACTCACGCTGCATAAAGATTTCGGACAAGGCTCTCTGCTGATTGACATTCTTTAGATGATCTCAATTTTATCTTTGAAGAGAATATGAACTTCAGTTTTCCCCAATCTATGTAAATATATTGTTTGATTGACTTCAGACTCAAGCTTTCAGGTGTATGTGAGCAAGCCACAGTATGTTCTATTTCAAGAATTTTTACTGCGAGCCAACAAGTATAAAAAACTCCAGATGGTGGGAGATATTCTGGAGACGGACAAGAAACTGATTCTTGTAGAAGTGAGTAGAATTTTTAAAAACTCTTTAATTGTTTCCTTGCAAGAAAAAAAATAACCGTTAGAGCAATTCACACAATTGATGTAAAATCTTTGAAGGTATTTATTCACAAAATGCTGGAGTAACTCAGCAGGTCGGGCAGCATCTCAGGAGAGAAGGAATGGGTAATGTTTCGGGTCGAGACCCTTCCTCAGTCTGAAGAAGGGTCTCGACCTGAAATGTCACCAATTCCTTCTATCCTGAGATGCTGTCTGACCTGCTGAGTTACTCCAGCACTTTGTGAATAAATACCTTTGATTTGTACCAGCATCTGCAGTTATTTTCTTATAAAATCTTTGAGATAGTTTGTACCTTATGTGCATCTGCAGAAAAGTTCAGATGCCTCAGATGGTCTATTAATTGTTTGTTGCTCAGAAAATGTTTTTGAAATCGCACAAAATAAAAGATTTCTTCAAAGTTACAAAGAATATTCTTTGAAATATTGATGAATTCCTAAAATATTATTGAGGTTAGTCAAACTTAATGTGCATTATAACTTTCTGTACTTTTAGATAAAACACTACATGTAGTTTCATTAATAATTCTTGTTCTTGCCCCATAGGATATCCCTAATCAGTTTTATAGAGAACCCTCCTGTTTGCATGACATTTTACGGTAAGATTACTCAAATAATTATTAATCACAGAAAAACTATCATTGTTTTTTGATTAGCCATTTATATAATTACTGAATAGTAAACATGGGATTATATTCAGACTTAAATAATTCTTAAAAATGAGGGGAGGAATAAAGGAGTGATTTTCTTGCATGTTACTGGGAATGGGATCTGTTGGGAAAACTGTCAAAGCTTCCTTCTATACACCTAACAATGGTTGCTCCTTCCTGGTCCTGAGTCATTTAAAGGAAACATTAATTCTGAAGCACACAAGGAAGATAGAGACAAAATGATGGAGTAACTCAGCGGGACAGGCAGCATCTCTGGAGAGAAGGAATGGGTGACTTTTCGCGTTGAGAACCTTCTTAGATGTAAGGGGCGAGGGAGATACATAGATTTGGAAGCGTAAGGTGTGAAACCAGGACAAAGGGGATGGAGATGAAGGAAAATGTAGAATAGATCATTGTTAGCTGGGAGATGGTAAAACAAACAGAGATAAAATGTACAAGAACAAAGCACTAGCCACATCTTCCCATCTCCACCCCTTTCCACATTCCGTAGAGATCGTTCCCTTCACAACTCCCTGGTAACTTGTCCCTTCCCACCCAGACCACCCCCTCTCCAGGTACTTTCCCCAGCAACCACAGGAGATGTAACACCTGTCCCTATACCTCCCCCATCCACTCTGTCCAAGGATCCCAACAGTCTTTTCAGGTAAGGCAGAGGTTCACTTTCATCTCCTCCAATCTCATCTATTGTATCAGCTGTTCCAGGTGTGGGATCCTATATATCGGCGATCGTTTCGCTGAACACCTCCAGCGCAGATTGGAGGAACAGCACCTCGTATTGGCAGCTTATACCCCAGCGATATGAACATTGACCTCTGACTTCAAGTAACCCTTGCTTTCCCCCTCTCCATCCCTCCCCTTACCAGTTCTCTGACCAGTCTGTCTCCGTGTGCATGTATCTATGTATCCCCCTCTCCCCTGACATCAGTCTGAATAAGGGTCTCGACCTGAAACATCACCTACTTCTTCTCTCCTGAGATGCTGCCTGTCCCGCTGAGTTACTCCAGCATTTTTTGTCTGCCTTTGGTTTAAACCAGCATCTGCAGTTCCTTCCTACACAAGGAACTGCAGATGCTGCTTTACCATAAAGGACACAAAAGTGCTGGAGTAACTCAGCGAGTCAGTCAGGATCTCTGGAGAACATGGATAGGCAATGTTTCAAAGCAATGGCCAATTTGCGTTGGTGGCTTAATCACACTTATAAACAGCGGCTATGAAGCTATCATAAGAAAGCACAACAATTTTTTCTAGGCTCTTTAGAGACTCCTGCAGAACAATCTGAAGAAGGGTTTCGACCCGAAACGTCGCCCATTCCTTCTCTCCCGAGATGCTGCCTGACCTGCTGAGTTACTCCAGCATTTTGTGAATAAATACCTGCAGAACAATCAGTCTCTTGTGTTCAAACCTTTGTGTAAATTTATTCTCTGAACCCGTTCTACAATCCATTCACCTTCCGCAGAGTTCCCCTTCATTAACTCTCAAAATCTTGATCTTTTGACGACTCTGAGCATTCAGCTGCATCTATTGTTCAGTACTGACATTCAACAATGCCTCACTAATTTTACTCAAAGTATACAGTATAACACTTTGAGATTTTGCCTTTAGTTTCATTAGGTTTGTGGCATGTTTGAAACTGCAGATTGTAAACTGCTCTCTTTGATGGTCTGAGCTTGGTGGCATGGCAATTTAAAAGAGGGCAATTAAGTTAACAAGACCCATTTCCCAGAAGGTAACAGATCATAAATTACAGTGAAAAGGTGCAAGTTGGAACAGAGCAAGCTAAGTGGAATTAAAATGCATATCCTCAGCTGCTGGAGCAAAACCAGCCAAATGTACAGTGCACAAAGTCACTGATTTGCATGGTTATTCACAGCTATTTGCATAGCTTTACCTTGTGCAAGGAATTAACCTAATCTAGGAATGGGTAGAGTTGAAATGGCAAAATCACATTTAAGTTTTTTTTAAAATTAGAGATGAGGCTATGTAAATATAAATACCCATAAGGCGGAACAAGAACTACTGTTGGTTCTGTCTTTAATAAATTATTATTAAGACTGTAGAAGAGGATGCGGAGAAAGGTGGGTGACAAAATATGAATGAAAAGTTTATAAAGAGGTGTATATAAACTTAATGCAGAGTTAGAGGGAGCCTTTTGATCCTCTGTTCCGTTACTGCTGCACTTGTGGTGTTAGGACTGTTGCTTAATTTGACACCACAAGCTATCCAAGTGGGTACCACTGGAACTTGTAGCTCAACAGCATACAATAGACATTATTTGTATTTTGTGTGAACAGATATTGGAGTCACTGGGAAATAAGAAATAGAAGCAGAAGGTGGTTGCTTCGCCATTCTATTGGATAATGGCTGATCTTTTACCTTTGTGTCTCTTTCCAGCAAGACCCCCATATCCATTGATTCCCTGTCATGACTATACTCAGTGACTGGTCCTCCATAGCTCTCATCAGTAAAGAATCCCAAAGCTACCCTGTGCATAAAGGACTCTCTTCGCATGTCGGTCTTGAGTGACCAACTGCTTATTTTGACAAAGTGCTATAAAGAATTTGGCAAGCTAAGACTATTCACACAGTACAATGTATTAAGTTGGTAGACCAAATTATTGCTAACTATCTGATTATTATTTACAACTTCCCTGAATCAATTGCAATCCCGATCAAAAGAAAGCTTTCCAGCTGAAGTGTAAATGGTTAGAATAAAGCTGAAAAGACAATGCTTGGTTTATGTAGCCTTAACCGTAGTGAATCTCAACATACGTTTTATGGTTGGACTCATCTCAGGAGGAGATGAGACAGCCTATAGGGATGAAATCCAAAGGCTGGCAGCATGGTGTTCAGTGAACAATCTGGTCCTGAACTCCTCCAAAACAAAGGAACTTATAATTGACTTTAGAAAAACCAGTGTAGAATACGACCCACTCTACATCAATGGGGTCTGTGTGGAAAGGGTACCCGCTTTCAGGTTCCTGGGTACGCACATCGCAGAGGATCTTACCTGGTCTACCAACACCATCACCACAGTAAAGAAGGCACAGCAGAGACTCCACTTCCTGAGGATCCTCAGGAAAACCAACCTGCAGGAGAAGCTCATGTTGTCCTTCTATCGCTGCTCCATCGAGAGTGTGCTGGCATACTGTATAACCACATGGTATGCCAGCTGCTCAGAAAAGGACAGGAAGGCCCTTCAGAGGGTCATCACGACGGCCCAGAAGATCATCGGCTGCTCACTGCCCTCCCTGGAGCACCTGTTCAGCCTACGCTGCCTCAGTAGAGCAGGCAAAATAATAAAAGATCCATCACACCCCGGCCACCGTCTGTTTGTTCATCTGCCCTCTGGTCGACGTTTCAGGTTGATCAAATCCCGAACAAACAGACTTAAGAACAGTTTTTACCCCAGGGCCATACGAGAACTGAACACTACCTTTGCACTAGGCAACACTGTTAAAAAATCTTGTACTTAATATAATTGTATTTATGTATTTATTTGTTTTTGCATTTATTGCATATATGTTTGTACGCACCGTCAGGATTGGCTATTTTTTAATTTCGTTGTACTCGTTGCAATGACAATAAATGAATATTATTATTATTATTATTATTATTATTATTATTATAGGCATAACCAACAACCGTGCTAATAGTTTGCATCCATTTAAATGGATGACATTCGGCGTAAAGATTTGAGTTGTGTTTGAAATGACTATTCAATCATAGCACAGGAGAGGCCATGCAACTCTTTATGTCTGTGTCAGCATAATAGAACTGGTCCTGTTTTACAACTATTGGGAGTATATCTTTAATACTGAGGAATTGACTTAAATTATATCAAGCAAAATTAAGCACTTTTTTTTATCAGGAATTTTATTCAGACAGCAAGATGTCCATTGGTGTTCATAATTTCTAACAACGTTTGTGGAGACAGCAATCAACGCTTGCTCTTCCCGAATGACATCCAAAAGGAATTGGGTATCTTTAATATTAGGCAAGTACTAATTCTATAGAGTTGGTAATTCTAAATGTGTTTGTTCTTTTTGATTTTGGCTTACATAAATATTGTAGTTTGGAGTTTAAAAGATGTCTGGATTTATAAACATGTCTAATTCTTTTCATTTTTTAAATTTCTATGTCCCTGCAAAATGTTGACAGTTTTAAAACTAGAGTTATTTCCATTCTGTCCACTGGTGACAGGAATTAATTGTCCCAACTATCCCATTGGTTAAAATGAATTGACTAAGCAGGAGAGAGTTTTGGCCCCGAATTTGCTTGATGACTTCGTCCATTGGCTCCTCATTAGCCATAGAAGAGTTATCATTTTTATATTGATTGAGGATAAATCATATTATGAAGTCAATGAAAATTTCTAATGTATATCTCTGTCAGTAATCCTTCAAGAATTTATCCAGAAAGACGATTATTCATGTGTGGTCTTGCCAGCTGGTATTGTCAATAGGTATCATCAACAAAGAACATACAACCTGCTCTGATTCTGTCTTCAACCATATCAAAATAGATGCACTTAACGCATGGGTTACTGATTAGAAATCACAGGCAAAAAATCTTAAATTATCTATTATTCCTCCCCCATGAATAAGCAATATTTTTCTAAATAAGACCACCTCACTTGGTGGAGTTGAAGTAACTTATCTCCAATAGGGATTTATTATAGAAGATGTACATCCTTATAAATGACTGGCATCCGATAAGAAGCATACTCTGATTTTGATTTTTTTTAATACATTTTAATCACTTTCCATGAAAGCTAATTGTAAATTGAGTTCTAAATCATTTTGCTTTAATCTATATTTTAAATGAATTCTTTTTCCTTATTTGACAGTTTTAATCCAGTGGCTCCCACGAGTATGTTGAAAGTTCTAAGTAGAATATCTGCTCAAGAGGCTAGCAAGGTAAATCCTTGTTTAATACAAATGGTTATGTTTTTCAGCTTTTGTTTTTTCCAGAGTTTTAGAATATGTTGTTGACTATCAGAAGTATTCTGGCAATTGCCAAAATGTCACTTGTTTATGTTAAATACGGGAGCAGTTGTCAGCAGACCAGAGGCAGCATCGCAGTCTTCACACAACATCTAATGTACACTTCATAGGACGGGTTCATTGGGTAATCATCAGGAGCAGAGGACAGAGGCTCTCTGTATAGGCTGCCGTCACTGAGGAACAAGTGTGGTTCTAAAATAACTTTTGACCAAATAGAATAAAGGATAATTATTATTGGAAAATGTTTGCATATATCATTATTTTCTACTTTGTATTCTCTAACTTCTCAACAAAGTAGGAATCATTTGACACAATGAGGTGGAATCTAAATCCAGCTAAGTTTTTGCCCCAGGACACAAAGCGCTGGAGTAACTCAGCGGGTCAGACAGCATAACTGGAGAACACGGGGAGGTGACATTTTGGGTCGGGACTCTTCTTCATACTGCAAGGGTCCAGGCCTTCCCCAGTCTGAAGAAGGGTCCCAACCTGAAACGTCACTGCAGTTCCTTGTTTCTAGGTTTTTGCCCACTAAAATGACCAGTTCACTGCTGATTATTCTTTCCATGGAGATAACATTTCACAATTCCTAGCAGTAGAGATTTGGGTTAACTTTGTCCAAGATGTTCCAATATTTTTTGTCTTTTTTTATTGGATGATTGTCCAGTTACCTCCCTATAAGAATGAAGTTCCTAAAAAATTCAAGCTCTTTATTATTAACTCTCCTCTGATTCACTTAGTAATTTGAGTTTAAATATATGGCCAGAATAGAAATCGTGCTTACAATTTGCATGCAAAATTGAGGCCGTACTTGATGTGTTGGACACCTTATCGGAATATCAATAAAAATGACTGATTTGATCATAAATGGTAAGCAGATGAACTGTGAAGAAACATTATGAATACACAAATTGTACAATCAGATTGAAACATACAAACAGAATTGGTTGACACAACTGAAGTGATCCACTTAATTTTTTTGTGAAAGTATATTATTTGGATTACATGTTACGTGTTTTCCCCATATCCCTTGATTCCTTTAGCCCTAAGAGCTAAAACTAACTCTCTCTTGAAAACATCCAGTGAATTGGCCTCCACTGACTTCTGTGGCAGAGAATTCCACAGATTCACAACTCTCTGGGTGAAGAAGATTTTCCTCATCTCAGACCCAAATGGCTGACCCATTATTCTTAAACTGTGTCCCCTGGTTCTGGACTCGCCCAACATCGGGAACTTTTTTCCTGCATCTAGCCTATCCAATCCTTCAAGAATTTTATATGTTTCTATAAGATCCCCTCTTAGGGAGAACTTTTTCAGTCAGAGAGTGGTGAAGGTGTGGAATTCTCTGCCTCAGAAGGCAGTGGAGGCCAGTTCGTTGGATGCTTTCAAGAGAGAGCTGGATAGAGCTCTTAAGGATAGCGGAGTGAGGGGGTATGGGGAGAAGGCAGGAACGGGGTACTGATTGAGCGTGATCAGCCATGATCGCATTGAATGGCGGTGCTGGCTTGAAGGGCTGAATGGCCTACTCCTGCACCTATTGTCTATTGTCATCCTAAATTCCAGTGAATACAAGCCTAGTCAACCCATTATTTCGTCATATGTCAGTCCCTCCATCCCGGGAATGAACCTGGTGAACCTACGCCACACTCTCTCAATAGCAATAATGTCCTTCCTCAAATTAGGAGACCAAAATTGCACACAATACTCCAGGTGCGGTCTCACCAGGGCCCTGTACAACTGCAGTAGGACCTTGCTCCTAAACTCAAATCCTCTCGCAATGAAGGCCAACATGTCATTAGCTTTCTTCACTACCTGCTGTACCTGCATGCTTACTTTCAGTGACTGATGTACATGCACGCCCAGGTCTTGTTGCACCTCCCCTTTTCCTAATCTGACACCATCCTGTTTTTGCCACCAAAGTGGATAACCTCACATTTATCCATTATACTGCATCTGCCATGCATCTGTCTACTCACCCAACCTATCCAAGTCACCCTGCAGCCTCAAAGCATCCTCATCGCATCTCACACTGCCACCCAGCTTTGTGTCATCCACAAACTTGGAGATGTCACATTTAATTCCCTTGTCTGAATCGTTAATAATATTGTAGATAACTGGGGTCCCAGCACCGAGCCTTGTGGCACCCTACTAGTCACTGCCTGCCATTCTGAAAAGGACCAGTTAATTCCTACTCTTTACTTCCTGTCTGCCAACCAGTTCTCTATCCATGTCAATACCCTACCCCCAATACCATGAGCTCTAATTTTGCACACTAATCTCTTGTGTGGGACCTTGTCAAAGGCTTTATGAAAGTCCAGATACAACATGTCCACTGGCTCTCCCTAATCCATTCTACTTGTTACATCCTCAAAAACTTCCAGAAGATTAGTCAAGCATGATTTCCCCTTCATAAATCCATGCTGACTTTGACTGATCCTGTCACTGCTTTCCAAATGCGCTGCTATAACATCTTTAACAATTAATTCAAGCATCTTCCCCACCACTGATGTAAGGCTAACTGGTCTATAATTCCCCGTTTTCTCTCTCCCTCCTTTCTTGAAAAATTGAGTTACATTGGCTACCCTCCAGTCCACAGGAACTGATCCAGAGTCGAGAGCATATTGGAGAATTATCACCAATGCCTACATGATTTCTAGGGCCACCTCCTTGAGTAGTCTGGGGTGCAGACCATCAGGCCCTGGGGATTTATCTGCCTTCAGTCCGTCCCAACAGTTTACCTAACACCATTTCCTGACCAATGTGGATTCCCCTCCGTACTTCCCTCCCACTAGATCCTCGGTCCCCTAGTATTTCGGGGAGATTGTTTGTGTCTTCCTTAGTGAAGACAGAACCAAAGTACTCGTTTAACTGTTCTGCCATTTCTTTGTTTCCCATTTTCAATTCACCTGTCTCTAATTGTAAGGGACCTACATTTGTCTTCACTAATCTTTTCCTTTTTACATATCTAAAGAAGATTTCAGAGTCAGTTTTTATATTCCTGCAAGCTTTCTTCTATGCTCTTTTTTTCCCCACTCTTAATTAACCCCTTTGTCTTCCTCTGTTGAGTTCTAAATTTCTCCCAGTGCTCTGGTTTGCTGCTTCCCCAGGCCAATTTACATGCCTCTTCCTTGGATTTAACACTGTTTTTGATTTCCCTCGTTAGCCAGGGTTGAGCCACCTTCCCCGTTTTATTTTTTCGCCAGACAGGGATGAACAATTTTTGGAATTCATCCATGCGGTCTTTAAATCTTTGTCATTGCATCTCCACCGTCAACCCTTTAAATATAATTTGCCAGTCTATCCTAGCCAATTCCCGTCTCATACCTTCAAAGTCTCCTTTAAGTTCAGGACCCTAGTCTCTGAATTAACCGTGTTACTTTCCATCCTAATGCAGAATTCCACCATATTATGGTCATTGTTGCCCAAGGGGCTTTGCACAATAAGATCGCTAACTAATCCTTCCTCATTACACAATATCCAGTCTAGGATGGCTTGTCCTCTAGTCGGTTCTTCTACATATTGGTTTAAAAAACCCATCCCGTATACATTCAAGGAAATCCTCCTCCTCAGCGCTGCTACCAATGTGGTTGGCCCAATCGATATGTCGATTAAAGTCGCCCATAAACATGTGAACATGCTTACAAAATCTTTTTTTTTCAAAGTGCTAATATGCATCTAATGTTACATGATCCGTGATATTAATCAGCCAGCTCTTTGGAGGGATGGGCAGGGGCGGAGGATTATTCTTTACATTCAGAAAAATGAGTTGTTTTAAATTTTCTTGAATGCAGAATGCTGGCAAGTGTATTGTTCTTGACAAGAGTGTATTGGAGATGCTCTGTACGGGCAGCGCAGGAGACATCAGAAGTGCAATAAACAGTCTTCAATTTACTTCAGTGAAAGGTAATTAAAAAGTGGAAGGAAAATTAAAATTGTTAATACTACTTGATTATAAAGTAGTTATTTTCACAGAAAATTGGTACCAATTAATATATTGCATTTGGTAACTAAATGTGTGACACTGGTCATTTTCGCTTTGTCGTTGGAACCCAGCACATTGTAAGCTATTAAATATATTATGAACCTAAACCTTTTAATTACATGTGAAATATGAAAATATATCATTCTCATTTTCCTGTGGGAAGCTGAGACTAAAAGTAGTCTTGGGGTGAAACTGAAAGAGAAAGTAAGGATCA
Organism: Rhinoraja longicauda; assembly: GCF_053455715.1. Lineage (NCBI taxonomy): Eukaryota > Metazoa > Chordata > Chondrichthyes > Rajiformes > Arhynchobatidae > Rhinoraja > Rhinoraja longicauda. The sequence continues at coordinate 86,633,946 of NC_135955.1, forward strand.
TTGGATTATTTCATGCATTATATCTTTATTTATAGGTGACATTTTATTTCATCTTGTATATAGTTAAATGCCAACATATAATGCAATTTGAAAAACAAAGTAGAATTAGTTGGAAAATAGTAGAACACAGGCAACTAAAAACTGCAAGAGAAGGGTAATTTATTTCTACTCCAAGGCAGGGATTGTAATGACACCTTTATTGGGGAATTTCCATTGTAAATATCAGCAAATAAATTTGGCCACAAATGTTATATAAATAAATGGATTATGTATTTTGGTTTGATGATGAATCATGGGTTAGCAGAGCACTAGCCATAAATGTTAGGAATGTCTCCGTTTTCTCTGAAAGACTGCAACGGTCACAATCTCCCTAACCTGTCTGAGCTAAGGAATATCAGAGGCAGTCAGTTCTTCACAGTTGATATGCAAATATCGTGACAGCACCTGCTGAAAATGTAACTCCAATTAGATGACAACTCTACAATTAGATGTGAACAGGATCGTTATGAGCTATGACTCACTACAGACTTGTCAATACTAATGGTTAAAATTCACCTTAGAAGATTGTCGATTTGGTTGAGAAATCAAACTACACATGGTATCTATGCAACATACTACAGCATGGATGACTGATTTTGAGAGGAATGTCAAAAGATTGAATTTAGACATAGGATTTCAGAATGATATGATTGGTGCTTTACTTGTCATGTATAGAATTCCAGTGATAGTCATAGAGTCCTACAGCACAGAAAGAGGCCCTTCGGCCCATCGTGTCTGCGCCATCCGTTACCAAACACAGTCTAATTTTAATCCCATTTTCCCGCATTTGGACCGTAGCCCTGAATGTTGTAGCATTTCAAGTGCACATCCAAATACCTCTTAAACGTTGTGAGTGTTCCCGCCTCCACCACCACCCCAGGCAGTGAGTTCCAGACTCCAACCACCCTCTGGGTGAAAAAGTTCTTTCTCACATCCCCCCGAAACCTCCCTCCCCTCGTTGTTGAACCTTCCACCAGTGGAAGAAGTTCCCCGCCATCTACCTTATCTATGCCCCTCATGATCTTGTACACCTCGATCATGTCCCCTCTCAGCCTTCTCTGCTCCAGGGAAAACAACCCCAGTCTGCTCAGTCTCTCCTCATAGCCGAGGCCCTTCATCCCTGGCAGCATCCTGGTGAATCTCCTCTGCACCCTCTCCAAAGCTATCACATCCTTTCTATAATGTGGTGACCAGAATTGTACACAATACTCCAGCTGTGGCCTCACCAGTGTTCTGTACAATTCCATCATTACCCCCCTACTTTTATATTCGATGCCCTGGCTAATGAAAGCCAGTACCCCATATGCCTTTTTGACCACCCTGTCCACCTGTTCTGCTGCCTTCAAGGACTTGTGTACCTGTACTCCAAGGTCCCTCTGTACCCCTGTCTTCCCTAGGGTCCTTCCATTCATGGTGTACTCCCTCTCCAAGTTATTTCTGCCAAAGTGCATCACCTCGCACTTTTCAGGATTAAATTCCATCTGCCACTGCTCTGACCATCTCATCTATATCTTCCTGCAGCTTGCAGATCCCTTCCTCGCTATTCACCACCCCCCCTACCTTTGTGTCATCTGCAAACTTGCTGATCATGCCCTGTACGTTGACATCCAGATCATTTATGTAGATTACAAACAGTAAGGGACCCAACACCGATCCCTGTGGCACCCCACTGGACACCGGCCTCCAGTCACAGAAGCACCCTTCTACCATCACCCTCTGCCTTCTGTCACTAAGCCAGTTTTTTATCCATTTTGCCAAGGTGCCCTGGATCCCATGGGCTCTTACCTTCTTGACTAGTCTCCTGTGTGGGACCTTGTCAAAAGCCTTACTGAAATCCATGTATACCACATCCACTGCACTACCCCCATCTACCTCCTTGGTCACCCCTTCAAAAAATTCAATCAAGTTAGTCAGACACGACCTTCCCTTAACAAAGCCATGTTGACTATCCTTAATTAACCCTCGATCCTCCAAGTGAAGACTGATTCTGTCCCTCAGAATCTTTTCTAGCAGCTTATCTTTCACCGGCCTGTAGTTCCCAGGTTTATCCCTACTGCCCTTTTTAAATAATGGCACCACATTAGCTATCCTCCAGTCCTCCGGTACATCCCCTGTTGCAAAAGAGGCTCTGAAAATTTGTGCCAGAGCCCCCGCAATCTCCTCCCTTGCCTCTTTCAGCATCCTGGGATACATCTCGTCAGGGCCCGGAGACTTATCCACTTTTAAGCCTGCCAGAGCTTCCAGCAATAGCAATATGCTCAAGAACATCACAACCCTCCTGCTCCATTTCTAAGTCCGCATCGCCCTCCTCCCTCGTAAAAACAGATGCAAAAAGTTCATTTAAAACATCTCCTACATCCTCTGGCTCCACACACAGCTTTCCACTATGGTCCCTGATGGGCCCCACTCTTTCCCTCGTTATCCTCTTACCCTTGATATACTTATAGAACACTTTGGGATTTTCTTTTATTTTGCCCGCTAGTGCTATCTCATGGCCCCTTTTTGCTCTCCTAATTTCTTTTTTAAGAACCGCCCTACACCTTCTGTATTCCTCTAATGATGTCTGTGCCTTAAGTTCTTTATGCCTTCCAAAAGCCCCCCTTTTTTTCCGAATCAATCCTACTATATCGTTCGACATCCAATGTTCTTTGGACTTGTTTGTCCCACCCTTAAACTTTAGGGGAACATGCTTCCTCTGTACTTTTTCAATTATTCCTTTGAATGACTCCCACTGTTCTGATGCGGTCCTCCCCACGAGAAGCTGATCCCAGTCCACCAGGGCCAACTTCTGCCTTATCAGATTAAAATCGGCCTTGCCCCAATTTAGAAATGTTCCTCTTTCCTCTGGTCCCTCTTTATCCTTTTCCATTACCACCTTAAATATCACTGAATTGTGATCACTGTCACCAAAATGCTCTGCCACTGACACTTCAGCCACCTGTCCGGCCTCATTTCCCAAGATTAAGTCCAATACCGCCCCCTCCCTTGTTGGACTTTCAACATATTGGCTCAAAAAGCCCTCCTGGATGACCCTTAGGAACTCTGCACCCTCAGGGCCCTTGACACTTTGGCTATCCCAATCAATATTCGGGAAGTTGAAATCCCCTACTATTACTACCCTGTTGTTTTCACACACCCCCGAGATTTGCCTACAAATATGTTCTTTTATTTCCCTCTGACTGTTTGGGGGTCTGTAGTATACACCCAGTAAGGTGCATGCCCCTTTTCTATTTCTCAATTCCACCCAAATAGCCTCATTTGAGGAACCCGCTAATATGTCATCCCTTCTTACAGCAGAAATAGATTATTTGATTAATACTGCAACACCCCCTCCCCTTTTTCCCTGCTCTCTGTCTCTCCTGAAGATTCTATATCCTGGAATATTGAGCTGCCAGTCCTGCCCTTCCTTCAACCATGTTTCCGTAATGGCAACAATGTCGTACTCCCATGTGTTCAGTAACACCTTCAATTCATCCCCCTTGCTTCCAATACTCCTTGCATTAAAATAAATGCCGTTCAGACTTGCCCTACCCCATTGTGCTGGGGCATTCTTGTTCTGCCTCCCAATCTGACTAGTTTTTTCCTCTATATTTTCCTTCTCCTCACCCCCTATACTAGCTCCATGCTGTATCCCAACCCCCTGCCAAATTAGTTTAAACCCTCTCCAACAGTGCTAGCAAACCTCCCCGCCAGGATATTGGTCCCCCTCTGGTTAAGGTGGAGACCGACTTAGTCTTTCTCATTGAAAATTTTCCTAAAATGTGGAACTAACTACAGACAAAATAATTTTTTTATAGAGATAATCCCCTGCTTTTATTTAGTTTTGGTGCACAAAATTATTTTCTGATTTACACTGTGGTATAATCTGTAATTGTATAAATGCCCACATGCACCAAATGTTTCTTTTTGACAACTCAGGCAGCCCGTCGGATCAGATTAATTTGTTAAACAGTAAAGGAAAGTCTTCAATAAGAACAGGCACATCTTCAAGAGGAAAATGTAAAGGAAAGTCTACAAAGGCACATGAAAAGGGAAGTGGGCTACCTGCCATTGGAGGGAAAGACCAATCTCTCTTTCTTTTTCGAGCTCTGGGTAGAATTATGTATTGCAAAAGTAAGTTCAAGTTTTGAACAACTATATTTGAATTTCTTTTCAACAAAAACAAGCAAATGTTATATTCCCAAACCATAATCTGTTGAGAAAAGTCGCTGAATCTGCAAGATGCTTTTAAAAATACTGATGTGTCATTGATTTTTCGAGCGCACCATCTGTATACTTATCCCCCCCCTATGTTAACACCTCCCAACATGTCTTGCAGACAGACATGCATTGAAGACCTATCTATTATCAACTTTTAATTTTTTTAAATCTTTCTATTAACCTGTTAAATGTATAAACAATGCATTTTGGACTTTGATTTAAATTAAGGTGTAGCACTTCATTTTTACCACCAGGTGGTGGTGTTGGAGAATATCAGAGATTATCAGAGAACATTTCCAATCAACTTGCATTTTATTGCAGGAAGGTGTCTGAATTGATAACAAGTAATAATTATGATTTGGATATTGAACGAAAGAAGTAATATAACCATATAACAAAATAGGACCAGGAATAGACCAATAAACACCTTGAGGATGTCTCACCATTTATCATGATCGTGGCCGATCTGCCCCACCCTAATTTCCCCTTCTCTGCCAGTTCTCCATTACAGGAATACAGAGCTTTATTGTCATTCGATACCGAGATACCGAACGAAATTACATTTCCAGCAGTCACAGAACACAAAAAAAAAGAACACAAGACACACGACCCCAACACAAACATCCATCACAGTAACTCCAAACACCCCCTCACTGTGATGGAAGGCAACAAAACTTCCTCTCTCTTCCCCCATGCCCACGGGCAGACAGCTCGACCCCTACCGAGGCGATCGACCCGCACAGCCCCCCCGCAAGGGGATGGAAGTCCCTGCGGCCGAGCCGCACCGAGCGCTGAAATGTCCCGCGGCCGTACCGGGCGATTGAAGGCCCCGCGGCCAAGCCGTACCGGGCGATGAAAGGCCGAGCCGCACCGGCGATGTTAAGTCCCGCGGCCAAGCCGCGCGGGGCGCTGTTAAATCCCGCGGCCGAGCCGCGCCGGCGATGTTAAGTCCCGCGGCCGAGCCGCGCCGGGCGATGGAAGGCCCAGCAGCCGAGCCGCACCGGCCGATGGAAGGCCCCGCGGCCGGGCCTCGCCCTGAGGAAGAGACCTAAAAAAAGAAAGTTTTCCCCCACCCCACCCCACCCACACCTCCCACACATACACAGCCAAAAACAAAAACCACCCCAACACCAACACACAAACAAAAAGGGAAAAAAGACAAACAGACGGCCAGCGGGCCGCAGCCGTTAGGCGCCGCCACACGTTTCAAATCGCCAATCTTTCAGACAGATCGTGGAGGAACTTAAAGACACAAGGGCAGTTTTAAAATTGAGCAGTTTTAAACCAGAAACTAGTGTAAGACATTGAAGATGGGGATTTTGGATGCATGAGACTTGGTGCCTATGTAGATGTGGACAAAAGAAGAGAAAAACTGTGACAATTGCGTGAAATTAAACTGCCTAAGAATGATTATCTTGTTAAAATTGACATACATATTTAAAGCTACCACACAAATTACGTTCTTGTAGATTAGTAACTTATTCAAAGTGTTCGGTGATGAAATTGATTCTAAACTTTTCAGTCTAATGTGTGAATTAAAATTGACCAGCCTTAAATAATGGCAATTTTGTTTTTTAAGGAGAACCACCCAATGACTTGCATTTGAATCCATTACCAATCCATTTAGCTGAGCATGAGAGGGATCCACTTCTGGTGAATCCTGAGGTAAGAATAATCTTTGTCAAAGGCATGACATTTGTGGTGGCATTGAGAACAAGGGACAATGAACAAGGGAACAAGGAAGTTTATGATTGCTGGCCATGTCAGAGCAATAGTCCTACATGATTAAGCAGAAATGAACAAAATATTAGGAAGAGTAACATTTTCATGTCTTATTTGTATTTCAGGAGGTGATTGAAAATTCACACATGTCTGTGGAGCTGTTCAATCTTTATCTTCACCAAAATTATCTTGATTTCTTTGGTGACATAGACGACATTGTGCGAGCTAGTGATTATCTAAGTGATGCAGACTTCTTAACAGTAGATTGGAATGTAAGTAACAAACATTCATGAGCCAGGCCATTGTGATTCCTTGTGTAACTTGTGGACATTGTGCTGCTTTCATTGCAACTGTGACTCAACTCAAAAATACTTTATTGGCTGTGAATCACTTTAAATCACTTCCTTGATTGGGGGAGTTGGTTTGCATCTGCCCACATAAACATCTGAGCTCATTCATTTGTTGCCCTTTATAATGAAAGAAATGTACTTCCATATTATCAAAAGTCTGAACAAAGATCTAAATGATCTTCGGCCGCATGTTATTTTTCAGGTTAATTAATTGCTTAATAATTTCAGAATTAGAATCAGAATACACCCCAGCAGTGTGAATATTGATTTCTCTAACTTCAAGTAACCCTTGCTTTCCCTCTCTCTCCATCCCTCCCCCTTCCTAGTTCTCCGACCAGTCTGACTGTCCCCCTGATTAAATTGTATGTGCTTTGTTGTCACCTTCTCCTAGCTAACAATGATCTATTCTACATTTTCCTTAAGCTGCATCCTCTTTGATCTCTCGTTTTTACACCTTACACTTTCTCTGTGTCTCCCTCTCCCTTGACTCTCAGTCTGAAGAAGGGTCTCATAGAAACATAGAAAATAGGTGCAGGAGTAGGCCATTCGGCCCTTCGAGACTGCACCGCCATTCAATATGACCATGGCTGATCATCCAACTCAGTATCCTGTACCTGCCTTTTCTCCATACCCCCTGATCCCTTTAGCCACAAAAGCCACATCTAACTCCCTCTTAAATATAGCCAATGAACTGGCCTCAACTACCTTCTGTGGCAGAGAATTCCACAGATTCACCACTCTCTGTGTGAAAATAAAAAACTCTCATCTCAGTCCTAAAAGACTTCCCCCTTATCCTTAAACTGTGACCCCTTGTTCTGGACTTCCCCAACATCGGGAGCAATCTTCCTGCATCTAGCCTGTCCAACCCCTTAAGAATTTTATAAGTTTCTATAAGATCCCCCCTCACTCTTCTAAATTCCAGCGAGTACAAGCCGAGTCTATCCAGTCTTTCTTCATATGAAAGTCCTGCCATCCCAGGAATCAATCTGGTGAACCTTCTCTGTACTCCCTCTATGGCAAGAATGTCTTTCCTCAGATTAGGAGACCAAAACTGTACGCAATACTCCAGGTGTGGTCTCACCAATGCCCTATACAACTGCAACAGAACCTCCCTGCTCTTATACTCAAATCCCCTCGCTATGAATGCCAACATACCATTCGCTTTCTTCACTGCCTGCTGCACCTGCATGCCTACTTTCAATGACTGGTGCACCATGACACCCAGGTCTCGCTGCATCTCCCCTTCTACTAATCGGCCACCATTCAGATAATAGTCTGCTTTCCTGTTCTTGCCACCAAAGTGGATAACCTCACATTTATCCACATTATACTGCATCTGCCATGCATTTGCCCACTCACCTAACCTATCCAAGTCGCGTTGCAGCCTCCTGCATCCTCCTCACAGCTAACACTGCCCCCCAGCTTCGTGTCATCCGCAAACTTGGAGATGTTGCATTCAATTCCCTCGTCCAAATCATTAATATATATTATAAATAGCTGGGGTCCCAGCACTGAGCCTTGCGGTACCCCACTAGAACAATCTTCCTGCATCTAGCCTGTCCAACCCCTTAAGAATTTTGTAAGTTTCTATAAGATCCCCCCCTCAATCTTCTAAATTCCAGCGAGTACAAGTCGAGTCTATCCAGTCTTTCTTCATATGAAAGTCCTGCCATCCCAGGAATCAATCTGGTGAACCTTCTCTGTACTCGCTCTACGTCTCGACCCGAAACGTAGAAGAATTCCTGATAAGCAAGAAGATGAAAGGATATCAGGAATGTCGAATTGAGATTACAATCTAAACAATGATGGCTGTCAGGCCTGCTCTGCTGTTTGAGAAGATATCTGACAAGTTTGGGCACTTTGGTATGTCAAATCATGGCAGGACAGGCACAGCAAATGGTGAACCCCTGGAGAATGTTGCAGAACTGAGAGATCTGGGAGTACAAGGGCATGGTTCCCTGAAGTGGCGGGTCAGGTGGACTGTGTTATCTAGAAGTCATTTGGCATTCTTGTCTTCAATGGGAAGGGTATTGAGAACAAAAGTCGGGCTATCGTGATACGCTGTACGTCATTGGTGGGACCACACTTGGAGTACTGTGTGAGGCTCTGGTAATGCAGCTGTAGGAAGGATAATTAGATTAAAAAGGCTGCAGAAGAGATTCACGAGGAAGTTATCTGGGTTTGCGGGCTTGAGATGTAAGGAGTGGTAGGGTTGGCTGGGACTTTTTCTTTGGATGTACGAGGCTGAATATTGGCCTGATTGAGATGTGCAAAATCATAAGGGGCATGGATAAAATGAATCTTCAGTTTTTTTTCCCAGGGTTGGGCGTAGGCTTGAGGTAAGTGGGGAGATATTTAAGAGGATTTTCAGAGGCAATTTCGTTACTCAGAGGGTAGTCCCTATGTGGAATGAACTGCTAGAAATTATGGAAGTGGATACAATTATGACTTTCAAAAGACAGATATGTGAATGAGAAGGGCTGAGGGAGCAATGCTCCAAATGCAGGCAATTGGGACTAGCCCTATGTCAACTGGGTTGATATGGATGAGGTGGGCTGAAGGGATTATTTCCATGCTGTACAGCTCTATGATTATCATATGGCTGATTATGTCTACAGGATTGTGATCCTGAAATTTTGGTATCGGATAAAAATTCAGAAAATTATCCTAAACCCAACAAACCTCAACTGAGTATTTTGCCCTTTTCTGAAGCCCGCATATTTGGAAAGACGTGAATACTTTGGAATTCAAACTCTTTGGGCTGGACAATCTATGGCATTCTTATTTGTACACAAATGTTGTGATTATTAGGCATGTTCAATGTCAATCCTTTTGTAAGTTTTAATAAACCTCTGGTGTATCCATTCAATTACTTTCTTAGCATCGTTCGACTATGTGGAAATACAGTGCATCTGTGGCTACACGAGGGCTGATTCATGCGAACAAAGCTCGAGCTCGGGCTAATTGTAAAGGAGGAGCTGGTTTCAAGCCTCTACACAAACCACAGTGGCTGTCGATAAGTAAAAAGGTATGGGCATCAATTGTTTGGCTGACAAGTTCAGCTAGCATTCTGGTTGCAATTTAACCAAATTATAATCAGCCGGGTTATTTTGCATGGGAATAACACCAGTACAGACTAGCAATAGATTAATGAAACTGTTAAAATAGATCGAGTCAATAATGCTGCCGGTTTAGGTTGTGGTGTTATGCTCGTATAAGAAGTAACGTGTTTCTTCCATAAACGTCTTTCCTTGGGCCACAACATTTGCATTGTTTGTTTGTCCATACGTAATTGGAGCAGAATTAGGCCATTCAGTCCATCAGGTCTACTCTGCCATTCAATCATGGCTGATGTATTGCTCCCTCCTAACCTCATTCTCCTGTCTTCTCCACATCACCCCTGACTCCCGTACTAATCAAGAATCTTTCTATCTCTGCCTTAAAAATAACCATTGAATTGGCTTCCACAGCCTCCTGTGGCAATGAATTCCACAGATTCACCACCCTCTGACTAAAGAAATTCCTCCTCATCTCCTTCCTAAAGGAACGTCCTTTAATTCTGAGGCTGTGTCCTCTGCTCCAAGGCTCTCCCAGTAGTGAAAACATCTCTCCTCATCCACTCTATCCAGGTCTTTCACTATTCTTTGTGAACAAAAAATATTGTTATATCTGTCTAGCCTTTGTATTTGTTTTATCCTCTGTCTGAGGCCTTAGCTTAATTGTATAGGATGTTAATGTAATTGAGAGCCTTGGATGTTGAAAATAACATTCTTGAAAAGTCCTTTTAACGGATTCTTGGTTATGTTATGTATAATTATATACAGACGGTAATGGTAATTAAAATCTAAAATTCTTTTCTTTATTGTTTCAGCATAGGGAAAATTGTCTCGCAGCCAAAGGTTTTTTCTCAAATTTTTGTTTAGGCTCACTGTGCCTTCAGACTGAGTTATTGCCATACCTTGCCCTGCTGACAAACCCCATGAGAAATCAAGGTAAGGTGTAGAATATTATGGAAGGAGTGGGTTTTAGTTCCAGCGTTATCAGAATCATTTGATAGTAAATCAGTGGAAAAATATGTAGCACCTAGACAAATTGCAAAACAATTAGTGCATGTGTGGGTTTTTTTCCATCAGAACCAGTGATTTGCTAAGCAAAATCTTCAGAAGCAGGAGTATGTGTATATTTTGGATGGTATTGCTCTCCCTGAGATTATATTGAGAGAGATAATCAAGTTGAGACCTGCATGCAGTTCAGAATATTTTAAGTAGATTCAGGCAGGATAACATGGCATCCTGCAGATAATTAGCTGTGCACTGGGTTTGCAAAATAGAAGCGTAAAGCTACAGATTTTACTGACTTGTGTCTCTGCCATCTCTAAAACGTATGGAATGGGTCAAATAACATTGTGATGAATGTTCCCCAATAGAAAACCTATTGTGTGTAATGGTTTAAGTATTAACTGCTGTATGTTGCAAGTATTGATTGTGTCTCGTGCAACATTGTACACTCAGAGTAAAATTAACCCTCCAGCTTTCACAAACTTAACAAAATGAACCTGTTCACTGTGAATACCTTACCAGGCATTGGACTGTTAAGTTTGGAAACCTTAAATTTTAGCCCTTCTGTATGTGTTCATCTCAACTTCACAGGTGTCACAAGATTGGGTAAGGCAGGGAGTTGCAGCAATTCGACTTGCATTGTGGTGAGCAAAACCTGACTTGCGATATGGTTAGCAAGCTGCCTGTGTGCAGTAAACATCCTTGCCTCTCTCTAAATTAACTATTTGAGCATGGTTGTTGTTTCGGCATCCAACAACAGGACATTACTGTCCAATTACTACACAGTAGGAATATATACATAGAATATATACAGAATACTAGAAAAATAAAAGATTCATTCGTCGTGAAAAGAAATCAAAATCATTCCAAGCATAACAAAGTTCTTAAAGTTGCATTTTCATCTGAGCTACATCTACAATATTTTCTCATTTATGTTTATGTACAGCACAAATCAATTTTATCCAAGATGTGGGAAGGTTTCCTTTCAAGCAGTACTCTACCAGGTATGTCAATAGTACTTTTTTTTGTCACATCTGTTAATTGTTAACACAGTGAAATTATTTTCCTTATAAACAGTCCAGTAGAGTATCACCATACTATGATCAAGTGTACAGGAATGTTGTGTTGGAAAATAACTGCAGATGCTGGTACAAATCGAAGGTGTCACGAAATGCTGGAGTAACTCAGCGGGTCAGGCAGCATCTCAGGAGAGAAGGAATGGGGGACGTTTCGGGTCGAGACCCTTCTTGTACAGGAATAATCTACTAAGCCGCATGCAGGAGGCACCATGTTTTGGCGCAATGCTCAAACTCCACACTCTGGTGTACCAGGCAAGTCAAAGGCTGTTGATGGACTCCAGCCATCTCCTCCCTTGGAGAACACGTCGCTCTACTTGCCCGCTCTTTGTTCCCGGGGCACGTCCTGCAGCTGACAATGAGGGGACGGAAGGCCAGACCTCAGTTCCCTCTCCTATCAGCCTTATTCCTTGTCTAGACGTCACTGGTTCCATTCTCCTGGTCTCTAGTCTCCGGCACAGCATCTTCCCCCTTCCATGTACGTATGGTTTCCACCAATGTCATGGTGTGATTTTGTTTTGCACATAAAAGCTGTTGCTAATTCATATTCTACCTCCGTAAGAAATCTTTGATTGGCATCAACTGTGTGTATGTTTGTGCATGAGGGAGAGAGTTATTGAGCATGCATTACAAATTTGAAAATTCAGATTTTAAAGTATACCAACTTAGTTTTCATTCTTGACAATGGGAGGAATCCTTGAGCCAACCTGGAAATTATGTTCTCTTTATTCTTTACAATTGCTGGTTTAATGTGAACCTTGCTTTAAGTTGTGTTAACAATATTGAAGTAGAGAAGAACCGAAGAAAATAGGATTAGGAGTAGGCTTCTGACTCTTTGTGTCTGCTCCACCAATCAATATGATCATAGCTTTCACAGGCCTCAAGTTCTTGTCTTTGCCAGAATCCCATAGCTTTCGGTTCCGTGCACTTTCAAAATTGTAAAGATTCACCCATCAGTAAGAACGTCTAAACATGTACCCTGTCATTTCTCTCTCTTCCCTCCTCCTCCCCTCCTTAAAATCCTATTTGTTTCAATATGATTACCCCCTCAATCTTCTCAACTTAAAATAATACAGACCCTTGCTTGACACAACAATTACTCTCATCTTGGGAATCAGCTTGGTGAATCTCCTTGGGACCCTTCCAAGGCGACTTTGTCTTCTCAACTTATCACGGATGCCCTTCGATCTTTCTTACTACAGTACAGCACAGGAACAGGCCGTTTGGCCCACCACAATGCTTATGCCAAACATGATGCCAAGTTAAAATGATCCCATCTGCCTGTACATGATCCATATCCCTCTATAAGAAATTAGTGGATCTCGTACATATATGTTTGTTTTGCAATAATTAAATTTGGCCTAAAAATACACTCATCTTTACACCATTGTAATGCCTTCCACAACGTGTCTGTTCTATTCATATAAAGGATGTTTCAAACATTTTGCCATAAAGGAAATCTGTGAGCATTTTCTTTTTATGAAAATAGGATTGAAGTTCAAGACTCAGGAGTTGCTCTCCATGATCAAATCTGTTTGTAAGATTATATCATGGAGGTGGACACCTTCAACCCATATGACTGGCTCAGAGTGGATAACTCAAACCTAAAGTGAGGCAGAAGAAACAGAGTCGTAATTATTGCATTCATTCCAATGTTTGGCAGGAAAGAAAGGAATAATGCAGTTGAAGGTATCACAAAAGGCTGGAGTAACTCAGCGGGTCAGGCAGCATCTCAGGAGAGAAGGAATGGGTGATGTTTCGGGTCGAGACCCTTCTTCAGTTGGGTTGGTTCAAATCTTCCAGTTAGCTGCTCTAAGTTTCACAGCTGATAAATGGTGCTCTAATTTGTTTTTGGACACCCTCTATAATGTTGTTAACTGTTTGATTTTTTCAGGCTAACATTGGAATCTTTAACTGATAAGGAACCTGGTGTTATTGAGCATGACATTGAGGAAGAAGACTGTTCCCGGCCTCGGCTATTAACGACACCTGATGAGTCCGCAACAGAGACTCGGACATCATCCTTGGCCAGGACATTCGGCCAGTCTGGTGGGGGAGACTTGCCAAGCAGCCAACCTCAACCTACTATAACACAAGTCTTTCTAGAAGAAGAGGAATTCATAATTGAGGAATATGATAGTGACTAATGTGGAAATGCTTTTCTGTTCTAACTTACGGGTAGATTGATATTTATTTTTAATTATTGACAAGCTGTTAAATAATGGATCAAATGCATTTTATGCAAATGGAAGTTTAGCTGGCACCAGAGTAGCTAAAAGGTGTATTTGAAATTCTTTTAAGCATAAAATAATGTTTACGCGACACATCTAAAACTCTGGAACCATCAAAAGTAATTTAATTTCCCCTTAGCTCACTAACTTTAACTGAAACTTTACAGTCTCTTGGTAGCTCGATTAGAACAAGTTCCTTCCAGTGATTGTACCAAAGGAATCTATCTGTTGTACAGTAATTTGTTTAGACCATGTTTTTGCTAAATATTCACATTTATGCCATATTTTTGTCAATGTCATGCATATTTTTTGTTGCTTTTATTGAGCTTGTTTATATTTAAAAAAGTGCCCTGGGTTGAAAATGTAATCCTCTTTCCAAGAATTTAGAAATGAAAATGAAGTTATTGGAACAAATTATAAAATATTATTTATATTTATATTTGACATTGCCTTTGGTTAAAAAAATAAAAGGTCATAAAGTCCTTGTACAGCACTCTGAGCCTAATAAATGAATTATTCATGTGACAGATGAATAGATTGACATTATTTAGTGGTAGAATTCACTGAGAAATGCAGGACACAGTAGGTTACTCCATATTAAAATTATGTTCAATCTTTTAATGATCACAGTAATGCTTGATTTATTATTTTTCAATTTGTACAATTATTCATAATATTTCTGCCAGAGCAAATTCTCAATATTCAAATAGGTCAATTTTTTTAATGAATCACTGGAATATTGTGTCCACAAATGATATTTTGATCAACTGCGTCTACTTTTTAACAAAGTACTGTATTCAGTAATATTACTTTATATTGTAAATATCTTCAAATACCAATCTAGGATCTCTTCCCAATGTAAGTCGTGCCATGATAAAATAGAACTAAGTTGTTGATTACATCGACTCTTGTTCTGTATGTAATGCACAAGAATAAATGGTTCAGAAAATGATAGACAAGGATGTTCCTGGAAGTTTACTTCAGTGAAGAGATTAAAACATCAAGATGTGTTAGTTTAAAACGAGCCAGCAATTTCTGAGCTGGAAGGTAAGTCAACATCATTCAACATAATTCTGGATAGATGGGATTGAGGATGTAATTGGACGTTAGCCAATAAACTACTGGATTTGCAGACATGGTGAGGACAGTTAGTTGCTAGTTGATGAGTTGTTGGACTTGAACTGCTTTTGCTGTTTATTCACAACTCCCCACACATGTTTAAGACATATGCAAATCTGGAATTTTGAAGCCCTTTTGAAGAAGACACTTCCAAACCACCACCATGTGTTCTGCGGCTCCAGAGGATAATAACGCCCTCAACCTCTGCTATTCCACCATTATGGATGCCTATCAGTTCACCCGGCTGTTCTCCCTCCTGCATTTCTATACAGGTAATGTATGCAGACACAGTTCCAACTCTATTTTTAAAGTCGCCAACTACACCAGCATTGTTGGATGAATAATTGGTAATTTCATATTTCATATTTCATATATATACAGCGCGGAAACAGGCCCTTTCGGCCCACCAAGTCCGCGCCGCCCAGCGATCCCCGCACATTAACACTATTAACACTATCCTACACCCACTAGGGACAATTTTTACATTTACCCAGTCAATTAACCTACATACCTGTACGTCTTTGGAGTGTGGGAGGAAACCGAAGATCTCGGAGAAAACCAACGCAGGTCACGGGGAGAACGTACAAACTCCTTACAGTACAGCACCCGTAGTCAGGATCGAACCTGAGTCTCCGGCGCTGCATTCGCTGTAAAGCAGCAACTCTACCGCTGCGCTACCGTGCCGCCCTGATGAGAATGATTACAAGAGGGAGATTTATTTAAGAGCAGGATGGAAATTGGAAGTGAAGTGTATGAAGTCAGTGAGTTCTGCATAGGTACAAGAGGTAGCACCAATGCAGTCATCGATGTAGCGGAGGTAGAGTTCGGGGATGAGGCCAATGTTAAATATACTTGGACTATCTCCGACATCTCCCTCCCGTTTCTGGACCTCACCATCTCCATCACAGGAGACAGACTAGTGACTGACATCTACCACTGACTCGCACAGCTATCTGGACTACACTTCCCACCCTGTCTCCTGCAAAACGTCTATCCCCTACTCCCAATTCCTCCGTCTACGCCGCATCTGCGCCCGGATGAGGTGTTTCAACTAGGGCGTCAGAGATGTCCTCATTCTTCAGGAAACGGGGCTTCCCCTCTTCCATTATAGATGAGGCTCTCACTAGGGCCTCTTCTACATCCCACAGCTCCGCTCTTGCTCCCCCTCCCCTATTCGTAACAAGGACATAATCCCCCTCGTTCTCACCTTCCACCCCTTCAGCCAACGTATCCAACAAATCATCCTCCAACATTTCCGTCACCTGCAACGGGACCCCACTACTGGCCACATCTTCCCATCCCCTCCCCTTTCTGCGTTCCGCAGAGACCGTTTTCTCCGTAACTCCCTGGTCCACTCGTCCCTTTCTACCCAAACCACCCCATCCCCGGGAACTTTCCCCTGCAACCGCAGGAGATGCAACACCTGTCCCTTTACCTCCCCCCCCCCCACTCCATCCGAGGACCCAAACAGTCTTTCCAGGTGAGACAGAGGTTTACCTGCACCTCCTCCAACCTCATCTATTGTATCCGCTGCTCTAGATGTCAACTTCTTTACATCGGCGAAACCAAACGCAGGCTCGGCGATCGTTTCGCTCAACACCTTCACTCAGTCCGCTTTAACCAACCTGATCTCCCGGTGGCTGAGCACTTCAACTCCCCCTCCCAGTCTGACCTTTCTGTCATGGGCCTCCTCCAGTGCCATAGTGAGGCCTACTGGAAATTGGAGGAACAGCACCTCATATTTCGCTTGGGCAACTTGCAGCCCAGCGGTATGGACATTGACTTCTCCAACTTTAGATAGTTCCACTGTCCCTCTCTTCCCCTCCGCCTTCCCAGTTCTCCCCCTATCTTCCTGTCTCCACCTATATCCTATCTTTGTCCCGCCCCCTGACAACAGTCCAAAGAAGGGTCTCGATCCGAAACATCACCCATTCCTTCTCTCGCGAGATGCTGCCTGACCTGCTGTGTTACTCCAGCATTTTGTGAAATAAATACCTTAGATTTGTACCAGCATCTGTAGTTATTTTCTTACACTACCTGATGCTGCACTGCGATTTCTCCTCAAGGTATGTCTACTTTGAAGAAGTTCTCCTCTCTTCGACGAGAGTTTAGCAACATGCTCTCTCGCTGCTCCCCCTCTGTTATTTCTCCTGCCCTCCTGCTCTACGACCACATCTTGACACAGACTCGCTACCACAGCCACATCTGCTTTCTTGGAACTTGCCTGCGCCTCCACCTTCTGCCTCGGGGTTTCCAGCTCCGGTTCCAGACCTCCTAATTCAGACCCAACCCGGACTACAGGCTCCAACAGTCTGCCGCTTTTCAGAACAATTTTCCTTCCGTGCCCTGCATTGTACACTGACTGCGATGCGCCGTCACCTGCAGGCGCTCGCTTTGACTCTCCCGCAGCTCCACACTAACCCACACCTGCAACGGGCCCCAACTACACTTTATTCTTCGCCGGATCCACGCCCGCAACACTCGATTCCTCACCTACCTGGACTCCACCAAGGCTTGCAAACTCTCCCGCCTCCAGACCGCTACCTCCACCGACACTCCTCGGCAGCGACTCGACCGCCCGCAGGCCCGGAGCTCCATGCCGCCTGCCTGCATACTACGAGGCCGAGACCCGCTATGCCATTGCTGCCACGAGGAGCAGCACCGATCCTCACCGCCTCCCCGGCCGGTCCCAGGCCCGGACCACCGAAGCTGCCGACGGCCACCACCTCCCCGGGGCCTCCACCGCCTCCCCAGGGCCACTGTCTTCGGCTTCCCAGGGCTCTGCTGCCGCCGCCGACCGCCTCCACCGCTTCCCCGGGGCCGCTACCGCTGACTCCCTAGGCCTAACGGAGGCTTCCGCTGCCGCCGACCTCCACCGCCTCCCAAGGGCCACTGCCGCCGACGTCCAAGGCCTACCTGAGGCTTCCACCGCCGCTGCCTCCGACCTCCGCCGCCTCCCCGGGGCCGCCACCGCTGACCTCCTCGGCCTACCTGAGGCTTCCACCACCACCGACCTCCACCGCCTCCCCGGGGCTGCTGCCGCTGACGTCCAAGGCCTCTTCACCGCCACTGCCGCCGACCTTCCAGACCTCTTTGCCGCCGCTGCTGCCGACGTCCTCTCAGGCCATCCGCTGACCGGGCCGACCGCTGCTTACCCGGGCTCCAGTTCCCCGCGGGCCTCCACCAGCGACTGCGTCGACCCGCACCTCTACACCGCTCAGCAGCAGGTTGCAGCCATCGGTGTACCTGGCTCCCAGGCCCAGCAGCAGGTCGCAGCCATTGCTGTACCCGGCTCCCAGGCCCAGCAGCCATCGCTGTACCTGGCTCCCAGCAGCAGGTCGCAGCCGTCGCTGTACCCGGCTCCCAGGCCCAGTAGCAGGTCGCAGCTCCACCCAGCTCACAGACACAGCACTGGGCCCACAGCACTGGGCCCACAGCCCCCACCAGGCAGAGTCCCACAGCACCACTCGGTCCTACTGCCCACCCCTTATTACAGGGAACCACAGCAAGGTTTCCACTGGGTCTCTCCCTTCCCCCTCTAGCCAAGCGACCCTAACTAATCCCCATATCTGTCCTCTTGCCCCTCTCTGCTCTGTTAACCCACCACCCCCTCACCATACATCCCCTCCACCTCCGCCTGCCCCCCTGCCTTCATCCGACCCCAACCCCCACACTTGCCGGGTGTTCACCATCCCCCCTGACCTCCCCCTTTCAGACACCGAACTGTCTGTCCTCAGCAGAGGCCTCACCTTTGTTCCCCTGCGCCCCCACATCAACGAGTTCCGGGTCTACCATGACGTGGAGCTCTTCTTCCGTCGCCTCCGCCTCCGAGCCTTTTTCCATGGGAAGGAGTCCTCACCCCCCAGTGATTTGTTTTTAAAAAAAATCTTTGCCTTTTAATTTAATGGCCTGTTGACCCATAGAATTGTTCAATGTCATTGCCCGCTCAGCCTGCTTGCTGAGATCAATAGTGTATTTGTGTTCACCATCAGTACACTCATGTGGCTGGATAAACCTATCCTCATATCAAACAACTTCAATCCACTCAATTTCTCTAGATCAGAGTTCATGCTGTGGGCATTCACATGGGCCCGAGCTTTGTCAGTCATATCTCGTGAGATATGTGAAACAGTATTTACTTTGGATGACTTGGGTCTACTCCTTCATCCTTGATGTAATGCTCTCACCTCCTTTCTGCTTGGGCAGAGCAAGAATAGTCTTAAGCTAACTTTGAAAACTAACACTTACAAACAAACCTTACATCCCACCAGCTTCCATATTGAATGGCATCGGTATTGTTTTATTATCACATGGTATGAGATGTAGTGAAAAACTTTGTTTGCATTCTAGCTAGTCAAACCATGCTCTTCCAAATTACAATCAAGTCATACAAAAGTACAACAGGCAGTGCAAAAAGCAAAATTTCAAGAGTGCAGATTATAGTGTTACAGAGGAAAAGTCCAAGATCTGCAATGAGGTTGGTCGGAAGATCAGAACTACACCCTAGCTTATGCGAAGACTGTTGAATAGTCTGATGACCGTTAGGAAGAAGCTGTTCCTGAATCTGGTGGTAGGTGCTTTGAAACTTTTGTATCTTCTACTCGATGGGAGAGGAGAGGGTAAAAAAGATCCTTGACCGATCTCCTTTGCATGGGCGAGAACAACCATAGGCTTGTCAGAGTGAGGCCACACACAAACTGGAGGGACAGAACCTCATATTCTGCTTGGGGAGCTTACAACCCCAACAGTAGGCACCTCTCCACCACAGTGTTGTAATCTACAAATGTATAAATGAAGTTAGAGTAGAATTTGGCCAAACTGTGTGAGTTTTCAAATTTGGGCGATGCACAGAGTTAGAAAAACGTTTACAAAGGATGGATCTGTCCAGTTAGAAGTGTTGCCATGCACTGGAGGAATGAATGAATGAGTGTGTGTGTTCCAGTGGTGCTGGTGGCTTAGTCGCCTCACCTGGACAGGTATTGGTGTGACGTCAGGGGCGGGCGGGCCCGGTCATGTGACGGGGGGGGGGGGGAGGGAGAAGCTGTGGGAGTGTCCGCCATCTTTGTGGGCAGGGAAGGAGGGAGCGGCCAGGTGAGGAGCCGTTGCTGCAACGGGAGGCTCTTCTCGGCGGTCAACTGGGTGAGGGCAGCGAGTGTTGTTTGTACCGGACGGGAGGGTATGTGGGGTTGGGGGCAGAGGGAGGGTGAGGGCCGATACAGCGTTGCCTATGGACGGAGGGAGAGCCGCACCTCACTATGGAGTTGCTTCACCGACCTCAGCCTGGCTCAGGCAGCCAGCGCTCTCTTACATCCACAACTTTGTAAAGTTATAATCCTGCTACTCTGGGGTTTCACTTATAGGGATGTTGTGGAACTTCAATGTAGACCAAGTTGTAGAAATATCCTTTTAGATTATTTTTTTTTTAAAGTAACTTTTCTATATGTTCACATTTTGTATTTCTAACGCTTGGTAATTCTTTTGATTTCCATTTTGGGTCCATGCTCTGATTTTGGTTTGAATGAATGTGATCTCGTTGAAAGTGAATATTCCTTTGAGACTTTGACTCGTGGTAAGGTGAGGAAAAACTTTTTCAGTCAGAGAGTTGTGAATCTGTGGAATTCTCTGCCTCAGAGGGCAGTGGAGGCCAATTCTCTGAATACATTCAAGAGAGAGCTAGATAGAGCTCTTAAGGATAGCGGAGTCAGGGGGTATGGGGAGAAAGCAGGAACGGGGTACTGATTGAGAATGATCAGCCATGATCACATTGAATGGCGGTGCTGGCTCGAAGGGCCGAATGGCCTACTCCTGCACCTATTATCTATTGTCTATTGATGATAAGAAGAGAATATGCACCTATTGTCTATTGTCTAAAACATCACAGCCAAGGCAAACAGTTCCACATCAACCCTAACAAGTCTTGTAAGAATTTTGAATGATCTCATTGAAAATTATAAGAAAATAACTGCAGATGCTGGTACAAATCGAAGGTATTTATTCACAAAATGCTGGAGTAACTCAGCAGGTCAGGCAGCATCTCGGGAGAGAAGGAATGGGTGACGTTTCGGGTCGAGACCCTTCTTCATTGAAAATTAGATCAAAATTTCCTACTGGGTTTGATAGGATCAATGTGGAGCTGTGGTGTGTTTTAACCACGGGTCACAGTCCCTAAATAATGCCTATGCTGGTCAATGAAGACATATGAGGAATGCTTAGGGAGGAACTGCAGATGCTGGTTTAAACCTTAGACAGACACAAAAGGCTGGCTAACTCAGAGGGTCAGGCGTCATCTTTGGAGAAAGGGAACACGTGACGTTTCAGGTCGAGACCCTTCACATTCTTCGGAGGAATTCTTCATCCAGAATGAAATTTTTAAATCTTGTACGCAAGAAGACTAGTTATTAAATAGGTTGGTCATTTGAGCTATTGAGTGAATGAAGAGGGATGAGGTTATTGCAGGAAAGTGGAAATATATATTTTTAAATCAGCCAAGATCTTATCGAATGGCAGAGAGGGAATGACAGCCATTTGATCTCCTCCTGCTCTTGTGTTCTTTATTCATAACAATATGATTTCCTTTGTGTAATGGTTTTCTAGGACATCATTCAACTTGATTTCAGCTCCAAAAATCTGAGCAGAAGTGACTCTGGCAGAGATACTCCCTGCACATTTGGAAATCTGGGAAATTCCACAAGTTTCTGAACACTGTATCCTAATGCTTAACCAATCCTGCTGTTGTCATCTTCATTGTTGTTTATAACCTGTATTAATACGAAGTGCGTAGGAAGGAACTGCAGATGCCGGTTTAAACCGAAGATAGACACAAAAAGCTGGTGTAACTCAGCGGGACATAGAGAGAAGGAATGGGTGATGTTTTGGATCGAGACCCATCTTCAGACTGAAGGGTCTCAACCTGAAACGTCACCCATTCCCTCTATCCACAGATGCTGCCTGTCCCCGCTGTGTTACACCAGTTTTTTGTGTCTTAGTACGAAGTGCAAAATAAATAAATAATGTTATTCTCCATTCAAATACCAGTTTTCATTCATGTGATGTCATTGAATCAGTAAATTATTTACTCCACCTCAAAAGGATGCTAGTTAAAAGTCCTTACTTTTTGAAACATGGCTTAGAACAAAAATATCTCAACCACCGCTTATTTATAGCTAATTAGCATTTTGAAAAAGCCAGGTGGTACTGATTTTGGATGATCAGACATGTTCCAAGGCATGTCTGAAGAAGGGTCTCGACCCGAAATGTCACCCATTCCCTCTCTTCTAGATGCTGCCTGACCTGCTGAGTTACTCCGGCATTTTGTGATACCTTAGACATGTTCCAAGTGTTAAAATACTGAACCAAAAATTGAAATGTCTGTTTACACAACTAACACAAAAGTTGAAGATGTAAAGAAACTCCCCCATCTCTGTTTTGAACCACTCTGTTTTGAATTACTTTGCTTGTGAAAGCTCGGAGGAGAGAGTGAGATGGTGAAGTGGAAGTAATTGGGGGAGAAATGGGCACAAGGCTTGTGAATTTGAATATGCAGCTACTGTTGTTTTGTTTGAATGGGGGATTCAAAAATATAGATCAGAATGTGGTTGTTGAACTGAAGGAAGTTACTATCGTGGGTAATAGCCCTTGGGGCTGAGGGAATCAAGGGGGGAAAAAGCCAGAACGGGGTACTGATTTTGGTTGATCAGCCATGATCATATTGAATGGAGGTGTTGGCTCAAAGGGCCGAATAGCCTACTCCTGCACCTCTTTTCTATGTTTCTAATAGTGAGACCATAATGGGATTATAATGTTCAAAATTTGTTGTTGGCTGGGCTAGAGGAGCTGATGCAAATCAGTGGAGACATGAGTGACGGGCAGGCAACACCTGCAGCAGATTGTACCGATCAATAGACTTTTCCAAAAGCTGAAATTAAGCGTGGGGAGAATGAGTGACCATACAAAAGAGTGTCAGGGAAGAAAGAGGCATAAGGCTTGTGAATATCAAAATGCAGCAAGCACTGGTTTGGAACAGAATGGGACATTCGCAACTCAGAGCTCAGAATGTGGTTGTTTAACTAAAGGATGTGTCAATTAAAATGTACTGTATTTTTAAGTTGCAGAGGAAAATCGTACCGATGTCTTCAGGAGCATCTTCAGGGCCGAAATCCAGACCTTCTCATGAAACTCGGAGGAATCAAGAAAGAGTATCCCAATATGATGAGGTCCCGCGAGAAAATCAGTTGTTGCAACCACCTCTTTCCTCATCTGGCACCAAAACTCTGAAAGACTGCAATTTAGCAGTGAGCGCAGACCCACTGCCACCACCACCTCTACCTTTGCATCCACCTGTGGGTCCTGAATATTATTTGGATGAAGGTGATGAACCGGTGACTGCTCTGGAGTTGAAACCAGTTAGACGTTTTGTCCCAGATTCTGTGAAGAACCTATTCAAAGGTAAAAATGACAATCAGCAATTGAATATGGATTATCACGACGACAATAATGGGGTGAAGTGCTCGCCGCCTGCCTCCCCTACGCATTCTGCTCAAGAAGAATTCAGACAAGAAGGGAAGAAATCGGGTGAGAGTTCTTACAGGGATCCATATGGTGGCTCTGGGGGAAGCTACAACTCTCGGAAAGAAGTTGAATCTATGCTTCCTCGCGATCCCTATGATTCATTAGATCGTCATACCCGCACTGTGCAAAGCTACAACGAGAAGATAGAGGTGTACAATATGAAATACTCCTACATGAAATCATGGGCTGGCTTATTGAGGATCTTGGGTGCAGTTCAATTGCTGTTTGGGGCAGGTGTATTTGCTTGTGTTTGTGCCTACATACATAAAGACAATGAATGGTACAATATGTTTGGTTACTCTCGACCATACAGTCACGCTGCCAACAGTTTACGAGGAGGATACTACTATGATGGACCAAAGACTCCTTTTGTTATTGTTGTTGCTGGCTTGGCGTGGGTAGTCACCATTATTTTACTTGTACTGGGCATGTCCATGTACTATCGCGCCATCTTACTTGATTCCAACTGGTGGCCATTGACTGAATTTGCCATGAATATTGTTCTTTTTATCCTCTTTCTGGCCGCCGCAATAGTTTATTTGAATGACATGAACCGGGGTGGTCTGTGCTATTATCCTCTCTTCAATACCCCACTGAATTCTACATTTTGCCGTGTAGAAGGTGGACAAATAGCTGCAGTCATCTTTCTATTTGCTACCATGTTCCTGTATCTTATCAGTGCCATTGTATGTCTGAAGCTTTGGAGACACGAGGCAAAAAGGAAAAGAGATAACTATGCAGAATTTGAGGTAATAATCTTTCTGTTAAACTGAAGCTACTTAAGAATGAATGTGTGTGTTTTTCTTTGCTCTTCACATCGAAAAAAAGTTGTTATTTTGGGGAAGGGACAGAATTATATTATTGATCATATGGTTTGAATGTCCAAGTATCTGAGCAGTTCTGGTCAAGCATGATTGCACAGGATGAGGTGCAAATAATATTCTCCAGAATGTTGCCTGGGATGAGACATTTCAGTAATAAAGAGACTGGGTCTGTTTTCCTTTTGAGCAAAGGAAGTTGAAGGGCAATGTGAAGAAGGGGTGGGAAATTGAGAGGCATAGATAAAGTTGATATTGGGGGAGGGGAAGTAATAAAATAATTCAATATGCCTTTAGGCACACTGGAATTGGCGTCGGCCTAACCATCCCCACCACTCCCCCTCTAGAATTAAAATTGGAACAAGTATTGAGAGATTCTAGTTTGAAGGTGTAAATTAGCACACACTTTACTCTAATATCCTGGTGAGCCTGTTCATGCATGTTGGTTGCAACGACTACAAAATCAGTTGTGCAATGCACACAAAATAATCCATTACTCTTCCTGATTAGTTTAATACTTGCTACTTCATTCAACTGAGGAGAGATCTATTGTGAATTATGAGGAAACAAAATAATCCCAAAACTTTGGTCAGCACCTCCAGAAAGGGTTAAGTTCCTGGAAAAATTGTGTACATTTTCTCCTTTGGTTGACTTGGCCAAAATTAATTCATTTTGCTTTGATTTGCTATTATTTAACATAAATATTTTTTTACCTACCATGCAAAAGGATATAGCGGTAGACTATTTAGTGCATGGAGCCTGGGTCCACCATTCAGTCTGGTCACCATCCAAATAAAGTGCCGTATTCTTGCTTTCTCTCCAGGTTCATTGATTCCTTTGGCCTCGAGTGATAGATTTAATGCCTTATAGAATAATTTAATAATCTGGCTTCAACACCCCTCTGTGGTAGAGAATTCTGAGAAATTTTTAATTTCCATGCAATGCTCTATTTAGGTTTCAGTCTGTGTACCTCATGATTGAATAATGACGTAGATTTTTTTTAAAACAAAATAAAGGAAATACTCAGCAAGTCAGGCAGAATGTGTAAATGTTTCAGCTTGTACCCAGTTGGTGTTCATTTTCTTTTAAATTTTTTTCCAGCTGGGAAGTACAGTAGCTGGCACGTCAACAGAAACGGTAGGAATGCTGTTTTTAAAGTCATCAATTTCATTTTAAATGTCTCTTTTATTCCTGAATACCCACAGTGTTTTGTGTGCTAGTGAAACATCTGTGGTGCAAATATGCCAACCTAAAGCGTGATTTTTTTTCAATCATTCGAGGGGTACGATCACAATTAGAAAGATTATTTAAAGTTTATCTTTAATTGTCCAAAAAGTGGTGAACAATTTTATTGAACCACTGCAGCCTCAGTGATGAAGATTTTTTATTTGTTTCTGGATTTAGCATTTCATGATTTCATGTAAGAGTCGTAATTTGGAAATGTATCTTCAAAGTTCTGTGCAATATGGTTAATATGAGGGGTATATTGCTTACTTGTCACAGAATGACACCATTTGGATCCATGTCGGCTCCTAGGAGATCAATCTTTTTTGTCCCTTCGGGTTCACATGCTTGTTAACTCTCTTTGAGTAATTTGATTACATGGGGGGGGGTAATATATAATAATCAAATAATTTATTTTCCGAATGTGGGAAGAAACCAGTGAAAGAATGGAGCGATTGGGCTTGTATTCACTGGAATTTAGAAGGATGAGAGGGAATCTTATAGAAACATATAAAATTATTAAGGGATTGGACACGCTAGATACAGGAAACATGTTCCAGATGTTGGGTGAGTCCAGAACCAGGGGCCACAGTTTAAGAATAACGGGTAGGCCATTTAGAACTGAGACGTGGAAAACTTTTTCACACAAAGAGTTGTAAATTAGTGGAATTCTCTGCCTCGGAAGGCTGTGGAGGCCGATTCATTGGATGCATTCAAAAGAGAGTTAGATAGAGCTCTTTGGGCTAGTGGAATCAAGGGATATGGGGAGAAGGCAGGAACAGGGTACTGATCAGCCATGATCACATTGTATGGCCTTGCTGGCTTGAAGGGCAGAATGGCACCTATTGTCTCTGTATCTATGTAACCCTTGAAAATCCCACATGGTCACAGGAGGACGTGCAAATTCCATGTAAACAGTATATTGGGAGTAGGTTAGCGCGTTAGGAGGTATTGGAGGTGTTAGTGGGTATAGAAGGTCCAACTTGCCCGCCGTGGACGGAAGACCCGTGCTGAGGATCGCAACCCGTTTCGGAAGGACCGGCTCACCTGCTGCAGATCGAACACCCACAGGAACTTACCTGGAGGGCCGGTAAGCAGACTGGCTGCGGGAGGGAGTGCACGGCCTCGACGGGAGAGTGGACTGCTGGAGGCCCTGCAGTAGCCTGGGGCTCGGCTGGACCGGGCACCGCTCCAAGGGGCTGAGCACGTGAACCGGATGCGGCCAACAGTGGTGGAGCAGATGCGGAGGACACCACGGCTACACTTGGCCAGGCCGACCCTGCAATGCTGTCTTCATTGTCAGATCAAGAACCTTGCACTTACAACAACTGGAACTTGAAAAAGACACCAAACTAGCGACTCTGTATACTGTCTCGGTGTACTACTGCTATACATTTGTACTGCATCTGAGATGCTTATCTAATCTATCAATATACTAAAACTCTTGTTTGTTTGTTCCTGAACTACAGCCAAAACGGTACACGATAACATGGCAATTTTAAGCCCACCTTATTCACCGAATATTTGGTGCTAATGGAAGAAGTTTCATTGAAATTGGTGTTTAATTGGTGAAATTTAAGGAAGCTCTTCTCCAAGAAGCCCTTCTTGCTTAAGTCCATACTCCGCCACCTCCAGTTTAAATTCCATTTGGAATATTTTGGAGGATCAAGAACCAAGATGTTATATTATTTCAGTTATTCACATTTTAAAGTTTAAATCTATCTCGGAGGGAGGGAGGGAGGAGGGGGGGAAGGAGGGGGAGAGAGGAAGGGGTGAAGGGAGGGAGGTTGAGGGGGGAGGGGAGGATGTGGGGGAGGAGAGGGTGCTGCACCGATGCACGAGAGGTTTGGGCCCAACGGGTCCACTTGGTCTAGTATGTATCTAAATGCTTCTGCATACTGATACTTGTACTGGACTGTATACAAAAATGAATTTCACTGTACCTCGGTACATGCGACAAATAAATGCTAACCTTCCATCCGTTGCACCTTATTTTCATTTTGGTGCATCTTGTGGAGGGAATAAATGTGGGACTTAGATTTGGTCATCCCTTTCCATTGTAGCATGATACCATTGGGAACGTTTCCCCTTCATTTGCACTATCATCCATTTTGCTAGGGCTTGTCGATGTTGCATATGATCAAATATGACATCAAAAGTAGCTCAATTGACTCGGCAATGCAGTTCAAGAGATTCAAGATTCAAGATAGCTTTATTGTCATCCAAATTGGACGAAATTCAGTCACCCACAGTCCAACAACAAAAGCATCAAAATAGGCATTAAAATTACACAACCCCCAAAACACACAAAAGAAACATCCATCAAGAAAACATCCATCACAGTGAGTCTCCTCCAGTCCTCTCCTCACTGTGATGGAAGGCCACAATGTATTTTCCCTTCTCCTGCTGTCCTCTCCCGCGGTCAGGTTGTGGTTGCAGGCCGCGCCGGACGGTCCGCAGCGGCTCGAGCCTAAGGCGAGTCGCAGCCGCTCCCGCAGCCTCCGAAGATGGCCGGCTCCGCCGATGATAAGTCCGATCCGGGGCGGGCGAACACGCTGCTGCTGTTGCTGCACGTCGGGGCGGTCGTGGCT
This sequence comes from Rhinoraja longicauda, assembly GCF_053455715.1. Lineage (NCBI taxonomy): Eukaryota > Metazoa > Chordata > Chondrichthyes > Rajiformes > Arhynchobatidae > Rhinoraja > Rhinoraja longicauda. The sequence goes on from NC_135955.1 coordinate 86,661,942, forward strand.
CCCGACATTGAAGCCCCCGCCCAGCAGAGAAATATCCCGCGGCCTATCTTAGGCCGCGCCGGACGGTGAAATGTCCGCGACCCAAGCCCCGCGATCCGGGGCAGGCGAACACGCTGCCGCTGCCGGAGCTCCCGATGTCGGCATCCACGCGGCCCGAGTCTAAGGCGAGTCGCAGCTGCTCCCGCAACCTCCGAAGACGGCCGGCTCCGCTGATGGTAAGTCCGATCCGCGGGCTCTGCGAACCAGAGCCCTGGAGGCCGCCAGCTCCAGGAGTTGGGCCGATGGTAGGCCGCAGCAGGAACGGAGACCCGACCCAGAAAACAAAGGTCGGGTCTCCATTCGGAAGGGACACCTATTTACAATTTTACAGTTCCCCCCCTCCCCCCCACATATACACACAGTACACAAACACAAAAACACGACATCACAACTACAATTAAGACAAAAAAACAACAAAACACAAAGACAAATGGACCGCAGGTAAGCCGCAGCTGCTATGGCAGCGCCGCCAACTCTTGGAGGAAGATGTATTTCTGAGACTTGAGGAACTTTCAGTGGGCAATGATTTATTCAATTCATTAAATTCCTGTGTTCTTACGAGTTGTATTTATGTTTTTAATTTTAGCAGGTGTTGCGATCTAAAGGGAGGTCTGTAGTAACTGATGCAAGCCACAGAGAATTGCAGCCAGTTGAAATGAAACCCGCGGTACTGAGTGGGTACATTCCTGCGGGTCACATTCCAAAACCACTTGTTATGGCTGACTACCTAGCGTGAGTACAGGTTTCGTTGGATTAAGCTTTCAGTCCGTAGTACCCGTCTGAGCAATGCTGCCAACAGGGATTACATACTGTCTCTAACGATCGAAATTGATCCATTGGGTTGTGTTTCTGCTTGCACAGAGATTGGGTTTTTATTCCTGGAGTTTGTGCAGGGATACCACAATTTGTGTTGATAGCTATTGGTTCACAGTTTGTTAACCATTTTGCCAGACAGATCAAAGAAATGCAGTGATTTTTAACTGGTTATATTAAAATGTTTATGTTCCCTTGCCCTGTTGTACAAGACAGCAGTAATAAACTGGTACCAGTTGATTAGCTGAGTATTGGTCCTTGATCTCCAGCGCATATGTTGGATTCCTAGTTTTTCTTCTTCCAACCTCATTCTGGTGAAATACATAGAGCTTTTCCATAAAACTGATGCCTCTGGTCTGATTTTTTTCTTCTTGTGATCCTTAAGCCAGTCTTTCTTCCACGTGCATAGATTGAACAAAGGCCAATCATTCCATGTTAATAAAGGCTAACAGAATCCATTTGATTTCATTAGTGCAGGTGACCAAAAAGGCCATACTCATTGAATATCCCAGCTTCTAATAGTCTGTCAACAATTCGATTACCTGACAATCAATCTCTACATATTCACCCTTTCTTTACCTTTTTTAGTCTGGTAATCTTTTGTGTGCAATCTACCTGAGACTCTTTTGAAGTCTGTTAGGTAACATCCATCGATACATGGACACTGTTATCTTGCTATTTAGGTAATTTTCTTGTAATATTCAGCTTGATTAGTTGGCCTTGATGAAGTACCATTGACTCTTTGATCAGTTCAGATGTTCGGTCATTAGTTTTCCAATAATTCATGTTCATAAGTTATAGGAGCAGAATTAGACCATTCAGACCATCAAGTCTACTCCGCCATTCAATCGTGGCTGATCTATCTTTCCCTCTCAACCTTATTCTTCTGCCTACTCCCCATAACCCCTGACACCTGTACTAATCAAGAATCGATCCACCTTAGAAGATATCTATTGACTTGGCCTCCACAGCCTTCTATGGCAATGAATTCCACAGATTCACCACCCTCTGACTAATAGATATTTCTTCTCATCTCCTTTCTAAAGGTAATTTCCCCAGTTCTTGCAAACTTTCTTGATGCACAGTTGCATTGGGCATAGAAGTGTTCAATTAAGAAGAGTGTTTTATAGTCAGATGGAGGCAGTGTACCTTGCTGTTTATGTTAGTGTCGTATAGTGCAGAAACAGGTCACTTGTCTCTACTACATGAAGTACCCAACTATACTAATTCTATTTATGACCACTTGATCCATAGCCATTATGCTTTCTCTTTCAGATACTTAAATATTGTGAGAGTACCATTCAAGAAGTTCCAGATTTCACCCATCCTCTGGGTAAAAAGATCTTCCTCCAATTTCCTCTAAACCTCTTTCCCCTTATCCTGAATCTATGTCATCTGATTTGGATAAACCTGCTTCAGGGAAAAGGTTTCTCCCATCTAAACATAGCACAAAAAGTAAGGAAATTTGTGTTTGGTAGATTATTTCTTTGTTGTAACAATGCTTCTTGGCAATAAATCTTATACCGTTGGAAAGCCTGTTTATTTCCCTTTTAAATGGTGCCACATTTGTAAGGAACATGCATTTGTGGGATGAGCAGCAGAGCTGAGTATGTGGGTTGTGCCCATGAAAAATCTGCCAAATCTTCTCTGCCAATGCCAAACAGCTTATTCTGCCATTGACTCTTGTTCGGTGTTGTTTGGTGGATTGGATGATTGAAGTCTGAAGAAACAAGACATATTGGCAATTTAATAATTTATTCATTTAATAAACAGGAGCCTCAGTAGCGTGTGGAAGAACCATACACAGCCACAACAGCCTGGCACCTCCTCCTCATGCTGGTCACCAGCCTGGTCACACACTGTTGTGGGATGGCATCCCATTCTTCAACCAGCATTTGTCGCAAGTCAGCCAACGTGGTTGCGTTGGTCACTCTGGCACGAACAGCACGCCCAAACTGATCCCACAAGTGTTCAATGGGGTTGAGGTCAGGACTGCTGGCAGGCCATTCCATCCTCTCCACTCCCAAATTCTGGAGGTAGTCTCTGAGAAACCCTGCTCTGTGGGGGCGAGCATTGTCATCTTGGAGGATAAAGTTCGGTCCCAGACTGTGGAGATATGGGATTGCCACTGGTTGCAGAATCTCATCTCGATATCTCTCTGCATTGAGATTGCCTCCAATGATGACAAGCCTCGTTTTTCCAGTGAGGGAGATGCCGCCCCACACCATCACACTGCCTCCACCAAAAGATGTTACTCTATCGGTGCAGCAATCAGCATAGCGTTCTCCGCGTCTTCTCCACACTTTGACCCTATGATCCAACTGCCGTAGGCAGAATCTGGACTCATCGCTGAACATAACGTTCCTCCACATGTTCAGGTTCCAGTGCACGTGTTGCCGACACCAGCGCAAACGGGCCTGACGGTGAAGGGCAGTCATGACAGGCCTCCTGGCAGCCCTATGAGACCGGAGATCGGCTGCGTGCAGTCTGTTCCGAATTGTCTGGGCAGAGAGCTGTCGGCCATATCGTCCTGCAAACCTTGACTGCAAATCTGTAGAAGACAGCCTACGGTTCCTAAGTGCTGACAGGGTGAGGAAACGGTCTTCTTCGGGTGTCCTCTTCTTGGGACGCCCACTTCGCGGCCTGTCTCTGATATTCCCCGTTATATGGAACTTGGCCTTCACTTTGGAGATGGTACTAGGGCTCACTCCAAATAATGCCGCAACTTGGTTTTGCGGGAACACCAGCTTGAAGTTGCCCTATCGCACGGGCCCTATCCAGATCAGTCAAACGTGGCATGCCGATTCTTGGAGCAGACACCTACTGACCACTGTAGCAGGGCCCATGCTCACAGATGCTGCCAATCAGGTGCCTGATTGTCAGCACCTGGGGGTACCAGAAGCTCAAAACAAGTCAATAGCAACAGCAGAATAAGCTGTTTGGCATTGGCAGAGAAGATTTGGCAAATCTTTCATGGGCGCAACCCATATACTCAGCTCTGCTGCTCACCCCACAAATGCATGTTCCTTACAAATGTGACACAATTTAAAAGGGAAATAAACAGGCTTTCCAACGGTATAAGATTTATTGCCAAGAAGCATTGTTACAACAAAGAAATAATCAACCAAACACAAATTTCCTTACTTTTTGTGCTATGTTTATATTCCTTAACTTTGCAAACCCATATCAGTTTCTTGCCCCTCCCCAGCCTCCTTTGCCCCAACGAAAACAAACACCAGCCTATCCAATCTCTCCTCATAATTGAAATGCTCCATCCCAGGCAACCTGGGGTAAATCTCTGCATATAATCCTGGACTATCCCTCCTTCCTGTAGTACCACAAAACTGTATTCCTCATGCAGTCTAACCAATGTAGCAAATCTGATAACAGATGGATTAGGCTCTAAATATTAGCAGGTTGATAGCATGCTGATAGCCCATGCAGGTGCAAATACAAATGGTGTACTTACCTGATTGCTGATATCCATGAGCTATATACACAAACATTGGCATCATTTTTTTAAAAACTAGACGGGGCACTGAGTTACATGAATTTAAAAAAGAAAATACTTTATGTTTTAGTAAGTATCCTTCTATCAGAACACCTGAAGAACGAGAACGCTACAAAGCTGTATTTAACGATCAACATGCAGAATACAAAGAACTTCATGGAGAAGTGCAAATGGTTCTGAAAAAGTTCAATGAAATGGATGCCTTGATGAGCAGACTTCCTCAGCAAGCAGGGTCCCAACAGGTTGGTGCATCTCGTAAAATCTAAATGGGATCTCAGTTTATTATCTAGCATTTAACTACGAGCTTAATGACACCAAATTAAAATGCAAGGGAATTGATTGTCCCATATGTACCTATGGTTGTAGAGCGAAAGTATTATCCCAAAAAGTGATTCGTTTTCAAGAAAAAGTTGTATTCAAGTGTAATGCCGATTGGTTCAGGAAGGTAACACTGTGACAATCCACACGATGCTTTGCAGGAGCCACTTTCAGATAAGGCCAGTTTCCTTGCTCACATGAGTATAGAAGCATCCCTTTTGCCACTTTGGTCAGCTTTTGTTCCTGAACCTACATTTAACATCTACTGCATTTTATTTATGGTACTACACGGAAAATAGACCTTTAGTGGCCTCACCATGCATGGTGGGGCTGTGTTTTCTTGGGATTATGATTCATGTTTTTTTTCTTGTTGCTAGCTCACTTTAAAGACGTACAGCTATGTAGGTTAATTGACTGGGTAAATGTAAAAATTGTCCCTAGTGTGTGTAGGATAGTCAAGTCAAGTCAAGTCAAATTTATGTGTATAGCACATTTAAAAACAACCCACGTTGACCAAAGTGCTGTACATCTGATTAGGAAAAAAAAGAAACATACATATAGTGTTAATGTGCGGAGATCGCTGGGCGGCGCGGACTCGGTGGGCCGAAGGGCCTGTTTCCGCGCTGTATCTCTAAATCTAAATCTTACATACCAATGCTCACAGTAAGTCTTTGCACAATGCTTGTATGTAATTTTTTTAAAAAGCCTTGTTTTCCCAACGTGTTCATTTTTCGATCAACTTTCAGATTTTTGAGACATTAACTTATATTTGCAGTTAAGTTGCTAATGGAATGTTATAATTGGCTTCCATGTCTCTCAGCCTTTGTGGAAAATTGAGCTGTGATTCTCTGTCCTCACTGGGTTTTATCTTTTTTTTAAATAATTTTGTGAGTGGAGTAAGAAAATAATATTCAGACAACCAGACATCATTAATTAAAATCTAATTAAACGTCTCTCTTTTCTAACCATTAGGAGTATGACAGGATCACAAAAGTTTTCCATGAGTATCAGAAGAAGAAAAACGTGAGTAAAAATGTTAACATTTTAAAAATAAATTATCTGTTGCTAAGGTCATAAATTAGAAATATACGTTGATCTGGCCGTGTTAAGACGTGCATCCGTGATGATGGTGGAGGATCTGCACTATGTTTTATGTCCTGGATAATGGTTTTTATTACACAAAAATAGGTGTTGCGAGAATATTAACACATTTCTGCTAGTTCTACACCAATGCATGTTTAACTGCAAGAAAGTAACTAAGGCTACAATTGAGTATTATCACCATGCATCAGTCTCCACCAGAAGTGAACATTTGACGCAATACAAAGGATCTGGCCCAACCTGGTAGAAATGTCAAAAGATGCAGGACCCGCTAACGTAAATATGGTAATTGTCCACCAATTAAAGGGTAATGAGGTGTGCATTTCGATCTTTATGCCTCTGTCAGATTATTAACACTTAGATTTGAATAAGGTTTTGGGCTTCACAAGTACCTGGGCCAGGTGAGCTTTTCCTACCCGTCCATTATGCTTGCTTATAATTCTGAACTTGGAGGCTGGGAAACTGGACTGATAATGACAAGAACACTAACTCGGGTAAATGGCCATGCCTAACTATGGAATTGGCAGCTAACGTGAGATTTATTTTGGTGGAAAATCTTTCACAGCTGGACAGGTGTAAAGGGGATTAAAAGAACAAAGCTCATTAAAATCAGTCACAATAACTTGACAGATCCAAGAAAATGAGGAATTAATGTGCTAACATATAATTCATACATATTTAGCGACTGAATCATTTTCAAATATTAACCTTAAGACTTAAGACACCGGATGATATAACTCTTATTGTTTTTCTGTGCAGGATCCCACATTTCTGGAGAAAAAAGAACGTTGTGAATATTTGAAAAACAAACTCTCCCATATCAAACAGAGAATTCAAGAATATGATAAAGTCATGAACTGGAATGATAACTTCTAAGGAACATGCAGAACAAGTCTTACTTGATCTTTTTCTTTTGCTTCAAGATGATCAGGTTGCAAAGCAAAAATCCACAGATGCTGGAAATCTGGAATACTAACATTGTACACTGGATCCTCAGCAGCACCCATGGAGAGAAGGAGCATTTGTGAAAAGTTAACGTCCTCCAGAACTCCAGCATAGGTTTTGGCTGCTGATAGAAAATACTACTTGTTTGAAAACCTGATACGTTCCCTCTCCACAGATGCTGCCTGACATGCTGAATATCTCTAACATTTTTGTTGTTTTACTGTACAATCTGACTACTGTTTGACATGTTTTATTTTTCATGATTACAAAATCTTGTCCTTATTATGCTTTCTACAACAACAAAAAGTAATATGCATTTTAAACTTAATTTAATATTTAGCTCCTGCGTGCACAGGTGTTCCATTTAGAATTAGTATGTATACCTTTTTATATTTGTAACAGGTTTTACTGAATACTCTTTATGAATCTCTTGCTTGTATATAATGTGCACGAATAAAGTAACAAAGAATTCTTTATCATGGCTTTGATTCAGTGGCCTCAGCCATTTAAGTTTGCTGTGTTTGTTTAAACATGGGTTGGTTCGGTTGAATAAAGGGAAATTCTGAAACCCAAACCTATAATTCTGTGTAGGAAGAAACTGCAGATTTAAACCAAAGCTGGAGTAACTCAACGGGACAGGCAGCATCTCTGGAGAGAAGGAATGGGCGACATTTCGGGTCGAGACCCTTCTTCAGACTGGTTAGGGATATGGGAAACGAGAGACATAGGCGATGATGTAAGACAGATAAAGCACAATGAATGAAAGATATGCAAAAAAGTAGCTATGGTAAAGGAAACAGGCCATTGAAAACGAGAAGCTAGTGTGCCTTGGGTGGGGAGGGATAGAGAGAGAGGGAATGCCAGGGCTACCTGAAGGGCATAGGTAGCTGGAAGAACTGAAATGTTCAAAATCTTGAATCATTATGACGAACAGTCATGAGTACATTTTATCACCAAGAATTGCAATGTTGAAACCAAAGATCCGGTGTTTCACTGACTGCATCCTGTTGTATTTAATTAGTCTGTTTTGCATATCCACCTTTGTGCTCTATCGACAATAATATTCACAATTTGAGCCATTGTAGATAGTGTAGATAGAGTAAAGATAGGATACTAAAACAATCTAGAAGCATGCAGAAGCACGCATGCAGAACAAGTGTGGCCAAGTAGATACTGGAATCAACTTCCTGGAATTAAACCTTGGGTCGATGCTATGGATGTTGTGCTCCGAATTTCATTTTAAGCATATTGTTCATTCCAAATGTTTTATTTACTTGCTTTATCAGATGCTCAGTTTTAATGACAGATTTGGTCAAATAAATCATATTGACTTGAGCCAAATATCAGCTTGTACATTGTATATTTTAAAAGAGGTTAATGGAAATTTTTGTCCTGCGCTATTTTACATTTACCTATATCCAATTAACAACTGTACAGTTTGCACCTTTCAATATCAAAGCCTGCTTTCAACTGTACTGAAAACAATTTTAATTAACTGTTTGGTTTAACTTGTTAAGGATATTGAACCATGGAGAAATTGTGTAATAAAACTTTAACAAGTGCACAGCTTTCTGGAAAAGAATCGTTGGCTTCAGATTGACTCGTACCTGATATTTGTGATTTGCACACAAAACTATGATTACTTTGTGTGGAAGGAACTGCAGATGCTGGTTTACATCGAAGATAGACAGAAAATGTTGGAGTAACTCAGCAGGATAGGCAGCATGTCTGGAGAGAAGGAATGGGTGACATTTCAGGTCAAGACCCTTCTTCAGACAGAGTCCCTCTATCCAGAGATGCTGCCAATCCCGTTTAGTTACTCCAGCATTTTCTGTCTATGATCGCTTTATGCAGTGAGATGCAAATGAAAAATAACAAGAGCCTGCACATGCTGGAATTTGGACCAAAATAACAAACTACTGGGGGAAGCTCAATAGGTTGAGTATCATCTGTGAGGGAGTGGACTTGTGTTTATGGGGAGCAGGGTGTCTCCAGTAAGTCAAAGAAATGTACAGCAAGGAAACAGTTTTGGTACAGATAACAATTAAACATTCTTGACTCTTGACATTATTTAGTCAGTCAGCCATATCTTCTGTGGGAACATTAAGTCTAATCACGCTTTCTTCACGCTTCATTTTGTTCTTTGACCATCCTTGTCAATGCACACATTTAAATTTCATGGTTCATAGATGTGCACTGAACATGAAAGTCTTTCTCTATTTTTCTCAAAAATTTGTCGCTGGTATCTAATTGCCACCAAGATGATCTGCTAACTGCAATATTCACCAAATGATTCTTCGCACACCTGATTTGAGGTCTAAATAAGGTCAGTCTGAAGAAGGGTATTGACCCGAAACATCACCCATCCATGCCTGACCCACTAAGTTATTCCAGTGTCCTTCTATGCTGACTAATGTTGGTCTGGAAGAACGTTTCCACAAAGGAGAGGTCGTACGGCAATATCCATCTGACTGGCACACTGCATAGCAATGGGGTCAGGCCGATCCTTCACCACACTGGGGACAGGTAGACCCTTAGCATAGTGGAACACTTGGTGCCCATGTCTTTGCTCCCAAGCTCGGCCTGAGACAGCCACACAGGAAGGTGGTCATCAGGTGGTCAAAACACTTTTGCCCCCCATTGTCGAGAGGCTTGTGCATCATGACCTATTGGAGCCACTTCATCTTTCAATACCAAATGAACCTGATGAATTGAATTGAATACTTTATTTGGGTAATTGCGATGGTGGAGGGGTGATGGATATGCCACACCTGTGTCAAGCACACACCAACACCTCTTTTTCTTTAGAAGATGAGGAAATTTGGCGTATCCCCAACAACTCTCACCAACTTCTACAGATGCACCGGAGGAAGCATTTTATCAGAATACATCACAGCATGGTGTGGGGACAGCTCTATTTAAGACTGCAAGAAATTGCAGAGAATTGTGGATGCAGATCAAACCATCACACAAACCAACCTCCCTTCCATTGACTCCATTTATACTTCATGCTACCTTGGTAAGACTTGGTATAATCAAGGACCGGGGTCTCGTCCCAGTCACTTCTCCTCCTCCCCTCTCCATCAGGCACTAGGTACAGAAATGTGAGAACGCACACCTCCAGATTTAGGGACAGTTTCTTCCCAGCTGTTATCAGGCAACTGAACCATCCGATCAACAACTAGAGAGTGGTCCTGAACTACTGTCTACCACATTAGAGACCCTCGGATTATCTTTAATCGGACTTTACTGGACTTTATATTGCACTAAACGTTTTTCCCTTCATCATGTATCTGTACACTGTGGACAGCTCGATTATAATTATTGTAAATTCTTTCGGTAGACTGGTTAGCACACAACAAAAGCTTTTGCATTTTTTAACAAAAGGGACCGAGTAAAAACATCAATGAGGTTCCCAAAGCCTCTTTGAAAAACGAGGCTCATTTTTTCACTGGCTCAAAATTCCTTGACTCAAGATTGCTCAGGTAGCTGGAGAAGTATCCAGGATGGCTGATGGAGCACATGGAGGCCAAGTAAAAACACCAAAAGGAGTGTACAAGAATTTATTGGACTGAAGTAGACACCAGGTACTGCAGCAGATAGTCAATGGTTCGATTGTGCTTTATTTGTCATATATGCGACTGCGTTGCGTAGTGAAATTATTCTTGCATATATTACACATGCGGGCGCCACCATTTCTGGTGCCATTATTCAAAGTCCAAAGTCCAACCCGACTGGCCACATTTGTGTCCTGGGGGCACTTCCTGCAGCCAACTTTGAAGGCGCTGGAGTAATTACCCCGGTTCACCCTCCTACCGCCCACATTCTTCACATCTAACGTCTTCAGCTCCCTCCCGATTACGCAGATTCCCGGTCCTGTCGACAGACAAGCCTTCGGGTGGGCCTCCGGTTGTGCTGTCCTATAAGCCTTCAGCAGAGTTCCCGATCCCACCGACCGACAAGCCTTTGGACCGGTTCCCAGTCCCGCCGTCCAATGATGCTGGAGCAACTCACCAGGTCAGGCAGCATCTCGGGTGAACTTGGATAGGCAACGACTCGGGATGGGACCCTTCTTCAGCCTCATATTTCGCTTGGGCAGCTTACAGCCCAGTGGTATGAATATTGATTTCTCTAACTTCAAGTTACCCCAGCATTCCCTCTCTCTCTGTCCCTCCCCCACCTAAGTCGCACCAGCTTCTCGTTTTAACCCAACAAACTGCTAACAATGGCCTGTTTCCTTTATCATCTTTACTTTTTTGCATATCTTTCATTCATCGTTCTTTATCTCTCAACATCATTGTCTAGATCTCTCGTTTCCCTTTTCCCTAGCTAGTCTAAAGGGTCTCAACCCGAAACGTCGCCCATTCCTTCTTCCCAGAGATGCTGCCTGTCCCGCTGAGTTACTCCAGCTTTTTGTGCCTATCTTCCTGTCCCAAAATGTTACCTATCCATATTCTTCAGAGAGAAGGGTCCCATCCCGAAACATTATCTATCCACGGTCCCCAGAGATGCTGCCTGACTTGCCAAATTATTCCAGCTCTTAGTGTTTTTTTAAATCAAATGAACCGACTTGCCCTCCCCCATCCAGCTCCACTTGTGGCCACACATTCCCAACCTCCCGGGATTGCTTAAGAGTTTTCCGGGGTTTCTCTTCAGTTTGTTGTTTTCAGAATTTGTATTTAAAAAATTTTGATGCAGTAATTCAGTTCGGGCTACAAGTCATTACAAAAAATACATTTGAGAATTGTTGCTTTTGTGCGATATGTTTAATTCTGGCAGATTTCCAGGTGAGAGCACAGAATTGAATTTCCCCTCCCCCTTTTGCAGCTTCCTTTGTTTGAACTGTTCGCTGAGAGCAGTAGAACAGGTTCTGTAGCATGTCCCCTGTAAATGCTGAAAATCTAAATGCAATTTAAAATGAGGAGATCTTCACAATGTTTTACATAAGTGAAGGAAGAATACAAAGAATGGAATAGTTGGAAGGAGTAACAAGCAACAAGAAATAGGTGTGTCTAGGTGGACAGTGTGGAGGGGGGGGGGGGGGGAGGGAGGAAAGGGGGGGTTCACCTATCCATGCTCTATAGAGATGCTTTTATTCACAAAATGCTGGAGTAACTCAGCAGGTCAGGCAGCATCGGGGGTAAAAGCGTGCCCAACGTCGCCCTCATTCTGATGGCCACCTTCGTGTGTGGCTGCATCAGGCGGAGCATAGAGCCAAGGCACGTGGGCACCAAATGCCACTACCTGCTGAGGTTCTACCTGTCCCCGGTGTTGCGAAGGATGGGCCTGGCGCAGATGCCACGCAATGTGCCAGTCAGCTGGACATTGCCGAACCATCTGTCGTTTGTGGACAGGTTCTTCCGGACCAACACCTTTGACCACAAGTCCATCGGGCAGTGGTCAGCACGGAACGTCCTGCAGGCACTGCAGGGGAATGACTCCATGGATCCTGTGGCGTGGTTCCCAGAACAGACAGCCAAGCTTGTCTGGCAAAATGCCTCATCGCCAGTTCTCACCAACAAGCACCAAGACCTGGCTTGGCTGGCGGTGAGGGGAGCCCTCCCAGTCAGATCCTTCCTGCACCGCCGGAACCTCACTACCAGCGCATGCTGCCCTCGGGACGGCTGCTATGGAGAGGAGACGGTGGCCCACCTCTTCAAAGAGTGTGGATTTGCCAGGAGAGTCTGGAGAGGTCTGCAGGGGTCCCTGTCACGATTCATTCCGAGCAGCTCCGTCACAGAGGACTCTGTGCTCTACGGACTGTTCCCAGGGACGCATTCCGAGACTGTCATCGAGTGCTGCTGGAAGGTCATCAACTCGGTGAAAGACGCTCTTTGGTCTGCCCGATCCTTGTTGACCTCCCAGCGGAGCGAGCTGTCCGTCAAGGAATGTTGCCGACTGGCCCACTGCAGACTGCAGGAGTATGTGCTGAGGGACGCTCTGAAGCTTGGTGCAGCCAACGCTAAGGCCCTGTGGGGGAGGACCACAGTCTAGGGTCCTTCCGCTGCTGGACATGGGGGGGCAGGGTGTGGTGGAGAGAGACGCCCCTCCAATAAGGGATACTGGGTAAATATATGTAAATGTAAGTAAATGTCTAAGTAAATGCCTGTATTGAATGTGTAACCTCCGGAAATGTCGGATGGGTTTGTTTAAAAAAGATGTTTTGTAAATGATATTTATTACTTGAATAAAGTATTTTTTGATATAAAAAAAAAAAAAAGCATCTGGGGAGAGAAGGAATGGGTGATGTTTCGGGTCGAGACCATCTGACTGAGCTATTTCAGCACTTTGTGCCTTTATTTTTAACCAGCATCTGCAGTTCTTTGTTTCTATGATTTTCAACGAGGTTCAGGAGAAGGGTGGAAATGTAGGAACCGGAGGTGCTGGTTTAAACCGAAGATAGACACAAAAAGCTGGGGTAACTCAGCGGGACAGGCAGCATCTCTGGGGCGAAGGAATGGGTGACGTTTCAGGTCGAGACCCTTCTTCAGAAAGGTCTTCCTCATGGTTAATTCCGTGCAGCTTCCTAACAGAGGCCTCAGATTTACTGGCCGTTCCCAGGGACTTTCTCGGAGATGAGACTCAAATGCTGTTGGAAAAACTTCAACTCAGTGAAATCCGCTCTTTGGTCTGCACCGAAAGCTGGTGGTCTTCCAGTCGTGTCAGATGCCCATGAAGGAATGCTACTGACTGGCACAATCCAGGCTGCAGGATTACGTGCCACGGGTCACACTGAAGCTCGCTGCCAATGCATAGGCTCTGCGGGGGGAGGGGGGAGGATCACAGTTTAGGGTCCTTCTGCTACTGAACATTGAGGGACTGAACCAGAGAGGGGAAGATCCTGAATGAATGAACTGAATTACCTTTATTGTCATTCAAAATTAATTGAACGAAAATCATTTGCCACGCAGCCACAACAGTACAGAGTAAAAGACACAAGACACAAACATCCATCACAGTGACTCCTCCAGACACCCCTTCACTGTGATGGAAGGCAAAAAACATTCTTCTCTCCTCCCCCATGCTTCTCCCACGGACAGATAGTTCGACTTCTGCCGAGGCGACCGACTCGCGCAGCCCCCGCAAGGAGATGGAAGGTCCCGCGGTCGAGCAGTGCCGGGCGATGGAAAGTCCCGCGGCCGCGCCGCGCCGCGCCGCGCCGGGAAAGTCCCGCGGCTGAGCCGCGCCGGCGAGGCAAGGTCCCGCGGCCGAGCAGACAGGGGGAAATCCTCATGCAGCAGAAGAGGTATCACCCCAAGGAGACATGAATGGCAATGGTGCCAGGTACAAAGCAGACGGGCTAACACTATCATGATTAAATCAGCAACACTAAATGCATAGACCAAGATTAAGAATGTATTAAGTGCTTTGCACTGTTTTCTTTTGTATATTTTTATTAATAATGTTGGAAGGAATTAGGATACAGTTACAAGTTTAAAAAAAAACTATTCTGTCATCATCGGAGGCCATAAGAGATATTATTGGAAACATTCCATTCAGAATTCAGTATTTTAAAACAATTTTAGTTCTTCAGTTCCAAATTTTGTCAGAAATCAGTGTCACTTATTTTAAATGAGTTGCAATGAGATTCTGGAATATGTTCTGAATCTATACCATATTGACCAAAACTCGAGATAGACACAAAATGCTGGAGTAACTCAGTGGGACAGGCAGCATCTCTGGAGGGAAGGAATGGGTGACATGTCAAGTCGAGACAGTCTGAAGAAGGGTCTCGACCCGAAACATCACCCATTCCTTCTCTCCAGAGATGCTGCCTGTCCCGCTGAGTTACTCCAGCATTTTGTGTCTATCTTCGGTTTTAATCAGCATCTGCAATTCCTTCCTTGACCAAAACTCTGTTCAACTTATTAACCCTCAGGGTATGAGAAAACTATTTTTTTCTTCACATTCCTGGGCGTTAACATCTCAGATAACCTTTCCTGGGCACACATAGCACATAGCTGTAATCACACAAGAGTTTATTTCTTAAAAGTTTGGTATGCCACCAAAATACTCCAACAAACTTCTACGGACATATTGTGGAAAGAATCTGCAGTGGTTGCATCGGAACCTGGGATGGCAAATGCAACATACGGGAAAACAAGAAGTCGCAGAGTGTGGTGGATGAATCCTGATCCGTCATAGGCACGACCTTGTCCACCATCAAGAGCATCTACATGAGATGCTGCCTCAAATTTTGGGCAATGTGGACTCCCTTTTTGTTTCATGTTAGACAACTGGGCTTCCCTGCAATTCCAGAGTGATGTATAGCTATATTAATTTATATATATTTTTTAATCCTCGTTGAATGGAGACGAGATGATACATTATGTTGTACTGGAAGAAAAATATATATTTTAAAAAGGTGGCATCTACCAACAGGGATCCTCACCCCCGTGCCCACTTCTCGCTGCTACCATCAGGCAGGAGATAAAGAAGTCTGAAGTCTCACATCACCAGGTTCAGAAACAGATATATGTAGAAAGGAACTGCAGATGCTGTTTATACACCGAAGATAGACACAAAATGCTGGAGTAACTCAGCCTCTCTGGAGAGAAGGAACGGGTGATGTTTCAGGTCGAGATCCTTCTTCAGACTTACTTTCCCACGACCATTAGGTTCTTGAAAACAACCTTCTGTGGTGCAGCAGTAGAGTTGCTGCCTTACAGCGAATGCAGCGCCGGAGACTCAGGTTCAATCCTGACTACGGGCGCCGTCTGTACAGAGTTTGTACGTTCTCCCCGTGACCTGCGTGGGTTTTCTCCGAGATCTTCGGTTTCCTCCCACACTCCATAGACGCACAGGTATGTAGGTTAATTGGCTGGGCAAATGTAAAAAATTGTCCCTAGTGTGTGTAGGATAGTGTTAATGTGCGAGGATCGCTGGGCGGCACAGACCCGGTGGGCCGGTGGGCCGAAGGGCCTGTTTCCGCGCTGTATCTCTAAATCTAAATCTAAAAAACCTGCACAGCCCTAATCCAACCTCGTCCTAGGATCACAATGAACCACCTCTTGCACTGGTATGAACTTGTTTTCTTATTGTGTTTTGTTTTTTTACATTCTTTTCTATTCACTGTCTTGTGCAATTTATATTTAAGTTTAGTTTGGTTTATATGTACTGAGATATAGTGAAAAGGTTTTCATGTTGTGTGCTATCCAGTCAGTGAATAAAAAACTACACATTATTACAATCTAGTCGTCCACAGTGCACAGATACTGGATAAAAGGTTTCACGTTTAGCGCAAGACAAAATCCAGTTAAGTCCGATTAAACATAGTTTAAAGGTCTGCAGTGAAATATTTAATTGATGTTTTTATTTCTTGTCTATGTGACATTGCTGCAAGATTTTCATTGTACTGTTCCTTCACCTCACCATGCTTGTGCACATGACAATAAACGTACAGGTTGCATTAGGGGAGTGCAGGCTGGTTCAAGAACCTGATGGTTGTAGGACAGTAACTGTTTCTGAACTTTGGTGATGTGGGACTTCAGACTTCTTTATCTCCTGCCTGATGGTAGCAACAAGTCTGAAGAAGGGTGTCGACCCGAAACGTCACCTATTCCTTTTCTCCAGAGATGCCGCCTGACCCGCTGAGTTACTCCAGCATTTTGTGTAGGAAATCACAAAATGCTGGAGTAACTCAGCAGGTCAGGCAGCATCTAGGAGAGAAGGAATGGGTGATGTTTCGGGTCGAGACCCTTCTTCAGACTGAAGGGTCTCGACCCGAAACATCACCCATTCCTTCTCTCCTAGATGCTGCCTGACCTGCTGTTACTCCAGCATTTTGTGATACCAGCATTTTGTGTTTATCTTTGGCAATCAGCATCTGCAGTTATTTCTTACACAACAAACAACTTGATTTACAGAATCCTTTATGTGGTGTTGCGTAAACCTTTGATAACAAGTATCAGTGTGAGTAATACCTGTAACCACAGACATATTACAACCTCATCACTATTTTCTATGATTTAGTGTGGGCGGTGGATTCTAATTATAATTATAATGACTAGCGGGGTGCTGCAAGACTCAGTGCTGGGACCCCAGTTATTTACAATATATATCAACAATTTAGACTAGGGAATTAAACGTGACATCTCCAAGTTTGTGGATGACACAAAGCTGGGTGGCAGTGTGAGCTGCAGGGAGGATGCTATGAAGCTGCAGGGTGACTTGGATAGGTTGGGTGAGTGGGCAGATGCAGTATAATGTGGCTATATGTGAGGTTATCCACTTTGGTGGCAAGAACTAGAAGGCAGATTATTATCCGAATGGTGTCAGATTAGAAAAAGGGGAGGTACAACGAGACCTGAGTGTGCTTGTACATCAGTCATTGAAAGTACGTATTGCAGGTACAGCAGGCAGTGGAAACCCCCTCCCCACAGGCACTTTCGCCTCCAACCACAGGAGATGCAACACCTGTCCCTTTACCTCCACCCTTGACTCCATCCAAGGACCCAAACAGTCTTGCCAGGTGAGGCAGAGGTTCACCTGCACCTCTTCCAACCTCATCTATTGTATCCGCTGTTCCAAATTCAACTTATTTACATCAGCGAGACCAAACTTTAAGAACTGAGTACTAGAAATGGTATCCACTACTCTAGATGTCAACTTCTTTACATCAGCGAAACCAAACGCAGGCTCGGCGATCGTTTTGCTCAACACCTTCGCTCAGTCCGTCTTAACCAACCTGATCTCCCGGTGGCTGAGCACTTCAACTCCTCCTCCCCCTCCCACTCCCACTCCCAGTCTGACCTTTCTGTCATGGGCCTCCTCCAGTGCCATAGAGAGGCCCACCGGAAATTGGAGGAACAGTACCTCATATTTCGCTTGGGCAGCTTACAGCCCAGCGGGATGAACATTGACTTCTCTAACTTTAGATAGTTCCTCTGTCTCTCTCTTCCCCTCCCCTTCCCAGATCTCCCTCTATCTTCCTGTCTCCACCTATATCCTTCCTTTGTCCCGCCCCCCTGGCATCAGTCTGAAGAAGGGTCTGACCCGAAACATCACTCATTCCTTCTCTCCTGAGATGCTGCCTGACCCGCTGAGTTACTTCAAATTTACAAAAAATTGTGTCATTCTTCAGCCTGATTTCAATGGATAGGGAGATACATAGATCAAGAAATGCAAAAATAGTACAAAGGGAATGGAGATCAAGGGCAATGTAGAATAGATCATTGTTAGTTGGGAGAAGGGAGAACTTCTTCAAAGTAGACATACCTTGAGGAGAATTCGCAGCGGAGCAGACAAAATGTGTAGGAAAGAACTGCAGATGGTGGTTTAAAGTGAAGATAGACACAAACTGCTGGAGTAATTCAGCGGGACAGGCAGTACCTCCGGAGAGAAGGAATAGGTGACGTTTCGGGCATTTTATTTCGTAGTTAGTGTGTGCATTCCAGAGCTTTGCAGTTTCTGGTTCCAGTCAGATACTTCCCAACTGCATGAGTCATTTACATTGTGAGTCGTCCCTCCTTTATCAGTGGAAAACATCAACGCGTGTGGAATTACCTGTTCTGCAACAACTGAAAATAAACTTGTTGATGAAATAAGCGGCGTCTCTGTTGACAGCGGTGTAGCAGCCAATGAGTTGCAGGGTGGGGAGGAGAAGCCAGGCCACAGAGCCCACTAACGCGCAGACGAAAATGAAGTTAGGAAACAAAGCACAGCCTCTTTGCTCAATAATAAAAACAACACAATAATTTCGCCAGAAGATTGCAGTGAGTGGCGGACATCCAATCTGAGTCGCATCTCAACCCAAAACACATCTCAGGTTTCTCACAGCAACCTTTGATTGGCAGTAGAATTGGCCAATAATTCCCCATTTGTTTTGGAATTGCTTTGTCGCCGATTCAATGTGAAAATTGTCATTGTGATCGAAAGGAAAAGTCAGGGGGCGATTAAAAAAAAAGTTAGCACTGGGTTGTAGCTGGGACATTTTTGGCCGGTGTGGGCAAGTTGGGCCGAAGGGCCTGTTTCCACACTGTATCACTCTATGACACACAGTCTAGAGCCCATTCCTTCTCTCCTGAGATGCTGCCTGACCCGCCGAGTTACCCCAGCTTCTTGTGATACCTTTGATTTGTACCAGCACCTGCAGATATTTTCCTACAGTCTAGAGTCTGTAGTCTACTCCGAAGGTGGAGTTTACATGCACATTAGACAATAGACAGTAGGTGCAGGAGGAGGCCATTCGGCCCTTCGAGCCAGCACCGCCATTCAATGTGACCGTGGCTGATCATATGTAGAGTCGTATAAGTATAAGAAAATAACTGCAGATGCTGGTACAAATCGAAGGTATTTATTCACAAAATGCTGGAGTGACTCAGCAGGTCAGGCAGCATCTTGGGAGAGAATGAATGGGTGACGTTTCGGGTCGGGTCGAGTCATATCCACTGCAGTTCACCAGATTGATCCCTGGAATGGCAGGACTTTCATATGAAGAAAGACTGGATAGACTAGGCTTGTACTCGCTGGAATTTAGAAGACTGAGGGGGGATCTTATTGAAACATATAAAATTCTTAAGGGGTTGGAGAGGCTAGATGCGGGAAGATTGTTCCCGATGTTGGGGAAGTCCAGAACCAGGGGTCACAGCTTAAGGATAAGGGGGAAGTCTTTTAGGACCGAGATGAGAAAACATTTCTTCACACAGAGAGTGGTGAGTCTGTGGAATTCTCTGCCACAGAAGGTAGTCGAGGCCAGTTCATTGGCTATATTTAAGAGGGAGTTAGATGTGGCCCTTGTGGCTAAAGGGATCAGGGGGTATGGAGAGAAGGCAGGTACAGGTTACTGAGCTGGATGATCAGCCATGATCATATTGAATGGCGGTGCGTACAGGCTCGAAGGGCCGAATGGCCTACTCCTGCACCTATTTTCTATGTTTCTATATATATGTATGTAGAGTCTACATAATACATGCAGAACCTAAATACATGTATGTAGTCTACATACATTCATGTAGTAGGGATTCTTGAGGTAAAATGAAGCAGAACGCTAAAGAGTGTGGCTTCGGTGGCTGAGTGTGGACTTGCCTTGTGTTGTGTTGCTGTAGTGTTGTGGCAGCTCAGGTGCTGGGGGGGGGAGGGGAGGGGAGGCGCCAGTGATGGACCCATGGGCAGGGCAGGGCTCCACCAGTCGGTGCGGGTTGGAGGCGGGCTCTCACCAATCCTCCTCAGGGTGGGGTAGGAAGGAGTCTCACTCTGTGCGGGCTGGAGGAGAAGAGAGGAGAGGAGAGGAGAGGTGGAGGTAACGACGTCGACAACAACAGCTGCTACTACTACAACCACAACCACCACTACCACTACAGGTGAGGTGATACAGTCCCACTGCCGCAGGTAGGAAAAGGTCGTCCCCCCACCCCCACCCCCACCCCCACCAACAAAAAACAAACCCAAACTTTTTCCTCTGTTTTGTTTCGAATATCACACCTTGGAGTTATAATCCAACCTGTTACCTGGGAAACAATCCCCTCCTGTCGTGTGTGTGTGTGTGTGTATGTTTGTATGTATGTATGTATGTGTGTGTATGTGTATGTATGTATGCATGCATGTATGTGTGTGTGTGTATGTATGTGTGTGTGTGTGTGTATGTATGTGTATGTGTGTGTATGTATGTGTGTGTGTGTGTGTATGTATGTGTGTGTGTGTGTGTATGTATGTGTGTGTGTGTATGTATGTGTGTGTGTGTGTGTATGTATGTGTGTGTGTGTATGTATGTGTGTGTGTGTGTGTATGTATGTGTATGTGTGTGTATGTATGTGTGTGTGTGTGTGTATGTATGTGTGTGTGTGTATGTATGTGTGTGTGTGTGTGTATGTATGTGTATGTGTGTGTATGTATGTGTGTGTGTGTGTGCGTGCAGTGCAGGTAGGGTGGGGGGGGGAGTCGCTCGGGTCTGTGTCACTCTCATGTTGTCTGTGTAATGCAACATGTTGTGCAGGTTTGCCTGGCCACTGGAAGACGAGGAACACCTGGCCGCCCTCGATCACAGGGAGTTGCTGTTTAAAGAGTGAGAATGTCTAGCCACGTAATGGACAGCCCGCCGCCCTACAACTCCGGCAGTGAATACTAGTGAGTATCTCTCTCTCTCTCTCTCTCTCTCTCTCTCTCGAGTTGCACACTTGCCTTTTGTTTTTGAATTAATCCCCCCCTCCTCTTCTGAACGGCGACACTTCCTGTCCCGTCCATCTACCTATTGAGAGGCCAGAGTACAGGAGCAGGGAGGTTCTGCTGCAGTTGTACAGGGCATTATTGGTGAGACTATGGCGAGTCGTAGGCGAAGTACGTTGAGGTAGACGTTTATTATAACATTAACAACTGTGACAATCAACGCACCAAACGACAGACAACCATAAATCTTACTGTCTCTCTCGGAGGACTGTACCAGACTGCCCAGTTCCTTTACCTGCACACCACCTCACCTCTTCTACCAATCAGAGGGTTCGATGGTCTGGACCAATCCCTGTGTCCCTACATGACCCCCCCCCCCCCCCAGAACCCTCGGTGCGGTACCGGGCAGGTGCCCGGACCATCCGACCGGAGCGGGTGCGGAGAGGAGAGGGGGGCCCTGCCGGGGGTGGGGACGGGGAAACCGGCACCGCGGGAGGAGGGGAAACTGCCGGAGCCGGAGGCGGCAGTGGCAAGGAGACCGGGGGAAGCGGGGTCCCGAACGGGGGCAGCGAGGGGGAAAACTGCTGTACGGGAGCCGCGGCCGGAGGACGGCCCCGGCGAGGAGGTTGAGCCGCTGTGACGGGCTGGTCTGGGTCTAAATAGGCAGGCTTGAGGCGGGACACCGAGACAACCTCTTGTCGTGTACCCACTTCTAACGTGAAGGTGACTGTGCCTCTCTTCACTACCCTGAACGGACCCTGGTAAACTGGCCGGAACAGGGGGCGGTGGGCATCGATGCGCCGGAAAACGAACTCGCAGTCGCCCAAGGCCGGCGGGACGTGTGAAGAGGGATCCCCGTGACGAGAAGCAGGGACCGGGGCCAGGGACCCCACCCGCGCTCGGAGTGAAGCTAAGAGTTCTGGCATGGAGGGATGGGGGGTGGAACATTGGGGGAGAACGTCGCCTGGTACCCGCAGGGGCGAGCCATAGACCAGGTCTGCCGAGGAAGCTCCGAGATCGTGCTTCGGAGCCGTGCGGATACCCAGGAGAACCCATGGGAGCTGGTCGGCCCAGTCGGGGCCGGACAGGCGGGCAGTGAGTGAGGCTTTAAGCTGCCTGTGGAACCGTTCCACCATCCCGTTGGCCTGGGGGTGATAGGCGGTGGTTTGTTGTAGTCGGGACCCACATAGCTGAGTCAGAGCCACCCACAGGGACGCGGTGAATTGGGCGCCCCGGTCAGTAGTGATGACGTCCGGGACGCCGAAACGGGCAATCCAATTTAGTGCCAGAGCCCGCGCGCAGGAGGCTGCTGAGATGTCGGACAATGGGAGCGCCTCTGGCCACCGGGTGAATCGCTCGACTACCGCGAGGAGGTGGGTGTAGCCCCTGGAGTGGGGTAACGGGCCGACGAGATCCACATGGATGTGGAGGAATCGGACTGCGGGGACCGTGAACTGCTGGACGGGGGGCCGAGTGTGCCGGTGTACCTTGGAGGTTTGGCATGGAATGCAGGAGCGGGACCAGGCGGCCACCTGCCTCCGCAACCCGTGCCAGACAAATCGAGCCGCAACCAGAGCCGAAGTGGCCCGTATGGACGGATGTGCCAGGCCGTGAATAGTGTCGAAAACCTGGCGCCGCATGGAAGTGGGTACTACCGGGCGGGTGCGCGGCAGAGAAACGTCGCACCAGAGTTTGGTACGTGTGGGACCACAGGCTACCTGTGCCAACCGCAACCCCGAGGTGGTGTGGGAGTACAGGGAGGGGGTGTCTTCCAGGCGCTGAGCCTCCGCGAGCTCCTGGAAATCCACCCCGGAACTTACCTCGGCAACCGGGGAAACCGCCGGTCTGGACAGGGCATCCGCCACGGCGTTTAGCTTTCCCGCAATGTGCCGAACGTCGGTGGTAAATTCCGAAACGAAAGTGAGGTGTCTCTGCTGGCGGGCCGACCATGGATCGGAAACCTTCAAAAAAGCAAACATCAGTGGCTTGTGGTCAGTGAAAACCACGAAAAGGCGACCCTCTAAAAAATAGCGAAAATGACGGATCGCCAGGTAGAGGGCCAGGAGTTCCCGATCAAAGCACCTGGAGTATTGTGTACAGTTTTGGTCTCCTAATCTGAGGAAAACTCATTCTTGCCATAGAGGGAGTACAGAGAAGGTTCACCAGATTGATCCCTGGGATGGCAGGACTTTCATATGAAGAAAGACTGGATAGACTCGGCTTGTACTCGCTGGAATTTAGAAGATTGAGGAGGTGGGATCTTATAGAAACTTACAAAATTCTTAAGGGGTTGGAGAGGCTAGATGCGGGCAGATTGTTCCCGATGTTGGGGAAGTCCAGAACAAGGGGTCACAGTTTAAGGATAAGGGGGAAATCTTTTAGGACCGAGATGAGAAAACATTTCTTCACACAGAGAGTGGTGAATCTGTGGAATTGTCTGCCACAGAAGGTAGTTGAGGCCAGTTCATTGGCTATATTTAAGAGGGAGTTAGATGTGGCCCTTGTGGCTAAAGGGATCAGGGGGTATGGAGAGAAGGCAGGTACGTGATACTGAGTTGGATGATCAGCCATGATCATATTGAATGGCGGTGCAAGCTCGAAGGGCCGAATGGCCTACTCCTGCACCTAGTTTCTATGTTTCCAACTTGGAGGCGGTGGAATAGCGATGTCTCGAATCTCAAGTTATTTTTTCCCTGTAATAGGATCCCACAGCTATTGGAGTCATAGAGTGATGATACTGTGTGGAAACAGGCCCTTTGGCCCAACTTGCCCACACCGGCCAACATGTCCCACCAACACAAATCCTACTTGCCTGCATTCGGCCCACACCCCTCCAAACCTGTCCTGTCCATGTACCTGTCTAAAATGTTTCTGAAAGGTTGTAATAGACCCTGACTCAACTACATCCTCCGGCAGGCAGCTTGTTCCATTAACCCACCACCCTTTGTGTGGAAAATGTTACCCTTCGTGTTCCCATTAAATCTTTCCCCTTTCATCTTAAACCTATGTCCACTGGTTCTCGATTCCCCTACTCTGGGCAAGAGATTGTGTGTCTCCCTGATCTATTCCTCTCATGATTTTATATACCTCTATAAGATCACCCCTCATCCTCCTGCGCTCCAAGGAATAGAGTTACAGCCTGCTCAACCTCTCCCTATACCTCGGGTCTCGGCAACATCCCTGCAAATCTTCCCTGCACCCTTTCCAGTTTGACAACGTCTTTCCTATAACACGGTGCCCAGAACTGAACACAATAAATCTGAAGATCTGATCTATTGTTTTGTAAGAAAATAATTGCAGATACTGGTACAAATCGAAGGTATTTATTCACAAAATGCTGGAGTAACTCAGCAGGTCAGGCAGCATCTCAGGAGAGAAGGAATGGGCGACGTTTCGGGTCCATTCCTTCTCTCCTGAGATGCTGCCTGACCTGCTGAGTTACTCCAGCATTTTGTGATCTAGTGTCTTTGTCAGTGAGGCTGCTTTTCTGAGTTAACAGTGAAGCACAAAACTTGGCTTCCATGAGTTGATACTGAAGCATATTTTCTTTTCCTTCCATAGTGAAATTCAATATTATAAATTTAAATTCAGATGTAGCCCAACCTACTGACTATTTCCAGCATTGTTGGTTTTTGCTTTAGATTAGCTTTCAGTCAGAGAGTTGTAAATCTGTGGAATTCCCTGCCTCAGAAGGCAGTGGAGGCCAATTCTCTGTATGCTTTCAAGAGAGAGCTAGATCGAGCTCTTAAAGGGATATGGGGAGAAGGCAGGGACGGGGTACTGATTGTGAATGATCAGCCATGATCATATTGAATGGTGGTGCTGGCTTGAAGGGCTGAATGGCCTACTCCTGCACCTATTGTCTAGTGTCTATCTTTGCCTCTCATTTTTATCAGTTCTAAAGGCTATCAACAAGAAAAGTAACTTTACCAACATATATAATTGAGTTTCTCCAGCAATTTGTTTTTTTCTTTGAGATTCCACATAATCAGACTGTTCTGCATTTCTGGCACTTTGTTTTAATTATAAAATATAGAAACATAGAAAAATAAGTGCAGGAGAAGGCCATTCGGCACTTCATGGCTGATCATCTAAAATCAGTACTCCGTTCCTGCTGCATTTAATTACTTTTCACATCCTTGTGAGATTGAGCACTAAATGGAGATCCAGCTAGGCATTTTCATTTGTGTTCTCGTGTCTCAAATACTCATTGCTCAGAGTTGTGCAAGATGTTGGTGAGACCACATTTGGCGTATTGTGTGCAGGTTGGGCCACGTAAAGCAAGGATGTCATTAAGTTGGAAAGGTGGGGAAGTCTGTAAAGGTCGGGAAGTTGGAGAGAGGACGACCATTGGCTGAAAGTAAGTACCTGTTAATAGTGGTAGAAACGGCAGTTTAAAAAGAGCGCCAATAGGGCACTGTTAATCAGTCTGTAAAGGTCGGGAAGTTGGAGAGAGGACCACCATTGGCTGTAAGTGAGTGGGAATTACAGTGTAATAAGTCAGTCAGAAGAGAATACGTGGATTGGTTGATCATTTAAGTGTGAAGTCTGGTAAATTGGACAATCAGGCAATTTAATTGGTGATATAAGCAAGACTTGCAAAAGGGTGCAGCCCTGTCCGGGTGCAGCCCAGTGAGGGAAGTGCCCTGTGAGAAAAGTGCGAGTCTTCGGCGAGGAGGCTGAGGTGAGGAGGTTACAATTGTTTTAAGCCAGACACAAGGTAATGGCGGAAAAGTTGGTGCAGTGTGTTTCCTGCAGGATGTGGGAAGACAGGGACGTCGCTAGAGCTTCTGGGAACTACACCTGCAAGAACTGTGTCCAGGTGCAGCTCCTGAAGGGACGTGTGGTGAAGTTGGAGAGGCAGTTGGATGACCTCAGGGCCATCCGGGAATGCGAGAGTTTCCTCGACAGGACCTATTGTGAGGCTGTCACGCCAAGGGTCCAGGTCGAGCGAAGGTGGGAGACTGTTTCAGGGGGGAGTGGACGAGGACTACAGGAGACCCCAGTGGCTGTGCCTATTGCAAATAGGTATACCCTCTTGGGAACTGTCGGGGCAGAAGACGGTTCCAGTCCGAGTGGCGGACCTGTTAGCAAGGATACTCGACAGGGGAGACCGAAGTCAGGAAGAGCCGTAGTGGTCGGTGACTCCATCGTCCGAGGGACGGACAGAAGATTCTGTGGCAGCAGGAGGGACTTGAGGATGGTCTGTTGCCTCCCTGGTGCCAGGGTTCAACACATCACGGACCGGCTTCAGAAAATCCTAGTGAGGGAAGGCGATCAACCTGAAGTCGTTGTGCATGTGGGCACGAATGACGTCGGGCAGAAGAGGAAGGAGGTGCTACAGCGGGAGTTTAGAGAGTTGGGAAAAATGCTGAGAAGTAGGACGTCGAAGGTGGTTATCTCTGGA
The DNA here is from genome assembly GCF_053455715.1 of Rhinoraja longicauda. Taxonomy (NCBI): domain Eukaryota; kingdom Metazoa; phylum Chordata; class Chondrichthyes; order Rajiformes; family Arhynchobatidae; genus Rhinoraja; species Rhinoraja longicauda. The sequence goes on from NC_135955.1 coordinate 86,688,179, forward strand.
CTGCTACCGGTACCTCGTGCTGGTGAGGCCAGGAACAGAGAGATAAAGGGTATGAATATATGGCTGAGGGGCTGGTGCAGAGAGCAGGGATTTAGATTTCTGGACCACTGGGATCTCTTCTGGGCTAGGGGTGACTTGTACAAAAGGGACGGGTTACATCTTAACAGCAGGGGGACAAACATTCTGGCAGGCAGGTTTGCTAGTGCGACACCTGTGGCTTTAAACTAAGTAGTGGGGGGGAGGGGTTGACAAATTGTGAATATGAAGATGAGGTAAAAAAAGGGAATAAAGGAGATATTGCAAAAGACTCTCGGAAGAATGGGAACAGAAGTTCTAGAGGGGAAAAGAAATTAAGGGCAGGGCCAATTGTGACCGATGTGAGAGGGGAGGTAAATACAGAAGTTAAAGTGTTGTACTTAAATGCGCGTAGTATAAAAAATAAAGTGGATGAGCTTGAGGCTCAGTTAGTCATGGGCAAGTATGATGTTGTAGGGATCACTGAGACATGGCTACAAGTGGACCAGGGCTGGGAACTGAATATTCAGGGGTACACAACGTATAGAAAAGACAGACAGGAGGGCAGAGGGGGTGGGGTTGCTCTGATGGTAAGGAATGATATTCATTCCCTTGCAAGGGGTGACATAGAATCAGGAGATGTTGAATCAGTATGGATAGAAATGAGAAATTGTAAGGGTAAAAATCCCCTAATGGGAGTTATCTATAGGCCCCCAAACAGTAGCCTCGACATAGGGTGCAAGTTGAATCAGGAGATAAAATTGGCGAGTCAAAAATGTAATGCTACGGTGGTTATGGGAGATTTCAACATGCAGGTAGACTGGGAAAATCAGGTTGGAAATGGACTCCAGGAAAGAGAGTTTGTAGAGTGCCTTCGAGATGGATTCTTAGAACAGCTTGTACTGGAGCCTACCAGGGAGAAGGCAATTCTGGATTTAGTGTTGTGTAATGATCCTGATCTGATAAGGGGACTAGAGTTAAAAGAGCCATTAGGAGGCAGTGATCACAACATGATAAGTTTTACTCTGCAAATGGAAAGGCAGAAGGGAAAATCGGAAGTGTCCGTATTACAGTATAGCAAAGGGGATTACAGAGGCATGAGGCGGGAGCTGGCCAAAATTGACTGGAAGGAGGCCCCAGCAGGGAAGACGGTAGAACAGCAATGGCAGGTATTCCTGGGAATAATGCAGAGGTTGCAGGATCAATTTATTCCAAAGAGGCGGAAAGACTCTAAGGGGAGTAAGAGACACCTGTGGCTGACAAGGGAAGTCAGGGACAGCATAAAAATTAAGGAGAGGAAGTATAACATAGCAAAGAAGAGTGGGAAGACAGAGGATTGGGACTCTTTTAAAGAGCAACAAAAGTTAACTAAAAAGGCAATACGGGGAGAAAAGATGAGGTATGAGGGTAAACTAGCCAGTAATATAAAGGAGGATAGCAAAAGTTTTTTTAGGTACGTGAAGAGAAAAAAAATAGTCAAGGCAAATGTGGGTCCCTTGAAGACAGAAACAGGGGAATTTATTATGGGGAACAAAGAAATGGCAGACGAGTTAAACCGTTACTTTGGATCTGTCTTCACTGAGGAAGATACACACAATCTCCCAAATGTTCTAGGGGCCGGAGAGCCTAGGGTGATGGAGGAACTGAAGGAAATCCACATTAGGCAGGAAATGGTTTTGGGTAGACTGATGGGACTGAAGGCTGATAAATCCCCAGGGCCTGATGGTCTGCATCCCAGGGTACTTAAGGAGGTGGCTCTAGAAATAGTGGAAGCATTGGAGATCATTTTTCAATGTTCTATAGATTCAGGATCAGTTCCTGTGGATTGGAGGATAGCAAATGTTATCCCACTTTTTAAGAAAGGAGGGAGAGAGAAAACGGGTAATTATAGACCAGTTAGTCTGACATCAGTGGTGGGGAAGATGCTGGAGTCAATTATAAAAGACGAAATTACTGAGCATTTGGATAGCAGTAACGGGATCATTCCGAGTCAGCATGGATTTACGAAGGGGAAATCATGCTTGACAAATCTACTGGAATTTTTTGAGGATGTAACTAGGAAAATTGACAGGGGAGAGTCAGTGGATGTGGTGTACCTCGACTTTCAGAAAGCCTTCGACAAGGTCCCACATAGGAGATTAGTGGGCAAAATTAGGGCACCTGGTATTGGGGGTAGGGTACTGACATGGATAGAAAATTGGTTGACAGACAGAAAGCAAAGAGTGGGGATAAATGGGTCCCTTTCGGAATGGGAGGCAGTGACCAGTGGGGTACCGCAAGGTTCGGTGCTGGGACCCCAGCTATTTACGATATACATTAATGACTTAGACGAAGGGATTAAAAGTACCATTAGCAAATTTGCAGATGATACTAAGCTGGGGGGTAGTGTGAATTGTGAGGAAGATGCAATAAGGCTGCAGGGTGACTTGGACAGGTTGTGTGAGTGGGCGGATACATGGCAGATGCAGTTTAATGTAGATAAGTGTGAGGTTATTCACTTTGGAAGTAAGAATAGAAAGGCAGATTATTATCTGAATGGTGTCAAGTTAGGAGGAGGGGGAGTTCAACGAGATCTGGGTGTCCTAGTGCATCAGTCAATGAAAGGAAGCATGCAGGTACAGCAGGCAGTGAAGAAAGCCAATGGAATGTTGGCCTTCGTAACAAGAGGGGTTGAGTAGAGGAACAAAGAGGTCCTTCTACAGTTGTACCGGGCCCTGGTGAGACCGCACCTGGAGTACTGTGTGCAGTTTTGGTCTCCAAATTTGAGGAAGGATATTCTTGCTATGGAGGGCGTGCAGCGTAGGTTCACTAGGTTAATTCCCGGAATGGCGGGACTGTCGTATGTTGAAAGGCTGGAGCGATTGGGCTTGTATACACTGGAATTTAGAAGGATGAGGGGGGATCTTATTGAAACATAAGATAATTAGGGGATTGGACACATTAGAGGCAGGAAACATGTTCCCAATGTTGGGGGAGTCCAGAACAAGGAGCCACAGTTTAAGAATAAGGGGTAGGCCATTTAGAACGGAGATGAGGAAGAACTTTTTCAGTCAGAGAGTGGTGAAGGTGTGGAATTCTCTGCCTCAGAAGGCAGTGGAGGCCAGTTCGTTGGATGCTTTCAAGAGAGAGCTGGATAGAGCTCTTAAGGATAGCGGAGTGAGGGGGTATGGGGAGAAGGCAGGAACGGGGTACTGATTGAGAGTGATCAGCCATGATCGCATTGAATGGCGGTGCTGGCTCGAAGGGCTGAATGGCCTACTCCTGCACCTATTGTCTATTGTCTATTGTGGTGGAGAAAAGTCGCCCGAATGTTAACAGGATTGAAGGGCTTGAGTTACAAGGAAAGACTGGATAGGCTGGCACTTTATTCTGTGGCGTATAGGGGGTTGGGGTGTGGTTTGATAGAGTTAGACAAAATCATGGGCGGCAATGATGTGAATGATCACAGTCCGTTTTCTTCAGGCTAGAGGGGTCCAGAACTGGACGGCATAGGTTTAAGATGATAGGGGAAAACTTTAAGAAGGATAACTTCTTCACACATGGGGTGGAACAAGGAATGTTGAGGTGGGTACAATGATATCTAAAAGGCATTTAGGCTGGAACATGGGTAAGAAAGGCTTCGAGATATATGGGTAAATGCATGCAAATGGGTCTAGCGTGTTTGTAAAACCTGGTCTGCATTGATGAGTTGGGCCGAAGGGCCCGTTTCTGTGCTGTTTGATGCCGTGACTATAAATGCAGGTTGATGTTGTCTTAAAGCTTAAATCCATTTGTACCACCACAGTAAATGAGGCAGCCCACTTCTGCTTGCACAAAACCCAGACAAAATCAGGCAAGGGTGTATAAGTGACTAGTAACATCTGTGCCACCGATGCCAGGCAATTACCATCTCCATCAAAAGAGACTAAGTATCTACCCTTGATATTCAATAGCATGAGCAACAGATGGGCCGAAAGCATTGGTATTTATTTGTACGTCTCCATACAGTAGTTGTAACGTAGGCCATGACATCAATGTAGAATTCAGGGGTTCGTGTCATGGGTACCAGAGTAATCATGGAGGACGTTAATTTACAGATAGACTTGAAAAATGAAATTAGTACCAACAATGTAGAGGAAGAAGTCCTGGAATGTATAATCCATGAATTTAGAGGTTGGCATGAGAAGGACTGGCCATAGAACAGGCTCTGTGGATCTAGCATTGTGCTAGAACAAAGGGCGAAACAATGATCCTATTGTAAGGGGGCTAAATGTGACTATTGGAGACAAAAAGATAGTTAAATTCATAGTGATGTGGCCCAATCTTACACCGGAGTTTTCAACATGAATCAAGAAGACTGAAGGTATGAGAGTTGGGTTGGCTGAGGAATGGGAATCCATTTAGAGGGCTTGGAAGTTGACAATCATTGGCCAGTGTTTACAGAAATAACGCATTCTGGAATGGTTCCTGCAGATTGGAAGGTAGCAAATGTGACCGCACTATTTTAGAAAAGAGGGGGAGAGAAAACTGAGGACTGCAGTTAGTGGGAGAAGGCTGTGATCTATAATAAAGACCACAAGATGGACGAAGAGGAGATGGCCATTCAGGTTCTCAAGCTGGTCACCATTCAATAGGATTGCGGCTTGTATTCCTCAAGACTAATTTCCTACCCTTTCCTGGTAACCCCTTCCTGATTAGAAGTCTGTCCATCTTGGCTGACAATTATATGGATATTTGATCACAATGCTCCAGGTGTGGTCTCACAATTTGGTCTCGTTGCCTGAAGAACAATATACTTGCCGACGGTGGCGTGTGCCGTTGCCTTCTCTACATTGCCACAAGTGCTACACGTTGAAATAACCCCTGGCTGTAAAATACTTGTGGCTGAAAAAGGAGCTACAGAAATGCACGTTCTCTTTCAATAGACAATAGACAATAGGTGCAGGAGTAGGCCATTCAGCCCTTCGAGCCAGCACCGCCATTCAATGCGATCATGGCTGATCACTCTCAATCAGTACCCCGTTCCTGCCTTCTCCCCATACCCCCTCACTCCGCTATCCTTAAGAGCTCTATCCAGCTCTCTCTTGAAAGCATCCAACGAACTGGCCTCTACTGCCTTCTGAGGCAGAGAATTCCACACCTTCACCACTCTCTGACTGAAAAAGTTCTACCTCATCTCCGTTCTAAATGGCCTACCCCTTATTCTTAAACTGTGGCCCCTTGTTCTGGACTCCCCCAACATTGGGAACATGTTTCCTGCCTCTAATGTGTCCAATCCCCTAATTATCTTATATGTTTCAATAAGATCCCCCCTCATCCTTCTAAATTCCAGTGTATACAAGCCTAATTGCTCCAGCCTTTCAACATACGACAGTCCTGCCATTCTGGGAATCAACCTAGTGAACCTAGGTTGTTGTCCTTTGAGGAAAATTACAAATGTTGTGATTTTAAGAAAGGATACCTGGGAACACTTGTTTTGTGAAATGGTGTTTGTTTTGTTGTGACCGTGTGAAGTCTGTGTTGAATTGATTCTTTATTTCCACCATTGCAGCCGTGGCTCGGGCTATGCACCAAGTAAGGATATGTATGATGGAGACGTGCGATCTCAGCCCGCTGGCTCCTACTATCCCGATGAACTGCAGCGCTTCTACAAATGGACTTCTCCTCCGGGAATTATCAAAATTTTAGCAATCATTATCATCGTGATGAGCGTCGGAATCTTTGCTTGCGTGGCGTCAACTTTACCCTGGGACATGGACGGAGGGATGGGAGGAGGAAATGGCATGGGGTTTGGAAGTCAAGGAGGAGGTCATGTGGGCTTTGGATCCGGCACAGGCTATGGATATGGAGTGGGAGTTGGAGCATATGGATATGGGGGTGGCTACACTGATCCACGCGCTGCCAAAGGCTTCATGATTGCATTGGCTGGTGTCTCCTTCGTTGTACTTCTGGGTGTCTTTATCATACTCGTTTCTAGGACCAGACTTTCAAGAACAAGGAAATTTTACTTGATTCTATTAATTGTGAGTGCTCTCGTTGGCTTTCTGATGTTGGTGGCGACACTTGTCTACCTGATGGGAATCAACCCGACAGCACAGGCTGCAGGGTCCGTCTTCTACAGCCAGCTACTGAACCTCTGCAATCAGTTCTATATCCCATCCACCTCCGGCGTCTACACAAATCAGTATCTCTATCACTACTGCGTTGTTGAACCACAAGAGGCAAGTATCTCATATCTTTGATGCGAAGCAAGCAGATTTCAGTTTCATAAGTTCATGTGCAGAATGAAGCCATTCCGCCCATCAAGTCTACTCTGCCATTTAATCATGGCCGAACTGTCTTTCAACCCCATTCTCCTGACTTCACCCCATAACCCGTGACAGACACCCGTACTAATCAAGAATCTATCAATCTTCGCCTTAAAAATATACATTGACCCTGCCTCCACAGCCATCTGTGGCAATGAATTCCATAGATTCACCACCCTCTGACTAAAGAAATTCCTCCTCATCTCCTTTACTGGTCTGTAGTGTGCGACTTGGAGAGGCTAGATGCGGGAAGCTTGTTCCCGATGTTGGGGGAGTCCAGAACCAGGGGTCACAGCTTAAGGATAAGGGGGAAGTCTTTTAGGACCGAGATGAGAAAACATTTCTTCACACAGAGAGTGGTGAGTCTGTGGAATTCTCTGCCACAGAAGGTAGTTGAGGCCAGTTCATTGGCTATATTTAAGAGGGAGTTAGATGTGGCCCTTATGGCTAAAGGGATCGGGGGTATGGAGAGAAGGCAGGTACAGGTTACTGAGCTGGATGATCAGCCATGATCATATTGAATGGCAGTGCAGGCTCGAAGGGCCGAATGGCCTACTCCTGCACCTATTTTCTATGTTTCTATGAAACCGGAGCACCCGGAGAAAACCCACACAGGTCATGAAGACAAGGTACAAACTCCATACAAACAGCACCTGTAGTCAGGATTGCACCCGGGTCTCTGGCATTGGAAGGCAGCTGTTCTGCCACTGTGCCACCGTGCCGTCCACGTTTACATTTGTGAGCATTTGGACGAGCTCCCCTTGGTGGGTGACTTGGTTTGATTAGTTACTTTAAAAATAGTTACGCATTGGAACTAACTCCATGTTTTGAAAATTTTAATGTTAGAAGGAAAATTCATTGTCCGTATATTCTAAACAAAATATTCGGACAATTGTGTCCTCCCAAATTGTACGTGTTTTATACCAACTTGCAGCCCAGTGATAGGAACATTGACTTCTCCAACTTTAGATAGTTCCTCTGTCCCTCTCTTCCCCTCCCCTTCCCAGATCTCCCTCTATCTTCCTGTCTCCACCTATATCCTTCCTTTGTCCCGCCCCCCTGGCATCAGTCTGAAGAAGGGTCTGACCCGAAACATCACCCATTCCTTCTCTCCTGAGATGCTGCCTGACCCGTTGAGTTACTTCAAATTTACAAAAAATTGTGTCATTCTTCAGCCTGATTTCAATGGATAGGGAGATACATAGATCAAGAAATGCAAAAATAGTACAAAGGGAATGGAGATCAAGGGCAATGTAGAATAGATCATTGTTAGTTGGGAGAAGGGAGAACTTCTTCAAAGCTTGCAGCCCAGCGGTATGAACATTGACTTCTCCAACTTTAGATAGTTCCTCTGTCCCTCTCTTCTCCCCTCCCCCCCCCCCCCCCTTCCCAGTTCTCCCTCTATCTTCCTGTCTCCACCTATATCTTTCCTTTGTCCCGCCCCCCTGACATCAGTCTGAAGAAGGGTCTCGACTCGAAATGTCACCCATTCCTTCTCTCCTGAGATGCTGCCTGACCTGCTGAGTTACTCCAGCATTTTGTGAATAAATCCCTTCGATTTGTACCAGCATCTGCAGTTATTTTCTTACACTACTTATACTGATACTTCATGATACTTTATAGTTTAACAGTTTTGGGAGAAATCTTTGAAAACGTCAGTGAATTCTCAAAACAAAAATATTTGAATGACGTAAAATTATGTCCCAATATTTTTCAAAAACATAGTTTAAACTGTTAACTTTCATGTAATCAAGCTGATTATAATGGGCTGACATTTTCTGATTATAATGGGCTGACATGTGTGTTTGAAAGTGTAATGGAAGTGCCATGCAATTAAGAGTTTGCTGATGTTTCCTTGATCTTCATTAACTTCTTGTTTTGTGTCTCCCTCAAGGCCCTTGCAATCGTGATGGGGTTTGCGATCATAATATCTTTGGGCCTGATCATCTTCTTTTCATATAAAACACGTAGCAAAATTACACGATATGGTAAAGGCAACATCCTGTGGGATAGGATCCGCATGGAAAACGAGATGCCTCCAAATGTCGAAGAATGGGTGAGTGTCTCTCGGGCTGGTCTAATATGTTGTTCATAGTTTATTGCGTAAAATTTCTCTGGTAAAAAAAATCCATAGTTTTTCTTGGAAAACAATTTGGTACGTGAATGTATTTCAGTAGTTAAACGTTTTTATTTTTTCTATTTTGTTTCAAAGAAAATCACTTTACTCTTTAGTTCATCAACTGGAAAGAGTACACAGTGGAGCAGCTGGTAGAGCTGCTGCCTCGCAGCACATGAGAAATAGGTTCGATCCTGACCTCGGGTGCACTCTGTGTGGAGTTCTCCCTGTGACCTGTGTATGCTTCCTCCAGTTTCGTCCCACATCCCAAAGATGTGTGGGTTTGTAAGATTATTGGCCTTTGCAAAATTCCCCGTAATGTGTAAGGAGTAGATGAGATAGTGGGATAACATAGAACGAGTGTGAATGGGTGATCAGTTGTCGGCATGGACTTGGTGGACTGTAATGCCTGTTTCCATGGTGTATCTCTTTGGGAAAAAAAAATCTGTAATACAGATTCTAAATACAAATTATGTTCCAATGTTTGGAGAAATGTTACCATTGAGATATGCAAAAGGTTATGCTGAAGGAATTATCCTTATGTAAGTGAGGATAGATAAAACGTTCTAGTGAGGGTAGTTAAAATAAAAAGTTCCAGTTATCCTTATGTAATTTCATTATCTGGGTTTGAGAATATGGCAACAATAATGCTTTCTACCAGCTTCTACCAAACTTGTTCAGCAAATAATTCTCTGCACTGAATCCATAATAATCCCTTCGTAATGATCTACAATTCTTGCTTAAAGTATGTAAATGCATACAACAATGTTTTATTCATTCCATTTTGTAACAGTTTGCAAATAGTGTATGAGTTCAATGATACCTGCAGAGTTCCTGGTCAGAGGGAAACGTACGGACATTGGACGTGGGGGATTAAGTGGGAATAATGGGAAAGCACAATTAGAGATGCGCTGATGTAGCTTTGAGAAATGGGCAAAGGAGGGGAATTGTTTAGAGAACTGGAGCATGGGAGCTGAAGGAGTGGCAGCCATTACTGGAGTAATAAATATGCAAACCATCAGTAGGGCATTGATTGCTGATTTTAGATGGAAGTGGCCATTGAATGGAGAAGCCAACGATGGAGCTGAGTAGTAACCCAGAGCTTTGAGCCGTTAGTGCTTGGCCTGGTGGTAGGTGCTGTTTGAATTGGGACGTAGCTGTAATTTCTGAGGCGTTGTTGGAATAATACAATCAAAATCACTATTTAAAAGAAGTAGTAGGGAGAAAAAAGGAAACCACATTGGCCTGGGATCACCAGAAATGTTGGTGCTGGGATGGATTAAGTATTGGTTGCTGTGCAGGAACCCATAGCACAAATAGCCTTCTACTGCTTCTATTTCTTGTATTCTCACAGGGAGAGTATTCAATATATGGGGGAACTGTTTCCTTTTAAGTTCTTCACTTCTATCCAACTATTCATATTGAACCTGGCCTGTTTTTTTTTTACTTGAGAGTGAATTCAGTGAGAAATGAAAACTTTTAGACAGCACAGTTATCTATTTTTAAATTACTGTTATAAATCTCTAGGGTCTGTAAAAGGTAAGCAGAAAATATTGTTGTCCTAAATATCATCATATCATATATATACAGCCGGAAACAGGCCTTTTCGGCCCTCCAAGTCCGTGCCGCCCAGTATCCCCGTACATTAACACTATCCTACACCCACTAGGGACAATTTTTACATTTACCCAGCCAATTAACCTACATACCTGTACGTCTTTGGAGTGTGGGAGGAAACCGAAGATCTCGGAGAAAACCCACGCAGGTCACGGGGAGAACATACAAACTCCTTACAGTGCAGCACCCGTAGTCAGGATCGAACCTGAGTCTCCGGCGCTGCATTCGCTGTAAAGCAGCAACTCTACCGCTGCACTACCGTGCCGCCCTAAATGTCCCTAAATGTACAGATTGAGGTCGGTCTGGATACGAGGTCCTAATTCACGTGCCAATAGGTGTTATTAATTTATCTTAGCAGTAATTCCTCCAAGTGGCAAACTTGAAACTTGTACAAAGTAGAACAGGAATTCAGAGTTAGTGAGTGGGGGGACATTAAAATATTTTAAAGTCATGGCCATGCAGTGATTCCTATTGAAGCTGCATTTGATTTGTAAATGAAGATAAACATAAAAAGCTGGAGTAACTCAGCCGGCCAGGCAGCATCACTGAGAGACACAAAAAGCTGGAGGATTTTGCAAATGTCGGAGGTAGAATTCAACTTGACAGGGAGAGAATGAAAACAAGATTTTAAAAATATATTGTGATGTATAATGAAACATTTTTTTTGCCCTAAAAAAAGTATTGGGGATGCAACATTTGTCTTGTGTTAGAGAAAGGCAAATTCTGTGTAGCAGCTTGCACATTGTGCAAGATAATTTTAAATTTGTTTCGATACAGTGCAATTATGTGTAAGTAAGTGTTCCGCGAAATGATGAGGGTTAATTTGCTTCTCCTTAACTGCCGAAATGGGTGTTGATGCAGAAACTCCTACCTGGTGAAACAAATATTCTGCGCAATGCTATCCGTGATGGTGTATCGGCGAGTCAGTTTCTGGGTGTGCCTGTAAACAAGTTTCGAACGATGAATCTGTAACATGATACCAATGATAACTGCATGATCTTGCTGGAGCGAGACTTGTTTTACTACAAGTGCAAAATTAGAGTCCACGTATTGTAAAGACCTAAACCAGTAGATTATTTTTTATAAGATGTTTATTTTCTATTTGGATATAACTATTCATTTTCACTCTAAACTGGAAAACTCTAATCTATTTGGATCAATTTAAATGAGTCTCAGTTTCTCCTCTAACACTTGGCTCTACCCGTACTTGCTCACGAGCTGGATGGTATTAAATTACAGGCACAGAACAGGTTTTTTGTTTTGTTTACGGCTGCTTCTCGGTCCAGAAAGTAACCAGAGACGCAGTGAGATCGCATTTTTGACATTGGGGAAATAAAGTTTAAAAGGGATCCTACCAATCTGGAGAAATTAACTTCAAGTTTAGATTCGTGTTTGGAAACCTCCCATACTGCTTACAGCTTGAGAACAGAAATAAATAATGCATTTAGTGTAGATAGACACAAAATGCTGGAGTAGCTCAGCGACTAACCTTGGTCAGGGGAATCCTCAGTTAAATGCAAATCCACTGCTTTCCTGTGCCTCCCCTCCCCCACCACCCCCTCCCTGCCCCCTTACACCTATATTCCTTTCTCTGGCTTGATAATTTGCACAAGGGTCTCGACAAAAGTCGCCTATTCCTTATTTCCAGATATGCTGCCGGACCCGCTGAGTTACTCCAGTACGTTGTGTCTTGTCTTCTTCCACCTCTTCCATCCTTGTATCCTTATGTCACACCTTTTGTCTTTTCATCTCTAGCCTTTGTCCAACCATCTGCCCATCCCCATCCCAATCACTCTGTCCTGTCCTCACCTCTTTCTTACAACATCAACCCCTCTCTCCCCCCGCAATCAGTCTGAAGAATGGTCCCGACCCAAAAAAGCAACTATCCATGTTCCCCAGAGATACTACCTGACCCGTGACTTACTTCAGCACTTTGTGCCTTTAAAAAAAATTAATCGGAATCTGCAGTTCCTCGTGTCTCCTTGGAAAGTGAAACAGTTAATGTTTCAAAACAAAGAACCTTTGTCATGCTAGGGAAAGAGAGAAAACTAGTTTAAGTGGTGGGGGTGGGGGGGGTGGTTGTTGGATGGGTCAAAGGGAATTTCTGTGTTGGGTGAGGCCAGGGTTGCCATGGGGATAAGCTGTAGATGAAGTTGTCCAATTGGTCGTTGCAGACCAAAGAATGAATCGGGAGTTGCAAAGACAATTATTCCTTGGCGTGCTGAAAGGGAAGGGAAGGTATATCTGGGGGATGGAATCTCATTGAAAGGGTAGAAGAGAGTTTAGGACAGACATGTGAAGGTTAGTGAAAGCAACTGATATTCTCACATTTGGGCATAAGAGCTGAAGAGGGCCAGGCATGGAGTGGACACGGGATGACCGAAATGGTGGAGACCGCAGCAATGGGCCTTTGCAGCCAGCTGGAGCTGGGACTGTAAAATGGTGCCTCTTGCTGCTTAGGGACTTAGTGGGCTGTTCTGTGCATACGGTTGATTGTCCTATCCACGAGGATAATCTTGATTAGCTGTATGTAAAAAAATATACTTGGTACACGCGAACCAACTGAACTGTCATTGTAGCAGAAAAAGGGGTAAAATGGCAACCACAGTTGTTACCTATGTGAGTTTTGAAGGAAATACTTGGAGGAAATTAGTTCAAAGGAGAAGTGGTGCAATGTGAGAATAAATTCAGCTGCATGAAGGAGATTGTTGGTGGCTGGGGACTGATTCAGGGAAGAAGCGTTCAGGACTTTCTGGACGTGTTGAATTTAACAATTCAGATTACAGGCATGGTCCCCATATTTTTGTTCGGAAGCTGTTATTAAAACTCTGGAGATAAACTTTATTATATTTCCAACTTGTGGAAAGTGAGCTGAAACTCCATTTCCCTGCTGCAGATGACACCTATACTGATTGCTTTAAGCAACTTTACAGTCAACATAATGAAAAGATTTAATTTGATTGAAAGGTTCAGTCTGAAAAACAGTCTGGACCCTAAACGTCACATATCCATGTTCTCCAAAGATGCTGCCTGACCCGCTGAGTTACTCGAGCATTTTGTGTCCTTTAATGTAAACCAGCATCGGCAGTTCCTTGTTCCTTCGTAATTCGTTGTCCTACGGGTACTTGGCTTGCATGAGGGATTGTTTACTTTTATTGTGAGTAATAATTATATAGTAGGTGGAAAAAAGGAACTGACTTGGTTCTAAGAAATCTAGAAGGTACGTTGGCATTCAGTTCTTCAGCATTAGTGAAATGAAAGCTTTTGTTCTGCTTGTAATCTTATGGCAAACTGAAAAAAGGAACTATTTTAACAAGATTGGGAACAAATGAAGGAGGAAGGCTAAAAGCTACTGATAATAGCAGAAGTTGAAACCAGGGGTTTGGTCACTAAAAGATCTTGAATATAGACTGAACACCTGGTGGAAAAGGAATGTTGCTAATGGAACCAAAGGGGTCCAGCACAAAACAAGACAAGAAAATAGGGGAAATTAGAAAAGAAAATACACAATGCAGATAAAACCTGTAGTTTGTCTAACCACCCTGAAAGGTGGAAGTATAAAGGGAGAAAATGCTCAGAGGGGTCCCGTTGATTTGTTATCATCCGCCAACATTTCCGTCACCTACAACGGGACCCCACCACTGGCCATATCATATCATATATCATATCATATATATACAGCCGGAAACGGGCCTTTTCGGCCCTCCAAGTCCGTGCCGCCCAGCGATCCCCGTACATTAACACTATCCTACACCCACGAGGGACAATTTTTACATTTTACCCAGCCAATTAACCTACATACCTGTACGTCTTTGGAGTGTGGGAGGAAACCGAAGATCTCGGAGAAAACCCACGCAGTTCACGGGGAGAACGTACAAACTCCTTACAGTGCAGCACCCGTAGTCAGGATCTAACCTGAGTCTCCGGCGCTGCATTCGCTGTAAAGCAGCAACTCTACCGCTGCGCTACCGTGCCGCCATCTTCCAATCCCCTCCCATTTCTGCATTCCGCAGAGACCGTTCCCTCCGTAACTCCCTGGTCCACTCGTCCCTTCCTACCCAAACCACCTCATCCCCGGGCACTTTCCCCTTCAACCGCAGGAGATGCAACACCTGTCCCTTTACCTCCCCCCTCAACTCCATCCAAGGACCCAAACAGTCTTTCCAGGTTAGACAGAGGTTCACCTGCACTTCCTCCAACCTCATCTATTGTATCTGCTGCTCCAGATGTCAACTTATTTACATCGGCTAAACCAAACGCAGGCTCGGCGATCGCTTCGCTCAACACCTGCGCCCAGTCCGCACTAACCAATCTGATCTCCCGGTGGCTGAGCACTTCAACTCCCCCTCCCATTCCCAGTCTGACCTTTCTGTCATGGGCCTCCTCCAGTGCCATAGCGAGTCCCACTGGAAATTGGAGGAACAGCACCTCGTATTTCGCCTGGGCAGCTTGCAGCCAGTGGTATGAACATTGACTTCTCTAATTTTAGATAGTTCCTCTGTCCCTCTCTTCCCCTCCCCTTTCCCAGATCTCCCACTGTCTTCCTGTCTCCACCTTTTTCCTTCCTTTGTCCCGCCACCCTGACATCAGTCTGAAGAAGGGTCTCGACCCGAAACGTCGCCCATTCCTTCTCTCCTGAGATGCTGCCTGACCTGCTGAGTTACTCCAGCTTTTTGTGAATAAAACCCAGATATACAGAGTGGGTTACCTAAAGTTACAGAATTTGACATTGATCTGGAAGGCTGGATGCAGTGTGCCCAAATGGATAAATGAGGCATTTTCCTTAAGCTAGTGTAGTACCTCCTTACAATGGCACAAAGGCCATAGGCGGGTCTGAGTAGGAGTATCATCATCATCATCATCATCATATATATACAGCCGGAAACAGGCCTTTTCGGCCCACCAAGTCCGCGCCGCTCCAGCGATCCCCACACATTAACACTATCCTACATCCACTAGGGACAATTTTTACATTTACTGATGAATAGTTTAAAATGTTGGGAGGGAAAAAGAAGCTTGGGGTCACTTCAGTGGAATAAATGTGGGTGCTCGACAAAGTCATCGTCTAATTTGCACTTGGCCTCTCCAGAGGAGGCAAAACCGTGCACACTGAATGCAGTAAACTAGATTGGAAGAAGCGCAGGTGAATCGTTGCTTCACCTGGAAAGACTATGCAGTTAGATCCCTGAATAGGAGGAGAGAAAGATGAAAGGACAAATATGGCAATTTCTGCAGTTGCCTTTTGAAAGTGCCATGAGGAAGGTGTGGTTGGAGGGGATGTGAGGCAGTGCAGGGAGTTGTTTAGGGTGCAACCTCTTCAAAATGATCCACGCGGAATGTGCATCTGATGGCGAAATCTTGTTGGAGCTGGTTAAAATGGAAAAGGATGGTCCATTGAATGTGGAGGCCCGTGCGGTGGGAGGTGAGAACCTGGGGAACTTTGCCCTTTCTTAAGGAAGGGTTTGCATCAGTTTCTAGATCAAGATTCAAGATATCTTTATTTGTCATCCAAAAAAACATTTTTTTTGGACGAAATTCAGTCACCCACAGTCCAATAACAAAAGCAATAAAACAGGCGTTGGGAAGTTGGGAAGGTGGGCCAAAGAATGGCAAATGGGGTTGAACTTTGACAAGTGTGAGATATTGCACTTTGGTATGTCAAACCAGGGCAGGATTTGCACAGTAAATGGTAGAGCCTTGGAGAATGTTCTCAGAGTATCGGGGTATGGTTCCCCGAAAGGGGCAAGTCAGGCAGACAGAGCAGTGAAGAAGGCCTTTGGCATGCTTGGCTTAATTGGGAAGGGTGTTGAGTACAAAAGTTGGGACATCATGATGCGGTGTACAAGTGGTTGATGAGACCACACTTGGGGTATTGCATGTAGTTCTGGTTGCTCAGGTACAGAAGGATGTCATTAAATTGGAAAAGGTGCAGAATATATCCACCAGGCTGTTCAGTGGACAAGTGGGCATGAGTTGCAGGGATAAGCTTCCAATTGGATAGGCTGAGAGATTGTCCTCTGGATCGTAGGAGGCTGAGGGGTGACCTTATGGAAGTGTACCAGATCATGAGGGACCTGGATAAAGTCAACACTCATTCCTTTTCCCAGGTTAGAGGATTCTAAAACTAGATGGGAGGTTTGTGTTTAGGAGAGGGAGAGAGAGGGACCTTGGGGGTAATATTCTCACTCAGAGGGCAGTCCATATTTGGGGTGAGTTGCCAGATGGAGCCACAGAAGCCGATACAAATAAGACTTTCAAAAGTCATTTGGGCAGATACATGGATCGTGAGTGTTTAGAGACAATAAGGCAGAGATAGATAGATTCTTGATTAGTACAGGTGTCAGAGGTAATGGGGAGAAGTGCAGAAGAATGGGGTTAGGAGGGAGAGATTGATCAGCTGTGATTGAATAGCGGGAGAGGACTTGATGGGCCGAATGGCCTAATTCTACTTCTATTCCTTATGATGTAAGGAATCAAGGGATATGGAGGAAAAAGCAGGAACAGGGTACTGATTTTAGATGAACAGCCATGATCATATTGAATGGCGGTGCTGGCGCGAAGGGCCGAATGGCCTACTCCTGCACCTATTTTCTATGTTTCCATGACCTTAATAGGCCAAATCCAGGCAAATGGGACTACTCAAACATGCCAACTTGGTCGATATGGACAAGTTGGCCCAGAGAGCCTATTTCTGTGCTGTATAGTTCTATAAACTCTATGACCCATCTCTGTCTAGGGTGTGGTGGCAGGGGAAAAGTAGGGGTGCGGGAAATAGACAGGAGTCATCGAGAGATCTATTCCCTGTATGAGGAGAACTGCCCAGAAAACAAGATCGTGATTGCTTCAGGCCACACAATCGCATCTCATTGCATTAGCATAGGAATCTCATTGCTGTAATGTGTGCATTTCCTTTAAGAAAAACAATTATAAGAAATTAGGAGAAGGGGAGACTTTTTTAACTACAAGTCTTTAGATTCATTTTCAAAAACACATGACTGATCTGTGACATGGTTCCAGTAAAATTTCCAACCCTACCCCTCCCAATTTTTTGAAACAGTAGTTAATTAGAGGGATCATAGTAATTCCAAAATATAAGGATCCTGAATGGAAGCTGGTATTAAAAATTAAGAGACTATGTTACACAAAGCTCGTAGGATGGTAAAACTCGAACGGATTTGACGTTCCACTTCTACTCCCAACTTATATTTGCAGAAACTTAAAGGCTTAAAGCAGTGTAGAAATCTAGCATCACAAAATGCTAGAGTAACTCAGCAGGTCAGGCAGCATCTTGGAGAGAAGGAATGGGTGACGTTTCGGATCGAGACCCATCTGAACGTCATCCATTCCTTCTCTCCAAGATGCTGCCTGACCTGCTGAGTTACTCCAACACTTTGTAATATCTTCGATTTGTACCAGCATCTGCAGTTATTTTTCTAGAAATCTGTCATGCTATACAACAGGTTACAAGGAAAACTGCGCATTTTTGGTCTCCTAATTTGAGGAAGGACATTCTTGCTATCGAGGGAGTGCAGAGTAGGTTCACCAGGTTAATTCCCGGGATGGCGGGACTGACATATGATGAAATAATGGATTGAATGGGCTTGTATTCACTGGAATTTAGAAGGATGAGAGGGGAATCATATAGAAATAGAATTATTGAGTGATTGGACAGGCTAGATGCAGGAAAAATGTTCCCGATGTTGGGGGAGTACTGAACCAGGGGTCACAAGTTTAAGAATAAAGGGTAGGCTATTTAGGACTGAGATGAGGAAAAACCTTTTCACCCAGAGAGTTGTGAATCTGTGGAATTCTCTGCCACAGAAGGCAGTGGAGGCCAATTCACTGGATGTTTTCAAGAGAGAGTTATATTTAGCTCTTGGGGCTAAAGGAATCGGAGGGATGTGGGGAAAAAGCAGGAATGGGGGACTGATTTTAGATGATTAGCCATGATCATATTGAATGGCGGTGCTGGCTCGAAGGGCCGAATGGCCTACTCCTGCACCTATTTTCTCTTTCTATTTGTGTTTGCAGCTTGTGTATAAAAGCATCAATCACTGACACGTTGCTTGGGTACAACTGTTTAGTGTCATCTAATCATCAGCTCTTATTTATTTCTTCTACTCTTTTTATCATTTTGACATATTGTACAATGGCCTCTGACCCTAAAGCTCTGGGCTATTTAAAAAAAAATTCTGCACAGACACACACACACACACCTGTTTGTTTTTTTTGCCAGGCACTAACTTAGAATTGATAAAGACATAGGGGCAGATTAATTACTTTATTGCATCTAATACAGGCCAAGAAAAATATTGTAAAGATTAGAAAACTGGAAAATATATTTGACTTTTAAAAAACATTTGGATAGATATATGGATAGGAAGGGTTTAGAGGGAAATTCCAACTTGGTCGGCAGGGATGAGGTGGGCAGTGCTGTACAGCTTTGTGATTTTAATCCCCTCATTTCTTAAATTAAATAACCACAGAACTGGTTTTGCCTCTCGGCACTGATGTTTACACTTCAGACAAGTTTCTTCTCCTAACCTACCATGAATCTTTTATTTGTGCATTTGTGTGACTATCCCTTGAATGAATGAAAGCTGCTCATTTGAGCAATCTGAACCAGGGCCGTTTTTACAGCATTATGGGCCCCCGGGCAAAGCAGTGTACTGGGGCCCCTACCGTTACTCTCCCCCACCCCCCTTTCCCTACCAGTCCCCCCCTGTCGTGCCGGCGAAAAGCACTTACCGAAAAGCACTTAGCGATGGACTTAGGGTGCTATATTGTTGCGAAAAGCACTTGCAGATCGCTGTGAGAAGCACTTGGGGATGGAAAATGTTGCGAAAAAAGCACTTATTGAACCTACATTTTTAAAGTAGTGTTTATTTATTGCAAGTCACTTAACATACACAGATCAGCATGGGGCCCCTATGCTCGTGGGGCCCCGGGCAAGTGCCCATCAGGCCCATGCGTTAAGACGGCCCTGATCTGAACGTGGCAGCAAATGCATTCCCACCACTCTCTATATAAAGTAGTGAATCCTGGTCTCTTCTGTACTTGTGACCATGAAACAAGAATGAATACCGATGGCACCGTAATTTAGTTTATTGATACAGTTTAGAGGTTCGATGGCAGAGGTGCCTTGGAGAAGGAGAATATAAAACTAACTTACACTTGCTTTTCACGTACACTTTGTATGGTTTTTAAAAAAAAGTTAAAATCTTTTCCTGTGTATTAAAGGTGAACAATGTGTCTGGAGTTCCGGAGGAACTAGCGACTGATGGCTATTCTTATAAACCAAATGGTTCCATGCACGATGAGCCCAACCATGAAACCAGACCGCACCCTGATAGAGCCTATCCATCTCGGTGAGTACCCCATGTTCCATCGGCTTGATTCATAACTTAATGCTTCCTGTAGTTTTGCAGCAACCTTTTTAAATGGTGTTCTTGCTGTCTTGTTTATAATTTTAGGTGCTTACCTGAAGACCAAAATAGAAAAGATGATCTCATTTACTTCTCCCAGGGGCTTACAATTAATCACACAACTCTGACAATCCATCATTCCTTGAATGAAAGCAATCACGTGTTGTTTTTTTTCGTTTTCCCCTTTACTTCTCTCTTGAACCTTTCAAGCATAGCTGCAGAGAGAGAAGTTCAAAGCCTGTGAATGCATGTAGAATTATACCCCGAGGCAAGTGGGTGTTTTCTCATGAAGGTAGATCAGGAAAGTACAATGTCAATAGATAATAGGTGCAGGAGGCGGCCATTCGGCCCTTCGAGCCAGCACCGCCATTCAATGTGATCATGGCTGATCATTCTCAATCAGTACCCTGTTCCTGCCTTCTCCCCATACCCCCTGACTCCGCTATCCTTAAGAGCTCTATCTAGCTCTCTCTTGAAAGCATCCAGAGAATTGGCCTCCACTGCCTTCTGAGGCAGAGAATTCCACAGATTCACAACTCTCTGACTGAAAAAGTTTTTCCTCATCTCAGTTCTAAATGGCCTACCCCTTATTCTTAAACTGTGGCCCCTTGTTCTGGACTCCCCCAACTGTTTTCAAAATGACTTGCGCATTAATCACTGATTCCAAAAATCAGAGTACTGACATCTACAAACGAATGTTTTAAAATATAGAAACACCGTCGACTATTAAATGTCCAATATCTCTGCATTAAATCTTTTGTTTTAGTAATCCTGAAGTTTCAGTGCCACTGATGCGTGAGCAGCCTCGGCCTTCGTCCAGCAGAGATTCTGATGAAAGCAAGCCATCTTCAGAGAGAAAGCCCCGCAGGAAGAGGAGACCTGGAAGAGCAAAGAGAGTAGACAATGATGAATATGAAACGGATTATACAACTGGTGCAGAATCCTGCGATGAACTCGATGAAGAAGACTTGGAAGGGTACGATTGTTTTTTAAAAAATGTTTCGTTTAGTTTAGAGAGACGGCGTGGAAACAGGGCCTTGGTCCCACCGAGTCCAGCGATCCCCATACACTATCGCTATGCAAGGCACTAGGAACAATTTACAAGCTTTTTCGAAGCCAATTAACCTACAAACCTGAGATAGACACCAAATGCTGGAGTAACTTAGCGGAACAGGCAGCATCTCTGGAGAGAAGGAATGGGTGACGTTTTGGATTGAGACGCTTCTTCAGAGAGTCGACCCGAAACGTCACCCATTT
Source organism: Rhinoraja longicauda (assembly GCF_053455715.1). Taxonomy (NCBI): domain Eukaryota; kingdom Metazoa; phylum Chordata; class Chondrichthyes; order Rajiformes; family Arhynchobatidae; genus Rhinoraja; species Rhinoraja longicauda. The sequence goes on from NC_135955.1 coordinate 86,708,896, forward strand.
CTTCTCTCCAGAGATGCTGCCTGTCCCGCTGAGTTACTCCAGCTTTTTGTGTCTATTTTCAGTTTAAACCGGCATCTGCAGTTCCTTCCTACATAACCTACAAGCCTGTATGTCTTTGGAGTGTGGGAGGAAACCAAAGATCTTGGAGAAAACCCTTGTGGTCACGGGGAGAACATACAGACAGCATCCGTAGTCAGGATTGAGCCCGGGTCTCTGGCGCTGTAAGGCGGCAACTCGACCTCTGCGCCACCGTGTCATTTTGTTAATTATGCCGTTGCTTTCAGCTTTCAATGAAATCGTTGCATTGACCAGAATTTGTCATTCTTTGCAGTAAGTATCCACCAATCACTTCAGACCAACAGAGACAAGATTATAAAAAGGAATTTGATGATGATTTGCAGCAATACAAGCGTCTCCAAGGTGAAATGGATGAAATAAACAAGAAATTTTCCCAGCTGGACAAGCAGATTGAAAAGACTGAGGAGAGTGAGGAGTATCAGGTAGGTTCTGAATCTGTCGTGTGGCATTGCAAAGAAATCTGATGGTAGAAATCTCATGATACATTTGATAGATTGAACAATGATTATATTATTGAAGTCCCAATATACATCTACCTGTGATCATTGAATAAAATGTATTTGTTTGGATAGAACTCCATGAATAAAGTCCATTCTCTATCTCTAATAGATAATCACCCCTGCCAACCTTTCCAAATTTGGCCGAAAGTTTCCCCTTTCTTATTTCATTTCTGCCATTCCGATTTCGCCTCACATTTTACCGCGAAACAGTCGGTAATTGCGATTTGTCAATTCGGCCGCTAGAGGTTGCAAGGGATTCCGTGAGAAATCCCCCACGCCCTGGAAGAATCCCCGAAAATGTGGCACCTAGACTGGGCAAGGCAGCCAATCTCGTCCTCATTGGGACTTCCATGGCCAATTTGTCAATTCGGCCGCTGGGGCTTCGGTGAGAAATCCCCCCCGCCCTGGAAGTCTCCCTGAAAATGTGGCACCTCGGCTGGGCAAGGCAGCCAATCTCGACCTCATCGAGACTTCCATGGCCTCGGTGGGTTGAATTTGCAACCTGCGGCCGGGGCTCTGGAACTCCAGCCCAGTTGGAGCCAGCAAATCTATCCCCATAGCCAACTTCCTTAACTGGCTGGATAAGCCAGCAAAGCTCTGGAACCAAGAGTGCCAGAAAATCAGTGGTGGAACTATAATGAGTAAATATTAAATTTAAGTGCAAGATTATATAACTATATTAATTAATTAATTAAGAAGGGGTTAAAATATAAAACACAGCAGAAAAGCCAATTACCACTGTTTTGGGCTGATTATCAATTAATGTGCGAGTTTACTTCAACAAGTACTTCTCAGGAGAGAAGAAAAGGGTGACGATTCGGGTCGAGACCCTTCGTTAGTCTAATGAAAGGGGAGGGGGTGGGACAAAGATGGGATGTAGCAGGAGACAGGGAGACTAGAGTGAGAACTGGGAAGGGGAGGGGATAGAGAGGAACTATCTGAAGTTAGAAGTCAATGTTCATACCGCTGGGGTGTAAACTGCCCAAGCGAAATATGAGGTGCTATTCCTCCAATTTGTGCTGGGCCTCAATCTGATAATGGAGGAGGCCCAGGACAGAAAGGTCAGGTTGGGAATGGGAAGGGGAGTTGAAGTGCTGAGCCACCGGGAGATCAGGTAGGTTAAGGCAGGCTGAGCGCAGGTGTTGAGCGAAACGCCTGCGCTTGGTCTCGCCGATGTTGACCTCTGGAGCAGTGGATACAATAGATGAGGTTGGAGGAGGTGCAGGTGAACCTCTGCCTCACCTGAAAAGACTATTTGGGTCCTTGGATGGAATCGAGGGGGGAGGTAAAGGGACAGGTGTTGCATCTCCTGCGGTTGCAGGGGAAAGTACCTGGGGAGGGGGTGGTTTGGGTGGGAAGGGACAAGTGGACCAGGGAGTTATGGAGGGAACTGTCTCTGTGGGTGGAGATGGGAAAATGTGGCCAGTAGTGGGATCCCGTTGGAGGTGGCGGAATTGTTGGAGGAACATTTGTTGTATGCGACGGCTGATGGGGTGGAAGGTGAGGACAAGGGAGACTGTCCTTGTTACGAATGGGGAGAGGGGGGGGGCAAGAGCGGAGCTGCGAGATATTGAGGAGACCCTAGTGAGAGCCTCATCTATAATGGAAGAGGGGAAACCCCGTTTCCTAAAGAATGAGGACATCTCTGATGCCCTACTATGGAACACCTCATCCTGGGCGCAGATGCGGCGTAGACGGAGGAATAGGGGATAGAGTTTTTACTGGAAACATGGAAGATTTAATATTTATCTTCTGCCTCTTTTTGCAGAATATTGCTGCTGAGTATAATCGACTAAAAGATCTGAAGAACGTGAGTAATTTATTTTCTTAACTTACTAATTGCATGGTAAATATATTGATCCATTTTACTATTGATAGGATATTTGTAAATTTCTCGCAAGAAATGTGTGCCTTTATTTGTTCTCTGTCGCGAACAAGATGATTTCCCGTGTAGTTGTCTTTTATCAAACAACTACTGAAGAGTTGATGCCTTGAGAGCCTGTCACCATCTTTACTTCAACTTTACACTTCATTGGATTAAGTTTGGAGCACAATTTTGCAAATCTTTGTGGCAAGGGAATAGAGTTATTTTCTGGAGTGTTTTTGACTCTGCGCTCTTTTCACCATTTTATTACTAGCGTTTCTCTATTTTTATCTGGCTTTTTGCCAGTGAAGTTGTTACTTAAAGATCCGGTCCAAGGTGCAAGACATCTTAGTGTGCAATAGAGCATGCATTTTGTACAGGCATGTAGCTATAAAGCAAATTGGGTATAATGCAATAGATGACTTGGGGAACGCAGTTTGTATCACGCAGATGGAAATAGTTACAATGTGATTTTGATCGGGAACAATCACCGTTCTAATCGGATACAGGCTACTAATTTCACCACTGGAGATGAAAGAGTTACTTTCGAAATTGACAAGATGGGGGAAAAAAACAATCTTGGAAAAAGTAGTCTTGGCAGGCAGAGAGTGGGGACTGAAATCCTTTTTACATGTAACTGCAATATTCAGACACCATTGAATTTTAAGAGCACAGGCTGTCAGTTTCACTTCAGGAGGCCATTTTAAGAGTTACCTTGGAAATTTACGTTATTGCTTTCCTATACTCTATTAAACAATGTAACATACAGTCTTTAGTTTTGTTAGTTTGCAATACCAAAATAAAATTGTAGCCATTAAAAAACTTTGTTTAGAGATACAGCGTGGAAACAGGCCCTTCAGCCCATCGAATCCACGCCGACTAGCAATCACCAGTACGCTGGTTCTATCCTACATGCTAGGGACAATTTACAGAAGCCAATTAGCCTACAAATCTGTATGTCTTTGGGTTGTGGGAGGAAACCGGAGCACCCAGAGAAAGCCCACAAGGTTACAGGGAGATCATACAAACTCCATATAAATCCCGTGATCAGGACCTAACCCAGGTGTCTAGTGCTGTCAGGCAGCAACTCTACCGCTACGTCACTGTGCTTGTGAAATTCCTACAGGAATAATAACTTTGTTATTGCCATTCTGAAGCTCTCTGGTACCCTCTGGTATAATCCCTTTCTCGCATTATAATGCAATTTTCTATTACATGAGGTTTCTTAAGAACACAACTATCATGTTGAGGAGAAGTGTTTGTATCTGCTCTGCTTATGGCAAGGATTTGTCGTGTAGCTGTGAAAAGCAGATCAACTTGCTGTCCGTTTCTAGCTTCATCTGAGCCCATGACTCTTTATTTCTGACCTTCCAGAAGCAACACATTTATAGCTCTTTCAAAGTGTTGACAGATAATTAGAGGCCAGACATTAGAAGTTACTTTTCTATGGAGAAATATAACTATATGTTAGAGATTCAGCATATCTCCAAATGATTGCACTGATCACATTCATGTCCACAGAAAGTCAAACATGTGGATAATGCATGCTCTTGGGGTGGAATTTACCAAAGGTATATTTGTTTTGCTCGGGGGAAGATTCTCCATGGGTAGGTCAGAAATATTATGGTGCCGTGTTTTGCTTTGTCAATTTGGCTGTAGGTGTAATTCAATATTGGCTACTTGCATTGCAACTCAACTGACTGACCAAACTAACTTTTAAACTTTTTTTACGACCAGCACAGAGATTGCTTCAATATAAACAGAATCTGTACCTGTTGGAACCAACAATTCTTGAAGCTATCGGTTTCAAGCTCAGTTGCACCTTATTATTTCAATGTTGATTGCTAACTAGATGTTTTAAATTATTGGTCATCAGGGGACCTGCAGGGGGAGGGGTCCGCTGAGAACTAAGGGGGGCCTGGCAGCATGGGGTGGGGGGGGTGGGGGGGAGGGGGAACTGCTGCCAGGTGAGGCGGCAGGCAGAGGATGGAACTATTCGGTGAACTTTTGTAACTTTGTCAAGGCCATAAACGTGACGACATTGTTTACTACCTAGGTGAGATCTGCTGTATGATTTTAAGATCATAAGTGATACGAGCAGAGTTAAGCCATTCGGAGTCTACTCCGCCATTCAATCATGGCTGATCTATCTCTCCCTCCTATCCCCATTCTCCTGCCTTCTCCCCATAACCCCAAACACCCGTACTAATCAAGAATCTATCTATTTTTGCCTTAAAAATGTCCATTGACTTGGCCTTCACAGCTTTCTGTTGCAAAGAATTCCACACATTCACCACCCTCTGACTAAAGAAATTCCTCCTCCTTAAAGGAACGTCCTTTAATTCTGAGGCTATGACTTCAAGCTCTAGACTCTCCCACTAGTGGAAACATTCTTTCCACATCCACTCTATCCAAGCCTTTATCTATTCGGTATGTTTCAATGAGGTCGTCCCTCATTCTTCTAAACTCCAGCAAGTACATGCCCAGTGCCAACAAACGCTCATCATAGGTTAACCCACTCATTTCTGGGATCATTCTTGTAAACCTTTGTATGCAAAACCAAGCATTGACTGTACCTTGGTACATGTGACAATGAAGTATAATGGAATCAGATCGTTACTTCACATTCTTAACTTTCATTTTACTTGGTAGTCTGCAGATTATCGGGAGAAGAAGCAACTTTGCAAGCAACTTAAGGCAAAGTTGGCTCATATCAAACAGATGGTCGGCAACTATGACAACCAGAAATCTTGAATGCTGAAGCATGTGCTTCTGACAGAAAATCAAAGTGGAGGATTGTTTCCAGCAGAGTGCCAAACATTGAGTCTGACCTGAAATGTGAAGCCAACACATTGAAAGGGACAAAAAAAAATAATTGCATGGTTTCAGATACTTTACAGTACCTTGATAAGATTTGAAATATTTTTTAAAGTCTCTTATTAAGCAATAATAATTTCTCAACTTTAAAACTTTGTCATTTGTATTCTGTCGGATGGAAAATATTTTTTAATGTTTTATTTTGTGAATAGTACAAAAAAGTTGACTTTTGGAACTCTGGGCCTCGGGGTTTAAGTTTCTTGAATTAATATTGGTTCTCAGCTTTGCTGAAGGCCATCTTTAATCGAACATCTTATATGTAGAAAGTGATTTTTGTTTTTTAGGATTTGTTTCTTCCATAATTGTGAGGGATTTGCTCGAATTATTGGACATTTGTTAACCAAGCTTCTGATGTGATTCAAGCCAATGAATAGCATTAATGCTGTTTTTACAAAAGTCACATTCTGTGAATTCAAATTGTTAAAGGCTACACTATTTGGTATCAACAGTTTTTAATCATAAGTCTTAATACACATGTCTGATCAGACACTCTTAATATCAATCAATGAACATTGAAGCAAGGCACTGGCTTGCCATATATTTTATAGCTAATCTATGTAGTTATTATTGGAAATGTTTTGATTACAACTTAATAACCAGGGATGATGTGTTTGCCATGTATATAATAGGTGCACCAGCACATCGACTAAGCTTGTATCTTGGGATACATTGTCCATCTGCTTTGCACATTACCACCAGGTTAAAACACCAAGCAAATACAGCTGAAATCTGGGCAATTGTTTTAATTATTGACAAATCCAATGTATTTTTATTGAGATCAATATGTATATTATTTTTAGCTTTCCTGATACTAGAGTGCATTTCGGATACATTAGTAGGTAAACTTAGAGTTTTAAAATCATGACTTTTTTTGTAACTACCTGCTCTGTTTCCACAAGTATGAATTGTGAAATTAGGCATGTTTAAACGGTCAATAAAAGTTAATGGTGTGCATTTTTTACTTGTGTTTTTAAAACTTTATTTTCCCATTTTAATATGCTTTCAGTGGTTTAATAGTCTCAAAATGTATAATGTTTCTTAATCTACCATAGCTTCTGGGAAAGAAAGTGCTAGAGGATCTCAGTGTGTCAAGCAACATCTCTGGAGGGCAATGGACAGATGGAGTTTTGGGGTAGGACTCCTTAGACTAATGGATACCCATTGCTTATAAAATAGTCATAGAGTATGAATCAGGCCATTCGGCACAACTTGTCCACATCAACCAAGATGCCCCATTTAAGCGAGTCCCATATGTCCACTTTTGGTTCATATTCCTCTAAATCTTTCCTATCCATGTACCTATCTAGGTGTCTTTTAAATGTTGTTACTGTAACTGCCCCAACAACCACCTCAGGCAGCTCGTCCCATATACCCACCACCCTCTGAGTGAAAAAGATTCCCCTCCAGTTCCTATTAAATCGTTCCTCTCTCACCTTAAGCCTATATAATCTGATTCTTGATTTCCCCTACCTCGGGTAAAAGACAATGCATTCAACCTATCAGTATCAGTTCCCCTCGTGGTTTTATACACCTCTATAAGATTTCCTTCTTGTCCTCCTAGGCTCCAAGGAATAAAGACCTAACTTGGCCAATCTCTCCCGATAGCTCAGTCCCTTGAATCCTGGCGACATACTCATAAATTTTCACTCCACTCTTTCCAGCTTAACAACATCCTTCATATAACAGGGTGACCAAAACAGAACACAATACTCCAAATGCGGCCTCACCAACCTCTTGTACAACTGTAACATAACATTCCATCTTCTATACTCAATATAGACACAAAAAGCTGGAGTAACTCAGCGGGACAGGCAGCATCTCTGGAGAGAAGGAATGGGTGATGTTTCGGGTCGAGACCCTTCTCCAGACTGGTTAGGGATAAGAGAAACGAGAGATGTAGACGGTGATGTGGAGAGATAAAGAACAATGAATGAAAGATATGCAAAAAAAGTAACGATGATCAAGGAAACGGGCTGAGTTGTTTGTAGGGTGAAAATGAGAAGCTTAGATGGAGGAAGGGATAGAGAGAGGGAATGCCGCGGCTACAAAGTGAGAGAAATCAATGTTCATACCACTGGGCTGGAGGTTGCCCAAGTGAAATCTGAGATGCTGTTCCTCCAATTTGCGTTTAGCCTCACTCGAGACCGAGGGCAGAAAGGTCTGTGTAGGAATGGGAAGGAGAATTAAAGTGTCCAGCAACCGGGAGATCGGGTTGGTTCAGGCAAGCTGAGCGAAGGTGTTCCGCTAAACGATCGCCCAGTCTGCGCATGGTCTTGCCGATGTATAAGAGTCCACATCTTGAACAGTAGATGAGGTTGGAGGAGGTGCAAGTGAACCTCTGCTTAACCTGAAAGGACTGTTGGGATCCCTAGACAATATCCTAACTAATGAAGGCTGATGTACCAAAAGGCTTAATTGCCATCCGATCTACCTGTGACACAATTTTCAGGGAATTGTGCAACTGTTCTTAGATTCTTCGTCTCTACAACACTCTCATGCCCTGCCATTCACTGAAGATCTTCCCCTAGTTTAACTTCCCAAATACAACTTCATGCACCTATCTGCATTTAACTCAACAGCCATTCTTCAGCCAATTTGTCCAGTTGATCAAGATCCTACTATAATTTGTGATAACCATCTTCACTGTTATGTCATTTTCATTAGAATACTTTACATTTAAAGAGTTTTAAAATGTTGTCTTATTATTAAATGTTTAATAAGACAAATTAATATTGAGTATTGGTGCAAGACCCACAAGAGAAGTCTAGGCATTTGTAGAGAGGCTTACAAGTATCAACAGAGCAAAAGTATTTAAAGAAAAAGTTTTGAAGACGGTGAAGATCAAAAGCTGTAAGCTTAAAACAGAATGAGAAATAAAATATGGGAGGGTTGTAGAGTCTTACAGTATGGAACCAGGTCCTTCGGCCCAATTTACCCACCCCGGCCAACATGACCCATCTACACTAGTCCCACCTGCCTGCATTTGGCTCATATTCCTCTAAACGTGTCCTACCTATGTACTAGTCTAAATGTTTCTTAAACATTGTGATAGTAATTGAATGGCAATTGAGCGTGGTGATCATGGGGAAGTGAAATTTGCATAAGACAATGTCTTTGGGACTTTGAGAGTTGATTTATATGAGCTGGTATTTGGCTTGCTTGGATCTTCGTGAGGTCAGACTGCAGGTAATTAAAGTGTGGGAAAGGGTTAAACAATAGTTGCCAATGAAGTTTAAGCATTTGCTCATCCATGGGTTGGGTGCCAACCCTTGGATTGGGTGTTCCCCTACTTTCTTAACCAAATGAAACAAAATGCAGTTAATGTTCTAAGGTTAATCCATCCCTTGTGAATGTATTCGGTGATTGAGTCTGCACAGCTTCCTAGGCAGAGAATGCCAAAGAATCAATGGCCACTGGATGGCGATCCCTCGGATCACTCCTGAAAGACTGACTCTTGCCAGTAATTTGAGAATGTGTACACTGATTCTAGATACTCCAGATGCAGGATATATCATCCCCGCTACATCCAGTCAAGGCAGAATTAGCTTTGATGAGATTGAGTTAATTTGACATCATAAGCACAAGTACGAAGAGGTACAGGTACAATGAAAATCGTGTTTCCAGCAGTATCACAGGAACATCGACTCAGCCAACATACAATACATAACGTATATAACAAATTATACAAGACTGTACAAAAACAAGACATGATTGCAAAGACACAATTGGAATAATGTCCATGGTAGTGCAAGAGGTCATCCATGGTGTTCATTGCCAAGGTAGGATTATGGTTGTGCAGATTGATTTGAAAAACGGATGGTTGCTGGAAAGAAGCTGTTCCCGAACATGGTGGTGTGGAACTTGAGGGTTCTGTACCTCCTGCCTGATGGTCGCAGTGGGAAAAAAAGAGCACGACCTGGATGGTGGACATCCTTGATGATAGATGCCGCCTTTTTGAAGCAGCGCCTCGTGTAACTGCTCTCGATGGTGGGGAGGGGTGTGACCGTGATTGATGAGGCCGAGCCCGCCATCTCGGCAGCCTCTTGTGTTCCTGTGCATTGGAATTGCAAGGCCATGATGCAAAAAGTCAGGATACTGGTTAATTAGTCATTGGTTAATCACTGCACACTTATCTGCATTGAACTCAATCAGTTGTTCTTCAACCCACTTGTCCAGTTGATCCTACAGTAATTTTCAATAGCCATCTTCACTGTAATGTCATTATTATTACAGTGTTCTTTGCATTTAAAGAGTAACTTTTCAATTTTGGTAAAATTATTCAATGTTTAAGAAGATTACCCATTGAGTATTTGGGTGGCACGGTGGCGCAGCGGTAGAATTGCTGCCTTACAGCGCCGGAGACGCAGGGTTCGATCCTGACTATGGGTGCTGTCTGTACGTAGTTTGTACGTTCTCCCTGTGACTTGTGTGGGTTTTCTCCGAGATCTTCGCTTTCCTCCCACATTCCAAAGACGTACAGGTTTGTTGGTTAATTGGCTTAGTGCATGTGTAAATTGTCCCTAGTGTGTGTAGGATAGTGTTAATGTGCGGGGATCGCTGGTAGGCGTGGACTCGGTGGTCCGAAGGTCCTGTTTCGTGCTGTATCTCTAAACCAAACTAAACTAGTGCAAGACCCATAAGAGAAGTACAGGCATAAGTACAAAGCTTTGCAGGGACAAGCATCAACAGAGCAAAAGTATTTAAAGGTAACGAGTTGAAGATAGGGCTGATCAAAAGCTTTAAGCTTAAAACAGAATACAAAATTGAATGTGGGAGGTGGGAAGGGCGGTGGTAATTGGTTAATTACCTAAAATTGGAGAATATGGGAGGGCCCTAGTCGCCTGGGTCCTGGACTTTCTCACTGCCAGGCCTTAAGTGGTCAAGATGGGGAGACATACTTCTAACCCCCTCACCTTGAACACAGGATCCCCCCAGGGTTGCGTCCTGAGCCCCCTACTGTACTCCCTGTACACACATGACTGTGTCCAGGTTCAGCTCAAACTCCATCATCAAGTTTGGTGATGACACTGTGGTGGTGGGCCTGATCTCCGATAATGATGAGAAGGCGGAGGTGGCTGATCTGGCACTCTGGTGTCAGGACAATAGCCTCCTCGTGAATGTCACAAAAACTAAGGAGCTGATTGTAGACTTTAGAAGGGCTCAACATCCGTGGACGTACACGCCACTGGAGTTAAATGGGATTACTGTGGATAGGGTGAGCAGCTTTAAATACCTGGAATTCCACATCACAGAGGATCTGACATGGACATCACACATTGCCGTACTGGTGAGTAAGGCAAGGCAGCGCCTTTACCACCTCAGACAGTTGAGGACATTTAGAGTCTCTCTGAGGATCCTGCAGTGCTTCTACTCTGGGGCTGTAGAAAGCATCTTGTCCGGGAACATCACAATCTGGTTTGGGAACAGCTCTGCCCAGGACAGGAAGGCTCTGCGGAGAGTAGTGCGTTCGGCTGAACGCACCATGGGAACTACACTCGCCCCCCTGCAGGACCTGTACATCAGGAGGTGCAGATCAAGAGGCAGCAACATTATGGGGGACCCCTACCACCCCAGCAACGGACTGTTCCAGCTGCTACGGTCAGGCAAACGCCTCCGCTGTCACGCTGTGAAAAGAGAGAGCTTGAGATGGCATTTCTTCCCACAGGCCATCAGGACTGTTAACTCTCATATCACCAGGGACTAATTTAATTTACTGTATTAATTTATTTTTGTATTAAATTTTTTTCTTTCTATTCTGTTTTGTAGTTTAGCACAATCCGCAGGCATTGCCACTTTTATTTCACTGCACATCTTGTATATGTATGTATGTGACAAATAAACTTGACTTGACTTGAATTAGTGTTGCCATAGTAATCATCTGTTGATGGAGTTACCTGGTTGATATATTACTGACAGCAGATGGAGGGAGAAGTGTACATTCAATTGGTCTTGTTTTTTCCAATGAGAGGAGATCACATTGTGAATAAAAAACGTGAAACTTCAGATTGGAAGAAGTGCAAGTAAATTGCTGCTTTACTTGACATGACTGTATGGGACCATAGATGAAAGGAATGAATGAAGTATAAGAGCAGATGCATGAAAATGTTGGAGAACCAGAACAGGGAACTCGAAGGGAATGATCCCAGCAGGAGAACAGAAGAACTGGTCTAAGACTGGTGTACCACGATTTAAAATGACTTGGATGAAGGGATTAAAAGTACCATTAGCAAATTTGCAGATGATACAAAGCTGGGTGGTAGTGTGAACTGTGAGGAAGATGCTATGAGGTTGCAGGGTGACTTGGACAGGTTGTGTGAGTGGGCGGATGCATGGCAGATGCAGTTTAATGTGGATAAGTGTGAGGTGGTAAGAATAGGAAGGCAGAGTATTATCTGAATGGTGTCAAGTTAGGAAAAGGGGACGTACAACAAGATCTGGGTGTCCTAGTGCATCAGTCACTGAAAGGAAGCATGCAGATACAGCAGGCAGTGAAGAAAGCCAATAGAATGTTGGCCTTCATAACAAGGGGAGTTGAGTATAGGAGAAAAGAGGTCCTTCTGCAGTTGTACAGGGCCCTAGTGAGACAGCACCTGGAGTACTGTGTGCAGTTTTGGTCTCCAAATTTGAGGAAGGATATTCTTGCTATTGAGGGCGTTCAGCATAGGTTTACTAGGTTAATTCCCGGAATGGCGGGACTGTCATATGTTGAAAGACTGGAGCGACTAGGCTTGTATACACTGGAATTTAGAAGGATGAGAGGAGATCTTATTGAAACGTATAAGATTATTAAGGGGTTGGACACGTTAGAGTTAGGAAACATGTTCCCAATGTTGGGGGAGTCCAGAACAAGGGGCCACAGTTTAAGAATAAGGGGTAGGCCATTTAGAACTGAGATGAGGAAAAACTTTTTCAGCCAGAGAGTTGTGAATCTGTGGAATTCTCTGCCTCAGAAGGCAGTGGAGGCCAATTCTGTGAATGCATTCAAGGGAGAGCTAGATAGAGCTCTTAAGGATAGCGGAGTCAGGGGGTATGGGGAGAAGGCAGGAACGGGTACTGATTGAGAATGATCAGCCATGATCACATTGAATGGTGGTGCTGGCTCGAAGGGCCGAATGGCCTCCTGCACCTATTGTCTATTGTTTATTGTCTCTCTCTCTCTACCCCTCCCCCACCCTAGTCAATCTGCCAGTTCCATTGTTCGCATCCATTATCACCTCTTCCATAGCAAACAATGGATCATTGTGGGCTCCACCATTCCTTGGTCATCAGTGCCAGCTGATTAGTTCTGAACCTTTTCATATCTCTAGTTTCCCTCTTCCATGACTCTCAGTCTGAAGAAAGGTTTTGACTGGAAATGTTGACTATTCCTTTTCTCCAGACATGCTCCCTGACCCGCTGAGTTACTCCAGCATTTTGTGTCTTTCTGCACAAAATGGTGTTTTTCGTGTTATTTTTAGTGATTCTCCAGATGGTGATATCTACTGAATATCACCTGCTGACTGCTTCCTTTCTCTGATCTTTATGGTGGTTTCTCACATCCTCATGTGTGGTTTTTGCTATAAGGTTGCTGCACTATTTGTTGTTAAAAGTTGACCTCAAAAATAAAAAATATATAACTTGGAAACTTAGAAACATAGAAACATAGAAAATAGCTGCTGGAGTAGGCCATTCGGCCCTTCGAGCCTGCACCGCCATTCAATATGATCATGGCTGATCATCCAGCTCAGTAGCCTGTACCTGCCTTCTCTCCATACCCCCTGATCCCTTTAGCAAAAAGGGCCACATCTAACTCCCTCTTAAATATAGCCAATGAACTGGCCTCAACTACCTTCTGTGGCAGAGAATTCCACAGACTCACCACTCTCTGTGTGAAGAAATGTTTTCTCATCTTGGTCCTAAAAGACTTCCCCCTTATCCTTAAGCTGTGACCCCTGGTTCTGGACTCCCCCAACATCGGGAACAATCTTCCCGCATCTAGCCTCTCCAACCCCTTAAGAATTTTATATGTTTCTATAAGATCCCCCCTCAGTCTTCTAAATTCCAGTGAGTACAAGCCCAGTCTATCCAGTCTTTCCTCATATGAAAGTCCCGCCATCCCAGGGATCAATCTGGTGAACCTTCTCTGTACTCCCTCTAAGGCAAGAACGTCTTTCCTCAGGTTAGGAGACCAAAACTGCACACAATACTCCAGGTGCGGTCTCACCAAGGCCCTGTACAACTGCAGCAGAACCTCCCTGCTCCTAAACTCAAATCCTCTTGCTATGAATGCCAACATGCCATTCGCTTTCTTCACTGCCTGCTGCACCTGCACGCTTGCTTTCAATGACTGGTGCACCATGACACACAGGTCACGTTGCATCTCCCCTTCTCCCAATCGGTCACCATTCAGGTAATACTCTGCTTTCCTGTTCTTGCCGCCAAAGTGGATAACCTCACATTTATCCACATTATATTGCATCTGCCATGCATTTGCCCACTCGCCTAATCTATCCAAGTCACTCTGCAGCCTCCTAGCATCCTCCTCGCAGCTAACACTGCCACCCAGCTTCGTGTCATCCGCAAACTTAGAGATGTTGCATTCAATTCCCTCATCCAAATCATTAATATACACTGTAAATAACTGGGGTCCCAGCACTGAGCCTTGCGGTACCCCACTAGTCACTGCCTGCCATTCCGAAAAGGACCCGTTTATTCCTACTCTTTGCTTCCTGTCCGCCAACCAATTTTCTATCCACCTCAACACTGAACCCTCAATACCGTGTGCTTTAAGTTTGTACACCAATCTCCTATGTGGGACCTTGTCGAAGGCCTTCTGAAAGTCCAGATATAACACATCGACTGGTTCTCCCTTATCCACTCTACTAGTTACATCCTCGAAAAATTCTATAAGATTCGTCAGACATGATTTGCCTTTGGTAAATCCATGCTGACTTTGTCCGATGATTTCACCACTTTCCAAATGTGATGCTATCACATCTTTAATAACTGACTCTAGCATTTTCCCCACTACCGATGTTAGGCTAACTGGTCTATAATTCCCCATTTTCTCTCTCCCTCCCTTTTTAAAAAGTGGGGTTACATTAGCTACCCTCCAGTCCTCAGGAACTACTCCAGAATCTAAAGAGTTTTGAAAAATTATCACTAATGCATCCACTATTTCTGAGGCTACTTCCTTAAGCACTCTGGGATGCAGCCTATCTGGCCCTGGGGATTTATCTGCCTTTAATCCATTTAATTTACCTAACACCACTTCCCGACTAACCTGGATTTCCCTCAGTTCCTCCATCTCATTAGACCCCCGGTCCCCCGCTATTTCCGGCAGACGGTTTATGTCTTCCTTAGTGAAGACAGAACCAAAGTATTTGTTCAATTGGTCTGCCATCTCCTTGTTCCCTATGATCAATTCACCTGTTTCCGACTGCAAGGGTCCTACATTTGTCTTAACTAATCTTTTTCTCTTGGCATATCTATAAAAGCTTTTGCAGTCAGTTCTTATGTTCCTTGCCAGTTTTCCCTCATAATCTATTTTCCCTTTCCTAATTAAGCCCTTTGTCCTCCTCTGCTGGACTGAATTTCTCCCAGTCCTCTGGTATGTTACTTTTTCTGGCTAATCTGTATGCTTCATCTTTTGTTTTAATACTATCCTTGATTTCCCTTGTTAGCCACGGATTCACTACCTTTCCTGGTTTGTTCTTTTGCCAAACTGGGATGAACACTTGTTGTAGTTCATCCATGCGACCTTTAAATGCCTTCCATTGCATGTCCACCGTCAACACTTTCAGCATCAATCGCCAGTCTATCTTGGACAATTCACGCCTCATACCCTCAAAGTTACCTTTCTTTAAGTTCAGAACACTTGTTTCTGTATTGACTTTGTCACTCTCCATCCTAATGAAGAACTCTACCATATTATGATCACTCTTGCCCAAGGGGCCTCGCACAACAAGACTGCTAACTAACCCTTCCTCATTACTCAATACCCAGTCTAGAATGGCCTGTTCTCTCGTTGGTTCCTCGACATGTTGGTTTAGAAAACCATCTTTCAAACATTCCAAGAAATCCTCTTCCTCAGCACCCCTGCCAGTTTGGTTCACCCAATCTATATGTAGATTGAAGTCACCCATTATAACTGCTGCACCTTTAGTGCACGCATTTCTAATTTCCTGCTTGATGCCATCCCCAACCTCCCTACTGCTGTTAGGTGGCCTGTACACAACTCCCACTAGCGTTTTCTGCCCCTTAGTGTTTCGTAGCTCTACCCATATCGATTCCACTTCCTCCAAGCTAATGTCCTTCCTTTCCACTGCTTTAATCTCTTCTCTAACCAGTAACGCTACCCCACCTCCTTTTCCTTTCTGTCTATCCCGCCTGAATATAGAATATCCCTGGATGTTGAGCTCCCAGCCTTGGTCACTCTGGAGCCATGTCTCCGTAATCCCAACTATATCATAATCATTAATAACTATCTCCACATTTAATTCATCCATCTTATTACGTATACTCCTTGCATTGAGACACAAAGCCTTCAGGCTTGTTTTTACAACTCTCTTACCCCTTATACAATTATGTTGAAAAGTGGCCCTTTTTGATTTTTGCCCTGGATTTGTCTGCCTGCCACTTTTACTTTTCACCTTGCTACCTGTTGCTTCTACCCTCATTTTACACCCCTCTGTCTCTCTGCTCCTGCTCCCATCCCCCTGCCACATTAGTTTAAATCCTCCCCGACAACTTATACTATCCACATTTGAATTAGACATTCCTTTTACATTAACCAGAAAATATTAATTATCTTCCATTTCCTTTGCTTAAAATGGCTTTTTACAACAGGTGCATTGTGTGCATTTTGCAATGAACCAGGTGGATTACCTAGGGCATTTTACTACATTAATAGAGGTATAGAGCCATAGAGTCAGGCAGCAAGGAAAAAGGAACAAGGATGTACCTGTGTTGATGGTCAGTCAGGAGGAGATGTTATGGATCTGCACTGATTATAGAGTCATACAGCATGGAAACGGGCCCTTCAGCCCAACTTGTCCTTGATAACCGAGATGTCCCATTAAGCTACTCCCATTTGCCTGTGTTTGGCCCATATCCCTCTCAACCTTTCCTATCCATGTACCTGTACAAATGTCTTTTAATGTTATTTCAATGACTTACCTCAGCTACCTCTGCTGGCAGCTAGTCCCATAGACCCACGTCCCTCTGACAGTTGCTCCTCAGGCTCTTATTAAATCTTGCGCCTCTCACCTCTGGTTTTTGATTTCCCTTCTTTGAGTAAAAGACTCTGTGCATTCATGCTATGTATTTCCCTCATGATTTTACACACCTCTATAAAATCACCCCTCAGCCTCCTGCGCTCCAAAGAATGAAGTCCTAGCCTGCCCAACCTCTCCCTACAGCTCAGCCCCTCAGGTCCTGGCAACAACCTCGTCATGATGCTTTCAGGTACAAGTTACTGTTGCTGTTTACATTGGTTCAGTTTAAATGAAGTTAGTTGCACTGCCTGTTGTTTGTTTAATTCATTCATCAGTGATTTATTTCAGTCTTGTTCAATAGTAATAGCTCTATTCTTTTAAACTGTCCAACACATGTAAGAGGTAAAAAAAACATTGGTGCCAAAATGGTCCCTTTAGTGCAGAGATTGTATCCTGAAAACAATGATTCTTTTAAGAAAATGTTTTATGGTAACTGGTTTCCCCAAAGTACCTCAACAAAAACAAATCAACAGCAACATCAAAGACAGACTGGTTGATTATTGGTCTCCAAAGAGTCATAGAGTGATACAGTGTGGAAACAGGCCCTTCGGCCCAACTTGCCCACACCGGCAACATGTCCCAGCTTTACAAATGCCACCTGCCTGCGCTTGGTCCATATCCCTCCAAATTTGCTCTATCCATGTACCTACCCAACTGTTTCTTAAACGTTGGGATAGTCCCAGCCCCAAAGGATGCCAGCCGCCTCTGGCAGCTTGTTCCATACACTAACCACCCTTTGTGATAAAAATTTACTCCTCAGATTCCTATTTTTATTATTTTCCCCTTCACCTTGAACCTATGTCCTCTGGTCCTCGATTCCCTTATTCTGGGCAAGAAATTCTGTGCATCTACTTGATCTATTCCTCTCTGATCACCCTCATCCTCATGCGCTCCAAGGAATAGAGCCCCAGCCTACTCAACCTCTCCCTATAGCTCACACCCTTTAGTCCTGGCAACATCCTCGTAAATCTTCTCTGAACCCTTTAATGCCTGACAATATCTTTCCTATAACATGGTGCACAGAACTGAACACAATACTCTATATGCGGTCTCACCAATGTCTTATACAACTGCATCATTACCTCACAACTTCTATACTCAATACTCTGACTGATGAAGGCCAATGTGCCAAAAGCCTTTTTGACCACCTTATCTACCTGCAACTCGACCTTCAAGGAACCATGCACCTGCACTCCTAAATCCCTCTGCTCTACAACACTCACCAGCCTAGAGTTCCCAACATTTTCCCTGCAGCCCTTCTTGAAAAGAGACACAACATTTGCCACCTCCAGTCTTCCGGCACCTCTCCTGTGTTTAAGGACGACTCGTAAATTTCAACCAGGTCTCTTGCAATTTCCTCTCTAGTTTCCCACAATGTCCTCGGATATTATCTGATCGGGCCCTGGAGATTTGTCTACCTTCATACACGATAGCACCTTCAGTAATTCTTTCACGGTAACACTGAATGCTCTCAAGACACTTCAATTGACTGCCCTAAGTTCCTCCGTCCTACTGTCTTTCTCCTCGGTAAATACAGAGGAGAAATACTCATTGGGGACCTTGCCCATCTCCAGTGGCTCCACATAGAGTTGACTGCTTTGATTCCTGAGACGTCCCACCCTCTCTCTAGTTACCCTTTTCCCCATAATGTATTTATACATTTTGGGGAGATTGTCCCAAATGCTACCCGACAGAGCTATCTCCTGGCCCCTTTTTGCCCTTCTGATTTCCTTTTTCAGTTTACTCCTCAGTTAACGAAACTCCTCCAGAGATGCACTTGATCCCAGGTGCCCATACCTGTTCCAGGTATCCTTCTTTTTTTCGACCAATGCCGCAATTTCCCTCGTCAGCCAAGCTTCCTTACGTTTGCCTGCTTTGCCCTTCACTCTAATAGGGAAGTACATATCCTGAGCTTTTAACAGCACACTTGGCTGATGTTCCTTTCCCCTCAAATAACTTGCTCCAGTCAACTTGAGCGAGATCTTCTCTCATACCCTCAAAGTTGGCCTTACCCCAGTTGAGCATTTTAACACGTGGACCCTCTCCATCCCTATCCATAACTATCTTAAACCTAATCGAACTGTGGTCACTGATCCCAAAAGGCTCCTCCACAAACACTTCCTTAACTTGCCCTTCCCAATTTCCCAATACTTGATCCAGCATTGCCCTCCCACATGTTGGGGCCTCCACATACTGCTTGAGAAAACTCTCCTGAACACTTTTGAGGAATTGCACCACATTAAAACCCTTAACACTATGATTTTCCCAGTCAATATTGGGAAAGTTAAAATCTCCTACTACAACAACCTTATTTGTCTGCAATCTCCTGGTATATTTGTTCTTCCAAATCCCGTTGACTATTCGGGGGTCTGTAGTCCACCCCTAACAAGGTGATCATCCCTTGTTCCTCGGCTCCACCCAAACAGCCTCACTAGACGAACCGTACGTAACGTCACCTCTGACCACTGCCTTGACATCCTTCTTAACCAACAATGCAACACCCCCTCCTCTTTTTCCCCTCACCCCTGCCTCTCCTGAAGCTCCTGTACCCCGGAACATTGAACTGCCAGTCCTGCCCCTTTCTTAACCAGGTTAACTCCTTATTATTGAATTTATTTATAAACATAAGGTTCTTCGAGATGTGGTGAAAACAGGTAATATTTTTATGTATAACATATGTCTACATATATTATATATATAATAGATATATATAATAATATGTCTGGGACATATGACAATAAAACACACTTGACTCTTGACTAGTGAGGACCTAGCAGAGGGGCATGGTGGCGCAGCAGTAGAGTTGCTGTCTAATAGCACCAGGGAGCCGGGTTTGATCCTGACTACAGGTAATTGTCAGTACATTCTCCGCGTGACCTGCATGGGTTTTCTCTGAGATCTTCGGTTTCCTTCCACACTCTAAAGACCTTTGGGTTTGTAGGTTAATAGGCTTGGTATAAATGTAAAACTTATCCCTAGTGTGTGTAGGATAGTGTTAGTGTGCGGGGATCGCTGGTCGGTGCGGACTCAGTGGACCGAAGGGCCTGTTTCCATACTAGGGTTGCCAACTGTCTCGTATTAGCCGGAACATCCTGGATATTGAGCTAAATTGGTCTGTCCCATACGGGACCGCCCTTGTCCTGTATCAGGCCCGGGGTCACTGTAGGCCCGGGCACTGTAGGCCCGGGGGTTGCTGCAGGCCCGGACAGTGTAGGCCCGGAGCCCGGGTGCCGCTTAACGGAGGTTGCGTAGCAACCCGCCTCCTGGCCCGGGTGGCCGCCATTGGTGGAGTGGGAGCACGTGACCGCTGGCTGGGTGAGGTCACATGTAGCGTGGGGAGGTGACATCACCTTTTGTCCCTTATTGAGGAGTGAGAAAGTTGGTTACCCTGTTCCGCACTGTATCTCTAAACTAAACTAAACTAGTGCAGATCTCTTCTCCTGCATGGGCTCTGTCCATACATTAATTTTAGCAGTGTCAGCATCTATTCAACCAATGAGCAAGGAGTACAATAGCCAAATCCAATTCAGTTTTAAGCAGTCTTTTATGTTTTTTTCTTTTCCCAGCAGGAAACACCATACAGTGAATGGAAGCAACATTCCTTGCTAGTTTATCTCACCATTACTCTTTACTTCCAAATCTCACCATTACTCTTTGCTTGATCCGCCGAGTTCCTTTAGCAGTTTGTTTATTTACAGTAAAAAAACAGAGATCTTTACTCTTAAACCAGTTGTACTTTTGGCTTGTGTAGGAAGGAACAGCAGATGCTGGTTTAAACCGAAGATTGACCCAAAATGCTGGAGTAACTCGGCAGGACATGCAACACCTCTGGATAGAAGGAATGGGTAACGTTTCGGGTCATTAATTTCCATTGGAGATTTGAACCAAAAGTGGTGAAATGAATTCCTTGTTTATAAAACGATCCATGGTTTAGTGTAGTTTGCTTTAGAGATACAGTGTGGAAACAGCCCTTTGGCCCACCGAGTCCGTGCCCAGCAATGATCACCAATAAACTAGTATAAGAAAATAACTGCAGATGCTGGTACAAATCGAAGGTATTTATTCACAAAATGCTGGAGTAACTCAGCAGGTCAGGCAGCATCTCAGGAGAGAAGGAATGGGTGACGTTTCGGGTTGAGACCCTTCCTCACGTCTTGGGAGTGTGGGAGGAAACCGGGGTCCACGGAGTAAACCAACGCGGTCACGGGGAGAACGTACAAACTCTGTACAGACAGCACCTGTAATCAGGATCGAACCCGGGTTTCTGGTGCTGTAAGGAAGGAATTCTACCACTGCGCCAACTGTGGTGTTAAACCTCCACACAATTTGGAATGGAATAGAATGGAAACTTCCTGGCCTGGTCCCCATTGTCCCTTGTTCTTCCCCCTCCCTCCCCATTGTCTTTACCTTCTTCATTTTAAACCCTAACCTGTGCCATTCCAATCTGCAATTCTGGCTTCCGTCCCATCCATCTTAATTGGCATAGTCGTTACCACTCTCAGCTCCAACCTTACAATTTTCAGTTACTTCTGTTATTTTTAACAACTTCCTCAGAACCTGTACTGTAATTGTAGCCATATCAATCTTTGTTATAAAATATTCATATGTTTCTCCTTCTGCGTGCCTTACAGTGACACTTGATATAATGGTACAATGTTGTTGACAATTCTGTCGATAACGTTGGCCTCAATCTTTTATTTCATGTAAATAGACTATTAGACAGCAGCAAAGCAAATTCTCATGGTTTCATGATTTTTCCATACTAGCTTTGATTAAGGTGCCTTCGGTAAATGTTTGCAATTCTTTAAGTGTTTATAAAAAAATGCACATTAAAGCCCAGAATAACCTAGTTCACTGATGGTGACACAGATTCTGAAAATATGGAAGATCTCGTTGCTAATATCCTCAGGCTTTGATTTCTGAAAGTGCTGATTTAAACCAATGTTCAGGAACAATGTGTATCAATGGCCTTCCAAGGTCTTATCTAAACTACCATTCCTTAGAGGTGAGTTTCTGGCAAGCTTTTCAAACAGAAGGAACATGATTGAGTTTAACTCTGTTCTTAAACTTCTAGTAATGGCCACTGATTAGGAATCAAAACAGAAGCAAGAACCTGGGCACATTGACCCTCCATTGTGGAAGGAAAACACTTGGCATCTATCTGCTCCCTCTCTAGAGTAGAATGTTTTAAGTTAGGAATGTAGAAACAAGGTTTACTTTTCTGGGTGAATGAGGAGAAAAATCAGTCAGGCTTTTCCTCTCAATTATGGGAGTCTCCTTCAACATGACCGAATTAGACATAATCTTAAATCTTAAGGTTCCATTGTTTAAACAATTAATTTACACTTATTTGTATATTTAACACTTGTGGCTTCATTTCCCTTCAATAGAGTAAAGAGATTGAAGCATCTATGTACTAAAACTCTTGTTTGTTTGTTCCTGAACTACAGTCAAAACGGTACACGATAGCTTGACAATGGCGGCACGGTGGCGCAGCGGTAGAGTTGCTGCCTTACAGCGAATGCAGCGCCGGAGACTCAGGTTCGATCCTGACTACGGGCGCCGTCTGTAAGGAGTTTGTACGTTCTCCCCGTGACCTGCGTGGGTTTTCTCCGAGATCTTCGGTTTCCTCCCACACTCCAAAGACGTACAGGTATGTAGGTTAATTGGCTGGGTAAATGTAAAAATTGTCCCTAGTGTGTGTAGGATAGTGTTAATGTGCGGGGATCACTGGGCGGTGCGGACTTGGTGGGCCGAAAAGGCCTGTTTCCGCGCTGTATCTGAAATATGAAAATTTAGGCCCACCTTATTCACTGTCGTCCGTTTGGTGCTAATGGAAGAAGTTTCGTTGAAATCGGTGTTATATTTTTTGTTATTCACATTTTAACGTTTAAATCTATCTCCTTAGAGAGGGAGGGGGGTGGAGGTGTGGCGGTCCCTGGGGATCAGGCCACTCCTTGGGTCAGCCCCCTCGTCACGTGACGGACAGGCGCAAGGGGTTAAAAGCCAGCCCGTTGGGAGGCATGGCTCATCCCTAGGTGGACTACGTTGTGAGCAGGAGCTCACAGCCTAATAAAGACCCTTATCTAAAACTGCCTGGCGTCTTGCCTTTTCTCTGGCCTCCGCCAGGCCACTACACTGGTGACCTCGACATTCATCACGCGTCGTGATGTCTCGCAGTAATGCGCAACCCGGTCCTGCCGGCCAAGGAGGATGCCCCAACCGCCCTGACCATGGACGCTTCTGAGGTGGCGGTCGGTGCGGTGCTGGAGCAGTACATCGACGGGTGTTGGCGGCCACTCGCCTTCTTTAGCAGGCACCTCAGCGGGGCCCAACGGCGTTACAGCGCGTTCGACCGGGAGCTCCTCGCCCTCTACCTCGCCGTACGCCACTTTCGGTACTTCCTGGAGGGGAGACCCTTCACCGCATTTACAGACCACAAGCCGCTCACCTTTGCGTTCGCCAAGGTTTCGGATCCGTGGTCTGCGCGGCAACAAAGGCAATTGGCGTACGTGTCTGAGTTCATCCCACCGGCGCAGGGTCGAGTGGAGCAGCCTTCGGACGCCCTGCAACGTCTTCGGCAGACGGTGGGCAGGCTGGCACCTGTGTCCACGTCACGTCATGGGACCTTCCATCCGCACGTCCCTGCCGCTCTGGAGGACTGCCAGTTTGTGTTCCTGCGCAGGGACGCGCACCGATTACCTCTCCAGCCGCCGTACGAGGGCCCCTTCCGGGTCCTGCAACACGGCTCGGCCACATTTGTTCTGGACATGGGGGGTCGCAGCGAGACTGTTTCGGTCGCACGGCTGAAGCCGGCACACGTGGACATTGATCGGCCGGTACCGGTTGCGCAGCCCCGCCCGCGCGGTCGCCCCCCGTCCACGTTACCCCCGCCAGTGTCTGCTACGACCCCTCCACCTGTCGGTCAGTCGCCGGTCCCTGCGCCGGTCATGGTGCGCACCCGGGCTGGTCGCCTCGTGCGCCCTCCTGTCCGTTTTGTACCTCCGGTTCTTGGGGGGGGGGGTCCTGTGGCGGTCCCTGGGGATCAGGCCACTCCTTGGGTCAGCCCCCTCGTCACGTGACGGACAGGCGTAAGGGGTTAAAAGCCAGCCCGTTGGGAGGCGTGGCTCATCCCTAGGTGGACTACGTTGTGAGCAGGAGCTCACAGCCTAATAAAGACCTTTATCTAAAACTGCCTGGCGGTCTTGCCTTTTCTCTGGCCAGGCCACTACAGAGGAAGGATAAGGGGGGTTGAGGGGGATAGAGTAGGCCTAGGAGAAAAGCGGGAAGGGGGGTGGGGGAGGGGAGGGGGAAGGGGGAGGGTGGGGAGGCAGGGGAGCGGGGGAGGGGAGGAGGAGAGGGTGCTGCACCAATGCAGGAGAGGTTTGGGTCCAAAGGGTCCACTTAGTCTAGTATGTTATAAAGGGGCCTTAAATATAAAAACTACACATAAATATTAAAACATAATTTATTTACTTTTTCAGTTTCAAATGTCAAAAGTAACTAAACTACAATTTGAAAGTCACATTTTCTAGATTTAGCAAGAGCAAATTTGTTGTTGATATTGGAAATGTCTATTTCACGCTGAAGTTCATGTTCAATGTTCATTAGAGTGAGATTGTTCAATCTGTTTTGACCCATGGTGCTCCTTAGTTCATTTTTTATCCTTTTCAGTTTTGAAAATGAGCGTTCTCCACTGCAGTTGGTAACCATGAGTGACAAATAGATGCGCAAGGCATTTTCTACATTTGGAAAACAAGACTCCAAAGAATTGTCAGTTATCAAACAGTACAACTATAACTCCACAAGGTCTTGTTCGGCACCGATATGAGAAGAAAGATCAGCTTTCAAAGGTTCAGTAAACTGCACAAATTCCTCACCAAGACTTTCTTACAGATCTTTCGGATTTGATTTGATAAGATTTGTTGACCTCTTTACAATCTGTAAACGACTGTAACTGATGAAGAAATCCAAATTCACCTTTTGATAAGCTTTCTGGCGTTTTGACAGGGCAGAAAGCAAGCTATCAATAATGGCAAGAAATGTTCGGCTTTTAAACTTCTGAGAAGTCGTTTGAGATTCAACAAGTGGATCAAGAGTGCTGGAACCACTGAAATCATCATACGCGGGATTTCGCTTGTGTTCTCTTTGAGTTTGTTGTTGATAATCTTCACACTCAGTCAGATCCTTGGCTTTTTGCTCAATGTCTGAAAAAGTAGACCGCATAGCTTGAATATGGCCATGCAAGGATTCGTAGAGTGCACAAGCTGTGTTCAAGTCTTGGCCAGAAGATTGCAAAGAAGCACTGGTCATTTGAAAACGCTGTAATACTTGAACCCACAATATGACCATTATTCCTGTTTCCAACTTCATCATGGTTGAAAGTAGTTCACGAACCAGTTGTCCACACTCTGCCTTCTGATCGTTGTTATTTGAAATGTCATCCAAGACTTGTTTTATTGCAGAAAAGCTGTGTCAAAGTGCTTTTGTTGCATCTGCACGAGCTGACCACCTGGTATCTGACATTCTTTTCACAATGGGCGAATGAGCACCACCATCAGATAATGCAGCAGAAAGGAGATCCCACCGATAAGCAGAAAAAAATGTGTACAGGCTTTCTACAAAGTCAAAGAAAATTAATGCTGCTTGACAACATTCAGCAGGACATTTTCCAACCAAATTTAGTGAATGTGCAAAACAGGCAATGTAATCTGCAAACTCATTCGTCAAGTCAAGTCAAGTCAATTTTATTTGTATAGCACATTTAAAAACAACCCACGTTGACCAAAGTGCTGTACATCAGTTCAGGTACTAAGAAAACGAACATACAATGGCACACAAACATAACAGCACATACATAAACAGTTCACAGCACCCCCTCAGAGGGCCTCAAACGCTAGGGAGTAGAAATAGGTTTTGAGCCTGGACTTGAAGGAGTCGATGGAGGGGGCAGTTCTGATGGGGAGAGGGATGTTGTTCCACAGTCTCGGAGCTGCAACCGCAAAAGCGCGGACACCCCTGAGTTTAAGCCTAGACCGCGGGATAGTGAGTAGCCCCAAATCGGCCGACCTGAGGGACCTGGAGATAGAGTGGTGGGTTAGAAGATTTTTTATATGGGGGGGGGGGGGGGGGGGGGCAAGCCCGTTTAGGGCTTTGTATGTGAATAGGAGGAGCTTGAAATTGATTCTGTACCATACTCTTCATTCAGCTCTTTAATTCGTGCTTATAAGCCACTATACTTGCCACTCATGTTGCTGGCATTGTCATAACTTTGACCATGGCAGTCTTTTATATCAATGTCATTTTTCTTAAAGAATTTCAAGTAAACTTTGAGTGAGCTGTTCAGCACTATGACCTTCCATATCCAAAAACTTCACAAATCTTTCAACTGGTCCAGACTGCAAAACATAGCACACAGTCAAAGTCAGCTGGTCCACATTAGATATATCTGGAGAAGAATCCAATGAAACCGAATAATACTTGTATTTCCTCCAACATCCCAAAAACGATGGGGTTTGTACGTTAATTGGCCTCTGTAAATTGCCACTGGTGTGTGGGGAGTGGATGAAAAAATGGGATAGTGTGAGTGGGTGATCGATGGGCACCATGGACTTGGTGGGCAGAGAGCCTGTTTCAATGCTGTATCTCTAAAACTAAGTCACCCAAATTCCTACAGCATTGGGACATTGACCACCCTGCGTCTTTGGACATGCTGACCCTCCAATGACTCATCACTGCCATCTAGTGGAGTTTAGTAGAGACGTCGAATTACAGCATGGAAACAAGACCCTCGGCCCACTGAACCCATAAAGGACAGCATAAGACAGAGGTCCTATGCGCTTCTGATGAAGACGAGTGACCGAGATCCCATGGGTTGAGGGAGGCAAAGGTCATTGTACCTGCTGAGTAATGATGATGGCTGAGTTAGATGTTTCCACTCCCATGGCTTCAATCCGCCTCAGTCAGCCAGGGAGTCGTGCACTAGAACCCAGCCGGCTTCATCAGAGCACATCAGGCAACAGGCCCTTGAGCCCACCACAGATCCACCATCATTTTTTCAGCAACTAATGGTCCCGCACCTCCTTTAATCTGGACAAATTTACGAGTCAAATTTGGCGCCCTGCGCCTGGGGGTCTGGAACTCTGGCCCGGCTGGGGCCGACAGATCCGTTCCCATAGCTGACTTCCACAGGCGATCAGCAGGCTAGTATTTCGGAGGCCTGGGAGGACTGTTCTGGTACCGTTTGACTTCCCTTGGAGGCCGTGACCTCTGTTGGTCCGGCAAAGGAGATAATCCAGAAAGGCTCTGGAACCAAGGGTGCGGGAATATCGGTGGTGGACCTGTACATCCATGCTAACCATTTTGCCCAACTACAATAATCCTATTTTTAGTGCATTAGTACCATATCCTAATCTCCCTTGCCAATTTAATTATCTATCTAAATGCCTCTTAAATGTTGTGACTCGATCTAATTCCACCACCCGCTCTGGCAGTGTATTCAGATATCGGCCACACTCTGCGACAAAGAAAATTATTACTCAGATCGACTTTTAAACTCCTCTCACCTGAACCATGTGCTCTCTTCAAGCATTTAGCACGGGGCCCTCGAACGTGCGTGACCCGTAGCAAATGCTTCTTTTGCTACTATGTTAATCCGGCACTGAGACAACCAAAATGAAAGGTTACGTTTACATAAAATCAGCCTGAAGGGTCTCGATCCAAAACACCACCTATCCATGTTCTCCAGAGATGCTGCCTGATTCACTGAATTATTCCAGCACTTTGTGACAATTTTTGTAAACAAGCACCTGCAGTTCCTTGTAAACTAATTTCGCACCTGGATTCTTGATATGCTCATCCACAGGTTTAAATGGATGTGGGCCACACACAGACAAATCGGATTATCTTAGATGGGACGTCTTGGCCCACCGGAAATTGGAGGAACAGCACCTCATATTTTGCTTGGGCAGCTTGCAGCCCAGCGGTATGAACATTGACTTCTCCAACTTTAGATAGTTCCTCTGTCCCTCTCTTCTCCCCTCCCCCCCCCCTTCCCAGTTCTCCCTCTATCTTCCTGTCTCCACCTATATCTTTCCTTTGTCCCGCCCCCCTGACATCAGTCTGAAGAAGGGTCTCGACCCGAAACGTCACCCATTCCTTCTCTCCTGAGATGCTGCCTGACCTGCTGAGTTACTCTAGCATTTTGTGAATAAATACCTTCGATTTGTACCAGCATCTGCAGTTATTTTCTTACCCTTGGTTAGCATGGACGTGTTGGGCTGAAGGTGTAAGAAGGAACTGCAGATGCTGAAGACAAGACACAAAAAGCTGGAGTAACTCAGCGGAATAGACTTTTCCTTTTCTCCTGAGATGCTGTCTGACCCGCAGAGTTACTCCAGCTTTTTGTGTCTACCTTTAGTTGAGCTGAAGGGCCTGTTTCAATGCTTTACTACTCTGTAAACAGTACAGATCGGTAACATCTCCTCCTCCCTGACCATCAACATATCTCAGGGCTGCGTGCTTAGCCTCGGCTCTACTCTCTTTATACCAATGCCATCAATAACTTCATTGATGACACCACTGTCGCTGGCTGAATCACTGGTGGTGACAAGTCGGCGTACAGGAGACAGAACATCTGGTGGAGTGGTGTCGCAACGACAACCTCTCGCTTAATGTCAACAAAACCATGGAACTATTCTTTGAGAAAGGGGAATTCGGGAGACCATGCGTCAGTTTTCATTGGTGGATCAATGGTGGAGAGTGTTAGCAGCTCCAAATTGCTGGGCACCAAAATCTTAGATGACCTGTCCTGGGCCTGGTACGTTGATGTAATCATGAAGAAGGTACCACAGCGCCTCTACTTTCTTAGAAGTTTAATGAAATTTGGCATGTCGCTAAATACTCAAATATCTATGGATGCAATGTGGAAATTATCCTGAGTGCTTGCATCACAGCCTGATCCGGCAGTTCCAACACACAGGATCTCAAGAGGCTGCAGAGAGTGGTAGACTCAGCCCCTGTCCATCACAGGCACAGCCCACCTTTCCATCAAAAGCATCTACATGAGGTGCTGCCCAAAGAAGGAAGCATCTGTCATCGAGAATCCTGACCATCTAGGCCACTCTCTTGTTGCTGCTACCATCAGGCTGGAGGTACAGAAACCTGAGGTCGCACATCACCAGGTTCAGGATCAGCTACTTTCCAACAACTATCGGGAGGGATCTTAAACCGATCTCCACAAACCTAATCCTCAACGGATCACCTCTTGTACTACCACGACCATTATTTCAAAATTGCATATTCTTGCATTGATGTGGTGGTTTTGCACCTTTTTCTAATTTCGCTTTCATGTGGAAGTTATGTGTAATTCCATCTGTGTGTTGTCTGAGTCTATGTGTCCGTGAAGCTGCTGCAGGCAAGATTTTCATTGTGCCTGTGCCTGGACTTGAGCATTTGACTTGACTGTTAAAAAACATAAAGTGCTGGAGTAAATCAGCGGGTCAGGCAGCATCTCTGGAGAACATGGCTAGGTCACCTTTTGGAATCCTTCTTCAGTCTGATTCTGGTGGTGAGGGAGAAAGAGGGGGGGGGGGAAGATGGGGAGGGAGGAAGAGGGGAGGAAAAGGGGAGGAGGAGAAGGAGATGGGAGGAGGAGGAGAGGAGGGGGAGGAGAGGAGGGAGCGGAGAGGAGGGGAGAAGGAAAAGAAGAGGGAGAGGGGGAGGAGGAGGGGGGAGGAGGAGAGGGGAGGAGGGAGAGGAGAGGAGGGAGAGGAGAGGAGGGAGAGGAGAGCAGAGGAGGGAGAGGAGAGGAGGGAGCGGAGAGGAGGGGAGAAGGAAAAGAAGAGGGAGAGGGGGAGGAGGAGAGGGGGAGGGGGGAGAGGAGAGGAGGGAGGAGGAGAGGGGGAGGAGAGGAGGGAGAGGAGAGCAGAGGAGGGAGAGGAGAGGAGGGAGCGGAGAGGAGGGGAGAAGGAAAAGAAGAGGGAGAGGGGGAGGAGGAGAGGGGGAGGGGGGGAGGGGGGAGAGGAGAGGAGGGAGAGGAAGTGGGGTGGAGGAGAGGGGGAGGAAAGAGGGAGAGGGAAGAGGGGGGGAAGTGGAGGGGAGGAAGAGGGGGGGAGGGAGGGGGAGGAGAGGAGGGAGGAGGAGAGGGGGAGGAAAGAGGGAGAGGGAAGAGGGGGGGAAGTGGAGGGGAGGAAGAGGGGGGGAGGGAGGGGGAGGAGAGGAGGGAGAGGAAGTGGGGTGGGGGAGAGTGGGAGGTGGGGAGGAAGTAAATAAGCGGTCTGGATGAAGCGTTCCTGCCGCGAGGGCGGAACCTCTGTCCGTGTGTGTGAGCGAGCGGGCGGGGTTTGTGTGCGACACCGCGAGCCGGCGCTGGTGGGTCTGGGGCGGGGGGGGGGGTGAGCGGGGCGGGGGGGGGGGCAGGGCCGGAGTGGGGGGGGGGGGGGGGGAGAGAAGGAGGGAGCCCGGTGCGGGGCACGGATACGCAGATGCGGGGATGGGACAGGGACTTGGGGAGGCGATGGGGGTCGTGGAGAGGGGTCATGGAGAGGGGTCGTGGATGGGGGATGGGGAGGGGACGTGGGTGGGGGATGGGGAGGGGACGTGGGTGGGGGATGGGGAGGGGACGTGGGATGGGGAGGGGACGTGGGATGGGGAGGGGACGTGGGATGGGGAGGGGACGTGGGATGGGGAGGGGACGTGGGTGGGGGATGGGGAGGGGGTCGTGGAGCGGGGTCGTGGATGGGGAGGGAGTGGGTCGTGGGAGGGGACGTGGGTGTGGGGGGTGGGGGGTGGGGAGGCGTGTTGTGGATGGGATGGGGGTCGTAGATGGGGAGGGGATGGGGGACGAGGAAGGGGACGGATGGGAAGGGGATAAGGATTGTGGACGGGGAGGGGATGGCTATGGGGATGTGGATAGAGATGGAAGCTGGGGACTGCAGGGTAACGGTGACAGGGCATTGGTGACAAGGATTTGTGTTGGAGCTCTGGATTACAGAGACAAGGTTTAAGGGTGGGGGAGAGCAAAGAGGGACGTGGCGCGGATACCTTGTAACTTTGTAAGTGCCTTTTATATGGTGACTATTTGCACACCTTGGGTATGCAAGCAAAGATTTTCACTGTGACTTGTTACATGTGACAACAAGGTATTTATTCTTTCAGGGTCTATCAGGTTGGGGTTTGGGATAGTGGGGGGTGGGGTCAAGGTCAGAAAATGTTTAGGATTTGGAGGAAGGGTTGTGATTTTAGAAGCGGAGGTTGTGGGTTTTGCAGGAATGGGTGGATAATGGGATACATTTTGAGGGATGGACTGGACATATTCTCCATTCAATTTCATTGATTTTAGACAATAGACAATAGACAATAGGTGCAGGAGTAGGCCATTCAGCCCTTCGAGCCAGCACCGCCATTCAATGTGATCATGGCTGATCACTCTCAATCAGTACCCCGTTCCTGCCTTCTCCCCATACCCCCTCACTCCGCTATCCTTAAGAGTTCTATCCAGCTCTCTCTTGGAAGCATCCAACGAACTGGCCTCCACTGCCTTCTGAGGCAGAGAATTCCACACCTTCACCACTCTCTGACTGAAATCTCCTGTATAAATCTCTGCTTTAGGCATTGAAGCCATCAGCTCCTTGTAGTTCCACCAATTTATAGCTGAGAACTTCTAGTTCCACTGCGCTTGCATGCATGTGTAAATAAACAGAAACTCAGGACACTAACACTGGTTCTCAATGGCTGAGATATTCCCTGCAGAAATTCTGTCAGATGAAAAATGTATGAACTTTTAAACTACGAGTCCTGCTTCCAAAACTTGATACGAGTCCTGCTTCCAAAATTTCTCAGGTGATACTAGCTGTCAAGATGCGTGAGCTGAGCCCACATTTGGAGATTTTTTTTCTCAACAGTTTTTGGTGAAAATGGATGTGTCGTGTGGACACATACTGTTGGAATGGAAGGAGCATGATCATTTTAGTTGAGTTGTATTAAAATAATGTTTTTTTTAAAAATTTCGAAGGTAATAACCAAACACAAAGCATAAAATAATGTACGATGAATCAGAAAAAACGAAGAGGTGGGAAGGTGGCTATGAACGGACTTGGTATGTACTGCAGTGTAATTAAGATTGAATATTTCTGTGCTGTTTTACTTGTATCCAGATGTACTTTTACTCTCGCAACTAATTGGGCATTCAATTTTATATCTCTCTCCTTCTTGCTTTGAACATTTGTCAATCATAAGTCAATCGGTTGTAGCTTGAGCAGAAAAATCCAGGTTGATTCTCCACTGTAGCACGGACAAACTGCGGCTCCTAAGAGGTTAAACTGCTTTTACAAATGACAATGAAATATACTGTAGCACTATTTCAATGATGAGCAGGAACCTTATTTCTCTTCTCCTAAGCAATATTTATCCCACAATCATCATCCCAACAAAAAAGATTATCTGATCACTTTGTGGTACCTTGTACTTTGTGGTCCCCACATTTCCTACATTACATGAATAGTTACATTAAAAAAAACTTCATTGGTTGCGAGGTATTTTGCGACATATCTAGGTTATGAGAGGCTGTATATAATTCCGAGTTCTTCCTCTTTGTTTCTTATTGGAAAGGGGACATTTTCTATCAATGTCCAAATTTAGTACTGCATTTAAGTGTCAGCCTGTATTCCAGAAGGAGACAAGCTTACAAACTTCTTGCTCAAAATCAAGAGGACTATCAACTGAGCTATTATTATTTATTTTAATGATTTGGTAATCACATCTCATAACTACCGTAGACAAACTTTTGTCATGCACCTTTTGCAGCTTACCGAGGCAGTTATTTGGTCTGTCAAGTCTTTGTTAGTTTCTCTAGAACTATACCATCAGCCCCGTTCCCCTGCATTTTTTGCCCTAGCCCTGCAAATAACTTTTGCTCAACCGCTTACTCGATTCCCTCTTTGTAAGGTCTGATTGACTGTTTCCACAATCATTGAAGGCAGGAAATTACAAATCATATCTACTTTGCATATGAAAAGTTTATTAACTAACATTCCTTTATTTATTTTGTCCAGGAAATAAAAATAAATTTCTGTCCACTTGTCCAATAACTGATAAGAACAGCTTACCTTGTTAAATCAGATTTGATCTTAACCACCTCCATCTTTGAATTGTTTTTGCTCATTGAAAAAACAAATGCAGCCTCACACGACTAACCTTTGACCAAAATGCCTTATCCCTGGAGCCGTTTTAGTATATATTTTCTGCATTTCTCGAAGACTGTCACATCTTTCCTTAGTCTGCACTTGAGGCTTACCTAGTGTTTATTAAGTTCAATGTCACTACTCCCCTTCTGTACTCTTTGCCTCTTTATATAAATCACAGGATCCCATATGCATCACTAACCACTTGTCCTGGGACTTTAAAAGATATATGAGTATTTACACGCTCTCATCCTACACAGCATCACAACAATGCTTGTTTAAAATATTTTGGTTTAATATATGAAAACGTACCTCTCTCTCATGTTCTCTTACTTTTATTAACAGGGAAGTCCTCAAAGAAGATGAGTCGGGTTCCCTTAAAGCCACGGTCGATAATCTTCTATTCAAAGAGAAAAGAAAAAGGTAACAGAGTGCTAGTTAATACATTTTAATTCATTGAGGTACAGTAACATGAGAACTTATTTTTTTACGTTATGAACTCACATTTGGGATGCCTAAGTTTAAGAAGGGAGGAAATAGCGCAGGTTTTGACCAGATATTTTCAAATATCATTTGGTTTTGGTTTTGGAAGTTATGCTGACTTAAAACTCACATTAACTATTTAGAATAATTCTCTTTAATTGTGCCTGTTTCTCCTATGTAGAGTCTTTGAATCACATGGGCAAGTTAGACTTGGAATGGTAAGTATTCTATATGTGATCTTTAAGATACTGATTCAGTAGAAAATTACACTTTGATCTTGGTGTATATGCGGTACACATAGCAAGGTATTCTGCATAATAATTATTCTTTGTATGATTTATTCAAATTTAAAGATGCGGCACTTATATGTGATAATAGACATGTCTAAATCAATGGAAGACCAAGACTTGAAACCAAACCGACTTACCTCAACATTAAAGGTAAAATAAAAGTTATATTCTCTTATTTTTAAAATTTATGTATCATGTTAGCTACTTATAACAAGTTGAAGCATTTATATAATGTCTCTGATTTTAATTGAAAGAATATGTAATGTAAGAATGTGTAATGAAGAGCTTATAACCTATTTTCCTTAGTCTATTTGTGCATGCTACCATGTCCTTGTTTTGTATTACTTATTCTTCTGAGCTAATTGAATCATTAATCCATGTTACACAAAAATGAAAAATTGGAGTAAGAGATAAAGTTAATGTCCTTAAACTTTATGTGTCAGCACCTACCACCCCCAGAAATATCAGTCCTTAATATTAAGTGAGCGAAATTTTTCAGGCTGTTAAGTGGACTGATGGCTGTAAACAAATCACTTGCAGTGTGACAAATTGTGAGGTGGCGAGGAGTGGAATCCTAACTCAAGGCAGTGTGGTTCCTTAACTTCAGGTATTTTCCCACTCATCCTGGGTATTCACTGAGTATTAGTAAACACCTGTTGTGGTTACAGCAAAGAAAAAGCAGAAATAGTAAGCTCATTTCTCTCTTCCTGATGATGTCCATACTGTATTTTCTAAAATTAAAAACTGTTAAAGGGAAAGGAAAACAAACTTCAGAGAATCAATTCCCATTTGTCACTTGTATTTAATGAATTTTAGTAGACTTGATGCTTATAGGCAAGGGTCCGTTCCACTTGGTTCAGAACTGCTTCACGGGATGCAATTACTCAAGAATTGTAGTTTCTTCTTATGTTAAATTACTTGGTCAGGTTTGAATCGGAAGGGCTCTCTTATTTTTGGAACTGAGAAGGCAGAGTTATAGTCATGCAACGTAGAGATCTTCATTGCTATCTTGCTATCTTCATTTAAAATATTATTGTCACTCTTTCCTTGTTCCTTCCCTGTTGTCTGCCACTGATATTTGATGGTTTGGCAGATGTCAAATACTGTAGATGCTGGAAATATGAAATAAAAATACAAATTGTTGGAAATACTAAACATGCCAGACATTGTGAAAATTAATTCTAAGTTCAAGTTTCAAATAATTCATAAGAACTGAGTTTCTGCAGCTGTGATTAGGTGTAATTCTACAAGCCTCTCCTGCCAAAGAGCAAGAGGAATACAAGCAGGATTATGTGCATCAGAAGCTTAGAGCAAGCCTACATGTGAAACTGGGTTCTGGAAGATGCACGTTGTCTTTTTCAGCTTGTAGTTTGCATCAATTGCTTGCTTCGTTACATTCAATCATCATTATTCTTTTCTGTTTTTCTCCAGTTACTAGAATACTTTGTAGAAGAATACTTTGACCAAAATCCAATTAGTCAGGTAAGAATTAATATTGTATAGGCAGGAACTGTAGATGCTGGTTTAAACAGAAGGTAGACACAAAATGCTAGAGAAAATGGGAATTGATAGACAAATGCTTCTGAAAAAGGATCTCGACTGGAAACATCACCCATTCCTTCTATCCAGAGATGCTGCCTGTCCTGCTGAGTTACTCCAGCATTTTGTGTTTATCTTAAAGATGAATATTTATGGGTCAAGTCAAATTCAGTGAATGCGTTTCTTGTTTTTTCATGTCTCTTATCATAGCTCCATCCGCTTACTCCTTCAACCATATTACTGATAATGTTTATATAATGATTACTGTTATTTTCCCTTGAGTCCTAATGGAAACACAACTTGTATAATGTGTATCTGAACTTAGTTTTATTTCAAGTTAAGAATCAGTGGGATTAATTGCATTACAAAGAGTAACTAATATTTTTCTCCTTGTGGCCAAAACTGTTTTTCAGCACTGGTTTGTAATACATTTTAGCCTTTGAACACGATTCTTTTTTTATTTTTTAAATATGAGGGATAAGTCAAGGTTGACAACGGGTGATGTGTGGATTAAAAACATTTGTGTAGATTAAACGTTTTTTTTCATTGCAACAAAATATCCATGACTTCTGCATTATTGTTCCTTTTTAATTTTTAGATTGGTATAATTTCCACAAAAAACAAAAGGGCCGAAAAGCTTACTGAACTTGCAGGTAATGGTATATACAATACTCCCTTAAAATAAGAAATAGGCAAGGGGTAATATTGTCTGGGTGACAAAAAACTTTAGTTGCAGTTAGCTACGCAATTAAGGAGCTCGCTGTTCAGTTTAAAGCGCTGGAACTTGGCTCTCACCTCTGCTCTTGAAAATACAGATAATTCATCATAATGGACCACGAGGGGAGGGGGAGGGAATGGTGGGCATTATTGTCGATTGTCTGCTAAACCGAGTAAGGTAATGTTAGTTATGATATTCTAAATGTTATATCTGAAGTAGTATATGAAAGATAAAATAGATACTGAAAGCATGATAATAAAGCCAACTTCCAGCAGTACTTCACATATTCCATCATGGGTTGCATTGTATATTGAAAGAAGTTCACATAAACAGTGATAATAGCGCACGTAATTCTTTATTAGTACAGGTTTTGAGGTTATGGGGAGATGGAAGGAGAATGGGGTTAGGAGGGAGAGATAGATCAACCATGATTGAATGGCGTAGTAGCCTTGATGGGCCGAATGGCCTAATTCTATTCCTATTCCTTATGACCTTTATAAATTAGTGTTTTTTTCTTTGCCCATTGCTGCCACCTAGTGGCCACTCCGTCCACTATAACTGAAATCTATTAAAAAGTGGTCCGTAATACCGAGGGCAGTCTATATCCTTATTCCTGCCCATTGTGAATGCAACTTGAAATATATTTCTTAAGTATTCACAGTGGGTGGTGTAGCATTCAAATTAACTCGCAACTGTACAATGTGGTGCAGATGGATATACCAATGCTTCAATCATCGTATGTTGCATTCCCAGAATTGTTGCTCCTAATTGTTTCTTCAAATTTGATAAAGTTAGTATAATTTAGGCAAATTAGTAGTACCTACAACTTTGTTATTCCTTGCACCGTGGATATAGATTTTCTTTTGGAAAGATGGAATGGCTGGTTTGCTTCCAGGAGCTGCTTTCATCATGATCTTCTTTTGACACTGAAAAAAAAAAAGTCTAATGTGACCTACTTGCATCCACTAAGGGTAATCGTCAATTTGTATGCAACGCAGTGCATCAAGACGAGCACTTAATTTCTTTAGAGTGAGAGGTTTTCCCATTTAAAATCATTCTATTCCCTTGTTTTCCACGGTTTCCTTCCTTCATTACCTTGATTCATAGACATCAGCAGCCCTCTGATTCCTTTCTTGAGTGAGTTTCCGTGTCGTGTGAGCCTAACAGTAAGTGCAGTTAACCAACTTGTTGCAAGGGTATTAGAATTGTCAAATCTGACATCAAATCATTATAAAATCATGTGAATCAACTTACAGAACATTTAATAATAAGCACAGGTACAGACCATGTGGCCCACGATGTCTGTGCCAAACATGATGCCAAGGTAATCTCTGTCTGCACCTGATTTATATCCATCCATTCCCTGCACACCCATGCGCCTATCTAAAAGCCTCTTAAATGCCGCCATTGTGCCCGCCTCCACCACCACCCTGGTACCATATTGCAAACATCCACCACTGTGTAAAAAGAAAAGTTGCCCTGTACATCTTTTTATTTTAAGCTCTGTTAAACCTATTGTGCAGCATTAGGTTAATAGCAGGAAGACAGACCTTTTGTGAACTATTTTCTTTAATTCTCCCTGCCACTGAGAACTGTGATAATCTCAAATTAAGATTTGTTGCTCTTTGTTCCTACATTAGGAAATCCGAAGAAACATAAAGAAGCCTTAAATAAAGCTGTTGGTGGCTCATGCAGTGGAGAACCCTCTCTGTATAACTCCCTCTCTCTAGCCATGGATACCCTGAAGTAAGTGCTTTCAGAATTTGATTAATACCTTTGTAGCTTTTCACTGCTTCTCCCTCCGCCCATCCACTGCAGTTTCTTTCAATACTTGGTTCCTCTTTCTCCTGAGGTGCTTTGAGCTGTATTTGTGTTGAAAGTGCAATTTGGTTTAAATTTGTACTGCATTCATACAAATGACGTCACCTCTGTTTTCTCTTCTCAACCAAAAGGCACATGCCAGGGCATACCAGCCGTGAAGTCCTTGTCATTTTCAGTAGTCTTACAACTTGTGACCCATCTAACATTTACGATCTTATTAAGGTAAATGTTTAATATATTTTTGTCATAACTAATGTGTTGCTGACCTGGTGTACATTGGGAGGGGACAGTGTGATGAGAAGATTTTACAGTGGGGGTAATTGCTTAAGATTCTTCATGTGACAAATTTCCCACGAGCAAGGCTTCTTGTCAGGTAGGGGTGGGATGGGGGCTTGAATTGATTAATACTGTTCAGACATTTCCAAAGAGCAGCTGAATAGAAATTGAGCTGAAGGGAGTCTCACTTTGAACGGCTGTTCCATTTTTCCATTGTTCTTTTCTCAGTCAATGTGAATAGATATAATTTATGTGGTAAGGGTCAGGGAGTGGGAGTATAATTTTCCCTTGAGAAAGCTGGGTCAGATGCAACTGCAGAGAGTTGTATAGTTCCACCAACAAGTGCAATTTTAGGAGGCATGGTTGCAAATTTTATACAGAGTTAATTATCCCTGCTTGGGAGATGAAGAGGGGCTACATTGGCTTGAATTACAGGATTAAAGAGAAAACTGCAGAATGTGCACTGCTGATTGCTGTCTAGTATGTATCTGCTGGAAGTTGTGAAGCTGCATTGAATAAATTGTGTTAGAACATAGAATAGTGCAGCACGGGTCCGGCTCTTCTGCCTACAGATACTAAACATGATGCCAAATTAACCAATCTAATTTGCCTGCACATGATCCATATTACTTCATTCTCTGCATATCCATGTGCCTACTTAAGATCCTCTTAAACGCTGTGTCTTATCTGCCTCCAATAGCGCCCCCTGGCAGTGCGTTCCAGACTGTTAGCACCATCAGTGTAAAACAAGCACTTGCCCTGCACATCCTCTATAAATTTTATCCCTTTCACCTTCAGGCTATGCTCTCTAGTCTTTAATGTTTCCACTCTGACTATGCTATTTATGCCTCATAATTTTAAATATTTCTATCAGGGTAGAAGTAGATGTTTAAATGTTTAATTTAACCCTCAACCTCCGGCATTCGGTGTAAATAAAAAATCAATTACACTGGTGGTGGTATTTAGTACCTTAGCATGGAGTCAAGGCTCTAGAGGAGCATTTGTGGGGGGAGAGGGGAATTGTAATCATAGTCAGAATTGTAGTGTAACTTGTGAAATACTTATTGTGGTATTTTAACACAATACCCTTTTTGTTTTTAAGTGTTTGAAAGCTACTAAAATTCGCGTGTCAGTGATTGGTCTCTCGGCAGAAGTACGAGTTTGCACTGTTCTTGCACGTGAGACTGGTGGTAGGTCATCTGAATTAATCAACTTGTTTTTCCAGTGTTAAAGAAATGAAGTAAATATTGATTTTAGCGTGCTTGCTTTGAGTTCTTCCTATGGTTTCAACGATCAAGACGGTGACTGAATAAATCATGCAGAATTACCTGATTGTAACCAAAAGACTAGTGAAGGCATAGCATTAAGAAGGTGCAACTTTGAATGGTTTTCCACTTCAGGTTGCTATTTATAATTTTTTGTTGAAACTGTCCTTGAATGTTGGTCCAGTGAATAATTGGGCTCAGGTGTAATGCCCGGTGTCCTCAACCAGTCTGCCAAAACCTGTGCTGTAGGTTCATATTTGAATATTGGCAATTGGACAGAGTTCTGGAAGGAGGATGGGAAGGAAAGTTTTTTGTTGAAAAATGTTAAATGATCGTTTTGGTGGAGATCTAGCATAAAATGCTCAATGCTCAGCAGGTCAGGCAGGATTTGTGGCGAATAAAACAAATCTTTCAGTTCAATGATTTTTCACCAGATGAAATGTAATTGTCCTGAAATATTAACTGTTGCTCTTTCCTTATATGCTGACCAACTCGTTGTTGATTTCCCCCATTTCAAGTAACCCCTGCTTTCCCTCTCTCTCTGCCCCTCCCCCACTCTAGGCGTCCTGCCAGTTCCACTGTTCACATCCATGTATCCCTTCGTTATCACCTTTTCCGCAGTCAACACTGGACTATTGTGGGCTCCACCTGACCTTGGCCATCTGGGCCATCTCTGATTTGTTCTGTACCTCTAGTTTCCCTCTCCCCTGACTCTCAGTCTGAAGAAGGGTTTCGATCTGAAACGTCACCTATTCCTTTTCTCCAGAGATGCTGCCTGACCCGCTGAGTTAATCCAGCCTTTTATGTCTACTGACTTTCTCCAGCATTGTTTTTCTTTCAAATTTCCTACATCGGGCGATTTTTGGAGTTTGATGTGTGGGGAAGGTGGTAATTATTTAATATATCAGATTCCTCCAAATGGGTTTCGTGTTGGTTTGTGATTGTGTGTGTAATTGCTTATTTTTATTGCTCTTATTGTTCGACTGTGGGTGACGAAATCTCGTCCAAAAGACTTGTTTTTTTGGATGACAATAAAGGTTATTCTGATTGTGATTCTGATTCTGATTACACATCACATAATCAAAAGTGACTTTTGGGGATGAAACATAGTTTGAGTAATGATTCTTGAGAAAAATTATTTGTCAGTTGCTCAGTAATGTACATGTTATCTTTAAACTATTAAGCCAGTCTTGTTCCATGATCTTTGTAGGGATTTAGTCTGAAATACAAACAGTTCACACCTTGTGCATTATACATGACAGGCTGAAGGACCCATTTCTGTGCTCTGCAACCTTGACTCTTTTCTCAATTCCAGGAAGATCTAGGCAAGGATTGAAGGGATTCTCATGAATTTTTTGCTGGCTATTTTTTTAGCATCTTCAAAACCTTTAGAGGGCTTCTGCCTGTGGATCTGATTTCGTCCCACACCCTTAAGTCAGACTGATAGATTAATTTATTTGGTAAGGGAATTAGGGGAATGGAGGGACATGTGAGAGAGAAAAGATTATAGGGAAACAATTGAGAGAATGGGACTGATTAGAATGCTCAAGGATCTGGTGTAGACTCATTGAGTCAAATATCCTCCTGTGTGGTAAGAAAACACTTCATGTATAGCTATAGGATCTAAGAAATTGCAAGTTGGAGAAAATGCTTCCCTCACATTGAATTGGATATATGACTTTATGTTGTCCTTTCCTAGGTGTACACAATGTTATTTTAGATGAGAGTCATTTTAGAGATCTGCTTAATTATCACGTTCGACCTCCATCTGCTAACTCCAATTCAGAGTGTTCGCTCATTCGTATGGGTAAGCACATCTATATACAAAAACTCTCGTTTGTTTGTTTGTTCCTGAACTACAGCCAAAACAATACACAATAGCGTGACAATTTTAGGCCCACCGTACTCACCGTCGTCCCTTTGGTGCTAATGGAAGAAGTTTCATTGAAATCGGTGTTATGTTTTTTAAGTTATTCACATTTAAAAGTTTAAATCTATCTCCTAGGGAGGAAGGGGGAGGGAGGGAGGGAGGGGGTGGAGGGCACGGTTCCATGGTTTATAGACGGCACGGTAGCGCAGCGGTAGAGTTGCTGCTTTACAGCGAATGCAGCGCCGGAGACTCAGGTTCGATCCTGACTACGGGTGCTGCACTGTAAGGAGTTTGTACGTTCTCCCCGTGACCTGCGTGGGTTTTCTCCGAGATCTTCGGTTTCCTCCCACACTCCAAAGACGTACAGGTATGTAGGTTAATTGGCTGGGTAAATGTAAAAATTGTCCCTAGTGGGTGTAGGATAGTGTTAATGTGCGGGGATCGCTGGGCGGCACGGACTTGGAGGGCCGAAAAGGCCTGTTTCCGGCTGTATATATATGATATGATATGATAGACCAAATGCGGGCAGGTGGGACTAGTGTAGCTGGGACATGTTGGTCAATGGGCCTGTTTCCACACTGTATTACTCTATGACTCTTATCTATCACTGAGTATAAAATCTAGGCCATTGTCTTTAACCAGCTACACAGAAAGATAGAGCGGGACAGTGAGAGGCTGTGCAGTGTATGGACTGCAGAGGGGGACCGTGGTTTTGAATATACTGTGGGAAGCTAAGTCACCTCAGTATTTCCATCTTGAATAATTACGCCTCTTTAAAAATTCTTGTCTGTTCCTATTTTTTGTGCTGACTTCAATGAGACTTAATGTGAAGTGTTGTGTACGGCTTTAGTTTTGTTATTTAAGGAAGCATATCCCTGCATTGGAGGCAGTTCAAAGAAGGTTCATGGTTGATTCCTGAGATTAAGGCATAGTCTAATGATGAAAAATGGAGTATTCTTAGAATGAGGGATGATATAAGCAGGAAAATAGAGGCAATATTATGGGTGGATATTCAGAGATGTTTTCACCCATGGCAATGTCTTGAATTAGGCATATTTTCAGAATATGGAGTATCCATTTAAGGCAGAGATAACCTTAGTTGCAAATCTTTGGAGCGTTCTATACAATAGAGCTGCTGAGGCTGATTTATTGAACATATTTATGGCTGTGTGAAACTGTGGGATAAACAAAGTTTAAAGAGAATGGTGAAAAAAAAGTATAGTTGAGGTCAAATTCAGATTTGCAGATTAAAAAAAACATAGAAACTGTTGGAGTAACTCAATGGGTCAGGAAATATCTCTGGAGAACATGAATAGGTGATATTTCAGGTCTGGACCCTTTTTCAGACTAATTGTGCGGGGAGTGGTGGGGATGGGACAAAGCCTGGTAAGTGATCAAGTGATTACTTGCAGGTGAGGGATAAGGGCGAGTACCGGTGAGGGGGAGGGGGGGGGTTGATTGGTAGGTGGTTGGACAATGGTTTTGTAGGTAATCCATTAAAGTACATTATATTTACATTGGTATTATCATCAATAATTAGGCATATTTCTTGCCAAAATGATGTTTTGGTTGATAATGTCAGTTGTGATAAGAATTTAATTTTTAAAATAAAACATTATTTTTCTTTTGTAAGGTTTCCCCCAGCATACTATGGGATCTTTATCAGATCAGGATGCAAAACCATGTTTCAGCATGGCGTAAGTATGGTAAACGATGGGTAGCACGATTAAATTGTGCATCTAGACTTCGTTATTCGGTGACTTGCTATCCTTAGATTCATGTTTTACAAGGTCAGCCATGTATTACTGGGAATATTGTTAACACATCATGTGTTCTTTCAGAACACACTCTTCTAAGTTTTCCGGTAAATTCTGTTTGCAATGAGCTGGATTGCATTTAATGTGTTGACAAGTTGTGACGGATCAGTGGACATAATGCAACTGAAGCTGGAGCTGGATACAATTTTTATTGGAGTCTTGAGAGTGATACAGTGTGAAAACAGGCCCTTCGACCCAACTTGCCCACACCGGCCAACATGTCCCACCTGCCAGCATTTGGTCTATATCTCTCCAAACCTGTTCTATCCATGTGCCTGTCTAACTGTTTCTTAAATGTTGGGATAGTCCCTGCCTCAACTGGCAGCTTGTTCCATACATCTACCACCCTTTGTGTGAAAACGTTACCCCTCAGATTCCTATTAAATCTTTTCCCCTTCACCTTAAACCTATGTTCTATGGTCCTCGATTCACCTACTCTGGGCAAGAGACTATGCATCGACCCGATCTATTACTCTCATGACTATCTTGCACCTTATATTTTGTTTATGATTTGCCAGTCCTTTAATTATCGGTGTTTTGCAGGTAAGCTAATGTAATAGGCTACAGTGTGGCCAGAGGTAGCCAATGCCAACTACAATGGAAAGTGAGGGAAGTGAGGCGCTTGAAAATCTCCCCATAAGGATGCAGTAAATCAAAAGCAAACACTTTTGATAAGCTGCAACATGCTTAGAAATTGTTCTCGTGGAAGTGACTTTGTTATCCATGGGAAGTCTGTGCCTCTGTCCCTTGTGAATAACAAGAACTTGGTGTGTATGAAGGCAGGGACTGTAGATACTGGTTTAAACCATCTTTGGTGTGTATGAACATCTGCAGTTCCTTCCTACACATTTGGTGAGTATGAATGTATGTGTATATGATTTCACATGCAATACTGTCCTCCATAAGATGATAGTGGAGAGCGGCAACATTTTATGTGAAGCTCCTCATAAAACAGTTAAAAACTACCTTTTATGATTGCTTCCCCTTACCATCTACCTGTTCCAGTGCTGCCAAAGTCATTGGTTCCAGTATTGAAGGTCTCCTGTTAAGCATCACTATTTGAAAGGAAATCTTGGAATTACTGAATCACAATTTGCAACTCTTCAATCTGTTTATCTCACACTTCTATCATAAGCTCATAATTCATAGCAGAATTAGGCCTTTCAGCCCATCGAGTCTACTTCACCATTCAATCATGGCAATGAATTGACCT
Organism: Rhinoraja longicauda; assembly: GCF_053455715.1. NCBI lineage: Eukaryota > Metazoa > Chordata > Chondrichthyes > Rajiformes > Arhynchobatidae > Rhinoraja > Rhinoraja longicauda. Next base: position 86,752,943 of record NC_135955.1, read on the forward strand.
CCACAGCCGACTGTGGTAATGAATTTCACACATTCACCACCCTCTGACTAAAGAAATTCCTCTTCATCTCCTTTGTAAAGATGCGCCCATTTATTCTGAGGCTATATCCTCTGGTCCTAGACTCTCCCACTAGTGGAAACCTTTATACATGCTGCCTGATCCGCTGAGTTATTCCAGCACTTGATCTTTTTTTGTAAACCTATGCAGTTCCTAGTGTCTCACTTTCACATCTCCTTCCTGGAGGTGCTGTCATGCACATTTACTTTTAACTCTATCTCGTTCGGTTATTCCAAAATTACACTTTAATATTTGTTTTGCACTACTTCAGATTGCATTACAATCTTTCCATCATTCTGCTGTTTGACATTTGTTACAGCATTTATTGCTATTTGGTTATCACGCAACAAAAGCTTTTCACTGTATCTCGGCACATGTGACAATAAACTAAACTGAAGTGAAACAAAAACTGTTTCGGAAGGAACTGCAGATACTGGTTTAAACCAAAGATAGACACAAAATGCTGGAGTAACTCAGTGGGACAGGCAGCATCTCTGGAGAGAAGGAATAGGTGACGTTTTGGGTCGAGCCCCTTCTTCAGACTCTTCAGTCTTCTCTCTAGAGATGCTGCCTGTCCCGCTGTTGCTCCAGCATTTTGTGTCTATCTTTGAAACAAAAACTGAACTGCTATATCTATCAGCATTTATACTGTGTTCTCTGAGCTTCATGCAAAGAAGGAATTTCATTGCACCCTGGTGTACATGCCAATAAAGTAAACTAATCTGATGCTTGTGGTTGCTTATCAAAATCATTCTAGTTAAGTATAAATTGATAGGTATTCAATATAATAAAATTAATTGTCTTTTTTAAATGGTGTTTCAGAAACAACTGTTTTATACAGGCTACTTTGGTTAACCAATTGGCGCAAATTAATTTTCCATACTTTTGACATAACTTACTTTATTTGTACACACAAATAAAGTAAGTTATGCCCATCTTAATTGTTTCAGAGAAGGTAATGCTGAACCATCTTCTTGGACTCCTGCAATATGCATGGTATTATTGGGAAAGGATGGATGTGGAGTCAATTTCCACTTTGCTAAATTCTATAGCTAGAGTAATGGGCAGGGACATGTCAAAAGAACGCAGTGGCATTTTAATTCAAGGTTTCAAAGTCAGTTTATTGTCACATATACCAGTTTAGGTACAGTGAAATTTGAGTTGCCGTACTAAGTGAAAAGCAATAAGACACACACCCACATAAAATAAAAGTTTACATAAACATCCTTCACAGTGGATTCCACATTCATCACTGTGATGGAAGGCAATAAAGTTCAATCTTCTTCTTGTTCTCTCGCGGTCAGGGCAATCAAACCATCCGCAGTGGGGGCAATCAAAGCCCCCATTGGGGCGATCGAAACTTCCGCGTCGGGGTGGTTTAAACTCTCTCCGCGGCATGGAGCTCCCGAGTCGGCCTCTTCTTACCAGAGACCGCGGGCTTCACGATGTCAAAGTCCACAGGTCCCGCGGTTGGAACTTCGATCCCTGGCAAAGGGATCGCAAGCTCCGCGATGTTAAAGTCCCGCAGACTCCCGTGGCTTGGAGCTTGGTTGGTCTCCAGGAAAGGCCGCCAACTCCACGATGTCAGGCCGCAGTGGGGACGGAGATACGATACAGAGAAAAATCACATCTCCGTCGAGGTAAGAGATTGAAAAAAAGTTTCCCTCCACATAAAACAAACCAAGGAACACTAAAACATACTTTTAACACCTGGTAATTCAGTAAAGACTAAAGTATGCCAGTATATTTTTGTCAGAATGAACAAATCACCTTAAATTTTACATACAAATTGAAAACCATTCTGGCATAGAAATATACTGCTGTTCCAGATATGGGTTCGAGCCATATCTTAATCAGGTCTAGAAGTGTAAGGAGGAACTGCAGATGCTGGTTTAAACTGAAGATAGACACAAAAAGCTGGAGTAACTCAGCAGGACAGGCGGCATCTCTGGAGAGAAGGAATGAATGACGTTTCGGATCGAGACCATTCTTCATGCTGAGTTACTCCAGCTTTTTGTGTCTTTCTAGAATGAAGTATTCTTTGCGAAACTGAAATCTGTACATCAGCAGATAGATCACTGGTGAGAAACTGCCACTTGACTCTGCCCACAGCTTCTTAACATCATCCTTCATTTTGCTAATCATTGGCGGGAGACCAAGGTGACAAAGATTACATTTGATTTGTTTTGCTTTTTCAAGGAGAATGCAACTTTGTACAACTTGGGCTGGTATATCAAAGTGAATTGTTTTTAGGCCAGGACTTTATACCTGGATTTTGTTTGGTCTTATTGCTGTATTTAGTGCACTCAACTTGAATGGAGGCCGATTTCTGTGATAAAGACCTCTCAGAAGCCCAGATAAAGAATCCACTGGGTGTTTTTTCCTGAACATGGTTACAAATTCTTTAAACCTTGTCTTTTGCATTTAATCATTCCGGGTAGTAGCTGTGTTAACTTTTTAACTTTGCAGCCCTTCAGCTGAGACATTGGGAAAACTTATTTCAAAATACTGTTCGTACTCCCTGAAACAGGTTGGGGTCTACCATCTTGTTCCTTCCCTTTCCTTGGACACGTCACTGATTCTTCTTGAAGTTTCCCTACCCATTTCTCTAGATTTGGAATTTAGCACAGTGAAACTTGACTGGGCATCCATCCTTGTTTGCTGGTATTGGTTATTATAGGATCTTGAGATTTGCAAACTCCATGCTGTGAACTGACGACAGTTATATTTACAAATTGAGTTTAGTTAATTTAATTTCCTCTGCTTTCAGACACTTGGATAGCAGCAGTGGGCCAACATTAACACTTGGTGGATATTATTGCCCTCAGTGTAGAGCAAAATATGCTGAGTTGCCTGTGGAGTGTAAAGTCTGTGGTGAGTACTTCCAAACTTAGAAAAGTATTATGTTAAAAAAATTATAATGTTACAGCAGGCGTGAAGGTGGAGAAGTAAATAGGAAAATGCAAGAAATCTGCTTAAACTGAACTGATGAAGATAAGAATGAAAATTTTGAGGGAAGGTACTGGAACTGGAAAATGGGTTTTGTCTGCAGATCTTGTTTTTGGTTGGGCAGGGTGAGCCAGTGGTGACCTCTGCTGTCCTAAAATATATGTAATTCTGGTTCGCTAACTGCTCCTTATCTTTGAAGTGGCCATGAGTGTAGATTGGAAAATAGGTCCAAGAGGTTTGAATTAAGATGAGTACACCGGTAATACAAAGCACCAGATTCCATAGCAGCCCGAGGAAGGCTACGAGATAACTGCTTCATTTGACATTACTGTTTTAATTGGTCTGGTATTTAGTAAGCCATGTAGCCATGGCCGCAGTTTGGAACCTTGGAATTTTGTCAAAATCATAATTTGCAGTTATGTCACTGATGATAGAAAAGTGATCCAATATTATTCATTGTTATCCTTTTCTGGGAGTTTATTTTCCAAGAGCCCATTCAATTCCATCCGCAGATGCTGCTTGACCTGCTAATCCAGCAGATTGATTGTTATTCCGTATTCACTCTGTAGATCAGCATCTGCAGTCTCTTGTATCTCTAACCCAGTTGAGATCATTACTTTGGTGAAACTATAAAGCTGATGCTTGAGAACACCATCTTACTTATGTATTTCAGTGGCTGCTTTTTGTGTTTGTTCCCATTACATCCTTCATGTGAACATTAATGTTTGCAAATAAATGGGGCAAAACTGTTTTGAACTTTTATTTATAGTTTGTGTCCTTGCCTGTATAAATGGTACACTGAGAAACATCCCTAATCATAGGTTAATGAGATACTGTTTTTATTTGTTTATGGTAGGCCTTACATTAGTCTCTGCACCTCACTTGGCAAGGTCCTACCATCATCTATTTCCACTGGATGCATTCAGAGAAACTTCCTTAGAAGAGGTTCAGGGAGAACGGTAAGTAAAGCCACATAAATAGAAATATTATCTTCTGTTAAGCTAAAAACATGGTGTTGGCTTATTGTTATTTAGCCAAGCATTGTTTTGTTGTATGTGGATACATTGGCTATTAAAAAAGTAATATATAAGAGCTAATGCACAAATAAAACTAAGCCATTGAATATAAAGCTTATTAGGATTAATCAAAAACTTGAGTGAGCATGACATAAATTTTCTGTGGTTAACAACGGGCTTCAATTTCCATTGAAGAAAATGTGTGATCTATATTTTTTTTACCAAATAAGTTTTGTTTTTCTTTCTGTAGTTTTATCAGACTTCACAAAACTATCATATTAAGCTCAGAACTGTCATATTTGCTATAACAAGCATGGGTTTAAAACTTGCAATTGTTGTTATATAATCTGAAATCTGTTTTTTTCCTCCCCTTTTATGGGGTTGGGGTAATGCACAACTAATGGCTGAGATCGTATTTGTGCTTTAGCCAATTAGACAAGAAAGCTCTCGTGTATAACCTCTGGTTTCTGCATAGATAGTACTATAATGAATCTATATGTCCTTGGTGTAGAGAGGAAGAAACCAGAGTTTCTGATGAGCCATTTAATAAGACAACGGCTGAAAAGCCTCATGCTTCTGTTTCTTAGTTTTTTATGAGTAATAAAAATGTTCAGATCAATTGTGTCTTCTGTTTATTAAGGTATTGTCAAGGTTGTCAAGGGGATTTGCAAGATCCGATCGTAAGTCATGTTCAATTTACGTCACCCATTACTTTTCTCCAGAGATGCTGAGTTACTCTTGCAAAGGTCATTTCTTTTTACAGAATTAGTTCTTGGATGTTGTTAGTGTTTTAGCCATACAAGAGTTGGATGAATTGCCAAATTGATGCAATGGATTAATTCATTACATGTATATATTGTCAAAGTAATTTGGGCATATTTTATTGTGAAACATTTAAGACACTAATAGGGTTGGATTAGTGGGAGATATCAACATCAATTATATTGACCGGATCATCTATGTATTAAGGGCTTGGACCAGGCATAATTTGTTAACTGTTCAATAAAGCTTCCTTAATCAATATATAGAGGACCCTACGAGAGAGGGCACAACATTGGGGCATATTGATGCAGCTATACTTTGATTGGTGAGACTATGCTCAGAGTACCCTGTGCAGTTTTAATAGTCCAGCAATAGGAAGGATGTGATTAAGTTGGAAAGGGTACAGATGACATTCATCAGAATGTTACCTGGACTTGAAGGCTTGAGTTATAGGGAGAGGTGGATAGGCTCAGACATTTTTCTTTGGAGTGTAGGAGGCTGAGGGGTGACTTTATTGAGGTGTACAAGATCATGAGGGGCATAGCTACAGTGAAGGTCGACAGACTTTTTCCCAGTGCATTCTAAAACTAGAGGGCAAAGACTTGAGAGGGGAAAGGTTTAAGAGGGACCTTGGACAACTTTGTTAATCAGAGAGCAGTCTGTATTTGGAATGAGCTGCCAGAGGAAGCTAGAGAAGCAGATACAATTACAACTTTTAAAATATGTTTGGACCGATATATTGAAAGGTTTAGAGGGCTTTGAGCTCAATATGTCAACTTGGTTAGCATGGACAAAGTGGGCAGAAGGGCTTGTACCTATGCTGTACAGCTCTATGTCACTGGATTTCTTGGATGAATTACAATTTTGTTTATGTTCTCTATATCAGTGATCGTATTTAGCACTCAGGTGAACAGACTTCTAGTTGAAATGAATGTTGCACCTGTAAATTAATAAACAGTGTAATTGTTTAAATCCAGTCCGGTTGTGAAGTTTTGTTGTTAATTTGAATGTTGGAATATGTTACCCAACTTGCAATCGTGACAATGTATGGCAGAATTTTATTCCCTGAAATAATTAGTTATTATTATTAGCTTAGTTAAATAATATTGGTTGACACACATTTAAACAGGAATTAGAGAACAAACTGCCTGTATTCCATTGTAGATGGCTGAGTAGTGGAAGTGATAGATTTAACTGCATTTTCAGCCTGTCCATTCACTTTAGAATAAGAAGCATATGATTCCTTTGGGGGATGGAAGTAGTCAATTTGTTTTTGCGAAGTTTGGATTATAATTCTTCTATTTCTTGTAGGTATATATCTGCAACGTGTGCCAGAACATCTACTGCATGGAGTGTGATATTTTTATTCATGACACCTTACATTGTTGTCCTGGATGTATTCAAAACCAATCCAATCCTTAATGACTGTCAAATAAAATACTAAATCAATGAATAACCAACATTATTTTAGCTGCTGTTGTGAAAATAATAATCTGTGTTCATAGCTGACAAACAAGAGCTAGACTGGTACGGTTGGTTCTGATCGGAAACTTTACAACCATTGCCTGTGAAGAAAAGGCAGTTTGCAAGACCGTTGTTCATATGTATTTAATTTTAAGCATACATAAACAATGACAAAATTTTAGTCACATATTAATGTAAAACAATCAGCTTTTAAGTTGTCGTAATTATTGATTCTCCATTCATAATTCCGTAATTTATTTATTTTTTGTTGAGTTTCACCTCAGAATTGGGAGAGCCTTGATGGCTTGATTAGTTAATACTTTGCAAGTAATTATCTTCAACCCTGTGATCAAGAACCATTCTATCATGTTAAAACATCAAACTAATGAGAGTAGCTACTGGAATAAATAAGGGATTCCACAAGAAGCACTGTAGTCCTGAGGGATATGCAGAATATCAATCAGTTTTTCTATCCATTGTGCTCTGGTTAAAATTGCATATGCTTTACGTGGACTGAAGTCAAATGGTCAAAAAACATGTTGACTTAAGTTTCCACACGGAGAATGATTGTTCACACAAGTTCTAAGGTTTGTTTGCACCCGAGGAGCCCTGGTTTAATCAGCATCCTCCTGAGAAATTAAGAATTTTTGAAAATTTGACAAAACCAAGAATTTATTCCCCTTTTAGCAGAACTATTTTCTGTTTTACTATTAAAGTGTAAGCAATATTCTCTAATGAAAAAGACATGTAACAAGATTGATGTGAAAGTTGTCAAACATTTGTCGACTTTCATAATCGTAGGGATTATGCAAAAACAGGCCTTTCGGCCTACCGAGTCAGCACTGATTATCAACCAACCATTTACATTAATCCTATTAAAAAATATATTCTCCCCACGTTTTCATGAGTTTATGCCACCCCCATCCTGCCCACCCACAGATTGTATTACTCACTACACAATTAACATTGACCTACCAACCTGTATATCTTTGGGTTGCTGGAGGAAATATGAGTACACATAGAAAAGCACCCAACAGAAACTCATGTGGATGCAGGAAGAACATACAAACTCCACGCAAACAGCAACTAAGGTCAGGTTTCAACATGGCAATGCAAGGCAGTGACTTTACTATCTGTGCACTGTTAAGGAAAACTAATTTATAAATGCTTCTCATCTTTTTATGAACATGCTTACTTTCTCAGCGGCACGGTGGCGCAACGGTAGAGTTGCTGCCTTACAGCGAATGCAGCGCCGGAGACTCGGGTTCGATCCTGACTACGGGTGCTGTACTGTAAGGAGTTTGTACGTTCTCCCTGTGACCTGCGTGGGTTTTCTCCGAGATCTTCGGTTTCCTCCCACACTCCAAAGACGTACAGGTATGTAGGTTAATTGACTGGGTAAATGTAAAAATTGTCCCTAGTGTGTGTAGGATAGTGTTGATGTGCGGGGATCGCTGGGCGGCGTGGACTTGGTGGGCCGAAGAGGCCTGTTTCCGCGCTGTATCTGAAATATGAAAAATATGAAAATAAATAATATGAAACAGCTATGGAATATAACACAGAAAATGATGAACAAAAATACAGTGCATTAGAATCTCAATGTGGATGAAATTTTTGGCTGATTTCCAGCCTCAGAGTCCTGATGCTTGAAGTCCAAAGTATTTCAAGGAAGCATAAACGTTTACGCACAGAAAATTAATATAGCATAAACATAGAGGTTGATGTTCATACATGATTAACCTATGATTAAATGTTATTTTGCATTTAGTGACAGTTTTTTCTTGGAAATTGAGTTTACAATCTAACTAAACCATTCAAGTTGCTCATCATTCCAAAGTCCATGAAATAATATTGTATTCACAATACTTTTCTGTACATTATAACTGACACTGTCATTTTCTTAACCACTGATGCTACCTGCAAGGCTAGTGCACGTAGCAAACTCGAGTACATTTTTGTCTGAGAGACGCCAGTTTTAATAAACTGTTTCTTATTGGGAAAGATAGGAGGGAAAATGCAGTTTACTTATCAAGAGATATTAAGATTGTTTTTGTGAAGGAAGTGTAAAGGTTTGGCAAAACACAAGCATATTATTCTTGGTTATCATGTGGTGAATTCACTGACACAAATCCAGATTGGGTTTGTGCTGGAACACCATAGGTGCTATTTGGACAGGAATTTATTAGGTTAATGTTTAACAAATGGGAAGATTCATTTTTTTATATTAGTGGGTTAATTGTATAACTGAATCGTTTCGAAAAGTGGTATGACTGTTGAAAACTATTTATTAGTTTTAAGTTTGATTGTGTTAAATCTGAAGCTTTGCACAAAATGAATTATTGGGACTCGCCTTCGTCTTCCATTTGAAGCATATAATGTTTCCTAATGTCAACAAGTTTGGGTTATTTTGCTTCAAGGACATAAGTGGAGAAATATTATTAGCAATAACAATTATTAGACAAGACTGAGGTTCCAAAATTAAAAGCGTCTCCTTGATATGATTTTATATAACTAATGTATTAATGGTAATTTGTATTATGAAAAAATCATTAAAACATGTTCAAACTTTTAAAAATACAATTTCAATTCCTTTTTGTCTGCAAAGACCCATTGACCTCTAAAGTGGATTTTTCAGAAGAGACCTTATTAATTATTTAATATAGTGTAAGATATTTAAATTTTATATTTATAGATGCATAACATGAAACTTCAGAATGCATTTTCATTTAAGTTAACATGATTTTTCTTAAATAAGCAGCAACTTTTATGATCCTCATTTGCGTCATAGACATTTATACAATTAATGTCAATTGTGTATTATATTCTGACAGACTTTTTTGCAGGAGTAGGCCATGTGCACAAAGAATACAAAAGACCATATCAGTCTGTTCTGACAACTCCCAATTTAGACACCAGTCCTCAGACTTTGCAAAGTTCACTGACCTTGTACACAAAGAACAAAATTGCTTCAGAAATTTGGGATTTAATTTATAATTCACTACTGAGGTTCAAAAAATGTACCATGTCAAACAATTTTTTTAGGACATCTTCCGAGAAAAAAATTCTAAATGAACTCAGCGTCTGCTAGAGGGCAGAGAGATGGTTGATTTTTTGGGTGGCAATGCTGCGTCTCAACACAAACTACCAAGTTTCTCCAGCAGCTCGGCTTTTTTTGCGCTGATCTGAACCATTGAATAATCATGTTCTTGGTTGTGAACCTTGCTGTGCCCCTCAAACAAAGGGAGGGACATCAGCCCATGTGCCACATACGTGGCAAAGCTGTTTTTGTGTAAAGATTTGCCAATGCTGAGTACGACACTATTTCAATGACGTGTCTGCCTAGCCTTTCTCAACATCGGAGGAGCATAGGTGAGTGCATAAGCCTCCCATCACCACCGGGAGCAAGTTGACATTTGGCACTTTGGATTTCTAACATCTTGTCCTGTGTATTTAGAAACAAAATTCTTAGACACTAAAAATGTATGAAGAGTTTTCTAAGTTTTTTAAATATTTTTTTAAATTCCGATCAGATCAAAGTTTATTTTTGAAATTTAAAAAAGCTGGTTTGCACATTTCCCACACACCTGTTGTGACCACACCCACCACAGTTCGTAAGGTCATTCATCCCTTCTGGACAAACCACCCCCTCCCCAGGTACTTTCCCCTGCAACCACAGGAGATGAAACATCTGCCCCGATGCCTCCTCCCTCACATCCATCCAGGTACCCCAGCAGTCCCACCAGGTGAGACAAAGGTTCATATGCACCACCACCGGAGACGAGGAAAACCTTTTCACCCAGAGAGTTGTGAATCTGTGGAATTCTCTGCCTCAGAAGGCAGTGGAGGCCAATTCTCTGGATGCTTTCAAGAGAGAGTTAGATAGAACTCTTAAAGATAACAGTGTCAAAGGATATGGAGAGAAGGCAGGAACGGGGTACTGATTATGGATGATCAGCCATGATCACAGTGAATGGCAATACTGTCTCAAGGGCCGAATGGCCTACTCTTGCACCTACTAACCATTGGCAGGGGTGAAAGAGTGTGGCCAGGATGATGCTGGCTGCGTTTTTGAGGCAGTAACTCGTGTAAATCCCTTCAATGGTGGGGAGGTCAGAACCCATGATGGACTGGGCAAAGTTCACTTTTTGCAGTCTTCGCCCCTGGGCATTCAAGTTGCTGAACCAGGCTGTGATGCAACCAGTCAATATGCCCCTGTACCCCTGTAGAAGTTCAAGAGGGGGTCCTCTTTGACATAATGAATCTCTGCAATCTTCTCAGGAAGTAGAGGGGGTTTCTCTATAATTCCATCAGTGTGCTGGGTCCATTGAATTCTTCAATTTTTGGATAATTAACCAACAAACACACACACTTGCCATGTCCATTTTCTCCTCTCCCACTTTTCCCCTTTTCTTCCCTGTGCCCCACTGTATGCACAATCATTTCTCCCTTTCCCCTTCTATCTATATTCTTTCCTGACTTCCCATGCCTATTTTTACCTTACCTCATTACTTGCCACATTTTGCCCTGCTCCTCTCTTCCAGCTTTCCATTACCCCCCCCCCCCCAAACAAGTCTGAAGAAGGGCCCCAACCCAAAACTTCACCCATCCACATCTTCCAGCGATAGTCCCTGACCCACTGAGTCAATCCAGCACTTTGTGACTTTTTCTGTACACCAGCATCTGTGGTTTCTTGTGCCTGTTGGAGGAACTCAGTGTGGAAGGCAGCATCCTTCGACTGAAAAAGGGTCAGTGTGAAGAGTGCCGGCCCGAAACATTACCGATCCATGTTTGCCTCAGATGCTGAGTTATTTCAGCATTTTGTATCCCGACCAGAATTGTTGTCTGTCCATCTCTACAGATAGACAATAGACAATAGGTGCAGGAGTAGGCCATTCAGCCCTTCGAGCCAGCACCGCCATTCAATGCGATCATGGCTGATCACTCTCAATCAGTACCCCGTTCCTGCCTTCTCCCCATACCCCCTCACTCCGCTATCCTTAAGAGCTCTATCCAGCTCTCTCTTGAAAGCATCCAACGAACTGGCCTCCACTGCCTTCTGAGGCAGAGAATTCCACACCTTCACCACCCTCTGACTGAAAAAGTTCTTCCTCGTCTCCGTTCTAAATGGCCTACCCCTTATTCTTAAACTGTGGCCTCTTGTTCTGGACTCCCCCAACATTGGGAACATGTTATCTGCCTCTAATGTGTCCAATCCCCTAATTATCTTATATGTTTCAATAAGATCCCCCCTCATCCTTCTAAATTCCAGTGTATACAAGCCCAATCGCTCCAGCCTTTCAACATACGACAGTCCCGCCATTCCGGGAATTAACCTAGTGAACCTACGCTGCACGCCCTCCATAGCAAGAATATCCTTCCTCAAATTTGGAGACCAAAACTGCACACAGTACTCCAGGTGCGGTCTCACCAGGGCCCGGTACAACTGTAGAAGGACCTCTTTGCTCCTATACTCAACTCCTCTTGTTACGAAGGCCAACATTCCATTGGCTTTCTTCACTGCCTGCTGTACCTGCATGCTTCCTTTCATTGACTGATGCACTAGGACACCCAGATCTCGTTGAACTCCCCCTCCTCCTAACTTGACACCATTCAGATAATAATCTGCCTTTCTATTCTTACTTCCAAAGTGAATAACCTCACACTTATCTACATTAAACTGCATCTGCCATGTATCCGCCCACTCACACAACCTGTCCAAGTCACCCTGCAGCCTTATTGCATCTTCCTCACAATTCACACAACCCCCCAACTTAGTATCATCTGCAAATTTGCTAATGGTACTTTTAATCCCTTCGTCTAAGTCATTAATGTATATCGTAAATAGCTGGGGTCCCAGTACCGAACCTTGCGGTACCCCACTGGTCACTGCCTGCCATTCCGAAAGGGACCCATTTATCCCCACTCTTTGCTTTCTGTCTGTCAACCAATTTTCTATCCATGTCAGTACCCTACCCCCAATACCATGTGCCCTAATTTTGCCCACTAATCTCCTATGTGGGACCTTGTCGAAGGCTTTCTGAAAGTCGAGGTACACCACATCCACTGACTCTCCCTTGTCAATTTTCCTAGTTACATCCTCAAAAAATTCCAGTAGATTTGTCAAGCATGATTTCCCCTTCGTAAATCCATGCTGACTCGGAATGATCCCGTTACTGCTATCCAAATGCTCAGCAATTTCGTCTTTTATAATTGACTCCAGCATCTTCCCCACCACTGATGTCAGACTAACTGGTCTATAATTACCCGTTTTCTCTCTCCCTCCTTTCTTAAAAAGTGGGATAACATTTGCTATCCTCCGAGACTCAGGTTCGATCCTGACTACGGGTGCTGCACTGTAAGGAGTTTGTACGTTCTCCCCGTGACCTGCGTGGGTTTACTCCGAGATCTTCGGTTTCCTCCCACACTCCAAAGACGTACAGGTATGTAGGTTAATTGGCTGGGTAAATGTAAAAATTGTCCCTAGTGGGTGTAGGATAGTGTTAATGTACGGGGATCACTGGGCGGCACAGACTTGGAGGGCCGAAAAGGCCTGTTTCTGGCTGTATATATATGATATGATATGATAAACCACAGGAACTGATCCTGAATCTATAGAACATTGAAAAATGATCTCCAATGCTTCCACTATTTCTAGAGCCACCTCCTTAAGTACTCTGGGATGCAGACCATCAGGCCCTGGGGATTTATCAGCCTTCAGTCCCATCAGTACCCAAAACCATTTCCTGCCTAATGTGGATTTCCTTCAGTTCCTCCATCACCCTAGGTTCTCCGGCCTCTAGAACATTTGGGAGATTGTGTGTATCTTCCTCAGTGAAGACAGATCCAAAGTAACGGTTTAACTCGTCTGCCATTTCTTTGTTCCCCATAATAAATTCCCCTGCTTCTGTCTTCAAGGGACCCACATTTGCCTTGACTATTTTTTTCCTCTTCACGTACCTAAAAAAACTTTTGCTATCCTCCTTTATATTATTGGCTAGTTTACCCTCGTACCTCATCTTTTCTCCCCGTATTGCCTTTTTAGTTAACTTTTGTTGCTCTTTAAAAGAGTCCCAATCCTCTGTCTTCCCACTCTTCTTTGCTATGTTATACTTCCTCTCCTTAATTTTTATGCTGTCCCTGACTTCCCTTGTCAGCCACAGGTGTCTCTTACTCCCCTTAGAGTCTTTCCACCTCTTTGGAATAAATTGATCCTGCAACCTCTGCATTATTCCCAGGAATACCTGCCATTGCTGTTCTACCGTCTTCCCTGCTAGGGCCTCCTTCCAGTCAATTTTGGCCAGCTCCCGCCTCATGCCTCTGTAATCCCCTTTGCTATACTGTAATACGGACACTTCCGATTTTCCCTTCTGCCTTTCCATTTGCAGAGTAAAACTTATCATGTTGTGATCACTGCCTCCTAATGGCTCTTTTACCTCTAGTCCCCTTATCAGATCAGGATCATTACACAACACTAAATCCAGAATTGCCTTCTCCCTGGTAGGCTCCAGTACAAGCTGTTCTAAGAATCCATCTCGAAGGCACTCTACAAACTCTCTTTCCTGGGGTCCATTTCCAACCTGATTTTCCCAGTCTACCTGCATGTTGAAATCTCCCATAACCACCGTAGCATTACATTTTTGACACGCCAATTTTATCTCCTGATTCAACTTGCACCCTATGTCGAGGCTACTGTTTGGGGGCCTATAGATAACTCCCATTAGGGTCTTTTTACCCTTACAATTTCTCATTTCTATCCATACTGATTCAACATCTCCTGATTCTATGTCACCCCTTGCAAGGGAATGAATATCATTCCTTACCATCAGAGCAACCCCACCCCCTCTGCCCACCTGTCTGTCTTTTCTATACGTTGTGTACCCCTGAATATTCAGTTCCCAGCCCTGGTCCTCTTGTAGCCATGTCTCAGTGATCCCTACAACATCATACTTGCCCATGACTAACTGAGCCTCAAGCTCATCCACTTTATTTTTTATACTACGCGCATTTAAGTACAACACTTTAACTTCTGTATTTACCTCCCCTCTCACATCGTTCACAATTGGCCCTGCCCTTAATTTCTTTTCTCCTCTAGAACTTCTGTTCCCATTCTTCCGAGAGTCTTTTGCAATATCTCCTGTATTCCCTTTTACCTCATCTTCATATTCACAATTTGTTAACCCCTCCCCCCCATCTTCCCCACCACTGATGTCAGACTAACTGGTCTATAATTACCCGTTTTCTCTCTCCCTCCTTTCTTAAAAAGTGGGATAACATTTGCTATCCTCCAATCCACAGGAACTGATCCTGAATCTATAGAACATTGAAAAATGATCTCCAATGCTTCCACTATTTCTAGAGCCACCTCCTTAAGTACCCTGGGATGCAGACCATCAGGCCCTGGGGATTTATCAGCCTTCAGTCCCATCAGTCTACCCAAAACCATTTCCTGCCTAATGTGGATGCTGCACGACCCGCTGAGTTTATGCCCTTATTAATTTTACTGTTTGTTTGCCTTCTTGTCACCTTCCCCCGAGCTAACAATGAACCATTCGAATCAGACACAAAATGCTGGAGTAACTCAGCAAGACAGGTAGCATCTCTGGAGAGAAGGATTGGGTTCCTTCTCTCCAGAGACACTGTCTGACCCGCTGAGTTACTCCAGCATTTTGTGTCTATCTTCGGTGTAAACCAGCATCTGCAGTTATTTTCCTACATGAAATGTCTTGACAAAATTTATCCTGGATATTTTTCAATTAGTCAGTCTCTACACAATGAACCATAATACATTTCCTCACAAAATGCTGGAGTAACTCAGCAGGTCAGGCAGCATCTCAGGAGAGAAGGGCTTCTCTCCTGAGATGCTGCCTGACCTGCTGAGTTACTCCAGCATTTTGTGAATAAATACCTTCGATTTGTACCAGCATCTGCAGGTATTTTCTTATAATACATTTCCTCGATCAGCATCTGCTTTGATCTGTGTTTTCACACCTCACCCTTCCATAAATCCAGTTTCCATCTCCCCTGATTCTCAGTCTGAAGAAGGGTCTCGACCCGAAACGCCACCCATTCCTTCTCTCCAGAAGATGCTGCCTGCCTGTCCCGCTGGGTTACTCCAGCATTTTGAGTGTAAATCAGCCATAGGCAGTTCCTTCCTGCACTGCAATATTGCTCCTTTAACCATTAAAATGATGCAGTGAAGAGTTTCTGCCTGACCCGCTGTGAGCAGCAATGATCACAATGAATGGCGGTGAAGGGCCAAATGGCCGCCTCCTCCTGCACCTACTTTCTATGTTACTCCAGCATTTCGCGTGTCTCTTCCATTGTTGACATTGCCTCCAGGTCGCACGATGATGACGACAAGCGGCGACCCGTGCCGCTCCGTGACGACGCAAGCGCGTCGCTTCAGCGATGACGGCATCGGCGGCAGCGTGTCGCGGGTCGATGACGGCGGCGACGGCGACGCCAACGCTGAGGATGGGCGAGGAGAACAGGGCCGGGGACCTGGTGTTCCGTCGGGGCTGCGGACAGGTAGCTGAGGCCGGGGCAACGCAACGCTGCGAGGGCCGTGTGAGGAAGCGAGGCTGCGGTGGAGGTAGTGCGAGCCCCGCCCCGAGAGCCCGGCGGCGGCGGCAGCAACTCCCTCACTCAGGCTGCAACAGCAGCAGCTCCCTCACATGCATCCCCCAACCCCGGGCGGGGCTCAGTCAGCCCCCGCTTCATCTCCCCTCCCCACGGTCCGGACCCAGGAGCAACTCACCCTCCAGCAACTCCCTCACACCTCAGCCCCCAACAACTCCCTCCCTCACACCAGGCTCAGCCCTCGCCATTCAGCCGCTCCCCACGGACCCAGCAACAGCAGCTATTATAGTCATACAGGGTGGAAACAGGCCCGTCCGTCGGCCCAACGTGCCACTCACCAGACAACAATGAATGTTCCAGCGACACTGGTCCCACCTGCCTTTGTTTGGTCCATATCCCTCCGAACCCGTCCTATCCATGTACCGGTCTAGTTGTTTCTTAAGCACCGCAACGCCCTCGCCGCGGGCCCAGCAGCAGCACCCCCCTCACACACCCCTAACCTCCGGCTCCACCAGTCATCCGCCGCCCTCTCAACCAGGGATCCCGCCAGTTGCCAGTTGCAGTTTCCCCTTTTCCCCTCCCCCCTTTTCCCCTCCCCCCTTTTCCCCTCCCCCCTTTCCCCCTCCCCCCTTTCCCCCTCTCCCCCACTCCCCCTCTCCCCCACTCCCCCTTTCCCCCTCTCCCCCACTCCCCCTTTCCTCCTCCCCCTTTCCTCCTCCCCCTTTCCCCCGCTTGCCCCTTTCCCCCGCTTGCCCCTTTCCCCCGCTTGCCCCTTTCCCCCGCTTGCCCCTTTCCCCCGCTTGCCCCTTTCCCCGCTGCTCAGCTCTCTACAACTCACCAAGTCCTTATATACACAGAACATAGCACAGCATGGGAACGGGCCTTTTTGGCCACGATGTCTGTGCTGATCATAATCATTAGAGCAAACATTATCTTGCCTGCACACAATCCACAGCCCTCCATTCCTTGCATATCCATGTGCCTACCCAAAAGCTGCTTAACTGCCACTACGATAGCAGCCTTTACCACCATCCCTGGCAGTGCATTCCAGGCATCCCACCATTCTCTGTTAAAATAAAACTTGCCCCTCTCACCTTAAAGCTGTGCACTCTAAAAAAAAAAAAGGGTTTTGACTGCCTTCCTTATCATAAGGATACATACTTTTATCAGGTCTCCCCTCAATGTCTGGTTTATTCTTTTAGAGCGACGACTCAGATATCTGGGATGACACGGCGCTGATCAAAGCCTATGACAAGGCGGTGACCTCGTTCAAAGTAAGAGTGCTGAGAACAACCTTCTCGCTCTTTTGGTTGTAAGGTTTCATCTGCAACCTCTATTCTGAATTGCAATGTGAGGAAAGGGCAGCGAATGATTCTCGTGAGTCATGGCATTAAAGATTGGACGGCATTTTGAATGAAAGACTGAAAATCTGAAATTAAAACACATTTGCTGGAAACTCTGCAGATCAGGCAGCAACAGAGTGAAGAGAAGCTGTTATTTTTTTTCAAGCTGGTGCCTGACCTGAATGTTTCCTGCATTTTAGTTTAGGTTGAAGATGTTGATAGAAACATAGAAAATAGGTGCAGGAGTAGGCCATTCGGCCCTTCGAGCCTGCACCGCCATTCAATATGATCATGGCTGATCATCCAACTCAGTATCCCGTACCTGCCTTCTCTCCATACCCCCTGATCCCTTTAGCCACAAGGGCCACATCTAACTCCCTCTTAAATATAGCCAATGAACTGGCCTCAACTACCTTCTGTGGCAGAGAATTCCACAGATTCACCACTCTGTGTGAAAAAAAAGTTCTCATCTCGGTCCTAAAAGACTTCCCCCTTATCCTTAAACTGTGACCCCTTGTTCTGGACTTCCCCAACATCGGGAACAATCTTCCTGCATCTAGCCTGTCCAACCCCATAGGAATTTTGTAAGATCCACACCACCCAATTAACTTCCTTAATTATTTTGCCCTGCTGAGTCCAGCAATTCCGACACATAGAAAGAAGTGCTGGGTTAACTCAGTGGGTCAGACAGTTTCTGGAGAAATTGGATATGTGATGTTTTGGGCTTGGACTCTTCTTCAGACTGATTCTATTCAACATCTTCCAAGGAACAAGGTCTTAATTGATAATCGGGATAGAAAAAAAAGTGCTGGATAGACTTGGCAGATCAGATAACATAAATGGAGAAGCGATCAAATGAAGTTTCGCATTAAATATTTTGAAACCTAGTTTTACTTCATGGAAATATGGAAGCTGATTTGTATGAATTAATGAACCATGTAGCAGTGAGATAGATGAATGTATGTGCATTAAATTCTCCAATTTTAAGTAACTAACCTACAAACTAACCTAACCCCTCCTCCCCCTTCCCTGTATCCCACCTGGACTTGCACCCATTTCACCCCTTTCTACTCCCCTTCCACCTATATTATTTTATTTTCACAATTCCCACTTCTATTCTTATCCCTTGCCTTTTGTCTTTTCATCTCTGGTTTTGGTCCAACCATTCGCCAATCAAAACCCCCTTCACCTGCTCCACCTATCACTCGTCAGCTCTGCCCTGCCCCTCTTTTTACAATCAGTCTGAAGAAGAGTCCAAGCCCAAAACATCACCTATCCAATTTCTCCAGAAGCTGCCTGACCCACTGAGTTAACCCAGCACTTCTTTCTATGAGTTGGAATTGCTAGACTCAGCAGGGCAAAATAATTAAGGAAGTTAATTGGGTGGTATGGATCATCTTTTATAGACAATAGACAATAGGTGCAGGAGTACGCCATTTCGCCCTTTGAGCCAGCACCGCCATTCAATGTGATCATGGCTGATCATTCTCAATCAGTACCCCGTTTCTGCCTTCTCCCCATACCCCCTGACTCCGCTATCCTTATAGCTCTATCTAGCTCTCTCTTGAATGCATTCAGAGAATTGGCCTCCACTGCCTCCTGAGGCAGAGAATTCCACAGATTCACAACTCTCTGACTGAAAAAGTTTTTCCTCATCTCTGATCTAAATGGCCTACCCCTTATTCTTAGGAATATAAAGCAGCAAGAGTTGCCCTTCGAGTCTGATCTGTTATAGGTTTGTGGCTAATCTTTTCCCTTTCTCCAGCTTCCAACTATATTCCCATGTCCCTAGGTCCTCGGTGTCAAGAAAGTTAATTATATCTTGTTTTTCATATACTCTTCAGCAATTCACCAATCTATTCATCGATAACTCTCAAGTGGAGATTTGCAATCCTTTGTGTAAAGATTTGTTCCTTGTTCTGGGGAATATACTTCTGGCACCCTTCTATCTAGCTCGTAAGAGTCTTGTTTCTAGAGATTATTTTTCATTCTACACTTACATTGTATATTCTTGGCCATTCTATTCAACATCTTCCAAGGAACAAGGTCCTAATAGATGGTCAGTCAATTTTTTAAGGCATGCCCGTAAAGAAAATAAAACAACACAGTATGTCAAGTGTGATTTGCCAAACCCTGTGTAACTATGGGAAGGTTTGTTTAAAGTCAATGGAATTAATTTTTGTAAGCAGAATACATGAGACAATTGTTGTAACATGTGGGCATTTAACTTGAGCCACTGAGGACAAATTTCCTATCACAATCGTCTCACTACACCCTCAACCCCCCCCCAACCTCTTCTCCCCCCCAACTATTCTTGTACATGAATATCTTCGCAATAATAGCTAATATGCTATTTCATAATAATTCACAATGTGCGTATGCGTAAATTATGTAATGCCCCTATTATTCACAGCTACGTCATGAATTTTCCAAGAAACCTCGGTTCAAAGAAAATGGAAAACTTTATATTAAAAACTTTTACACAGAAGATAGTGTGCTTGGAACGGGCTGCTGGGGTTGTGGTGGAAGCTGATACGCTAGTGACATTTAGGAGACTTTTGGATGGGCATTTGGATATGCATGGTATGGAGTGTATAATATTAATGCGATTGCACTGAGGCAGAAGAGGGAGAATTTCCTGTTTCCATCTGTGCTGTATTTGTTCAGGGAGTGCTTAATTTTGATAAAGTGTACAAAAAAACACTCCAGGAGAAAGGAAGCTATTTATTTCTCAGAGCTAAGAACCCCTCTCAAGCAGAGGTTTGTATTAATCAAAAAGAAAAGGAGTGTAATTGGTTATTTCCATCTTTCTGTGTCACTTCTCGGTATTTTAACAGAAAATTTGTGACGCCTGGTAAATTAAGTTTTTGGTAAAAGCTGCAATTGATCGCATTCTGGATTAGAGAGAACTTGGCATGGAACAAAAATTGTATCTTTTTGAAGACCAGGAACAGCAGATGCTGGTTTACAGAAAAGACACAGAGTGCTGGATTTAAAAATAAAAGACACGCCAGTACCTTTCATTTAAAAAAAAATGTTTGCCCCAGTACCAGCATTATTATAAATAGAATGATTTTGGCTGGAATTCAAACATTTGTCTCTCAATCTGCTGGGCACCTACTTCTTTGCCACTGTTTAAACATTGAATCGATGAGAAGTGTTTATTTGCATCAAACTAAATCTAAGAGTTACCTGTCCTTTATAAGAAATGTAAACAATATTTGTGTTAAATTGGGAAGAATGATCAGAGGCAATGTCCTGCGTGGCAGATTGAACAACTGTTGTGTGTATGAGAGCATTCAATGGCCAAATATTTGAAGAAAAATCCGATAAGGTCTGGAGGAACAGTGGACTATTGACGAGTTCTGGATTGCTGCAGCAAGTTGGCACAGACATAGCCACATGACCCATTATATTGCAGTTGAGCTTTGTTTCTGGTCTGCCTGAAGGAACAAAATAAATAGAAGTGTCATTTTTCAATGTCAATTCCACCCACGGCCCGGCCAAAATCTCAGTCATTACTTTGAATAGACCTTGTAACGGAGTATTCTTGGCCTGAGATCTGTGTCATAACTTACCAAGTGTTCTCTGACCACAGAGGTGCCTTGTGATTGGTTGCGGGCAACATTTTGGTTCTTTTTATACAAGAAGAGTGAAGCTAGTTAATTCCATATAGATGGTTTGAACATTAGGTATTGGAAATTAACTCCTCAGTACTTTTTCCAATCTGCATTTGCAGTGGTTGGTTTAAATTGAGAAAAGTACGCTAGGGGGAGATCTTGTTTGACTAAAGATAGACACAAAATGCTGGAGTATCTCAGCGGGTTAGGCTGCATCTCTGGAGAAAATGTTCAGTTAATGCCATTGTCCACATGGACTCCAGTAAGACCTTCAACAAGGTCTCATGGGAGCCTGGTCGAA
Organism: Rhinoraja longicauda; assembly: GCF_053455715.1. NCBI lineage: Eukaryota > Metazoa > Chordata > Chondrichthyes > Rajiformes > Arhynchobatidae > Rhinoraja > Rhinoraja longicauda. The sequence continues at coordinate 86,774,034 of NC_135955.1, forward strand.
TGGTGGGAACTGGGAGAAATTGATGGAAATGCAGAGAGAATAAAATGAGATTGGTGTAAATGAGTCGGCATGGTGGGTGAAAGGGAACAGAAACAGGTCCTGACTCTAGTCCCAGCTACTCTGGAGTATTTTTGATTTGATGTTCGGCTGTTTCTTTCTTCAGAATGCCCTGAAAAATGGTGAATGTGTTCAGCCTTGTACTAAGGAGAGCAGTGGAACTGGAACAAAACGAAAAAATAAGAGACACAAAAATAAGAAGAAGAGTAATGTCCATCCAGATCAGCAAGTATGTCCATCTTCAAACTGTTGCTGCTTTTTGCCAGTAACTGGCCACATTAATCTTGAGATTAATAGGTTGTGAATGCATATATGATTTTCCTCAAGAACTTGGAATTTAACATTTACAAATGCAACTCTTCCTTTCGTGTAATGTGTAAATAAAGGTTGTAGAGAAATTATTATTAAAGGTGGATAATTTCTGTTTTGTTTTTACATACAGTGGCAAGTTGGTGATGCTTGTAGTGCAGTGTGGTCAGAAGATGGCAATGTGTACTTGGCCACCATTCAGTCTATTCATGAAAAGCAAGGAACATGTGTGGTAGTGTACACTGGTTATGGAAATGAGGAGGAGCAGAATTTATCAGACCTGGTTCCAGTTGATGTATCTGAAGCGGAGAATGAGAGTGTTGAACAGGTAAGCAGCAATTGCTTTTGAGGCACATTCTATTAATGAAGATCTGTCAGTAATGTTTTAAGAGGCACACTCTCCCCTTTTTGAACCTAGAAAAATGGAACCGGCCAACAGTCAACAGATGAGAGCGATGCTGTTTCACCTAAAAATAAACCACGTCAATCAATTGAAACCAAACCGAAATCAAGAATGGATCAGTCATCCTGGAACCATCGTCTTCCTCCTCAACCACCACAAATGTCAGGACTAAACTTTGTAAGTTATGAATAAAAATACCTTGTTTAAGCATTTTTACAGTTATGTAGTCTTTGCCTTCTGCCAGTCAGCCATTCTTTTATTCATGCCTCTAATACCATAGCCTCCTATCTTGTTTAGCAGCCTCACATGTGGCACTTCATCAAAGGTCTTCCGTAAACAACATCCACTGACTTTTCTTTATCTGTCCTGCTTGTTTCTTCCTCAAAGAACTATCAGAGTTGTCAGGCAAAAATCTTAACAAAACTTTAAACCATGCTGACTTTGGCCTTTTATTGAATATTTCTTTAGAGAGAGAGAGAGAGAGAGAGAGAGAGAGAGATGAAGTAAAAGGAAATGCAAATATAAAACCATTCTTTGTAGTCTTGTAAACCATCTTTGCTTGTTTGTAAAGGTTTGGTGGATTGGTTGTACTAAAGGTTTTTCTCTCCCAGTCCCATGTTTGATGTTACATAGTTTATTTTTGTTCTCTGTAGCCTGGTGAGAAGTTTCATGGTCCACCACCTCTTCTACCTGGATGGTTGTCCACAGGTCCAGCTGGGCCTCCGGTGAGCCAGTTTTCTTTTATATAATTCCAAAAGACTAAAGACCACTTAATTTAAATTTGTGATGAAATGTCTTCAATAAGCAGTCAAATATATTGGTAACTTTCTTCTCTCCTATCCAAATCTCCCAATCCATCCAAAATTGGACAGTAATTTCATTTATGGGCATAGTTAGTTATCCTAATGCCGGCATGCATCAATGCTGACTTTGGAGAAATGTTTATATCTTTGTAAACAGGAGCCTGAACTCTGACCAATGTAGAACATTGCCTGCATTCGTTTATGTTATTTAATGTGTATTTAAAAAGATAAAATACGAGTTAACATAATTTTGGTTTTGAATCCGGAAAGCAGAAATGTTTTGGGAAATATTGAAATGTTTAATGGATTGAAATGTTCTACTTCCTAAATATAGCTAATTCCCCCTCCTCCGCCCATGGGTCCAGATACAACAGATGAGGATGATGAAGCTTTAGGAAGCATGTTGATCGCCTGGTACATGAGTGGCTATCACACTGGCTATTATTTGGTAGGTATTTGTGACCCAAGTCTTTTTTCCAAGTGCCTTTTATTGTTTCCAATTGTATCAACTGTGAAGCCAAATTTCTCGTAGAAAGTAATTGTTCATTTACATTTTAGTTTAGTTTAGAGATGCAGCATGGAAACTGGCCCTTTAGCCCACTGATTCCACGCTGACCAGCGATCACCCGTACACCTGTTCTATCCTACACATTAGGGACAATTTACCGAAGCCAATTAATCAACAAACCTGCACCTCTTTGGAATGTGGGAGGAAACATGAGCACCTGGAAAAATCCCACACCATCACAGGGAGAACGTACAAACTCCGTCCAGGCACCCATAGTCAGGATCGAACCCGGGTCTCTGTTGCTGTAAGGCAGCAACTCTACTGCTGAGCCTCCACTGCTGCCCATTCATCATTCTTTTTTATTACTTGGCATTTAGGACGGAAATGAGAAAACTTTCTTGTCCTGATCACTTAACAAATTTGAACAGTGAATTGACAAATTAGCTAAAAACCCAATCCCAAACACACAAAACTACAATTGAATCTGCCTCCTACATCATTTCAGCCTGTGCGTTCCAGCTGCAGATCACAGCACAGCAATGTTTAAAAAACTTTTTGTTGTTGTATTTTTTGTTCCTTTGCCAATCATTGCTAATTCCCATGTTGCATCTGATCTGTAACTTCATTCTATTTCCACGCTTTGTTTTTCCTACACCTTTTGAAATAAAAGTCCAATCAATAATCTATATCAAGAAGTGTAATCATTTTCTTGCGTCCATCCACCAAAGTCATCGATCCTTCCTTTGGTAAGCACAATAATATAAATTTGCTCACTGAAAAGGAAAAGTCGTTATCTCCTGTTGTCTCTGGGGAAATTGCTGTCCTCTACTCCAGTAAGTAGTGGTTCCCTGTAGCTGTCCGTAAATTCATTCTTGATTTCACCGACTTCCTTTCCACCCACAGATTCTGCACGATGTGCTAAATTTGTTCAGCCGATTGTTTGTCGCTGCAGATTCCACTGTCTAATTTCTTGTCTCCAATTCATTATCCATGTCGCCAATAGCTTTTTTCCCCATTAATAATAATAATAATAATCCATTTATTTTATATAGCGCCTTATCGCATGCTCAAAGCGCTTTACAAAAACAATTAACATAGAAACAAACAGACAAACTATCCTGACGGAAAAGCGGCCAATACACAACGCCAGCGTCCTCTCACGTCAGGGTCCGGCAGTAGACATTAAAAAGCACAAGACACACAGATATAATTTTTTACACAAAACAGCCATCACAGTGATTGCTCTAGGCGTACCCTCACTGTGATGGAAGGCAAAGTCTTATCTCCTCCTCATTCTTCTCCCGTGGTGCCACGAGGTGATCGAGGCTCCCAACTTTTTGAAGCCCCCACCGGGCGATGGAAAGTCCCAGGGCCGAGCGGAGCGAGCAGGCCGATGAAAGTCCTGAGCCCCCACCGGGCGATGGAAAGTCCCAGGGCCGAGCCGAGCGAGCAGGCCGATGAAAGTCCTGAGCCCCCACCGGGCGATGGAAAGTCCCAGGGCCGAGCCGAGCAGGCCGATGAAAGTCTTGAGCCCCCACCGGGCGATGGAAAGTGCTGCGGCCGAGCCACGCAGGGCGATGAAGGGCCTGCGGGCGGGTCGATCGTACCTCGCGCTCCGGTGCGGTCGAAGCTGCTACGGCTGGAGCTCCCAAAAGCCAGTCGCCAGCCAGGGACCTGCGAACTCCCGATGTTGCGGTCTGCAGGGCCCACGGCCGAAGCCTCCGAGATGGTAAGTCCAGGCCCTGCGACCGGAGTCTTCAAGGTCGATCCCAGCTGGAGGCCGCCGACTCCATGATGTTAGGCCGTAGCGCGAACGGAGATACGACACGGTACAGGTCGCATCTCCGTTGAGGAGGAGATTTGAAAAAAGGTTTCCCCCAACCCCCCCACCACCCCCCCACATACACAGAATTAAAAATAAAACAAAACGTACATTTAACAACGACAATGACAAAAAAACAAAAAAAAACAGAGAGACTGCCGGTGAGCCGCAGCTGCAGAACGCAGCCACGCCCCCATTGGCTTCAACCTTGCTGTCTAGCTTATTATATGACACTTTATGAAATATCTTTGTGTAATCCCTATGCACATATCAAATGCACATCTTTGTGATCATTCTTATCCCATTTTATAAAACAAAAACTTGGGTGCTTTAATTAAACATTTGTGTTTTTTGTAGAGCTGCCGGTTTATGTGCATTGTCCAAGTGTTAATTTTGTCATCTTTATTGTTACTAAAAGCTTATTCATTCGAGGCGTAAGGCGATTTTTGCCTCGTAATTGCCTGTTTTTTTAAATTGTGGATCACACCGGGACTGCGCTTATTTGTACATTTTCTCTTGTATTGATAACTAATGCACACTGTCTAAATTCACATGCTGTGAATGATCCTGTAAATAAAGTGGCGATTTTATCCAATAAATGCGGCCTCACCAACATATGAAAACTGAGTTACACTGAAGCAGTAGAGGCACAACTGCTCCTAATTATTATAATTACGATTGTAGTCAGTAATGAGTCATAGCTCCATTTAACAATTGGAATTGTGACTCCGCTGTTTCAATGTAACCCGTGGATTTTTATTTTGGAGTCATAGACTGATACATTGTGGAAACAGGCTCTTCGGCCCAACTTTCCCATACCGGCCAACATGTCTCAGCTGCCCGTGTTTGGCCTATATCCCTCCAAGCCTGTCCTCTCCATGTACCTGTCTAACTGTTTCTTGAACTTTGGGATAGTCCCAGCTTCAACTACTTCCTCCGGCAGTTTGTTTCATACTTCCACCATCCTTTGTATGAAAAAGTTCCCCATAGATTCTGATTAAATCTTTTCCCCTTCACCTTAAACCTATGTCCTCTTGTCCTCGATTCCCATACTCTGGGCAAGAGACTCTGTGCATCTACCCGATCTATTCCTCTCAGGATTTTATACACTTCTATAAGATCATCCTCCAGTGCTCCAAGGAATAGAGTCCCAGCTTACTCAACCTTTCCCTATAGCTCACGCCCTCTAGTCCTGGCAACATCCTTGTAAATCTTCTCTGTACCCTTTCAGGCTTGACATCATCTTTCCTATAACATGGTGCCCAGAACTGAATACAATAAATGCGGCCTCACCAACATCTTATGCAACTGCAACATGACCTCCCATTTTGATGTGGTAACTTATATTTAAGGCAGAATCTGGGTTACTGGATTGGACTTGTGAAAGAGATGAGATCTTTGTGGAATTAAAGGCAAATTTAATTAGGAAACTAACTGAGCAATGGGTAAGAGAGCAGGTACACAAATTGGCAGAACATGACTGGAGGATCCATATTGAGTTTTGAATTATTCATTCTATTAGATTAATAGGGTGATGGAATAGAGAGCCATGCAACCTCCACCAGTGAAGCAAAGATAACAATTTGATTTCTGTGTATTATATTTTGTTTTCAATAGATTAGTCAGATTTTTTACCATCTTGAGTTGCACCACCCTCATTCTCTTCCAGGTTGCAAACAATCCTACCCCGGAAGTAAAGAACGTCATTCCTTATCTAAATCTTCCCTGATTCATAAATGTAACTAATTCACCGTATTGTAGTATGATGTGACTTTTTAAAAAAAATCTTAATTTGGGAAAAGATTATCCTATCATTGCCATTCACTGTTTTCTTTCATTCTTCTTTAGGGCCTCAAGCAAGGGCGAATGGAAGCAGGCATGGGAAAGAGTCCTCGACCTTAGTTTCTTAAAGTGTGAGCTTTGTGTTTTTATCACTGGTAGAATTTTACAAGTAACCGCAAGTTCTCGTATTTAGCTGGTGATTAAATATTTTTTTAGACTGAGTGGTGCGTAACACCATTTTTTTCTAAATGTGGAGGGAATGGAACCATATCTGATCTGACTCCCATTCCAACACCCACAGCACACATTGCTTTTGAATCGAGTAGTAAGAAAAGTAGCAAGAACCCTGAATGACAGCTTTTCCTCCAAATATTCCAGGGGGTTTGAAGCTAATTGTATTTCCAATTACTACAGCAATTCTGCAATTTTAATATTGTTAGATTTTCTAAATGTAGTCATACAATTATTTGCACTAAGGGTTCCACTTGGCTAAAGGCATAAATACAGAACTGCTATGTTCACCAAGCTGAGTTCCAATTGTGGTGTCTGGGGTTGAGATTTATGGCTGAGGATGTCATTTTAGATAAAGATCGTACAGAGCACACAATGTGTCCTAAGGGCAAGGATGTTAAAGTTTAGTTTAGAGATACAGCGCGGAAACAGGTCCTTCGGCCCACTGAGTCCACAACGACCAGCGATTGATCCCTGCACACCAACACCATCCTACACAATTTTCACAGAAGTCAATTAACCTACAAACCTGCCTTTGGAGTGAGAGGTAACCGGAGCACCCGGAAAAACCTCGCTCGGAGAACGTACAAACTCCGTACAGAGAGCACCCATACTCGGGATCGAACCTGGGTCTCTGGCACTGTAAGGCAGCAACTCTATCGCCGCGCCACAGTGCTGCCCATAGAGAATTCTAGTTAATTTTTTTAGGAAGCTTTATATATACTGGTCCTTTTATGTAGCTGCTGTTGGAAACAGAATTATGACAGAACACTCAATTTGGTGTGGCAAAAACATTGAGTTGCTCAACACGCCATACTTTCCATGATGTATGGTTTAATAGAATAGTTGGACGTCAGGAATGTCCAGGAGCCAACAGCTAGTTTATGGATCCTGGGTTACCCATACATAGGTTTCCCTAAAGAAAATCTCATTTTGGCAGTGTTTAGAGATGTGATCAATTTCCCTCCTGGGATAAATAAAGTTCTATCGTATCGTGATAAACCAATGTTAACATGCTGATAATTTTTGGCTGATGCCTTTGAATTGAATTCTACAAATATCCATCATACCGTGCTTCTATCTCCTAATTTAGGAATAATTAACATCCCTTTTTTCCTCTCAACAGGTAAATATTTCTCTCCTAAGGAGAGGAGTGGAACGGTTTTGCCATGGATTATGCCCAAAGTATCCAAATGAATAAGCCATTAGTACATGTTAATCATCCCTTGGGTTTAGTATGTACTTTTGTATTGAATAATGAATAAAAACAACGTTTCCAATTACTTGTTTGTTGTTACAAAGGAACCTGTCTGCACTATTTCTTTTTTTTTTATACACTCTGAGAAAAGAAATCCTGAAATTTCAAGTTTTCTTGCAATTGCAACATGCTTTTTGACCAAATGTATTATATCATGAAATGATTGACTATAGCTATCTTAGTTTTCTACCTATCTCCAGATTTCATGGAGTGTGCAAAAGACTGCTGGTCGAAGGAAGAGAAATCCCTTCTATTCCCTGTACTTGATTAAAGATTATTTCTTTGTTATAACAATGCTTCTTGGCAATAAATCTTATACCGTTGGAAAGCCTGTTTATTTCCCTTTTAAATGGTGCAACATTTGTAAGGAACATGCATTTGTGGGATGAGCAGCAGAGCTGAGTATATGGGTTGCGCCCATGAAAAATTTGCCAAATCTTCTCTGCCAATGCCAAACAGCTTATTCTGCTGTTGCTATTGACTCTTGTTTTGAGCTTCTGGTACCCCCAGGTGCTGACAATCAGGTGCCTGATTGGCACCTGATTGGCAGCATCTGTGAGCATGGGCCCCGCTACAGTGGTCAGTAGGTGTCTGCTCCAAGAATCGGCATGCCACGTTTGTCTGATCTGGATAGGGCCCATGCGATAGGGCAACTTCAAGCTGGTGTTCCGCAAAACCAAGTTGCGGCATTATTTGGAGTGAGCCCTAGTACCATCTCCAAAGTGAAGGCCAAGTTCCATATAATGGGGGTATAAGAAAATAACTGCAGATGCTGGTACAAATCGATTTATTCACAAAATGCTGGAGTAACTCAGCAGGTCAGGCAGCATCTCGGGAGAGAAGGAATGGGTGACGTTTCGGGTCGAGACCCTTCTTCAGACTGATGTCGGGGGAATGTCAGAGACAGGCCGCGAAGTGGGCGTACCAAGAAGACGACACCCGAAGAAGACCGTTTCCTCACCCTGTCAGCACTTAGGAACCGTAGGCTGTCTTCTACAGATTTGCAGTCAAGGTTTGCAGGACGATACGGCCGACGGCTCTCTGCCCAGACAATTCGGAACAGACTGCACGCAGCCGATCTCCGGTCTCATAGGGCTGCCAGGAGGCCTGCCATGACTGCCCTTCACCGTCAGGCCCGTTTGCGCTGGTGTCGGCAACACGTGCACTGGAACCTGAACATGTGGAGGAACGTTATGTTCAGCGATGAGTCCAGATTCTGCCTACGGCAGTTGGATCATAGGGTCAAAGTGTGGAGAAGACGCGGAGAACGCTATGCTGATTGCTGCACCGATAGAGTAACATCTTTTGGTGGAGGCAGTGTGATGGTGTGGGGCGGCATCTCCCTCACTGGAAAAACGAGGCTTGTCATCATTGGAGGCAATCTCAATGCAGAGAGATATCGAGATGAGATTCTGCAACCAGTGGCAATCCCATATCTCCACAGTCTGGGACCGAACTCTTTCCTCCAAGATGACAATGCTCGCCCCCACAGAGCAGGGTTTCTCAGAGACTACCTCCAGAATTTGGGAGTGGAGAGGATGGAATGGCCTGCCAGCAGTCCTGACCTCAACCCCATTGAACACTTGTGGGATCAGCTTGGGCGTGCTGTTTGTGCCAGAGTGACCAACACAACCACGTTGGCTGACTTGCGACAAATGCTGGTTGAAGAATGGGATGCCATCCCACAACAGTGTGTGACTAGGCTGGTGACCAGCATGAGGAGGAGGTGCCAGGCTGTTGTGGCTGTGTATGGTTCTTCCACACGCTACTGAGGCGCCTGTTTATTAAATGAATAAATTGTTAAATTGCCAATATGTCTTGTTTCTTCAGACTTCAATCATCCAATCCACCAAACAACACCGAACAAGAGTCAATGGCAGAATAAGCTGTTTGGCATTGGCAGAGAAGATTTGGCAGATTTTTCATGGGCGCAACCCACATACTCAGCTCTGCTGCTCATCCCACAAATGCATGCTCCTTACAAATGTGGCACCATTTAAAAGGGAAATAAACAGGCTTTCCAACGGTATACGATTTATTGCCAAGAAGCATTGTTACAACAAAGAAATAATCTACCAAACACAAATTTCCTTACTTTTTGTGCTATGTTTATCTCTCCCTCCTAACCCCATTCTTAAATGTTACCTGCTATTGAAATAATCCAGAAGCTTGTTAATACTTTCAAAATCTCACATAATTCCTGTTCTGGACAATTTTTTAGGATGTTTGTAACTGAACATAGTTTTTTTTTAAATCATCTCTGTAATGAGGCCCTAGTTACACTCAAAGCTTTTTTGGGCAGCCCATGTTTGCATGGAGAAACTAGGAACTGCAGATGCTGGTTTATAACAAAAAAGTGCGAGCATAAGTGAGTGGGTCAGGCAGCAACTCTGGAGGACATGGAGTCATACAGTGATATAGTATGGAAACAGTCCCTTCGGCCAAACATGTCTCAGCTACACTAGTCCCACCTGCCTGCATTTGGTCCATATCCCTCCAAACCTATCCTATCCATGTACCTGTCTAACTGTTTCTTAAATGTTGGGATCGTCCACATGGATATGTGAAACTTCAGATCGGGATCTTTCTCCAGATTGATGCCTGAATCTAGACTCCCAAAATCGACATTTTAATTGGAGCTCTGAGATAGGAACATTTTTGGGGTTATGTTCCAAGAATCCTTGAGAAATATAACGTCCCGACTGACTCTTGAAAATATCTGCCCGTGCTACTCAAAGTGAAGAAGGGAGAATTTCAAGGCCCTGAAGCGGGAAGACTCAAGAGCTCTTTGTAAGTGCCAGAAGGAGCAGATCACCTTGCAAGCTACTCAATTGCCTGCCTGTTCTTCACCACCTGCTTCACTTGAAGAAACTGCTATTCCCACATTAGCTTCATTAGCCATCCCAGAATTCACAACCAGAGTAGTAGTAAGTCATGTGTTCATGTATAGGAAGGAACTGCAGATGCTGATTTAAAACGAAGATAGACGCAAAATGCTGGAGTAACTCAGCAGGACAGGCAGCATCTCTGGAGAGAAGGAATGGGTGATGTGCCGGGTCGAGACCCTTCTTCAGTAGTAAGTCATCCTCAGTATCAAGTGACAGTTTAAGATGACTTTTTAAGAAAGGAGGGAGAGAGAAAACAGGAAATTATTGACCAGTTAGTCACATCACTGGAGGAAGATGCTGGAGTCAATTATAAAAGACGAAATTGCGGAGCATTTGGATAGCAGTTGTAAGATTTGAGAAGTTTTCCCTCATTCTGCAATCAACACCAAACCCAAAGAGCTGCAGTTTGGACATTTTAAACGGGAGACTGGGGCTGATAGCGGAGAAAGGCTGCGGTCAGTTTACCAAGGGATGTCACAATCCGTGGGTCCTAAGATGGCCGCGGGACCTCGTGACCAGCCACAAAAGCAAAAACCTTACAGCCCAGTCTCTAGGTTTCTATATTGGCCATGCAGAAACCTGCGAAGCCAGGTCGAAGTCCAGACACTGGGGCGCTGACATCAGCATACTCACAATGCCCCAAGCCGACCTACACAGTTAATCTCGTTAAGGGGGCACAATAGCCCATAGAAAACTACCTGGTAGGTGATGGGAAACCAGTTAAACCCATCACCTCTCAACGAAATACCAATTAACATACCGTCTGGCCATCACCGGTACCCCCGGACATAACGCAGATCAAAGAGAAATCTCAAATACCCATCTTTGAAACAAAGAGATCCCGAGATCTGGCGGGAGATAGGACGGGTCAGAATTAGTATAACTGGCCACGATTTTTGGGTTTTAAACTGACGAAAACCATACTGCAAGGAACGCAACCCAGGAGGGAGAAGAACTGATGCAAGACAGAAGTCAGAGGACGCAACAAACGGCACGGAGAACGGAGACTCACCGAGAAGAACGGAAGGAAGAAACTCACGGAACAAGCACGACCCTCACGGAGAACAGCGGAGAAGCAGCACGAACAGCCAGTAACCCCAGTAATAGCCCCATGGTGAGCATGTACCCCGATCCTGCACATCCTGGACATAGTTTAGTGTAGAGGGGAGGGTGGTTTAATTAACGTGGGTGTATAAGTAAATATGTGTTGGCCAATTTTGCGATGTGTCGTACGTTCCCCATCTTACAGTCATGTATATGTAGAACTGTACGTTTTAGAATTCGGAGTCAAAGGTATTCATGTATATGTCCTGTAGAACTGTACGTTTTATGATTCATAGTCAAAAGTATTCGTGTAAGTGTGCATACGTCTAGTAAAACTGTGTCTAAGTATTCGTGTAGTTATGCATATGTCTAATAGAACTGTGTATAAGTATTCATGGACAATAGTCCCAAGTGCTCAATAAAAGCCTTTTCCATTTAAACCCTGGTCTTCAAATCTGGTCTGGTTGAGTTTTTTTCTGCACTATCAACGCTCCTGCATCTAAGTCCAGTGTCTAGAACCGTAGGGGGTGAGTGGGTCGAACCACTCACGGGGAACCAGTGTGCGCGGCCTGGTCAAGGGATCAGAGCAAGGCACGGGGACCTTAGGTCGGGCGAAAACTCGGCGCAGAAAACTCCTTACACAGTGACAGGATTGTTCCGAGTCAGCATAGATTTACGAAGGTGAAATAATGCTTGACTAATTTTCTGGAATTTTTTGAGGATGAAAATTGACGGGAGAGCCGGTGGATGTGGTGTACCTTGACTTTCAGAACGCCTTCGACAAGGTCCCACATAGGAGATTAGTGGGCAAAATTAGGGCACATGGTATTGGGGGTAGGGTACTGACATGGATAGAAAATTGGTTGGAAGACAGAAAGCAAAGAGTGGGGATAAATGGGTCCCTTTCAGAATGGCAGGCAGTGACTAGTGGGGCACCGCAAGGCTCGGTGCTGGGACCGCAGCTATTTACAATATACATTAATGACTTGGATGAAGGGATTAAAAGTACCATTAGCAAATTTGCAGATGATACAAAGCTGGGTGGTAGTGTGAACTGTGAGGAAGATGTTATGAGGTTGCAGGGTGACTTGGACAGGTTGTGTAAGTGGATGGATGCATGGCAGATGCAGTTTAATGTGGATAAATGTGAGGTTATCTACTTTGGTGGTAAGAATAGGAAGGCAGATTATTATCTGAATGGTGTCAAGTTAAGAAAAGGGGACGTACAACAAGATCTGGGTGTCCTAGTGCATCAGTCACTGAAAGGAAGCATGCAGGTACAGCAGGCAGTGAAGAAAGCCAATGGAATGTTGGCCTTCATAACAAGAGGAGTTGAGTAAAGAGGTCCTTCTGCAGTTGTACAGGGCCCTAGTGAGACCACACCTAGAGTACTGTGTGCAGTTTTGGTCTCCAAATTTGAGGAAGGATATTCTTGCTATTGAGGGTGTGCAGTGTAGGTTTACTAGGTTAATTCCCGGAATGGCGGGACTGTCATATGTTGAAAGACTGGAGCGACTAGGCTTGTATACACTGGAATTTAGAAGGATGAGAGGGGATCTTATCGAAACATATAAGATTATTAAGGGGTTGGACACGTTAGAGGCAGGAAACATGTTCCCAATGTTGGGGGAGTCCAGAACCAGGGGCCACAGTTTAAGAATAAGGGGTAGGCCATTAACGGAGATAAGGAAAAACTTTTTCAGTTTGAGAGTTGTAAATCTGTGCAATTCTCTGCCTCAGAAGGCAGTGGAGGCTAATTCTCTGAATGCATTCAAGAGAGAGCTAGATAGAGCTCTTGAGGATAGTGGAGTCAGGGGGTATGGAGAGAAGGTAGGAACGGGGTACTGATTGAGAATGATCAGCCATGATCACATTGAATGGTGGTGCTGGCTTGAAGGGCCGAATGACCTACTCCTGCACCTATTGTCTATTGTCTATTGTCTATTGAGTTTATGAAAATCATAAATGTAAAGTATGGCTGTTTTTTTGCTTATCATACTAAATGTAGTGTAAGAAAATAACTGCAGATGCTGGTACAAATCGAAGGTATTTATTCACAAAATGCTGGAGTAACTCAGCAGGTCAGGCAGCATCTCAGGAGAGAAGGAATGGGTGACGTTTCGGGTCGAGACCCTTCTTCAGACTGAATGTAGTAATGTTTAATCTTTTAAAGTAATATTATTTGTTTAGAATCATTTCTAAAATCTGTCTCAATAAGAACTGCAATAACACTTCCTCCGCTGACAGATTTAATTGTAAATAATGGTGGATAATTAATGAGCAGGTACCATTGGAAAAAATAATCAGAAATGGGTTTGGTTTCCATCTCAACCACCAGTTTAATATTCACTGTTTCCACCACTCTCACAGTGGCTTGATTGTGTTTCAAACTGCATTCCAGACAGTTGCCTATATTGTTCTGATGGCAACTCCAAGACTTGTAATCTCTGCAACGAAGAAGGACAAATGTAAAAGCTATATGGGGAAAAAAACCACCACCTGCAGGTTTTGCTCGAAGTTATTCACCATTGCGATCGGGTGCAAAATGTCCATAATGGGGTTGAGGTGAATCATGCAGTTCCCCTCGTTTGTAGAAGGACTTAAGAAACCTGATAACAGAGGGAAATGAACTGATTCTGGTGTTTCTATGTTCAATAAATATTTGCCAGTGATGTGCACATTCTATAAATCAATGAAAAAGATTTGAGAGTGCATGTACATGGATTATTGAAATACCATGGAAAGATGATTTGATAGTCACAGAGCCTTGGATTATTGGCCTTTTCATATAGAACATGTGATCGTTTGGTTCGCCTGTACAAAGGTCTGGGTTGGACCACTCCAGGAGTATTGTGAGAGTTTTGGCCACACACCTTTTCAAGGTAGGAACACATCAGCCTTCGGGAAACAACAATGTAAATTTACCGACAATAATCTCTCTTCAAGGGTTACATTAAAGGGTGACTAGAAAAAAACCAGCAGGGAATCCCCTGCTAGGGTTTATTGTTGACTTAAAGCTTCAAAGATGGTGAGAGAAAGTAAGCTGCAGTACCTGCACAACAATCATACCAAAAGAGAATGGGCATCAATCTGAAAAATAAGCCTGACATTTATGCTTAAAAAGAATATATTACAGATCTTAAAAACCTGAAAATAAACCCCCCAAAATACTGGAGATACTCAGCAGGCCAGAGGGAGAGAGGCATGGAGTTAACATTTCAAGCTGATGACCTTGCATTGGAAGTGGAATTCTGATGAAAGTTCATCGACATGAGACAATAACTTAATTTCTATGTCAGCCATTAGATATATTTTCCCTATTTAAACAAATTAAACAAATTTCACAAATAATGTAAATCTATCAGGCTTCTGAGTGGTCCTTCCATAAGCTGGGGCTTGATTCTCCAACCTATCTCATTGCGGACTTTAGACTGTCTCTGGAACTGTTACACTACAATGCTGACATGTTTATTCTGCACTCTGTATCTTTCCCTTTGCTCATATCTATTGTACTTGAGTATGGCGAGTCCGAAACTTGTTGGTTGTAGAATAAGTTTATTGCAGCCGCAATATTCGAATACAGAGTTAAACAACAAGGTAAAGGACAACCATCACAAACTTACTGTCTTCCTTGAAGACTTCGCCGAACTGGCTAAATCGGGCGCCAAACGCGCACATGACATCGCTGGCCAATCAGCGATGTCGCTCCCTGGACCAATCCCCATGGTCGCGTTCCCACGTGACCTCGCTGGCCAATCCGAGGGTTCGACGACCTGGACCATTCTCTATGGTCGCTACATGAGTTTGATTTGGTTGTATTATGTACAGTGCCATATCCATCAGATATCTGATTTGATTGGATAGCATGCAAAACTAAGCATTTCACTGTACCTCAGCACATGTGACTATAATAAACCTAAATAGTATCTCTTGTATCAGACATTGAAACAACCCTCTTGACAAGTGAGGCTACAGGACCCACTTCAGTATACTTCATTGTCACGTATACCGAGTTACAGAGAAAAGCTTCTTGTTACGTTCCAACCAGTCAGTGGAAGGACTATACATGATTACAATCGCACCGTCCAGAGTGATAAAGGGAATCATTGTTAAAGTAAGAAATGCTGCTGTTGGAGTAGAGGTTGAAAAGAGTGGAGCGATTGTAAAGAGTGATTGCAGATCAACTTCTGGGACCAGCACACAGAGAGTCGTCTGGCTTGGGAACCACACCTTACTGGCTGTTGCAATGTTTTGCAATGCATGGACTGGTGTTCAATGCTGCTGAGGGATGCATCAAACGTTGACATTGGGTGGTACAGTGGTGCAACTGGTAGAATTGTTACCTCAGCGCCAAAAACCCGTTAGATCTTCCCTCAGTACTATCTGTGTGGAGTTTGTATGTTCTCTTTGCAATTGCATGGATCTCATTGGATGCTGCTATTTCCTCTCACATCCCAAAGACACGCGGGTTGGTAAGTTAATTGGCCGCAGTGGATTGCCCCCAGTGTGTAGGGAATGGTTAAGAAAGTGGGGTAACATAGTATGAACGGGTGATCGCTGGTCGGCGTGGATGAAGGTCCTGTGTCCATGCTGTATCTCTAGTCTAAATTCTGGTGACATGTGAGGTGATAGGACTCCTGCCATCTAGAAGGAAAAAGAGTAACGTCCAGGTTCAGTAGCAGCTTCTTCCCTACAACCATCAGGTGATTAAACGCTATAACCTCCAAATATCCTCTGAACTACATAGATTTGGGTTATTTTTTTTGTCTTTGCACTATTATTGTTTGTTTTTTATATAGATAGTGAACTTTGTGTAGGAACGAACTGCAGATGCTGAATCAAAGATAAACGCATCGAAGATAGACACAAAATGCTGGACAGCGGGTCAGGCAGCACCTCTGGAGAAAAAGGAATGGGTGACATTTCGGGTCGAGACAATTCTTCAGACTCTTGAGTCTCGACCCGAAACGTCACCCATTCCTTCTCTCCAGAGAAGCTCAGAAACTCAGCCTGTACCGCTGAGTTACTCCAGCATTTTGTGTCCATCTTTGATACTGAACTTTTCTTGTGTCATTATGGGTTTTGCAGAGTACAATGTTTACATATCCGCTGTGCTGCTGCAGGTAAAAGTTTAATTGTTCCGTTTCGGGAAATTTGACATTATTTGGCAATATATAATGACAATGACAATGTTCACATATCTATCTGTTGTGCTGCTGCAAGTAAGAGTTTATTTGTTCTGTTTTTTGTAAATATGTCAATATTTGAATATATATATATATATGACAATAATAACTCTTGACTCTCACGGTCTGTGGCAATGTTTTGCAATGCGGGAGGTGCTCTTTTTGACAATAATCACTCTCAATAGACAATAGGTGCAGGAGTGGGCCATTCGGCCCTTCGAACCAGCACCACCATTCAATGTGATCATGGCCGATCATTCTCAATCAGTACCCCGTTCCTGCCTTCTCCCCATACCCGCTGACTCCGCTATCCTTGAGCTCTATCTAGCTCTCTCTTGAATTGGCCTCCACTGCCTTCTGAGGCAGAGAATTCCACAGATTTACAACTCTCTGACTGAAAACGTTTTTCCTCATCTTCTTTCTAAATGGCCTACCCCTTATTCTTAAACTGTGGCCCCTGACTCTCACAATATGTTTTACAATTGGGGAGGTGCTCCATGTGACAATAATGACCAAAGATAATGACTCTGTGGACGCAGTCGGGAGACCCGGATGGTGGTTTGCCTCCCTGGTGCCGGTGTCCGGGATGTGTCTGAGCGTGTCCAGGATATCCTGAAAGGGGAGGGAGAGGAGCCAGAGGTCGTGGTACATATAGGTACCAACAATATAGGTAGGATAAGGGAAGAGGTCCTGAAAGGAGAATTTAGGGGGCTAGGAAGAGAGTTAAAAAAAGGACTAGGTAGAGGATTGAAGTGCAGGACCTCTAAGGTTGTAATCTCTGGATTACTTCCTGTGCCACGAGCTAGTGAGTATAGAAATAGGAGGATAGAGCAGTTTCATGTGTGGCTCAGGAGTTGGAGCAGGGGGGAGGGATTCGTTTTTCTGGATAATTGGGCCTGTTTCTGGGAAAGGTGGGAACTGTATAGTCCGGACTGTCTCCACCTTAACCAGAGGGGGACCAATATCCTGGCGGGGAGGTTTGCCAGCACTGTTGGGGAGGGTTTAAACTAATTTGGCAGGGGGTTGGGATACAGCATGGAGCTAGTATAGGGGGTGAGGAGAAGGAAAATATAGAGGAAAAAAATGGTCAGATTGGGAGGCAGAACAAGAATGCCCCAGCACAATGGGGTAGGGCAAGTCTGAACGGCATTTATTTTAATGCAAGGAGTATTGGAAGCAAGGGGGATGAATTGAAGGTGTTACTGAACACATGGGAGTACGACATTGTTGCCATTACGGAAACATGGTTGAAGGAAGGGCAGGACTGGCAGCTCAATATTCCAGGATATAGAATCTTCAGGAGAGACAGAGAGCAGGGAAAAAGGGGAGGGGGTGTTGCAGTATTAATCAAAGAATCTATTTCTGCTGTAAGAAGGGATGACAAATTAGCGGGTTCCTCAAATGAGGCTATTTGGGTGGAATTGAGAAATAGAAAAGGGGCATACACCTTACTGGGTGTATACTACAGACCCCCAAACAGTCAGAGGGAAATAGAAGAACATATTTGTAGGTAAATCTCGGGGAGGGTGTGAAAACAACAGGGTAGTAATAGTAGGGGATTTCAACTTCCCGAATATTGATTGGGATAGCCAAAGTGTCAAGGGCCCTGAGGGTGCAGAGTTCCTAAGGGTCATCCAGGAGGGCTTTTTGAGCCAATATGTTGAAAGTCCAACAAGGGAGGGGGCGGTATTGGACTTAATCTTGGGAAATGAGGCCGGACAGGTGGCTGAAGTGTCAGTGGCAGAGCATTTTGGTGACAGTGATCACAATTCAGTGATATTTAAGGTGGTAATGGAAAAGGATAAAGAGGGACCAGAGGAAAGAGGAAAATTTCTAAATTGGGGCAAGGCCGATTTTAATCTGAAAAGGCAGAAGTTGGCCCTGGTGGACTGGGTTCAGCTTCTCGTGGGGAGGACCGCATCAGAACAGTGGGAGTCATTCAAAGAAATAATTGAAAAAGTACAGAGGAAGCATGTTCCCCTAAAGTTTAAGGGTGGGACAAACAAGTCCAAAGAACCTTGGATGTCGAACGATATAGTAGGATTGATTCGAAAAAAAAGGGGGGCTTTTGGAAGGCATAAAGAACTTAAGGCATTAGAGGAATACAGAAGGTGTAGGGCGGTTCTTAAAAAAGAAATTAGGAGAGCAAAAAGGGGCCATGAGATAGCACTAGCGGGCAAAATAAAAGAAAATCCCAAAGTGTTCTATAAGTATATCAAGGGTAAGAGAATAACGAGGGAAAGAGTGGGGCCCATCAGGGACCATAGTGGAAAGCTGTGTGTGGAGCCAGAGGATGTAGGAGATGTTTTAAATGATTTTTTTGCATCTGTTTTTACGAGGGAGGAGGGCGATGTGGACTTAGAAATGGAGCAGGAGGGTTGTGATGTTCTTGAGCATATTGCTATTGACAGGGAGGCGGTGCTGGAGGCTCTGGCAGGCTTAAAAGTGGATAAGTCTCCGGGCCCTGACGAGATGTATCCCAGGATGCTGAGAGAGGCAAGGGAGGAGATTGCGGGGGCTCTGGCACAAATTTTCAGAGCCTCTCTTGCAACAGGGGACGTACCGGAGGACTGGAGGATAGCTAATGTGGTGCCATTATTTTAAAAGGGCAGTAGGGATAAACCTGGGAACTACAGGCCGGTGAGTCTGACATCGGTGGTGGGGAAGCTGCTAGAAAAGATTCTGAGGGACAGAATCAGTCTTCACTTGGAGGATCGAGGGTTAATTAAGGATAGTCAACATGGCTTTGTTAATGGAAGGTCGTGTCTGACTAACTTGATTGAATTTTTTGAAGGGGTGACCAAGGAGGTAGATGGGGGTAGTGCAGTGGATGTGGTATACATGGATTTCAGTAAGGCTTTTGACAAGGTCCCACACAGGAGACTAGTCAAGAAGGTAAGAGCCCATGGGATCCAGGGCACCTTGGCAAAATGGATAAAAAACTGGCTTAGTGATAGAAGGCAGAGGGTGATGGTAGAAGGTTGCTTCTGTGACTGGAGGCCGGTGTCCAGTGGGGTGCCGTTGGGTCCCTTACTGTTTGTAATCTACATAAATGATCTGGATGTCAACGTACAGGGCATGATCAGCAAGTTTGCAGATGACACAAAGTTAGGGGGGGTGGTGAATAGCGAGGAAGGGATCTGCAAGCTGCAGGAAGATATAGATGAGATGGTCAGATGGGCGGAGCAGTGGCAGATGGAATTTAATCCTGAAAAGTGCGAGGTGATGCACTTTGGCAGGAATAACTTGGAGAGGGAGTACACCATGAATGGAAGGACCCTAGGGAAGACAGGGGTACAGAGGGACCTTGGAGTGCAGGTACACAAGTCCTTGAAGGCAGCAGCACAGGTGGACAGGGTAGTCAAAAAGGCATATGGGGTACTGGCCTTCATTAGCCGGGGCATTGAATATAAAAGTAGGGGGGTAATGATGGAATTGTACAGAACACTGGTGAGGCCACAGCTGGAGTATTGTGTACAGTTCTGGTCACCACATTATAGAAAGGATGTGATAGCTTTGGAGAGGGTGCAGAGGAGATTCACCAGGATGCTGCCTGGGATGAAGGGCCTCGGCTATGAGGAGAGACTGAGCATACTGGGGTTGTTTTCCCTGGAGCAGAGAAGGCTG
Source organism: Rhinoraja longicauda (assembly GCF_053455715.1). Classification (NCBI taxonomy): domain Eukaryota; kingdom Metazoa; phylum Chordata; class Chondrichthyes; order Rajiformes; family Arhynchobatidae; genus Rhinoraja; species Rhinoraja longicauda. The sequence goes on from NC_135955.1 coordinate 86,793,952, forward strand.
AGAGGGGACATGATCGAGATGTACAAGATCATGAGGGGCATAGATAAGGTAGATGGCGGGGAACTTCTTCCACTGGTGGAAGGTTCAACAACGAGGGGACATAGATACAGGGTAAAGGGAGGGAGGTTTCGGGGGGATGTGAGAAAGAACTTTTTCACCCAGAGGGTGGTTGGAGTCTGGAACTCACTACCTGGGGTGGTGGTGGAGGCGGGAACACTCACAACGTTTAAGAGGCATTTGGATGGGCACTTGAAATGCTACAACATTCAGGGCTACGGTCCAAATGCGGGAAAATGGGATTAAAATTAGACTGTGTTTGGTAACGGGCGGCGCGGACACGATGGGCCGAAGGGCCTCTTTCTGTGCTGTAGGACTCTATGACTCTCACTGTCTATTGCAATATTTTGCAATGCGGGAGGTGCTGTTGCAATGTTTTGCAATTGGGGAGGTGCTCCATGTGACAATAATGACCAAAGATAATGACTCTCACTGTCTGATGCAATGTTTTGCAATTGGGGAGGTGCTCCATGTGACAATAATGACCAAAGATAATGACTCTCACTGTCTAGTATTGCAATGTTTTGCAATTGGGGAGGTGCTCCATGTGACAATAATGACCAAAGTTAATGACTCTCACTGTCTAGTATTGCAATGCGGGAGATGCTCTGCGCTGCTGAGGGGAGGGAGGGAGGGGTGAGCGTGAGGACCTGGTGGACTCCGTGTAAGTGAGCGATCACGCAGCTGCAGCTGCAGCTGGCTGGCTGCTGCTGGGACCGGAGGAAGATGTGAGGGAGGGAAGGAGGAGGAGGAGGAGGACGGTCGGTCGGTGTCGGGTGCCCGGAGTCCGGGGAAGGGGGAGAGCGCTGACGCTCCCATGCCGCCTGACAACACTTTGCAGCGCCGATTACAGGTAGGCCCGACGGGCCCGGGGGAAGCCGCGGGGTCGGAGTTGAAGCGGGGCCGCGGCCGGGGGAGCTTCAGGCCGGGCAAGGGCCAGGCAAGGCCGGGCCACCGGTTCCCAGCCACCACTCAGACTGTTTGGTTCAATTTTAGAGATACAGCGCGGAACACCCTTCGGCCCACCTTCGGCCCACCTATCCCCTAGTCAAGTCAAGTCAATTTTAATTTTTCAATTTCAATTTGAAATACTTTATTGGCATGATAAGATACATAATTATATTGCCACAGTATAGAACATAGCATACATATTTAAAATGCATGAATATAAAAACAAGTATACAATGGATGGGTCGATATGCCCCTGTACATATATATCAATTTCAATTTAAAATACTTTATTGGCATGATAAGATACATCATTATATTGCCAAAGCATAGAACATAACATACATATTTAAAATGCATGAATATAAAAACAAGTATCCTTGGCGAAGGAAATACGGCACATCTTGGCGTGCAATACGTAACAACATGCCACAACCTGAGAGAGACAGTGAATGACCAACATGTACACATGGGTCGATATGCCCCTGTTCATACATATATATATATATATATATATGTATGTATGTACAGGGGCATATCGACCCATGTGTACAAGAACGAGTAGCAATCGATAAAAGGCTATAAATGTATTGCGTGAATATATATATATATTCACGCAATACATTTATAGCCTTTTATCGATTGCTACTCGTTCTTGCAGTTGTAAACGGTACAACAAGGTAGCACGTTTAGCAAGTCGACATTAATTTCCTTAGTGTCAATTTGTGTATGCATGTATGTGTACATGTTGGTCATTCACTGTCTCTCAGGTTGTGGCATGCTGTTACGTATTGTGCGCCAAGATGTGCCGTATTTCCTTCGCCAAGGATTATTCTTAGTTTTGATATATCGTCTAGTTCTTTAAAATCTGGGGTCGCCAGACGTGAGTTTTTCAAAATATATTTTTCTTATTTTATCGAATTTTTTACATTTTAAAGTGGAAGTGCACCTCTTTATTTTATTTTATTTGTACAGCACATTTAAAAACAACCCACGTTGCCCAAAGTGCTGTACATCAGTTCAGGTACTAAGAAACGAACATACAATGGCACACAAACATAATAGCACATACATAAACAGTTCACTGCGCGCCCCTCAGAGAGCCTCAAACTCTATCACTAACACTATCCCACACACACACCAGGCATGGGACAGTTTACACATTTTAACCCAAGCCAATTGACCTACAAAACCTGGATGTCTTCGGTAGAGTGTGGGGGGGAAACCGGAGCACCCGGGGGAAAACCCACACGGGTCACAGACAGACAGACAGCGCCCATAGCCGGGATTGAACCCGGGTCTCCTCTGGCGCTGTAAGGCAGCAACTCTACCGCTGCCTTATGAAGGTGAGTCGAGCCAGTGCACACAAGCAGGTGGACGCAATACTACCTGGCAACGGGGCGCAGCACCTCTCCCTCTCCCTCTTCCCACACGTACGGTGAAGAGATAACCACTTATGAGGTGTTTGCTCAGTAATCAACCAGAACCAGATTAAAATTCACAACTCAGCCCCTTCCCACATCCCAAATATGTGCTGCTATGTTATTTGGCCTCCATAAACATAGAAAACAGGTGCAGGAGGAGGCAATTTGGCCCCTAGAGCCAGCACTGCCATTCATTGTGATCATGGCTGATCATCCACAATTAGTAACCTGTGCCTGCCTTCTCCCCATATCCCTTGATTCCACTAGCCCCGAGAGCTCTATCTAACTTGGCAGAGTGGCAATAGAGTCAAGGGGAGTGGATGGGCGGTTGGGAATGTTATAGGATACAGGAGAGGTGGGGGAGGGAGACATCCACTCTACAGTTCCACTCGACAGCTATCAACTCAATCAGATTATAATTCCATGTAGCTATTTATGACTCAGTTCTGCATGTTAGGTTAGTTTATTGTCATGTGTACTGAGGTACAGTGAAAAGCTTTCTTCTTTGCATGATAACCAGTCAGTAGAAAGACTATACGTGATTGCCGTCGACTCGTCCACACTGTCTAGATACATAATAAAGGGAATAACGTTTAGCACAAGGTCCAATTAAAAATAGTGCGAAGGTAGACGCAAAATGCTGGAGTAACTCAGCGGGACAGGCAACATCTCTGGAGAGAAGGAATGGGTGACGTTTTGGGTCGAGACCCTTCGGACTCTAATGAGGTAGATAGAAACTCAGGACCGTGCTCTCCAGTCGTGGATAGGATGGATCAGTTGCCTGATAACAGCTGATTGTCACTGTAAAATCATGATGGGCTTAGAAAATGTGAATGATCAGTGTTGACAGTAAAGGTTTAACTTGTTGTCTCCAGGCACTGTTTTGAAAAAGAAATGGGAACTTTGCCTGGCGTTTTGTTGTTTTAAACATTGTAATTGTGCTCTACGTCTTCTTCTGACAGCTCACTCCACTTCCCACAATCCTCAGTGGTAATAGTTGTACCTCAGGTCCCCTTTAAATCTTTCCTCTCCCACCTTAAATCTACACGTTTGAGATATGGCTGGAACGTAAATTTTAGTACGAACAAGCATTGAAGTCATCATTGGAGTTTTCTCTTGACAGTGACAGTTGAGGTGTCTTCAAATGATTGTAACTGCTATTTTGAACTTGCTGTATTATCATTTGTAATCATCCATCCATCCATCAGTATTAGAGGCTATCCAGTCACCTCTCAGCCTCCAAAGATCCAGGGAACAAAAGCCCCAGCCCATCCAGCCTCTCCTTATAACTCAAGCCCTCTTCGGATCGTTCACCTTGTTGTGGTGAAGAGGCTTGCGCCTTAACCAACCTGATCTCCCGGTGGCTGAGCACTTCAACTCCCCCCTCCCACTCCCAGTCTGACCTTTCCGTCATGGGCCTCCTCCAGTGCCACAATGAGGCCCACCGGAAATTGGAGGAACAGCACTTCATATTTCGCTTGGGCAGCTTGCAGCCTAGCGGTATGAACATTGACTTCTCCAACTTTAGATAGTTCCTCTGTCCCTCTCTTTTTCCCCCCCTCCCCCTTCCCAGTTCTCCCACTGTCTTCCTGTCTCCACCTATATCCTTTCTTTGTCCCGCCCCCTCACATCATTCTTAAGAAGGGTCTCGACCCGAAATGTCACCCATTCCCTCTCTCCTAGATGCTGCCTGACCTGCTGAGTTACTCCAGCATTTTATGATACCTTCGAAGTCCAAGCCTGATCAGTCCTCTCAAAGTCTTATCACTTCACACTTATCAGGATTAAATTCCATCTACCGTTGCTCTACCTGCAGAGCTGATGAAGGTTATACGGAGGTGAAGTGTCACACAAAGTCCTGGTCGTCCTTGTAGTTTCTAATCAACCCTGCTGCCCAATTAAACAACAGCCTTTAAACAAAAGTCCTCTTCCTTGCTTTCAAAGCCATCTGCAGTCTGACCCCATGCCCCTCTGTAACAAATCGAGCCCAAAAGCACTCTGAAATAAAAGCAGTTTTAAAATCAATTTTAGCTTCTCAATCATCCGTGATTGTGATTCACCAAAGTATAGAATTCGTTTTAGCTCTTTCTGGATCCATCAATGTGTATTTAATCATGAAGTTGCTAGGAAAGGCATTTGGCTCATTTTACACAGGAATAAGCTTGTCCAGCCTGACCCATGTATTTGTAATGGCTTGTGTATTGAGATCAAGATCGTCCTGATCTACTAAAAGGCACATACTAGAATGGGAGAAAGTTAACTTTAGTTAAATAAGTCTGGTTATGCAGAAGAAAATCTGTAAAATTAACCTGTAGGAACAAGTAGAGATTTATAACAATCTTGGAATCTTTTTAATGTGATATAATTTTTAATTTACAACTTAGATTGCAACAGTTAAAAGGTATTGTTGAGGGTTGAATGAGGCCATCTTGATCATATTTTATAATTCCCAGAACAAATGAATAAACAATTAACTTCAAATTCAGAAGTGGTAAATAATGTGGCAAGTATGTATGAGTGGTTTATGAGTGATTAATGATTGATAAGTGATTAATGAGTGGTTAATTTGATGATGTGTAATTCTGTAGATTATTATTTCCTCTATCTTTCAGGATGTTTCGTCGTTCAAGACTCAGTATAAGGCCCAATGTGAAACCTGGTGGAAGAAGTTCATCGCAAGCCTTGAAGGGGGATGATAAGACTCGTACTTCAGACCAGCAACTAAATTCAGAAGAAAAATCGTCCAATGAAAAAGATGATTCTGGACTTCCAGCTGAGTCTTTCCCACCAACACCACTGCCTAATCCAGGTGTTGCACAAGAAGAGAGAGACGACCCAGATGAACAGCAGGAAAATGTTCCACTTAACAAGTTAGTATTGAATCTATTTAATCTAGGTGAAAGAATGGTGCTTCTACTTATGACTTATTCAAAAATAGTTCTAGTAATAATGAAGTTGGTTGTAGACACAAGGAACTGCAGATGCTGGTGTACACAAAGGAATTACAATTAGCACACAAAGTACTTGTGCTATAACCCCAGGATAAGCACTCAACCAAGAAAACCAAAGTCAAAGTACTATCTAAACTGAAAAGACCAACTTATGCTAAGGACAATAACTAACTCCATATGCAATAACCAGCTATCTACATGTTAACAAGCTAATTTAAAAAAAATTGATTGTGTAGATGCAAGTATATTATTGGAGATATCAAGTGGGCAACTCCCTTCACTGGTGTTTCGTTGAGTTAGGCCCACAACACCGTGGGAAGGCTCAACAGTTAGTTCTGGCGTCCCAGAGCAACCACCCTCAATATCTGTTCTCACCACCAATACCCACCTATGCCCAGTATCTACTAAATAAAGGAGACTACAGACAATTAATTCACAAAAAAACAAAAGTTAAACAAAGTACTGGAGTAACTTAGCAGCTCTGGCAGCATCTCTGGAGAACGTGGATATGTGATGTTTTGGGTCGGGACCCTTCACCAGATGAATTGAATCGGCCTGTCTCATCAGACCAATTCTGATCTATGAGATTTTTTTATGGGTGTTATGTTTATTGAATAAGCAAGGCCCAGTGGTGGCATTGGCCTGAAGACTCCGCGGAGAAACCTAGGGCCCAAAATAGCTGGAGATGCAGTTTAAACTGCAGGAGAAATGCTATCCCCCGTTGTGCTGGCATTTGAAGCTGTCGTGAGATTTTAAATGTTGATGCTTATTCAAAAAGATATTCGGAAACATTTAAGAGCTTTCAAATCCCAGTTCTCCCTCTATCTTCCTGACTCCACCTATATCCTCCTTTGTCCCGCCCCCCTGACATCAGTTTGAAGAAAGGTCTCGACCCGAAACGTCACCCATTCCTTCTCTCTTGAGATGCTGCCTGACCTGCTGAGTTACTCCAGCATTTTGTGAAATAAGAGCTATCAAAATGTAATTTTCAATTTAAAAAAAAGTCTTGATTTAAGAATAACAAAATAAAAGAAACACTCTTAATATGGTGTCACAAGTAGATGGGCGGTGATAAGTGGGGGTACAGCAAAGCCTGGCAAGCGTCTGAAAAGGAGAGAGGAGTTGGAGAGGAACGTAAAGCCGGTGGAAAGGATATTGTTGGAAGCAGACTGGGGAAAGGAACAAGCTCATCTACCTCATTGGAGACCCTCGGACTATTTTTGATCGGACTTTACCGGCTTTATCTTGCACTAAATGGTATTCGTGTTTTTCCCTTTTTCATGTATCTGTACACTGTCGATGTCTCCATTGTAATCATGTATTGTCTTTCAGCTGACTAGTTAGCATGCAACAAGAGCTTTTCACTACACGTGACAATAAACTAAACACTAAACTCCAAGCAGGGATAAAAGGCTGATAGATGACTTGGAGATGGAGAATCGGCATGCAGAGGAGGTATCAGAACCCGGTGGCTGGGGGTTGAGAGATATGTGCGTGCACTGGGAGGGGATGGGGGGGGCATGGGAGAATGGGTGGCTATAGGGGCTATTACTCGAAATTGGAGAATTCTATGTTCATACTGCTGGGTTGTAAGCTGCCCAAGTGGAATATGAGGTGCCGTTCCTCCAGTTTCCATGTGGCCTTACTCTTCCAAAGGAGGAGCCCAAGGACAGAAAGGTCATTATGGGAATGAGAAGTGGTGTTAAAAGGGTTAGCAACCAGGAGATCTAGCAGGCCTTTTTGGACAAAATGCAAGTGTTGGACGAATCCAACATTTTTATGGTTTGCTTCAGATTCCAGCATCTGCAGTTCATTGTGTTTTTCCTCAGTATGCGTATCTCTCCCCCCCCCCCCCAACCAGGTCACATTTTCCTTTTTATTCCCCCTCTTTCCTCACCCCTTGAACCCTTCCATGTATATCCCTCCCTCCCACTTTACATTCCTCTCCTCCTCTTCTCTCTTTATCTGACTGCCTGTTGTCTCCCTTTCACCTCTAGCCTTTGTCACTTACGCCATCCATTGGCACCAATCGAATCCTCAACTGTACCCACTATTCATTAAATCTGTCCAAAGCACATTTTAGCGTCTTTGTATTATCCTTGCTCTTCACACTCACCCGACTGACTCCCCTACCTATCCCGAGTTTGGTTGTCTCCAAACTCCAAAAGTAACATGTTACTTTTGGATCACTCGCCCAAATCATTGATGTACATTGTGAATTCCAAGCACTGATCCCCATAATATTTCACTATTCACTGCCTGCCACCCAGAAGAAGAACCAGGAAATTCCTGTTTCCAGTTTCCTGTTCTTTAATTACTTTTTCAATCTATGCCAATATATCAGCTAGAATCCCGTGTATTTTAATTTTGCACACCAACCTTTTATGTGGGACCTTACCAAAAGTATTCTGGCAGTTCAATTACACCACATCTGCTGGTTTTCTCTTACCTATTCTACCAGTTATATCATCAAAAACAACTGTAGGTTTGTTTTAATTTGACAAGATTTTTCAAAGAACATTTACAAGCTTTTTCTTGCATGTTTTTCTACGTATTGTACACAATGAAAAGTTCACTAAAAGTCACGAATTTTGTTATTTTTTAATTTAAGGAATGAGAAGAATGACAAGACTGGTGTGTGTGGAACGCAGGGTAAATCACCCGTGGCACCTTTGCAAAGAAGGAAGCGCTTCTCCACCGTGTTGAATTTGCCCAAACCAAGAGCCACGTCTTTGTCTGCACAGCAGTCGGCCAATCTAACAGCAAAATCTCCTCAACAGCAAAATCTATTAACTCCTGTCACCAATGTGGCATCCATTCAAGATAATTCTGCTCCGTCTACCACTGAGAAAGCACTTCCCAAATCACCAGAGAATCGAAAGCCTTCTTTAGGACAACATATCAAATTGCCAGAAAAGAAAACTCCAATTCCTCAAGTGCCACAGTTCTCCCCTGTTAAAAACCATGTGCACAAAGATCCAGCTGTCGGGACCAGTTCTCCCCGGGTGCCAGTGACGCGGAAGACATTGTCTTCGCCACTTAAGGAGAGGATTACGCCCAGTGGCACACCGACGAAAGGAATCGTACCATCTCCCAGTGTCTCGCCTGCACGCTCAAAGTCTGCAAAAGCCCCCACTGACCTTGAAAGACTCAGGAAAGCTCGAAAATTACGAGAATTGTTGAAAGAGGAGATGAAGAAAGAGAAGGTAATTTTAATTATATAAAGAGGTTGATTCTATTGTTGAAAGTTACATCAGTAGTAATCTGCAAAAGCCTGATCTGATTAATTATCCAGGAAGCTGAAAATGAGCAATTGCTCTAAGCAATTGCAGTCAACAGTTGGACGAGTCTGTGCTTTTATTTAAACATTCCGGAAAATCTAGTCAAATGAGTGTAAGCAATAGATGGCATTCAACATTAAAGAAACATCGACTATCTCTTTTGTGCCCACAAATGTTTCTTGACCTGTTGAGTTCCTCCAGCAATTTGTTTTTTCCTCCAGGTTCCATCATCTGTCGTCTCTTGTGTCTCAAAAAGAAATTCATTCTTTTCAAATTTCATATTAGTCTTCACCCTCCCTATCTACTGCAACCTTCCAATATCTCTTTGTCACTAACATCCCATCATTATGTGTAGGCAGGAACTGCAGATGTCGGCTTATTCCAAAAATAGACACAAAACGCTGGAGTAACTCAGCAGGACAGGCAGTTAGTTAAAAGAGAGTTAGATAGAGCTCTAGGGGCTAGTGGAATCAAGGGATACGGGGAGAAGCTGGCACAGGTTACTGATTGTAGATGATCAGCCATGATCACAATGAATGGCGGTGCTGGCATGAAGGGCCAAATGGCCTCCTCCTGCACATATTTTCTATGTTTCTGTTTCTAAGTCAGTAGATATTTTTAAGGCAGAGATAGACAAGTTCTTAATTAGAATGGGTGTTAAGGGTTCTGGGGAGAAGGCAGGACAATGAGATTAGGTGGCAGAGATTGTATGGCGGAGTAGACTCGATGGGCCCAATGGCCTAAATCTACTCCTATAACTTGTGAACTTGTGAATATCTGGAAAAAAGGATTAGGTGATGTTTCGGGTTGAGACCCTTCTTCAGACTGTCTGATTGGTGTGTATGCCTTATTCTCTTGCCGTAAGCTTTGGAATTCCCTATGAACCACCATCTACCTCTCTCCCATTGTCCTGAAATTATTTTTTGAATTCTACCTCTGTGACCACATTTAGCTAATTTGGTCACAGAGCTTAATACCACTAATTGACATATTTGTTTATGTTGATCTTTGTAAGAAGTTTTGGAAAGGAAGATATTGCTCTATTTGCATTCATTACATTTTAATCAAGTGCCAAATCTGTGAGGGCAATTAAAGGACACCCTTAGGTACTTTTGACAACTTCCAAAATTCTGAGTTTGATTAGGCATACGTGATCGCAAGAAGATGTTCTCTAATTTACTTCTGTTTAGGTAAATATTCTTTAGTTTTGCTGTTACTTTCTATGCAAAATACAATCACAGTTGTGTGTGCAATTCTGGCAGCTACATTGCAGGAAGGATGAAGCGGGTAATAGAGTGGGTGCAAAATAGGCTCACCCTGATGTCTGGATTGGGGAATATTAGTTGTAAGCAGAGGTTGTCAAACTTGGATTGTTTTCTCTAGAGTATCAGATGCTTAGGGGTGACCTGAGTGAAGTAAACAAAATTATGAGAGGCATAGATAAGATAGTATTTTTTTTCCAAGGAAATGTCAACTACGCGGGCATTGCTTTAAGGTGAGGGGGAGGCAGGGGGGGGGGTTAAATGAGACTTTAAGTCATATTTTTAATATCGAGAGTGGTAGATGCCTGGATGTGTAGGAAGGAACTGCAGATGCTGGTTTAAACCGAAGATAGACACAAAATACTGGAGTAACTCGGCGGGACAGGCAGCATCCTGGAATGCTTTGTCAGGGGAAGTGATACAAGCAGATATGATAGTAACATTTAAGAGGCATTTACACAGACATGAACAGGAACTGGATTGAGGGATAGAGACCATGTGTACAAGCATATGGAATAACGCCAAATGAACATCATGGTCAGCACAGCGACTATAGGTCGGACGTGCTCCTGTGCTGTACCATTTTATGTTGGGCACCATATCTGAGGAAAGATGTGCTGTCTCTGGAGAAGGTCCAGAGGAGGTTTACAAGCATAATCCCAGGAATGAGTAGGTTAACCTATGATGAGCATTTGTCGGCACTGGGCCAGTACGCGCTGGAGTTTAGAAGAATATCGGGGGACCTCATTGAAACATACAGAATAGTGAAAGGCTTGGATAGAGTGGATGTGGAGAGGATGTTTCCACTAGTGGGAGGGTCTAGGACTAGGGGACATAGCCTCAGAATTAAAGGACATTTTTTTTGTGGAAAGTGAAATTTCTTTAGTCATAGATGGTGAATCTGTGGAATTCTTTGCCACAGAAGGCTGTAGAGGCAAAGTTAGTGGATATTTCTGAGGCAGAGATGGATAGATTTTTGATTAGTGCAGGTGTCAGAGGTTTTGGGGAGAAGGCAGAATGGGGTTGGGAGGGAGAGATAGATCAGCCATGATTGAATGGCGGAGTAGACTTGATGGGCCGAATGACTTAATTCTACTCCTATCACTCATGACCGTATGTTCAATATTTCACGTAAACCCATTAGGTTGCATTTCAGGTGACATGGTACACTTTGCATTTAAATGTATTATATTACCATTTGACATTCTCTGTTCCCATCCCTGCTGATCTATTTTAACTGTTACATGCCGATGTTGTCATTCTTAACTGTTTGATGCGTTGTTGAATAATTTGTCTTTTTTTTGGGCTATTGCAGAAAGCTCACAAAGAAATGATTCCAAATTGGGAAACTAATCACCCACCAGAACGTACTAAAATGACAATGAGAGACTTCATCTACTATCTACCTGATACAAATCCAATGCTGTAAGTGACCTGGTAATATTTTATTTTATTTATTCCATTTTTTGGCAAGACTTGGCAAGACCAGCAATTATTATCTATTAATAATCAGTCTGCGAGATGTGGTGACAACTGAGTGGAATATTAAGGAATTTGTATGACAATTTAAAAAAAACGTCGATCACGTGATGTGGGTCTGGAGGCCACGTGATGTGGGTCTGGAGGTATATAAGCCATACTAACTACGGACAGCAGATTTCTTCCCTGGAAGGACATTTATGAGGCCGATGGATTTTTACAAGTCTAGCAGTCTAGCAGTTTTATGGTCATCATTTCTAAAACTCAAGATGAGAAACTTCAGATTTTGGAACCTGGGGCAAAAAGCAAACTGCTGGAGGAACTCGGTGGGTCAGGCAGTATCTGTGCAGGCAGAGAGATAGTCAACGATTTGGTATGAGATCCTGCCTCAGGATTCCTCTGCTCAAACCTCTGCCTTCGCGGATGCTGTGCGACCCACTGAGTACCTCCAGCCGTTCAGTTATTACTGAAACTTCTTGTCCTCATTCTTCCAATTCCAGTTAATTCACTGAATTAAAATTCTTCTTTGATTTGGTGGGATTTAAACTTGATTGTTTGATTGTTAGTCCACGCTTCAGAATGACTATCCAGGTAATTTAGTTGCTGCGGAATATGACGTTACACATCCCACGGTGAAGACATAAAATTAACCTTTTTTACAGTAATCTTTAAGTGTGAGCTCTATGAAGTTTTTATTTGAATACCAATCCTTGCAGATCTTCATTCGAAGAAGAAAGAAGACCACCTCTCCCAGTTCTAAATAAAGAGTGAGTATATCTTTTGATTATTAAAGTAAACCTAAATATAACTATAACTTATTATATAATATAAATATAACTTATAATATAATATCAATATAACTTAATGTTTATGAAGTGGCAGTTGGTTTATGGTGGTTTTTACCAGATTTTAATTTTAACAAATTTTAACAAAGGGCTAAAAAATTAATATATTCCTGGGATCCGCTAGCTGCCATTTAAAAATTTAGAAAACGCATATTCATTGGAGAAGAGAAAATAGAATATTGGGCATTCTTGGCAAACATTCAAATTATAGCTGTTATAATATTTCTGTCAAGTAAAACCTGAATGAATTTTTGGTTGCCCTGATAGTTTTACCACATTAGCAGCTGAGGTTTTAGACTGGCATTCATAATGTACCTTCACGTTTGCATTATAGGCCAGAAGTGGGAAGTACCAATGCCCCAGCTAATGAAGATGAAGATGAAGATGAAGATGAAGAATCCGATGATGCTGCTCTGGGTCCACGAGTCAAAGTAGCTGAAGATGGCTCTATTATTATTGATGAAGAAAGGTATCGAAGCAAAGTATTAAAATATTACTGATTAACCACTTAATCGGTCAACAGTTCATCAATTCTAATTACTTTAGATACCAGATGTATTATTGAATAGCGTTGTTTATTTTAATGACATTCACTATTTTGGTGCAGGTTGGATCCTTAAGATGTAAATGATATAAGATTGACGTTGCTGATTTATTCATCAGCTTTTTAAATTTCAAGTGACTTTAAATTCACTTAAGTATAATAATCATGGCATCACATCAACACCCTAATTGATTTAATCATTTGTTAATTTAATAAGCAAAAGGGTAGTTTCCCCCAGTTATGATAGCCTGAGTTTCAGGACAGCCTGCCTTTTCCAGGGACTGTTAGAAATTATAAACATTCTCAGAGCAAATTTGGGCCCCATATCTGAGGAAGAATGTGCTGACTCTGCAGAGGGTCCAGAGGAGTTTTACAAGAATGATTCCAGGAATGAGTGGGATAGCATATGATGAGTGTTGGACAGCACTGGGCCTGTACTCGCTGGAGTTTAGAAGGTTGAGGTGGGACCTCATTGAAGCTTACAGAATAATGAAAGGCATAGATAGAGTGGATGTGGAAAGGATGTTTCCACTGGTGGGAGAGTCTAGGACCAGAGGTCAAAGGGTGCTCTGTTAGAAAGGAGAAGAGGAGGAACTTCTTCAGTCAGAGAGTAGTTAATTTGTGGAAATTGCCACAGAGGGCTTTGGAGGCCAAGTCAGTGGATATTTTTAAGGTGGAGATAGACAGATTCCTGATTAGAAAGGTTGTCAAGGGTTATGGGGAGAAGGCAGGAAAAATGGGATTAGCAAAGTTCAGCCATGTTCGAATGGTGGAGTGGACTCGATGGGCCGAATGGCCTAATTCCACTATAACTTGTGAGGTCACCAATTGATAGAAAAATGTTACTCCTGGGGCTTGAAAGTTTAAAAATTAATATAGGGAATTGAGGGACAAATTCCCAGAATTGAGGGACAAAGGTTTAGGGGTAACATGAGGGGGAACTTCTTTACTCAGAGGGTGGTGGCTGTGTGGAATGGGCTTCCGGTGGAAGTGGTGGAGGCTGGCTCGATTTTATTATTTAAGAGTAAATTGGATAGGTATATGGATAGGAGGGGATTAGAGGGTTATGGTCTGAGTGCAGGTAGATGAGACTAGGTCAGGGAGAATGGTCGGCGTGGACTGGTAGGGCCGGACAGGCCTGTTTCCATGCTGTAGTTGTTATATGGTTATATGGTTATATTGCAGTTGATTTGAGCAGATTGATGGCCCTTTTGGTTTTAATAAATGATAAAATGCTTCAGAACAAAATTGGAGAAACAAGGAACTGCAGACGCTGTTTTATACACAAACGAAAAGACACAAAGTGCTGGAGTACTCAGCGGGTCAGGCAGCAGCTCAGGAGAACATGTTCTCTGGAGATGCTGCCTGACCTGCTGAGTACTCCAGCACTTTGTCTTTTTCAGAAAAAAATGGTATTGGTTTATTATTGTCACATGTCGAGACGCAGTGAAAAACATTGTTTGCATGCTATCCATGTAATTCATACATTTGTACAATCAAGTCATATACAAGTACAACAGGTAATGCAGAATATAGTGTTACAGCTGCAGAGAAAGTGCAGATTTAAAAAAAAATTGCAAGGGCTGCAATGGGATTGATGGGGAGACTGTGACACCAACCCATGCTGCTTAACAGTAGTGTTACTTCTGTAGTCCAAAAATGGCTGAACATCCAATATTAGATTATGGATGATACATGGGCAGCATAATGACACAGCTGGTAGAGCCGCTGCTTCACAGCGCCAGAGACCCGGGTTCATTTCTGTCTTTGGGTGCTGTCTGTGTGGAGTTTGCACGTTCTCCCTATGACCGCATGGGTATCCCCCAACATCACAAAGACATGCAAGTTTGTAGGTTAATTAGCCTCTGTAAATTGCCCCTTGTGTGTAGCGAGTGGATGAGAAAGTGGGATAACATAGAACTAGTGTGACTAGGTGGTGAATGGTTGGCGTGGACTCGGTGGGCCAAAGCGCCTGTTTCCATCCTATATCTCTAAACAAAACTTAAAGTTGCCTGTGGTATTTGGAGGACAGAGGGCCATACGCATTATCATTAACCATATAGAATTGTCCATTAAATTCAAATGCATTTTCTTTTTCTTAAAATTAGCTTAACGGTCGAAGTTTTAAGGATGAAGAAATCTAATATTGTTGAAGAAAATGATCCCATTTTTGAACGTGGCTCTCAGACAACCTATTCCAGCTTTAAAAAGAGCACCCACACAAAGCCATGGTCTGATAAAGGTAAGTATGGAGATGTTTAATGGCTTCTCAAAAGAAAACTTTTGTTTTGCTCACTGGACCTGTAATTTAAAAGGAATCAAGCCACTATTTAGTTCTTTTAAGTTCCGCTCTTGTACAATTTATTTTCCTGCTAATACAATAAAATATCTAGCCAGAAAATAATCTAATCCTGCGCATGCAACATTCCAATTTCACTAAATTCCGCGGGGTTCGAGACACCAATCTTCCTATCTAAATATTGCCATTGACAATACGCATACATTTCTATTATGTGTAACAATTTTGCAAGCTATTTTAGCTACGCAAGATAATTTTGACCATTGCGTGGTGTATTTTGCTATAGAATTATAGACCATCTTCAGTCCTGACCAAAGGTAGACACAAAATGCTGGAGTAACTCAGTGGAACAGGCAGCATCTCTGGAAAGAAGGAATGGGTGACGTTTCGGGTCGAGACCCTTCTTCTGTCCCACTGAGTTACTCCAGCATTTGGTGTCTACCTTCGATTTAAATCAGCAGCTGCAGTTCTTTCCTACACATTCAGTCATAACCATCTGTGTCTCTTAGAAAAGTAGAATCATGCACTTAAGATTTTACCAGTTTTTTATAACTTTAGTGTTGTTGAGCTATTTCTTGCTAGTTTAGTTTGGAGTTATACATGGAAACAGGCCCTTTGACTCACCGAGTCCATGCCGACCATTGATCACCCATTCAGACTTGTTTTATGTTATCTCACTTTCTCATCCACTCCCTATACATAGGGGAGTACATTTTTGCAGAGACCAATTAACCTACAAATCTATACGTCCTTGGGATGAGGGAGGAAACCGGAGCATCCAGAAGGAACCCACATGGTCATAGGGAGAACGTGCAAACTCCACACAAACTGCACCCGAAAACCTGGGTCCCTGGTGCTATGAGGCAGCAGCTCTACCAGTTACTCCGCTGCCCATTGTTAATGTAAAAAGACATATTGCACTTGTTAGTTGTATAACTTTTGAGAGAAGTATATATATATTTAATATTAATCTTTCAAATCAATGCTTATTTTCTCACTAAATTGTCCGCTGATTTGGTTTGACAATATGTTATTTTAGAACAATGCTTGATAATCTGGTCGCATAGTTTAAGAAGATTCTTTAAAGGTAATAAAAAAGCTGGCAAAGTTAAGGGACTGCGTTCAGAATGTGGTACCTGCAGCTGATGGCACAGTAATTGGGCCAGAAGAATGGATAGTTTGATGTGGGGTTATTATAAGGCTGGAAGGTGTTACAGAAAGTTGAAAGGGCTAGAATATGGAGGAATTTGTATCAGAGCACAATCATTTTATGTTTGAGGATTATTAGTCTAAGATATGAAGTTTAGAAGGGATGTCAAGAGGCATGTTAAGGATGTACGATACTATACCATAGAACTACAGGCCCCCAAACAGTAGCCTGGATAAAGGGTGCAAGTTGCAGCAGGAGTTAAAATTGGCATGTAACAAAGATAATGCCACTGTGGTTATGGGCGATTTCAATATGCAGGTAGACTGGGAAAACCAGGTTGGTTCTGGACCCCAAGAAAGGGAGTTTGTCGAATGCTTCCGAGATGGATTCTTAAAGCAGCTTGTACTGGAGCCTACCAGAGAGAAGGAAATTCTGGATTTAGTGTTGTCTAATGAACCAGATTTAATAAGGGAACTCGAGGTAAAGGAACCGCTAGGAGGCAGTGACCATAATATGATAATTTTTATCTGCAATTTGAGAGGGAGAAGATTAAATCAGTAGTGTCAGTGTTGCAGTTGAACAAATGGGACTATGAAGGCATGAGAGAGGAGCTGGCCAAGGTCGTCTGGAAAAGGATTCTAGCAGGAATGACGGTGGAACAGCAATGGCAGGAATTTCTGGGCATAATCCAGAAGATGCAGGATCATTTCATTCCAAAGAGGAAGAAAGATTCTAAGGGGAGTAAGAGGAAACTGTGGCTGACTTGGGAAGTTAGGGATGGAATAAATCTAAAAGAAAAGGTGTATAACATAGCAAAGAGTAGCGGGAAGCCAGAGGATTGGGAAACTTTCAAAGGACAACAGAAGGTAACAAAAAGGGCAATACGGGGTTAAAAGATGAAGTACGAGCGTAAGCTGGCCAAGAATATAAAGAAGGATAGTAAAAGTTTCTTCAGGTATGTTAAGAGAAAAAGATTAGTAAAGACATATATAGGTCCCTTGAAGGCAGAAACGGGTGAAATTATTATGGGTCTCAAGGAAATGGCAGAAGAGTTGAACAGGTACTTTGGTTCTGTAAGAAAATAACTGCAGATGCTGGTACAAATCAAAGGTATTTATTCACAAAATGCTGGAGTAACTCAGCAGGTCAGGCAGCATCTCAGGAGAGAAGGAATGGGTGACGTTTCGGGTCAAGACCCTTCTTCAGACTGATGTCAGGGGGGGCGGGACAAAGGAAGGATATAGGTGGAGACAGGAAGTTAGAGGGAGAACTGGGAAGGAGGAGGGGGCGGGGGGGGGGGAGAAGAGAGGGACAGAGGAACTATCTAAAGTTGGAGAAGTCAATGTTCATACCGCTGGGCTACAAGCTGCCCAAGCGAAATATGAGGTGCTGTTCCTCCAATTTCCGGTAGGCCTCACTATGGCACTGGAGGAGGCCCATGACAGAAAGGTCAGACTGGGAGTGGGAGGGGGAGTTGAAGTGCTCAGCCACCGGGAGATCAGGTTGGTTAAGGCGGACTGAGCGAAGTGCTCAGCCACTGGTACTTTGGTTCTGTCTTCACTAAGGAAGACACAAACAACCTCCCAGATGTACTAGATGACAGAGGATCTAGGGAGACAGAGGAACTGAAAGAAATTTGCATTAGGCGTGAAATAGTATTGGGTAGACTGATGGGACTGAAGGCTGATAAATCTCCAGGGCCTGATGGTCTACATCCCAGAATACTCGAGGTGGCTCGAGAAATCGTGGACGCATAGGTGATCATTTTCCAATGTTCTATAGATTCAGGATCAGTTCCTATGGATTGGAGGGTAGCTAATGTTATCCAACTTTTCAAGAAAGGAGAGAGAAAACGGGGAATTATAGACCAGTTAGCCTGACATCGGTGGTCGGGAAGATGCTGGAGTCAATTATTAAAGAGGTAATAACGGTGCATTTGGATAGCAGTAAAAGGATAAGTCCAAGTCAGCATGGATTTATGAAGGGGAAATCCTGCTTGACTAATCTTATGGAATTTTTTGAGGATGTGACAAGTAAAATGGATGAAGGAGAGCCAGTGGATGTAGTGTATCAGGACTTTCAGATAGTCTTTGATGAGGTCCCACATAGGAAATTAGTGGGCAAAATTAGGCCACATGATATTGGGGGTAGGGTAGTGACATGGATAGAGAATTGGTTGGCAGACAAGAAACAAAGAGTAGGAATAAACGGGTCCCTGTCAGAATGGCAGGCAGTGGCGAGTGGAGTGCCGCAAGGCTCAGTGCTGGGGCCGCAACTATTTGCAATGTATATTCATGATTTAGATGATGGTATTAAAAGTAACACTAGCAAATTTGCAGATGACACAAAGCTGGGTGACAGTGTGAACTGTGAAGAGGATGATAGGAGGTTGCAGGGGGACTTGGACAGGTTGAGTGAGTAGGCAGATGCATGGCAGATGCAGTCTAATAATGTAGATAAATGTGAGGTTATCCACTTTGGCGGCAAAAACAAGGAGGCAGATTATTATCTCAATGGTGTCAGATTAGGAAAAAGGGAAGTGCAACGAGACCTGGGTGTCCTTGTACAGCAGTCACTGAAATTAAACGTGTAGGTACAGCAGGCAGTGAAGAAAGCTAATGGCATGTTGGCCTTCGTAACAAGAGGATTTGAGTATAGGAGTAAAGATGTCCTTTTGCAGTTGTACAGGGCCCTGGTGAGACCACATCTGGAGTATTGTGTACAGTATTGGTCTCCTAATTTGAGGAAGGACATCCTTGCTATTGAGGCAGTGCAGCTTAGGTGCACAAGGTTAATCCCGGGATGACGGGACTGTCATATGAGGAAAGATTGGAAAGACTGGGCTTGTATTCAGTGGAATTTAGAAGGATGAGAGGGGATCTTATAGAAACGTATAACATTATAAAACGACTGGACAAGCAAGATGCAGGAAAAATGTTCCCAATGTTCGGGGAGTCCAGAACCAGGGGTCACAGTCTAAGAATAAAAGGGAGGCTATTTAAAACTGAGATGAGAAAAAACTTTTTCACCCAGAGAGTTGTGAATTTGTGGAATTCTCTGCCTCAGAAGGCAGTGGAGGCCAATTCACTGGATGGATTTAAAAGAGATGGAGCTCTAGGGAATGGGGAATCAATGGCTGTGGGGAGAAGGCAGGCACGGGTTACTGATTGTGGATGATCACAATGAATGGAGGTGCTGGCTTGAAGGGGCAAATGGCCTCCTCTTGCGCCTATTTTCTAACTTTCTTTATCCCAGGAGGGAAATTAATTTGACAACAGTCATAAAAAACACAAAATACATGAAACATGAAATTAGAGTGACGAATGGTAAGACTTTGGGGATGTTAAAAGATTGAGGGGGGGGGTGTCAGTCTCAGTGTATCCCATGACAGAAGGGGGAGGAGTTGCAAAGTTTGATAGCCACAGGGAAGAAGGGTCTCCTGTGGCGTTCTGTCCTGCATCTTGGTGCAACCGGTGTGTTGCTGAAGGTACTCCTCAGGTTGACCAGCTTGTCATGGAGGGGATGGACTGTATTGTTCAGGATGTTCCGCAGTTTGAGGAGCTTGCTCCCCTCCAAGACCACCTCCCAAGAATCCAACACCACCCCCAGGACATAGCCAGCCTTCCTGATGAGTTTGTTAACTCATGTTGGGCAAGCAACACTTGTATTATTAAAACATCTGGCAATACGGGCATAAAGAGAGGTGAAGTTTAAAGATAGGACATCCACCAACATTAGAACCGTTGAATCTAAAAATGAGTGTGAAGGGACAGCCGTGAGGGACGGTGGGAGAACAAAGGGCGACCCGGCGTGGGGAGGGGGGTGGGGGGGTGGGACACTCTAGTTTAGAATCCTTTGTCCAGGGGATAAGTCTGTGTTTGTTTGTTCATTTGTTCACACGGCGGCCAGCCTACAGCCGCTTGTCGTGTTCTTGTTTTCACTTTTAAATTCAAGTTTTTGTGTACCTTGTGTGTTGTGACTGTCGGCAGACCAATTTCCCTCCGGGGATGAATAAAGTTTTATCGTATCGTATCGAGAGTCATACAGCATGGAAACAGGCCCTTTAGCACATGTCGACCAAGATGCCTTATGTGTACCAGTGCCACCGACCGGCCTGTGTTCGGCCCATATCCCTGTAAACATGTCCTATCCACGTACCAGTCCAAATGTCTTTTAAATGTTGTTACAGTACCTGCCTCAATAATCTCCTCTGGTGGCTTGTTCCATACACCCATCACCTTCTGTATGAAAAAGATCATTGGTGTGGGCTGCCTAGAATTTGGATTTGGATAATGGAAATGTTATTGAAGTGGATATAAATTATCTTTGTTGGACTGAAAATGCTGGAGTACCTCAGCGGGACAGGCAGCATCTCTGGAGAGAAGGTGGAGGTGATGTTTCGGGTCGAGATCCTTCTTCGGACTGATCTTTGTGATGGAGGAAATATGGGTGGGTGTGATGGGTGGATTACACCTTAACTTCGGTTCATATGTTGTCATGCAGTACAGAAGTAGGTCCTTCAGTCTACCAGGTTCAGTCTGGCCATTGGGTACCCATCCAATTTTTAGTATTTGGCCTGTATCTTACTATGGCTTGATGATTGAAGTTCTTGTCTAAGTACTACTTCACTGTTCTGAGCTTCCCTGCCTCCACCACCCTTCAAGCACTTCATTCCTCATTCCAAGCACCCTGTAGGTGAAATGCTTCTGAGATCCCTGCTAAACTTCCTACCCCTTATCTTAAACATATACCTTCTAGTTCAATTCATCTTTGCTATAGGGAGAAGTTTCCTAGTATCAAGTCTTTGGCCGAGTCAGCACCAACCATAAATACCTGTTTAAACTAATCCCATAAAAATCCCATGTTTACCTCCCCACATATTCATCAATTCCATTAACCCCCCCCCACCACCTCAGATTCTACTCCTTTCCTGCACAGTAGGAGGAATTTATAGTGGCCAATTAACCTACCACTTTGCTCATGTTTGAGATGAGTGAGGAAATTGGAGGACTTGGAGGAAACCTATGTAATCTCAGGGATCACATGCAAAATACACAAAATACACATGAACCCAAAGTCAGGATTAAACTCAAATCTCTGGTGCCATTGTGCTGCCCTTCATATATATAATCAGATATTTATAAAATGGCCTTCTTGTTTTGTTTTGCATCGTCTAAATTTTGTTATGAGATCATTCTTGTCAATTTTATTTGTAGCATGCTCTTTTAGAAAATTTTGAAATGTGACTTTTTTTTCCAGAAACTGACATGTTCTTTCTTGCAATAAGTATGGTGGGGACAGATTTCTCTATGATTGGTCAGTTGTTCCCAAACAGAACAAGGATTGAAATAAAGGTATTTTAAACCAATATTCGGCGGAAAAACGTCTCCTATTTTTGCAAAGTTGCATATGTACTTTTGAATGTTGGTCTTGTATTTAAATAATTTTTTGTTGCCTTGTTGAGAATTAGAAATAAGTGCAGTAATCTTCATCAGCATTATAAGGTCATAAGGAATAGGATTAGAATTAGGCCATTCGGCCCCTCAAGGATACTCCGCCATTCAATCATGGCTGATCTATCTCTCCCTCCGAACACCATTCTCCTGCCTTCTCCCCATAACCTCTGACACCCGTACTAATCAAGAATCTATCTGTCACTGCCTTAAATATATCCACTGACTTGGCCTCCACAGCCTTCTGTGGCAAATAATTCCATAGATTCACCACCCTCTGACTAAAGAAATTTCTCCTCATCTCCTTCCTAAAAGAACGTTCTTTAATTCTGAGGCTTTGAGCTCTAGTCCTAAACCTTCGACCCGCACCAGACCCAACACATCCTTCCTCAGATATAGTGCCTAAAATTGCTCACAATATTCCAAATGTGGCCTTTCCAGCGCCTTATGGAGCCTCAACATTACATCCCTGTTTTAGTATACATGCCTTCTTGAAATAAATGCTACGACTGAGTTTGCTTTCTTCATTACTAATTCGACTTGCAGAATAACTTTTTGGGAATCCTGCACCAGCACTCCCAAGTCCCTTTGTACTTCCGATTTCTGGATTCTCACCCCATTTAGAAGATAGTCTATGCCTTTATTCCTACTACCAAAATGCATGACTCTGCACTTTGCTATACTTTTTTCCATCTGCCACTTCTCTGCCCACTCTCCCAACCTGTCCAAGTCGTTCTGCAATGTACCTGCTTTCTCTGCACTGCCTGCTCCTCAACCAATTTTCGTATAATCTGCAAACTTTGCCACAAAGCCTAAAATCCCCTCGTCCAAATCATTAATGTATAACGTGAAAAGTTGTTGCCCCAGTACCGGCCCTTGCCGAACTCCACCAGTCACTGGCAGCCAACCAGAAAAAGCCCCCTTTACATAGAAACATAGAAAATAGGTGCAGGAATAGGCCATTCGGCCCTTCGAGCCTGCACCGCCATTCAATATGATCATGGCTGATCATCCAGCTCAGTAACCTGTACCTGCCTTCTCTCCATAACCCCCTGATCCCTTTAGCCATAAGGGCCACATCTAACTCCCTCTTAAATATAGCCAATGAACTAGCCTCAACTACCTTCTGTGGCAGAGAATTCCACAGACTCACCACTCTCTCTGTGAAGAAATGTTTTCTCATCTCGGTCCTAAAAGACTTCCCCCTTATCCTTAAGCTGTGACCCCTGGTTCTGGACTTCCCCAACATCGGGAACAATCTTTCCACACTTGTCTTCTGCAATAAAGCTCTGTTATCCAGCCAACCTGCTATCCATTCTAATATCTGCCCTTTGATACCGTGGGCTCTCATCTTCCGAAACAGTCTAACGTGTGGCACCTTATCAAAGGCTTTCTGAAATTCTAAGTAAACAACATCTACTGACTGTCCTTTGTCTGACCTGCTATTTTTCTTCTTCAAAGAATTCCAGCAAATTTGTCAAGCAAGACCTCCCCTTCACAAAGCCATGCTGACTTTGGCCTATTTTATCGTGAACCTCTAAGTACTCCATAACCTCATCCTTTTTAATGGACTCTAACATCTTGCCAACCGCCATAGTCAGTAACTTTAATTTTTTAACATTTATTAAAGTATTTACTCATTTACAGTTTATTTTCCTTTACAGAATAAATTTAAACGGGAAGAAAAATTGAATTCATGGAGGATAGACAAAGCATTTAGTAAGTATGCTAGTTTTATAAATGGGTGCTGGATCCTCTACAATAAAGTGATTTTATGTAGTGTTCCAGATGTCTGTGAATGCAAGAACATAAATGTAGTATGAATGATAATCGCATAATTGGAGATCTGAGTGATACTACTGAAAACGATATTGCGATAATTGAAATGCTGAAGCTTTAGGAGAATGGGAAGCAAAGAATCAGCTATTAAAGTATCATTAATTCTAGAGAAGATTCATTAATAAGCCTCTTTGTGTGGTGGTTACGGTCTCCATTTATGGTCTCGAGGCTCTGCATCTAGCATGTATTTTGCAATGGTAATACACTTTGGTTCCACAGCTTTTACATTGCTTGGTAGTTGTAGCTTATCTTTTATACTGTAATATAAGGATTGGGTCATTTTGCTCAATTTGGATACCTGAATTTACAAAATAAAACTGGCACACCACTTATTCAAAGACTGACATGGTCATAGATATCGTAGGTGATGTATGTTTATAAATGTTTTTGCTTGTGTCCTTTGTGTACCTGTGTCAACTGTGTTTTTACTTTATTGTGTGTCACACAGAAGAGAAGAAACCACTTGATCTGGGGGTTTTTGGAGAGCTTTTAACTCGGGTTCTGGAAGGAGAGGCAAAGAGAAAGAGAGAAAGGAATGGAGGAGATAAAAGTCAAGCTCCAAGAAAATCAACTAACAAACGGAGCAGGAAAAGTAACGTGATTTTTAAATATCTATTGAGTTTTTTTTAACATGCTTAGGTTATTTTACTCTGAACTGACACAAAATGTCAGATTCCAATTCATTGTCCACTATAGATTTTTTTAAAACATAATAATGTCAACTTTAAAGATCATAAATTATCTTTCTATATGATTATAATTATAATCTCCTGGTTTTTTTCCCTTCAATTGAGGTTGAAGTTCAGAGCAAAACCATTACAGACATTTAAATAAATCTAACCAATTGTGTTTCTATATTTCTAAGTACACATTCAATGAGGAATAAGAGGGTAATTTGTGGTAGAGGCCCTAATCAATTTACTTCATTTGGGAAATCATGGAATCATTTCCAACACAGAAGGTGGCCTTTCAGACACTATTGTGCAGATTGAAAAAGATCTGTTCAGTCTAATCCCACGTTCCAACAGTCTAATCCCATGTTCCAACAATATTCACTCCAGTACAATCAAGTCTGAAAAGTGATGTTCAGAAACATATACAGTATTCAAATATATTTTTTCACAATTTTCCATTTCTTGTATTCTGTGCCTTAGCTAACAGATGAACCAGATTTGACCATCTGGATCTTTTACTTTTATGGAACTGTGGAGCATATGTTAAGGAACAAACATCCCTCTGTCCCTCATTCACTATCCTTTCATTTGTTTATATATTCACTTGCACCTCCCCAAATGGTATGACCTCGCACTTCTCCACGTTTAATTGTATTTGCCTTTTCTTCACCCATCTGACCAGACCATTGATATCCTCCTGCACTAAAGCTTTCCTCCTCAGCCAGTTTTTTTGTATCATCTGCAAAGTTATTTATAGTGTTCACTGCATTTAAGCCTAATTCATTAATATTGCAATGGATTGAACACACTGAGCCCTGTAGAACCACACAAGTATAGCCTTCTAATCCCAGAAAACCCATCAACCATTGCCTTTTGCTTCCAGTCACTGAATCAATTTTGGATTCAATTTGCCGTCCTCATTTAGACTTCTACATTTTTTTATCAGACTGCCATGGAGGCTGTATTAAGGTGACTCTCTTCATTACCTCCATTTGTCTAGATGCAACATTCTCTTACCAAATGATATATTGTGTGCTTTTCTAAATTAAATATAACACTGTGTAAATTGTCCCTGTTGTGCGTAGGATAGTGTTAATATGCGGGGATCTTTGGTCGGCGCAGACTCAGTGAACAGAAGGGCCTGTTTCTGCGCTGTATCTTTAAGGGCGGCCACGGTGGCGCAGTGGTAGAGTTGCTGCCTTACAGCGCTTGCAGCGCTGGGTACCCGGGTTCAATCCCGACTAGGTATGGAGTTTGTACGTTCTCCCCGTGACTGCGTGGGTTTTCTCCGCGATCTTCGGTTTCGTCCCACACTCCAAAGACGTACAGGTTTGCAGGTTAATTGGCTTGGTGTATGTGTAAATTGTCCCAACTAGGACTCGGTGGGCCGAAGGGCCTGTTTCCGTACTGTATCTCTAAATTAAACTAAACTGCCCCCTGGAATGGATTTCAATCATTCAACCAGCACTAAAGTTAAGATACTGGCCTATAATCAATGTAAAAAAAATGCAAATGCTGAATATCAGAAATAGAAACAGAAAGTGCTGGGAATATTCAAGAATTAAAGGAACATTCTGTGGAGAGAGATGCAGAGTTAAGGGATCAGGTTTGTGACCATCAGAAGAACTGGAGAAGGGAGAATACAAATGTCCATTAAGTTGTAGAGAGGGATAAGCGGTGAGAGAGCAGAGAGAATGTCTGAAAGGGTGCAGACCAAGGTCTCAAATTGTATGGTTTATCCCTACCTCCTTTCTTAAATAATGTTGTAGGATCAGCAGTTGTCCAATCCACTGTCATTACTCCTGTAGCAGAGAAGATAGAAAAATTGTATTCTGAAATCTCTTCTTTCAACAGCCAGGAGATATTTAATCCAAGTCTCATTATCCGTTTTCAAAGATGATGAGGCGTTTCCTCTTTTAGTATGGTTATTCCATCCAGTAATTCACGTTCACATTAACTGTAACATCTTTTGCCAAGAAACTCAATAAGTATTTTATCCGCGTCTGCAATCACTACACGGGTTAGCTTTTACATTTCAAATTGACTCCTTTGGGAAACTAATAACATTATACTTGTGTGGATATCTTGTGCACTGGTTTCCATTCAATGATTGGTCAAATTGACTATTTTTGGTGCTACATCCCAACAGGAGATTTCAACATGTGAATATTATAACCAAGCCTGTGTTTGGTCTGGCAGTTGTACTTGCAGTGGGATTGATAGCCACTGCATACAGCAATAAAACTGTGTTCTCTTTCTAAAATCAAGAGGTTTAGGCTGGTTATTGACTTAGCTGATGGCAGTACAAATGAGCAGTTAAACATGGAAACTACTTTGTCATATAAATCAGCTGTGCCTTAACCGGCTGATTTACTCAAAGTGCTGCTGCACACACGTTTGACAATTTCCAGTTTACCAAAGCCAATTAGCCTGTAATTTGTTGGAGTGCGGGATGAAACCAGAGCACTCGGAGAAAACCCAAGTAGATCATAGGGAGAATGTACAAACTCCGTATAAACAACACCTGCAGTCAGGATCAAACCCAGGTCTCTGGCACCGAAAGGCAGCAACTCTACTGCTGTGCCACCTTGCCACCCAAATATGACAGTACTGCATATAAGATCTATGTGCTACTGCCAAAAGAAAGATAGGGAGGCATACCAAGTTAAGTTTCTGCATTAAGATGGAGAGTGACACGGTTAATTCAGAGACTATGGACCTGAACTTAAAGAAAGGAGACTTTAACGGTATGAGATGGGAATTGGCTAGGATAGACTAGCAAATGGTACTTAAAGTGTTGACGGTGGAGATGCAATAGCAAAGATTTAAGGATCGCATGGATGAACTACAAAAATTGTTAATTCCTGTCTGGCGAAAAAATAAAATAGGGAAGGTGGCTCAATCGTAGCTAACGAGGGAAATTAAGAATGGTGTTAAATCCAAGGAAGAGGCATATAATTTGGCCAGAAGAAGCAGCAAACCCGAGGACTGGGAGATATTTAGAATTCTACAGAGGAGGACAAAGGTGTTAATTAAGAGGGGGAAAATAGAGCATGAAAGAAAGCTTGCGGGGAATATAAAACTGACTAAAAGCTTCTTTAATTATGTAAAAAGGAAAAGATTAGTGAAGACAAATGTAGGTCCCTTACAGTCAGAAACAGATGAATTTATAATGGGAAACAAGGAAATGGCAGACCAATTTATCAAGTACTTTGGTTCTGTCCTCACTAAGGAAGCCACAAATAATCTCCCAGAAATAGTAAGGGACTGAGGATCTAGTGGAAGGGAGGAACTGAAGGGAATCCACATTAGTCAGGAAATTGTGTTAAGTAAACTGTTGGGACTGAAGGCAGATAAATCACCAGGACATGATGGCCTACATCCCAGAGTACTCAAGAAGGTGGCCCTAGAATCGTGGATGCATTGGTGATCATTTTCCAATGTTCTCTCGACTGGATCAGTTCCTGTGGACTGGAGGGTAGCCAATGTAACCCCACATTTTAAGAAAGGAGGGATTTTTTGAGGATGTAACAAGTAGAATGGATAAGGGAGAGCCAATGGATGTAGTGTATCTG
The DNA here is from genome assembly GCF_053455715.1 of Rhinoraja longicauda. Taxonomy (NCBI): domain Eukaryota; kingdom Metazoa; phylum Chordata; class Chondrichthyes; order Rajiformes; family Arhynchobatidae; genus Rhinoraja; species Rhinoraja longicauda. Next base: position 86,821,733 of record NC_135955.1, read on the forward strand.
GACTTTCAAAAAGCCTTTGACAAGGTCCCACATAAGAGATTAGTGTGCAAAATTAGAGCACATAGTATTGGGGGTAGAGTATTGACATGGATAGAGAACTGGTTGGCAGACAGGAAGCAAAGAGAAGGAATTAACCTGTCCTTTTCAGAGGCAGGCAGTGATTAGTGGGGTGCCGCAAGGCTCAGTGCTGAGGCCCCAATTATTAACAATATATATTAACGATTTAGACAAGGGAATTAAATGTGACATCGGCAAGTTTGCGGATGACACAAAGCTGGGTGGCAGTGTGAGCTGCGATGAGGATGGTATGACGCTGCAGGGTGACTTGGATAGGTTGGGTGAGTGGGCAGATGCATGGCAGTTACAGTATAATGTGGATAAATGTGAGGTTATCCACTTTGGTGGCAAGAACAGGAAGGCAGATTATCATCTGAATGGTGTCAGATTAGGAAAAGGGGAGGTTCAATGTGACCTGGGTGTCCTTGTACATCAGTCACTGAAAGTAAGCATGCAGGCACAGCAGGCAGTGAAGAAAGCTGATGGCATGTTGGCCTTCATTGCAAGAGGATTTGAGTTTGGGAGCAAAGACGTCCTACTGCAGTTGTACAAAGCCCTGGTGAGACCACATTGTGTGCAGTTTTGGTCTCCTAATTTGAGGAAGGACGTTCTTGCTATTGAGGGAGTGCAGTTCACCAGGTTAATTCCCGGGATGGCAGGACCGACATATGAGGAAAGAATGGGTCGACTGGGCTTGTATTCAGTGGAATTTAGAAGGATGATAGGGGATCTTAGAAACCTATACAATTCTTAAGGTATTGGACAAGCTAGATGCAGGAAAAATGTTCTCCATATTGAGAGAGTCCAGAACCAGGGGTCACAGTTTAAGAATAAGGAGTAAGCCATTTGGGACTGAGATGAGAGAAAACTATTTCACCCAGAAAGTTGTGAATCTGTGGAATTCACTGCCACAGAAGGCAGTGGAGGCCAATTCACTGGATCTTTTCAAGAGAGAGTTAGATATACCTCTTAGGGCTAGCGGAATCAAAAGATATGGGGACAAAGCAGGGACGGGGTACTGGTTTTGGATGATCAGCCATATTGAATGATGATGCTGGCTTGAAGGGCTGAATTGCCTACCCCTGCACTTATTTTCTATGTTTCTATGTTTCTGTTTAGATTTAGTGCAATTCTCAAAGTCGGCAGATTATTAAAAAAATGTCAATGTTGAAAGAAACAGGGCTGAAGCCCTTTATCGGTTAAGAATGAAAAGTAGTTTATTCCTCAGTGTTCACTTCTATAAGCAATGAACAATGGATACTGGGAATTTCTCACTCACTGCATCTTTGCTAATAAATGCAATTTTTTTCAGGCTGTTCTGGTGATCTCTCTTTTCCGGCATAGATAAAGAGCTAACCGTTACAATAAACACTTTACCCAAGAATTAATATAAAAAAATAATTTCAGCCCTTTGTAGCATTATACATTAGAAAATATCTAAAATTAAACTTGTTTTTACAAACTGAGGTAGATTGTTTTGGTGGATTGTAAGGCATTGCCATTTTCAAATTTACATTTTTTGGCATGCTATGAATATTTGACGAGCAATTTTACTGGAGTGACACACTGTGGAAGGTTCTTTAAAAAAATACGCATGTTACAATTTCTGTGTTTTTTTCTTTTTACACATTAGGCAAGATATTGAAAGAGACCGAAAGTGATCCTGATGACCCTGATTCAGTTGAAGAGACTGATCATGAATTAGCAGAGGATGACTCTAATGCCATAGCAGAAGGAACTGAAGCAGACTGCAGTCAAGAAGGTGCACAGAATGAAGAAGCCATATCAAAAGCCTATTCGATCAAACACAAGCAAAAACGAAAGATGAAAGATGCTGCAGAACAATCGGAGGAAGAAATTGCCACCGAACAAGCAGAGAAAGATGATGGCATTGAAAAATCAAAATGTAAAGTACATCAGCGCAATAAAGGTAAAAGTTATATTGTGTGTGCATCTGGATTGGTTTTATTTAAGGCTGATGGATCCATTTTTTTCATCCCTTCCACTGTTGCTGAACCTGGACCATGTTACAACTGTAGCTAAGGCTGAGGGAAAGAACAAAATGAAGAAGCATCCTCAATGGAATTGTGCTGTTTGGAAACCATTTCTTAGCTAAATAGCTAATGGACCTAAAATTTGCATCGCTGAACAAAATAAAATGAGAGGAAATGAAAGCACAATCATCACCAAATTTGTGGTAACGAGATAGCTCTTGAAAAGCACTGTTGTGCTTGATGAAGGAGATTAAATCCTTCATTTTAAAGACTCGCATTGGAATAATTGTAGTTGTATCTAAAACTACACAGTAAAATTCATCATTTTTTTTCCTGTTAAGTTTACATTGAGTCGATGCTAGCTGGCAGACCAGAAATAAACCCCAGATTTGCACACAGTTGCCATCAATATACATTAGTTTGCCCTGTCATTGGGAAGTCACTTCTCAGATCCTGTGCCAGTTTTACCCGATGCAGGACCTGAAACTCCATTGATTTCCCAGGTTAAAAGAGATTTTTTTGTTGTATTTATATTTATTTTATTGATTTTTATTATTTTGTACCTTTAATTGAAATAACTTTTTAAGAAATAAATGTAAGTCAATTTTGCCATTTTAATAGATTTTTGCAAACCAATACCTTTGATAGAAGATCAAGTATTAACTACTGTTAAAGACTATTATCTGTTCCGAAGAGGTAGACAATAGACAATAGGTGCAGGAGTAGGCCATTCGGCCCTTCGAGCCAGCACCGCCATTCAATGTGATCATGGCTGATCATTCTCAATCAGTACCCCGTTCCTGCCTTCTCCCCATACCCCCTGACTCCGCTATCCTTAAGAGCTCTATCTAGCTCTCTCTTGAATGTATTCAGAGAATTGGCCTCCACTGCCCTCTGAGGCAGAGAATTCCACAGATTCACAACTCTCTGACTAAAAATGTTTTTCCTCATCTCTGTTCTAAATGGCCTACCCCTTATTCTTAAACTGTGGCCCCTGGTTCTGGAGGTAATGTCTGCACCACACCGTACAAGACCGGGTTGTTACCAACTCTCTGCTCAATTTGTGTGGAAGGCCACTGAAGGCAGTGGAGGCCGATTCTCTGGATGCTTTCAAGAGAGAGTTAGATAGAGCTCTTAAAGATAGCGGAGTCAAGGTAGATGGAGAGAAGACAGGAACGGGTACTGATTGTGGATGATCAGCCATGACCACAGTGAATGGCGGTGCTGGCTCAAAGGGCCGAATGGCCTACTCCTGCACCTATTGTCTGTTGAAATTGTTTCTCCCTATCTGAGTGAATTAAATGTAGTTTCAGTAGCTGACAATTCCAGGCGATAGACCCATCCCCTTATTTTTCCCACAAACTTCTCTTCTTCCTTATTCATCGTTGATCTCTCCCTGGGGAGAAGACAGGAGTGGGGTACTGATTGAGAATGATCAGCCATGATCACATTGAATGGTGGTGCTGGCTCGAAGGGCCGAATGGCCTACTCCTGCACCTATTGTCTATTGCTAATGAACCCTCTCCTTGACCTAAATTGACAGCCTTCACGTTCTGAGCTTGGAAATTATCTCCAAAAATGATTTCATCTTTTCTCTTTCTTCTTGTAGGACATTCCTCAAAGCTGCCTATTTGACTATGCTTTTGGTACATTAGATAATGCTAAAACTGCTTTTGTGAAATTCCTTGGCCTGTTTTGTTATAAAGGTGCTACATATTGTGTATGTTCCTTGTTTTTGGATGCCTTTATCATATAGCATTAAAAGGTATTGTGAATTTCTTTTTGTGAACATATTAAATAGGAGACCGGAAAGATTCAGCTTCAGTTTCAATAGTAGAAGATGAAGATGAAAACAATAATGTGACCAATGGTGAAACATTGTCTGATCGAGAGACATCTGAAAGTAAACAGTCATTGCAAGTCAGGATAAAGGAGAAACCAAATGAAGAAGATATTTCATTAAGGTACAATTGATAAACTTGCATTTATATTGTTCGTTTGATGTAATTTAGTTTTGGTTTAGCTTGGAGATACAGCGCGGAAACGGGCCCTTCGGCCCACCGGGTCCGCGCCGACCAGCGATCCCTGCACATTAACGCTATCCTACACACTAGGGACAGTTTTTACATTTACCAAGCCAATTTACCTGTACGTCTTTGGAATGTGGGGGGAAACTGAATATCTCGGAGAAAACCCACGCGGTCACGGGGAGAACGTTCAAGGTCCATACAGACAGCACCGTAGTCTGGATTGAACCCGGGTCTCCGGAGCTGCTGTAAGGCAGCAACTCTATCGCTGCGCCCTGGTGTCTCAGTTATCAGCTGCCTTCAATTCAAAATAATACCTTGCATGTGTTTCTGCTTGCCCCTTCATCAGTCCACAGAAACAACTTGTTGAAGCAAACATTAGGGCTCTTTTGCTAGAGGAGTGGGTATGTTTCTATACTGACCATGTTAAAAAGTAGATAAAATTAAAGTAGGAAGCACAATGGTGGTACATAACTTTCAGTTCAGAAGTTGACAGAGACATGCAGCCTGTTTGCAAACTGACAGTAAGTAGAGCAATAACTTGCGGCTAATCCAATTAAATGCCAATCCCTGAGTGCATGTGGGATATTATGAGAAAATAACTGCAGATGCTGGTACAAATCGAAGGTATTTATTCACAAAATGCTGGAGTAACTCAGTAGGTCAGGCAGCATTTCAGGGGAGAAGGAATGGGTGACGTTTCGGGTCAAGACCCTTCTTCAGACTGATGTCAGGGGGGCGGGACAAAGGAAGGATATAGGTGGAGACAGGAAGATAGAGGGAGATCTGGGAAGGAGGAGGGGGAGAGAGGGACAGAGGAACTATCTAAAGTTGGAGAAGTCGATGTTCATACCGCTGGGCTGCAAGCTGCCCAGGCGAAATATGAGGTGCTGTTCCTCCAATTTCCGGTGAGCCTCACTATGGCACCGGAGAAGGCCCATGACAGAAAGGTCAGACTGGGAATGGGAGGGGGAGTTAAAGTGCTCGGCCACCGGGAGATCAGTTTGGCCAACGCGGACCGAGCGCTGGTGTTGAGCGAAGCGATATTATAGTTGGTTTAGTTAGTGGTATTTGAGGAACACCTTAATACGCTAAGAATTTTCGAAAGGCATCTTTTTCTAAAAGAGATAGCCATACAGCACTGAAATAGACCCTTCAGCTTAACTTGTCCAAGATGCCCCATCAACACTAGTCCCTCCTGTCCTCATTTGGCCCATACACTACTAAACCTATTCCTATCCAGGAACGTTCAAATGTATTTTAAATATTGCTAACCTGCTAGCCAAGTCCTACCCTGCCCAACCTCTCCCTGTAACCCAGGGACTTAAGTCCTGGCAACCTCCCTGTATCTCTTCTCTACACTTTTTCCAGCTTAAGAACATCTTTTCTATTGCATGGTGAACAGAGGCCAACTCAGTGGATATTTTTAAGGCAGAGATAGATAGATTCTTGATTAGTACAGATGTCAGAAGTTATGGGGAGAAGGCAGGAGAATGGGGTTAGGAGGGAGAGATAGATCAGCCATGATTGAATGGCAGAGTAGACTTGATGGGCCGAATGGCCTAATTCTATTTCTATCACTTATGACTTTATTCTGGGATACATGGTGTTCAAGATGGCAGCACACTGTCCCAGCATTGCTGATCATTTGTATGAGCACAAAAGAAAATAAAAATTATAACAGAAGTCGAAACTTGCATCAAGAAATTCACATTGGATTATTTCTTAGAATGATACTGTATTTATTAACTTGAGATCCACCACCGATTTTTCTGGCATCCTTCGTTCTCGGATTATCCGTTTTGCTCGACCAACAGAGGTCATGGGCTCTGAGAGGAGACCAATGTTACAGGAACGGTCGTCTGCCAAGGAGCCTGCAAAGTCGGCTTCAGAAGTCGGCTATGAGAACGGATCTGCCGTCTAAGACCGGGCCTGAGTTTCAGAGCCCCGGCTGCAGGGGGCAAATTCGACCTCATTTTCGGGCGGCTTTCTGGGAGGGATTTCGAGTGTGCTCTCGTAATTTTGTCCGGATTAAAGGAGCGCCGACCACCAGTTGCTGGTAGTGGACCTTTATTGATGAATTGGTCAGTGCTAATGTTGAGTTATGAACCTTGAAAGGTACGATTGCCTTTACTTTTATGAATATATGAATAATTTTCTGCTTAGTAATTTTCAATATATTTGTTTCAGTGGATGTGAAGGCGAAACACTGTCAGGAACAACAACTCCAGTCACAAGAGGAAATTCTAACAAATCTCAGCTTGCTCGGCGCCAGAAAACTAAGCCCAACTTAAAACTGGTTGGGAGGAAAAAAGCAGGAGGAAAGCAAGATATAACAACTGCTCCAAAACCCAGTCCATCTTACAATAATGGGGTGGAATCTGAGGCCGTCGAGGAGAAGAAATTCCAGCCCGTCAAAGAGAAGGAATCTGGGCCCGTCACGGAGAAGGAATCCGAGCAGGATGAGGAGAAGGAATCTGGGCCCATCAAGGAGAAGGAATCTGGGCCTGTCAAGAAGAAGGAATCCGAGCAGGATGAGGAGAAGGAATCTGGGCCCGTCACGGAGAAGGAATCCGAGCAGGAAGAGGAGAAGGAATCTGGGCCCGTCAAGGAGAAGGAATCTGGACCTGTCGAGGAGAGGGAATTTGAGCCCATTGAAGAGAAGGATTCCCGGCCCATTGAGGAGAAGGGATTTGAGCCCATCGAGGAGAAGGAATCCGAGGTCATTGAGGAGGAGGAAACTGGGCCCTTCGAAGAGAAGGGATCTGTCGCTGTCAAAGAGATGGAATCTGGGCCCATCGAGGAGATGGCATCTGGGGCCATTGAGGGGAAGGAATCCCCACCCGTTGAGATGGAATCAGGACCTGTCGAGGAGAGGGAATCTGGGCCTGTTGTGGAGAAGGATTCCGGACCCATCGAGGAAAAGGAATCTGGGGTCATTGAGGAGAAGGAAAGCGGGCCCTTTGAGGTGAAGGGGTCTGGGGCTGTCGAGGGGAAGGAATCCCAACCTATTGAGGGGAGGTTATATGGGGCTGTCGAAGAGATTGGGTCGGGGCCTGTTGAGGGGATGAAATCCGGGCCTGTCGAGGGGAAGGAATCCCTAGCCATTGAGGAGAAGGGACCCGGGCCTGTGGAGGCAATAGCAACTGGATCCATCGAGGGGAAGGAATATGGGGTCGTTGAGGAGAAGGTATCCGGGGTCATCGAGGAGAAGGAGACCAGGCCCTTTGAGGCGATGGGATCTGCAGCTGTCGAGGAGAAGGGATCACCGCTGCAGGATCGTAACACTGGTCTTGAAGAACCATCTGAGATTATGGTAACTAATTGAACAGAGAGGCTATTAATGTATTGTCCTTTGCAAGTGAACAATGAAAGCTGTCTTGGCAACAGGCAACAAGAGAGTATATATTTTGCGAAACACAGTGCTGAAGTAATTTAGCAACTCAGGCTGGACCCATTGAGTTAATCCAGCACTTTGTGTTTTGCTCAAGATTCTACCATCTACAGTTCCTTGTGCCTCCAGAGCACACCTTTTAATAGGCATACTTATTTTAAATTGATCACTGCACGCATTTAATGCTTTTGCAACAATGTTCACAATCAATACCCGATTAGCTAAATCCCCTTCCTATGCAAATGTTTTTTTGGGTTTTTTTAAAGTGTGGAGGCACTCAGCAAGTCAGGTTGTGGAAAGGGAAACAGATCTAACATTTCAGATTGAAGGTGAAGTGTCTTTTGCCTGATATTTTCTCTGTTTCTCTTTCCATAGATTCTGCCTGAACCGCAGAGTGTTTCCAGCATTTTCTGTTTTCATTTAAGATTTCCAATATTTGTATATTTTTGATTTTCATCCATTTTTAATTTTAATTCACTTTATAGTTTGGAGTTTATATTCCTACTTCAGGCTGATGCCAATGGAACTGTGTAATGATTTTTTGTCAGATACGTATTTTAATTAACAAGCTGTGTAAGAAGGAACTGCAGATGCTGGATTAAACCGAAGATTGACACAAAATGCTGGATTAACTCAGCGGGACAGGCAGCATCTCTGGAGAGAAGGAATGGGTGACTTTTTGGGTCATGACCTTTCTTCAGACTGGTCTCGACCCAAAACGTCACCCATTCGTTCTCTCCAGAGATGCTGCCTGACCCGCTGAGTTACTCCAACATTTTGTGTCTATCTTAATTACCAGGTTGCCAGCAATTTCGAGAACAAAAAAGGGTATTTTGATGGGGTTTTGGTGGTATTTGGACGTTTCCATGTTTTGTTTAGTAGATATCCTTATTTGCAAGTGTTAATTTTCAGAGATTTCCATGCACATTGATTCATTAATTACTTGCAGCTAACACTGGAAGAAATTCTTTTGTCACAAACCTGCAACAGTGAGATATTGAAGCAATCTTTAGAATTGCGTTCACCTAAAACTAAGGCAGTAGCATTCATTGTGTATGTGGGTAGATAATACCATGGTGTTGCATCCACTGAGCTATTTGTATTTATGTTCCTAGATTATTTAAAACTCCTGTTTTATGGCAGTTTTGTAGATTTGTCCCTTATGGCTCACATCAATTTTGATCTTTCCTTTCATGATAATATTTATTTCACATTTAAAAAAAAAAGAAAAATATGATCATACCACTGCCCACATGGAACTCATGGCATTTGTGACACTTGCAGATTTGGGCAAACTTATTTTGACAGCAGCAATTGATGTGAGAGTGTTGCAGTCTCTTTTTGTCTGTCAGCACACTTGTATGTGGGTGACTTTGTTCAGTGGTTATTGTTTCCCAAATTGAATATGACCTTGAGTTGGGTTTACTTTTGTGTAGGATGTCAGCAGTGCATTGCTGTCTGAAACAACAGAAGCTGATAAAGCTGAGGAGATATCATCAAGCAAAGTACAAGATTCTGACACTGAACCACGGTAATGTATTTCCTGGAATTTTTCTGTTTGTCTAAGCATTATTTTCAACGTTGCTGCGTGATAGGTGTCCAGGCATACATGAGAACGGTTTGTGACGTTTTTTTGAGTTCAGCTCAGTTTTTTTTTAATCCTTACCGTAGTGTCATCTATAAATTTGTTTTTGCTCTAATAACTGAACTATTCTTGGGTGCTGCATAATTTCATGTAAGAATGACCAATTACAAAGGTAGATAGAATAGTGAGAAACTTCTTTGGATGTTTTTTTGTGACCAACCAATCATCAAATTGGAAAAGAGTATGTAAGAAGAATTCAGCAATACAGTTTACGGTTGAAGGTGTCAAGCCTGTAATTTAATATTTGTTTTGCTTTAGGACTGTAGAGAAACGAGAAGAAGCCAGAAACAAACCACGTCGACCTGTAAGGAGTCGTTTCCAGAAGCCCAAGCCAAATTTAGGGAGAGCAGTGGTAAAGAAAAATGTGTCAACACAAGAAAAAAAAGTTGCTACAGTGCGAGAAAATAATAGTGCAATTCAAGACATTGTTGGGCTCAGTCCAGATACCGCTATTAATAAAGCAAGTGAAGCTCACTCTGCAAGCAATGCTTATTTTGCAATGGATGCAAGAAATTTGGATGACATTCCAACACAGCTAGATGCAGTCCAGAATCGATCAGGAGGAACCAGTGCATCAGCAGTCTCATCATCTCTGGTACATTTAATGGCTAAAGTTTCTTATACTTCATATTATTTGGTGAATTTGCACTTTTAGCACTTCAGCTCTGGTGTTCTTTCCTGTAAGAGCATCTCAAAATAAATCGGTAAACTATCCAAAAACCATTCTATCCATTGCTTTTCCAAATTTATCATATTCTCTTCTTATCATCAATAGACAATAGATAATAGGTGAATGAGTAGGCAATTCAGCCCTTCGAGCCAGCACCGCCATTCAATGTGATCATGGCTGATCATTCTCAATCAGTACCTCGTTCCTGCCTTCTCCCCATACCCCCTGACTCCGCTATCCTTAAGAGCTCTATCTAGCTCTCTCTTGAATGCATTCAGAGAATTGGCCTCCACTGCCTTCTGAGGCAGAGAATTCCACAGATTCACAACTCTCTGACTGAAAAGGTTTTTCCTCATCTCCGTTCTAAATGGCCTACCCCTTATTCTTAAACTGTGGCCCCTGGTTCTGGACTCCCCCAACAATGGGAACATGTTTCCTGCAATACCTCCGTTTAATATTCTTAATTTTTCCACTTGTTTATAGTGTCTTTTATTTTGTACTCTTAATTTCTTACCTTTCATTCAAATTAAAACATGCCAATGCATTTCATTCATGTCGCATTTGTCTCCTGAGATTTCCAAATTTCTATTTATCTTTATAAGAAAAATGCTAATATCGTGCCTGCATCCATGTACTTTCTCATCACATGAATCTGAGTGTGTGGGAAGGAACTGTAGATGCTGGTTTATACCGAAGATAGCGAAAATGCTGGAGTAACTCAGCGGGACAGGCAACATCTCTGGAGAAAAGGAATAGGTGATCTTTCGGGTCAAGACCCTTCTTCAATGAGTTGAGGTTAAATGATTTTCACAAATATTTAATACCAGCCACGTGCTTACCAACTAAGCATTCTAATGTAATTCATATGACATGCCTTGTACCTCCGCTTCCTAATCTATTGTCTGATCTTTCATTTCCTTTAATAATTTGCTTTCATCTGGAAATTGTGGTCTGAGTTCTCTTGTGCCAGCTCAGAAAGCTTTAAGGCTAACTGGCTGTAAGTATATCGTGCAGATGTGTCTACCATACCACTGTATTTCCAAAGCATCTAATCTGCTTTATCTTGTAGCACTGTTTTATGTTTTCCCTCATTAAACTACACTTCCTTCCATTTACGAATCTGAAGAAAGTCAGAACAGTGTGCCAATGACGCCTCAGTGCTAGTCTCACTCTGAGGTGTGCTCTTGCCTTCTTTTGCAGACCATTATAGCTGATCAGGATGCTTTTTTCAAACTTCAGATCTCTTACCCTGCACAATGGCAATCTCCCACAGGGATGAGCTAATGGTAATATTTACATAATCAATGTAACTATTTAATGGGTGGCGCAGCGGTAGAGTTGCTGCCTTAAAACGCCAGAGACCCGGTTCGATCCTGACTCCGGGTGCTGTTTGTATGGAGTTTGTACGCTCTCCCCGTGACCGCATGGGTTTCCTTCGGGTGCTCCGGTTTCCTCCCACATTCCAAAGAGGTACAGGTTTGTAGGTTAATTGGCGAGTAAGTTGTCTCTAATGCAGGGGTTCCCAACCTTTTTCGTTCCGTTTGGCCCCGGCAACTTTTCGAAAGTAAATTTACCCCCACCCTGTTTTGTTCAGTAATTTGAGTTTACACTTCTATCATAATAAAGCAACTGACAAAGGAGAAATTTTAAAATACTGTTTTTAACATAATTGTTTTAAGTTCAAATAACAATAATAGCACATAACAATGTTATTTCACTTATTTATGAACAACTAATGATGAACAGATACCTGTATACCAGAACCAAACACAGTCAGTCAATGAGAACACATCAAACAACATTTCTACCTCTAAACTAAATAAAAGTAAAAAAAAAAAATAATAATTGAAAAGAAATATGTACAAATCCAGAATCAACAAATTTACCCCCTGGGTAGGTGAAATTTCCCCCCTGGGGGTAAATTTACCCCAGGTTGGGAACCCTTGCTCTAATGTGAGAACCAATGTATGGTTTCAACCAATGATCGTTGGTTGGTGTGGACTCGGTGGGCTGAAGGGCCAGTTTCCATGCTGTAAACCAAAAAAATAACTGTTCAGAATCGTAACCCAATTGTTATGTCACACCTACTATTGAATAGCTCAAATTAAGTAGATTAATCTCAAAGCAGATGCTTCAGTTTATAGAGAAACTGTTCCCAGAATGCAGAACTGATAATATTTACCAAGTTAGCAAGTTCTGTTTGTCCTTATGATTCCAAATGTGCATTAAGATTGTTAAGTCCAATTGTAAAATATTTTTGTTTTGATTTCCAGTCACAATCTCCATCTGCAGATGCCGCATCCTCGGATTTGGCTGCAGAGCCATCAAGAAGAAGCACGTGGGATTCTAACAAAGTACTGCAATCCGAAAGGACATCCGAGTACGACGAACAGAATGAGGAAGAGGAGCTAACGCTCGCTGCCATTCAGGAAAATATTATGAGCAGACCAACTAGGTATTTGGAGCTTTATTAGTCATTTATCAGTTGAATATTCCTAGATGGATTTGGGGCTTGGAGCAATCTAGATCATTTGCATCCAGACCTAATTTTTGTCCAAAGGATGTCTCAGTGAGTAAGCATGAATTATCATTGAATGGTTGTAATCTTGATATATCTTATCACAATCCTGTTGACAGTGGAAATACTGGTGGCCTTGGTTCTCCAAAGCAAAGAAAGAAAAAATCAGCAGAGGAATCTTTCACTTAACTGATCACTCTGTGGAAAATCTGGCTTGGTGATGATGTTCCTTTGATTAAGGTTGCACATGTTCTAATAAAAATATGATATAACCGCATGTTAGGCATACTTTTCAAAACACAACCAATACCATGGATGATGTATTGAGAAAAACTAGTTTGTGGATCAATACATGTAAATGCCACACGGATCTTCTCCTTAAGGTAGTATAAGAAAATAACTGCAGGTGGTGGTACAAATCGAAGGTATTTATTCACAAAATGCTGGAGTAACTCAGCAGGTCAGGCAGCATCTCAGGAGAGAAGGAATGGGTGACGTTTCGGGTCGAGACTCTTCTTCTCCTTAACTTAGTTTGGTTGGACTTGCTGACAAACAGCTGGTGTTAAAATCTCTGTTGGATTGTGTTGCATAAAACCAAAAAGTATATCTGTATTTTATTGCAGATCCGGAAGACAACCCAAGCCTACAACATTTTATAATCCTTCAGCACATCATCAGACACCATCTATTTCAACATTATTATCTGAGGGAGAAAACGAGGCCAAGGTCAGAAGTAGACCTGTTCGATCTCACAAAGCTAAACCCAAAGTCAGCAAAGTCTTGGGCAAGAAGGAGGCTCAAACTAAAAATACTGGGAAAGGTCAAGGAACGCCAAAGATGACACTTGTGACCCTGAGGGCATCCCAAGAAGCTGATGATGATGAAGAATCGGATATAGAAGAGGAAGATGACATCTATCCCATCAATCCTGAGGAGGTCAACAAAGCTCCAGCGTTTGTGCCAATTAGTCTTCGATCTCCTGAATCTGTTCAAGCCCAAGTGGAGGAATCTATGGAAGAGGTACAGCACCACATGTTTGAAAATATGTTGCTTTACACTTCTGCGCACATACCTGCAGAGAATTTTGTGCATTTTGTTTTGGCAATTTTGTAGATAAGAATTAAATGAAAGGTGAATGTTCCACCATATTTATCAGTTTCTGCTGTTTCAGTAAAGTCATGGAGTTATACAATTTGGAAAACGACCCTTTTACCCAACTTGTCTATGCCAACCAAGTTGCCTACCTGAGCAAGACCCATTTGGCTGTGTTTGGCCTACATCACTCTAAACCTTTCTCCCTGTATATTCATCTTGTGCTTGTGCCTGTCTCCACCATGTCCTCCAGCAGCTTGTTCCATATACCTGGGAAGAGGGGTGGGGTGGGGGAAGGGGGGTGGCGGCGAGCGGCGGAGGGGTGAAATACTTGCCTCTTAGGTCCTCGTTAAATTTTTCCCCTCTCAGTTTAAATCTGTCTTCTAGTTTTAGACACCTATCCTGATAAAAAAAAGACTGTAACCCCTTTGCCTTTTTTATGTCCCTTATGATTTTATATATCTCTATAAGGTCACGCCTCAGCCTGCTACACTTCAAGGAAAAAAGCCTTTGCCTATCCAGTCTCTCCTTATAATTCAAGACCAGATCCAGGCACCAGCCTAGTCCGCAGCCTTTCCAGCTTTATAACCTCATTCTTTTAGCCAGTTGACTGGGCCTGCACACAATAATCCAAGTGCGGTCTCACTATCATCTTGTACCGTTGTAACATGACGCACGGATTCTTTTACTTAATGCTCTGGCTGATGAATGCAAGGGTGCCATATGCCACCTTCACTCTGTCTACCCATATTGCCATTTTCAGAGATCTATGTACCTGTACCCCTAGATCTCTGTTGTCTTTTATACCTTCCTATGTGGCCCATATTCCTCCAAACCTTTCCAATATACCATTCCAAGTGCTTGTAAATGTTGGAATTGTATCTGCCTCTAGGCAGCTCATTAGTGGGCAAAATTAGAGCACATGGTATTGGGGGTAGGGTACTGACATGGATAGAAAATTGGTTGGTAGACAGAAAGCAAAGAGTGGGGATAAATGGGTCCCTTTCAGAATGGCAGGCAGTGACAAGGCTCGGTGCTGGGACCACAGCTATTTACAATATACATTAATGACTTGGATGAAGGGATTAAAAGTACCATTAGCAAATTTGCAGATGATACAAAGCTGGGTGGCAATGTGAACTGTGAGGAAGGTGCTATGAGGTTGCAGGGTGACTTGGACAGGTTGTGTGAGTGGGCGGATGCATGTGGATAATGTGGATAAGTGAGAGGTTATCCACTTTGCTGGTAAGAATAGGAAAGCAGATTATTACCTGAATGGTCTCAAGTTAGGAATAGGGGACGTACAACGTGATCTGGGTGTCCTAGTGCATCAGTCACTGAAAGGATGCGTGCAGGTACAGCAGGCTGTGATAAAAGCCAATGGAATGTTGGCTTTCATAACAAGAGGAGTTGAGTATAGGAGCAAAGAGGTCCTTCTGCAGTTGTATAGGGCCCTAGTGAGACCGCACCTGGAGTATTGTGTGCAGTTTTGGTCTCCAAATTTGAGGAAGGATATTCTTGCTATTGAGGGCATGCAGCGTAGGTTTACTAGGTTAATTCCCGGAATGGTGGGAGAGTCATATGTTGAAAGACTGGAATTTAGGATGAGAGGGGATCTTATCGAAACGTATAAGATTATTAAGGGGTTGGACACGTTAGAGGCAGGAAACATGTTCCCAATGTTGGGGGAGTCCGGAACCAGGGGCCACAGTTTAAGAATAAGGGGTAGGCCATTTAGAACGGAGATGAGGAAAAACTTTTTCAGTCAGAGAGTTGTAAATCTGTGGAATTCTCTGCCTCAGAAGGAAGTGGAGGCCAATTTTCTGAATGCATTCAAGAGAGAGCTAAATAGAGCTCTTAAGGATAGCGGAGTCAGGGGGTATGAGGAGAAGGCAGGAACGGGGTACTGATTGAGAATGATCAGCCATGATCACATTGAATGGTGGTGCTGGCTCGAATGGCCTACTCCTGTACCTATTGTCATTCCATATACGCGCCAATCTCTGTGTGAAACCTTGTCCTTGGGTTCCTTTTAAATCTTTCCTCTCTCACCTTAAATCCACAAACTCTAGTTTTAGAACCCCCTACCCTGGGGAAAAATCTGGCTAATCTAATCTAATCTAATCTAATCTAATCTAAGCCCCCCATGACTTTATAAAATTCTAAGGTCATCCCTCAGTCTTGGATATTCCAGGGGGAAAAGACCCAGCCTATTCATCCTCCATCTTAAAATAAAAAAGCCCTCTAGACCTGGTAACATCCTTGGAAATTATTTTTGCACTCTTTCCTGCTTAATGACATTATTCCTCCAGGAGGGCGACCAGAACTATATGCGGTACTCCAAATGTGACAGGACAAATGTCTTGGACAGCTATAACCTGACATCTCATTCCTGTACTCGGTACTCTAATCGATGATGGCAAGCATGCCAAATGTCATCTACTAGATCCTCTCCAGTTTGATAAACTAGAATCATCATACTTTATATTTATTTTTACATTTAGATGTTGCTGACAGTGTGCACATTAATGATACAGCCCTAATTGTGTCTCCTTTTCATCCTCATTTTTAAAGGCAATCTTTCAGATTCTTCTGCCTATACTGTTCTAAGGTATTTAGCAATTATACTTAAGGCTATCTAATTAAGTCAAGTTTTTTTTCAATGCCGAATTGCTAAAATCCTTCTGTGGACCTTTTCTATGGCCACTATGTCACTCATTAAAGCTGTCCTGGTCTCCCTTTGCATAAAATAATTTCTCCTAGTCACTGCAAATTAAATTATTGACTGCTCAGCTGTAAGGAAATAATTGTTCTCTATTAAATTGCACCGCTCCAAGGAAATAGTTCTAGCTTTTCACTTCAGCCATTGCACCCACTTTCCCTATTCTTGACCACCCTAGTGAATTTCACTCACTGGTTTTGATGACCTCTACAATATAGAACATTATTGCAGATTATTCCTGTCAGGTTCATTATTACTATTTCTACAGTACAGTAAAATACATGGATCTAACTGAATAATTTATCGGAGATCAAACCGCAGAGATTATTGAACACAACACTTGTACATTTGTGAGATTGTTATGTTATAATTTGACTATGAGAACAAAGAACTATTTTTATGTATCCATAATTTTAATTTGTATAACAAACATTATATATGTTAGCTTTTTTTTTAACTCTTCTGTCAGGTTTGATTCCCTCACTATCCTTCCCATTTTTCTTTGAGGTAGCAACTTGCCCTTCATTTGAAGCCATATCCTGGTGGTACTACCGAAATTGTGAATCCTCAGTGGGTACCATCGCCAGCGTTGCAATATTTTGTACAAGGTTCCATAAGAAATTTCTATGATACTTTATCAGTAGTTATTTTTTAGTCCATCATCTACAGTAATGAAAGGAGTTATTCTTTTTACAGTTGGTTTTGTTTTGTTCATGTTTATTTTTTATGTTCAATCAATTATACATACATTTTCCTTCTGTTTGTACCATAAACTTGACGGGAGTTGAGATGATGTTCAAAGAAAAATGATACTAAAATAGATGGACTTTGTGCAGTTAATTAGAACCAGCTCTAAGCAAGAAATGCAGCTTTAAAATGTGTTTTATTTGGAAACATTTTTATATACCTTATCATTCCAATTTATCACACACAGCTTGAAATAGCAATTAATGTCTCAGACAAGAACTATACTAGTGATGCTGAACATTCACCCCTTGAGTTACGTGATAAAAGTGACCCCAGTCAGTCATTCACCTTTATTCCAGCGGAAGATTACCACCCAGCAACTGCTGAGCAGATTGAACATTTTGTTGTAAGTTGTTAAGTCTGTTGTTTTCAATGAAACTTTAAAGCTGAGATTTAAATAATATTAGACAATCTTTGGCAGCTATGGACTTGTCTAAATAATTCATGGCAAATGCAAATAAAAAAAAACGAATACAAAAAATTATAAGACAAAAGTACAAATGCACATTACTTGTTAAAAGTTTTCTTTAAAAAGCTGTAAAATATCTATAAACATTTTAAATTTGTTAATTTTAAACAAAAAGTTACATCTTTAACACTAAAATTTTTAAATTTACAAATGGTAAATTCTAATCACCATTTAATAATTTTAAATGTCGATAGTTGGTGTATTGTATAACTACAATAGTTATACATTTTGTATTGTGCAGAAAGGCAGTCAATTATGTTGTCAACATTTTAATTTGTGGGTCTTGAAGAAATAATTGCTTTGAATTGTTGTCTTAAAGTTAATGTTTCTTTACCAGAATAAAGAATTTGAAATTCATCTTTTTGCAGGAAGTTATTGAAGTTCCAAGTGATGATCCAGTTCAAGGTAAGTATTCATTTTAAGGATCGTTTTTTTAGCATTTGGTGTGTAATGCTACAAACTATTTGTGAGCTCTCAATATCAATCATTTCAGATGACAGTCAATGCTCAGAATACATGTAGTGTAGAAGAATCTTGTTAGCAAAACTGATACTTAACTCCCGACTCCTACTTCAAATAAAGGGGCCAGAGTTTAAGAATAAGGGGTAGGCCATTTAGAACTGAAATGAGGAAAAACTTTTTCAGTCAGAGAGTTGCGAATCTGTGGAATTCTCTGCCTCAGAAGGCAGTGGAGGCCAATTCTCTGAATGCATTCAAGAGAGAGCTAGATAGAGCTCTTAAGGATAGCGGAGTCAGGGGGTATGGGGAGAAGGCAGGAACGGGGTACTGATTGAGAATGATCAGCCATGATCACATTGAATAGTGTGATAGTGTGAATAGTGCTGGCTCGCAGGGCCGAATGGCCTCCTCCTGCACCTATTGTCTATTGTCTATTGTTTATATCTGAAAATATAAACCCATTTCTAATCACTGCATGTCCAGTCTATTTGATACTGGAATTCATCATCCATTTTACAAATGACCAGTGCTGAATATTTTTTTCCTTTAAATCATGCCCTCCCAGCACTTTATCTTGTGCCTGGATAATCTACAACCCGATGGCACGTCCATTGAATTCTCCAATTTAAAGTAACTCTGTCCTTTCTCCCCTTGATCTACCCAAATGCACTTTCACACACCCGTTTTTACCCCTCCCCACCCGCTCCATCTTTCCATCACCAACACACTATTCCTGCTGGGTCTCCTTCCCCCCCCACACTTCCCACCTACTATTTGGTTCCATGCGTTCCCTTCCTTTCTACCAGATGCCATGATTTACTGCCATTTATTACCCCCATCTATAGCCTCCCAGCCTCTGTTATTATCTCCACTCTTCCCTCCCCCACCTGACCTCAACGATCAATCAATCCCTTCTCATCGAGATCCAACTATTGCTTGCTAGCTCTTTCCCAACTCTCATCCTCAGCAGTTTACATTGATAGCAACACTCTACTCATTCAGTCCAGATGAAGGGTTCCATCCTAAAATATTGTCTGTCTATTTCCCTCCACCAATGCCGCTCGACCCGAGGAGTTTCTCCAGCAGTTTGTTTGCTGCTCAAGCCTTATCTGCTTGAGGGGTTGAAACGAAGGGCATGTGTTCTTTGGTGTATCAGAGGGAGAGATAAATGACGGAAGGGGAGCAAGTTACCTTATGCCTTTTCTTCTTAAAAACATATCATTCTCCTATACAATCTGATTTGGCTTCGGGTTCTAGATTTGGAATATGTTTAAGTAAATAGCTTATTCTCATAAATAAACTTTAATTCTGCACGAACAATCATTGGGCGTAGGATTTGGAGTTCTTTTATGAGGTGAATCTACAAATGTATTCAAATTAATATATTTCTAATGTCACAGCACTTAAAATGCAGAGCAATTTCTTCTTGGGTTAACTTGTACATTTGTTGCCCCTTTAGAAGAGGATCACTGCATTGCCGAGCTTGGTGATAGTTTAAGGGATGCTGCATATACAGATGTAATCTGTGTAGACCAGAAGAACTCTGAAGAAGAATCTGTCCTTGGTAGTGATGTTCCTTCCTTGCAGATTGTGGTGCACAGTGCGAATGATGAATTAAGCATTGATTCTAGCAGACCATGTGCTCCTCCAGAGAAAGATCTGATGGGTGAACTGGATTTGCAAAAGCCTCCTCTTCCAGAAGGAGATTCTGCCAAAGCTGGTTCTAGGTAATGCCTGTTGTATCACTGTAGGAAAGATAAGTTATTGTCTGAACAAATTGGTCTGGTTTATAATACATTTCATGCACTCCATTCCATATACGAACAATGTCAATGGAATATCGTGTTACCATATTAATAACACATCATTGTTTTAGGATTTGGTGCTTGATCTCAAATATGCAAAACAAACTTACCTTGTGTAGCTACAAATCCAGAAACGGTACTCCTTCCTCCCTGGTCCTCATTTATCTTAGTTGCAATGCCTTGTTTTAAAGGACCCCTTTAAAAATATTTTTTTTAAAGAAAAAATTATTTTCCCTTTCCTCAAATCCATACGGTTTTGGTAGCTGATCTTAATATCAAATAACCATCAGATATCCTTTCACCAATCGCATGTCCGCCATCTTTTGGCCTTGCTCTTTACTTAAGTTTAATTGCAAATATGTTTTGCAAAAATGCTTTGAGATGATCTTTTGAATTGTATTTCCATGAAAATGCTTTATTTCTGTCGTGATACTTGATTTCTTTCATTAATAGTTCTTCAGTCACTGGGGTATCAGATGGCGCAGAGAGGAACATTGCCAGGAGAAGGTGCAGATTTCCAAAACCTAAACCTAACCTCGGTAAATCCACTTCTAGAAGTCATGTAATAAAGCCTCGTCCTACCACAGAGAATGAAGAAATGAAAAGCTCTGCAGAGCCAACTGGATCGGCATTGGAAGGGGACAAACAGGGTACGCAAAATGGACAGAGCCTGATCAAAATCTTTTCCTTAAAACAATTTTTTAAAAGTTATTTTACATTGAAGTGAGCTGAAAATTTGATGTTTTAAGAATCTATTAAGAATATCTTTAAGTGTAGTATCTTTTGGCAAATAGGAATCTTAATAGTGTTATGTTAGCTATTTTGGAAACAACTATAAGATCTATTTGCTTAAATGTAGATTTTGTTGGGAAAACCCCAAGGAATTCTTCTTAAAGAAATTCATCTTGAAAAAAATTATTACCTTACATTTAACTTTGGACATACTGTTTAGTTTAGAGATATAAGGTGGAAGCAGGCCGTTCGGCCCACTGAATCCTCGCTGACCAGCGATCCCCGCACACTAATACTATCCTACACACGCTAGGGACATTTTACAATTTTACCAAGCCAATTAGCCTTTACGTCTTGTGGACCTTTACATCCTTTGCGTGTTGGAGGAAACCAGAGCTCCCAGAGAAAACGCAGGCCACGGGGAGAATGTACAAACTCTGTACAGACAGTACCTGTAGTTAGGATCGAACCAGGGTCTCTGGCGTTGTAAGGCAACACCTCCTCCGCTGCCCCACCGAACCTGATGGTAGTTTTCCAAGTCCTTGCGGAAATTATAGACATTACTTTAAGTACATTATTTTGTTTAAGGTGATTAACACACAACATAGCTAGTCCAGTTTCTCTGAGATAAAATGTTAGTACAGGCAAACATTAATTATAAATGCATCTGGTTATAGGTAATAAAACAGATCTGAATTCTGATGACTCCTTGCCAATTCAATTGATGACAATAGAAGGCAGTGAAGAAAACGTAACCATAAAACAGATTCCAGCCGAACAACCAAATAGTAGGATATTGGTACCTGATGATCAAGAAAGATGCGTGAGTGAAAGGTTACACATTTTAACATCTCATGAACAAGACAACTGTGTTAGAGAAGAACAGAAGATGAATAGAAGTGAGCATCTGGAAAGTGGATCTGAGAACTTGGATGAACAGTTAAACTTATTTGAATCTGATGAACAAGACAATGTGGGAGCAAAAGAGAGACTAAATAGAACAGAACACACAGAAAGTGGATCCGAGCATCTGACTGAAAAATTAAGTTTGTTATTATTTGATAGGAAAGACAAACATGTGACAGACGAAGAACAAATGAGTAAAACTGAGCATTTGAACAATAAGGTTCATGATCCTGGTGAAGAGCTACAAGCATCTGATGAACAAGACAAGTGTGTTGGAGATGAACAGAAGATGAATAGAAGTGAGCATCTGGAAAGTGGATCTGAGAACCTGGATGAACAGTTAAACTTATTTGAATCTGATGAACAAGACAATGTGGGAGCAAAAGAGAGACTAAATAGAACAGAACACACAGAAAGTGGATCCGAGCATCTGACTGAAACATTAAGTTTGTTATTATTTGATAGGAAAGACAAACATGTGACAGACGAAGAACAAATGAGTAAAACTGAGCATTTGAACAATAAGGTTCATGATCCTGGTGAAGAGCTACAAGCATCTGATGAACAAGACAAGTGTGTTGGAGATGAACAGAAGATGAATAGAAGTGAGCATCTGGAAAGTGGATCTGAGAACCTGGATGAACAGTTAAACTTATTTGAATCTGATGAACAAGACAATGTGGGAGCAAAAGAGAGACTAAATAGAACAGAACACACAGAAAGTGGATCCGAGCATCTGACTGAAACATTAAGTTTGTTATTATTTGATAGGAAAGACAAACATGTGACAGACGAAGAACAAATGAGTAAAACTGAACATTTGAACAATAAGGTTCATGATCCTGGTGAAGAGCTACAAGCATCTGATGAACAAGACAAGTGTGTTGGAGATGAAGTGGAAATGAATGTGACTGAGCATCAAAATGATGACACCAGGCAACTGTGTGAAAGGTAAAGGAGGATAATCTTTTAACAATTACTGTAAAGTCTAGCTGTGATGTTTTGGCATCAGTTCCAGTGTGTAAAAAGAAAATAGAAATCTAAAGAATTTTGTGTGATGTAAAATGCATTTTATTTGCAAACAAGGTATTCAAGGTTTTGATTATATGCACAATGTTAAACATTTCTTCAGGGTGTCTCCAGCAGATATTCAACAATACACAACAATTCAAAGTCAGGATGTTCAACCAGAAATGTCCTCAGAAACGTACTTCACACAATCTGCATTGACTTTGTGTCAAGCTGCTGATCCAATTCTGTCTGTTGAGACTACAGAAACAACTCCAGAAGCTCAATGTTCGAGTTACTCACCAAAGGTGAGCAGTATTACATATTGGCAAGTAAGTTTTTGAGTTATTTTAAACTGTGTAGTTAAGTATTTCAACAAAAAACCCCCAATAAAGTCTGTTGTTATTGCCATTTAAAAAATCATGCTATCATGTAAAAAGACAAATTGGGTAATATTTAAGAAAGAATTACACTTTGAGAGACATCAGGAAGGCAAAATTAGAACTTGGAGATAGCTCTGGCAGACAAGATAAAGGAAATTCCTTAGAGATACTGCAAGTATATTAAGAGCAAAAGGGTTACAAGGGAGAGAATAGGCCCCCTTATGGATCAAAGCGGTCATTTATTTGTCGAGCCACAGGAGATAGGCCGGGTATTAAATTAATTCTTATCTGCATTTACTGAGAAGATCATGGAAGCAAAATAATTGAGAGAAATAAGTAGGATGTGTTGGCACATTTCCAAACTGCAAAAGAGGTGGACAAATCCCCAGGCCAGACCAAGTGTATCCTCAATCATTGTGGGAAGCTAGGTAAGAAATTGCTGGGGACAGGTAGGTAACTGATCTCATCCCTTTATTTGAGGAAGGTTGCAGGTACAAACTTCAGCGAGCCTGACATTAATGGTGGATAAATTACTGGAGATGATTTTGAGGGATAGGATCTGCCAGCATTCGGATAAGCAAAGACTGATTAAGGATAGTCAGCATGTCTTTGTGTGTTAGAAATCATGTCTCGCGATCATTGATGGGAAATGTACACAGGGACATGGACCAAATGGAAGCAGATGGGACTAAAACCTGATCGGCATGGACAGGTTGAGCCAAATACACTGTGAGTGAGTCTAATTGAGAGGGGAGTCTTTGAGAAACTAGTGATTATATTGGCCCTGTAGAGACATCAGTTTACATCCGGCAGTTGTATGAGAGAATGAAGATTATTGATATCAAAAAAAGTACAGATGCTTGGTGAAATTGGAAGTGAAAACATGAACTAGTTCTAGTGGCAAAGAATCTGCTGAGTGATACAGGTGATAATTCAGTGCAAATTTTTTTTTTTTAATTGACCTGATGGTTCTTTGTTTTTTTTAAATGGAGCAACAATGAGAAGATGGTGCTTGTACCAATTCCCAATAAAGATGTATATGTCTATTGTTTACGATTAATGCATATCTTAGAAGGGCAATAGACAATAGGTGCAGGAGTAGGCCATTTGGCCCTTCGAGCCAGCACCACCATTCAATGTGATCATGGCTGATCATTCTCAATCAGTACCCCGTCCCTGCCTTCTCCCCATACCCCTGACTCTGCCATCCTTAAGAGCTCTATCTAGCTCTCTCTTGAATGCATTCAGAGAATTGTCCTCCATTACCTTCTGAGCCAGAGAATTCCACAGATTTACAACTCTCTGACCGAAAAAGTTTTTCCTCATCTCTGCACAAAAATGAATTATTCTGTTTTATCAACTTGTATTAACGTTTTATTTTTGTAGATTGATATCAAAGAACCCCAAAATGTGGAATACCAGGAAACACTGAAAATATCCGAAGAAAATTTTGGTATGTTTAATGCATGTTTCATAAACTCTTTTTTTTTTTTTCCCCCCACCTGAGTAAATTTACTTTTAGTACAGAAATACACAACTGGTAGTTAATTGAATTACTGGTGATTTGAGTTATAAAGAGATAGATTAACAGGATATAGGCATGGCTGTCAAGGCTGCTATTGATTGAAAGATGTAGCATGGAAACAGGCTTTTGGGCCACCGAGTCCACACCAACCATTGATCACTCCTTCACACTAGTTTGATGTTATCCCACTTTTGCTTCACTCCCTACAGAGACCAATTAACCGACAAACCTGCACGTCTCTGGGATGTGAGAGAAAACCAGAGCACATGGAGGAAACCAACACGGTCACATGGAGAACGTACAAATTCCACACAGACAGTACCTGAAGTCAGGATTGCACCTGGGCCTCTGGTGCAGGTCTACCAGCTGACTGTATTGATTGTCTGCATAGAGTTGCCCTGAGGAGGTGGTGCAATGGTTTCTTAATTTTTTAGGATGGCACAGTGACATAGCAGTAGAGCTACTATCTTACAGTGCCAGAAACCTGGTTTTGATCCTGACTATAGGTACTGTACTGAGTTTCTCCCTGTGACTATGTGGGTTTTCTCTGGGTGCTCCGGTTTTCTCCCACATGCTCATGTGTATCATCTTTCCATTTATATTGGTGCCTCTTGGACTACAGTAACACAGACCGCCTCTCGAATTTTTTGTGGCTGTGGTCAATTGAGCAGATCATGAGTTATAGGAGCAGAATTAGGCTGTTTGGCCCATCAAGGGGCGGCACGGACGCGCGGCGGTAGAGTTACTGCCTTACAGCGCCAGCGACCCAGGTTCAATCCTGACTATGGGTGCTATCTACACGGAGTTGTCAACGTGACCCTTGTGGGTTTTCTCCGGGAGCTCTGGTTTCCTCCTATACTCTAAAGATGTATAGGTTTGTAGGATTAGTTGCTTTGGTAAAATTGTAAATTGTCCCGAGTGTGTGGTATAGTGTTAGTGTACGGTGTGATCGCTGGTCGGAGCGGACTCAGTGGGCCGAAGGGCCTGTTTCTGCACTGTTTCTCTAAAGTCCAAAGTTCCAGCAGTCTGGATGTGTTGTGATGAAGATATCTGCCAGACGGCTACAGAAGGAAGTTTTCATTGCATCCATGTGGGGCAGGTCTCACTTGTATCCTAACCAGGAGTGGTGGTATATTTACTTCCCAATGGTGCCAAAAATGTAATTTTATTACTGTCTTACATGACTGCAAGACTTGTGCTCGAAAAGGTAACGGTAAAGAATTCTAATAAGAATGAACGATAAATGGTATAGGTCCTAGTCAAGATGATGTGCAATCTGGAAAAAGACTTGGCGAAGCAAGTGTTTGATGTCTTGCAACTATTGACCTTATAAATTAATGAAATGAGAGCTGGAAAGTGCCACTAAAATACAACCATCTTGCAGTAGAATACGTTTAAATGGACATAGTTACTGATCATGCTTTAAATCAGGATGGTTCCCAGCATTCTACGACATGAATAGGAAGAGTACTAATCAGTACTTATAAGTAGTAATATAATAGTGCTTGTAATAGTACTAATGAGTGCATTTCTGTGAAAATTTACACTTGAGAGGCATCCAAAGACAGCCTCTTGTTCAGTCATGTGCACATTGATCATTAAACAACTCAGATTGGCAGATTGTGAGTTTTTATTTTATTTTCTGTGGGTTCGCCTGTGTGATGCACATGTTGTGATCCCATTTCCAAAAATATAAATAGGGTAATTCCTAAATGGTATGCTAAATTGATTTTTTTGTGGTTATGTTTTGTTTTAGAGAACCTATTGACAGATGAAAACTCAAGAGAAGACACAATCATATTAACTTTGTTTGAGATCCCAGCCTCTTCTTTAACAGAATATGGTGAATCTTCAGCTCCCTACATCCCTGTTTCAGAAAACACCTGGAGTTATGGTGAGCCATGTCCACCTCTAACAACGGAAAACATCAAATTTACTGTGAGGTAAATCCTGTTTAATTTTAGACGTTCACTTTGAAACACAACTGAAAGTAGAAGTGTGTTTAATGGAAAATTGCATGGAAATAAAATGTTGTAAATAACAGCACCCAACACATTATTCAAAGATAATTTCTATACTTCTATTTTTGTTTAAGTGGGAAAATTGCCAAAAGTGATCATCCCTTTCTCTTTCTAAGTTCAACCCATATAGCCTACAGACGACCTTGCAAGAATATCCTCTCTGACTGCTGTAGTTATACCTTCCCTGATTAAAAAGACAACAGCCCTCCACTCTTACTTCTTCTCTGCCTATTTCAATGCTAGAAGCTTAACAGATAAGGTAGACGAGACATGGAATGTAGAAACAAGGAACTGCAGATGCCGGTTTACAAAAAAAGACACAGTGCTGGAGTAACTCAGTCTGTCAGATAGCATCCGTGGAGAACATGGACAGGCGACATTTCGGGTTGGAACCCTTCTTCAGACTCATGGCATGGATAAGCTCAGAGAACGGATATTACAGTAACAACGGAAATATGGCTGAGATGTAGGAGTAAGAATGCAGGCACAAGATTTCTTTTGGTAAACATAAGAGTTCAAACACTAGATTGTATTTGAATGGATTTCAAATTCATATTGATATCCTATATCTGATGATCCATTACAATGGCAGCAAAATTGTAATTATCAAATACTTATGTTGGTACTTTTTGTTTTGGATAAGTGAAGCATTACTCTATACATTGCTATTATATTGCAATTTGAACTCAGCTTCGTGAACTCATGTTAACTCGCCCTTAATAAAGAGTAGGAATTGCCTCATTCATTTGCATTAATATTGCCTGCTGTAAAAGATACCAAGGATTATGTGTTAGACTTCAGATTCTAAGTTTATTAATTACTATATTTCTGCTTGCAGCCCTGATCTATCAGTGGAGGCACCGACTGTATCCAGTATGCCTGAATCAGTGCCAATTCTAGAGAGTAACGTCCAACAATGGAGTTCAAATATGCTAAGCTTGAACATGGGACAAATGAATAGAAAAAGGAAAGCTGACAATTTAAGTGATGATCAAAATGATTCTGTCACGAAGAGCCCAGAGATTACATCAAGTTATGAGGACCCCAATGAAAATGTTCCACAGACTGAAGAAATCATTCAATCACATTTAGCGAACTTTTCATCACCTGAGGTAGGGTTTTTTTGTATTGACTTATATTTTTATTTGAAATTTGCATAGTAGACTTAATTTGCAATATGATTCCTTTATAAAAGAAAAAAGGTAGAGCTGCTGGCATAGTGAAATTTCGGGCGAAATTTATCCTGGAAAATTTTCATTGGTTAGTCAGTTTCTTCCTTCAGTCCAGCCAGACTTCTAACATTTCTGTCTTGAGACAGTGCGATTTACCTCATCTTTCATGTGTTTTACATTTCTAAGAGTTATCAGCCAAATTAAATTACTCGCCATTTGTATGCCCTCTCCCATCACTAATATTTCAAAACATTTTCTCGGTAAGAAATACTTGCGCCATGGTGGGGAATCTCAGTGGAGGATAATTCATGTTGATATCCTATGTGTGTGAGTTTTCGTGTCCATTCTTTGAATCTTTAACTGTTAATGCCTCCTGGTACAGTATCATTCTGTAATATCTCGGCAATTTTAACTTGGTCTGTATGAACCGAAGTAGATACAAACTTTCTTCCGTGTAAACTGTTTCATAGAAGGGGTAGAGGAAAAATATTATGCAATTGAAAAGTTAGAGATTAGTTAATAATCAGTGTACACAATCTTCTACTGGGCGTGATGAGTAATTTAATCCACAATACTATTTGTGTTCTCGCTCAAAGCAGCAAGTTAATTCCAATTGCTGAAACCTAAACCACATGTCATCTATAGAAATCTTTTTGTCAAACAATCCCCCTGATTGAATATTATAACTCTTCTGTGTTGTCTTTTGCATAGGTTTGCCCAGCTCCTTCAGCAAGAAATACATTAAGTAGTGATGGTAAGTTTCTTGTTGTTGCAAGAATTGGCAGTATTCATGAATGCTCGTTCATGATCATTAGCTTTTTTCCCATTTATTATTGCATCCTCCTATTTCTGGAATTGGGAAGAGATTACATTGCAGCTGACTACTTTTCTTGAACATTAATTATCTTAATTTCGTTAAATACTTTTACAAGATAGCCCTTCAAAATTACCATGTTAGCCCTTCAAAATTACCATGGTATAAAATTATGAGCGGCATGGATTGGGTAGATTAGTTAAAACCTTTTTCCCAGCATGGAAATGTCCAACACAAGAGGGCATAGCTATAAGAAAATAACTGCAGATGCTGGTACAAATCGATTTATTCACAAAATAATGTGATATAAAATAGCTATAATGTGAGAGGGGGAAAGTTTAATGGAGATGCGCGGGACAAATGTTTTTATACAGAGAGTAGTGGGGGTGGCAACGCGTTGCCAGGGGTGGTGGTGGAGGCTGATAGATAATGTCGTTTTAGATAGGTGCAAGGAATGTGTGGGTTAGCATATAATGAGGGCTTGACAGCACTGGCCTCTACTCGCTGGAGTTTAGAAGATTAAGGGGGGACCTCATTGAAACTTACAGAATAATGAAAGGTATAGAAATGTGGAAAGGACGTTTCCACTGGTGGGAGAGTCTAGGACCAGAGGTCATAGCCTCAGAATTAAACGGCACTCTTTTAGAAAGGAGGTGAGGAGGAACTTCTTTAGTCAGAGGGTAGTTAATCTGCAGTTACTCATTGCCACAGAGGGCTGTGGAGGCCAAGTCTACAGATATTTTAAAGGCAGAGATAGACAAATTCTTGATTCAAAGGGGTATTAAGGGTTATGGGAGAAGGCAGGAAAATTGGATTAGGAGGCAGAGATCAGCCATAATTGAATGGCGGAGTAGACTCGATGGGCCGAATGAGCCAATTATACTCCTTTAACGTGTGAACTTGTGAATAGAGGGATGTGGATCGGGTACAGGCAGATGAGATTAGTTTAACTTGGCCTCATGTTTGGCATAAACACTGAAGCCGAAGTGCACAGTACCTGTGCTGTTCATTTCTATGTCTGCGTGTTATATGTTGAAGGTTGTTACGCACTGTCTGTTTGCCTGGGTTCCCACATTGCAACATTGACAGTGCAACAAAAGTACTTCATTGACAAGAGCTCTTTGAGACATGGGGTATGAAGGCTTACAAATAAAGTGTTCTGATTTGTTTTAGATATTGCTCACATGAGTGTTCCACCACAATCTGCTGATGATTTCACATCCACTCCTTTGGAAGATGTACTCAATCCGGCTCGCGTTGAAAGATCAGCTCAGACCCCTTCTGAACCTGAAGAAGGGAGCAAATCTTCACAAATAAGGAGAGGTACATGACTAATTTAAATAGGTAGCCTCCATAGGATTGCTGCTTAGCAAACACTTCAATGGGATTCATTTGCTATAGTTAAAGATAAATGAAATCAAATACAAGTCTTAGTCTTGGCCATTTCTTCTAGATTATGTTGACTATTTGGAGAGCTCCATTGATTTTTGATAAACTCTTCCTGTTCTCAACAATGATAATAAGATGTACTGTTAATGGCAAGTTTTTGGAACCCAGCTAGTGTAGATGTGATTACTATGTTTAGGCACTGTATTTATTTTTTTGTTCGATGGTTTCTGATACTGTGGAATAACAGCTTATTGTGCTGATGTATTGCTGATTTCCTTACCCTTTTGAATACATTAGCCTCTGTGATTGACTTTAGTATTGTACAGTGCATTCAGAAAGTATTCAGACTCCTTCACAAGAAGACTTGAGGCTGTAATTGCTGCCAAAGGTGCCTCAACAAATACTGAGTAAAGGGTCTGAATACTTATGTAAATGTGATATTTCAGTTTTTTTTTTAAATTACTTTGCAAAATTTTCTAAACACCTGTTTTCACTTTTTTATTATGGGGTATAGAGTGTAGATTGATAATAGACAATAGGTGCAGGAGGAGGCCATTCGGCCCTTCGAGCCAGCACCACCATTCAATGTGATCATGGCTGTTCATTCTCAATCAGTACCCCGTTCCTGCCTTCTCCCCATACCCCCTGACTCCGCTATCCTTAAGAGCTCTATCTAGCTCTCTCTTGAATGCAATCAGAGAATTGGCCTCCACTGCCTTCTGAGGCAGAGAATTTCACAGATTCACAACTCTCTGACTGAAAAAGCTTTTCCTCATCTCAGTTCTAAATGGCCTACCCCTTATTCTTAAACTGTGGCCCCTTGTTCTGGACTCCCCCAACATTGGGAACATGTTTCCTGGCTCTAACGTGTCCAACCCCTTAATAATCTTATACGTTTCGATAAGATCTCCTCTCATCCTTCTAAATTCCAGTGTATACAAGCATCCTTCTAAATTCCAGTGTATACAAGTGATGATAAAAAAATAACTTAATCCATTTAAAAATAAGGCTGTAACGTAACAAAATGTGGAAAAAGTGAAGGGGTCTGAATACTTTCTGAATGCACTGTATTTATATGTGATGTTTTACATTGTTGCGATCATACACTACTTATGCTTCCAATCTGTTTATTCGTGGAATTCACTCCAATTGTATTCTAATTGGGGGCCTTGTGCATACTAGGTAAACTCGCTGTGAAACCCAACATTTCAACAAGGAGAGCTGCAAGCACTTCTGAGACTGGTCTTTCAGATATAAATTATAATACTCTGAACATTTCAGACACTACAAGAAATGCACCTTCACCTCTGCCTCCTGAAGAAAGTGTACAAACTGAAGCAACATGTAAAGCATCAGTGGATGTGGATTCAATACAACAGGAGCTAGGTGCTGATGACGATTCCAAATGTGAAAATGAAGCTCAAGATGCTGCAGAGACAGCAACTGTCGCTGAATTGGCTTGTTACTCTCCAGAGATTTTGGTGGCAGTTACAGACGAGGGCACTGTAACGGGGCAATCAGACACAAGTACACAAAGTACAGGTTCTACCTCTAGTACAACTCTAAAAAGGTAAATATGCTCTGCATTAGTACTTGCAATCATGTATTGTCTTTCCGCTGACTGGTTAGCACGCAACAAAAGCCTCTCCCTCCCTCCCCCCTCCTCCCTCTCCCCCCCCCTCCCTCCCCCCCTCCTCCCTCACCCACACCCTCCCTCCCCCCTCCCCCACCTCTTCTTCCCCCTGGCGTATTGTCTGCAGTAATAGGAAGGGATATAGGTCATCTACTCTAAAGCAACTGAACCAAAATTAATCTGATTCTGTTTATTTAATGAGTGTTATATATCTGGTGTAATAATATTTAAATTAGCATCAAAACAAACACGTTTTACTGCTGATTTGTCACAATGTACTCAAGAAATCTTATAATTTAATTGTAATTTTTTATTTTTTTTTAACAGACCAGTTCGCAAACCTCGAGGATTTTTATCCTTTATATCAAAAAAGTCCTCTGAAGGTGAAAGTGAGGTGAAATCCAAAAGGACAAAATTTCAGAAACCATGTATAAATCTCCCCCAATTTACAGGGAAAAGGCCAATCCCAACTGCAGCAGATGCTGAAGAAATGAAAGCAAGTGGTTCTCCACCTGCAAAAAGGCAATCTTGTGACAAGGTAGATGCGAGTCAACCCAACACCACAAGTTCCCCAACCAAAGTAAGTTACTATTTTGTTTCTGTGTACTCTAGAATGTTTAGATAAGGTTGGTGGGATACTGAGATTTTAGAAATAAAGTTCAGTAAGTGAATTTCTTTAAATGTCTTACCTTTATTATAAGCCAATTTGGATGGAGTTAAAACATACTATTGAAAGGGAAGTATTGTGTTTTATCTATGCACTTTCAACATTCCTGTCCCCTCCCCACAACTTGCTTCTTATAATCATCAAAGTAATTGGCAAAGAACATAGAACAATACAGCACAAAATATGCCCCTCAACCCATGATGCCTGTGCCAAACATGATGCCAAGACCATTGTTTACTTACCTGCACATAACCCATATCCCACCATTCCCTGCATATCCATACGCTTATCCAAAAGTCTTTATAAGGCCACTAATATATCTGCTTCAACCAGCACCCCAGGCTGCACATTCCTGGCACTCACTGCTCTCTGTGTATAAAAGAAAACTTGCTTGCACATCTCCTTTAAACTTTGCCCCTCTCGCCTTAAAGCCGTGCCTCTAGTATTTGATTTTCCCATAGTGGGAAAAAGATTCTGATAGTCTACCCTATCTATGCCTCTCTTGACTTTATATTTTAGGGTTGATTGATTTGAAAGTTTTGCCTCGGTTTGAAAAACCTCAAGCTTTCCCCTAGTTTTCTTTGATAACATTTCCAATCTGAATAAGATTTGCTTGTGAGACGAGAGATGTCTAACTTTCCTATTGGCATGTCCAGGCGTGAGTATTTTCAATAATAACACGTTGTTACTTATATATCCATGTCTTTGCAGGTGATGGGTAACTCATCGTTACAGAGTTGGCAGTCGGAATCGTATACGGAGGAGGCCTGTTGTGCAGCAGAACAGGACACAGAACAGATGCTACCAACGAGAGTTGCAGAATATTTCTTCAGTGACATTTTCACAGAAGTGGAGGAACAAGAATGAAGAAGGGATCTGTGTGAAGCTACAACTTTAATCGGTACGGGTTACATCACAGAATAATGTGATTAGGTTCTTGACCCAATCACTGCATTGGGGTCATGTGAGGTACGAATCGGAACAGACCTTGGTTGCTTTTACTTGCACTACGATCTCCTATTAATGTACTTCAGTTGTGATTGCAAGGTGGATTCAAAATTTTGGGCGACCTCTTTACAAAAGTCAGAAAAGTAGCCTTTCTTGAAAGGATACATCAAGATTTTGCAGGGTAATTTATTGCAACAAAGTTTTTGCTATACATGAAAAATAACTGCTATCTACTATTCTTTCAATATATTATAAATTCATTCTGTAGAATGATATTTTTATTCTGCACCTGAGCAGTTGTGTATGATATTTAACAATCTTGCATTCTCTGAGTGAGAAAAATGCCTTTTTTGTAACATATAAGCTTGACCAGTCGAAATACACACGAACAATGGCAACTTGATTTACCTTTAAATTGATGTAAATGTTATTGCAGAAAAGGGCATACAAGAGGTGTGCTTACTCATATTTCTGTTTATTGTATGAACTCATTCTGATATTGACTTTCAATGAACAGAACATGTATGACGTCAATGTATTGCACTTTAACATCCAAGCCATTAATCAGGATCACTTTAAATTAGGGAAACTAGAATCCATGAATGTGTGGGTTATCATATATTTGCCAATGCAGTTACTCCCCTGAGAAAAATGATTTAAATGCAGTATTTCTTGGTTAGAGTAAATGGAAAAATCATCACATTAAAGCAATAAATAGTGGAACCAAACCAAAAAACACGACACAGAGAAAAGCAATGAATGTACATAGTCTAATTGAATAGGTCAAATTGTATTAATGAAATAATTCATTGACATTTAAGTTGTAAGATAATGGGCATAGTATGTTTTCGGATTTTGAATGCAGATTTTATTGAGGGAAGTGGAATAGGGACTAGTGACATTTGTGCACAAATTACTACAAAAGTAGTTGACTTATGTCGGATTCCAAAGGTTTGTTTTCAACAATTTGGATGCCATGTCAGAAAAATGCCTTGTGATGAATTTGTAAGTCTGTCTTCATTTACAACTTTGTTGTAATCATGGGGATTGCACACATTTGATGAGTTTCTCTGATGCTGAGGACTGTTTTTATCACTCTTTTATTCTTTGAAGAATGTGCCTTATTCAGCTCACAGACTCATGGGACTGACGGTGACATTCCTTTTAAATAGCTAATCAAAAATAAATATTTGCAAGTTTGGAGGTGAAATTTACATTTGTTTGCATGTCATACACGTCAATAATGAGAGACAAAAATTATTTTTGTAAAATTACCTGCACTTGTGTTTTTGTGCTTGAATATATTTGCATATTTCAGGACAAATTTGAGTTTTGGGCAAATTGACTTTTTTAAACCCCTTCCCAAGATGTGTTTTAAAACAAGCTATTAATTAACTATGTTCCTTTAGTTAACATTATGGAAATGTGATGTGCTGTTAATCAGACTGTCTTTCATTGTGGGACATAATGACATTTGCAAATAATTTACCTCATTTTTTGTATTTGAATTATTATTTAATATTCTACTCAGGTGGCTTTGATATTTTTGATGACTTGAACATTGCAAAAAAATTGAGAGAGAAGAGATCTTTGGAATGAATTAAAATGTGAACTTGTTATGTTGTTAACTGACTCAGCTGTGGTCTATGTAAAAACAAGGAACTGCAGATACTGGTTCACAAGAAAAATGACAAAGTGCTGGAGTAACACAGCACCTGTGGAGAACATGGATAGGTGATGTTTCGGATCGGAACCCTTCAGACTCGCGTTTCGGGTCGAGACTCTTTCTGAGGCAGAAGAAGGGTCCCGAATCTAAACGTTGCCTATCCATATTCTCCAGAGTTGCTGCTTGATCTGCTGAGTTATTCCAGCTCTTTTGTGTCTCTTTTACAGCTGTGGTCTATGTTGTGGTATGTTAATATATGGAAGAGACTACAGAGATTATCAAAATGTTCAGAGAGTGATGAGAAACACATTATCCACCAACTTGGGTCATAACCGAAGTATTCCAATTCTAGTTTTAGGTAAATTAATAAATTGCAGGTTTTATCCTGCTCAGGTGAGATAGTTTCTGAACCTTGATCAGTTTATCTTGCAATTTTTGTCATCAATCTCCGAACAAATTTGGTATCTGATGCACAGAAGTTCTCAAATGAATTATGACTGTTAATTGGACAGGCCTTACTGATATCAGAGAGAAAGTATTGAAATGAAACTTCATAAACAGTAAATAAATGTAATTATGTAAAATGTATGATATGCACATAAACGAAAAAGATCCTTTAAATTTGCCTTGCCCTTGAATAAACAGCTGGGTCCGTTGCACAAGCCCGTAATCCATGTGTAATTTACTGTTGTGACTTTGTCTTCTCTTGGTTGTAAATATGTATGTGGTTATTTAGAGAATGACTTACTCAAATGTCATTTCAGCATCTTCCTTGTTTGAAAGGAATCTTACAGTATTACTGCACAGATTCATCTGTGGGCTGCTTGTAAATTCTGTAAATAAAAAAAATCATCTATAGTTTTTGTTTACACCAATTTAATATTGAGACTTTTAATTTTGTAACATTTACTACTTTTATGTTCCAAACTATTGAAGGCTGTGAACATGGAGACACTGCAGACTACACATGCTGGAATCTGTCCCAAAATGTGGCCTGTCCATTTCCCTCCACAGATACCATCCTCAGCGTGCCTGTATCGTCTTTGAAATCACATTTACATCGTCATAATATATCTTGCCGAGTTTAATTGACTATTAACCCCCAAAACCATTTTCCTTAGACTCCAGTCACTGGAATAGTTTTCCCCCTTGATATCCATTGGATTCAGTTTTAGCAAGGCACCTCGATGCCAGACTATGTCACATGCTGCCTCAATGTCAAAGACAGTAATTCATACCTATTGCTAAAGAAATATTCATCCAAGGGACATGTACTTTGCAGGCTGAGCCAACATTTAATTGCCCATCATTAATAGCCCCAGAGAAGGTGGCGGGAGCTGCCTTCTTGAACCACTGCAGTCCTTGAGGTGTGAGAATAACCACAGTGGTGCCCGAAGATACTAGAGGAACAAGATGGACCACTCTGTTGAAATCGCCTTTACTGAAGTGTAGTACGCAAAGGAGCATAACGTCCGCCATTTTAGTAGGCAAAACCTGCCGTTTGCTGTGCCTCTCGCAGTGCAATCAGTGTTTTGGGGGCACAGTATGTGTGATGATACCATTAAAATGCAGAATATATCAATTCACAGATTTTTGTTATTTTTCTTTTTAAATGTTTCTGCAAGATTCTGCCTACTAAAATGGCCCCATGACGTACTACGGTTTTTAGGGTCGAGTGGTCTATCTTGTTTCTCTAGTATCTTTGGTGGTGCCAGGGTGAGAATTCACAGATTTTAATCCAGGGACAGTGAAGGTGCGGCAATATATTTCCAAATCACGATGGTGTGTGGCTTTGAGGGTAATTTCCAGGTGGTGGAAGTGTTCCCATGCTTTTGCAGGCCTTGCAGCTCTTGCCCTTCTAGCTTCTCAGCTTCAGAAGATGCTGTCCAAGAAGTCTTGGTGAGTTGCTACAGTATATGGTGGAGAAGGTACTGTACATTGGTAGTGAAGTAAGTGAATGGCTGAGTTTGGGATGCCTGTCCAGTGGGCTGCTGTGTCTCAGCTCCAGCTACCTGAGAACTGTTATAGCTGTACTCATCCAGGTAAGTGAATACTGCTCTTTGGCGCATCTTTGGACCGTAATGAGAGCGGAGTGGTCCTGGTGATACCTTCCACTTACTCAGCCTGTCTATATCCGCTTTGAAATCATCTTTACATCGTCCTCTCTGCTCAATCATACCTGGTTTGCTATCATATGCAAATGTGGAAATACGGTATTATAGACAATAGACAATAGGTGCAGGAGTAGGCCATTCAGCCCTTCGAGCCAGCACCGCCATTCAATGCGATCATGGCTGATCACTCTCAATCGGTACCCCGTTCCTGCCTTCTCCCCATACCCCCTCATTCCGCTATCCTTAAGAGCTCTATCCAGCTCTCTCTTGAAAGCATCCAACGAACTGGCCTCCACTGCCTTCTGAGGCAAAGAATTCCACACCTTCACCACTCTCTGACTGAAAAAGTTCTACCTCATCTCCGTTCTAAATGGCCTACCCCTTATTCTTAAACTGTGGCCCCTTGTTCTGGACTCCCCCAACATTGGGAACATGTTTCCTGCCTCTAATTAGGGGATTGGACAAATCCCCTAATTATCTTATGTTTCAATAAGATCCCCCCTCATCTTTCTAAATTCCAGTGTATACAAGCCTAATTGCTCCAGCCTTTCCACATACGACAGTCCCGCCATTCCGGGAATTAACCTAGTGAACCTACGCTGCACGCCCACTGGACAGGCATCCCAAACTCAGCCATTCACTTACTTCACTACCAATGTACAGTACCTTCTCCACCATATACTTCGGTTCCCTCCGCCAAACTGTTGATACTTGTGAAGAGCTGGGCCCCAAGCACTGATCCCTGTAGTTACCCTACCAGTCAGTCTGCCAACCTGAGGGAGACACACGTATTTCTATTCTTTGCCTTCTGCTGTTAACCAAATGACACCATGCTCGCATGTTATTCCAGTTTATTATGCTTTAACCTTGCTGAGCAATCTACTGCATTGGATCTTATTGAAAGCTTGTTGAAAATTAAAAAAAATGGCAGATCCATTGGTTCCCTCCCTACTCTTTCCATCCCCCTCTCCAGCCCCTCAGTTCCATGTTTTATTCTGTAGGCCACAGCTGTAAAGATCTCAAATGTTACTTTTGTTCATTTATCTTTGTTGGCTCTGCAACCACATTCCTTAGGGTTAAGAAGTGTGAGGCCTGATTTTACTGAAACATTCAAGATCCTTAGGGGGCATGACAAGGTAGAAGTCAATAGGTAGTGTAAGAAAATAACTGCAGATGCTGGTACAAATCTTCATTGACTTCTCCAACTTTAGATAGTTCCTCTGTCCCTCTCTTCCCCTCCCCTTCCCAGTTCTCCCTCTATCTTCCTGTCTCCACCTATATCCTTCCTTTGTCCCGCCCCCTGTCATCAGTCTGAAGAAGGGTCTCGACCCGAAACGTCACCCATTCCTTCTCAGCATGCATGTATCGTCTTTGAAATCACATTTACATCTTCATAATATATGATGCTCAAAAACCCATTCCTTCTCTCCTGAGATGCTGCCTGACCTGCTGAGTTACTCCAGCATTTTGTCAATAAATACCTTTGATAGGTAGATGTCAATAAATATTTATGTTGGTGAAAATGGAAATAGGGTGCACAGTTTCAAGATAATGAATCCTATTTAAGATTGTTATCAAAAATTACAGCAGGATCTTGATCAGCTGGGCAAGTGGGCTAAGGAATGGCTAATACAGTTTAATGCAGATAACTGCAGGGTATTGATTTAGGGAAGTCAAAGTCATACAACATGGAAACAAACCCTTCGAAACCAACTTGCCCATGCTGATCAAGATGCCCCACCTATGCTAGTCCCACCTCCCCATGTTTGTCCCATATCTCTAAACATTTCCTAGCCATATACCTGTCCAAATGTCTTTTACATATCATTATAGTATCTGCTCAATTATCTGCTTTGACAGCTCGTTCCATACAACCAGCCCTCTCTGTGTGAAACTAGAGCAGGTCCTTGACAAAGAATGTTAGGATCCTGGGGAGTGTTCTAGAGTAGTATCCAGGAGTGCAGGTACATAGTTCCCTGAAAGTAACATCACATGTAGATAGGGTGGTCAAGAAGGCGTTTGGTACATTGACTTTCATCAGTCAGTGTAACGCAGTGGGTCAGGCAGTATCTCAGGAGAATATGGATAGGTGATATTTCAGGTGGGATGCTAATCAAGCGTGTTGCTTTGTTATGAATGACCTTCTACTGTATTATTGAAACCACTCATTGAACAGATGGAGAGCATTCCCGACTATGGATGTGGTCTATATGGAGTTTGTACGTTCTCTCTGTGACTGCGTGGGTTTTCTCTGGGTGCACCAATTCCCCCCTACACTCCAAAGAGGTACTGGTTTGTAGGTTAATTACTTCTGTAAATTGTCCCTAATGTGTAGGATAGTGCTAGTGTACTGGGTGATCGCTGACTCCACATTATCTCTAAAGTCTAAAGATGCAACCTGACCCGCTAAGTTACTCCAGCACTTTGTGCCCTTTCCTAACACTTATACTCAATGCTCTGACTGATGAAGTCATACTAGATGCTGTTTTTTTAACCACTCTGTGTACTTGTGTTGCCACTTTCAGAGAGCTAACACTTGGATCCCAAGACTTTAGAACCATGGTGGAAACAGTAATTAAACAAAAAACATTTCAAATGTAAATTTTATTTGTAACTAGACTAAGTGGACCCGACCCGTTGGGCCCAAACCTCTCCTGCGTTGGTGCAGCACCATCTTTCCATATACTTATACCCTTCTCGTTTGTTTGTTTGTTCTGAACTACAGCCAAAATGGTACACGGCAGCTTGACAATTTTAGGCCCACCTAACCGTTGTCCCTTTGTTGCTAATGGAAGAAGTTTCATTGAAATTGGTGTTATATTTTTTAAGTTATTCACATTTTAAAGTTTAAATCAATCTCCTAGGGAGGGAAGGGGGAGGAGGGAGGATAAGGGGGGTTGAGGTGGATGGAGTGGAGTGGGGGGGGGGGGGGGAGGGAGGAGAAGGTGCTGCACCAATGCAGGAGACGTTTGGGTACAACGGGTCAGCTTGGTCTAGAAGATAAATGTATATAAAACAAAAACTCAAAACTCCTAATACATTGTTAGTGTCTAAACATTCAATATTGCTCGTGTCATATTTAGAAATGTTAGCACCTGCCTTTACGCCGATGATCAAGGAATGGTAGAGCCCACAATGGCCCATTGATGGCTGTGGAAGCTAAATGATGACCATTTATACAGCACAAATGGTACTTGCAATGAAGATAGACACAAAATGCTGGAGTAACTCAGCGGGTCGGGCAGCATTTCTGGAGAAAAGGAATAGGTAATATTTCGGGTCGAGACCCTTCATCAGACAGACAGTCGGGAGACGGGAACTAGAGATACGAAAAAGAACAAGTGAATGAAAGGTATGAAAAAAAAAAATCAAAGCCAGCACCGATGATCAAGGAAAGGTAGAGCCCACAATGGTCCATTGTTTGCTGTGGAAAATGTGATAACGAGGGTGGATATGAACAGTGAAACTATGTAGGACGATAGTGAAATTAGGCAGGATGACAATGAAACTAAATACAACGACAATGAAACAAGTATGTGTAGGAAGGAACTGCAGATGCTGGTTTACACCAAAGATAGACACAAAATGCTGGAGTAACACAGTGTGACAGACAGCATCTCTGGAGAGAAGGAATGGATGATGTTTTGGGTGGAGACCCTTCTTCAGACTGAGAGTCTGGGAGAGACATGGTGTAAAAACGACAGATCAAAGCAGATGTTGATTATGAAAAAGACAGATCAAAGCAGATGTTGATTATGAAAAAGACAGATCAAAACTAGTTGGATTAACTCGAATGGGGCAGGCATGGAGAAAGGGATTGCAAGAGTTACTTGAAATTAGAGAAACTAATAGAGAAACTTGAAATTAGAGAAATTAGAGAAACTTACAACTGGGTTGTAAGCTGCCCAAGCGAAATCTAGCAATGAATTGGTGTGAGGAGCAGAATGTGTGGTTGTTGTGAATGTGGGAGGAGTGTGCACAACTCAATCCTGCAGTGTGGTGGGAACAAGGAGGGATTGAGGCGGAGCTGCCAGTTGCAAGCAGCCACTGACTGGGAGGAGCAGTAGGCGGCCAGGAGGTTGCAGAAGCTTCCCTCTTGTGGGATGCAGCAGCAGGCGGCGAGGCTGCGGCTCTGGCTGCCCAGAGCCCGCGCCTGGGCGCTCCCCCGGGCCCGCGGCTACCACGGCGACAGGGTGGCGACCGTGGGCACCGAGCCTGAGGCCGGCGCGGCCCAGTTCCAGGTAGGCCGCGCCGCAGCCCCGGGCTCGCCTGGGCCACAGTCCCGGGGCAGGTGCACGGCGTGCGGGGGGGAGGGACTGCATCATCATCAGCACAAACTACACGCACACATCTGCAAGCCGCCACTTAATGCGCACAAAGTGTGCTGTTGTTAGATTAAGATTCCTGAGCAAAACACGTATTGTGTTGAAGAGAAGGTCATTTGTGCCCGTGACCCTTTAATGAAGCCCTTGAACTCGCTCCCTGACTTCGTGCCAAGTTCCCGTTTGAATCTTTCCCATCACAACACCAAGACTATTCACAGGACCAAAGAATGGATGGCACACTGATATACAGGGAATGGAGGGCAGATGGGTGTGGGAACAGGCCCTTCGGCCCAACTTGCCCATTCCGGCCAACATGTCCCAGCTACGCAAGTCCCACCTGCCTGCGTTTGGTCCATATCCCTCCAAACCTGTCCTATCCATGCACCTGTTTCTGAAACGTTGGGATAGTCCCTACCTCAACTACGTCTAAAGAAGGATCGAGACCCGAAACGTCACCCAGAGATCCAGAGATGCTGCCTGTGTTACTCCCAACATTTTGTGTCCATCTCATCTGGCAGCTTGTTCCATACACCCACCACTCTGTGTGAAAACGTTACCCCTCAGATTCCTATTAAATCTTTCCCCTTCACCTTAAACCTATTACGCCGAACATCGAAAATGTGTCTAGATTTTGACTTTCGTGACCCATCTCTGGTATCTTCTTGAAATTTGGCACGGATTTAGATAAAAAAATAATCGAGAAGGAATTCATAACTCGTCAGTGAAAAAAGTTGCACACTAATTAATTAAACTAATTGGAAAAAGTCAGCCGCGGACTCTGTCGATCCGCGAGACGCCGCTCTGGCCTGCTCCGGTCCCGGCTTCTCCGCGGCTTTCCGGGAGCTCAGATGGAGAGTTTTGAACACGCACTGCAGGGTTTTGCCAGGGTTTACTGCAGAGATATTCTGTTTGTGTTGATATGAAAACTAAATTGGACAGAGAACTTCTTAAATCTGTGAATTTGCATTCTTAAGTTGGTATCGGTGATTGCACTCTTTATTTAAAACGTTTATTCAAGGGATGTGAGCATCACAGGCTGTGCCAGCATTGAATTACTCAGCCCTAGATGCTCTTGAGAAGGTGCAGGTGAGCTGCCTTCTTGAATCGCTGCAATCCTTGTGTTGTTCGTGAGTGAGTTCCAGGACTTTGACCCATCAACAGTGAAGGAACAGCGACACGTTTCCAAGTGGGGATGGTGTCTGGCTCGCAGGGCAACCTCCAGGTGGTGGTGTCCCCATGCTTTGGCTGCCCTAGTCTAATGGATTTGGAAGGTGCCTTCTCAAGAGTTTCAATGTCTTGCTCCAGAGCATCCTGTAGACGGTGCAAACTGCTGCCACTCTGTGTCAGGGGTGGGGTGAGTGGATGAATGTCAATTAGGAGAACCACTGTGTCCTGTTTGGTATCAAGGCTCTTGAGTATTGTTGAAGATGTGCTCATCTGTACAAATGGAGAGTATTCCATCATGCTCCTGACCTGAGCTTTGTCGATGGGGGACAGGTTTTGGGGAGTTAG
Source organism: Rhinoraja longicauda (assembly GCF_053455715.1). Classification (NCBI taxonomy): domain Eukaryota; kingdom Metazoa; phylum Chordata; class Chondrichthyes; order Rajiformes; family Arhynchobatidae; genus Rhinoraja; species Rhinoraja longicauda. Next base: position 86,864,147 of record NC_135955.1, read on the forward strand.
GATGGGAGTTGCTTGCTTTAGTTTAGTTTAGTTCAGAGATACAGTGTGGAAACAGGCTCTTCGACCCACCAAGTCTGTACCGACCAGCGATCTCCGCTCCTCAACACCAACCTACTCACACGAGGGACAATTTACATTTATACCAAACCATTAACACTATCCTACACACACTAGGGACAATTTACATTTATACCAAGCTAATTAACCTACAAACCTGTACGTCTTTGGAGTGTGGGAAGGAACCAAAGATTTCGAAGAAAACCTACGCAGGTCACGGGGAGAACGTACAAACCCCGTAGACAGTACCCGTAGTCGGGATTGAACCTGGGCCTCTGGCAATGCGTGCTGTAAGGCAGCAACTCTACTGCTGTGCCACTATGCCACCCTGTTTGCTGCAAGATTACTAGCCCCTAACCTGCTCTTTTAGCCACTTTGTGTAAATAGCTAATCTAGTTCAGTTTCTAGTTAATGATAATCCCCAGATATCTATATTGCGGATTTGGTTAAGTAAATCCTAGTGAATGTCAGGAGATGATAGTTGGATTTTCTCGTTTGTTATTGTCACAGCCTGGGACTTGTGCGGATGAATCTTACTTGCCGACTTTCAGCCTGTTGTTAGACATGGTTCAGATCTTTCGGCATTTGGACGTAGAATGGCTTCAGTATCTGTGGAGTCATAAATGGTGCTGAACATTGTGCAAACATCAGCGCACATCCCTCCTTCTGACCTTACGACTGAAGAAAGGTAATTGATGGAGCAGCTGAATGTGGCTGAGGCCTGGACACGAAGCTGACGAACTCCTGCAGAGATGTTCTGTGGCTGAGATGACCTCCAGTCACCACAACCATCTTCCTTTGTGCTAGTGTGCAGGAAGGTACGGCAGATGCTGGTTTAAACCGAAGATAGACAAAATACTCTCGGCCAGTGGGCACCCTACCTCGCTAGCCTGAAACAAAGCGCAAAGGGCGTCCGACTCAATGACAAACGTGCTCTGATTGGACAATTACTACTCGGAAAATTGAGTAGATTTTGGAGGTTTTATCCATATTTTTAAAATATGTGCAGGTTTTGTTCTTGACGAGTTTCAGATATAATTTCTATAATATTTTTACACAATATGTTATATACACAGATTGATATGGGATGTGGGTCATGACATGAAACGAAAAGGCACCTCGGCCCACGATCTATATGTCCTCTGGTCCTCGATTCGCCTACTCTGGGCAAGAGACACCATTGCATCTCCCCGATCTATTCCTCTCATGATTTTATGATATGGAGGGCATATCATATCACTTTATTTGCATTAGCAATGTATACTGTGGAATATACAGGTCCATCATTGATTTCACAGTATGCTTGGTTCCTGAGCCTTTCTGAACTATCTGTTTTGCCATACCATCAGAACTCATGGCCTCCGAGAGCAAACGGTACCATAATGGTATGAGGAAATCATAAATCATATGAGGAAAGACTGGATAGACTGGGCTTGTACTCGCTGGAATTTAGAAGACTGAGGGGGGATCTTATAGAAACATATAAAAATTTTAAGGGGTTGGAGAGGCTAGATGCGGGTAGATTGTTCCCGATGTTGGGGGAGTCCAGAACCAGGGGTCACAGCTTAAGGATAAGGGGGAAGTCTTTTAGGACCGAGATGAGAAAACATTTCTTCACACAGAGAGTGGTGAGTCTGTGGAATTCTCTGCCACAGAAGGTAGTTGAGGCCAGTTCATTGGCTATATTTAAGAGGGTGTTAGATGTGGCCCTTTTTGCTAAAGGGATCAGGGGGTATGGAGAGAAGGCAGGTACAGGCTACTGAGCTGGATGATCAGCCATGATCATATTGAATGGCGGTGCAGGCTCGAAGGGCCGAATGGCCTACTCCTGCACCTATTTTCTATGTTTCTATGTTTCTATGGTCCACCTAGGAAGCCGAGGAGCCGAGGTATCGGCCCAAAAAAGCTGGCCTCGGAAGTCGGCGACAGGAACGGATCTGTTGGCTCCAGCCGGGCCAGAGTTCCAGAGCTTCGACCACAGGGAGCATATTCGGCCTGCCAGATTGGTACGGAAGTCCCGATGAGGTCGAGATCGGCTGCCTCACCCGGCCTAGGCGCTATATATTTCAGGGGCACTTCTGGGGGAGATTTCAAGTGCTCTCTCGTAAATTGTCTGGTTTACAGGAGGTGCTGGACCATCAGTTGCCGGAAAATCAGTGGTGGACCTGTAATTGTTTGTCTATTTACCGTATCTAGCTAAAAATATACTTTGTAGATTTGAATTACTGTACAAGGCATTGAGGGAAAAGTAAAATTACAAATCTTTGTTTATCTTCAAGGAAAATCATGAACGAATGAAGATATTAGTGACAGAATTGAATGAGCGAGCAGAGAAAATCAGATTGGGTAAGTTTTGAAAAACTCAATGTTAAACTCTCTTAATGTTGATTTGATTTTCCACATATTTGGAAATATTAGAAATTCATAGTAAGTGAGTCCTTCGTAACATTCTCTTCTGTTTTTTGGCGTGATTATTGGCAGGCGATATTGTGCTTTGGAACTTGCTGGTTGTAAGGGTGGTGGAACAGAATTAGTACTTTCAAGAATTGGATAGGGACTTGAGAAAAAATAATTTGCCAGGCTCTGGGGAGAAGTGGGAGTGTGACAGAGCACAGTGTTGTGCTCCGAGCTGGCATAGACTTAAGAGCCGTTTGGCTGTCTTCGGTGCTGCAATGATTCTACAATTGTTTTAGATGGAGTTTCTGAGTTGCGCAGTATTTAGTCAAAGATGGAGAGTTTTTTTCCCTTCCCATCCAATTTGATTGAATTCTTCGAGAAGTAACAGAATGTATTAAGAAGGCCAATGCAGTTGATGGATTCAAATGTGGTCAACATGGATTTCAAGATTCAAGATTCCACATGGATCAAAGGAAAATTAGCAAATAGACAATAGACAATAGGTGCAGGAGGAGGCCATTCGGCCCTTCGAATCAGCACCGCTCGAAATAGAATCCAAATATGGCTTGATTATCGGGGCAGAGTATGATGGTGGACGGTTATTTTTATGAGTGAAAGCCTCTGATCTGAGGTTCACTCCAAGGGTCGGCGTTGGGAACTTAATGTTAGACAAATTGGAGATTTAAAAGAGCGGAACAAGTATAATGGATGCGAGTGGATACTCTTGCTTCAGCACACAGAGTTTTTTGTGTATTGTCTTTCTGCTGACCGGTTAGCACGCAACAAAAGCTTTTCACTGTACCTCAGTACACGTGACAATAAGCTAAACTCAACTAAATTCAAGTCTCCTTGATCCAGCACAATGTTGTTTGCATACTGTTAATGTTTGTGATATGCATGAAGCTTTGGATATGGATGCAGGAGGTATGATTAGTACGTTTACGAATGACATGAAAATTAGTGGTGTTAATGAGGATGTATTCAAGAGAGAGTTAGATTTAGCTCTTAGGGTAATGGTGCCAAGGAACATGGGAAGAAAGCAGGAACAGGGTACTGATTTTGGATAATCAGCCATGATCATATTCAATGGCAGTGCTGGCACGAAGGGCTGAATTGCCTACTCCTGCACCTATTTTCTATGTTTCTATGAGATTGCAGGATGAGATTGATCAGTTAGTAAAATGGACAGAGTAAAGGCAGATGGATTTAATCCCATGAAGTATGAAATTGTGTAAATTATGTAGAATTTACACAATGCTTGGTAAATCCTAGTCAGTACTGAGGAACAGAGGGGCCTTGGGATACAAGACCGAGATCCCTGTAAGTGGCATCTCGAGTAGATACGATGGTGAAGAGGTCATGTGAATACCAGCCTTCATTAAGCAAGGCATAAAATATAAGGGCAGGTGCAGAATGAGTGGAGGGCAGCACGTTCAGGAGGGGAGAGGTTAGAGTTAGTCAGTATTTTTTCAGGGTTGTTGCAGAGTGAGTGGTAAATATAAGGGCAGGAAGGTTCTGGAAATATTTACTTTATTTTGTCTTGTATAAAATATAACTTTATTACGTTCATGCCAGTAACGTTCTCCTTATAATCCTCAGGGGGAGGAGAGAAAGCTCGACATCGGCACACATCCCGAGGAAAGTTGCTTCCTCGAGAACGTATTGATCAATTGTTAGATCCGGGGTGAGTGATCTAATGCTACCCTAGAGGACCTATTGATATTTACTTTTTCAGACAACAATGAAGTAGAGTCATAGAGTTACACAGCACAGAAACAGGCTCTTCGTCCCAACTTGCCTATGCTGACCAAGTTGTCTACCTGAGCTCGTCCCATTTGCTTGCATTTTTCCATATCTCTTTAAACCTTTCCTATCCATGTACCATGTTGGGGCGATCGATGCTTCCGCGTTGGGGCGATCGAAGCTCCCACGTTGGGGCGATTGAAGCTCCCACATTGGGGCGATTGAAGCTCCCGCATCAGGGCGATCGAAGCTCCCACGTTGGGGCGATTGAAGCTCCAGTGTCGGGGCGATTGAAGCTCCCGCGTTGGGGCGATTGAAGCTCCAGTGTCGGGGCGATTGAAGCTCCCGCGTTGGGGCGATTGAAGCTCCAGTGTCGGGGCGATTGAAGCTCCCACGTTGGGGCGATTGAAGCTCCCACGTTGGGGCGATTGAAGCTCCAGTGTCGGGGCGATTGAAGCTCCCACGTTGGGGCGATTGAAGCTCCCGCGTTGGGGCGATTGAAGCTCCCTTGTTGGGGCGATTGATGCTCCCGCGTTTGGGCGATTGAAGCTCCAGTGTCGGGGCGATCGAAGCTCCCGTGTCGGGACGATTGAAGCTCCCGCGTCGGGGCGATTGATGCTCCCGCGTTTGGGCGATTGAAGCTCCAGCGTCGGGACGATCGAAGCTCCCGCGTCGGGGCGGTCGAAGCTCTCGCATCAGGGCGATTGAAGCTCCCACGTAGGGGCGATTGATGCTCCTGCGTCGGGGCGATTAAAGCTCCTGCGTCGGGGCGGTCGAAGCTTATGCGTTGGGGCGATCGAAGTACCCGCGTAGGGGCGATCGAAGCTCCCGCGTTGGGGCGATTGAAGCTCCCTTGTTGGGGCGATTGATGCTCCCGCGTTTGGGCGATTGAAGCTCCAGTGTCGGGGCGATCGAAGCTCCCGTGTCGGGACGATTGAAGCTCCCGCGTCGGGGCGATTGATGCTCCCGCGTTTGGGCGATTGAAGCTCCAGCGTCGGGACGATCGAAGCTCCCGCGTCGGGGCGGTCGAAGCTCTCGCATCAGGGCGATTGAAGCTCCCACGTAGGGGCGATTGATGCTCCTGCGTCGGGGCGATTAAAGCTCCTGCGTCGGGGCGGTCGAAGCTTATGCGTTGGGGCGATCGAAGTACCCGCGTAGGGGCGATCGAAGCTCCCGCGTTGGGGCGATCGAAGTTCCCGCGTTGGGGCGATCGAAGCTCCTGCGTTGGGGCGATCGAAGTTCCCGCGTTGGGGCGATTGAAGTTCCCGCGTTGGGGCGATCGAAGTTCCCGCGTTGGGGCGATCGAAGTTCCCGCGTTGGGGCGATCGAAGTTCCCGCGTTGGGGCGATCGAAGCTCCCGTGTCGGGGCGGTCGAAGCTCTCGCGTTGGGGCGATCGAAGTTCCTGCGTTGGGGCGATTGATGCTCCGGCGTCGGGGCGATCGAAGTTCCTGCGGCTTGGAATTCCCGAATTTGTTCTCTGACCAGAGACCGCGAGCTCCACGATATTTAAGTTCGCAGGCTTCCCGCGGTGGAGCCCTCGAAGTCGGTCTCCAGCAAAGGCTGCCAACTCCGCGATGTTAGGCCGCAGTGCGGACGAAGATACGATAAGGAGAAAAAGCGCATCTCCGTCGAGGTCAGAGATTAGAAAAAGTTTCCTCCAACCCCCTCCCCCAGCCCCTCACATAAAACAAGCTAAAGAACACGAAAAACATACATTTAACACATACTAAAAAAACAATGAAGAAGAAAGGGACAGACAGACTGTTGGCGAGGCAGCCATTGCTGACGCCACCGTAGTAGTTATTAGGAGAAGGCAGGAGAATGGCATTGAGAGGGAGAGATAGATCAGCCATGATTGGATGGCAGGGTGGACGATGAGCTGAATGCTCTACTTCCGCGGGCCTATGACTTATGAACATGAATTCTTCCTATAGGTGAGCAACCAGAACTGCACATGATATTCCAATTGTGGTCCACTCTGTCTACCTGAGTCTCCGCTCTCAGGGAATTATGTACTTGTACTCCCGGTCCCTCGGTTCTCTAACACTCTCCAAGGTCCTATCATGCACTGTGCATGTCCTGGCCTGATTTAAATTCAGTTTACTTTATAGTCATATACACCAGGATGCAATGAAATTCCTTGCTCACAGAGGAAACAGCAAGTATACAGAAATGAAAATCACATTAAATGCTTGTCAATTGCAAAGCTGTAGAATGGTGGAAAATTGCAGCACAAAATCAAACACTATTAACTTATCAAAGTTAAACTGTCAGAATTAAATTCCATCTGTCATTCTTTGGCCCACTACCCTAGGTGAACTAGATCCTGTTCTGACCTAAGATAACCCTCTTCACTGTCCACTGTACCACCATTTTAGGTGTCGTCCGCAAATTTATTAATCATGTTAGCAACATTAGCATCAAATCATTACTATAGATGAAGAAAGCAACAGTTTAGGTAGTTTAGTTTATTGTCACGTGTACCAAGGTACGGTGAAAAGCTTTTGTTGCATGCTAACCAGTCAGCAGAAAGACATTACATGATTACAATAGAGCCATCCACATTGTTCAGATACATGATGAAGGGAATAACGTGAATAACATTCAGTGCAAGATAAAGTCAGCAAAGTCCGATCAAAGATAGTCCAAGGGTCTCCAATGAGGTAGATAGTAGTTCAGGACTGCTCTCTAGTTGTAGTAAGATGATTTAGTTGCCCGATAACAGCTGGGCAGAAACTGTCCCTGAATCTGGAGCGGTATGTTTTCACATTTCTATACCTTTTGCCTGATGGGAGAGGGTCCTTGATTATGTTAGTGGCCTTGCAGAGATAGCATGAGGTTTGTTTGTGGGATGGTCTGGGCTGCGTCCACAACTCTCTGCATTTTCTTGCGGTCTAGGATGGAGCTGTTCCCAAACCATGCTGTTATCCATCTCGATAAAATGCTTTCTACGGCGCACCTGTAAAAGTTGGTGAGAGTTGTTGAGGACCCCCTCATTGAACCCTGCAGCACTCTGGTCAAGGGCCTCCAATCAGAAAAGCAATCGTCTACTACCATCCTCTTACTCCTTCCACCAAGCCATTTGGCTAGTTGGCTCTGGATTCCATGTGATCTAATAACACCAGTTAATAAAATATTTCTTCTGTTAAGCTTTGTTATAATACAAGTTTCATACTTTAAAAAAGAACATCTATATTGCTTTAGACACAAAATGCTGGAGTAACTCTGCAAGACAGGTAGCATCTCTGGAGAGAAGGAATGGGTGACGTTTATGGTCGAGACCCTTCTTCGAAAACATCACCTATTCCTTCTCTCCAGAGATGCTACCTGTCCCGCTGAGTTACTCCAGCATTTTGTGTCCATCTTTGATTTAAACATACTTGTAAAAAGAGAAAAGCTATAAAGATGTGTAGGAAGGAACAGCATCTAAATGCTGTTCCTTCCTACACATCTTTATAGCTTTTCTCTTTTTACAAGTTTCACACTTTCAAAAAAAACATCTGTACTGTTTTCCCTTGAGAAAATACTGGTGTAATGATTGAAGAGAAAAACAAAACTAAACTAGACAAGAAACCAGTTTAGCTGTTGGTCGGATTGGCTGTATGTACGTATATTAGACTTTTGCATTTAATGAGATTCCGGGAGCTTGCTTATGTGTAATGGTGTCCATAAATCAGGTGTTTGTAACCTGCCTATATAAGCAATATACCCAAATACTATTTTGAAACATACCTAATTCTTAGAAGCATTATTTAAAGAACTCATTTCCATTGAAACCATCTCATTGTTATCGATATCCTTTTGTTTAGAGATACAGCGTGGAAACAGGTCCTTTCGGCCCACCGGGTCCGGGCCGACCAGCGATCCCAGCACATTAACACTATCCTACACACACTAGGAACAATTTTTATATTTACCAAGCCAATTAACCTACATACCTGTACGTCTTTGGAGTGTGGGAGGAAACTGAAGATCTCGGAGAAAACCCACGCAGATCACGGGGAGAACGTACAAAGTCCGTACAAACAGCACCTGTAGTCAGGATCGAACCCGGGTCTTGACGCTGCATGGCAGCAACTCTACCGCTGCGCCACCGTGCCGCCCTTTTGCATCCTTAACTTTTGCAGGTTCAGATGAACAGTTGTTTTCTTCTCCCCATGCATGTTGTCTGGCCTGTTAAGTATCTCCAGCAATTTTGTGAGGCCAAATGCAAATTGGAGGAACAGCATCTCATATTTTGCTTGGGCAGCTTACAACCCAGTGGTATAAATGTTGATTTCTCTAACTACAAGTAACCCTTGCATTTCCCACCCCCCCCCTCTCCATCCCTCCCCCACCCAAGTTGTACCAGCTTCAAAGTCTTGTTGTCTCATTGTCTATACTTGTTTTCACCTGGGCCACAGGTGAATGGTGTGTTTCCTTTATCATCGTTACTTTTTTGAAATCTTTCATTAATTTGTTCTTTATCTCTCTACATCACCGTCTATATCTCTTGTTTCCCTTTCCCCTGACTCTCCGTCTGAAGAAGGGTCTCAACCCCAAAACGTCACTGTGATGTATACATGCAACAATATGGTAAAGCTGCGCCTGCGCATTGCGAAAATACACAGAGTTAAAATGGCGATCTTGTGTCCAGACGTGTCATGTTCTGGTCTCCAACTTAATGCGTACTTTTGAGAATGATACTGAGTAGAACGTATCATTAATTGGCGACGAGGATAAACTTGTTTGAAGTTTCGCCTGGTGACTTGCTGTTGTGGCCTCAGAAGGCAGGAATTCTCTGCCTCAGAAGGCAGTGGAGGCCAATCTGCTGTTATCTGGGCAGCATGTTATCAATGAAAACGGTATTTGAAGTACCTTAGAGTTGTTTTAATTTAATTTGTAAAAAATGTTTTATTTGACAGATCTCCATTCTTAGAATTTTCGCAGTTCGCGGGTTATCACCTCTATGGTGAGGAGGAGGTACCAGCAGGAGGTATCATCACAGGCATCGGAAGTGTATCAGGGTGAGCATGAAATTAAAGTGTTAAAAGCCTTCCCTTTCTCAGCTTTTTCCTTTACAAGATATTTTGGAAGGGCAATCAAAATGGTGTAATTTTTTTAAAGTGGGGTGGAAGTTGGGGGATTGATGGGGAAATGAGCCACTGTCCTAATGGATAACCACGTTGACTGCAGATATAAACTAATTCTTTCACAAAATGCTGGAGTAACTCAGCAGGTCAGGCAGCATCTCAGGAGAGAAGGAATGGGTGATGTTTCGTGTCAAGACCCGAAACGTCGCCCATTCCTTCTCTCCTGAGATGCTGCCTGACCTGCTGAATTACTCCAGCATTTTGTGAATAAATACCTTCGATTTGTACCAGCATCTGCAGTTATTTTCTTATATAAACTAATTCCTTACTCAGATTCAGAAGGATTCTCATGTTATTTATTGAGTTTAGTTTATCGTCACGTGTACCGGAAGCTCAAAAGGGAAGGTTGTAGAATCTTGCGGGAAGAAAAAAAGAATAGGCAATTCCGAAAAGGGGTGAAGAAAAGATAAGACTTTCCTTTCATTATCCTGGCCTAAGTTGAAATGCTTAATTTCTACCCGCATGTTCTATCTTACTGAATGTAAAATGCCATGAAAACTTTGCAAAAAGTATTTTTCTTATTTTCGTTATTTCAAATTAACCTAAGCAGGAGCTTTGGAAGCAGTATGCTGTCCAAATGTGGTCAGAACTGTTGCAGGAAATTAATTTTCAAGAAGATCTGGCCTTCATTTATCAGTAGTTTACCTTTGTGTGCCCTCTTCTGGTGAAGACAGATCCAGCCAAATGAAAATACAAAAAAAAATCAGGATCCATGGTATTTAGATGTAGTAACTGCATAAAATGATTAGGAGTTCGAGGCAGATGTTGTCCAATCCCATGTGGATTGTAAGGCAAAATCCCACATTAAAAGGTGGTTGGTCAATACAGGTAGTTCTGCTAAAACAGATACCTTCGTTCCTCGAATGATAGAAAATTGTATTTATAAAAACAATTGCGTTAGATGGGGAAAAGGGGGTTCAGGCTAAAGTGGTTTCACCTTCGCAATACCAGAGTGATTTATCTCACAGATTTTTCAAAACAAGAGTTTATTTTAATAGCTATAAGTTTATTCTTGTTACTGCAAGCTAACCAAAACTAAAGGCTGTATGGAGTATCATTGCTCAAGTGTGATTGCTTGTCAATTTCAGTGACCACCTCTGGTGAAACTAACAGACGGTGTTCTTAGGTGTCTGATTACTGTGGGGAGGTTACGTGAAAACAGTTTTATTTCCCTCGACTAAAAAAGTTAAAGTTAAGACTACATATTTCTGCTGATCGATTGCCTAAGTAACTTTGCAGTGATTTTCTGGTTCCCGATAAAAATCCCATTATAACCAATGTGGCCCGCATAATACAGTGTTTTCTTATCCGTTGATTATGTTATATGCAATTAGCATTGTGGAAACACATGTTATAGCGGAACTAGCGGTAAATGGTTTTACAGACTGTCACAGGATACCAGTAGTGTACAGCAAGGGTCAGTGCTGGGATCACTACTTTTCTTGATGGATATAAATGACTTGGATGATGGAATGCAAAGGAACATGTTTTTGGATGATACCAAGCTTGGAGGTGTGTGATAAGCAGTGAGGATAATATTAATTGATTGCAATAAAAGATTGATATGGCAGCGGAATGGACTGAGGTGCATGTGGAATTTGCAGCGGAGAAGTCTGAGGCGATGCAATTTGGCACGGGGTGGAAGATGGAGGGAGGTTCAACGGAAAAATGAGCCACTGCCCTAATGATAACCACGATGGCTGCCGGTATAAGCTAATTCCTTTCTCCGATCCAAAAGGATTCTTGTTACAGGGACGCTCAAAATAGAAGGGATGGAAGGGCTGGTATAGATTTAATGATGCAGGTCTAAAGTGCATGGAGGAACAAGGGGACCTGCTGGATCACGTGCATATCATCTCTGAAGATGATGGAATAAATTGAGAGAGCTGTTGAAAGTGTTTATTTATCATATGCATCGGACATGAACTAGAGCAATTAAATTCTTACTTGCTGCGATTTTACAGGCACATTTGGTGTTTAGCCTTCATAAATAAAGTCATTGACTATAAAAGTGATAAATGGAGCATACTAGCAGAAGGAAAGCATTGAAGGTTCACCAGATTGATTCCTAGGATGGCGGGTTTGACTGGACTGTTGCACAGAGAGCTGACATGGAGTCAATGGGTCATGTTTCATTCTGTGTTCTTTAGCCGTACAGTACGGAAACAGGCTTTTCAGCCAAATTAATCCATGCTAACCAACGTGCCCAATCGAAGCCAGTTCCATTTGCCAGCATTTAACTTGTATCCCTCTCAATCTTTCCTATCCATTTAGCTGTTAAAATGGCTTTTAAATGTTGTTATCCCTGCCTCAATTACTTCCTCTGGCAGCTTGTTCCATATACACACCAACTTCTGTTCGGAAAAGTTGCCTCTCAGGTTAACATACAAACATAGAAAATAGGTGCAAGAGTACGCCAATCGGCCCTATTCAATATGATCATGGCCGATTATCCAGAATCAGTGCCGCGTTCCTGCTTTCTCCCCATATCCCTTGATTCCGTTAGCCTTCCTATTAGGTTCCTTCCTATTAAATATTTTCGCCTTCTAGTTCTTGATTCCCCAACTCTGTGAAAAAGACTCTGTGCATTTACCTCATCCATCACCCCTTAGTCTCCTGTGCTCTAAGGAATTATGTACCAGTCTGTCAAACCTGTAATAAATATATGACAATAGGCTCATATATGACAATACATGAGATTAAACGAAAAAGACTTGTGGACAAAGACTTGTGGAATTATTTTTGGTGGCAAATAAATTAAAAAATATAACTTGAGGAGATTGGATGTATTCAAGAGATAATTAGATGTAGCTCTTCGGGCTAACGGAATCAAGGGATATGGGGAGAAAGCAGGAATGGGGTACTGATTTTGGATGATCAAAATCCAAAATCCATGATCACATTGAATGGCGTTGCTGGCTCGAAGGGCCGAATGGCCTACTCCTGCACCTATTTTCAATGTTTCTATGTTTCTAAAGTGTTGTGTGCATGTGCACAGTTGGAAATAAAAATAAAAACACGAATACATAAAGCAGGCAGATCTCTCAGCATCTACAGAAGTGTTAATGTTTTATTTTGATAAAATATGTTTCATTGAACCTGGCTGTTGTCACGTAAATGGTAACAGCTAATCCTTGAATTTAAATTTTAGGACCAGCTTAAATTTCTCAGTTTTTAAATTCAACACCATTTGCTGCTGGATTTTAACATTGGTGGAAAGAGAGAAACTTGACATGTACCTCCCACCAGAGGGCACCAGTACAGTGCTCAATTGCGACTTGTTAGCTGATTTCCTAGCAATGATTACCATAGCAAAGAGTTGCAAGTATGGCAGCAGATACTCCACTTATAATTCACAGACAAGTGTTTGTACAATGAAACAGATTTGATTTTCCATTTGCATTAAATTATAAGGAAATAATACAACCTGGTCCCCTGACCATGACTTTCTCAGGGAATGCTATCTGATCTCAGAGGACTGCACAAATTCTAGAGTGACAACAGCCCTGCATCAGCTGCATCTTATAGAAACATAGAAAATAGGTGCAGGAGTAGGCCATTCGGCCCTTCGAGCCAGCATCGCCTTTCAATTTCTGGCTGAAAAGGTTTTTCCTCATCTCAGTCCTATATGGCCTACCCCTTATTCTTAAACTGTGACCCCTGGTTCTGGACTCCCCCCAACATCGGGAACATTTTTCCTGCATCTAGTCTGTCCAATCCCTTAAGAATTTTATATATTTCTATAAGATCCCCTCTCATCCTTCTAAATTCCAGTAAATATAAACCCAGTGACTCATTATATAAGCCCAGTCGATCCATTGAAGACAACCTGCTTCCATTCTTATGCTATGACACACATTTGATCTATTATATGAGGTTAAATAATATGTTGATTGTCTGTTTAGCTTAGGCAGAATTGTTGGATGATTTCAGTGCATATTGTTTTTGGCCTTTTGCAATCTTATTTACTGTCCTGCAAACAAAGATTGCAGAAGGCCAAAAACAATATGCACTGAAATCGTTTCATGGATCTTGCATTTTCAAATCAAATGATATGCAGAGAAAGAGACATCATTAAGATATCTTTTCTCTCTATCTTTTGTTCTATTATTAAACATGTTAAAACAAAGAAGTGTTGGAATAGATTTACTGTCTAGTTTAGTTTATTATTGTCCCGTATACCGAGGTAGTGAAAAACATTTGTTTGTGTGCTTTCCAGTCTGGCTGCACAGAACAGCTGAAGGTGGGAATAGTTCGAACATCTAACTGTTGGTGGGTAGACTTCATTGATTGTGCCATGCTCAGTGCATTATCTCGAACAGGCTTTCATATATTTCAAAAGCAAAACTCGCATGAAGTGGTTTTTGGTCAGATAGTTAAAAAGAGAAATGGAGTTAGTGCAGCAGAAAAGTGATGCTGAGGTAAAAGGATAGCTGTGATTTTATTTAATGGCAGAGTACACTCAAGAGATTAAATGGTTCACTCCTACTCTTTCATTTGTACCAATTGCATAAGTAGGTGTCAATATTCTATGAAGTCAATTTGGCTGAACTATTTTCACTCATAAGATCATGTGATAGGATCAGAATTAGGTCATTCAGCCCATCAAGTCCACTCTGCTAATCAACCATGACTGATCTATCTCTCCCTCCTAACCCCATTCTCCTGCCTTCTCCCCATAACCTCTGACACCTGTACTAAGATTGCCTTCTGCAATCTTTGTTTGCAGGACACCTGTACTAATCAAGAATCTATCTATCTGTGCCTTAAAAAATATCCATTGACTTGGCCTCCACAGCCTTCTGTGGCAAAGAATTCCATAGATTCACCACCCTCTGACTAAAGAAATGTCTCCTCATCTTCCTAAAAAATCGTCCTTTAATTCTGAGGCTATGACCTCTTGACCTACACTCTCCCACTAGTGAAAATATCCTCTCCACATCCACTCTATCCAAGCCTTTCACTATTCTGTACGTTTCAATGAGGTTCTGTGGCAAAGAATTCCACTCAGACTTCGTCCTACTCTATTATTATCATTTGTATATGTCTTAGCTCTTTCAATGGTTTGATTATTTTTTTCTCCAGATTTGTCACAGAATGTGTACCATTATCTTTCTCTTAGACCAGCTCAATGGTCAAGAAAGATATGTTCGGAGGTGGCTGCTGAGGCTGATGTGGGATCCGCAGACTCTACCAGAGACGGGGCAGGAGTGTGTGATGGTTGGGTGGTTTGTGAGATGCTCTGCTAGTTCTGCCTTTTATATTGGGCTTCTGTGTGCCCACAATGCATGTTTCTCAAGGTAGTCAATAGAATGGTCGTGGACCAGGAGTTCCCTTATGTCATTTATTCATTTGAGGTTTTGGGAACACTTTTGATTCCTGTTCTCTGTTCACATAGTGCTCTCTTCCTGCGATAATGATCAGAGTAGTGTCTTGATTGGGAGTCTCCTTTCTGACAAAGCAGGTTGATGGTTATGAATGGACAATGCTCCTAGCATCATCTGTCAGGAGGATCAGCCTGATCGAGTTAATTATGTAGGGCCCCAATCCATCCTCGCTGAACTTGCCTTGTCAGAGGTATTAATATTTTGTGAAGTCGAGCATCCATTTAGCTGAACTCCATATTTCCACTCGCACTTTGTCCTGCTCTATTATTATCATTTGATTTATGACTGAGCATTTTCAGTAGTTTGATTGTTTTTATTCTCCAGATTGTCACAGAATGTATACCATTGTCTTTTTCTTAGATGAGCTCAAAGGTCAAGAAAGATATGTTCCGAGGTGATTGATGAGGCTGATGTGGGATCCACAGACTCGACCATAGATGGGGCAGGAGTGTCTGACGAGTGTGTGGTTTGTGAGATGCTTGTGCCTTAGTTTCCTTCCCCTAATGTCTCCACCTCCTTGCCCTTCTCTCCTTTAAAACGTCCCAAAATCTGCTTTTGATCATCTTTCCTAATTTTCTCTCTTGACTTAGTCAAGATATTGGATAATTCCCCTGTTAAAGATTCGAGTTGTCGTTGTTGAACAACTTCCATTGTCACGTATCCTCTCAACGGGGCTGAGATCTGTGTACTTTAGCTGTCATCAGCCGCTGAACTGATGTAAAAGATGCTTTCTGTGACAATTTGATAAATTATGCTCGGGGGTGTAAGTGCTTGCGTAAGGGCAAGCTTAGACTCCATTGCTGTATATAAGCCTGCAAATCTGCAAAGCCAGACAATAACAATCTATCACCCAACCGATACTAAAAATTGAATAGTCTCATTGGGTTTTGTTGAGCAAAAAGACTGTTATCATTTCCCAAGCTACAGTTCTGACAGTTTTTATATCCATAAAATTGATCAGCATCTCTCCTGTATAGTACCCTTTCATCCTCTTTGACAACTTGCTAAAAATGTCCATTGACAGTTGGTGGATTTTAATGCTAGTCAAGACCAAATGTGAGACTCATTTTAAGTGCAGTCTACTGGCGTACAGACCACCAAGTCTTTCATTACTTGAACATTCAAGTGTCATCTCCCTACATTTAGTTCCACATAGATTTGTAATTTTGGCAAGGATCATTGTTTCTTTAATGGAAAAAATAAACAAAAATGGAGAATGGTGAAAGCACTCAGCTTTCGTAAAGAGAGCACAAAGAAAGAGAAGTTAACAATTTACAGTGCAAACACTTCACCAGAACTGATGAGAGGTTACTTAGCAATGTTCAGTGTCCATTATTTTCACAGCTGATGACTGACCTATTGCATTTGCAATATTATCAGTTTTTGTTACAGACTTGCATCACTACCAACTTTATAATTTGCATGTCATCATTCCCCTGATTGTTTCTGTGATGCAGCTGAAGTTCTGCCCAAAGTAGTGAATGCTTTCATCATTCTCCATTTTGGTTCAATGAACAAAGCAAGAATCCAAACCAAAGTTGAAAATCTTTGTGGAAATAAAAGGAGAGAGATGTTCAAGTGATAAAATACTTGATTGCCTCTACGTCAGTAGACTGCACTTAAAAAGACAGGTTGTGGCAGCTCCCAAGGGTCAGGCCACTCCCACATCGAACCTTCCAGCACGGTGATGGACAGGTCCGGGGACTGCCCCCAGCTACGGGTATAAGTAGCATGGATTTTGGCGCGAGACCTGTCTTCAGTTTCTCACTGGAGCGGAGAGTAGTGTGCTGCTAGAAATAAAAGCCTTTACGGAATTTGCCTGGCTTCTCGCCTTCATTCCGGGCCCGTTTCGCGCACCGCTACACTGGTGACCCTCGACGCTTCGTTACCATATGATGGAGCCGAACAAGACGCTCGCCTGACCGTCCAACGCACAGCCCGCCCCGCCTCACCAGCCGACCAGGCCCAGCTCAGCGCGGTCGCATTGAAATTGCCCACCTTCTGGACCGCTCATATCTGGTTTCAACAGGTGGAGGCCAAATTCGAGCTGCGGGGCATTACCGTGGACGCCACCAGGTATTATTATGTGGTCGGCGCTCTGGACCAGGAAACAGCCGGCAGCGTCGTCTCTTACCTGCGCGACCCCCCGGCCGACGACAAGTACCGCGGCCTTAAGAAGCTCCTGCTCCATATTTACGGGCTTACCCGATTGGAGCGCGCGGCCAGGATACTCAGGATGGACGGCCTTGGCGACAGGTGGCCGTTAGCCCTGTTGAACGAAATGCTCGGCGGTCGACAATCAACACGCACAGATGCTGGCAGACTCCCCCGGTATTCCGACTCCCCAGTTCCGCACCACGAGTCCCAAGCACGGGGTGAGTCACAATATACAGACCACCAGCCTCCGCTCCACACCCGTGCGCGCCGACTCTGCATCGCTCGGGAGGAGTTTTGCACCATGGAGTCCCTGGGGATCGTCCGGGGTTCCGATAGCCCGTGGGCTTGCCCACTCCACATGGTCCCCAAGGCGAGTGGCAGTTGGCGTCCGTGTGGTGACTACCGGCGGCTTAACGACATGACCACCGCGGACCGGTACCCTGTCCCCCATATCCAGGACTTCAGTGCACACCTGGCTTGGGCCAAATTCTTTTCGAAGGTGGACCTGGTGTAGGGATATCATCAGATCCCGGTCCACCCGGACGACATCCCCAAAACGGCGATAATCACACCGTTCAGCCATTTCTTGAGGATGCCTTTCGGCCTCAAAAACGCCACACAGGCCTTTCAACACCTGATGGACTGGGTGTGCCGCGGGCTCGGGTTCGTCTTCGTCTACCTCGACGACATCCTTATGGCGAGCCGCTCCCGACAGGAGCTTTGCTCACATCTCCGGCAGCTCTGTCAGCAGCTCGACGAGCGCGGCCTGGCGATCAACCTGGAGAAGTGCCGGTTCGGCATCACCTCCATCGACTTCCTCGGGCATCGCGTGACCCCGCAGGGTGCTGTTCCGCTACCAGTGAAGGTCGAGGCAATCCGCCATTTCCCCTGTCTTTCAACGGTGCGTGGCCCGCAGGAGTTTGTGGGGATGGTTGCCTTCTGCCACTGTTTCGTGCCTACAGCACACGAATCACGCGGCCATTGTTCCAGCTGGCGGGTAAGCGAAGGAGGTGCAGTGGCACGACGAGGTGGTGTCGGCCTTCAATGAGTCGAAGGAAGCCCTCGCACGAGCAACGATGTTGGTCCACCCACAAGAGGGGGCCCCGACCGCCCAGACTGTGGGATGCATCGGAGAAGGCAGTTGGTGCGGTACTGGAGCAGTTCATGGCCGGGTCCTGGCGCCCACTGGCCTATTTCAGCAGGCAGTTAAATAGCGCCCAGAAGAATTACAGCGCGTTCGACTGCGAACTGTTCGCCCTGTACCTGGCAGTTCGGCACTTCCGCTATTTTCTGGAAGGCGGCCCGTTCACTTCCTCACGGTGGTGGACTGTTTCACGCGGTGGCCAGAAGCCATTCTGCAGGCTGATACCTCGACGGCGACGTGCCATTGCCCGCTTTGGAGTGCCGGTGGACATCTCCTCAGACTGAGGGCCGCAGTTCACCTCCGAGCTCTGGTCCTTGATGGCCAACCTGTTGGGTGTGTAGCTACACCACACCACGGCCTATCACCCGCAGGTAAACGGCCTGGTGGCGAGGTTCCACCGGCAACTCAAGGCTGTACTGAAACGCGTCTCACCGGCCCGAACTGGCTAGACACTCCGCAGTCATCTCACTCCACTAACCAAACCTCTGAAACATTCCTCTCTTGCACTTGACTGCCAAAAACAACTCTCCTCTCAGGCATCCATCATTATATAGCTCTGTATTCTTTCTCTGGCTTCTTTCCTTTATCTCCAAAACTCAACTCCCATGTGTAATGTCCAACAAAAGCATGATGTTGTAGCGGCAACTTAGTCCTTCCCAATAAAGTCCTTAAGCTTACCACTTTCACGAAAGGAGTAAAGTGAACATTCTTGATGCAAACAACAACAGAGAGATCTTCACGACGTTTCAGTTTAATTAGTTGTTTATTGAAGTAGTAATACAAACAGATTAGTATATCTCTAGTCATAGATCTGGTAAGAATCTGTATCTTGCCATGGCTCCTTCGTGTCTAACGCATAACGTCCCTGCCTTCCCAATTATACTCACAATTCTGACTCCTCCCCTGGCTCCTCCCAGTCCATATATGCACATATGCCCATATATGTAAGGCCAGTATTCATCTCACGACAACCCCCAAGTGCCCAAAAATAATGCAGCATGATACAAAATAATATAATATGCTAAGATGGCTAATAAACAAATGGCTCCTACAGATGTAATCTTCCATAACAGGGATGTGAATGGCATGTACCCTTTTATCCAGCAGCCATTGAAAGGAGCTTTGATGTGTAGAAAGGAACTGCAGATGCTGGTTTAAACCAAAGATAGACACAAAAAGTTAGTAACTCAGTGGGACAGGCAGCATCTCTGGAGAAAAGGACTAGGTGACGTTTCGTGTCGAGACCCTTCTTCAGACTCAAACTCCAGCTTTTTGTGTCTATCTTCGAAAGGAGATTCAAGTCTGTTTTTTTAAATTGTTTTTTCTATTGTTTTTTCTATTGTTTATCAATGTTGTTCAATCATTCTTGCCCAGTTTTGTTAAGAGAAGTACATGTTCTTTTTTACTGTTGATTGAATAGATTGTACTTAATTAATCTTTGTGCAGTTTTTAATTATTGATTCTGAACCACATTGTTTTTAGGGTTGAATGTTTGATTGTTGCCAATGATGCAACAGTGAAAGGGGGATCATATTATCCGATCACAGTGAAGAAACACGTTCGAGCGCAAGAGATTGCAAAACAGAATCATTTACCCTGTATTTACTTAGGTAATATTTCAGTCCCTTATGCATTTGTTTATTTATTATTTATTTTGAACTACATGTTGCATAGTTAATATCAATTTGAATATGTTATAATTTTACATTTGAGAGATGAAATTTTGTGTGATCATGAAATTTTGTGTGATCATGATCATGAAATTTTGTGTGATCACTGTTTGAGGACATAACAGAGAGAGTAGACAATGGGAATGCAGTAGATGTCATTGTAATTTTCGGAGCATTCATTAAGAGAGGCCCAAAAGATTCCCAAAAAGTTAATCTGCAAGTCAAATCGGTAGTAAAGAAAGCAAACTCAATGCATTTATTTCAAAAGGGCTTGTATACAAAAACAGGGATATAATGTTGAAGCTCAATAAGGCGTTGGTTTGGCCGCATTTGGAATATTGTGAGCAGTTTTGGGCACCATATCCGAGGAAGGATGTGTTGGTCTGGAGAGGGTCCAGAGGAGGTTTAGAAGTATGATCCCAGGAATGAGTAGGTTAACCTATGATGAGCGTTTGTCGGTACTGGGCCTGTACTCGCTGGAGTTTAGAAGAATGAGGGGGGACCTCATGGAAACATACAGAATAATGAAAAGCTTGGATAGAGTGGATGTGGAGAGAATGTTTCGATTAGGGGGAGAGTCTAGAATTAGAGGTCATAGCCTCAGAATTAAAGGACGTTCTTTTTGGATGGAGATGAGGAGAAATTTCTTTAGTCAGAGGGTGGTAAATCTGTGAAATTCTTTGCCACAGAAGGCTGTAAGCCAGTGGATATTTTTAAGGCAGAGATACTGTAGATAGATTCTTGATTCGTACACATGTCCGAGGTTATGGGAAGAAGGCAGGAGAATGGGATTAGGAGGGAGAGATATATCAGCCCTGATTGAATGACGGAGTAGACTTGATGGGCCACATGGCCTAATTCTACCCTTATTCCTTACGACCTTATGACCTCAAAGTAGAGTAATAAATAATGTCAGAGAATAAAGAGTCTAGGCTGAAATAAATGAGTGGATTGCTAGCTGGCCTGAGGACAGAAAGCAGAGAGTGGAGTGGAACAATTTGCAATGGAAGAAAATGAGTGATGGTGTTCCAGGAGGGTCAGTGTTGGGATCACTGCTGTTCACCATTTATCTGCATGATTTTGGGCTGTAGAGTCGCTGCCTCACCGTGCCAGATACAGGATCCTGTACACTTTGATAGGAAGATCAGAAAGTTCGCAGTTACACAGAAATTGTGAGGGAAGTATTGAGGAATCTCAGGGCTTTGAAATATAAATAGACCAACCGCTAAGTATTGTATTGCAGGTTAGCAAAGCTGTTCTGAAACAAACACATGGGTTTAGTTCTAGGAGGTGGAACTGAAAACTGAAAATATCATACAAAGCTTAAATGAACCTTTTGTTAGGCAACGCTGAAGATGTGAGATACAATTTTAGTTGTCATATTATATTATAATGATAGAGGGACACGGGATGATGCCATAAATTTGATAATTTACATATCATTAAAGGATGAACAAGGGTGATTCTTCTCTTGAAGCTGAGGGGTGACCTATTATTAGAGGTCTTTAAAAGTTTGAAATGTTTTGACAGAGAGGTAGCAGAGAAAATGTTTCCATTTGCAGGGAAGATCCCATTGCAGGCATTAAACTAGAAGGATCAATACAAAATCCAAGGTGGAATTCAGAAGAACTTTCTTTAAAGAGTCATAGAGTCATACAGCATGGAAGCAGGCCCTTCAGCCCAACCTGCCCATGCCGACCAACATGCCTCTTCTAAAAGAATGGTGGAGAGTGTAGATACATCTGGAGATACCCAGGGCAACCATATGAGCAAGAAGAGGCTCTGCAGATAGATTTAAATGAGAAAAAAAAGGGAAGGAATTTGGATAACCACAAATATCACCTTTGCGCTGCAAATCCTTTATTAATCCTATATAATCTTTGAAATTACTGTGCACATTTAATGTCTTATTTTAAATGAAAAGAGAAAACTACTCCAGATGCTGCAAATTTGAAGTAAAATTGTGCTTGAAACACACAACAGGTCTGGCAGCATCCGTGGAAAGAAAAAAAAACAAGGTAATATTTTGTGTCCAAAATCCTTTGTCAAACGTACATTGTTGTTTATTCATTTATGCAGATTATATGTAAATTTGATGAAACATTATTTACAACATTATTTACAACTCTGCCTTTATCAATCTAAAGCGATTTGGACAGGTACATGGATAGGACAGGTTTAGCATTTGGACAGGTACATGGATAGGACAGGTTTGGAGGGATATGGCCAAATGCAGGCAGGTGGGGGACTACTGTAGATGGGACATGTAGGCCGGTGTGGGCAAGTTGGGCCGAAGGGCCTGTTTCCATGCTGATGACTATTATTTCTGCCAAATATCTGATGCATTTGTAAAAATTATGACTGATAATGAACCTTTCACTACATAGTCTAATATTCTGCATTACAGTAAATGTTGTATTCAAAGCTGAATATAATGGAGGAATGTACTATGTTCAGAGTTGTTTAAAATCTTGTGTCTATTTATATGGTTTCAATTCAGTTGACTCTGGTGGTGCAAACCTCCCACGACAAGCAGATGTATTTCCAGATCGGGAACATTTTGGACGTATCTTTTATAATCAGGCCATTATGTCTTCAATGGGAATTGCTCAGGTAAAATGAATAATATAAAATATTGTTTCTATTTAGTTGGTATCTTAAACTACCTGACGTACGAAATAGGCCATTTGTTATTTCGTAGCTGCTCTGCCACTCAAGATTGTGATTGATTTCCTACTTCAGTTCACCTTTCCTGTACTAACTCCATGTCCCTTGATTTCCTTAGTATCTAAAATCTCTTGACAAGAATTTAAACATTTTGAGATTAAAAACAAAAAAATCGCTAGCTTTATGAGGGAGATTTTTTTATTTCACTAATAATAATTCTCCTAGGATAAATTATTGTTTGGTTACATGATATTTTAATTGGATCAGATCAATACATTTTCATGTGCACTATTAACTAATGTTGAAGGAATGAAATATGCTAAGTAGCCAGAATCTCCTTCAGTATAAAAAGGGGAATAAAACAAATAGAAATAGCCTTCAGTTACAACAAAGTTGTGAGCTTGAATCACAGAGTTATCTAGGTTGTCAGCATATAGGTTGTCCTTGCATTAAAATATTAATGTATTTTCACATGAATGAGGAAAATTGGAAATGGAAATTATTTTTTCACCAACCAAATTATAATTTTTTGGGAGAGGAACCAATAAGATGCATGAGAGATAAGTGATAATATTAGATAAGAATAGTTAATAACTTGTCATGACAATAGACAATAGACAAAAGGTGTAGGAGGAGGCCATTCGGCCCTTCGAGCCAGCACCGCCATTCAATGTGATCATGGCTGATCATTCTCAATCAGTACCCCGTTCCTGCCTTCTCCCCATACCCCCTGACTCCGCTATCCTTAAGAGCTCTATCTAGCTCTCTCTTGAATGCATTCAGAGAATTGACCTCCACTGCCTTCTGAGGCAGAGAATTCCACATAAAACAGCCATAAAACAGTTATAAATATTAAGAGGTTAGAAATTATATGATTATTTCTGTTTCTAGATTGCTGTGGTCATGGGTTCATGTACGGCAGGAGGAGCATATGTACCTGCCATGGCTGATGAAAGTATTATTGTGAAGAATCAAGGAACAATCTTCTTAGGAGGCCCACCTCTGGTATGTATAACATCTAAATGTTAAGAACTGTGTGTGGTGTTGGCTGAAAAATACGATCAAGTTCCACATTTCCTAACAGTTTCTTATGAATGCCATAGCCTTGTCATGTTCCAGGATCAGTCTTGTGCAACTTATGCTCATGTGTATCATAGTTTCTGACTGTATTTCTAATATTCTCGACAACTGCACAAAAACAAAAAAAGGCCATATTTACCAGCATCCTGATTAAAAAAGGAGTCTTATCAGTACTTAATAGGGGTGGGGGTTGGGGGTGGGGGGGGGGGGGGGTTGGGGGTGGGGGGGGGGGGGGGGGGTAGTGTGATGGAATCACCATGGACTAGAAAGTCAGTGGATGTTTTTAAGGCAGAGATAGACAAATTCTTGATTAGGATGGATGTCAAGGGTTAGGGGGATTAGGCAGGAAAATGGGATTAGCGGGACAGGCAGCATCTCTGGAGAGAAGGAATGGGTCACGTTCAAGAAGCTCCATATCATCCAGAACAAAGCAGTCCACTTGTTTGCAACTGAGTTTCCAGCCGAAACCTTCATTCCTTCACGGCTGGCTCATTGTGCTGTAACAAATACCATCCACAAAATGGACTGCATTAACTCAGTAGCTGCATCTCCCAGAAGTGCAACCCCTATCAGCAAGGAGGGCAGGAATGTCACTGCATGTTTCTCTTCAGGTTGCCCACTGTTATGAATGGAAACTGTATTGCTGTTTCTTTGCTGTGCCTCTGGAACTTTATCCAAATGCAGTGTTGGGAGTATCTTCACTAAAAGGATTACAGATTGAGAAAGATGATTGACCAGCTTTTCAAGGGTGATTAAGGATGGGCAATAAATGCTCCCCAGAGATTTCCATCTGCTGAAATTTTTAAAATCTTGAAATTTCTTTTAAGATCTTGTCCTTAATTTGCACTTAATTTCACATGGGAAAATATCAGATAGCTAACGATTCTGGATTTGCTAATTATAAATTTCAGAAATAATTTCTCTGAAGTAGCTTCATTTAATCATCATCTCTGATCATGGATACTTTAACAAGACCACTGAATTAGGGAAACGTACCGTCCCACTGATTCTCAAGCATGAGTTTTAATGGTTTTATCTGCTTTCGGGCAGCAGTAGATAGCAACAGTCATACCTCCCAGATTGCATATAACTATTCGAATACTCAAAGTAGTTGTTTTCTTGACGCACTTTGGCGTGGCAATTCACTTGTGTGGACACATAATGATAAGCTCATGTTCATGTCCTAACAGTCATGTTGCTACATTATGTTGTTGAGTAATCCAGTGAGTTGTGCATCTGGTTTGTTAGAACACTTCATTTATAATGAGACTGAAAATAGTTATTGCCATTATTAAGATCTCAAAAAAAATTCTCCCATATGTTCAGAAATGTCTAACTATAATTTCCCAGTTAATCATCTAAAGTTATAAATATAGATTAATACTGGTAATATTTAATGTGCAAATTATTTCATTAATGCAGGTGTAGCAAAAAACCCATTGTGAATCAAATGGGTTTTATTAACGAAACAGTGGTTGAACACGCGCGCTTAGTTAGGATAGCAGTTAGGTGCTAGTTGCTGTTGAGAGGAGCACCATACGTCTGTCCGCTCGTGGGCTCGAGCTGCGCTTCTCATCTCCAACTGTCAACTGTCATCTCCAACTGTCAACTGTCATCTCCCTGTCATGTGATCGTT
This sequence comes from Rhinoraja longicauda, assembly GCF_053455715.1. Lineage (NCBI taxonomy): Eukaryota > Metazoa > Chordata > Chondrichthyes > Rajiformes > Arhynchobatidae > Rhinoraja > Rhinoraja longicauda. The sequence continues at coordinate 86,889,218 of NC_135955.1, forward strand.
CCAGTTGATGAAGGTTTGATCAGTAAGTGGCTTGATCCCTAGGTGGCGCCACACAGGATACTAAACTATGGAAGGCAACATGACAACATTCATATTATTAGAAGCAGAAAAGAAGACTTAAAAAGTTGAAATTAAAATAGTGAATACTGGAAAAGGTGATTGTGGTTTGAAAGCAAAGCATAGAGAGCATTGAAGGAAATAATCCTTCATCAGAATCCTCTAAAGAACGTAATATATTGCCTCCTTTCATGCTGTTAAACAGAAATATTTGTGACATTGGCTGATTGTTGCACTTACACAGGTGAAAGCTGCAACTGGTGAGGAGGTTTCAGCTGAAGACCTTGGAGGTGCTGATCTCCACTGCAGGTACACTATCACAAATAAAACATTTGTTGAAAATCTTGCCCTTTGTTGTGTTTAGTGGAACAAAATGTGTTTATAATCCGATCAGGTTTCGAAATGTTCTTTTTGACCATTAAACCTGTTTGGTTTTTTGTGTTGTCACATTTTTTATTTAAGAGCCGCAGTGAAATTGCTGATATGTCATCTGTGAAAAGTGCACATTTCACTGAAGAATGGCAATAGTTTTATTGTTTTATTATAACTTCCAAACAAATCCACCTCATAAAGGTGGATTAGTGTATTATTGGTCCATTGTGGGGTGGTGGGAGCAATGGTGTGGACAAAGAACTTGAATATATTACTGACAGATTGGACTGTTGAGTGATTTGTTGCTGAACTGTGAGTGAGTCTGCTTTCAACATAGAGGCTTGTGGTTTAATAAGGATAAAACAAAAGCATTAAGATCATCATATAGGTATATTATCAGATCTTCTGCTATGAATGATGGATTTGATTTGGTACATGTTAAACATTTTTAAAAAAATTATAAATTTGTAGTGTTTTGTGAATATATTAGATGGCGGTCATTTTGAGAACTGATACTCTTTTTAGATACCAAAGTGAAAAGCTATGAAAAAGTTATGATTACCAATGCTGAATTTGGTTTAGTCCATATTAACCATTTTTTTAATTGTGTCAATGTGTAGTGTTTCGTTGAATATATGATGCAATTCATTTTGAGAAAGGTATGATTTATAGGCAGATCTTAGCCTAATTTTGTCACCAGTAAAAAATGAACCACTGATTTCTCAGGAATACAACGAGTTTACCAAAGAGTATAAGAAATAACGCAGAGAGGGGAGGGGATGGGAAGATATGGCCAGTGGTGGGGGTCCCGTTGTAGGTGACGGAAATGTTGGTGGATGATATGTTGGATCCGCTGGCTGGTGGGGTGGAAGGTGAGAACGAGGGGGATTCTGTCCTTGTTGCGAGTGGGGGGAGGGGGAGCAAGAGCGGAGCTGCGGGATGTAGAAGAGACCCTAGTGAGAGCCTCATCTATAATGGAGGAGGGGAAGCCCCGTTTTCTGAAGAACGAGGACATCTCAGAAGCCCTAGTGTGAAACACCTCATCCCGGGCGCAGATGCGGCGTAGACGGAGGAATTGGGAGTAGGGGATAGACTTTTTGCAGGAGACCAGGTGGGAAGGAGTGTAGTCCAGATAGCTGTGCGAGTCGGTGGGTTTGTAGTAAATGTCCGTCACTAGTCTGTCTCCTGTGATGGAGATGGTGAGGTCCAGAAACGGGAGGGAGATGTCAGAGATAGTCCAGGTATATTTAAGGGCAGGATGGAAATTGGAGGTGAAGTGTATGAACTCAGTGAGTTCTGCATGGGTGCAAGAGGTAGCACCAATGCAGTCGTCGATGTAGCGGAAGTAGAGTTCGGGGATGGGGCCAGTGTACGTCTGGAGCAGGGATTGTTCGACGTACCCGACAAAGAGGCAGGCGTAGCTAGGGCCCATGCGAGTGCCCATAGCTACGCCTCTGGTTTGGAAGAAGTGGGAGGAGTCAAAGGAGAAGTTGTTGAGGGTAAGAACCAGCTCTGCTAGGTGGAGGAGAGTGTTGGTAGATGGGGATTGGCTGGTTCTACGGTCGAGGAAGAAACGGAGGGCTTCGAGACCATCCTTGTGGTGGATGGAAGTGTAGAGTGACTGGACATCCATGGTGAAGATGAGGGAGTGGGGGCCTGGGAACCGGAAGTTATCCAGGAGATGGAGAGCGTGTGAGCCTACCTCGACTCCATCCTATCCCCCCTGGTTAAATCCCATCCCACCTATGTCCAAGACACCTCACACGCTCTCCACGCCATATCTTCCCATCCCCTCCCCTCTCTGCGTTCCGCAGAGACCGTTCCCTCCGTAACTCCCTGGTCCACTCGTCCCTTCCTACCCAAACCACCCCAACCCCGGGCACTTTCCCCTGCAACCGCACGAGATGCAACACCTGTCTCTTTACCTCCCCCCTCAACTCCATCCAAGGACCCAAACAGTCTTTCCAGGTGAGACAAAGGTTCACCTGCACCTCCTCCAACCTTATCTATTGCATCCGCTGCTCTAGATGTCAACTTATTTACATCGGCGAAACCAAGCGCAGGCTCGGCGATCGCTTCGCTGAACACCTGCGCTTGGTCCGCATTAACAAAACTGATCTCCCGGTGGCCGAGCACTTTAACTCCCCCTCCCATTCCCAGTCTGACCTTTCTGTCATGGGCCTCCTCCAGTGCCATAGTGAGGCCCGCCGGAAATTGGAGGAGCAGCACCTCATATTTCGCCTGGGCAGTTTGCAGCCCGGTGGTATGAACGTCGACTTCTCCAACTTCAGATAGCTCCTCTGTCCCTCCCTTCCCCTCCTCCTTCCCAGATCTCCCTCTATCTTCCTGTCTCCACCTATATCCTTCCTTTGTCCCGCCCCCCTGACATCAGTCTGAAGAAGGGTCTCGACCCGAAACGTCACCCATTCCTTCTCTCCCGAGATGCTGCCTGACTTGCTGAGTTACTCCAGCATTTTGTGAATAAATCGAGTTTACCAAAGAAGCTGAAGCAATTGTTATTTGTGGCATTATTAAATACTCATAAAGCATAAAGATATTAGTGGAATTGAACAAAAGATTTACTGTAACTTGAAGTTAACAATTTACATGTGTATTCTGCAGAAAGTCTGGTGTTACCGATCACTATGCTTTGGATGATTCTCATGCACTACATTTGGCACGAAAGGTGGTACGAAGTCTCAACTATCAGAAGAAACTTGATGTAAGTACGTCATCACCAAACCAGCAGAATTTTAGACTGAGCTCCTACGATACTACACTGATGATACAACATTTTTTACATAAAATTTGTTCTTTCAGAGGTTATTGAGGGCTCACATCTTGGTACAAAGCAGTGGAATTTGACTCCTCCATCTTCATTTGCATGTGATAGGAAGTTTGTAGAATTCTCATAATCATATACAGTAAAATGGCACAGAGTCATAAGATTATAAGTGATAGCAGAATTAGACCATTAGCCATCAAGTCTACTCTGTCATTCAATCATGGCTGATCTATCTCTCCCTCCTAACCTCATTCCCCTGCCTTCTCCATAACCCCTGACACCTGCACTAATCAAGAATCTATCTATCTCTGCCTTAAAAATATCTATTGACTTGGCCTTCATACATAGATACATAGAAAATAGGTGCAGGAGTAGGCCATTCGGCCCTTTGAGCCAGCACTGCCATTCAATGTGATCATGGCTGATTATCCACCATCAGTAACCCGTTCCTGCCTTTTCCCCATACCCCTTGATTCCGCTAGCCCGATGAGCTCTATCTAACTCTCTTTTGAATGCATCCAGTGAATCGGCCTCCACTGCCTTCTGAGACCGAGAATTCCACAAATTCACAACTCTCTGTGTGAAAAAGTTTTTTTCTCATCTCAGTTCTAAATGGCCTACCCCTTATTCTTAAACTGGCCCCTTGTTCTGGACTCCCCCATATGACAGTCCCGCCATCTCGGGAATCAACCTCGTGAACCTACGCTGCACTCCCTCAACAGCAAGAATGTCCTTCCGCAAATTAGGAGACCAAAATTGCACACATTACTCCAGGTGTGGTCTCACCAGGGCCCTGTACAACTGCAGTAGGACCTCCTTGCACCTAAACTCAAATTCTCTCGCAATGAAGGCCAACATGCCATTAGCTTTCTTCACTGCCTGCTGTACCCACATGCTTACTTTCAGTGACCAATGTACAAGCACACCCAAGTCTCATTGCACCTCCCAATTTCCTACTCTGACACCATTCAGATAATGTCTGAAGGAGGGTCTCAACCCGAAACGTCACCCATTCTTTCTCTCCAGAGATACTGCCTGTCGCGCTGAGTTACTCCAGCATTTTGTGTCTACCATTCAGATAATGATCTGCCTTCCTGTTCTTGCCACCAACCTCACATTTATCCACATTATACTGCACCTGCCATGCATCTGCCCACACATCCAATCTATCCAAGTCACCCTGCAGCCTCATAGCATCCTCATCGCAGCTCGCACTGCCACCCAGCTCTGTGTGATCTGCAAACTTGGAGATGTCACATTTAATTCTCTCGTCTAAATCGTTAATATATATTGTAAATAACTGGGGTCCCAGCACCGAGCCTTGCGGCACCCCACTCGTCACTGTCTGCCATTCTGAAAAGGACCCGTTAATTCCTACTCTTTGCTTCCTGTCTGCCAACCAGTTCTCTATCCATGTCAATACCCTACCCCCAATAGCAAGTGCTCTAATTTTGCACACTAATCTCTTGTGTGGGACCTTGTCAAAGGCTTTTTGAAAGTCCAGATACACCACATCCACTGGGTCTCCCTTATCCATTCTACTTGTAACATCCTCAAAAAATTCCAGAAGATTAGTCAAGCATGATTTCCCCTTCCAAATCCATGCTGACTTTGACCGATCCTGTCACTGCTTTCCAAATGCGCTGCTATAACATCTTTAATAATCGACGCAAGCATCTTCCCCACTACTGATGATAGGCTAACTGGTCTATAATTCCCTGTTTTCTCTCTCCCTCCTTTCTTAAAAAGTGGGGTTACATTGGTTACCCTCCAGGCCACAGGAACTGATCCAGATTTGAGAGAACATTGGAGAATGATCACCATTGCATCCACGATTTCTAGGGCCACCTCCTTGAGTACTCTGGAATGCAGGCCATCAGGCCCTAGGAATTTATCTGCCTTCAGTCCCAACAGTTTACCAAACACCATTTCCTGACCATTGTGGATTTCTTTCAGTTCCACCCTCCCACTAGATCCTTGGTCTCCTAGTATTTCTGGGAGATTGTTTGTGTCTTCCTTGATGAAGACGGAACCAAAATACTAGTTTAACTGTTCTGCCATTTCTTTGTTTCCCATTATAAATTCACCTATCTCTGATTGCAAATTCACCTGTCTACATTTGTCTTCACTAATCTTTTCCTTTTTATTATTCTAAAGAAGCTTTTAGAGTCCGTTTTTATATTCCACGCAAGCTTTCTTTCATGCTCTTTCCCCCCCCCCCCCTCTTAATTAACCCCTTTATCCTCCTCTGTTGAGTTCTAAATTTCTCCCACTCCTCTAGTTTGCTGCTTCTTCTGGCCAATTTATATGCCTTTTCCTTGGATTTAGCACTATCCTTGATTTCCCTCGTTAGCCACGGTTGAGCCGCCTTCCCCGTTTTATTTTTAATCCCGTTTCATCCCAGTCAGGGGTGACCAATTTTTGGAGTTCATCCATGCGGTCTTTAAATCTTTGCCATTGCATCTCCACCGTCAACCCTTTAAGTATAATTTGCCAGTCTATCCTACAATTTCCGTCTCATACTTTCAAAGTCTCCTTTTATTAAGTTCAGGACCCTAGTCTCTCAATTAACCGTGTCACTTTCCATCCTAATGCAGAATTCCACCATATTGCACCATGTTGCCCAAGGGGCTATGCACACCAAGATCGCTAACTAATCCATCCACATTACACAATACCCAGTCTAGGATGGCCTGTCCTCTAGTCGGTTCTTCGACATATTGGTTTAAAAAACCATCCCGTATACATTCCAGGAAATCCTCCTCAGCGGTGCTACCAATGTGGTTGGCCCAATCTATATGTAGATTAAAGTCACCCATGATAACTGCTATACCTTTGCTACACGCATCCCTGATTTCCTGCTTGGTGCTATCCCCAACCACTCTACTGCTGTTTGGTGATCTGTATACAACTCCAACAAGTGTTTTCTGCCTGTGGCTATTTCGCAGTTCTACCCATACCGATTTTACAGCATCCAAGCTAATGTCTCTCCTTGCTATTGCATTAATCTCCTCTTTAACCAGCAATGCCACCCCACCTCTTTCTTTCTGTCTATCCTTCCTGAATATCGAATACCCCTTCATGTTTAGCTCACAGCCTTGGTCACCCTGGAGCCATGTCTCCTTAATTCCAACTATATCATATTCCTTAACTACTAACTGCACATTCAATTCATCCACCTTATTACCAATGCTTCTCGCATTCAGGCACAAAGCTTTCAGGTTTGTTTTTCTTATCTCCCTTCCACCTTTTGTTTCTGTCCTCCTTTTATGGGCCTCTGTCTCCTTGCATTGGTTCTCATCCCCCTGCCCTGTTAGTTTAAACGTGACCTTTACGGCACTTACTTTCCTGTTAACTGCACGCATACGCTTCCACGTTGTTGACTCCACCCCCCCCCCCCCCCCCCACCTGTTTAGTTTAAACCCACCCGTGTAGCATTAGCAAACCCTGCCAGAATGTCGGTCCTCCGACGACAAATTGGAATTTTGCAGATAATTACTTTTCATCCCACCATGGTTTTAAGAATCTATATACTACTAAAACTCTGCGGTCCAACATTCCGTGTGTATGTACGCAAACATTCCGTGTGTATGTACGGAAGATTCCGAAGATTTCTGTCCATAACTTACAAACCCTACTCCTCCCAGACGGTACACCAAAGCGCTACGATTTTTGTACCGCCATATTCACCATTAACATGGGCAACTATTGTAAGTACTTTCGTTCAAATTGAAGCTACCTTTTTAAAGCTAGAGAGATATTAAAGTTAAAATTTCTCATTTCTAACCCTTTTCTTGAAGGGGCTTCAGCGCGTGATGTCACAATGGCACCCGTGCACCAATGAGAGATCAGCTCGGTTTTAAATTTACATAATTTTTTTTCTGACCTTTTTTTTCAAGGTCTTCAGCTTGTGACGTCACAATGCTTGTGTGAGATGGTTTGCAACATTGTTGCGAAAAGCAACTGCCAGTTTTTTAAAGTTGTGCGAGTTACTTAACATACACAGATCAGCATGGGGCCCCTATTCCCTCCCTCCCCCCCTTCCCCCCTCAACCCCTTCCTCCCCACTCCTTCCCACCTCCATCCCCACTCCCTCCCCCCCTCCTCCCCAACTCCCTCCCCACCTCCCTCACCCCTCCTCCCCTAACTCCCCCCCCTCCCTCCTTCCCTCCATCCCTCCCCCACTCCCTCCACCCTTCCATCCCTCTCCCCCTCCCCCCTCCTTCCACCCTCCCTCCCCCCCTTCTGGTTACAAAGGAAACCCTACGGGGATGGGCCCAACGGGGAAAGAGGGGTACTGGGAAAAGGGGAGGTCCCCCTCCCTCCCCTTACCCCCTCCCCCATCCCCCTCCCCCCTAACCCTCTCCCTCCCCCTTCCCCCCTCCCCTCCCCCCCTCCCCTCCTCCCTCCACACCTCCCTCCTCCCTCCCTCCCCTCCTCCCGGTTACAATGGAAACCCTACGAGGACGGGCCCAACGGGGAAAGAGGGGTACTGGGAAAAGGGGAGGTCCCCCTCCCTCCCCCCTTCCCCCATCCCATCCCCCCTCCCTCCCCTCTCCCTCCCCCTTCCCCCCGTTCCCCCCTCCCCTTCCCCCTCCCTCCCCTCCTCCCTCCACACCTCTCTCCTCCCTCCCTCCCCTTCCCTCCCTCCCATCCTCCCAATGCTTGTTTGAGATGGGTGCTACATTGTTTCGAAAAGCACCACTAACAGATCGCAGTGAGAAGCACTAAATGACCGTGGTCGTGAGAAGCACTAAATGACCGCGAATGTAGCAAAAACAGCACTTTAAACCACTTTAAACCACTGATTTATGCTCGTGGGCCACCGGGGCAAGTGTTGCGAAACAGCACTTGGAGTGTGTCTGGGGGAGAGAGAGAATGGGGGGGGGGGTCTGAGAATGGGGACTGGGGAGGGGGACAACAGGGGTCGTTGCGGAGGGGGCTTGGTGGTGGGGGAAAGAGGGGTACTGGGAAAATGGGAGGTCCCCCTTCACCCCTCAACCCCTTCCTTCCCACCTCCATCCCCACTCCCTCCCCCCCTCCTCCCCCTCCCTCCCCAACTCCCTCCCCCTCCCTCCCCACCTCCCTCAAACCTCCCCCCTAACTCCCCCCCTCCCTCCTTCCCTCCATCCCTCCCTCCCCCAATCAATCCACCCTTCCATCCCTCTCCCCCTCCCCCCTCCTTCCATCCTCCCTCCCCCCTCCCGGTTACAATAGAAACCCTACGGGGACGGGCCCAACGGGGAAAGAGGGGTACTGGGAAAAGGGGAGGTCCCCCTCCCTCCCCTCCCCCCTACCCCCTCCCCCCTTCCCCCTCCCCCCTCCCCTTCCCCCCTCCCCTCCCCCCCTCCCTCCCCCTCCCCTCCTCCCTCCACACCTCCCTCCACACCTCCCTCCCCCCCTCCCGGTTACAATGGAAACCCTATGAGGACGGGCCCAACGGGGAAAGAGGGGTACTGGGAAAAGGGGAGGTCCCCCTTCCCCCCTCAACCCCTTCATCCCCCCTCCTTCCCACCTCCATCCCCACTCCCTCCCCCCCTCCTCCCCCTCCCTCCCCAACTCCCTCCCCCCTCCCCCCTAACTCCCCCCTCCCTCCATCCCTCCCTCCCCAATCCCTCCCCCCCTCCCTCCACCCTTCCATCCCTCTCCCCCCTCCTTCCACCCTCCCTCCCCCCCTCCCGGTTACAATTGAAACCCTACGAGGACGGGCCCAACGGGGAAAGAGGAGTACTGGGAAAAGGGGAGGTCCCCCTCCCTCCCCCCTTCCCCCATCCCATCCCCCCTCCCTCCCCTCTCCCTCTCCCTCCCCCTTCCCCCCTTCCCCCCTCCCCTTCCCCCCCTCCCCCCTCCCTCCCCTCCCCTCCTCCCTCCACACCTCCCTCCTCCCTCCCTCCCCCTTCCCGCCCTCCCCTGCTCCCGGTTACAATGGAAACCCTACGAGGACGGGCCCAACGGGGAAAGAGGGGTACTGGGAAAAGGGGAGGTCCCCCTCCCTCCCTCCCCCCTACCCACCTCCCTCCCCTCTCCCTCCCCCCCTTCCCTCCTCCCTCCCCCCCTCCCCTCCCCCCTCCCATCCCCCCCTCTCCCCCCTCCGTCCCCCCTACCCCCCTCCCTCCCCTCTCCCTCCCCCTCCCCTCCCCCCCTCCCTCCCCTCCTCCCTCCCCCTTCCCTCCCCCAACCCTCCCCCTTTCCTCCCCTCCCGGTTACAATGGAAACCCTACGAGGACGGGCCCAACGGGCCCACTCGGTCTAGTAGTTACCATAAATCTCTTACCGGGCTTGACAGTAAATGTAGGAATGATATTTCTCTTGGTTGACTGTATAAGATTAAAGGCAGCTGTTAAAATCAGTGATTCAGGATTAAGATGACAAGAGAGGATGTGAAGGAGCTCCAGCAGAAACTGCTGCTTTGAAGGATATGGAAGAAAATTGAGAAATAGAGTTACTATGGAGCAAAACTAGAAAAACGCTAGAGTAACTAAGTGGGTCAGACAGCATCTATGGAGGGAATGTGCAGGCTACATTTTGGGTCAGAATCCTTCTTCAGAATGAAGGTTGCAGGAGCAGTTTGCAGTCTGGACAAAATGTGCAGATGCAAAAAAGGCCTAAAGGGAGTTTAAAATCTCAAAATCTAATGGATGCATCACTAGCCAAAGTTCCTCATTCTTGCCACAAGACTCTATTTCAAAATGGTTACAAGGGAACTTGGAAAGGATTAGAAAGGATATTGTGGTACATATTGGAACCATTGACAATGGAGGAATTAAAGGAGAGTTCTGCCAAAAATATATATATATAAAAGAGCTGAGTTAATTTGAAAACAGGACTCTGCGAGTGAAAATCCTAGCATTACTCAAACTATTTGCATATGAATGAAAAGATGGGGTGGCGCAGCGGTAGAGTTGCTGCCTTATAGCGCCAGAGACCCGGGTTCAACCCTGACTATGGGTGCTGTCTGTGTGGAGTTTGTACGTTCTCCCCGTGACTGCGTGGGTTTTCTACGGATGCTCCAAATTCCTCCCACAGTCCAAACACATACAGGTTTGTAGGTTAATTGGCTTCAGTAAAATTGTATATTGTCCCTCGTGTGTAGGATAGTGCCAGTGTTTGGGGTAATGTCTGGTTGGTGCAGACTCGCGGGCCGAAGAAAGGTTGAAATTTCTGGAGAAAAGGAATAGGTGACGTTTTGTGTCGAGATCCTTCTTCAGACTGAGAGTCTTGAGAGAGGGAAACTAGACATGACTCTCAGTCTGAAGAAGGGTCTCGATCCGAAACATTCTATTCCTTTTCTCCAGAGATGCCGCCTGACCTGCTGAGTTATTCCAGCATTTTGTGCCTCTCTTCAGTGTAAACCTGCATCTGCAGTTCCTTCCGACACATGTATGTTTAGTCAGGATGGGCTGATACTAAACCAATTCTAGGTCTCAAACCTAACAGAATAGGCAATAAGTATCCAAAATATTAAAATAATAATATGGAGGGGAACAAGGTGATAGGTACTATTGGAAACTAGTTGAACATTTTAAAATTATTTCATTAAAGACAAACGGAAATAAATAATAAGGATAACAAGTGGTGAGGGATTGGTGAGCCTGTTGAGCACAAAGGAAATGAGAGAATATTGATAAATAAATTTGAATATTGTATTCGAAACACAGTGGATGAAAAAATTGCCAGAGCAGATTCCGGTATAGTAGGAATGACTGAAACATGGCTGTGCAGAGAACTGAACTGATAACTAAATTAGAAAAGGTGGCACAGTTGGACTACAGATGATTTGCAGTAATCTTGAAAGGCTTGGATTTTACTTTTAGGGTAAATTGGATACAGTTGAAGTTCAAAAAATGTATAGCTAAGAGAGTGATATGGTTTGGTAATAGTTGTGAACTACTCTAATAAATAATTGATTAAACAACCTGCTAGGCTGTAAACTTCTGTGGTACTAATACTTAATCTTACTCATCTGAATAATAGGTATTTGAGTCTGTGATTCACAATTCATCTTTCATATCCTGACACCTGTAGTCAAGTTATTCAGGATTCTAAAATTATAATATTGATCAAATTCAAGGGCAGCATTTCTTCTTGATTGGCCCTGCATGCACTTTTGCGACATCAATTTAACAGAGTTCACAATTGAACAGCTAGTAATCTTAAAAAATGCTTGTGGCTGTCTTAATGCTTTCAAATTTCTTGGTTGACACAGCTGTATTTGAACAAAGGTGATACATTCATTTGAGAATTACACAAAGATGGAAATATTCCATTAATTCCATTTAAAATTCCACGTAAATACATGTCTGGCAATGTAACGTGTTATTTTGAATAATGTTAATTATAATTTTAAATTCATATACCAGAAGTTTCATGACTCTATCAGAATTAATTTCTGACTTAGTAGACAAAGTAGTTTCCATTAATCCCTTTCCACATTTTTCTTTTAATTGTCTTTGGGCAATGTTGTATGAAATATATTCAAGCAATTTCTTGGTATTTTCAGTATCTTTCATTATTTAAAAAAAATTCACATAGCTTAATGATTCGTGCTCTTACGCATTTTTGATATTTTTGTGTTGCAATATGTATTTCATACGTTCAGTTTTTTGATTTATTTGTGGGAACAAAATAGCTCCGAATTTTCCTTTGAAAGACAATAAATAATATGTTTTTTTTCCTTTTTAGGTAACAGTAGAAACCCCAGAAGAACCACTTTACCCTGCAGAGCAATTATATGGAATAGTTGGTGATAATCTAAAAAAAAGTGTTGATGTCAATGAGGTATGGATGACCACTATTAGTGGGGGAGTTAGACAATAGACAATAGACAATAGGTGCAGGAGTAGGCCATTCAGCCCTTCGAGCCAGCACCGCCATTCAATGCGATCATGGCTGATCACTCTCAATCAGTACCCCGTTCCTGCCTTCTCCCCATACCCCCTCACTCCGCTATCCTTAAGAGCTCTATCCAGCTCTCTCTTGAAAGCATCCAACGAACTGGCCTCCACTGCCTTCTGAGGCAGAGAATTCCACACCTTCACCACTCTCTGACTGAAAAAGTTCTTCCTCATCTCCGTTCTAAATGGCCTACCCCTTATTCTTAAACTGTGGCCCCTTGTTCTGGACTCCCCCAACATTGGGAACATGTTTCCTGCCTCTAATGTGTCCAATCCCCTAATTATCTTATATGTTTCAATAAGATCCCCCCTCATCCTTCTAAATTCCAGTGTATACAAGCCAAATCGCTCCAGCCTTTCAACATACGACAGTCCCGCCATTCCGGGAATTAACCTAGTGAATTAGGGGAGGGCACCAGTAAATGAGGAATTAGGGGAGGGCACCAATAGGAATTTATTGTTGCCCCCAGTTCCCCATTTACTGTTGCCCCCAGCACCCTACACAACAATGAGAACAATTTACAATTTATACTAGGGACAATTTACAATTTTACTAAAACCAATTAACCTACAAACCTTTGGTGTGGGCTGAAACAGGAGCTCTCGGAGAAAACCCTTGCAGGTCAACAAAGCCACTAAATACACCAGGAAGGGTTTGAGGATTTTAGGGATGTAGTTCAAATATTTATGATCTAATATATTTAACTTTATGATTGCAAAATGTATGGACCTGAAATAAAACAGCACATAGATCTAAAAATAGCGATTGAGTTGGATGGCTGGCAAATGAATGTCTGGCCATTGACAGAACAAACTCATCAGGAAGGCTGGCTCTGACCTGGCAGTGGAGTTGGATTCATGGTCTTGGAGGAGAGGATGCTCCTCAAACTGCGGAGCATCTTGGACAATACAGCTCACCCCATCCATGACACACTGGTCAACCTGAGGAGTACCTTCAGCAACAGACTGGTTCCACCAAGATGCAGCACAGAACGCCACAGGAGATCCTTCTTCCCTGTGGCTATCAAACTTTACAACTCCTCCCCCTTCTGTCGTGGGGTAGACTGACTCCCCTACTGCTCCCCCCCCCCCCCCCCCCCCCCCACAATTGCACATCCCCAATCCTTTCCACTCGTCATTTTAATTTCACATTTCATGTATTTTGTTTTGATGACTTTTCGCACTTCAATTTCCCTCCTGGGATAAATAAAGTTCTATTGTATCGTATAAGCCCATTGAGACACAACTACATATGGGAAGGATCAATTGTCACAAAACGAGAACTTGCCAGTGAAGATTAGGTTGGCACTTTACGAATGAATGAAATAGAACTCGGTTCTGTTTCTGTTTCTGTTTATAATGTATGGCTTCACCATCGTGTGGCTCTCGACCCAGGTGCGATGAGATCTGACTTCATGTGTTGGGTTGGGTAAAAAATAAATTGAGACCCTGGGCTTAGATTGACTGTAAATGGGTTTGGATTGGATCAGGTTTTAATATATCTGAGCAAACCTTAAATGTTATTACATTATTATCTTTCCAGGTTATTGCCAGAATAGTGGACGGAAGCAGATTTAATGAATTCAAAGCCTTATATGGGGACACTTTAGTTACAGGTATAATTTTATTAATATACACAACTGCCATTTATAGATGTAATTATTAAAGGTACCTTTTTCTTTCAAAGCTTGATAAAAGTGAAAAAAATATTGTTCTATTGTGCAAATGTAATTCACATACATGGTTAGAGCACTTTAAAGCAACAAAACATTCCAGTGCTGTTAAAAAAGAAATAACCTTTTGTTTCTTTCTCCTCTGGCATGTTTCAGGATTTGCAAGAATCTTCGGATATCCAGTTGGCATTATTGGAAACAATGGAGTTCTTTTCTCAGAATCTGCCAAGAAGGTTTGTCCACAGCATCTGTGTCACAATAATTACGATAAACTCCATTCTTTATGAGACAAACAGCAAATCACTAATAATCCTCTGAGAAGAAATTCTAACTGACCTTAGCCTTAAGCGGTGATCCTTTATCTGATTCTAAACTCCCTCAGCAGGTGACACTTCCTCACGGCATCTATCCTGCTAACCCCCTTCAAGCTCATGCACAACGTGACCAAAGGCCCACTGTCTGTCCTCAAAAGATATTAACCTCATCTAACGAAATAAGAACACAAAATTATGGATGCAGGAAAAATGTTCCCGATGTTGGGGGAGTCCAGAACCAGGGGTCACAGTTTAAGAATAAGGCCATTTAGGACTGAGACGACTAAAAACCTCTTTACCCAGAGAGTTGTGAATCTGTAGAATTCTCTGCCACAGAAGGCAGTGGAAGCCAATTCACTGGATGTTTTCAAGAGAGAGTTAGATCTAGCTCTTAGGGCTAAAGGAATCAGGGTATAAGGGGAAAAAGCAGGAACGGGGTACTGATTTTAGACGATCAGCCATGATCATATTGAATGGCGCTGCTGGCTCGAAGGGTCGAATGGCACCTATTTTTCTATGTTTCTATCTGGCCCGCAGGCCTGGAGTACCAAGTCCAACATCTAAAATCAAATACTGAGCCATTGTTAAGACGTAAGGGCCTTTGACTTACCATTTGTCCTCATCACGGCCACATTTCACAGCTCCTAACCTCGCAGAGACCTGCCACACCCACAATTTGCAGACACCATCAAACGCCTTTCCACCTTGTCCCATCCCTGGCTGCAGACCTCAGATTTGTCACTTGTTCCCCTGTACCTGATTGCTGATCACAGGCTCACACCTCACCATTCTCCTGCATCTGATCCTCTGATCCCCATCTCGTCCCATGGGGCTCTTGCTACAGTCCACTAGCACCAACCCAGCCATGGTTTCTTTCCATGAGTGCGTTCAACACTGGCTCTGATATAAAGCCACTTCAGTTGCTAAATTTGAAAAGTGGCCGGCCCATGGACACCACTTATAGGGCGGCACGGTGACGCAGCGGTAGAGTTGCTACCTCACACCGCCAGAGATCCGGTTTCGATCCTGACTACGGGTGCTTGTCTGGACGGAGTTTGTATGTTCTCCCCGTGACCTGCATAGGGTTTTTTCTGGGAGCCCCTCCCACGTTCCGAAGACATATAGGTCTGTGCGTTATTTAGGCTTGATATAATTGTAAATTGTCCCTAGTGTGTGTAGGATAGTGTTACTGTGCGGGGATCGCTGGTCGGCGAGGACTCGGTGGGCCAAAGAGGCTGTTTCCGCGCTGTATCTCCAAACTAAACCAAATGTTGTGCATTGACAGGTTAATATTCCTTGTAGGAGGCAAGGATAATTAATTTATTCACAAAATGCTGGAGTAACTCAGCAGGTCAGGCAGCATGGGTGACGTTTCGGGTCGAGACCCTTCTTCAGACACTTGTATTTATTTAACTTCATTTATTCGTGGAATACCATTGTCGGGCATCTGCAAACCTTACTAAATGTAAACATTTGCTGTGGGATAGTGATGTTGATATTGTTTAACCTTTGGAAGTACCATTACAGTGCAGGCTAATTGTACAATTGTGGCCTTGTGCAAACTTCCTTTTCGTTACAAATCACTGAACTTCAAGTCAGAAGCTGGAATATCGGTTGTTTTTTCTTTTAACTCTACCCTGGCTTTGACCATTAAAGCTTCAATAGTAACCCAGCTGAAATTCAATAATTCAGTCATCCCTTTGATTGCATCTATCGTAGTCATTATTAATTGAATACAATGTACATTAAATCATTATAATGGTGGAACTAAATGCTGCCTTATCTGGTCTCACCATTTTTCTTTTGACTGTGCTGTTTCTGGGCCCACAACCCACACATGTAAACTGCCCAGCTGCAATCTCAGTCAAACTCCCCATCTGTTAGATGGAAAACTGAAGCCATATATCAGGTCCCATTTGTTTCAAGACATTCTGTTCTCTGGAGAAGGTCATGGAAGCAAAGAAGTTATGGGCATTGAGTTGTGTTGTGTGTTGGATCATATCCAAATTATAAAAGAGAAAGTGTTAAAGAATATTAAGGTGGAGCAAGTGTATCCTCAGACATTATGGGAAGTTTGGGAATAAATTGCTGGCCACAGTTGCAACAGGCAAGTACATTCGACATTTAGAAAGACTTTTAAACAGATACATGGATAGAAAATGTTTAGAAGAACGTAGGTCAAATGCAGGCAAATGAGACTAGCTCAATTATAAAACTTGGTTGGTATAGACGTGTTGGGCCAAAGGGCCTTTTTGTACGATGCTGTATGTACAACGTTAAGGCTCAATGATGCTAAAGGCAGTGACTCAAAAACTTGCAGGTGGAATTCTGCCAATTGATTGCAGAACTGAAATAGATCAATTTTTACCATTCCACAAATATCTGCAAATCAGAACATTTCAGCTGGCAGTCAGTTTATAAAAAAGAATGTAAGGATCACTGATATGAAACATCCTCATAATGCCAGCCGATAGATAAATATATACAAACATAAAGAGGGGTACATTTAAGCATTTGACAACAGGAAGAGGTGAAATTGTTCATCTATTTGCATTATAGCTGTTTCTTTTTGACGTTTTAAGATTGACTGAGACGATTGCATTTCTACACAGTGAAATGACAACACACATTGCTGACGTGTTTGCACAACATCCCATTCGAAGACTGAAGATTAAAAACAGTCAAATCTTCCATTATTCTGATCTTCAGTTCCTTTCTTTTTAACCCGCTGTACAATTGTGAAATTATTTGCAGGCAAATTTTAATTGTTCAAAGTGTACTTGAGCTATTTCAAGACAAACTGCAAACTAACAGCTTTCTGAAATGTTTACTTGTACTATTCCACCTCAAATTGAAATGTCAAAATGCTCAGTGACTGCAAGTGTCATCACTGATTCAACAGGTGACATTAGCTGTCTCTGATGAGACTATTCGATCAAGTCCCAAAGTCAATATATTTCATCCTTCGAATAATTACATTAGTTTAGGGACTTCTGCTGCTGCTGATAATGCCTTCATTATGTTTATCCTTATTGTGCTTACATGGGCGAGTTAGAACAGAGCAGCACAAGAACAGGCTCTTCAGTCCACAATGTCCATGCCAAGCATGATGCCAAGACCAGCTCTTTTCTGCCTGCACATAATCCATATTCTTCCATTCCTTGCATGTCAATATATCTATCCATTAGACTCTTAAATGCTACTCTCGTATCTACCAGAGGCACTTACCACCCTCTGCGTTAAAAAAAACTTGTTCCGCACATCTATATACTAATACTTTTGTTTGTTTGTTCCTAAACTACAGCCAAAACAGTACATGATAGCACGACAATTTTAGGCCCACCTTACTCACTGTCATCCCTTTGGTGCTAATGGAAGAAGTTTCATTGAAATCGAAGTTATATTTTTTAAGTTATTCACATTTTAAAGTCTAAATCTATTTCCTAGGGAGGGAGGGGAGAGGTTGAGGGGGATGGAGTGGGGAGGAGGGGGGAGGGGGATGGAGGGAGGGGGGAGGAGGGAGGGGAAGGGGGGATGGGGGGGAGGAGAGGGTGCTGCACCAATGCAGGAGAAGGTTGGGCCCAACGGGTCCACTTGGTCTAGTCTCCTTTAAACTTTGCCTCTCTCGTCTTTGAGCTATGCCCTCTAGTATTTATTTATTATCATCCTGGGATAAAGGTACTGAATACCTTATCTCTGCCTCTCATAATTTTATACACGTCTACCAGGTCTCTCTGCAATCTCTGGCATTCCAAGGAGAACAATCTTAGCCTGTGCAACCTCTCCCTGTAGCTAATACTCTTTAACCCAGGCGTCATTCTGATAAACCTCCTCTGCACCCTGTCCAAAGCCCCCCACATCCTTCTTTTAAAGGGCGACCAGAACTGCATTCAATATTCCAAATGCGGCCTATAAAACTGCCACGATTTCCTAACACTTATACTTAATGCCTGGACCTAGGAGAGCAAGTGCACCACATGCTTTCTTTACCACTCTGTCTACTTATGATGCCTCTTTAAGGGAGTTATGAACTTGAACCCCAAGATCCCTTTTTGCATTAATACTGTTAAGAGTCATGTCATTATTTCATTGTAAATTCTTCTCCTTGCATTTTTGACCACCAAAAATGCAGCACCAAACACTTGTTCGTATTAAACTCCATCTGCCATTTCTCTGCCTACTTCTGTAGCCAACGTACTAACCAACCCGTTTACGTCCAGGCCATTTGTATATATCACAAAAAGCAGAGCTCCCAGCATAGATCCCTGCAGAACTCCACTGGTCACTGATCTCCAGCCTGAATATTGCCCTTCCACCAAAACCCTCTGTCTTCTATCGGTAAAGCAGTTCTGAATCCAATAAACCAAGTCATTGTTAATCCTGTGACGTCAGAAGTTATGGGGAGAAGGCAGGAGAATGGGGTTAGGAGGGAGAGATAGATCAACTATGATTGAATGGCAAAGTAGACTTGATGGGCCGACTGGCCTAATTTTACTCCTATCACTTATGATCTTATGATCTGTACATCTTAATCTTTTGGATCAGTATGTTAGTTTACCATAATTATAGATAGTATAATTATGTATGTTAGTAGTATGTTAGTTTATGTTAGAAGTATGTTAGTTTACCATAATTATAGGTAAAATCGAGTTTTAGTCCACTACATTCTTTCATAAGTTTAGTTTAGTTTAGAGATACAGCGCGGAAGCAGACCCTATGGCCCACCGGGTCTTCACCAACCAGCGATCCCCGCACACTAACACTATCCTACACACAATTCTAGGGACAATCCTAGGTACTTTTTAGTCTTATAATTTGCACTTATACCAAGCCAATTAACCTACAAACCTGTACATCTTTGGAGTGTGGGAGGAAACCGAAGATCTCGGAGAAAATCCATGCGGTCACGGGGCGAATGTACAAACTCCGTACAGACAGACACCGGTAGTTGGGATTGAACACAGGTCCCTGGCGCTGTAAGGCAGCAACTCTACCACTGCGCCACCGTGCTACCCATGAAGTTAATCAGCGTATTCAAATTTAATTTGTATATTAAGCATAATATCACATTAGACAAATATCCCAATGTGAATTCCTGCTGAATCACTGTTTATGGAATATTTAAATCACCGAGCCAGAAAGCTTTTGATCTCTCATTGAACAGTTCTCATTATTTACTCATTAATAGGACGTGCATTACAAGACTATCATTTATTGCTCATCCCTAATTGAGCAATTGTGAAAAGTTGCCAGAGAGCCTCAAGATAGCAGTTTGGTTCACCACACCAGAGAGCAATTAAGAGTCAATCTTGTCTGTCAGACGGTAGAAGAGTGGGAAAAAATGGCCACCTGTTTAAAATTTATAGGGTTGGCTTTTTCCGTACTTACAAGACATCCTTTATTTTTAGAGTATGTACATGATCTATTTGCTGCATTATTTCCCCAAAGAATTGGAATCGTAACACTTTAAATTAATCTGGAATATTATTGAATTGATATTTATGAGAGGGCTTCTAATTGAATATTATCCATTTTTTACACAAGAGTGATAAAATTATTCCTGTATCAAATTGTATTGATAGATATCCGATGTCCTAGTTGTATTAATGGCAGCTATTAAGTGAGTATAAATTACTTTTTTAATTCTCATTTTTAAATCCAGACTTGGTCTATAACTTTGTTGTTGTAGATGTATCAATTACAATTATATCTTGACTATTTAGAAACATAGAAAAATAGGTGCAGGAGTAGACCATTCGGCCTTTCGACCCAGCACCGCCATTCAATATGATTATGGTTGATCATCTAAAATCAGTACCCCGTTCCTGCTTTCTCTTCATAGCCCTTGATTCCTTTAGCCCTAAGAGCTAAATCGAACTCCCTCTTGAAAACATCCAGTGCATTGGCCTCCACTGCCTTCTGTGGCAGGGAATTCCACATCTTCTCTGATGAATTTAACATTAGTCAGTGTTTATTATTTCTCAGCAAGAGCTATTTGCCTGGATTTAATGGTCATCACTGAGCTGCCTGTGATCCCTACTAACCTCCCTAAATAATCTCAATGCGTATGTGGTGCTGATCTCCAAAGGCTGAAGAAGGGTTTTGACCCGAAACGTCACCCATTCCTTCTGTTCAGAGATTCTGCTGAGTTACTTCAGCATTTGGTGTCCAACTCCAAAGGCCAACTTTCTGACCAGAATTGGATTCATGTTCAATGGCACGAGCTTCCCCATTATGTGGCAGGATAAACAATGACAACGGTTGTTGAAAAAGATTTGGCAGCTGCAAATCCTCGACTTCCAGCTTAGTCAGCTGTCAAAATGTTCCAATATTAAGAAATACTCTAAAACAGTTAAAAATACATTTTAGTGGCGCAGCAGTCGAGTTGCTGCCTGACAGTGCCAGAGACCCAGGTTCGATCATGAATATGAGCACTGTCTGTATGGATTTTGTGCATTCTCCCTGTGATCGTGTGGGTTTTCTCGGGTTGCTCCGGTTTCCACCCATGTTCAAAGACGCGCGGGTTCATTGGGTTCTGTAAATTGTCTCCAGTGTGTAAGATAGAATGAGTGTGAACGGCTCATCACTGGTCAGTGTGGGCTGAAGGGCCTGTTTCCATGCTGTATCTCTAAACTAAACAAAAGTCAACCTATTAAATACAAATTATTATAATTTAAACTTGTCTTAGTCCTTTGCACCCATTCTCTCTACATTCATGTTCATGGATATGTTGTTCCTGTATCAGACCAAATCTAGTGTATGTTGTTCAGGCAGATTCTCCAGTATAAAAACTGCTGAGGATCTGTAGCACTTACAGGTAGTGTAAGAAAATAACTGCAGATGCTGGTACAAATCGAAGGTATTTATTCACAAAATGCTGGAGTAACTCAGCAGGTCAGGCAGCATTTCAGGAGAGAAGGAATGGGTGACGTTTCGGGTCGAGACCCTTCTTCAGACTGACATGCTCCACTGCAAGTTCCATGAGGAATCCAATATTGGAGCACAGTTGGGAAAACAAGCGGTGGCACGGTGATGCAGCTGGTAGAGCTGCTGCCTCACAGAGCCAGAGATCCAGGCTCGATCCTGACCTCGGGTGCTGTCTGTGTGGGGCTTGTATATTCTCCCAAGAACTGCGTGGGTTTTCTCCGGGTCCTCTCGTTTCCTTTCACATCCCAGAAATGTTTGGGTTTGTAGGTTAATTGGCCTCTGTAAATTGCCCCTTATATGTGGGGAATGGATGTGAAAGTGGGATAACATAGAACTAGTGTGAATGGGTGATTGCCATGGACTCGGTGGGCCAAAGGACCTTGATGATGCTTATGCAGAAAATTCTGATGAGAGGCTCCCACTGCATTACTCCACAGAAACTGGACCAAAGTTTATCTTGTACATTGTACTTTCTACTTCCCAAAGAAAATAACAAGAAAGGTTTCCAATTTAGATCTATCTACTCTATAAATGTTTGTGTTTTATAAATGAATGCTCCTGACATTTCATACTTGCATTCTGTTTTTGTTTCCAAGTCCAGAAGATCTTTCCATTCAAGATAGACACAAAAGGTTGGAGTAACTCAGCGGGACAGGCAGCATCTCTGGAGAGAAGGAATGGGTGATGTTTCGGGTCGAGACCCTTCTTCAGACTGTGCTGCTGAGTTACTCCAGCATTTTGTTTAAACCAGTATCTGCAGTTCCTTCCCACACATTTCCATTCAAGCATTTTTTTCAGTTCCTTCTTGGAAATTACTTTAGAATCTGCTTCCATGAAGAGTTTACGCAATTTCAATGTTATTATTCTCCCATATTGTTGAAATAAGCTGTGGTTTAAATCTCTCCTGCTCAGCAATGCAGAGGAGGTTATAATGTATAAAACACCAACAGTCACTTTCAAACATTCGCTCTTTCATCTTTGAATTGCCTTTTGGGAAGATATTGTAGAGACAGGATTGTTGACAACCTCAAGGGAATTTAGAGCCAGACATGAAGCAGTTCACAGTAAACTAACTTCATAAAAGGCTTTTGCTACTTATGCCTGTAAGTGCTCACAAACTTAACAGCTACAATACATCTTTTGTAGTTTCTTCTGAATGAGTCACCAAGCGTCATTGGTTCAGATAATCGTGGGATTTCATTGAAAGTTTTTTTTTCAAAACTGAATAACTTGAAAGATCAAACGAGAAGCTGTTAGAGAAACTCAGCGGACCAGGCAGCATCCCTGGAGACAGAGCGATGGTCGATACTCGTAGTTTAGTTTATTGTCACGTGTCCAAAGCTACGGTGAAAAACTTTTGTTGTGTGCTCTCCAGTCTGCAGAAAAACAATGCATGACTACAATCGATCCATTTATAGTGTATAGATACGTGATAAGGAAATAATGTTTAATGCAAGGTTAAGCCAGCAAAGTCTGATCAAGGATAGTCCGATGGTCACCAAAGGGATAGATAGTAGTTCAGCGCTGGTCTCTGGTTGTAGTAGGATGATTCAGTTGCCTGATAACTGCTGGGAAGAACATGTCCCTGAATCTGGAGGTGTGTGTTTCCACATTTCTATACTTTTTGCCTGACGGGAGAGGGCAGAAGAGGGAGTTGCCAGGGTATGGCTCGTCCTTGGTTATGCTGCTGGCCTTGCCCAGGTAGTGTGAGGTATAAATGGAGTCAATAGAAGGGAGGTTGGTTTAGAAACATAGAAAATAGGTGTAGGAGGAGGCCATTTAGCCCTTCGAGCCAGCACCACCATTTATTGTGATCATGGCAGATCATCCACAATCAGTAACCCATGCCTGCCTTCTCCCCATATCCCTTGATTCCACTAGCCCCTAGAGCTCTATCTAAATCTCTTTTAAATTCATCCAGTGAATTGGCCTCCACTGCCTTCTGTGGCAGAGAATTCCACAAAATTCACAACTCTCTCGGTGAGAAAGTTTCTTCTCACCTCAGTTCTTAAATGGCCTTTCCTTTATTCTTAGTCTGTGACTCCTGGTTCTGGACTCCCCCAACATTGGGAACACTTTTCCTGCATCTTGCTTGTCCAGTCCTTTTATAATTTTACACATCTCTATAAGATCTCCTCCCATCCTTCTAAACTCCAGTGAATACAAGCCCAGTCTTTCCAATCTTTCCTCATATGACAGTCCCGCCATCCCAGGGATTAACCTCGTGAACCTACGCTGCATTGTCTCAATAGCAAGGATGTCTTTCCTCAAATTAGGAGACCAAAACTGCACACAATACTCCAGATGTCGTCTCACCAGGGCCCTATACAACTGCAGGATGACCTCTTTACTCCTACACTCAAATCCTCTCATTATGAAGGCCAACATTATCTGAATAGTGTCAAGTTAGGAAAAGGTAAAGTACAACGATATCTGGGTGTCCTTGTTCTTCAGTCACTGAAAGTAAGCATGCAGGTACAGCAGACAGTGACGAAAGCTAATGGCATGTTGGCCTTCATAACAAGAGGAGTTGAGGACAGGGGCAAAGAGGTCCTTCTGCAGTTGTACAGGGCCCTAGTGAGAGCACATCTGGAGTATTGTGTGCAGTTTTGGTCTCCAAATTTGAGGAAGGACATTCTTGCTATTGAGGGAGTGCAGTGTAGGTTCACGAGGTTAATTCCCGGGATGGCGGGACTGTCGTATGTTGAAAGACTGGAGCAACTGGGCTTGTATATACTGTCATTTAGAAGGATGAGGGGATCTTATTGAAACATATAAGATTATTAAGGGATTGGACACGCCAGAGGAGGAAACATGTTTTCGATGTTGGGGGTGTCCAGAAGCAAAGGCCACAGTTTAAGAATAAGGGGTAGGCCATTTAGAACGGAGATGAGGAAAAACTTTTTCATTCAGAGTTGTGAATCTGTGGACAGAGGATCGTGGGAGACAGAGGAACTGAAATAAATTTGCATTAAGTGAGAAATAGTATTGGGTAGACTGATGGAACTGAAGGCTGATAAATCCCCAGGACCCGATGGTCTGCATCCCAGGGTACTTAAGGAGGTGGCTATTGTTTGCCTTTAATAAAGTGATAAATATAGGGGAGAAATAAGAGCTTAAGAAATTTGTAGTTTTTAGTATGATATCAGAGTTGCAACAAGCCCTGTGTTGAGTGTACTGGAGAGGATCAATTGGTTAGACTGAACCTCTGCTCTAATAGGATTTTGTGGTCTATTTTGCCCTAGCAATTATAACATAAAATGTGAAGTTGACTGATATCAGGATTGATTTATTGCAATCTCTATTTTTTTTAAATAACCTAGAATATAAAAACCCATATCTTGCACATAGCTTTCTGAGCCAAAGTTCTATTTAATTGCAGGGAACCCATTTTATTGAACTTTGCTGTCAGAGGAATATCCCTCTCATTTTTCTACAGAACATTACAGGTGAGAAAAAGAAGGACTGGTCCTTATTTAATCCGTTCTTTACATCGCGGTATTGCTTAGCTACATATTGAAAATGTCTCCCTCCAAATTCTTTTCATTTATCACCTTTTGGTTACGTTGGTAGCACCCATCGCCATTGCAAAACTCTGCAACACTTACAAAAACATGACTCAACGATTCAAATTCCAAGGGCGGCAGGGTAGCGCAGCGGTAGAGCCACTGCCTTACAGCGCAAGAGAACCGGGTTTGATCTGGGTTCTTATTTGTACTGAGTTTGTACGTTCTCCCCGTGACCTGCGTGGGTTTTCGCCGAGATCTTCGGTTTCCTCCGACACTCCAAAGACGTACAGGTATGTAGGTTAATTGGCTTGGTAATAATGTAAAATTGTCCCTAATGTGTAGGATAGTGTTAATGTGCGGGGATCGTTGGCTGGTGCGGACTCGGTGGGCCAAATGGCCTGTTTCCGCGCTGCATCTCTGAACTAAACTAAACTTCACTTGCTTGCACTGTGTACTCACACAATACGCCAAAAAATATTTTTGCTTCCTTTCCCATCATGGTTTAATTGGATTCCATTCACTGTAAAATAAAATGCATGTTGACTGAGGCTCAATGAAGGAACCTTTTTAAGTGAAGAAAACTATAGAAGACAGACTGCAAAACAAAATAATTAGATGCCGGCCAGGAATTGTATTGGCAGACATCTTATTACCTGCCCTTTGTCCTACGTCACTCTCTCCTTTGATTACTTTAGAATGTGTGTTAGATTGGTTGAAAGTAGAAGCTTAAGTGTGATGCAATTGATCATTGCTATTCGTCTTTTAAGGTTTCATGGTCGGGCGAGAATACGAAGCTGGCGGAATAGCTAAAGACGGGGCTAAAATGGTGGCTGCCGTTGCATGTGCAAATGTTCCCAAAATCACTGTAATTGTCGGCGGTTCCTACGGAGCGGGGAACTATGGAATGTGTGGAAGAGCATATAGGCAAGTAGTTGGACTACTTGTACGTCTGTAACATATTTGCCAGGTGGAATTCTGCTTGTTTTAGTTGAACATTAAAATGGACTACTTACGACAAAAGAAGACAAGGCACAGTCTTTCTGGGGAGGTTTTGCCCCCACCTACTGTAGATATAATGGCAAATGATTGTACATTGTCTGAAAGGTTCACTCTCTATTTAGGTCATCAAAGGAATTTCAAAACACACCAATTAACTGCATGAAAACAACAATGAAAGGGGATTGGGCAACTGAGAAAGGGAGATGGTGAAAAATATTGTGTGACTGAACAAATCAAGTTATGAAGAGAGCTTGTGAGGGAAAACTGCATGCCTTGAGTGGGTATCAGTGAGGTGAACCATTATGATTCCAGGAATGAGTGGGTTAGCATAGGCCTGTACTCGCTGGAGTTTAGAAGGTTGAGGGGGGACCTCATTGAAACTTACAGAATAATGAAATAATGAAAGAAATGAAATGGTGGGACAGAATAGTATTTGAGATCATAACCTCAGAATTAAAGGGCACTCTTTTAGAAAGGAGGTGAGGAGGTGTGGAGGAACTTTTTTAGTCAGAGGATAGTTAATCTGGAACAGTGTGTAGGCCAGGTTAGTGGATATTTTTAAGGCAGAGATAGATAAATTCTTGATTAGAACGGGTGTCAAAGGTTACGTGGAGAAGGCAGGAAAATGGGATTAGAAAGCAGAGATCAGCCATGATTAAATGGCAGAATCGACTTGATGGGCCAAATGGCCTAATTCTACTCCTATGAACTTGTGAAAATTGTAAATTGTTTCTGGTGTGTAGGATAGTGCCAGTAATACTGGTGGTAAGACTCGGTGGTAGTGATATGGGTGTCTGTTTCAGGATAAGCAGAATCTTTTTTTTAATGGTTTATCATTAGAGACTTCATGGTAATCTCATTCATTTAATGCAGAATCTTAGAACTATTATAATAACTTAAAAAGTAAATGAAATCATGGATAGCCGCATCAGTAAATTTTATTTATAGATATGAATTTACTATGATTATATGTGAATTTACATATGATTATAATATGAATTATTATAGCTATGAATTTTATCAATTGAAGATCCGAAAGAACACGTCAAGAAATTACAAAAATTACACTGACTGCAAAAACTGCAGATTTATTTCATTTTACATAAGGATTAAATTGGTCCAGCCTCCAGTTAGTATTGATTAACAATGAATAGAATACTTGGGGGGAAGATTAAATACTTAGCTGTGGTTGGGTTCTGCACGATGACCAAGGAGAGATTTTAATCATTCAGCAGTTGTTAACCTCAGAATCCACAAGACTGGAGAGGAAAACTACGTCACCCCCAGGCACTTTTTCAGAAGAAAATGCAAAATTCTAAATGACGCAACTAATTATCAGAGTTTAAAAGTCCCTTTTAGAATTCAATGTATGAAAGGATTAGAAACCAAGCTGTCGTAGTCAATGGGCACACAAGGCCATTTAATATTTTCTTGTCTTAAATATTTTAAGCTTCTAAGATCAAGTTAAACCACTTCAAATGAAGTTCTGTGTTGGAAAGAACTGCAGGTATTGGTTTAAATCGAAGGTAGACACAATGCTGGAGTAACTCAGCAGGACAAGCAGCATCTCTGGAGAGAAGGTACGGGTGACGTTTCGGATCGAAACAAAGAAGGTCTCGACCCGAAACGTCACCCATTCCTTCTCCTGTCAAATGAAGGTCTAGCAGCTCGGGTGTATTTCTGCATTTTCCAGTGGATTATCTTCGAGGAAGTATCAATCCTTTTGAAACGTTAGGTTATGTTTATGAGAGAAAGTTGTATTTCTTTGTATTAATCAACTTTTATTGAAAATGAAGATGAGGCTCACACTAGGGTCTCCTCAATATCCCGCAGCTCTGCTCTTGCTGCCCCTCCCCCTATCCGTAACAAAGATAGAGTCCCCCTTGTCCTCACCTTCCACCCCATCAGCCGTCGCATACAACAAATTATCCTCCAACATTTCTGCCACCTCCAACGGGATCCCACTACTGGCCACATCTTCTCATCTCCACCCCTTTCTGCTTTCCGCAGAGACCGTTCCCTCCGAAACTCCCTGGTCCACTCGTCCCTTCTCACCCAAACCACCCCCTCCCCAGGTACTTTCCCCTGCAACCGTAGGAGATGCAACACCTGTCCCTTTACCTCCCCCATCGACTCCATCCTTGGACCCAAACAGTCTTTCAGGTGAGGCAGAGGTTCACCTGCACCTCCTCCAACCTCGTCTATTGTATCCGCTGTTCCAGGTGTCAACTTTTCTACATTGGTGAGACCAAGTATTGGCTCTGCGATCGTTTCGCTGAACACCTCCGCTCAGTCCGTCTTAACCAACCTGATCTCCCGGTGGCTCAGCACTTCAACTGCCCCTCCCATTCCCAATCTGACCTTTCTGTCTTGGGCCTCCTCCATTGTCAGAGTGCGGCCCAGCGCAAATTGGAGGAGCAATACCTCATATTTCGCTTGGGTAGTTTACACCCCGGCAGTATGAACATTGACTTCTCTAACGAGATAGTCCCTGCTTTCCCTGTCTATCCCCTCCCCCTTCCCAGTTCTCCCACTAGTCTTCCTGTCTCCGACTGCATCTTATCTTTGTCCCACCCCCTCCCCTGGCTTCAGTCTGAAGAAGGGACTCGACCTGAAACGTCACCCGTTCCTTCTCTCCAGATATGCTGCCTGACCCGCCGAGTTACTCCAGCATTTTGTGTCTACCTTCAACATGGGGGAAAAGCTGGAAATGGCACTGAATTTGAATGGTCAGCCATGATCACATTGAATGGCGGAGCAGACTCAAAGGGCAACATGACTTTTTGATATTTCTAGCTTAATTTTCTGTTTTTTCATCAGCCCAAGGTTCCTGTACATGTGGCCCAATGCACGTATCTCTGTGATGGGCGGTGAGCAAGCAGCTACTGTTTTAGCTACAATTACAAAAGACCAAAGAGCAAGGGATGGAAAAGAGGTGGGTATGAATATGGTATGAGTTTACATAATGCAAGTGAGATAGTTGAGGCATAAATTTCATGTAATGGACTCAGAAAACATTGTATCCTTTGCTGTACGTTTTACATGTGGCAAATCCACAATGTGCCCACAACAAAAATGTTGTCCATGCCAGCAATTGTAAAAAACCATTGCATGCAGAGATATTCTGGTTTCCAGATATGTGCCTGGTTTTACAGCTTAATTGGTTGTAATTTTTCCAAAGTTGTTTGCATATTTTGCACAAAATGAAAATCGATAGCCATCAGATTTTAATATAGTTCATAACCAGTTGCTCTTTTCCCATATCATTAAGTCTTACAGTGTGGAAACAGGCCCATATGCCCAACTTGCCCACACCTATCAACATGCCCCATCTTTCCTCGTCCGACCTGCCTGCGTTCGGCCCACATCCCTCCAAACCTGTTCTACCCATGTACCCATCTACGTGCTTCTTAAACATCATGGACTGGTTCGTCAACTCAAACACCCAGGAGCAAAGAAGATTGCAAAAAGTGGTGAACACTGTCCAGTCCATCGCGGGTACTGACCTCCCCACTATCAAAGGGATATAGGAGAGTTGCTGCCTCAAAAAAGGCAGCCGGCATCATCAGAGACCCACTCCACCCTGGCCACCCTCTCATTTCACTCCTGCCATCAGGAAGAAGGTATAGGTGCCTGAAAACTAATGTCCAGGTTCAGGAGCAGCTTCTTCCCTACAACCATCAGGCATTGGAACATTATAGCCTCCAAATAAACTGCGAATTCCATAAACCTGGGGGTACTACACTTGTCTCTGCACTAATAATGTCTGTTTGTTTTATATACACGCACACACACACACACAAATATGTGTGTGCAGGTGTGTATATATCTGTATATACACTGATTTTTTCCCCCAAGTTGACAGAGTTTGCATGTGTTGACAGAGTATGTTTATATGTGTGTTGTACTGCTTCATCTAAGAATTTCATTGTTCTGTTTCGGGATATATAACAATGAAAGACTCTTGATGATTCTTGACTAATTAAAATCCCCCAATCTTATTGACCTAGCATTTTTGGAGTCCTATATTGTTTAAAGGAAGGAGGTTGTGTTTTTTGGAGAGTAGTCCTCGTAACAACAGAACATGATTGCAGGAATTCCTTGGAGCTTCTAGACCTAAACACTTCCACTGCTTCATCAATGACCTTAATTCTTGCACAACATCTGAAGTGGGCGTGAACTTTCAATTCTCCTAGTCTTGACATTCAGTGGGATTAGCGTAGCCAAGTTTCGTCATCAAAGCCCTGGGGATTATCATTGACCGAAGCTTACCCGCGCTATCCACATTAATAATGTGGCTGTGAGACCAAATCAGAGACTAGGCGTCGTTGCAGCAAGGAAATCTTTAAAAGGATATGGGCCAAGAGTGGGCAAATGGGACTAGCTTGAATGGGGCATCTTGATCAGCATGGAGGGGTTGAGCCAAAGTGCCTGTTTCTGGGCTATATGAATCTAAGACTGTATGTGATTCACCTGGTGACACCCCAAAGCCTTTCCACCTTCTGCAAGACACAAGTCAGGATTGTGATTGAACGCTCTCCACTTACCTGGGTGAATGCCACTCAGCACTATTTTTTACCAAGCAACCTAGTTGATTGGCACCTGATCAAACTTACTAAAGCATTTTTTCTTCCAACTGGGGCGTCACGGTGGTGCAGCGGTAGAGTTGCTGCCGTACAGCGCCAGAGACCCGGGCTCTACCCTGACTATGGATGCTTGGCAGTATGGAGTTTGTACATTCTCCCCATGACCTGCATGGGTTTTCTCCGGTTTCCTCCTACACTCCAAAGACGTAGGTTAATTGGCTTGGTATAATTGTAAATTGCCCCTAGTGTGTGTAGGATAGCGTTGGTATGCGGGAATTGCTGGTCGGCGTGTACTCAGTAGGCTGAAGGGCCTGTTTCTGCGCTGTATCCCTAAACTAAACTAAACTAAACTAAAGTAAACTCTGATGCAGCATAGCTGAAATGTCTACCACAAACAAAGTTACTTGTCTAGGCTACTCTGTCAATGCTTCCCAAACGCATTACTTCTCCCACCAAAATGCAAATCATTCACATTTGGTAATACATTGCCACTTTTTCATTGATAAACATAAGTGTTGGAGTAACTCAGCAGATTAAGCAGCAGCTCTGGAGAAAAATTGTGGGGAGACGTTTCGGGTCAGGACCTTTCTTCAGACAGGCCATTTTTTAATTGTTGCTGGGACCCTCCCTATAAGGGCCAGGAAAATTGTCAGCAGTCTTTTAGTACCTCAATCTCAGTTAGGCATAGG
The DNA here is from genome assembly GCF_053455715.1 of Rhinoraja longicauda. Lineage (NCBI taxonomy): Eukaryota > Metazoa > Chordata > Chondrichthyes > Rajiformes > Arhynchobatidae > Rhinoraja > Rhinoraja longicauda. The sequence goes on from NC_135955.1 coordinate 86,920,023, forward strand.
TAGAAAGCATTTTAACAGGATGTATAGCAGCTTGGTTTGGGAAGACCTCCATCCAAGACCGCAAGAAATTGCAGCGAATTGTGGACGCAGCCTAGATCATCACACAAACCAACCTCCCTTCCATTGACTCCATTTATACCTCTCACTGCCTCGGTAGGGCCAGCAGCGTAATCAAGGACGAGTCACACCTTGGCCACTCCCTCTTCCCCCCTCTCCCATCGGGCAATAGGTATAGAAGTGTGAAAATGCACACCTCCAGATTCAGAGACAGTTTCTTCTCAGCTGTCATCAGGCAACTACCACAACCAAAGAGCAGTCCTGAACTGCTATCTACCTCATTGGTGACCCTCGGACTATCTTTGATCGGACTTTACTAGCATTATCTTGCATTAAATGTTATTCCCTTATCATGTATCTGTGCACTGTGAATGGCTCGATTGTATTCATGTATTGTCATTCCGCTGACTGGATAGCACGCAACAAAAGCTTTTCACTGTACCTCAGTACACATGACAATAATAAACTAAACTGAACTGAACTGAACTGGGTGAAATTGCTGGCATTGCCAGTTCTGTCCATATTCCGTCCGTGTTGTTTCATCGAGGCAGAAAACATTACTGCATAAAATGTCAATCAAAAATTTGCAGAAGTTGGAAATCTCATAAAAATACAGGTTGTTTCAATATTTATTGTTTTTGTAGTTCTCTGCAGAAGACGAGGCAGCTCTAAAGGAACCAATCATTAGGAGGTTTGAAGAAGAAGGCAACCCTTACTACTCCAGTGCCAGGTAAAATAAAAATAAATGAGCTCCAGGGTTCTGCGCTGTGAAGGTCCCTGATAAAATAAGAGTTCCCCATCAACTATTCCTCATCATAATCTGCTGTTACACTTGTATATACTGGAATTTAGAAGGATGAGGGGGGATCTTATTGAAACATATAAGATAATTAGGGGATTGGACACATTAGAGGCAGGAAACATGTTCCCAATGTTGGGGGAGTCCAGAACAAGGGGCCACAGTTTAAGAATAAGGGGTAGGCCATTTAGAACGGAGATGAGGAAGAACTTTTTCAGTCAGAGAGTGGTGAAGGTGTGGAATTCTCTGCCTCAGAAGGCAGTGGAGGCCAGTTCGTTGGATGCTTTCAAGAGAGAGCTGGATAGAGCTCTTAAGGATAGCGGAGTGAGGGGGTATGGGGAGAAGGCAGGAACGGGGTACTGATTGAGAGTGATCAGCCATGATCGCATTGAATGGCGGTGCTGGCTCGAAGGGCTGAATGGCCTACTCCTGCACCTATTGTCTATTATCTACTTCTTATTCAAGATGTACACAGTCTCTTGCGGTTGATAGTTACTATACTTCAAAATTGTCAATGACGTCCAATTACTCTCACATGAGGGTTCTGTATAAAACTGATCTTGTGGCTCGCAGTAAAGGGTGTAAGGTGAAGACTATCAAGGGCAGATGTTGGAGAAATTACTCTACTGCAATCTTTAGTATTTTCTACAACAGAGCACTGAATGCTTCATCTTTGGGTATGTTCAAGATTGAGATTGATTTGTTTTTTTTGCATGACAGGAACTGAGGGATTTGAGGACTGGGCAGGACCATGGATGAGATACAGGAGAGGTCTTGATATTATTAAATAATGACACAGCCATACGAGCCCATGTTTCAATTATGTTCGATTGATTAATCAACAATAATTCTTCGTACACAACAGTAAGCCTTTGGACAAATGTGGAGTTTTGTATCATTTGGTCCAAATCGAAGGATGGCACTTGCTGTATTCGATATATTTTTTTACACTCTGGTTAAACCTCACACATATGGTACAGGTGACCAAGAAACGCAATAGTGGCAGGGTTGCAGGCAATAGCTTTGTTCTTTTCAGTATTTAATTACAATTAATTAATGCCAATGGTTGTTAAAAAAGCATTTGGCACTAGATATGTGGAAGAAGATGAGAAAGGTGCTGGTCAGTTAGAATTAGTGTTTAGTTTAGTTTAGTTTAGAGATACAGCGCGGACACAGGCCCTTCAGCCCATCGAGTCCGCACCGACCAGTGTATTTGTACAAATTGACAATATGTTTCAGGATAATGTTGCTAAGGTGTAACATGTAAATGAGAAAAAGGATAGGACCCCATGTAACAGTGACAGAAGACCAAGGTGCTTTGACAGTTTCTTCTCTTCAAAGAAAATAATTTGTTCCGTCCCCAAGATTTAGACTGAATAATTCATTCTGTCCAAAGTTATTGCCAAAGGTTTCTTTCCTGTAGGAGGAATTGAATTTTAGTTGACAGCTACCCAATATACCACTGTGAGTAATTGATCCAGAGTTCTAAACTCCTGGCACTAATGGTGTTTTTAATTAAATCTGCAGTGAGACAGGTCTGCTTGAAAACAAAACTGAAATACCCCTCGCACAATAAACATTGTTCTGTTCACCAATTTCTTTGGAAACTTCAATTAAAAAGTGATTGTCTTAAAATTACCGACTCTATTAAACCCATTTCTTACTGCTCATGCACACCTCAGCTATGCTTTCCAATATGCTCCTTCTGCCTCCCATTCCTTTTGTACACTAATCTACAGATAACAATGTCAGATTTTGTACCTGTCATTTGACTTGCTAACAGATAGTGTGGAATTCCTAGCTCTGGTACCACTTAGCATTACACATTTATATAACCGTAATGACACCAGAGGCCACTGGAATCACTGAGACCTATGTCAGATCTCATGGAATCCCAGGGGAGCTGGCCAATGAATTCAAATTTGGCTTGAGTAAGAAATCAAAGAGTAGTTCAATTTAGCGATACAGCGCAGAAACAGGCCCTTCGGCCTCACGAGTCTGCGCCGACCAGCGATCCCTGTACACTAGCACTATCCTACATACTAGGGACAAGTTACAATTTTTAACAAAGCCATATATCGGCGAAACCAAGCGAAAAACAACATATCATCCACCAACATTTCCGTCACTTACAACAGGACCCCACCACTGGCCATATCTTCCCATCCCCTCCCCTCTCTGCGTTCCGCAGAGACCGTTCCCTCCGCAACTTACTGGTCCACTCGTCCCTTCCTACCCAAACCACCCTAACCCCGGGCACTTTCCCTTGCAACCGCACGAGATGCAACACCTGTCCCTTTACCTCCCCCCTCAACTCCATCAAAATACCCAAACATTCTTTCCAGGTGAGACAGAGGTTCACCTGCACCTCCTCCAACCTCATCTATTGCATCCGCTGCTCTAGATGTCAACTTATCTATATCGGCGAAACCAAGCGCAGGCTCGGCGATCGCTTCGCTGAACACCTGCGCTCGGTCCGCATTAACGCAACTGATCTCCCGGTGGCCCAGCACTTTAACTCCCCCTCCCATTCCCAGTCTGACCTCTCTGTCATGGGCCTCCTCCAGTGCCATAGTGAGGCCCGCCGGAAATTGGAGGAGCAGCACCTCATATTTCGCCTGGGCAGTTTGCGGCCCGGTGGTATGAACGTCGACTTCTCCAACTTCAGATAGCTCCTCTGTCCCTCCCTTCCCCTCCTCCTTCCCAGATCTCCCTCTATCTTCCTGTCTCCACCTATATCCTTCCTTTGTCCCACCCCCGACATCAGTCTGAAGAAGGGTCTCGACCCGAAACGTCACCCATTCCTTCTCTCCCGAGATGCTGCCTGACCTGCTGAGTTACTCCAGCATTTTGTGAATAAATCAAATTAACCTACTAACCTGTACGTCTTTGGAGCGAGGGAGGAAACCGGAGCACCCGGAGAAAACCCAAGCAGGTCTTGGGGAGAACGTACAAACTCCGTACAGACAAGCACCCCTAATCAGGATCGTACCCGGTTCTCTGGCGCTGTAAGGCAGCAACTCTACCGCTGCACCACTGTGCTGCCAATTCAAAATAGTCTGCGCTGTGCCGTTTATCCTTCCTAACATGGAAATTAAATAATCAAAGCACTGTGTAGGTCAAACAACAACTCAGGAGAACTTGGTTAGATGATGTTTCGGGATGGGACCCTCTTCTGTCAAGCTGGATATGTGATGGGAAGAACAGGAATAAAAGAGGATTTTTAAACATGCTGTACACAATGAATAATATATTAGGTCGAATTTTACAAATTATGTAGTTTATCACAATTAAAATTGAATTATTCTATTGTAAATTTCCAAGACCTCAGAAAAATTGCTGCATCTTATTTCTAAGAGGTTTCCCTTCATCCATGATGTTTAGGCTTCCAAAACCCAAAGTTGGTATTAATTATTATTGCATTGATTTTTCTCCAACCGAGTACTCAAGGGTCACTGATGTATTTCCTTCTTTCAATGGTCCATTAACCCCCAATGTTTATCCTGAATCATCTCTGTGAAGGAGCTGAGTCAGATTGGAAATAGTTTCCATGTAATATCATTTTACATTGCATCCAGTTTGCAGTTTAAATATTTACTTTACTATTACTATAACTCCTGATGTGATTTTAATCTTTTTTTTAATGAAGGTTTACACTTCAATTTTGGAGTCTGAAAATTAAATATTTTGATAACATATTTAAATATTGTTCAGCTAGTTCCTTAAGATTTGTCAGGGAGGAAATATAAATCTTGTGTAGGATGGAACAGCAGATGCTGATGTACACCTAAGATAGACACAAAATACTGGAGTAACTCAGCGGGCAGGCAGCATCTCTGGTTAGAAAGAATGGGTGACGTTTCGGGTCAAGACCCTTCTTCAGACCAAGATAGCAATGAATACCCTCTGAAATGGCTTCGCAAACCCAATGAGGCGGCATGGTGGCGCAGCGGTAGAGTTGCTGTATTACAACGCTTGCAGCGCCGAAGACCTGGGTTTGATCCCGACTACGGGTGCTATCTGTACAACGTTTGTACGTTCTCCCCTTGACTGTGTGGATTTTCCCTGAGATCTTCGGTTTCCTCCCACACTCCAAAGACATACAAGTTTGTAGGTTAATTGGCTTGGTGTATGTGTAAATTGTCCCTAGTGTGTGTAGGAAAGTGCTAATGTGCAGGGATCGCTGGTCGGCGCGGACTCGCTGGGCCCAAGGGCCTGTTTCTGCGCTGTATCTCTAAACTAAACTGTACTCTTTAGGATAGCCAATGAATGTTTGCCGAACAAAATGAAATGTGCGTATTAAGAGGTATAGGAATTGAAACGATTAGTTGGAGCAACAGTAGTGTTCTGTATTCTATGTTCATTGTATTGGAGTGGGGTTTGGGTAACGGGAAGGTTCAGATGAAGAAATACATTGCTGCATGAATGCAGAGAAATAGGAACCGGCGGAATAGAAACCAGAGGAATAGGAAGAATAGGAATGTGGACGATAAGCAGATGCAGAACTAGAGGAAGAATGCAGTCACACTGGCTCTGAGGGCAGAGACATCAAAATGTCTCTTGAGGTTACAAAAATCATAAGATGTGGGAGCAGAATTAGACTATTCAGCCCATACAATACAATACAATACAATACAATATATCTTTATTGTCATTGTACCCAGGGGTACAACGAGATTGGGAATGCGCCTCCCATACAATGCAATAATTTAAGTAATTAACAGCAACCCAACGAAACGAAACAATTGTAACAGTTTTTAGACAGGGTAAAGTGCAAGTTGATCTATGCGTTGTGGCCATCCGGCTCAGCAGGACCGGTTCATAGCAGCTATGGCCCTGGGAATGAAGCTGTTCCTGAGTCTGGAGGTGCGGGCGTAGAAGGCCTTGTATCGTCTGCCCGATGGAAGGAGTTCGAACAGACTGTTGCAGGGGTGTGAAGAGTCTTTGTGGATGCTGGTGGCTTTTCTGAGGCATCGTGTGTTGTAGATGCCCTCCAAGTCTGGTAGCTGTGTTCCGATGGCCCTCTGAGCTCTATGGACTACCCGCTGTAGAGCTTTCCTTTCTGCCTCCATGCAGCTGAGGTACCACACAGGGATGCCATGCGTTAGGATGCTCTCTATGGTGCAGCGGTAGAAGGTCGTCAGCAGCTGTTGGGGTAGACCAGACTTTTTCAGTGTTCTTAAGTAGAACAGTCTTTGTTGTGCCTTCTTGACCAGCGCAGCAGTGTTATTGGACCATGTTAGGTCCTCCGAAATGTGAGTGCCCAGAAACTTGAAGCTGGACACTCTCTCCACACTGTCCCCGTTGATAGAGATCGGGGCATATTCCCCGTTATGTGACCTACGGAAGTTGATGATCAGCTCCTTGGTCTTGGTGGTATTTAGGGACAGGTTGTTATCCGAGCACCAGTCCGCCAGGTTCTGCACCTCCGCTCTATAGTTTGTTTCATCCCCGTTGGTGATAAACCCGATCACCGTAGTGTCGTCTGCAAACTTCACAATGGTGTTGGTGTCGAATGCAGGAACACAGTCGTGTGTGAAGAGGGAGTAGAGCATGGGGCTCAGAACACAGCCCTGTGGTGTGCCGGTACTCAGGGTGATAGTGGAGGACAGGTGCGGGCCCATTCTCACTGTCTGCCATTCAATCTATTTTTCCCTCTCAGCCGCATTCTCCTGTCTTCTCCCCATAACCTTTGATGTCCTTACTAATCAAGAACCTATCAATCTCTGCATTAAAAATATCCAATGATAGAGAATGCGGTGAGGAAGAAAGAGTGAGAAAGAGAGAAAAGCGAGGGGAGAGGAAAATAAAATAAATGGAGGAGAGAGAAAGGAGGTCAAAAAAGGTGAGATATAGAAAGTGGTCAAACTTGGCTCTCTTTAACAAGAAACTTCTGGAAGTGACCCTGCGATAATAAGAGTACTAAGGCAACATGGGGGAAAGAGGTAAGGAAATAGGTCACAAATCAGTCATGAGCTCATTAAATGGCAGAGAGAAACAAGGAGTTAAATAGCCCACTCCGGTTTTTGTGTTCCCAAAATGCACTAAACCTACTTTTAACTACAATGTAATATGCCTGGGAAAGAATACATGAATCAAGTGATGTTAATGACTTCATTTCTTTCTGACATTTTTATATTGCAATGTAAAAACAGTGAAGGTAAAAAATGATACGTGTCGTGATTTTCCATAATCTGACGCTGTTTTAAATGCGCACGAGTCCAGAACTGCGATTTGGAAAAAATAATGTTGTGTTTATTATTTTAGTTCATTCACATAAACTATTCTGCAAACCAAATTTTTGGGTAGTGATATGTGAATTTCTGTGTCAGATTGGTCATAATGCTAGGGTCACCTGCATTTAAAGAGAGTGGATAGAAATCTAGCAGAGTTTCAAGATCCAATTGCTTTCATAGTATATGATTTGTATTGAATCATTATTTAATCCTTAAAACATTACTTGTGTGTAATTATTCCCTTTTTTATTTATTGCAAAATGCCAGACTAATTTATTTTCACCATCTGCGGCCATTAGTCCATTTGCTTAGTTATAATTGGGAATAGATTTTCAAATGACATTTGTGTGACTCACTACTTACGCAATAGTGGTGTTAACTCTATTCATGATGGATTTTGATATATTTGGCAGCTGTAAAGGCTATATACCTTCGATTTGTACCAGCATCTGCAGTTATTTTCCTACACAATAATGGGATGTGTGCATTTGAAAAATGGGCCAGAATGGGTCATGCTCAATGCCACTTATCTAAATTAATTATCTTACGCAGAAACAAGGAACTGCAGATGCTGGTTTACAAATAAATGACACAATGTGCTGGAGTAATACCTTCTGGCATGTGTACCTGTCCCTATACCTCCTCCCTCGACTCCAGTTCTTTTAGGTTAGGCAGAGATTCACTTGCACCTTCTCCAACTGCATCTACTGTATTCGTTGTTCAAGGCGTGGACTCTCACACATCGGCGAGACCAAACATAGACTGGGTGATCGTTTCGCTGAACACCTTCGCTCAGTCCGCCTGGACCTACCTGATCTCCCGGTTGGCAAACACTTTAATTCCCCGTCCCATTCCCACACTGACCTTTCTGTCCTATGCCTCCTCCATTGTCAGAGTGCGGCTAATGGCAAATTGGAGGAACAGCATCTCATATTTCGCTTGGGCAGCTTACAACCCATTGGTATCTCGACACAAAACGTCACCCATTCCTTCTCTCCAGAGATGCTGTCTGTCCCGCTGAGTTACTACAGTATTTTGTGTCTACCTTTAGTATGAATATTGATTTCTCTAAATTCAAGTAACCCCTGCATTCCCTCTCCATCCCTCCCCCACCCAAGTCGTACTAGGTTCCCACTCTCACCAAGCAAACTGCTAGGAACGCCATTTTTGGAGATGCTCAGACTATGGCTGCGTAAATAAATGAACCGAGGTACAGCAGTTCCATTGATCTGGACAATGAACTGGAGGCTGTGATGGTAGGTTATAACAGAGACATACACCACTCATTTCACCCCTGCCATTGTGAAGAAGGTATAGGAGCCCGAAAACTGTAACATCCAGGTTCAGGCACAGCTTGTTCCCATTAGCCATTAGGCTATTAAACACTACAACCTCAAATAAGCTCTGAACATATACTATTATTGTTTTATGAGAGTGTGTGTGTATATGTATGCATATATAACAGCCTGTGAATATAAGTTATATTATATATATATATATATATATATTATATATATACACACACACACATACACACACTGACCTTTTTTTGTTTATTATATTGTTTACAGTGTACTACATTTACATATTCTGTTGTGCTACTGCAAGTAGATGAGATGTAATGCTGAGGCTCTATAAGGTGTTGGTCAGGCCGTATTTGGAGAACAGTGACCAAATTTGGGCCCCATATCTGAGGAAGGATGTGCTGGTTCTGGAGATGGTCCAGAGAACGTTTACAGGAATGATTGCAGGAATGAGTGGGTTAGCATATGATGAGAGTTTGACAGCACTGGGCCTGTACTTGCTGGAGTTTAGAAGGTTGAGGGGGACCTCATTGAAACTTACAGAATAATGAAAGGCATAGATAAAGAGGATGTGGAAAGGATGTTTCCACTGGTGGGAGAGTCTAGGACCAGAGGTCATAGCCTCAGAATTACAGGGTGCTCTTTTAGAAAGGAGGTGAGGAGGAACTTCTTTAGTCAGAGGGTAGTTAATCTGTGGAACTCATTACCACAGAGGGCTGTGGAGGCCGTCAGTGGATATTTTTAAGGCACAGATAGACAAATTCTTGATTAGAATGGATGTCAAGGGTTATGGGGAGAAGGCAGGAAAATGGGATTAAGAGGCAGAGTCGATTCGATGGGCCGAATGGCTTAATTCTACTTTCACTCGTGAACTTGTGAAGTAAGAATTTCATTGTTCTATCTGGGACATAGGACAATAAAACACTCTTGACAAAATCATGTATGGGGGACAAAAAGAGACACACTGGTCATAGCGACAGAGCGCATTTTTGTGACTTTAAGGCCTTTTCATTGGCTTTTCTGGAAAACTGACGCTCAAACAACCTTGAGAAAGCTGGACACAAACATGCAAAGCAAAACCACATTGAAAGATTTTGGAGATGAAACCGATTGATGATTAAGCTGGTAACATTGAAGGAAAGGGCAAACAAGGGTAGTTTTGCTGTTGGAGATTGATAACTTTGGTTGCAAAAAAAACACGCTAGATGATGAAAGGAAATGACTAATCTTGTTAGGTACTCTGAGGCCAGGAACCAAAGTTGGGTAGTCAGCAGTTCAGTGAAACTGTGGTCAAGGAAGTCTTTAAATGTTCTTGCATTCTTTCCTTAAAGTACACTGTAATCTTCAGTTGTTTCTTGGTGGAGAGCAAGAAAGCTCTGCCACAGAAGGCAGTGGAGGGCAATTCACTGGATGTTTTCAAGAGAGAGTTAGATATAGCTCTTGGGGCTAACGGAGTCAAGGGATATGGAGAGAAAGCAGGAACGGGGTACTGATTTTGGATGATCAGCCATGATCATATTGAATGGTGGTGCTGGCTTGAAGGGCCAAATGGCCTACTCCTGCATCTATTTTCTATGTTTCTAAGCCTATTAAATGTTCCTTCCTTATACAAATTTCTCCAAGTGCTTCTCTCTATATATTATTTACATCTTAAAACCCATATGCCTCGCTTGTAATACAATAAGTCATATTTCCCTGTTCACAGTTTCAAAATCTTTAAGAATAAATTATATAAAGTTCCAATCTCTATCCTCTTACCTTTAAACAACCATTGTACATCACAGCAAATCTCATTTTGCAGTAGGTTTCTGCAGCTTCACTGTCCTTATCATAGGACATCTAAAAATGCTGAACGAAGAATCTGAGATTTATCTCCATATCTAAATGTAACAGAAAGTGAAAATCAAAAACAATGCAGATGCCAGAGATCTAAATTAAAGACAGAACATGCCAGAACGACCCAGTATGGCAGGCCACGTTAATGGGAAGCAAAACGGAGTCTACATTTCAGGGGGGAAAAGGAAAGAAGCAAACTGCTGGAGGAACTGACTCGCCTGGTCAGGTGGCACCCACAGGCACAAAATAGAGAAAGGATATTTTGGGGTCAGGTGCCTTCTTCAGATTCGTGTTCTGAATCAGTTTTGATGAAGGGTCATTGACCAGATGCCCCAACTACACTAGTCCCACCTGCCTGAGTTTGGCCCGTATCCCTCTGAACCTTTCCTATCATGTACCTCTCCAAATGTCTTTTAAATGTTATTATACTACCTGTCTCAACTATCTCCACTGGCAGCTCATTCCATATACCCACCACCCTCTGTGTGAAAAAGTTACCCCTTGGGTTTCTATTAAATTCCTCCCGCCCCGATCTTAAAGCTATGTCCTCTGGTTTTTGATTCACCAACTCCAGGTAAAAGACCGTGCATTCGCCCTATCTATTCCCCTCGTGATCTTATGCACCTCTAAGAATACCCCTCATCCTCCTGCACTCCAGGAAATACATTCCTAGCCAGCCCAATCTCTCCCTATAGCTCAGGCCCTCAAATTCTGGCAACATCCTTGTAAATATCTGCACTCTTTCTAGTTCAAAAGTGATGATTTGTAATTGATTGCTCTATTGTAATGAAAAAAACAAATTATGTGATGGTTTTCATTTGATTGGCTTGCCTTGTTATCTACTGTAATTTAGAAATGCATCATTATTTGATACTACAGGTCTATGTATTTAATAGTTAGATCTGATTACTGTCTATATTGTTGACATCTTTGGAATGTTTTTTTGAGGTACTTCTCTGAGACAGCCAGAAACTGAACCACATCAGTATTTAATTGTAGTGTGTAGAAAGAAACCACAGATGCTGGTTCGCACCGAAGATAGGCACAAATTGCTGGAGTAACTCAGCGGGACAGGCAGCATCTCTAGAAAGAAGGAATGGGTGACGTTTCGGGTCGGGACCCTTCTTCAGATTTTTAATTGTACTTTACTTAATTGTATTTAATTGTACTTTAATTCTTACTAATTGAAACCATTTTATTTTTGTTTTAGACTGTGGGACGACGGCATAATTGACCCTGCTGACACAAGGCTGGTGTTGGGTCTGAGCCTTAGTGCTGCCCTCAACGCACCCACAAAACAAACAAAGTTTGGAATCTTCAGGATGTGAAAATTAGCATTTATTTATGAGACAGAACATTTCCCAAATTTCAAAGTAAAAAAAAAAAAGCTGTCACTTTTTTGTGTAATAAAAGTTACACTTCCAATACTGTTTGACTTATTTAAAAATTGAGAATTGCTTGTAAATGTACCAATATGTGCTGCATTATTTTGGCCAGTAACTATGCCAAGCTAAGATCATTCAGATATGGACATAACAATCGCAGGCAGCTACTTGTGTGTACTCATCGATCTCGGCCTGGATGGAGTCAGTGGTATTATGTCGTTTAACTGCCATTGATAATAGTTTATACATCGAGCTATAACATTCATCTTCATATAAATAGTTTATACATCGAGCTATAACATTCATCGAGCTATAATATTTATGATATCTACTATACTTTTGTCAATCAGCTAATGGCAAGAAAGTAAGCATGCACTAACTCCTAACTATTCAGCTTATCTGTCCTCATGATTTAAGGGATTGGCATGATCAGTGGAGTTTACTAATCGTTCACTCCCACTCCATCCCTGTAATATTTGGCCTGTCAACTTGTGTGATTTTGGCCGTAGCTGATTTTACAACATTATAGCAATATGATTATTGGGATGAATTTTTAATGATTTTCATGTTCACATTACAAAAAGGTCAATGGAGGTTGTATCTCATTATCACAGTAGTATGCTAGATTAAAATACTTACTATCCCCCTGCAAACAAAAGCTTTTTGAACCATCGCTGTTACAGGTAAAATCACATGAAAACCTAAATGAGTCTGAAAAAATATTTTAAATGCTGTTTTGTATGGGATTTATTGTCTTAATATCTGAATATTATCTTTTCCTGATGAAAACCATGCAGTTTCACTTTAATCAGTTGCCTGATTGTACAGAGTCAGGAATCTCACTTCAAAATGACAGGGATCAGTGAACAGGGTAAACATACTATACCAGAAAAAATTGAATTAATTTTGCTTTGAAATGAAGAATAATGGACATAAAACAAACTAAATAATTATTATTTACGAGACCCATAAATTAAACTTACAAGAAGGCTAACTAAAACTGTTAAAAAAAGGTGTAAAAACATTCATTAAAAATGTTTTTTTTATAAATAGAGCTATGCAGTATAATTGGAACATAGAAACATACAGCACATGTACAAGCTCCTCCTCCTGCAATATCATTGCCAAACATAATGCCAAGATAGACTCATGTTGTGCCTGCATACGATCTATATTCCTCCATTTCCTGTATATCGATGCGCCTAGCTAATAACCTCTTAAACACCACCATCATATCTATCTCCACAACCAACCCTGGCAACACGTTCCAGGCACATAATCTATGTTAATAAAAAATCGCCCTGCGCATCTTTAAACTTTGCCCCTCTCACCTTAAAGCTATGCCCTCTAGGCTGGCATTTCCACCATGAGAAAAAGGCTATAACTATACCTTATCTTTGCCAAATGTAATGGCATGGATATATAATGAACTTTGACTGAACCTTTCTGTATCAATAATTTTCCATTAATATTGTGTTCAATTCTGACCAACAAATAAAGAAAGTAAATCCTAAATTTGTTTGAAAAACATAGAACAGTACAGCACAAGAACTTTGCCCCACTATATCAGTCATTCATGACGCCAAGACCATTACATACAGTGAGTGCTCCATAATGTTTGGGACAAAGACCCATCATTTATTTATTTGCCTCTGTACTCCACAATTTGAGTTTTGTAATGGAAAAAAGTCACATGTGGTTAAAGTGCACATTGTCAGATTTTATTAAAGGATATTTTTTATACATTTTGGTTTCACCATGTAGAAATAAAAGCTGTGTTTATACATAGTTCCCCCATTTCAGGGCACCATAGTGTTTGGGACACATGGCTTTACAGGTGTTTGTAATTGCTCAGGTGTGTTTAAATGCCTCCTAAATGCAGGTATAAAAGAGCTCTCAGCACCTAGTCTTTCCTCCAGTCTTTCCATTATCTTTGGGAACTTTTATTGCTGTTTATCAACATGAGGACCAAAGTTGTGCCAATGAAAGTCAATTAAGCCATTGTGGCGCGTCGAAAAATGCCCGAAATAAAGGCGAGGAGCCAGGTATTTCGGGAAGTTTGATTTTAATATGTTTGCTAGACCGGTCAAGTCAGCCAGAGTGAAATCGCGCCCAAAACCTCGTCCTTTATAAACGTAGCAAAGGGCCGCCTCCCTGGACCGGTCCATTCTCGTGCCGAGGGGTCGGTAGTGGTATGGCCTGACCCTTGGGAGCCGCCACACCATTATGAGACTGAGAAACAAGAATAAAATTGTTAGAGACATCAGCCAAACCTTAGGCTTACCAAAATCGACTGTTTGGAACATCATTAAGGAGAGAGAGCAGTGGTGAGCTTACTGATCGCAAAGGGACTGGCAGGCCAAGGAAAACCTCCACCGCTGATGACAGAATTCTCTCTATAATAGAGAAAAATCCCCAAACACCTGTCCGACAGATCAGAAACACTCTTCAGGAGTCAGGTGTGGATTTGTCAATGACCACTGTCCGCAGAAGACTTCATGAACAGAAATACTGGCTACACTGCAAGACGCAAATCACTGCTTAGCCGCAAAAATAGGATGGTCAGGTTAACGTTTGCCAAGAGGTACTTAAAAGAGCAACCACAGTTTTGAAAAAGGTCTTGTGGACAGATGAGATTAAGATGAACTTATATCAGAGTGATGGCAAGAGCAAAGTATGGAGGAGAGAAGGAAATGCCCAAGATCCAAAGCATACCACCTCATCTGTGAAAAATGGTGGGGATGGTATGGCCTGGGCATGTATGGCTGCTGAAGATACTGGTTCACTTATCTTCATTGCTGATACAACTGCTGATGGTAGTAGCATAATGAATTCTGAAGTGAATGGTGGAGTAGACTTTTGATGGAAGGAATAGCATAATTCTGCTGCTAGAACTTATGAACTTATGAGAAGAGAACATGGGATGGGTTTAATGTTTCATTCAAAAGATGCCTTCTCTCAACACACCACCACTTGAATACAACATCAAATTGTTAGCCTAGATTCTGTGCTTGTGTCTGGATTGAAATGTGAACCTGTGACCACCTGATTTTCAGTCAAGAATTATATCACTGAGCCACAGATGACAAATTACTTGCTCAATATTATTGAAGAAATGATTCTACCATGTGTCATGAATTGCCAGATTTTTCAAAGGGCACTTATTTTATTTGACTCATCCTGTCTTACGCTTTCCATTGGTGGCTTTGTTCTAATTCCTCAATTAATCAGTTGGAAATCCCAGCAAAACCTCTTTTGAAGTGACATCTCATTCATTATAAAGAGAGAAGGAAACCATTCTGGTCAATTTAGCAACACTGGCTTCCAGGAAGCAATCCTATTGATCCCATTCCCCTTTTCCTTACTTCAGTTTATTAATTCAATTTAGTTTATTGTCATGTGTACCGAGGTACAGTGAAAGGCTTTTGTTGCATGCTAACCAGACAATGGAAGGACAATGCATGACTACAATAGAGCCATTCACAGTGTACTGATACATGACAAGGGAAAAACGTTTAGTGCAAGATAAAGCCAGCAGTCCAATCAAAGATAGTCTGAGGGTCACCAATGAGGTAGATAGTAGTTCAGCATTGCTTTCTAGTTGTGGTAGGATGGTTCAGTTGTCTGATAACAGGAAGAAACTGTCCCTCAATCTGAAGGTGTGCGTTTTCACACTTCTATACCTTTTGCCTGATGGGAGAGGGGAGGAGTGTGCGATTCGTCCTTGATTATGCTGCTGGTCTAGCCGAGGCAGCATGAGGTATAAATGGAGTCAATGGATGGGAGGTTGGTCTGTGTGATGGTCTGGGATGCGTCCGCAATTCGTTGCAATTTCTTGCGGTCTTGGATGGAGAGGTTTCCAAACCAAGTTGTAATTCATCCTGATGAAATGCTTTCTATAGTGCATCGGCAGAAGTTGGTGAGAGTTGTTGGAACTTAATCTCTTTCACTCGTAG
This sequence comes from Rhinoraja longicauda, assembly GCF_053455715.1. Taxonomy (NCBI): domain Eukaryota; kingdom Metazoa; phylum Chordata; class Chondrichthyes; order Rajiformes; family Arhynchobatidae; genus Rhinoraja; species Rhinoraja longicauda. The sequence goes on from NC_135955.1 coordinate 86,935,596, forward strand.
CCAGCTGTTTCCACTTGACATTGGTGGTACATTATTGGACATGAGCCTGTAAGAAGCACTAATTTACTGAAGCCAACTGACCCATGAGTGTGATGTTGGAGAAAACAAAAGCACCTGAAGAAAATTCACGCAGTCAAGAAAACTCCCTGCAGACTGCATCAAGAACAAAAGTGAACTCAGATCCCTGGAGCTATGAGGCAGCTGCACTAACTGCTGCACTGCTGGGTCAGCTTCAGTCTGTGCAATATCATACAAAGTGGTGGTTGAGCAAAGCTACTATTGTGTTCTGGCGGCCACTGGTTACAGATTGATATAATACATCTGGATCATATTACTGAGGCCATCTGGACATTAGCAATGCCCTGGAGGATTATGAACTTGCCTGGTTCAGGTATCAGGCAGGGAGTTAACTTGGTTCCATATAGTAGCCAAAACATTATGACCACCGAGAGGTGAAGTGAATAACATTGGTTATCTTGTTACAATGGCACCTGTCAAGGGGTGGGACATATTAGGCAGCAAGTAAGTTGGAGTGTTGGATGCAGGAGAAATGGGCAGGAGTGAAGACCTGAGCGACATTGACAAGGGCCAAATTGTTATGGCCAGACGACTGGGTCAGAGCATCTCTGAAATGGCAAGGCTTATGGGGTGCTTCCGGTCAGCAGTGATGAGTACCTACTGACAGGGGTCCGAGGAGGGACTATCCACAAACTGGCGACAGGGTGTTAGGCGCCCAAGGCTCATCGATGCGCAAGGGCAACAAAGGCTATCCTGTCTGGACCGAACCAACTGTGGGAATACGACAAGCCGGTGGAGGGAGTGTGATGCTCTGGGCATTGTTCTGCTGGGCAACCCTGGGTCCGGCCATTCATGTGGATGTCAATTTAACACGTGTCACCTACCTAAACATCGTTGCAGACCAGGTACACCTCTTCATGGCAATGGTATTCCCTGATGGCAGTGGCCTCTTTCAGCAGGATAATGCGCCCTGCCACACTGCACACATTGTTTGGGAATGGTTGAGGAACATGATGAAGTGAACATGATGAATTTCTCCAGATCTCAATCCAATTGAGCATCTGTGGGATGTGCTGGATCGACAAGTCCGATCCACAGGGGCTTCACCTCGCAACTTACAGGACTTGAAGGATCTGCTGCTCATGTTTTGGTGCCAGATACCACAGGACACATTCAGGGGTCTTGTAGAGTCCATGTCTCGGCGGGTCGGCGCTGTTTTGGTGGCACACGGAGGACCAACAGCATATTAGGCAGGTGGTCATAATGTTGTGGCTGGTCAGTGTAGATGCAAGTATAAGACTTTAAACTTTCCTGCTGATCAGAAAACCCCTTTGGTGCGGCTGTTTATTTCTCTGACAGACGAATGTCAGGATAATACTCAGTTAATAATACTCTATGTTTAAATTATTCCTTCAGCAATAAATTGATGGAGGTAATTATAATGGAGGTGGACTGTGTAGGATGAGGTTTAGCTCAAGGTCAAAGATGAGGATTCTGACATAAGAAAGATGATAAGGAAAGAGTTGGTGCCTCTGTGCAGATGTAAAACCTGTTACTACATGATATCGCCAAGTCATGGCATATGCACAGAAGAACAAGGATAGGTTTTTGTGGGATGCTATTGATAATAAGGCAATGGCCAGAGGAGAATGTGTTACTAGCGACACCATGCTTCCAATTAGATGGACAATGGTGGAAGCAGGCAGGGGGAATCCACTGAGGAGAGGTAGAAGAGTACAGTGTCGTAGGCCAAGTCAAGAGGTAATAGAAGGATCCATGGGGTAAATATAACAAGGTCACAGGCACAGAAAATTTGATTCATAACTTTGATTAGGAAAATTTTAGTGCAGTGGCAGATAGGAAGGATTTAACCACTGGATTGTGGAAAATACATGCTAAAGAAGAAAGGAAGTTTGCAAATGACATGGCACTTTGAAAGGAACAGAAAGACTGAGAATTGATATTGGTAGAATGAACCCTTGACAATAATATACCAAAACTATGTGTACATGCACTCGCTAACAAATGGTATAGGACCATTAATGGTCAGCAATTTTGTGGGAGATGGATAAGTGAGAGTGGAAGTGATGGAAATGGAGATGAGACTGCGACTTGAAGAGTATGTGGGATTAAGGCAGGGATATGCTTTATGCTTGCGAGCAAAAAATATGCAATGTGTAGGCAGGAGGGTGGTCAGGTGGGGGTTGTATCTGGAAGATAGTTAACTGAATAGATGATATTCATTTCAGTACTTTTAAAACCCATGAGCTTCTCCCCCTTATTTGAAATGGGAATAGTGGAAGTAGGAAGGAGGAGTTTAAAGAACTTGTTGGAGCAGAGAAAAGCAATCTAGAGCTATCTTCCTTTTGTAAATGGACCTTCTGCATTGCCCACCGCATTGTTATTGTAGACAAGAACAGTTAGCAATTAGTTCTGAAATATTAAATGATAAAACGTTCACAATATGTACTCTTTCCCACTCTAAAATGTAATTTTGATCTGTTTCAGAAAGTATTGGAAAAATAATTCACGGGCTTGTGGCATTGGTTATAAACTACCAAACATTGCATTCTCACTGAGAAGAAGGAATTTACACTTAAGGTATTTGGCAGATCTAACCATCCCTCCTTGGAAGAGGAAACAGTGCACTTTATGTTCTAAGCTGCATTGCATATTAAACCAGATGTGAGATTACTGACCATTCACAGAGCCACTCTGACATAAGTCTCCTCAGATATTCACAGAATGCTTACAGCCATTTGACCTGTACAGTGAAAAGCTTGGTTTTGCATGTTATCCAAGCAGATCAGATATACCATTCATAAATATAATTATCATATCATATCATATCATCATATATATACAGCCGGAAACAGGCCTTTTCGGCCCACCAAGTCCGTGCCGCCCAGCGATCCCCGTACATGAACACTATCCTACACCCACTAGGGACAATTTTTACATTTACCCAGCCAATTAACCTACATACCTGTACGTCTTTGGAGAACGCAAACTCGGGTACAATAGATTGATCAAAGGAGAAGATACAGGGTGCAGAATATAGTTCTCAGCATTTGTGGTTCCACAGACAAAGTCCAATGTCCTCAATGGGTAGAGGTGAATCATACAGTATCCCAGCTTATGGAAGGACTGCTCAGATGCCCAAATACAGAAGGGATGAAGCTGTTCCTGAGTCTGGTGGTGAGCACTTTCATACTTGTTCTGTAAGAGCAACACAGTTATTCTCAATCCACTGCTTTAGATACTTTAGAGATACAGCATGGAAACAGGCCCTTAAGCCCACCGAGTCCACGCCGACCAGCGATCATCCCATACACTAGCACTATCCTACACAATAGGGACAATTTATAGAGGCCAATAAACCTACAGACCAACATTTCTTTGGTATGTGGGAGGAAACTGGAGCACCCAGAGCTAACCTACATGGTCACAGGGAGAACGTACAAACTCCCTACAGACAACACCCACAGTCAGAATCTGTGTCTCTGCTGCTTTAAGACAGCAATTCTACTGCTGCGCCACTGTGCCGCCCACTTCAGAAAGGTGAAGTCTGCAGACCAGACTTTCATTGGGGGGTTGATGGTGGAGAGAGTTAGCAGCTTCAAATTCCTGGGAGTTAACATCTTGGATGACCTGTGCTGGGCCCAGTACATAGAGAAGGTATTTATCAGCAAGGATCCCCACTATCATGCCCTCTTCCTGCTGCTACCATTGGGCAGGAGCTACAGAAGCCTGAAGTCACACACCTGCAGGTTCAGGGACAGCTACTTCCATGCAACCATCAGGTTCTTGAACTGATTCTGCATCATGCTAATGCTACCTCTGCAGTGGAACTCTACGCACCATCTCTTTCAAAGCCATGGACCTTCTCTTGCACTGCCTTATACGGCAAATTGTGTTTTGCACTAAACAGTCTCTTTAATTTTCACTCTCCTGTATAACTTGTAAATAATGTATCTATAATATATATTTTGTGTGTTTAGCTGAGTCTATGCGCCTGTCATGATGTTGCAAGCAACATTTTCATCGCAAAAAGACACACAGTGCCAGAGTAAGTCAGCGGGTCAGACAGCATCTCTGAGGAACACGGATAGGTGACGTTTCTGGTTGGGACACTGTTCAGACCTAAGCCAATGGAAAAAAAAGACTTTGTGTCTCTTTTGGCAAACCAGCATTTGCAGTTCCTTGTTTCTAAGATATTCATTATACCTCTCAATACTTGTGCGTATGACAATAAATGTGACTTAAGTTGACTACTTATTCATGACCTCTGGAAAGGAAATAAGAAGGAATTTCTTTAGTCAGAGGGTGGTGAATCTGTGGAATTCATTGCCACAGAAGGCTGTAGAGGCCGTCAATGGATATTTTTAAGGAGATTGACAGATTATTGATTAGTACGGGTGTCAGAGGTTATGGGGAGAAGGCAGAAGAATGGAATTGAGAGGGAAAGATTGATCAGCCATGATTGAATGGCGGAGTAGACTTGATGGGCCAAATGGCCTAATTCTATTCCTGGAACTTATGACTTGACTTTAAGTTAGGTTTATGCTAATTTATCTTCTGTACAGCTAGAGAAGCAGGAGCAGTTAAATAAATATGTTGAGAGAACACATGAAAGGTAATGTATAAGATTGCTGGTGTAAAAAGGCCAATCTAGTAAGATCCCTCCCCCAGCCCCTAGATCTCCCTCCTTTGTCCCTTGAGAATTGTGTCCTTGATTTAACCATGCGCCTTTTAAAATCCAATTATTGCTAATCGATCATACATGCATAAAACTCTGGTTATTTTTTATCAGATTTTTTGGGCCATCATCACTCAAAGTTGAATATGATTGTCCTCTCAGTGGTCCCTTCTGAAGGCTGAAGAGGCCAATCTTGAGCTATGGACTTAGTTGTCATGTGGGATGTGCAGGTGGTACATCTGTCCAGGTGGACACCTGTGGGTAACGTCTTTTAACGTGGGGCGACTGTTGCACAGACACCCACCACACGGTCCTTGACAAAGACAGACTGCATGGACTCCATGACGGTTTGGATGTGTCTCCCTGCTTCCGCCTTCTTAGTCATTGTGAAGATCCATGTGCAGTCCCCTGTCTGTTTCACCATTGAGGTCTTCCTCTTGGGCTGTGCTGGCTCTTGATCTGCCTGCCACACAATAGTCTCAGATGGATTAGCTCACAGGATGTTGACACACACAAGCTTCTCCACAACGACAAATTGAACAGGATATACTCTTTGGGTACACCCTTGATCACATGACTAGACAGCAATCTTTGTCGTAAAAGATCACAATCCTTATTCACAGGTGATCACCGATGTCATGGTGCTCAATATAATAATAATAATAATAATACATTTTATTTGTCATATGTAGGTTGGCACAGGGTCAACGGTACAATGAAATGTATTTGACAAGACAACGGGTCACCTCAGCAGTAATATTCCAAGGATAAATAAGATTTTTAAAATGACATTAGTAAGGTAAAAAGACAATATTAAAAATAGGTAAAAAAGACAATATTAAAAATAATCAACATATATGATTTGAAATGTGTTTATGAGTTCAAAAGCCTGATGGCCTGATGGTAATAACTGTTCTTCAGTCTGGTGGTACGCGCAGCCATACTCCTGTATCGTCTGCCTGACGGTAACAAGGAGAACAGCCTGCGTGCTGGGTGGTTGTGGTCCTTGATGATGCTGCGTGCCTTCCGCAGGCACCGCCGGTAGAAAATGTCCTGAATGGCCGGGAGACAGTTGCCAGTGATGTGCTGTGCCGTCTTCACCACTCTCTGTAGTGATTTGTGGCTGTGGGCAGAACAGTTCCCGTACCAGACTGTAATGCAGCCCATCAGCAGGCTCTCGATGGTGCATCTGTAGAAGTTTGTGAGGATGCTGGCGCAATATGTAAGCACAGTTGTACATAATCATCATCATCATCATATCATCATCATATATATACAGCCGGAAACAGGCCTTTTCGGCCCTCCAAGTCCGTGCCGCCCAGCGATCCCCGTACACCCACTAGGGACAATTTTTACATTTACCCAGCCAATTAACCTACATACCTGTACGTCTTTGGAGTGTGGGAGGAAACCGAAGATCTCGGAGAAAACCCACGCAGGTCACGGGGAGAACGTACAAACTCCTTACAGTGCAGCACCCGTAGTCAGGATCGAACCTGAGTCTCCGGCGCTGCATTCGCTGTAAAGCAGCAACTCTACCGCTGCGCTACCGTGCCGCCCATTAATGTTCAACATTACATACATCCACATACATGGGAGGGGAAACCTTATGTTGAGAGGTGAATCATTTTGTTGAGAACAGCGAAGGACTGTTGGGAATGATATTGAAACATAGAAACATCGAAACATAGAAAATGTAGGCCATTCGGCCCTTTGAGCCTGCACCGCCATTCAATATAATCATGGCTGATCATCCAACTCAGTATCCCGTACCTGCCTTCTCTCCATACCCCCTGATCCCTTTAGCCACAAGGGCCACATCTAACTCCCTCTTAAATATAACCAATGAACTGGCCTCAACTGCCTTCTGTGGCAGTGAATTCCACAGATTCACCACTCTCTGTGTGGAAAAAAAACTTTCTCATCTCGGTCCTAAAAGACTTCCCCCTTATCCTTAAACTGTGACGCCTTGTTCTGGATTTCCCCAACATCGGGAACAATCTTCCTGCATCTAGCCTGTCCAACCCCTTAAGAATTTTGTAAGTTTCTATAAGATCCCCCCTCAATCTTCTAAATTCCAGCGAGTACAAGCCGAGTCTATCCAGTCTTTCTTCATATGAAAGTCCTGCCATCCCAGGAATCAATCTGGTGAACCTTCTCTGTACTCCCTCTATGGCAAGAATGTCTTTCCTCAGATTAGGAGACCAAAACTGTACGCAATACTCCAGGTGTGGTCTCACCAATGCCCTGTACAACTGCAGCAGAACCTCCCTGCTCCTATACTCAAACCCCCTCGCTATGAATGCCAACATACCATTCGCTTTCTTCACTGCCTGCTGCACCTGCATGCCTACTTTCAATGACTGGTGTACCACAACACCCAGGTCTCGCTGCATCTCCCCTTCTCCTAATCGGCCACCATACAGATAATAATTCAGAGAACATTTATAACGTTGTTGGTGCTCTGTACGTGGTGACTCTTCATACTTTGTGTAGGGTATGTAAATCAAAGAATCTCACTGAGACATGTCACATGTGATAATGAAGTATCAATGAATCTCACTTAAGTAAATAAAAGTGAAGCGTTTTTGGTACATGCATTGGTTTAGCCTTGTGCATTGTTCCTAAATGGTTAGTGATTTAGACACATCTTGAATGTGACCAGGCTAATCTTACTGGAGAAAAACAAGGTACACACTTAAGATCTTATCAGATGGACACAATTCACACAGATTTAATTAGGCCAACATCTGTAATAAAATATCAGATAAAAGGTTGCTATTTAAACCTATTTCTGCAAATTTAGCAGGGAGAGTTTCTTAAAATTCGATTATGTTTAGTGCCATAATAAAATCCATGAAATGGCTGGCAAATGGTTAGCATCTAATTTAATAGTATTTAATAGGAATCTGAGGAGTAACCTTTTCACAAAAAGGGTGTTGGGTGTATGGAACAAGCTGCCAGATGAGGTAGTTGAGGCTGGGACAGCCCCATCGTTTAAGAAACAGTTAGACAGGTACATGGATAGAGACATAGACATAGAGACATAGCAAAATAGGTGCAGGAGTATGCCATTCGGCCCTTTGAGCCAGCACCGCCATTCACTATGATCATGGCTGTTCCTGCTTTCTCCCCATATGCCTTGATTCCGTTAGCCCTAAGAGCTATATCCAACTCTCTTGAATACATCCAGTGAATTGGCCTCCGCTGCCTTCTGTGGCAGAGAATTCCACAGATTCACAACTCTCTGGGTGAAAAAGTTTTTCCTCATCTCAGTCCTAAATGGCCTACCCCTTATTCTTAAACTGTGACCCCTGGTTCTGCACCTCTCCAACATCTTGAACATTTTTCCTGCATCTAGCCTGTCCAATCCTTTAAGAATTTTATATGTTTCTATAAGATCCCCTCTCATCTAAATTCCAGTGGATATATCCATTGAATCCAGTGGATAGGACAGGTTTGGATGGATATGGACCAAACGCGGGCAGGTGGGACTAGCGTAACTGGGACATGTTGGCCGGTGTGGGCAAGTTGGGCCGAAGGGCCTGTTTCCACACTGCACCACTCTATGACTCTATGACTATGCTTTCTGATTGCCCCGTTAGATATTGGTAAGGTGCATGGGTTCGCCATGAACTTGCTTTTGCCTCGGTTCATTGAGGTATGTCCATTGGCGTGGGGATGTCGACATTAAATAAATATGCACCAAAGCGCCTGGGAGTGCTTTAATTGAAACTTTCCCGGGAACTGTTCTTCCTGTACACAATATATATTCTTGAGAACTTATCACCTCGAGTCTGCACCAAGGGGGGAAATGATGCGGAAATACAATGTTTCTCCAGCGTTGTTTGAATTGAAAACCGCATCAAACTTCGGCCAGCTACCCATTATATCTAACTCTACAAATATTGAAAAGGACGACGAGTCTGTTATTGGGAGATGGACACAAAATGCTGGAGTAACTCAGCGGGTCAGACAGCATCTCTGGAGAGAAGGAATGGGTGGTGTTTTTGGTCGAGACCCTTCTTCGGACTGTTATTGAGGTTTGGCAAACACAAGCCTTGCTCTTCGGAATTGCTAAAAACCCATTACTCTGGAAGGTGTCAACCGCCAACTGAAATAAACTGTGTGTGAATGCGAACTTCTCCTTTCTGCAATTCAATGTCCATCAGATGTTTTTTTAGCGTGGACTCTGTTGTTCGGTATCTGTACCCACGATATTAAAACCAGTTGGCAAGAAATCTCAGAGACTCCCTTCTCTGCAGATTCTACCCGGGACGTCAATTTTTTGCGGACTGATTGTGTGAAATCATTCGGGCTTTTACATTTTATTCGAAGTGAATTCCGTGAACATTTGACTGCATATAAACCTCGCGGGGAGATATCTAGACCCTGCGGGGACGGTGATGCTTGGCTGGAAGCAGACTTGAGGCTCGATAACCCACAAATGATTAAATTAAAAAATAACTATATTTTAACGACGTAGTCGAGGACAAATTTTAGGGTCAATAAAGTCTATGGACATTTGTCCGGTTCAGTATCTGTTATTAAAAAGATGAATTGGTCTTTAAGGTACCATTGTGGTCTATCTTCTATTTTTAAGCATTATTAAACTCTGATACCTAGGGTTCTATATAACTTACAGTTCGAGTCGATAAAAGACACCAAGCATTTCAGTGAAGTGCTAGGATTTGGTTAATCGGTTTAGAAAATATTCTTTTGATTGCAATTTTACATGTAATTTTTCATTCTTGCACTTTGATAGCTTCTATAACAGTCCTTGGCATGAATATAATCCTCGCATCGTTTATTTAAAAAAAAAAAGAACAACACTGTTACATGAAATAGATAGTTGTATTTAATTATTGGTGGGTTAGAGTATTTTATGCTCAAACGTATAAAAATCTTGCGATGTGTACGCGAACGAACCTCGAACCTAAGATTACAACAACAAGCAGACTTTATACCTTCCCTTTATCTCCGCAAGCATCTTGCTTTCAAAAGTATACCACATACCTTGTTGCATCTAATGTCCAAAACACTTTTCACCATCATTATTAGTCCCTGCAAAAAAATATAAAAAATCATTTCTCCCACCTCCCCTTTGCATTTGACACCTTTATCTGTCCTTACATACGCGGGCGATAAATTGCCCTGATATTGAACAGTAATAAGTCAATAGTCGCTTCGCCTGCTCTCCCAGGAGAGTTGCTTTCTTCAATGACAAAAGGACCGCTCTATTCCGCACTTCTTCGTCGCTGGCATTTGCGTTGATTCTGACGTCAATGTTGCAAGCAGCTGATTGATTATATTTTTTTTAGGGGGCTTGTTTACTTTATCTCAAAAGTTCAGTTCGCTATAAAAAGGGCGGCAGAGTTCAAGCCTGGATACTTCTTCGAGGCGGCCACATCTTCAGCACCATGGAGAGTAGCCGACTCTGCCTTCTCACTCTCCTGAGCGCCACTCTGCTCGTCTCTTCCAACTGCCAGGAATCCGACCTGCAAGCCAGATCCCTGGACCACTACTCGGTTAAAGACGACTCCTCTCAAGAAAAGGAACTGGTATGGTATCGTCGTACTTTATCTACTTAAAAAAAACAAAACCTGTTTCTAAATTTAAAAGGCTTTTGGACAGGTACATGGCTAAGAATGGGTTAGAGGTGTATGGGCTAGTGGGACCAGCGTAGATGGGGTATGTTAGTCGCCATGGACAAGTTGGGCCGAAGGGCCTGTTTCCATGCTCCATGGCTATTTATTTGTGAGGAGGATGGTGGTATTAGAGGCTTGGGGGGTGGGGTGTTGGAGAGGTCTTGAAGATATGGGGCAAATGCAGGCAATTTGATTAGTTCAGAATTACGTGGACTAGTTGGTCTGAAGGACCTGTTTCCTTGCTATAGTTCTTTTGGAGTCCTTTCCAGGACACTAAGCCATTTGAATTTAAGCCAAAACATTCAACATAGCACAGTATGTCACAGCTTAAGGATAAGGGGGAAGTCTTTTAGGACGGAGATGAGAAAACATTTTTTCACACAGAGAGTGGTGAGTCTGTGGAATTCTCTGCCACAAAAGGTAGTCGAGGCCAGTTCATTGGCTATATTTAAGAGGGAGTTAGATGTGGCCCTTGTGGCTAAAGGGATCAGGGGGTATGGAGAGAAGGCAGGTACGGGATACTGAGTTGGATGATCAGCCATGATCATATTGAATGGCGGTGCAGGCTCGAAGGGCCGAATGGCCTACTCCTGCGCCTATTTTCTATGTTTCTATGTTTCTAAAGTGTTCAAAATTTCAGTCACAGATAAGCTTGAGAACAGAGCGACGGGAAGACTGGGGATCAACAGATATATGTTGAAAGTTGGAAATCGCTTTTTTTGACTGTCTCCCTGGTTTATCGCACGAGAGACGGCAGATGCTGAAATCTTGAGCAAAACACTAAATGATGGAGGAACTCAACGGGCCAGGCAGCATCTGTGGAATAAATGGACAGGCAAGGTTTCGGGTTGGGACCCTTCTTCAGACTGATCGAGTAGGGGGTAGAAAGATGGAAAAGAGAGGTGGGGGCGGGACACAGGCAGGCAGGTGATGGGTGGATACAGGTGAGGGGGTTTCGATTTGGGAGCTGGATGGTGCGAGTGACAAAGACGAGAGAGATGAAAAGGACGCATGAAGGTGGCAGGTGAGGAGAGTGGGATGTATTTGTCAGGTCAAAGCCGCTCAAGTCATTCTCTGGGAGGATGCTTTACTATTCCGTCCGCTCTTCCCCAGTATCGGTTACAATGTGATGGTCTTTGCTTGTGTGCAGATTGAAGCCTTGCAGGAAGTTCTGGAAAAGTTGAAGAGCAAACGGATGCCAACCTACGAGAAAAAGTTCGGAATGGTCTCGATGGTAAGAATTTCAGTGCAAGTGATGGAGAAGATTCCTCCTTTTTACACCAAAGCGTTGCTCTGTCTTCTGCCTTTAAGAATCACTGATCCAGCCCTCTCCCCATCACCCTAACTCCACACACACGCACACACCACACACACACACACACACACACACACACCACACACACGCACACACACACATACACACACAACACCACACATACACACACACACACCACACACACACACACACACACACACACACACACACATACACATACACACACCACACATACACACACACACACACACACACACACACACACACACACACACACACAACACCACACATACACACACACACACACCACACACACCCACACACACACACACGCACACACACACACATACACATACACACACCCACATACACACACACACACACACACACACACACACACACACACACCGCTCACACCCACTTCCTAACGCACATACACACAGTATCGGCAACAATCTTGTGTTCCGGTGTAACAGGTAAACAGCACTATCTATATTCGACAATCTGCCCGGTGTAACAGAAGATAGACACAAAAAGCTGGAGTAACTCAGCGGGACAGGCATCACCATCTCTGGAGAGAAGGAATGGGTGGCGTTTGGGGTCGAGACCCTTCTCCAGCCGTCCACACTGTATCACTCTATGGCTCTATGTATGTAGCGGCATTTTGGGTCACGTCGCCTGTTCTTTTTCTCCAGAAATGCTGCCTGAGCCGCTGAGTTACTTCAGCAGTTCGGTAGAAACCAGCATCTGCAGTTCCTTCCCACACAAAATCTTACTTGAAACTGTGAAAGAACACGATTCTTTTTTCATTCTCTTAATGGATGCTAGGGTAGTCTTGTTTAAATTAGGACCTGTCAGAGGGAGGAAGTCTCTGCTTCAATTGTTCGTTTATGCTGGAGGAGGTGCTAGGAAGATCACAATTGTTCCAGGAGCCCCCTTGGAAATGGGAGGTGGAACATTCAATTGATGGAGCACTTTTGAAAAGTGATCACTTATGGAGAGTATTTATTCACAAAATGATGGAGTAACTCAGCAGGTCAGGCAGCATCTCAGGAGAGAAGGAATGGTTGACGTTTTGGGTCGAGACCCTTCTTCAGACTGATGATGATCTCAGACTCCTGAGATGCTGCCTGACCTGCTGAGTTACTCCAGCATTTTGTGAATAAATACCTTCGATTTGTACCAGCATCTGCAGTTATTGTCTTATACTTGTGGAGAGTAGATGAGATGAGAACGCCATTGATTTCACGTGCTACATTTTCTTTGTTTCCCTATATCTTGTTTAGACCCAAGATTTAGATTAATACAGAAAAGGTAAATGCTGCCAATGTACACCAAGGCAACTAACAATTTGTTCCATATGCCTCAATATCTTGTTTGGGCCCCAGTTTTAGTGTAATACAGAGGAGGTAACTGCTTTCAATGTACTCATAGACAGCTAACAATAATATGGCTATACTCCAGAAAGAGTAATTCACTTCAACAACAAAACCCAAAGAATTGAGAAAATTTGGTTTTTTTCCCCCTTGCACTGTAGAATATTTTCTGGAATTAAATAATTTTTCTGCCAGTGCCAATCAACATGATATACGGATTTGTTTTATACCAGTCTGAAGAAGGGTTCTGATCCGAAATGTCACCCATTCTTTTTCTCCAGAGATGCTGCCTGAGTTACTCCAGCACTTTGTGTCTATCTTCGGTATAAACCAGCATCTGCGGTTCCTTCCTACACATGATAACGTTTATCATTGACTGCATGGAACTTGAACATTGCTTGCTTGAATATCTAATTGATTCGTATCAATTTAGTTTGTTTCATTCCATTTTCAATGTACCTCTTGGTATTATATCAGAATGGAAAAAAAAGTTAACGATGTTTTTTTTCTTTTTTCTTAGTGTGATGCTGGGGAACAATGTGCCGTGAGGAAAGGGGCCAGAATTGGAAAACTCTGTGACTGTCCCAGAGGAACCTTCTGCAACTCATTCCTCTTGAAGTGTTTGTAGAGAGCAAAGGCCAAATCTGCGCATTTGCAACACATCATTGTTTCAACAGTATTTAAACACTTGAAATTAATCTGGCCTATAAAACATAATCTATTTACCAAAAAAAAACAAAGAACGGTGAAATGCATGGACTTGCAATTCTACAGTCTTGTAGATCTAGTGTGGGAGATAGTAAATCATGTTTCCACCTTTGCTCAAGTACAATTGTGTCTTTTTTCTTATGGTTAAAAAAAGTTGTTTCTGCCTGTACCAGTTAATGAGTTACAGATATTTCACAATATGCTAAATGTTTAACTTTCAGTCACAGAAAGGTGTGACGCGTTTATAATACTGTATTTTTGTATTTAGAATGCATTAAACCTACTAATAAAATCAGTTCTAGGCATCGTTTGACCTGTCGGGTATCTTTTTTTTCAGTATAATACAAAATCTAAGTATAAAGAAAGCTCACAGATTTTTATAACATCTTTATATCTCTTTGAGTCTAAATAATGCAAGTGATATAAATACATTGCAATGGTAAAGACCATTTAAATTTTTTCTTTAATAAATAACAATTCCAAATGCAAACACATAGAAACATAGAAAATAGGTGCAGGAGTAGGCCATTCGGCCCTTCGAGCCTGTACCTGCCTTCTCTCCATACCCCCTGATCTCTTTAGCAAAAAGGGCCATATCTAACTCCCTCTTAAATATAGCCAATGAACTGGCCTCAACTACCTTCTGTGGCAGAGAATTCCACAGACTCACCACTCTCTGTGTGAAGAAATGTTTTCTCATCTCAGTCCTAAAAGACTTCCCCCTTATCCTTAAGCTGTGACCCCTGGTTCTGGACTCCCCCAACATCGGGAACAATCTTCCCGCATCTAGCCTCTCCAACCCCTTAAGAATTTTATATGTTTCTATAAGATCCCCCCTCAGTCTTCTAAATTCCAGCGAGTACAAGCCCAGTCTATCCAGTCTTTCCTCATATGAAAGTCCCGCCATCCCAGGGATCAATCTGGTGAACCTTCTCTGTACTCCCTCTAAGGCAAGAAGGTCTTTCCTCAGGTTAGGAGGCCAAAACTGCACACAATACTCCAGGTGCGGTCTCACCAAGGCCCTGTACAACTGCAGCAGAACCTCCCTGCTCCTAAACTCAAATCCTCTTGCTATGAATGCCAACATACCATTCGCTTTCTTCACTGCCTGCTGCACCTGCACGCTTGTTTTCAATGACTGGTGCACCATGACGCCCAGGTCACGTTGCATCTCCCCTTCTCCCAATCGGTCACCATTCAGGTAATACTCTGCTTTCCTGTTCTTGCCGCCAAAGTGGATCACCTCACATTTATCCACATTATATTGCATCTGCCATGCATTTGCCCACTCGCCTAATCTATCCAAGTCACTCTGCAGCCTCCTAGCATCCTCCTCGCAGCTAACACTGCCACCCAGCTTCGTGTCATCCGCAAACTTAGAGATGTTGCATTCAATTCCCTCGTCCAAATCATTAATATACACTGTAAATAACTGGGGTCCCAGCACTGAGCCTTGCGGTACCCCACTAGTCACTGCCTGCCATTCCGAAAAGGACCCGTTTATTCCTACTCTTTGCTTCCTGTCCGCCAACCAATTTTCTATCCACCTCAACACTGAACCCTCAATACCGTGTGCTTTAAGTTTGTACACCAATCTCCTATGTGGGACCTTGTCGAAGGCCTTCTGAAAGTCCAGATATAACACATCGACTGGTTCTCCCTTATCCACTCTACTAGTTACATCCTCGAAAAATTCTATAAGATTCGTCAGACATGATTTGCCTTTGGTAAATCCATGCTGACTTTGTCCGATGATTTCACCACTTTCCAAATGTGATGCTATCACATCTTTAATAACTGACTCTAGCATTTTCCCCACTACCGATGTTAGGCTAACTGGTCTATAATTCCCCGTTTTCTCTCTCCCTCCCTTTTTAAAAAGTGGGGTTACATTAGCTACCCTCCAGTCCTGAGGAACTACTCCAGAATCTAAAGTTTTGAAAAATTATCACTAATGCATCCACTATTTCTGAGGCTACTTCCTTAAGCACTCTGGGATGCAGCCTATCTGGCCCTGGGGATTTATCTGCCTTTAATCCATTTAATTTACCTAACACCACTTCCCGACTAACCTGGATTTCCCTCAGTTCCTCCAACTCATTAGACCCCCCGGTCCCCCGCTATTTCCGGCAGACGGTTTATGTCTTCCTTAGTGAAGACAGAACCAAAGTATTTGTTCAATTGGTCTGCCATCTCCTTGTTCCCTATGATCAATTCACCTGTTTCCGACTGCAAGAGACCTACATTTGTCTTAACTAATCTTTTTCTCTTGACATATCTATAAAAGCTTTTGCAGTCAGTTTTTATGTTCCTTGCCAGTTTTCCCTCATAATCTATTTTCCCTTTCCTAATTAAGCCCTTTGTCCTCCTCTGCTGGACTCTGAATTTCTCCCAGTCCTCTGGTATGCTACTTTTTCTGGCTAATCTGTATGCTTCATCTTTTGTTTTAATACTATCCTTGATTTCCCTTGTTAGCCACGGATGCACTACCTTTCCTGGTTTGTTCTTTTGCCAAACTGGGATGAACACTTGTTGTAGTTCATCCATGCGACCTTTAAATGCCTTCCATTGCATGTCCACCGTCAACCCTTTCAGCATCAATCGCCAGTCTATCTTGGACAATTCACGCCTCATACCCTCAAAGTTACCTTTCTTTAATTTCAGAACACTTGTTTCTGTATTGACTTTGTCACTCTCCATCCTAATGAAGAACTCTACCATATTATGATCACTCTTGCCCAAGGGGCCTCGCACAACAAGACTGCTAACTAACCCTTCCTCATTACTCAATACCCAGTCTAGAATGGCCTGTTCTCTCGTTGGTTCCTCGACATGTTGGTTTAGAAAACCATCTCTCAAACATTCCAAGAAATCCTCTTCCTCAGCACCCCTGCCAGTTTGGTTCACCCAATCTATATGTAGATTTAAGTCACCCATTATAACTGCTGCACCTTTAGTGCACGCATTTCTAATTTCCTGCTTGATGCCATCCCCAACCTCACTACTGCTGTTAGGTGGCCGGTACACAACTCCCACTAGGGTTTTCTGCCCCTTGGTGTTTCGTAGCTCTACCCATATCGATTCCACTTCCTCCAAGCTAATGTCCTTCCTTTCCACTGCTTTAATCTCCTCTCTAACCAGTAACGCTACCCCACCTCCTTTTCCTTTCTGTCTATCCCACCTGAATATAGAATATCCCTGGATGTTGAGCTCCCAGCCTTGGTCACCCTGAAGCCATGTCTCCGTAATCCCAACTATATCATAATCATTAATAACTATCTCCACATTTAATTCATCCACCTTATTACGTATACTCCTTACATTGAGACACAAAGCCTTCAGGCTTGTTTTTACAACTCTCTTACCCCTTATACAATTATGTTGAAAAGTGGCCCTTTTTGATTTTTGCCCTGGATTTGTCTGCCTGCCACTTTTACTTTTCACCTTGCTACTTGTTGCTTCTACCCTCATTTTACACCCCTCTGTCTCTCTGCTCCAGCTCCCATCCCCCTGCCTCATTAGTTTAAATCCTCCCCGACAGCACTAGCAAACACTCCCCCTAGGACATTGGTTCCATTCCAGCTCAGGTGCAGACCGTCCTGTTTGTACTGGTCCCACCTCTCCCAGAACTGGTTCCAATGTCCTAAAAATTTGAATCCCTCCCCCTTGCACCATTTTTCAAGCCACGTATTCATCTGAAATATCCTCCTATTCCTACTCTGACTAGGACGTGGCACTGGTAGTAATCCAGAGATTATTACCTTTGAGGTCCTACTTTTAAGTTTATCTCCTAGCTCTCTAAATTCACCTTGTAGGACCTCATCCCGTTTTTTTACCTAAATCGTTGGTGCCAATGTGCACCATGACAACTGGCTGTTCACCCTCCCCCTCCAGAATGTCCTGCAGCCGCTCAGAGATATCCCTGACCCTTGCACCAGGGAGGCAACATACCATCCTGGAGTCTCGTTTGCGGCCGCAGAAACGCCTATCTATTCCCCTTACAATTGAATTCCCTATCACTATAGCCCTTCCACTCTTTTTCCTCCCCTCTTTTGCCGCAGAGCCACCCACGGTGCCATGAACTTGGCTGCTGCTGCCTTCCCCTGATGAGCCATCTCCCCCAACAGTATCCAAAATGGCATATCTGTTTAGGAGGGAGATGACCGCAGGGGACTCCTGCACTACCTGCCTACTGCTACGCTGGCTAGTGGCCACCCGTTTCCTTTCTGTCCGCTTATCTTTTACCTGTGGTGTGGCCAACTCACTATACGTGCTATCCACGACCTTCTCAGCATCGTGAATGCTCCAGAATGAGTCCAACCGCAGCTCCAACCGTTCAATGCAGTTTGCCAGGAGCTGCAGCTGGACGCACTTCCTGCACATGTAGTCATCAGGGACACCGACAATATCCCTGATCTCCCACATGTTGCAGGATGAGCATTCCACGGGGCCGATCTCACCACATAGAACACTAGATACAAATTCGTAATAATGTCAGTTTGTAATCATTCTTACCCAAAAAATTATTACCTTTCAATGGATCAAAATTACATTGCAAACATTTTCTATATTGGAGTACCATAGTGGTACAGCTGGTTGAGCTGCTGTTTCACAGAGCCAGAGACCCAAGTTCAATCCTAACCTCGGGTACTATCTGTGTGGATTTTGCACATTTTCCCTGCGACCGTTTGGGTTTCCACTGGATGATGCAGTTTCCTCGCAACCCAAAATGTGCAAGCTTGTAGATAATTTAACCTCTGTAAAGTTGCCTCTAATATATAGGGAGTGAGTGAAAAAGTGGGATACATAGAACTAACGTGAAAAGATGATCAATAATAGGCCAAAGGGCCTGTTTCCAAGCTGTATCTCTACACTAAACTAAAACTAATCATACAGTATTTCATAAAGGGAATAGCTCAACTATTTTCATATTATGGCCTAAATATTTACTCGGAATGATAAACTAAATTTTTGGTCTGAGTAAAGACTGCCTTGCCTTTCAATCCTGACCCAATGGTGGCAAGTTCCAGCAAAAAAAACACATTGTTTGCTATGTTGAATCATGCATTATTTCACGTTTGAATTAAATTCATCATTCAGCTGTAATAAACATCACAGTTTGACGGAGAAGATTTGCATTGCTACACAATGGCCCAAATATCAGCTGTAAGGAAATGGTTAATTAATCAACAATGAACACATGGAAAACAGGAAACTAACCTGTATCAAATATTGTTCTGGCCCCATCCACTATTAATACATGTTACGTGTCTTCAGTGAAGTAAGATTTGCATGATCCAGAGAAGATGTATATTAGAATTCTGTTGTCTCTTTGACAGGAAGTTTTAATAGGGAGCAAAAAATGACTCTACTCAAAACAGCATATTTACCTCAGCTATAGACAACCAAATATTTTTATAATATTTGATGACCTAATCTCACTCATCCTTCATGGAATATTGAATAAAATAAAATTGCATTTCAACTTTAGATATTCTTATTTTATTGGGTTTTGTTTTGAAAATAATTGCACTGTCTGAACATTTGTTTAAATTTAATTGAAGGTTACTTTATATCACTTCTGATGAAAGTCATCCATCTGAAAAGACAACTCTGTTTCTTTCCCGACAGATGCTGGCTGACCAGCTGTGTATTTCATAAGTTCACAAGTTATAGGAGCAGAACTAGGCCATTCGGCCCATCAATCTACTCCACCATTCAATCATGGCTGATTTATCTTTTCCTCCCAGCCACACTCCCCTGCCTTCGCCCCATAACCCCTGACACCCTTACTAATTAATCTCTGCCTTAAAAATATCCTTTGACGTGGCAATGAATTCCACAGATTCACTCGCCCACCATTTCTAGCATTTTTCATTTTTTTATTTCAAATGAGTTTATCTTGTTCGGCTTTAAGAAGTGAAGAGTTGCTCACCTGAAAGAAAATCTCAATGAAAAGTATCAGCTGCTGTTGAAATCTTGGTATAAATGTATGATAGCTGCCGTCCAACTTTGATGAAAGCTCATAATCCAAATATATAACCACCTGGGCATTTTCACCTTTAAGCTTCCAAACTAATTAAGCTGCAGTGCAATTACCTCATTAAGCTTTAAGAAAAATGCCGAAATTTCCGAGAGTGGAAAAAATATTAGCTAAGTTAATAGCAGAAAAGAAGATTTACTTCTGTGGAAAGGCTAATGAAGCTGGAACTCATTCCAATAAAGAACACGTTAAGAGGTCTGTTAGTTATTAGGGAGCATCTGAAAGCTTCATTGAGTGGAAAGTTCTGTGAGTCTCAGTGGAAGTTGGTTCTTGAATCACAGAAGCGGTTTATTGCTTCGAAGTTTGGCTCAGCCATTATCCTTCATGAGAAGCCCCTGGTCACCAGTGCCAGGGCTCCATTACCTCTGGCCTTTACCCTTAAAGATACATTACAGGAAGGATGTGGAGGCTTTGGAAAGGGTGCAGAGGAGGTCTACCAGAATGATGCCTGGGGTATTAACTATAGGGAGAGGTAGGACAGACCTGGATTGTTTTCTCTGGTTGAGGGAAGGCTGGATAGAAGTATGTAAAATAATGAGAGGCATAGATAGGGATGAGAGTCAGAACCTTTTTCCCAGGATGAAAATATCAAATACTAGAGGGCACAGCTACAAGGTGAGAGAGGCAAAGTTTAAAAGGAGATGTGCAGGGCACGTTTTTTACATGGAGGTTGCTGAGTGCCTGAAATGCCAGGGGTGGTGGTTCAGGCAGGTATTATAGTGACGTTTAAGAGACCATTGGATAGGCATGTGGCTATGCAGGGAATGGAGCGATATAAATTATGTGCAGGCAGGTAGGAGTAGATGTTGGCATCATGTTCGGCACATTGTTCTTGTGCTATCCTGTTCTATACTGTTCTATGTTCTATGATATCTCACTCCCCCAAACATAAGAGAATGAAAAACATAAATTAAAGCAGACCCCAACTAGAAAGAAAATCCAGAAATAAAGTATGAATGTACATCTACTTGCCCACACAATAAATGGCAGGGCTCTGGGGAGTGTTGTAGAGCAGAGGGATCTAGGAGTGCAGGTGCATGGTTCCTTGAAGGTCGAGTCGCAGGTAGATCGGGAGGTCAAAAAGGCTTTTGGCACATTGGCCTTCATCAATCAGAGTATTGAGTATAGAAGATGGGAGGTCATGTTGCAGTTGTATAAGACGTGGTGGGGCCGCATTTAGACTATTGTGTTCAGTTCTGAGCACCATGTAATAGGAAAGATGTTGTCAAGCTGGAAAGGGTACTGAGAAGATTTACGAGGATGTTGCCAGGAGTAAAGGGACTGAGCGATCGGGAGACGTTGAGTAGGCTGGGACTCTATTCCTTGGAGTGCAGGAGGATGATCAATGATCTTATAGAGGTGTATAAAATGAGAAGGATAGATTAGGTAGATACACAGAGTCTCTTGCTCAGAGTAGGTGAATCAAGGACCAGAGGACATAGGTTTAAGGTGAAGGGGAAAAGATTTAATAGGAATCTGAGGGATAACTTTCTCACACAAAGGGTGGTGGGTGTATGGAACAAGCTCCCAGAGGAGGTGGTTGAGGCAGAGACTATCCCAACGTTTAAGAAACAGTTAGACAGGTACATGGATAAGACAGATTTGGAGGGATATGGACCAAAAGTGGGCAGGTGGGACTAGTGTAGCAGGCACATGACAGGTTGTGAGGCAGTACTGATAGGGTAACAAACTATGTGGTAGTGTTGATGGAGTGACACACCGTGGGATAGTACTAATGGAGTGACATAGTGACATTGGAAAGTTGGGCCGAATGACCTATTTCCATGATGTATCACTCTGACTCTATGACTCTATGACTCTATGACTTTCACTGAGTCACTTCATAAGACAGAAGTCCATATGGCTGGAGCAAAATGGCTGGAGAAAATCTGGCCTTGAATCTGCCAAAGTACCTTTAAAGCATGGGAATTGGGAAATATTAGACGTCTTTATTTCAATTACTGAAGAAGGACACGTAAACATGAATAAATAGATGGAAAACATTCAGTAATTATACATGCATGTTTCTGTGTAAAAGAGGTTCAACTGAACTCATAACTGAATTACTTAAGGCATCCAGACTTCGAGGGTGTTTTGGTTACTTTTATTTAAAACAAGGCACGCAATTTTTAAAATCACCCTGATGGAAGATTCCCTTCAATGGGTGAGACCGATTTTCTTTCATGTGGGTGGCACGGTGGCACAGCAGTAGAATTGCTGCCTTACAGCGCCAGAGACCCACGTTTGATCCTGACCTCAGGTGGTGTCTACACGCAGTTTGTACATTCTCCCTGTGACCGTGTGGGTTTACTCCGGGTGCTCCGGTTTCCTCCCACACTCCGAAAAGGTATAGGTTTGTATGTTAATTGTAAATTGTCCCTAGTGTGTAGAGTAATGCTGGTGTACGGGGTGATTGCGAGTCGGTGCGGACTCGATGGGCCGAAGGGCCTGTTTCCACTCTGTATCTCTAAAGTCTAAAGGGTCTCAATAAGTCCGGCATTTCAAAAGTCCTTTTGGGAAAACAGATATAAAGTTTTAGGTTAAATTAGAATTTGCCATAGCAAAATAGAATAATAATTTTTATTAAAAAAAATATGAAGTCACTGACAGTAAATAAGATGCAGAAAATATATTAAACACAGAGCACGAGTGGCTTCTCCTTCACTATGTAGCACAGAGTATTTTGTAAAGGTTAGTTTTATAGATGAGTGTGGATCTCAGGGTTGCCTTGGTAACGGAATATATTGCAATAATAATACAAATTTGGCCATCTGAATATTTATAGATGTCAGTTCTGACTGGACAGAACTAATTAAAGCAGAGGTATGAAAGTGATTTTAAATGCAATGGTATTATTTTATATTCTATATACTGAGGGTAACTTGCTCATTACACCATCAGTTTCAGTAGTCCACAAGATTTGGCATTAAATATATCACAATATCCTATTGCACATTTCTGCAAAATGTGCTCTTTCTTCTTTCATTTGGAATCAGATGAGAAAATTTCTCTTGGTTAAAACATGAAAAATAGACTTGTATTTTTGCAGTAATATTGACATTACTTTCTAAATATGATTTTGATTTCCCTATTTGCCATTTCTACATTTCAAAACATTTCAGTTCTTCCCTCAGCGAGTCCCTGGACCTGTTTTTTTTGTTGAAATGGTGTGAAACAGAGTTGCGAAAATAGATCAGATTGTAATGTTAACCTTGGCACAACTATGGTTTAGTACAGTTCAATTTATTGTCACGTGTACCGAGGAACAGTGAAAAGCTTTTGTTGTGTGCTACCCAGTTAACGAAAAAGACGATACATGATTACAATCAAGCTGTCCACAGTGCGCAGATACAGGATAAAGGGAATTATCTGCCAATGACAAAGACGACCCATGGAGTTTGTCTGGAATAATAAGGAGTAAAGATTAGTGGACATTCATCTATTTGCTAAAAGGACAATGGAATAAAGAAAAGGCTGGTCAGATTCCAACAAATGCAATGGTTAGGATATGCTTGCTGTAATGATTGTATATTGGGTTTGCCTTCTCCTGCTTTCCCCTCCTGCACACCTTCAATCGGGCACTGTCTCTGAAAGGGGCTGATAAAAACTATCTTCTGACTCTCGTACTGAAAATATTTCACTGGGGTGCTGAGCTTCAAAGTTAAGAGTGACAAGATAAAATCCCAGACCTCTGCTCCATCAGCATGTTCCTTGGACCTCAGTAGAAATGTACTCTACTAACTGGAGTGTGTACTAACATCAGCAATGTAGAGTGTTAATGAGCTGAGCATGCAGGACACGGGAATATTAATGACGAGAGTGAGTCATTCACTTCCTGCTGCCTGCTTCACCGTTTGATAAGATCATGTCCAGCCTTTCTTACACTAACTCCATATCGTTGACATAGAACATAGAACAATGCAGCACAGGAACACAGCAATCCGGTCCCACAATGTCTGTGCTGAACATGATGCCAAGATAAACTAACCTCATCTGCCTGTACATGATCCATATCTCTCTGCTCCCTACACTTCCACGTGCCTATCTAAATGCCTCTTAAATGCCGCGCTCGTATCTGCCCCCACCACTGCCCCAGGCAATGCGTTTCAGGTCCCCACCACTCTCTGTGTAAAAAACGTGCCAGGCACATCACCACTGAACTTTCCCCTCTCACCTTATAGCTATAATAATAATAATAATAATATATTTATTTTATATAGCGCCTTAACACATGCACAAAGCGCTTTACAAATACAATTAACATAGAAACAAACAGACAAACAGACAAACTATCCTGACGGAAAAGCGGCGAATACTCAACGCCAGCGTCCTCTCACGTCAGGGTCCGGCAGTAGACATTAAAGAACACAAGACACACAGATACAATTTTTTACACAAAACAGCCATCACAGTGATTGCTCTAGGCATACCCTCACTGTGATGGAAGGCAAAGTCTTATCTCCTCCTCGTTCTTCTCCCGTGGCGCCACGAGACGATCGAGGCTCCCAACCCCTTGAAGCCCCCACCGGGCGATGGAAAGTCCCAGGGTCGAGCCGAGCAGGCCGATGAAAGTTCTGAGCCCCCACCGGGCGATGGAAAATGCCGCGGCCGAGCCACGCAGGGCGATGAGAGTCCTGAGCCCCCACCGGGCGATGTAAAGTGCCGCGGCCGAGCCACGCAGGGTGATGAAGGGCCTGCGGGCGGGTTGATCGTGCCTCGTGCTTCGGGGCGGTCGAAGCTGCTGCGGCTGGAGCTCCCAAAAGCCGGTCGCCAGCCAGGGACCTGCGAACTCCAGATGTTGCGGTCTGCAGGGCCCACGGCCGAAGCCTCCGAGATGGTAAGTCCAGGCCCTGCGACCGGAGTCTTCGAGGTCGATCCCAGCTGGAGGCCGCCGACTCCACGATGTTAGGCCGTAGCGCGAACGGAGATACGACACGGTAAAGGTCGCATCTCCGTTGAGGAGGAGATTTAAAAAAAAGGTTTCCCCCAACCCCCCCACCACCCCCCTACATACACAGAATTAAAAATAAAACAAAGCGTACATTTAACATCAACATTGACTAAAAAACACAAAAAAAAAACGGAGAGACTGCCGGTGAGCCGCAGCTGCAGAACACAGCCACGCCCCTATGCCTCCCAGTGTTGGACATTCCCATCCTGGGAAAAGGTTCTGACTGTTGACCCTGTCTGTGCCACTCGTAATTTTATATACTTCTATCAATTCTCCCCTCAACTTCTAATGTTCCAAAGAACTCCTTTAAACTTTTCCCCTCTCACCTTAAAATCTGTGCCCTGTAGTCCTCATCACGACTGGGAAACAGACTGTCCACCCCATCTATGTCTCTCATCATTTTGTATACTTCTATCAGGTCTGCCCTCAGCCTCTGACGTCTTCTTTGTTCTCAGGAACCAAGATGGTGCCTAAGCCAGGCCACTCTCTGCGTGCTGATCCCAGAAGTGGATCTGCAAGCACACATTACAATCGCTGCACTCTTTTAAACCTCTACTCCAACAGCAGCTTTTCTTACTTTATCTGTAATCTGTGGATGCCTTGATTGAGTTTGAGTTTGAGTTTAGTTTAGTTTATTGTCACGTGTGCCAAGGTACAGTGTAAAGCTTTTGTTGCGTGCCAACCAGTCAGCGGAAAGACAATACATGATTACAATCGAGCCGTCCACAATGATCTAACAGTGTAATCATGTATTGTCTTTCCGCTGACTGGTTGGCACGCAGCAAAAGCTTTTCACTGCACCTCGGTACGCACGACAATAAACTAAACTTCAAATATATTTCAAACTTCTTAATTTCAGAAAAAAAGTATCAATCTGTGCCCGGAATGTGCTCGGCTTTGTACACAGCAGGGCATGTCTTACTAACTTTTGAGGAGGTGCCAAAGGTGATGAATGAGGATAGAGCGGTGGATGTTGTCCACATGGATTTTAATAAGGCATTTGATAAAGTCGCCTGTGGTAAACTGATCCGGAGGATTAAGAGGCATGGAATTAACCGTGACTTAGTGGTATGGGCTCAGAACCTGCTTACTGATTGAAAACAGGGTTTTGATGACCAGTGGAATTGCACAGGGATCTGTGCTGAGATCTCGTATAAATAACTGTGCGGCACGGTGGCGCAGCGGTAGAGTTGCTGCCTTACAGCGAATGCAGCGCCGGAGACTCAGGTTCGATCCTGACTACGGGTGCTGTCTGTACAGAGTTTGTACGTTCTCCCCGTGGGTTTTCTCCGAGATCTTCGGTTTCCTCCCACACTCCAAAGATGTACAGGTATGTAGGTTAATTGGCTGGGCAAATGTAAAAATTGTCCTTAGTGGGTGTAGGATAGTGTTAGTGTGCAGGGATCGCTGGGCGGCGCGGACCCGGTGGGCCCAAGGGCCTGTTTCTGCGCTGTATCTCTAAATCTAAATCTAAATGTAGGACGGTTAGTACATTTGCAGTTGGCACCAGGATTGCTGGCGTCATGGTCCGTGAGGAAGACTGTGAAGGTGTACAGTGGGATGTAGATCGGCTACAGAAATGGACGGAGAAATTGGCAGTTGGAGTTTAATCCCAGCATATGTGAGGTGCTGCACTTTGGGAGGTCGAACGTAAGGAGAAAATATACAGTTAATGGCATGACCCTTAACAGCATTGATGTACAGTGGGCTCTTGGGGTCCAAGTCCATAACTCCTGAAAGTGGCAACACAAGTAGATAGATGGTAAAGAAGGCATATGGTGTGCTTGCCTTCATAGGTGGGAACATTGAATATAAGAGTCACGACCTCATTATGCAATCTTATTGGACTTTGCTTGGTGTTTAGAGTATTTGCAGGCAGATGAGGTCAGTTTGTTTGACATAATCTTTGGTGCAGAGTCATAGAGTCACACAACCCAGAAACAGGCCCTTCGTCCCAACCTGCCAACACCGACCAACATGTCCCATCTACATCGGCCCACCTGCCTGCAATTGGCCCACATCCCTCTAAACCGACCATGTATCCGTGCACAAAATGCTGGAGTAACTCAGCAGGTCAGGCAGCATCTCAGGAGAGAAGGAATCTCTCCTGAGATGCTGCCTGACCTGCTGAGTTACTCCAGCATTTTGTGAATAAATACCTTTGATTTGTACCAGCATTTGCAGTTATTTTCTTACACGATGTATCTGTGCACTGTGGATGTTCGATTGTAATCATGTATTGTCTTTCCGCTGGCTGGTTAGCACAAAACAAAAGCTTTACACTGCACCTCGGTACATGTGACAATAAACTAAACTCAAACTCAACCTGTCCTACATCCATCATTGGTACTGTGTACTGAAAGGCCTGTTCCTGTGCTGTACTATTCTATGTTCTGTAACTGCAGGAATCAAGAACAGAACAGTAAAATGCCAATGTATATTACTTCTTCTTGCGTTTGAGGCAGCAGAAATTATGTAACGCCCTCCAGGCGCTGTAGCCAGTGCAATGTGCTGTTGTCGAGGGCCGTGAGGTCTACCCCTCCACCAAGGGGACGGAGGACAGTGCAGTCGAGAATGCCTTGCTGCGCTGTTTGCTGGTCTCCTCCACACACGCAGGCTGCTGATGAACGCAACCCCCAACGATGCACGTTGGCGTTGGACCGGCCGACCCCTGTGCAGAGCCGGTTCAGGGCGACCCACCCTTTGCGGGGCATGTCCGAGCCGGGTGGGGCTGTGGTGTTCGGTGCGACAGTGAATTGAGGAGGTGACGATGTCTGTTCCCAGCTGGTTCTCCATGCTCCTAGTATGTTGAAACCGGAGCCACAGAGGGCCGCTGCGTGACGGGAGAAAGGGTGACGGGATGACAGGCGTTGAGGTCCCAGTTGCTGAGAATCCTGGGCGAGGAGGTGCAAAGGATGTTTGGCGTCCCATGGGGCCTTGCACACCAGCCTATGAGTGAAGAACTCTCTGCGAAGCTTGGCGGGTGCGATACCTGCGAGCACCGGCAGGAGATCCTGTCGGAGTAGGGCGTAGACAGCCAGTGATGATCCACATGGTGTCGTTGAGGGTGGCGTCTAGCTTGCTGGTATGAGCGCTGTGGCACCATGCTGGGGCGGCGTACTCAGCGGCGCTGTACACGAGTGCAAGAGCACTGGTTCGAAGAGTAGATGTCCTGGCGCCCCATGGCGATCCGGCCAAGCAACGCAGGAGGTTTTTCCGTGCCGAGACTTTAGCACGGAGAGCTTCAAGGTGTTGCTTGTAGGTCAGCTGCCGATCTAGTTTCACCCCGAGGTATGTAGGAAATGGGTTGTAGGGTAGGGGTGACCCATTGAGGGTGACGGTTAGCTGGCGTTGAGCTTCCTTGTTGTTCAGGTGAAAGGCCGTTGTGGTGGTTTTTGCCACACTCAGTTTTAGTCTCCAGGTCTTAAGGTAGCCCGCGACAAGTTCTATATCCACCGAGAGCACATCCTCAACATTTGACCAACTCCTGTCCGAGTGCAGTAGGGCCAAGTCATCTGCGTATCCATACTGGCACGAGGTCGTGCGTGGCAGATCGCTGATATAGAGGTTGAAGAGCATGGGGGCCAGAACCGAGCCTTGGGGGACTCCGTTTCTTAGGCGTCGCAGTCGGCTACATTGTCCGTCGCTGGACTCGAGTACAAAACTGCGGTTGGCAAGGATGTTGGCAGGGAACCGCACTAAATGGCAGTCAGGGATGGTGCGGAGGAGCTTCAA
Organism: Rhinoraja longicauda; assembly: GCF_053455715.1. Taxonomy (NCBI): domain Eukaryota; kingdom Metazoa; phylum Chordata; class Chondrichthyes; order Rajiformes; family Arhynchobatidae; genus Rhinoraja; species Rhinoraja longicauda. The sequence continues at coordinate 86,964,050 of NC_135955.1, forward strand.
GATCAGGCCCTGGTGCCACACAGTATCATAGGCGATGGTGAGGTCCACCAGTGTGATGCCCGCCTTGTCACTCTTTTCGAAACTGTCTTCGATGTCATCGGTCAGCTTGACTTCTTGGTGGGTGGTGCAGTGTCCACGCCGAAACCCGGCTTGTTCAGCGGGTAGTCGAGGGTTGGTGATTGGATCGACGATTGGATCGAGTATATTACTGTTGTCCTTGCATGTTTAACATTCCTAATAGAACACATAGAAACATATAAAATTCTTAAGGGGTTGGAGAGGCTAGATGCGGGAAGATTGATCCCGATGTTGGGGGAGTCCAGAACCAGGGGTCACAGCTTAAGGATAAGGGGGAAGTCTTTTAGGACCGAGATGAGAAAACATTTCTTCACACAGAGAGTGGTGAGTCTGTGGAATTCTCTGCCACAGAAGGAGTTGAGGCCAGTTCATTGGCTATATTTAAGAGGGAGTTAGATGTGGCCCTTTTTGCTAAAGGGATCAGGGGGTATGGAGAGAAGGCAGGTACAGGTTACTGAGCTGGATGATCAGCCATGATCATATTGAATGGCGGTGCAGGCTGGAAGGGCCGAATGGCCTACTCCTGCACCTATTTTCTATGTTTCTATGTTAATCATTCACCCACCAGATCATCTTATTTCACTTTATACAGTATTTATTTCATTGATTTAGCTGTACAAATGAACGTTCCCTGCAGTAAAACAGAGACTCCACTGCAAAACCACTTTGTTTACTGTAAAGTGGTATATCCTTGGCTATATACAAATGCAATGCTTTTTTTCCAGATGGAGTAAATAATGATTTCATGGTTTCCAACATTATACATGCATCATAGAAGAGGCTTGTCAGTGCGCATACAAGGTGTTTGAGATGCAGATTGGTGCCTACACTGAACTGCAGTGATTGTCATATTGAAATCCGTGCTGAAAAATAATTGCCAGATGTATTTTGTATTTTCACTTGATTGACAACCATCTTTAACTAAATTCTGTCCTTCATTGTCTATTGCGTCAGAACTTGTGTTAGACGCACAGCAATTTCTGCCTTTGAATTCCCTAAGCATTTTACCTGTCCCACAATGCTTAATGATAGAATAGAATAATGCTAAAATGCACGCTTTGATGGGATGCAATTCAATTCCACAGCCTACAATTTTGCAAATTCCTTTTAGTGGACCCGTTGGGCCCAAACCTCTCCTGCATTGGTGCAGCACCCTCTCCTCCCCCACTCCCCCCTCCCCTTCCCCTCCCTCCACCCACCCCATCCCCTCCCACTCCCCTCCCCCTTCCCCTTCCCCCACTCCATTCCCCTCAACCTCCTTCCTCCCTCCCTCCTCCTCCCTCCCACCCTCCCCCATCCCTCCCTCTCCCCCCCTCCCTCCCTCCCGAGGAGATAGATTAAAATTTTTAAATGTGAATAACTTTAAAAATATAACACCGATTTCAATGAAACTTCTTCCATTAGCACCAAAGGTGAGTAAGGTGGGCCTAAAATTGTCGTGCTATTGTGTACCATTTTGGCTGTAGTTCAGGAACAAACAAACAAACAAACGAGCGTTTTAGTGTATAGATTTACAGAAGCCTTATTATAGTATTGCACCACTTCTTCATGAAGTGGACAATTTCAAGCTTAAAAATTTAGTAATGACGTCTTTCCTTCAATTTTAACTCAGTAACATAACACAGTGGCCAAGAAATTCAATTGTCTGGTGCCTATTTCATCTCCAGTACGATGGGTAAGAAACTCAGCAATGATCCTATGGAAACAAAAGGATCAAAGTGGAAACCAAATGTCCATTTATTTTTGGATATTACAGGATATTAAGGGATATTTGGATATTAAGGGATCAGAATTCCTATCTCCACTTTCACAGACCTATTTCCGGACTAAGTCCCCGTTATTCACGAGAGGGAGGTGCACAGACCTCCCATGGATACCAGAACTTTCCGATCCTCTAAGGCTGTCAACAATAACAATGATTAAGAGGCAAAATTCTGGAGCAACTCAGCGGGTCAGACAGCATCGCTGAAGAACATGGATAGGTGATGTGTAGAAATGAGCTGCAGATGTTGGTTTATACCGAGGATAGACACAAAGTGTAGGATGTAAGTCAGCGGGCCAGGCAGCATCTCTGGAGAAAAAGAATGGGTGGCTTTATAGTTCGGGACTGAAGAAGGGCCTCAACCCAAAAGGTCACCCATCCTTTTTCTCAGAGATGTGGTCTGACTTACTCCAGCACTTTGTGTCTATCTTATAGATAGGCGATGTTTCGGGGTGGGACCCTTCTTCAGAAGAAACGTCACCTGTCCGCGTTCTCCAGAGATGCTGCCTGACCTGCTGAGTTACTCCGGCACTTTGTGTCTTTTTTTGTAAACCAACATCTGCAGTTCCTTGTGTCCAGCAATAACGCTGACATTACCATGACGCACAGGGGTCCATGGATGATGACAACTACTTCTATATATAAGTTTCACCTTGTCATTTGCTGTTTATAAAAATAACCCACCCATACACAGGGACCCTGCCTCCAGATGCACACGTCACCAGGTTCCTGACCCCAGGCATTTCTGCCTTCAGTTCAAGCCTCACTACCACCACTGCTGGATACTTCAATGATTGCCAGCACAAAATATAGAAATACAATCCATCTCAAGACAAACGGGATTCACGTTACACCAGCGCAGATAGTTATCAACATTCACCATGACAAAGATAGTGCTAGAAAAGTAGTGTCTTTCTGTGTACTATCATATCATATCATATCATATATATACAGCCGGAAACAGGCCTTTTCGGCCCTCCAAGTCCGTGCCGCCCAGCGATCCCCGTACATTAACATTATCCTACACCCACTAGGGACAATTTTTACATTTACCCAGCCAATTAACCTACATACCTGTACGTCTTTGGAGTGTGGGAGGAAACCGAAGATCTCGGAGAAAACCCACGCAGGTCACGGGGAGAACGTACAAACTCCTTACAGTGCAGCACCCGTAGTCAGGATCGAACCTGAGTCTCCGGCGCTGCATTCGCTGTAAAGCAGCAACTCTACCGCTGCGCTACCGTGTTCCACAAGAAGTCGATTATTTTACACTATAATCATTAAACTCTTATACTTATGTATGATTGTGCGTACGTGTTGTAGTATGATGTTAGTGGATGGCAGAAAACAAAGCGTGTCACTGTATCTAGGTGCATCTGAAAGTAAAGTACTATTGACATCTCATGAGTTCACAGATCAGCTGAGGTGTAGCTGGAGTTATAATTTGCTGTTTGAGTAGGTAGTAAGGAACCATTCCCATTTTAGTTTCGTTTATTGTCACGTGTACCGAGGTACATTGTAAGGCTTTTGTTGCATGTTAACCAGTCAGTGGAAAGACAATACATGATTACAATCGACCACCCACAGTGTATGGATACGTAAGGGAATAACGTTTAGTGCAATGTAAAGCCAGTAAAGTCCGATCAAAGGTAGTCCGAGGGTCGCAAAAGAGGTAGATAGTAGTTCAGCACTGTCCTCTGGTTGTGGTAGGATGGTTCAGTTGCCTGATACCAGCTGGGAAGAAACTGTCCCTGAACCTGGAGGCCTGCCTTTTCACACTTCTATACCTTTTGCATGATGGGATACATTTTGCCACAAGATTAGTATTGCCAACCCGAGATTAAATTCCAGAGAACATCTTTCATGCTTTTAAGCAATTTTGCAGTGCTTTGAAATATGTGACATTGTATGAGATTTTCACGGGGTGTGTGCTGTAGAATTTCATATTAAATGTCTATTCATTTCAGGCTCAGTGGGTGGCTCTTGAAAGCCACGTTGAAGCCTATCACATAATTGCCAGTGCAGCCTTGACTTTCTTGGTTTGTGAGTATGAGCTAATTCCTTTTATTCTTTTAGTGTTCTCTACCTAAATTAAACCAAATGTCAAGCTTGTCACATTAATTAGACATTATAGAAATTATGCTGCAGGTGTCAGGATTATTTAATTACATTACTAATGTAGTTAATGTGAAAAGGTGGCCTCCTGGGATTTGTGCAGGTTGTCATTTTCCTTCTTAAATAGAACAATAAATAGCAAGGTCATATTAAATTTCTAATGAGGCTGTGGTGCAGGTCATTATACTAATCTTCCTATTTTGTCAAAATGGCCCTTTTCTAAGAATTAAGTCCTTAGGTTAATACTGTTAATGCTTCACATTCGCTTCTTTATCAATGCTGATCTTGAGGAGAATAGATACGGTGAATGCACAGAGTCTTTTACCCAGAGTAAAAGTGTGTGGCACGGTGGTGCAGCGGTAGAGTTGCTGCTGTACAGCGCCAGAGACCTGGGTTCGACCCTGACTCCGGGTGCTGTCCGTACGGAGTTTGTACGTTCTCCCCGTGACCGCGTGAGTTTTCTCCGAGTGCTCCGGTTTCCTCCCACAATCCAAAGACGTGCAGGTTTGTAGGTTAGTTGGCTTCAGTAAAAATTGTAAATTGTCCCTAGTGTGTGTAGGATAGTGTAAGTGTGCGGGGATCGCTGGTTGGCATGGACTCGGTGGGCTGAAGGGCCTGTTTCCGCACTGTATCTCTAAACTAAACTAAGTAGGGGAATCAAGAATCAGAGGACATAGGTTTAAGGTGAGCCGGCCAAGATTTAATAGGAACCTGAGGGGTAACTTCTTCACACAGAGGGTGGTGGGTATAGAGTGCATTCAGAAAGTATTCAGAACCCTTCACTTTTTCCACATTTTGCTACGTTACAGCCTTATTTTAAAATGGATTAAATTCTTTTTTTTTAATCATCAATCTACACACAATACCCCATAATAAAAAAGCGAAAACAGGTGTTTAGAAATTTTTGCAAAGTAATTAAAAAGAAACAACTGAAATATCACATTTACATAAGTATTCAGACCCTTTGCTATGACACTCAATATTGAGCTTATGTTCATCCAGTTTCCATTGATTATCCTTGAGATGTTTCTACAAGTTGATTGGAGTTCACCAGTGGTAAATTAAATTGATTGTTGTAGGGACATAGGGATTGGCTGGGAGTTTGAACCCTCGGATTGCCTAACGATGTCACGGGGTGTGCCAGCGCGGGAGAAAGAGCTAGTCTAGTGTTGAACTCCGTTCAGTAAGGACGTATTCGTTGGTTGTCTATAGTTGTGAGTATTGCGTTTGTTACGGGGTTTTGCCCATGCAAATAAACTCCGTCTTCAACAGGGCGGCACGGTAGCGCAGTGGTAGAGTTGCTGCTTTACGGCGAATGCAGCGCCGGAGACTCAGGTTCGATCCTGACTACGGGTGCTGTACTGTAAGGAGTTTGTACCTGCGTGGGTTTTCTCCGAGATCTTCGGTTTCCTCCCACACTCCAAAGACGTGCAGGTATGTAGGTTAATTGGCTGGGTAAATGTAAAAATTGTCCCTAGTGGGTGTAGGATAGTGTTAATGTACGGGGATCGCTGGGCGGCACGGACTTGGTGGGCCGAAAAGGCCTGTTTCCGGCTGTATATATATGATATGATATGATATGAACTCACCCGCTTCTGGACTCGCCACATTGGTGACCCCGACGTGATCGACGATCACAAGAAGATGGAGGGAGCGAACAGTGGGCAGCCCGACACGAACGCCGTTCACCTGCCCCCGTTCTGGGCCCATCAACCGCACCTGTGGTTCGTACAGGTGGAGTCCCAGCTCCACATCAAAAAAGTCGTGGAGGACCAGGAAAAGTTCCACCACCTGGTAAGCTGCCTACAGCCCGAGGTGGCCGCGCGGGTGGGACGGTACCTGACCAACCCCCCCCAAAACGAGAAGTACGAGGGGCTTAAGAGGCTCCTCCTGAGGGTTAGTGGTTTTAGCCAGAACCAGCGGGCTCTGAAGCTCCTACATCTACCGGAGCTGGGGGATCGACTACCGTCCGCCCTAATGACCGAGATGCTTACCTTGATCGGCGACCACCAGCCGTGCATCATGTTCGAAGCGGCATTCCGGGAGAAATTGCCCCGAGACGTCAGGTTAGTTTTGGCGGACGTCTCCTTCGAAGACCCGGTGGCGTTCGCGGAGAAGGCGGACGCTCTCGTGACGGAGGCCCCGACGGGCGACGAGTCGATAAATCGGGTTTCCAGGCCTAGGAGCGACCGACCGCGTGGCCAAGATGGCGGCACATCAGCCGCCATTTTACAGAAAGCCCGCCAAGACGGAGCTGCAGCGCCCGCCATTTCGCAGCGGGCCCACGCAACAGAGCCGCACAGGCGCGGCTGGTGTTTCTTCCACCAGCGGTGGGGCGGGGAAGCCCGAAATTGCAGGGCCCCGTGCACCTTTTCAGGAAATACCTCGGCCGATCGAACATAGAGGCAGTCTCGATCGGCCGCAATCGCCGCCTCTACATCAAGGATCGAGGTACCGGCACCGTGTTCCTGGTCGATACGGGAGTGGTCGTTAGCATCGTGCCTCCCTACGGCTGCGAAGTTCGAGCAGGTAGGAAGGGTCCGCCCCTCATCGCGGTCAACGGCAGTCTCATCCGCACCTACGGCAAGAGGACCATGTCCCTGTCCTTCGGGTCCGCGACCTACCATTGGGAGTTCATCGTTGCCGACGTGGGCCAGGCCATCCTGGGCGCGGATTTCCTCTGGGCTTTTTCGTTGGTCGCAGACGTCCGCGGGAAGGGCCTGCAACCCTCGGCTAGCAGCGTGGAGCCTGCTACTCCACCACCTGCCACCCTACCCTGCCCGTCGATCCGGGCCATCACCGCGGCCCCCGATCAGTTCGCTGCGGTCCTCACCAAATTCCCAGACCTCCTCGTACAGCCGTTCGATGCCCCTTTCGCCAAGCACGGTGTCGTCCACTTCATCCCTACCGAGGGGCCGCCTGTATTCGCCCGGGCTCGGCGTTTGCCCCCCGACAAGCTGGCCATGGCTCGGGAAGAGTTCCTGAATTTGGAACGGCTGGGGATTGTTCGTCCTTCAGACAGCCCGTGGGCCTCCCCCTTGCATATGGTCTCCAAAGCATCTGGGGGGTGGAGACCATGTGGGGATTACCGGCGTCTTAACGCTGCCACCCGGCCTGACCGCTATCCGATCCCTCACATACAGGACTTCTCAGCCAGCCTCCAGGGCGCTACGGTGTTTTCAAAGATCGATTTGGTGCGGGGATATCATCAGATCCCTGTCCACCCACCGGACATTCCCAAGACGGCTACGATTACTCCATTTGGTTTATTTGAGTGGTTGCGGATGCCGTTCGGTCTCAAAAACGCGGCTCAGGCATTCCAGCGTCTCATGGATCATGTGGGTCACGGGTTGTCGTTTGTGTTTATTTATCTCGATGACATCCTGGTCGCTAGTCGTTCGGTCCCAGAGCACCTGGTCCACCTTCACACTGTGTTCCAAAGACTGCAGGTCCACGGCCTGATCCTCCACCCGTCCAAATGCCAGTTCGGCCTGTCCGCGGTGGATTTCCTGGGCCACCGGGTCACACCGGCCGGTGCCACTCCTTTGCCCGCTAGGGTGGACGCCGTCCGCGCCTTTCCCCGCCCTACCACCATCAAGGGCTTGCAGGAATTCGTGGGCATGGTGAATGTTTACCACCGGTTCGTGCCTGCGGCAGCTCGGATCATGCGCCCCCTTTTTCAATGCCTCGGGGGTAATCCCGCTGAGTTGGTCTGGACCACAGCTGCCGAGGTGGCCTTCGATGCGGTCAAGCTGGCCCTCGCCAACGCCACCATGCTCGTGCACCCCCGCCCCTCGGCCCCCACGGCCCGCACGGTGGACGCCTCAGCCGTAGCGGTGGGCGGGTTCTTAGAGCAGCAGGTCGATGGTCACTGGCAGCCTCTGGCATTCTTCAGCCGGCAGCTTACTCGGTCTGAGCTGAACTACAGTGCTTTCGACAGGGAGCTCCTGGCCCTCTATTTAGCTGTTCATCATTTTCGCTATTTTTTGGGGGGCCGTGTTTTTGTTGCCTATACGGATCACAAGCCCCTCACGTTTGCTTTTTCTAAGGTTTCTGATCCGTGGTCGGCCCGACAGCAACGCCACCTCACCCTCATTTCTGAGTTCACCACGGATGTTCGTCACATCGCGGGTAGGCTTAACGCCATTCCTGACGCCCTGTCCCACCCGGCCATTTTCTCTGTTGCGGCGGTGGGGGCTGAGGTGGATTTTCGGGAGCTAGCGGAGGCTCAGCACCTGGAAGACGTTGCCTCAGAGTACGCCTCCACTGCCTCAGGGTTGCGGTTGGCCCAGGTGCCGTGCGGCCCCACAGGTACCACACTTTGGTATGACGTTTCCTTTCCCCGCCCCCGCCCAGATGTGCCGACCGCCCTGCGGCGGAAGGTTTTTGAGGCCATTCACGACCTGGCACACCCGTCCATCCGGGCGACCTCGGCTATGGTGGCCGCCCGGTTTGTCTGGCACGGCCTGCGTAAGCAGGTGGCCGCCTGGGCCCGCGCCTGTGTCCCGTGCCAGGCCTCCAAAGTCCACCGCCACGTCCAGCCTCCGTGCCAGAATTTCGTCATTCCGCCCGTCCGTTTTTTCCACATCCATGTAGATTTGGTTGGTCCATTGCCCTATTCTAGGGGCTACACACATCTCCTGATGGTGGTCGCCCGTTTTACTCGTTGGCCGGAGGCTTTTCTGTTGTCGGACACCTCGGCGACCTCCTGTGCACGGGCCCTGGCGTTACATTGGGTTGCCCGTTTCGGCGCCCCGGCCATCATCTCTACCGACCGGGGCGCCCAGTTCACCTCGTTCCTGTGGGTCGTGCTTCCGCAGCTGTATGGGTCCCGCTTGCAGCAGACTACCGCCTATCATCCCCAGGTTAACGGGATGGTAGAGCGCTTCCACCGACAGCTGAAGGCGTCCCTCTGTGCCCGCCTGACCGGCCCTGACTGGGCTGACCAGCTGCCTTGGGTCCTCCTCGGTATTCGCACGGCCCCTAAGTCCGATCTGGGTACTTCCTCGGCGGAACTCGTCTATGGCTCGCCCCCGCGGGTGCTGGGTGACCTTTTTCCTCCATCCTCCGACCTGCCGTCTTCCGCCCCGTCATTTTTGGCTTCTCTCCGGGCTCGTGTAGGTTCCCTGGCCCCGGTCCCAGCCTCCCGTCACGGGAGTGCCGCGGTGCACGTACCGGCGGACTTGCACGACTGCGAGTTCGTTTTCCTCCGGCGGGATTCCCACCGGCCCCCTCTGCAGCCGGTCTACCAGGGCCCATTCCAGGTGCTCAAAAGAGGGGCGGTCACCTTCACTCTGCAAGTGGGCACCCGACAGGAGCTTGTCTCTGTCTCCCAGCTTAAACCGGCCCACTTAGACCAGGACCGTCCCGTTCTGGTGGGTCAACCTCCTCGCTGGGGCCGCCCTCTGGCCGGCCCACCTGGTTTCCCAGCTGCGTCTTCTCTCCCGCCGTCCGGGCCTCAGCTGCCCCTGGTCGGTTTTCCTCTGCCCCCTCCAGCTATGCCGCCTCCACCGGAAGGGCCCTCCCTACCTTCCCCTCCGGCGTCGCTCGCATCGCCTCCACCTGCAGGGCACTCCCCGCCTCCCTCATCACCGGGGGTGCCGGCCTCCCCTCCCCGTACCCATTAGGTACCGTACCAAGGGTTCTGGGGGGGGGTCATGTAGGGACATAGGGATTGGCTGGGAGTTCGAACCCTCGGATTGGCTAACGATGTCACGGGGTGTGCCAGCGCGGGAGAAAGAGCTAGTCTAGTGTTGAACTCCGTCCAGTAAGGACGTATTCGTTGGTTGTCTATAGTTGTGAGCATTGCGTTTGTTATGGGGTTTTGCCCATGCAAATAAACTCCGTCTTCAACACTCACCCGCTTCTGGACACGCCACATTGTTTAATTTTATTTTATTGACTGTTTAATTAAATTTGGGGGCCAAAGTGCCTCTTCCAGTGCTGTCTCGTTCTACTGCCTCAATTACCTCCTCTGGCAGCTCATTCCATATACCCACCACCCTCTGTGTGAAGAAGTTACCCCTCAGGTTCCTATTAAATCTTGGCCCTCTCACCTTATACCTATGTCCTCTGATTCTTGATTCCCCTACTTAGTTTAGTTTAGAGATACAGTACATATTCCGTGTAATTGTCCAGCGTGGTCCAAGCAGCAGATGAATCATGACTTCAACATGTATGTAGCCTGCCATGTTGCAGTACATGTGCAAAGTGCGCTTGCAGTTAATGCATGGACTAGGCACCGTGCCCGAAGGTCATGTCCATTCCTTCTCTCCTGAGATGCAGCCTGGCCGAGGACCGGGTGGACCTGCGCGACCAGGTGGCCGAGTACCAAAAGAACTTGGACAACGTCTACAATCTCTTCTTTGTGAACAACAACTGGTACTGGTACATCTCTCTCCTGAGATGCTGCCTGACCTGCTGAGTTACTCCAGCATTTTGTGAGGCCCATTCCTTCTCTCCTGAGATGCTGCCTGACCTGCTGAGTTACTCCAGCATTTTGTGAATAAATACCTTCGATTTGTACCAGCATCTGCAATTATTTTCTTACACTACATGTAAACTCGATTTATTCACAAAATGCTGGAGTAACTCAGCAGGTCAGGCAGCATCTCGGGAGAGAAGGAATGGGTGACGTTTCGGGTCGAGACCCTTCTTCAGACTGATGTCGGGGGTGGGACAAAGGAAGGATATAGGTGGAGACAGGAAGATAGAGGGAGATCTGGGAAGGAGGAGGGGAAGGGAGGGACAGAGGAGCTATCTGAAGTTGGAGAAGTTGACGTTCATACCACCGGGCTGCAAACTGCCCAGGCGAAATATGAGGTGCTGCTCCTCCAATTTCCGGCGGGCCTCACTATGGCACTGGAGGAGGCCCATGACAGAGAGGTCAGACTGGGAATGGGAGGGGGAGTTAAAGTGCTAAGCCACCGGGAGATCAGTTGCGTTAATGTGGGCCGAGCGCAGGTGTTCAGCGAAGCGAAGATTCAGTCATAATCTCTTTGTCGCCCAGCAGCTATTTTGTTTGTCATGGTGGCTTAAATGTAGATGGAAAAGCTGAGGGCAACATAAATGGTCAAAGGGATTCAGTTACATGATCCATGCTGGATGAGTACACACCAGCAGGACATCAATGTAGTACAATGTCTTTCAGTTGAAAAACATCTCAGTGGCAACTGCAAAACATTGTCCGTCAACTGAAACACAATGCGTTCAAGCCCGCGGTCAAGCACACCTCTGCGTGCTGCTCTTTGAAGAGAGAAATAAATTAAATCAGCTCTCGTGAAATAGTGCTCGTGACTCCCGTTACCTAATGGTAGATGACAAACTGTGAGATATTGCAAATACCTTCAGTGTATCTATTCCATCTTCCCATATCTCACTGATCAACCAGTGCAGTACTAATCTCTCTTTATCATGTTTGCCACTAATCCTCAATGCATCACCATTATCCCTGTTCCGTATTGATTTTCTTATAGATTGTTGGGACCCTCTACATCCTCTACATCCCCGACCTTTACGCGTCTGACTGAACTCACTATACTGACTGTGAAGCTCCAATAGACAATAGGTGCAGGAGTAGGCCATTCGGCCCTTCCAGCCAGCACCGCCATTCACTTTGATCATAGAATCACTAATCATAGTTCGGTGATCTCAGAATGAGTTGCCAATCTCACGGTGTCTCACAAACCTCACCATGCATTCTCGACGTTATTGTCGAACACTGATATTACCGTCGAAGCAAGGAACTGCAGATGCTACAGTGGTTCACCAATGACAGACACAACATTCTGGAGTAATTCAGCAGGTCAGGCAGCATCTCTGGAGAACATGGATAGGTACTGTTTTGGGTTGGGACCCTTCGTCAGATTGATTGCCAGGGTTGGGGGGGGGGGGGTAGGTGGGGGGGGGGGGGGAGAAGGACAAAACATGGCAGGTCATAGGAAGAGTGGAGAGGCAGGATAAAGGGTGACAGGTCACGCAACAAAAGCTTTTTACTGTACCTCGATACACCTTGCTTTAAACTAAACTAAACCGGGAAGAGGGGAGGCAGGGCCGTTTTTACAGCATTATGGGCCCCCGGGCAAAGCAGTGTACTGGGGCCCCTACCGTTACTCTCCCCCACCCCCCTTTCCCTACCAGCCCCCCCCTGTCGTGCCGGCAAAAAGCACTTACCGAAAAGCACTTAGCGATGGACTTAGGGTGCTACATTGTTGCGAAAAGCACTTACAGATCGCTGTGAGAAGTACTTAGTGACCGAAAATGTTGCGAAAAAAGCACTTATTGAACCTACATTTTTAAAGTAGTATTTATTTATTGCAAGTCACTTAACATACACAGATCAGCATGGGGCCCCTATGCTCGTGGGCCCCCGGGCAAGTGCCCATCAGGCCCATGCGTTAAGACGGCCCTGAGGGGAGGGGCAGGACAAGGCATAGCAGGTCAGAGGTGAACACAGGCGAGGAGCAGTGTTACCTATGACCTGCCATGCCCCATCCCTGCAATCAGTCTGAAAGAAGGGTCGTGACCCGAAACGCCATCTATCCGTGTTCTCCAGGGATGCTGCCTGGCCTGCTGAGTTACTCCAGCACTTTGTGTCTTTCCTCACTGATAGTTCACTGATCTTTCAGTGCGTCACCCATCTCCTCATCCTTGATTCATCACCGACCATGCAGTCGGTTATTGATTTCCACATGCGTCCTCAATCTAGTTGCAGGTCACTGGTCTCACTGTTACAAGAAATTCTGCCGCTTTATGTTGCAATAAACATCTGAGATAAGTCTAGGAACGGCATAATTACTTGCATCAATAAAATGTTATCGTCGTTTATAGTAAAGTACCTGCCAACATTTTTTCCAGTTTAAGAAATAATTCTGCACTGTGACTGATAAATCATTTGCCCCATAGATTACCTGTCCTTTCCTGTTTTAATTGTACCTTCCGATAGAAAGCATTCTTTTCTCAGGGAAATATGCTCGGTTTGTATAAAGGGAAGGAATTGAAATGTTAACTTTTAATCTATAGTCTGTGTCAATTACCCTGCGTCGCGACGTGGTGCCTGGGGAAATCTACTTGCCAAAAGCCATAGATTGTGTAAATAATAAGGAAGATTGAGCTGCAAGCACAGAACTACCACTGGTAATGATATGAGCGACAACGAAGCTAGTTTGTAAAACAGGCACACCACAACTGAAAAAGGAAACATCAAAATCAGATCTTCATTGCGGATAGACAGATATTTAAGCATTCAAATGTTATACACTGATTCCATAGATCTCACAATTGGCAAAAACATTGGTTACTAAATAACGCAAAGCTTAGTTCTGCTATAGGCATTTAGGGAGCTTTAAAGGCACTAACAAGGGATTCTAGGAGTTCTGAAGATACTTGTAAATTGTTAACTGCACTTCACATTACCTTTTTGTGTTTCCTGCTGGAGTGAATAAACACACAAAGAAGCAAATAAAATATAGACAATAGACAATAGACAATAGACAATAGACAATAGACAATAGGTGCAGGAAGAGGCCATTTAGCCCTTTGAGCCAGCACCGCCATTCAATGTGATCATGGCTGATCATTCTCAATCAGTACCCCGTTCCTGCCTTCTCCCCATACCCCTTGACTCCGCTATCCTTAAGAGCTCTATGTAGTTAGTTACACCATCTACATCTGCCTTCAACAGCCACACGCTCACGGTACAGGAGCATGAGGTGAGGCGTGTGCTCAGGGCTGTCAACACAAGGAAGGCTGCAGGCCCGGATGGAGTGACGGGAAGGGTGTTGAAAGAATGTGCAGACCAGCTCTCAGTGGTCTTCACGAAGATCTTCAACCTGTCCCTGTCCAAAGCCATCATCCCATCCTGCCTGAAATCCGCAACAATAATCCCACTGCCAAAGAAACCAGTCATCCGTGATCTCAACGACTACCGTCCTGTTGCACTAACCCCAGTCATTATGAAGTGCTTTGAGAAGCTGGTCCAGCAGCACATCAAAGCCAGCCTCTCAGCCACTATCGACCCACACCAATTCGCTTACAGATCAAACAGGTCTACAGAGGACGCCATTACTACTGCCCTACACACCGCACTGACCCATCTTGAGCGGCAGGGCAGTTACGTGAGGATGCTCTTCATAGATTATAGTTCAGCATTTAACACGGTCATCACGGACAGACTGGTTTCTAAACTAACTGATTTAGGACTCTCCCAATCTATCTGTAACTGGATTAAGGACTTCCTGACCAATCGGCCCCAGATGGTCAGATTAGGCCCTCACACATCCTCCACTCTCACAATCAGCACCGGCTGCCCACAAGGATGTGTGTTGAGCCCTCTTCTCTACGCCCTTTACACCCATGACTGCACCCCCAACTCATCCTACCAACGCCATCATCAAGTTTGCGGATGACACGACTGTGGTTGGACTCGTCTCAGGAGATGACGAGACAGCCTACAGAGATGAAGTCCAAAAACTGATAGGATGGTGTGCGGAAAACAATCTGGCTCTGAATCCTTCCAAGACAAAAGAACTCATAATAGACTTCCGAAGACACAATATGGGCTACACACCACTGCATATCAGCGGGGTTTGTGTGGAAAGGGTCCCTGCCTTCAAGTTCCTGGGCACACATATTGCTGAGGATCTCTCCTGGACCACAAACACCATAGCGACAGTCAAAAAGGCACAGCAGCGGCTCTACTTTCTGAGGATCCTCAGGAAGAACAACCTGCAAGAGCAGCTGCTAGTGACTTTCTACCGTTGCACCATCGAGAGTGTGCAGACGTACTGTATTTCTATGTGGTACACCAGCAGCTCAAAGGCAAACAAGAAAGCCCTTCAGAGGGTCATCAACTCTGCAAAGAAAATCATTGGTTGCCCACTGCCCTCTCTAGAGGAACTTTACTCCCTCCGCTGCCTCAGCAGAGCAGCCAACATCCTGAGGGATCCTTCCCACCCTGGTCATCAGCTGCTCCAACTGCTGCCCTCTGGTAGACGGTTCAGGTCCATTACGGACTAATAGACTCAAGAACAGTTTCTACCCCAGTGTCATACGTGAGCTGAACACTGCCAGACACTCACATAAAACTGAAGGGAAGGAACGGAACTGATCGGAACACTGTCAGTTACTTGTCAGAAAACATAAGCCTCAATTTAATACAAGTTTACATTCTACTGCACATATTGTTAACATTTGCTAAACTTATTACATGTTACAACTGACCCCACCTTATATTTAAGCATATTATTTCTTTTATTATTATTTTTTTTTTTAAACGGCACTTGCAATATGTTAGCTCTCATTGCTGTGCAATAACTTGCTGTCTTGATTGCACTGTACACTGCCTCGACCGTATTGTAATTGTTTTGTCTATATTGTATTAGAGGTCAGTTTGTTTAATTCAGTAGATTAGGTTTAGCTTGTTATGGATAAAGGTTTATCCTTTGTACTGTCTGCTGTGTGTGATTGCATCATCTGGACTGCTTTAATTTCGCTGTACTTTGTGTAGTGACAATAAAGGTTTTTTACAATTTACAATTTACAGCTCTCTCTTGAATGCATTCAGAGAATTGGCCTCCACTGCCTTCTGAGGCCCTTATTCTTCAACTGTAGCCCCTTGTTCTGGACTCCCCCAACATTGGGAACATGTTTCCTGCCTCTAACGTGTCCAACCCCTTAATAATCTTATACGTTTCGATAAGATCTCCTGTCATCCTTCTAAATTCCAGTGTATACAAGCCTAGTCGATCCAGCCTTTCTGCCTAGTCGATCCAGTCTTATAGGCTCATAAATACAGGAACACTCCTGGATTTTCCAAGATTTTTTATAAGTTGAATGTTGAAGATGGCAATTTACAGTTATACTTCTGAAAAAGCTGAGTACGAGAGGATGAAATGATCCGTTAAATATTGCAAAAGTATTCTCAGAAGCACCTTATCTTCAAATTGTTTACATAATTGGAGTTCGACCAAACGAGGAAAAACTTTTTCAGTCAGAGAGTTGTGAATCTGTGGAATTCTCTGCCTCAGAAGGCAGTGGAGACCAATTCTCTGAATGCATTCAAGAGAGAGCTAGATAGAGCTCTTAAGGATAGCGGAGTCAGGTGGTATGGGGAGAAGGCAGGAACGGGGTACTGATTGAGAATGATCAGCCATGACCACATTGAATGGCGGTGCTGGTTCGAAGGGCCGAATGGCCTCCTCCTGCACCTATTGTCTATTGTCTGTAGTCTACTGAGTAGACAGAACGAACTACAGAAGCTCGAATCTTGAGGATACACGAAGTGCTGGAGTAACTGAGGGTTGGAACGTCTGTGGAGGACGTGGACAGGTAATGTTTTGGGTCAGGACCCTTCTTCAGAATTATTCGGCGCCCATGCATGTTTTCCAGAGATGTTGCCTGACTCAGCATCTGAGTTACACCAGCATTGAGGGAAACTGAGTCATAAGGTCATGAGTGATAAGAGTGGAATTAGGCCATTTGGCCCATCAAGTCTACTCCACCATTCAATCATGGCTGATCTATCTCTCCTTCCTAACCCCATTCTCCTACCTTCTCCCCATAACCTCTCACATCTGTATTAATCAAGAATCTATCTATCTCTGACTAAAAACTATCCACTGACTTGGCCTCCACAGCCTTCTGTGGCAAAGAATTCCACAGATTCACCACCCTCTGACTCAAGAAATTTCTCCTCATCCCCTTCCTAAAAGAACACTTGGGTTTTCTCCCAGATCTTTGGTTTTCTCCCACACTCCAAAGACGTACAGGTTTATAGGTTAATTGGCGTGTTAAAATGTAAAAATTGTCCCTGGTGGGTGTAGGATAGCGTTAATATGCGGGGATCTACTGACCCGGTGGGCCGAAGGGCCTTTTTCTGCACTGTATCTCTAAATTAAACTAAACTAAACATCCTTTAATTCTGAGTCTATGACCTCAAGTCCCAGACTCTCCCACCAGTGGAAACATCCTTTCCACAGCCACACTATCCAAGCCTTTCACTATTCTGTATGTTTCAATGAGATCCCTCCTCAATCTTCTAAACTCCAGCTAGTACAGGCCCAGACAAGCGCTCACCATAGATTAACCTACTCATTCCTGGGATTCCTGGGAAGTGGGTAAAAGACCAGTGCCAAGTCTTTATGTCTTTAAGAATCTCTTAGTACATGTTTCAACCTTTCTTTGCAGCCTAATGTGCAAAATAATCACCAGCATTTGAAATCACACATCATATTAACACAGAGTTAACAAAGCTTTTCACAATATCTCGGTACATGTGACAATGATTGGGCAGCACAGTGGCACAGCATTAGAGTTTGCTGCCTTACAGCACGGCCCGGGTTCCATCCTGACTACAGGTGCTGTCTGTATGGAGTTTGTACGTTTCCCCGTGGTACATATGGGGACAAACCCAACAACAGAAAGAACAATAGACCCATTGCAGACTATTTTTGCGTATGAAGAGCTTGTCTCTGACATACTGCCTCCAATTCCGTACTGCACTGTTCCAAACTTTCATGAAGCTAAATGATATCAAGCATGCCTTAGTGCCAACTTACCATCTGGCATCTCACAGTGCAGCTGAAAGGTCAGTTAGGATAGTCAAAGGAGCTCTCAAGATACAAGTTCTTGAAGGGAATTCGAAATTCAGTATGTCACAGCGGCTAGGTAGTTTCTTACTGAAATATCATACCACGCCACAATCTACCACAGGGTATATGCCAGCTGAGCCTTATGAAAAGAAGGCTCAGAACTAGACTGAGTTTGGTTCAACCTAACCCATCTCCTAAGATTGAACGCAAACAATCTGATCGGAAACGTCATTATGGCGGAAGTCAAAAAGAACGTAGGTTCAATGCACATGATCAGGTTCGTGTTCTCAGCCCCCCCCCCCTTACAAAGCAAACGAATGGGAGGTGGGAACAGTCGTCGAAGTGTGTGGTACCAGGAGGTACTTGGTAGAAATTGGAGGATGTGTTAGAAGTGTGCACATAAACCATATGAGTCCAGCAAGGGATGAACAAGAGCGAAGCATAGACGAACAAGCAGATCTGCCAGGCTTTGGTGTTATTCCAAGTTCAGATGTAAAATCAGAACCTCCAAAGAAAGTAGAGACAAAGGTGAATGATGCTGAACTTGACTCTCCTTCAGAACCACAACCTGACACTCCCCCAAAACCACTCAGGAGATCAGAAAGAATGTGTTGCGGAGACTCAACTGGCGTGTACAATACCATGTTTTATTAACAGTCACAGCTGTTGCACACACGTGTGTTTGATATCTATTAATGATTTGGACGAGGGAATTGAATGCAACATCTCTAAGTTTGCGGATGACATGAAGCTGGGTGGCAGTGTTAGCTGCGAGGAGGATGCTAGGAAGCTGCAGAGTGACTTGGATAGATTAAGAGAGTGGGCAAATGCATGGCAGATGCAATATAATGTGGATAAATGTGAGGTTATCCACTTTGGCGGCAAGAACAGGAAAGCAGAGTATTACCTGAATGGTGGCCAATTAGGAAAAGGGGAGATGCAACGTGACCTGGGTGTCATGGTGCACCAGTCATTGAAAGCAAGCGTGCAGGTGCAGCAGGCAGTGAAGAAAGCGAATGGTATGTTGGCATTCATAGCAAGAGGATTTGAGTATAGGAGCAGGGAGGTTCTGCTGCAGTTGTACAGGGCCTTGGTGAGACCGCACCTGGAGTATTGTGTACAGTTTTGGTCTCCTAATCTGAGGAAAGTCATTCTAGCCTTAGAGGGTGTACAGAGAAGGTTCACCAGATTGATCCCTGGGATGGCAGGACTTTCATATGAAGAAAGACTGGATAGACTGGGCTTATACTCGCTGGAATTTAGAAGACTGAGGGGGGATCTTATTGAAACATATAAAATTCTTAAGGGGTTGGAGAGGCTAGATGCGGGAAGATTGTTCCCGATGTTGACAAGTGCAGAACCAGGGGTCACAGCTTAAGGATAAGGGGGAAGTCTTTTAGGACCGAGATGAGAAAACATTTCTTCACACAGAGAGTGGTGAGTCTGTGGAATTCTCTGCCGCAGAAGGTAGTTGAGGCCAGTTCATTGGCTATATTTAAGAGGGAGTTAGATGTGGCCCTTGTGGCTAAAGGGATCAGGGGGTATGGAGAGAAGGCAGGTACAGATTACTGAGCTGGATGATCAGCCATGATCATATTGAATGGCAGTGCAGGCTCGAAGGGCCGAATGGCCTACTCCTCCACCTATTTTCTATGTTTCTATGTTTCTATGTTTCTATAGACACTAAGGTAAAGTTCCTGTTGTTGCTAAGGAGCACCCACTGAGGCAAAGTTCCTGTTGCTGCTGTGGAACACACCACTCGACTGATGTCTTCTCTCTCTCCTCCCCGCCAAAACCCGGTCACGTGATCATTCCAGCTCCACTGACGAGGGTTCGATCAATAAGATGGTGCCACAAGCGTAAACCAGTCGTCAGATTAAATTTATAAAATTATTCTAGTTTGTCTAATTTACAAGTTATTTTACTTTCTAAGGGGAGAGCAGTGCAGTGTATATAATGGTAACTGTAACTTTAAGAACTGAGTACTAGAAATGGTATCCGCTGCTCTAGATGTCAACTTCTTTACATCGGCGAAACCAAACGCAGGCTCGGCGATCGTTTCGCTCAACACCTTCGCTCAGTCCGCCTTAACCAGCCTGATCTCCCGGTGGCTGAGCACTTCAACTCCCCCTCCCACTCCCAGTCTGACCTTTCTGTCATGGGCCTCCTCCAGTGCCAGAGTGAGGCCCACCGGAAATTGGAGGAACAGCACCTCATATTTCGCCTGGGCAGCTTGCAGCCCAGTGGTATGGACATTGACTTCTCCAACTTTAGATAGTTCCTCTGTCCCTCTCTTCCCCTCCCCCTTCCCAGTTCCAGTTCTCCCTCTATCTTCCTGTTTCCACCTGTATCCTCCCTTTGTCCAGCCCCCCTGACATCAGTCTGAAGAAGGGTCTCGACCCGAAACGTCACCCATACCTTCTCTCCTGAGACGCTGCCTGACCTGCTGAGTTACTCCAGCATTTTGTGAAATAAATACCTTCGATTTCTACCAGCATCTGCAGTTATTTTCTTTCACTAGAAATTGCATGATTTGTGTCATGAGATATATTCAATATCTTATTCAGTCTCGTGAATATGTGTGAGTATGCACAGTGTACTTTGGCAACATAAAGAAGACCCACACTGGCAACAGCGTGTATTGAAAACATGTGCTTGATTCTATCCACATGTTGAAGTTGTAATATCTCACAAATGCCAACCTCAAAAAGTGGCACTGAACAGCACACTGAACTATTCTCAGACATGTTTCGCTTCATTCAAAGGCGATTTTATGAATTAATTTCATATTTTGTACAATTTAAGTAATTAGTGCATGCCTTTCCTGTAATACTTCTTGATATCTGTGCAAAGATATCCAGGCAGCACAGTGGCACAGCGGTAAAGTTGCTCTCTCACAGCACCGGAGACCCGGGTTCGATCCTGACTACGGGTGCTGTCTGTGCGGAGCTTGTACGTTCTCCCCATCACCTGCGTGGGTTTTCCACAAATGCTCCGGTTTCCTCCCACACTCCAAAGACGTACACTTTTGTAAGTTAATTGGTTTCTGTAAATTGTAAATTGTCCCTGGTGTGAAGGACAGTGCTAGTGCGTGGGGTGATCACTGGTCAGCACAGATTCGCTGGGCCGAAGGGCCTGTTTCTGTGCTGTATCACTGAAGTCTAAAGTCAAAGGACTAATATTTGATAATATGAGAACAAAAGTACAATACAACGATACAATGCAATATATCTTTATTGTCATTGTACAGGGGTACAACGAGATTGGGAATGCGCCTCCCATACGATGCAATAATTTAATTAGCTAGTCAGTATTAATTTAAACAACCCAACGAAACAAATTGTAACAGTTTTAAAACAGAATAAAGTGCAAGTGGATCTGTGCCGGATCATTGTGCGATGTGACCATCTGGCTCAGCAGGACCGGTTCATAGCAGCTATGGCCAGGGCTGTCTTAACGCATGGGCCTGATGGGCACTTGCCCGGGGCCCCACGAGCATAGGGGCCCCATGCTGATCTGTGTATGTTAAGTGACTTGCAATAAATAAATACTACTTTAAAAATGTAGGTTCAATAAGTGCTTTTTTCGCAACATTTTCAGTCCCTAAGTGCTTCTCACAGCGATCTGTAAGTGCTTTTCGCAACAATGTAGCACCCTAAGTCCATCGCTAAGTGCTTTTCGGTAAGTGCTTTTCGCCGGCACGACAGTGGGGGGCTGGTAGGGAAAGGGGGGTGGGGGAGAGTAACGGTAGGGGCCCCAGTACACTGCTTTGCCCGGGGGCCCATAATGCTGTAAAAACGGCCCTGGCTATGGCCCTGGGGATGAAGCTGTTCCTGAGTCTGGAGGTGCGGGCGTAGAAGGCCTTGTATTGTCTGTTATTAATTGTATTGTTATTAATGTTAGACCATTAGTGATGACTAACAACTGGTTGACAAAGATATTGACCGCACTATACAAATACGCAGTTAAAAAAAAAAGTTTTCAAAGATAGGGCAGAACAAGGATTGACATTAACTTACCAACAGGAGTCAATATTTTCTGCGGTCTTCAGAAAGATTAGTTTTATTGTGATATATTTCTGTGCATTGTCCGGACTGGCTATTTATTTGAACATAAAACACTCACTCGGGATGTGAATGTAACAGCAGGTGTCAGGGGTTACGGGGAGAAGGCAGGAGAATGGGGTCGAGAGGGAAGGATAGATCAGCCAGGATTGAATGGTAGAGTAGACTTGATGGGCCGAATGGCCCAATTCTACTCCTCTCACTTATGAACTTATGAAAGGGGAGATCACTGCTTACTAGCGATCAAATAAAAATCTTTATTGATATAAACAGGGACTGATTTTACTGCAGGCTGTTCCTAACTGGGAGCATCAGAACTAACCACAGTTACATTGCCCCACTGTGCTGGAACAAAGGAAATGAAACAGGCTATTCAACCTCTTCCGCTTGCTCTATTATTCATTTAGATTATGGCTGATCTGCATGTGAACTTCACCCATCCTCCACTTCCCCACTTCTTTCAATAACCCAGTCCTTAGATTTGAAACTGAATGAGTAAACTTCAACAGGCTTTCTTGGGCAGGAGTTTTACACTTCCTGTGTTAAGAAAATGGCAAATGGAAATGGTAGGGTACTGACATGGATAGAAAATTGGTTGACAGACAGAAAGCAAAGAGTGGGAATAAATGGGTCCCTTTCAGAATGGCAGGCAGTGACTAGTGTAGTACCGCAAGGCTCGGTGCTGGAACCGCAGCTATTTACAATATACATCAATGACTTGGATGAAGGGATTAAAAGTACCATTAGCAAATTTGCAGATGATACAAAGCTGGGTGGTAGTGTGAACTGTGAGAAAGATGCTATGAGGTTGCAGGGTGACTTGGACAGGTTGTGTGAGTGAGCGGATGCATGGCAGATGCAGTTTAATGTGGATAAGTGTGAGGTTATCCACTTTGGTGGTAAGAATCGGAAGGCAGATTATTATCTGAATGGTGTCAAGTTTAGGAAAAGGGGACGTACAACAAGATCTGGGTGTCCCAGTGCATCAGTCACTGAAAGGAAGCATGCAGGTACAGCAGGCAGTGAAGAAAGCCAATGGAATGTTGGCCTTCATAACAAGAGGAGTTGAGTATAGGAGCAAAGAGGTCCTTCTGCAGGTGTACAGGGCCCTAGTGAGACCGCACCTGGAGTACTGTGTGCAGTTTTGGTCTCCAAACTTGAGGAAGGATATTCTTGCTATTGAGGGCGTGCAGCATAGGTTTACTAGGCTAATTCCCGGAATGGCGGGACTGCCATATGTTGAAAGACTGGAGCGACTAGGCTTGTATACACTGGAATTTAGAAGGATGAGAGGGGATCTTATCGAAACGTATAAGATTATTAAGGGGTTGGACACGTTAGAGGCAGGAAACATGTTCCCAATGTTGGGGGAGCCCAGAACCAGGGGCCACAGTTTAAGAATAAGGGGTAGGCCATTTTGAACGGAGATGAGGAAAAACTTTTTCAGTCAGAGAGTTGTGAATCTGTGGAATTCTCTGCCTCAGAAGGCAGTGGAGGCCAATTCTCTGAATGCATTCAAGAGAGAGCTAGATTGAGCTCTTAATGATAGCGGAGTCAGGGGGTATGGGGAGAAGGCAGGAACGGGGTACTGATTGAGAATGATCAGCCATGATCACATTGAATGGCGGTGCTGGCTCGGAGGGCCGAATGGCCTCCTCCTGCACCTATTGTCTATTGGCACAGTGGAGAGTTGCTGCCTTTTTCCGTGTTGTATAACTCCATCTCATTGCTACTGCTTCCTTGTTGTCCCAACTGATCGTCACCATTGATTAGGACAATGCACTGACAAGGTGATAAGCTCCTGTCTCCAGCAACGGTCTGTGGGGTTTACATCACATCTACAAGTATGAAAGGTTTACGTTTGGATCCTTTGCTCTTTCAGTGAGGATAACTCACTGTGTTGCTAGAGCTGTGGGTAATGCCATGCTGACATCTTCTGGCGAAAGACGGGAACACGCTCCACAAAAAAAAGAAATGAAGGACTTTTAGCGGTGAGAGTGATGGATTGCCCGACAGATGGCACTCGACACCCACGAGGAGTTGGGTGGGGTACTAAGAACACACGGGTCATATTTGTGCCAGTGTTGGCAATGCAACTCATTGAAGCCAGCAGAAAGGAAAGTCAGCCCTTAAAACCCCAGCGTTTAGGGGGAAGCAAGCAATAAAGAGAACTGGTTTTGTTGACACAAAGTGTGGAGTAACTCTCAGCAGGCAATGCAGCATTTTTGGAGGACATAGATAGACGACATTTCAGGTCGGGACCTTTCTTCAGGCCTTGTTTGAGGGGTGTCCCCACTGGAATCTGCCCCTCAATGTCCAGCAGTGGAACCCCCAACCTCCCCCTCTCTCCTCCTCCCCTCCACCCCTCCTTCACTCCTCTCCCCCTCTCCCTGCCTCCCTCCTCTCCTTCTCTCTCTCTCCTCCCCCTTCCCTCTCTCCCTCCCCCTCCCCCTCCCCCTCCCCTCCCCCTCCCCCCCCTCCCCTCTCCCCCTCCCCTCTCCCTCCTCCCCATCTCTCCTCCCTCTCCCTCTCTTCTCCCCTCACCCCCTCTCCCTCTCCTCCCCCTTCTCCCCCTCCCTCCCTCTCCCTCTCCCTCTTCTCCCCCCTTCTCCCCCTTCCTCCCTCCTTCTCCCCCTTCCTCCCTCTCCTTCTCCCCCTTCCTCCCTCTCCTTCTCCCCCTCCCTCCCTCTCTTTCTCCCCCTTCCTCCCTCTCCTTCTCCCCCTCCCTCCCTCTCCTTCTCCCCCTCCTTCTCCTTCTCCCCCTCCCTCCCTCTCCTTCTCCCCCTCCCTCCTTCTCCTTCTCCCCCTCCCTCCCTCTCCTTCTCCCCCTCCCTCCTTCTCCTTCTCCCCCTCCCTCCCTCTCCCTCTCTCCCTCTCTCTCCTCCTCCCTCCCTCCCTCTTCCTCTCTCCTCCCCCCTCCCCCCTCCCCTCTCTCCCCTCTCCCCAGGACGCCTCTATTCTGCGAGCACTCTGCTCATCCTGACCTTCCAGCTGCACAGACGGTGACCCGGGGGTTGGGTTGGGGGGTGGGGGCGCAGGCAGTGAGTTTGGTCCAGACAACTCCACACCATCTCCGTGTTAAAAATATGGCAAACCTTCCCTGGGGCATTGGGAGACTGGGAGGGGGGGTTTGTGGAGCAATACTGGCACCTGTCACCAGATGGCAAATACTGACCGCACATACAGCGCCCCTGGGCTGAGAATCAGCGTAAGATCATTGATCAAACTCCTCTTTATTGAAGAACAAGTCAAGTCAAGTCAATTTTATTTGTATAGCACATTTAAAAACAACCCACGTTGACCAAAGTGCGGTACATCAGTTCAGGTACTAAGAAAAGCGAACATACAATGGCACACAAACATAACAGCACATACATAAACATACATAACCACCTAAACGTAAGATAACTCAAAATATAGCAATTAATATATCTGCCGCATTATAAGTGTGAGTAGTATAGACACAAAATGCTGGAGTAACTCGATGGGTCAGGCAGCATCTCCGGAGAAAAGGAATAGGTGACGTTTCGGATGCAAGGAACAGTGGAACTAGTAAGAACTAGTAGGATGATTAGGGTGGGGGAGAGGGGGGGGGGGGAGAGGCGAGGGGAGGCGGGGGAGGGGGGGGGGGAGAGGGGGAGAGGCGGGGAGAGAGGGAGAGAAATGCAGGAGTTACCTGAAATTAGAGAAATCAATGTTCATACTGCTGGATACGCACAAAAAGCTGGAGTAACTCAGCGAGTCAGGCAGCATATCTGGAGAAAAGGAATCGGTGATGTTTCGGGCCGAGACCCTTCTTCAGACTGAGAGTCAGGGGGAAGGGAAACGAGAGGTGTAGTCGGTGATATAGATAGATATAGAACAAATGAACGAATGATATGCAAAAAGCAATGATAATCAAGGAAAGGTGGAGCCCACAATGGTCCATTGTTGGCTGCGGGGTAGGTGATAACAAGTTACAACGATGGTGAAACTCAACAGGACAATAGTGAAACTAGTACGATGACTAGGGTGGGGGAGAGTCAGAGAGAGGGGATGCAAGGGTTACTTGAAGTTAGAGAAATCAATAGTCATACCGCTGGGGTGTAAGCTGCCCAAGCGCTGGGGTGTAAGCTGCCCAAGCGAAATAAGAGGGAGTGTTCTTAGTACTGGGTGGATGAATAACCAAGCCCTCGTCAATGTAACGAGCAGTGAATGATGCCAGCAACTCAATGCAAACCGCACACCACGTATTAATATGCTATCCATGTTCTCCTGAGATGCTGCCTGGCCCCCTGAGCCACACCAGCACTCTTATTTTGTGGACCAGCATCTGCAGTTCCTTGCTTCTGCAGGAAGATGGCAGCGCGTCCAGACGCAGCGGCTTTGCGCTCCCACATTCGATGCAATCCGAAGCAGCCCAGCACCAAACGCGGCTGCGAGAAAACAGGAAAAAGTGTAACCAGAAAACGCAACGTACTTACCTTCACCACGAAGAATTCCAGGGCGACAGCACGTCCTCACACAGCAACATCGCGCTCTTCAAAGCGCTGCAAACCACGCATGGAGCAGCCCAGTAGCGGGGGGAAAAACCCTACCTGCACCGGAATCCAGTTGAAGCCCGTGGCGGTCAGTACAGACCCAACGGCAGCGGCAGGTCCAAATCCAACGGCAGCGGCAGGTCCAGGTCCAACGGCAGCGGCAGGTCCAACGGCAGCGGCAGGTCCAGGTCCAACGGCAGCGGCAGGTCCAACGGCGGCGGCAGGTCCAACGGCGGCGGCAGGTCCAGGTCCAACGGCAGCGGCAGGTCCAGGTCCAATGGCAGCGGCAGGTCCAGGTCCAACGGCAGCGGCAGGTCCAACGGCGGCGGCAGGTCCAGGTCCAACGGCAGCGGCAGCAGGTCCAGGTCCAACGGCAGCAGCAGCAGGTCCAGGTCCAACGGCAGCAGCAGCAGGTCCAGGCCCAACGGCAGCAGCAGGCCCAACGGCAGCAGCAGGCCCAACGGCAGCAGCAGGCCCAACGGCAGCAGCAGGCCCAACGGCAGCAGCAGGTCCAACGGCAGCAGCAGGTCCAACGGCAGCAGCAGGCCCAACGGCAGCAGCAGGTCCAGGCCCAACGGCAGCAGCAGGCCCAACGGCAGCAGCAGGCCCAACGGCAGCAGCAGGCCCAACGGCAGCAGCAGGCCCAACGGCAGCAGCAGGCCCAACGGCAGCAGCAGGCCCAACGGCAGCAGCAGGCCCAACGGCAGCAGCAGGCCCAACGGCAGCAGCAGGTCCAGGTCCAACGGCAGTAGCAGGTCCAGGTCCAACGGCAGCAGCAGGTCCAGGTCCAACAGCAGCAGGCTCAACGGCAGCAGCAGGTCCAGGTCCAACAGCAGCAGGCCCAACGGCAGCAGCAGCAGGTTCAGGTCCAAGGGCAGCAGCAGCGTGTCCCCCAAGGCACCGCAGCTCCCGGAAGGCGGATCGCACATGGAGCCGCATGGAGCTGCTCAACATCGGACACGATTGCGAGAGACTGGCTGGTGAGTACCACAAAACCCTCACCAAAGTCCCAACGGAGCTCGGTAGAACAGGCCCCTGGACCACCACACCGGGGAGTTGGAGACGGAGCCAGCGCAGGGAGAGGAAGCAAAAACGTGGTCGGAGAGCGGGGGTGCAGGCCAGGCTAAGGAGGGCCCCACAAAGACCATCCTTACCAAGCATCTTTCTCTCCAATGTCCGGTCACTCTCCAACAAGCTGGATGAGGTAAGGCTGTGGATCAACACCCAGCGATCCCTGAAAAACTGCTGCGCGCTGATCTTCACGGAGACGTGGCTCAACGCACTGGTCCCCGACGGGGCTGTGGAGCTAACAAACCGCTCACTACATCGTGCTGATAGCACAAAGGACTCCGGTAAGAGCAAGGGCGGTGGGCTCTGCATCTACATTAACAATGACTGGTGCACCAACCACACTGCAATAGAGAGCTACTGCTCCCCAGACCTGGAGTACTTACTGCTCAAATGTAGGCCGTTCTATCTGCCGCGGGAGTTTACGGTGGTCATCATCATGGCCGTATACATTCCCCCACAGGCTAATGCTAACCTAGCATTAGCACAGCTGCACTCGGCCATCAGTAAGCAGCAGGATGCCCACCCCAACGGTGCCTTCATTGTTGCAGGGGACTTCAATCAGGTCGACCTACGAGCCTCGCTCCACAAATTCCATCAGCATGTGCAGTGCCCTACCAGGGGCTCAAACACACTGGACAAGGTGTACACCAATGTAAAGGACGCCTACAGAGCTCTCCCCTGCCCACCCCTGGGACAATCCGATCACCTCTCACTGTTTCTACTGCCCGCATACAAACCCCTCATCCGCAAGACCAAACCCACAATAAAGACGGTCAAAATATGGCCCGAGGATGCCACCCTACAACTCCAGGACTGCTTTGATCGCACCGACTGGGACCTGTTTGCACAACAGGCAACCTACGGTTCAGAGATAGAGGTAGACTTGGAGGAATACGCATCCACTGTGCTCTCCTACATCAACTGCTGTGTGGAGAATGTCATGGAGGACAAGGAGATAAAGATGTTCCCAAACCGGAAACCCTGGATGAACAAGGAGGTACAGAACCTGCTGAGGGCACGCAACAATGCCTTTAAATCTGGTGACACTTCAGCATACAGTGTTGCCAGATCACACCTAAGCAAAGGTATTAAAAGGGCCAAAGACACCCATAGGCAACGGGTGGAAGACCACTTCAACACCACGGACACCAGAAGCATGTGGCAGGGTGTCAGGGACATCACTGGCTACAAGAGCAGCCCTGCCTGCCCCCACAGCGATATGGCATTGACCAACGAGCTTAACACCTTCTTTGCCCGCTTTGAAACTGGCAAAACCACCTTGAGTGAAAGAACCCCAGCCGAGGCGGTGGGACAGGTCTTGCAACTGAGCACACAGGAGGTACAACGCGCTCTGCAAAGGGTCAACCCACGCAAGGCTGCAGGACCGGATGGTGTTCAAGGAAGGGTACTGAAGGACTGTGCTGAACAGCTGGCTGAGGTATTCACCAGGATCTTTAACCTGTCATTATCTCTGGCTACGGTCCCCAAGTGCCTGAAGTCGGCTATCATAGTTCCGGTGCCGAAAAAAGCAAAGATCTCCAACCTGAACGACTACCGCCCGGTTGCCCTAACGCCGATTGTCATGAAGTGCTTTGAGAGGCTGGTCCTCTCACACATCAAATCCAGCATCCCTGACTCACTGGACCCACATCAATTTGCATACAGGGCAAATAGATCTACAGAGGACGCCATCTCTCTGGCTCTTCACACTGTCCTGACTCACCTAGAGAGACAGGGCACGTACGTGAGGATGCTATTCATAGACTATAGCTCCGCCTTCAACACGGTCATCCCCACCAAGCTCATCACCAAACTCCACCAGCTAGGCCTTAGCTCGTCATTATGTGACTGGATCCTGGACTTCCTGCTGGAACGACCGCAGGCAGTGAGAATGGGCCCGCACCTGTCCTCCACTATCACCCTGAGTACCGGCACACCACAGGGCTGTGTTCTGAGCCCCATGCTCTACTCCCTCTTCACACACGACTGTGTTCCTGCATTCGACACCAACACCATTGTCAAGTTTGCAGATGACACAACGGTGATCGGGCTGATCACCAACGGGGATGAAACAAACTATAGAGCGGAGGTGCAGAACCTGGCGGACTGGTGCTCGGATAACAACCTGTCCCTAAATACCACCAAGACCAAGGAGCTGATCATCAACTTCCGTAGGTCACATAACGGGGAATATGCCCCGATCTCTATCAATGGGGTCAGTGTGGAGAGAGTGTCCAGCTTCAAGTTTCTGGGCACTCACATTTCGGAGGACCTAACATGGTCCAATAACACTGCTGCGCTGGTCAAGAAGGCACAACAAAGACTGTTCTACTTAAGAACACTGAAAAAGTCTGGTCTACCCCAACAG
Organism: Rhinoraja longicauda; assembly: GCF_053455715.1. Lineage (NCBI taxonomy): Eukaryota > Metazoa > Chordata > Chondrichthyes > Rajiformes > Arhynchobatidae > Rhinoraja > Rhinoraja longicauda. The sequence continues at coordinate 86,993,617 of NC_135955.1, forward strand.
CTGCTGACGACCTTCTACCGCTGCACCATAGAGAGCATCCTAACGCATGGAATCCCTGTGTGGTACCTCAGCTGCACGGAGGCAGAAAGGAAAGCTCTACAGCGGGTAGTCCATAGAGCTCAGAGGGCCATCGGAACACAGCTACCAGACTTGGAGGGCATCTACAACACACGATGCCTCAGAAAAGCCACCAGCATCCACAAAGACTCTTCACACCCCTGCAACAGTCTGTTCGAACTCCTTCCATCGGGCAGACGATACAAGGCCTTCTATGCCCGCACCTCCAGACTCAGGAACAGCTTCATCCCCAGGGCCATAGCTGCTATGAACTGGTCCTGCTGAGCCGGATGGCCACAACGCATAGATCAACTTGCACTTTACCCTGTCCAAAACTGTTACAACTGTTCGTTTCGTTGGGTTGCTGCTGTCTAAATTACCTAAATTATTGCATCGTATGGGAGGCGCATTCCCAATCTCGTTGTACCCCTGGGTACAATGACAATAAAGATATATTGTATTGTATTGTAATGGGCTGTTTGCCTTCGGCTTATTTTACCCATCGCACTTCTTTAAAACAAAACAAATACATGTATGAACTCATAGTACGCGATGGTACCTACATTATAAATTTGATTATACATTTAAATTCGATTATACCTGTATTGTTCTGTATTATCTCCCCACCCACAACCCCCCTCCCCTCCCACCCCCCAGTTAGAAAAAAAGAGGAAAAAGGAGAAGAAGAAAGATAAAGAAATAAAAATTTAAAAAAAGGAAAGAAAGAAAGAAAGAAGAAAGAAGGGAACCTGGAGACAAGAAGGAAACACTTCCGGCTAATTTCTTATTAAATTCTTTTTAGGGGTATCAAAACAATCCTGAAATTAAATATTTCCAATTCTTAATCCTAGTTTTAAAGTGAATGGGTTCCAAAGTTTCAAAAAGAAATCATATTTATTTATCATCATATCATATCATATATATACAGCCGGAAACAGGCCTTTTCGGCCCACCAAGTCCGTGCCGCCCAGTGATCCCCGCACACTAACACTATCCTACACCCACTAGGGACAATTTTTACATTTACCCAACCAATTAACCTACATACCTGTACGTCTTTGGAGTGTGGGAGGAAACCGAAGATCTCGGAGAAAACCCACGCAGGTCACGGGGAGAACGTACAAACTCCTTACAGTGCAGCACCCGTAGTCAGGATCGAACCTGAGTCTCCGGCGCTGCATTCGCTGTAAAGCAGCAACTCTACCGCTGCGCTACCGTGCCGCCCATTTCTCAGATTATAAGTAGCTTTTTCTAATGGGATACAACTACGCACTTCTTAACCTGGTGGCTGTGGATAGTTCACTGGTCCGCATAAACATGCCGCTCCCTGTAGTAATGACTACAGTTGTGCTCAGTATCAACAGCAGGTCGGAAAATACCACTCACGCCCACTCACTGCCTATTCATGAGTGTTTAATTGTCATATGTACCAACAACGAAATCATTGCATGCTGCAGCATAACAAGCCTCTGAGCACAATACTCATATATACACAGTACACAATACACAGATATAACATATAATAACCAACAATTCAATAAATTAACAATCATAAATACCAGTGCCGGGCAAGGGCGGCACGGTGGCGCAGCGGTAGAGTTGCTGCCTTACAGCGCCAGAGACCCGGGTTCCATCTTTAGATTTAGATTTAGAGATACAGCGCAGAAACAGGCCCTTCGGACCACCGGGTCCGTGCCGCCCAGCGATCCCCGCACACTAACACTATCCTACACCCACTAGGGACAATTTTTACATTTGCCCAGCCAATTAACCTACAAACCTGTAAGTCTTTGGAGTGTGGGAGGAAACCGAAGATCTCGGAGAAAACCCATGCAGGTCACGGGGAGAACGTACAAACTCCGTACAGACAGCGCCCGTAGAAGGTAGTTGAGGCCAGTTCATTGGCTATATTTAAGAGGGAGTTAGATGTGGCCCTTGTGGCTAAAGGAATCAGGGGGTATGGAGAGAAGGCAGATACGGGATACTGAGTTGGATGATCAGCCATGATCATATTGAATGGCGGTGCAGGCTTGAAGGGCCGAATGGCCTACTCCTACCACCTATTTTCTATGTTTCTATGTTAACTCTACCGCTGCGCCACCGTGTGGCAACAAGTCACATCTTGACTACGGGTGCTGTCTGTACGGAGTTTGTACGTTCTCCCCGTGACCGCGTGGGTTTTCTCCGAGATCTTTGGTTTTTTTTTACTTCCACACTCCAAAGACGTGCAAGTTTGCAGGTTTATCGGCTTGGTATAAATGTAATTTGTCCTTAGTGTGTTAGGATAGTGTTAATGTGCGGCGTGGACTCAGTGGGCCGAAGGGCCTGTTTCCACACTGTATCTCTAAACTAAACTAAACTAAACAATACTAATACAAAAAAGAGCCCCAAAGTCCTCAGTAGCAAGCAAAGACAATCCATTGAGGTTCATAGTCTTTCTGTCCTGGGCCTTCTCCTTTGCCAGAGTGAGGCCACATGTAAACTGGAGATACAGCCTCATATATTTTGCTTGGGTAGCTTATAACCCAACGATATGAACATTGAATTCTCCAATTTTAAATAACTAACCACGCCACCCTATTTTTATTTCTTCCTTTCCCCGCCTCCCCTTCCCTTCCTTTCCCCCTCTTCCTTGTGTCCCACCTGGACTCGCATCCGTTCCCTTTCTTCCCCCTCCTCTTCCCCTTCCACCTCCACTTTTCACCTACGTCCTTCCTCTAGCTTCACAATTTACAACTCTTCTCATCTCACACACATTTAGCCATTTCATCGCTGGCCTTTGTCCAACCATCTGCCCATTGAAAACCCCCTCTCACCTGTATCTACCTGTTACTTGCCAAGCTTTGTCCTGCCCCTCTTCTCTTTCAGGCAACTCCCCCCCCCCCCCCACCCTCCCCCCCCCCCACCCCACCAAATCAGTGTGAAGAAGGGTCCTGTCCCAAAGTCTCACCTATCCAGAGCTGCTGCCAGATCCAGCACTTTGTGTCATTCTTTCATTGATGAGGTTAGTGTTGCTTAGTGTTCAAGAGCTGGATGGTTGTTGGGGAGAACCAATTCTTGAATCTGCTGGTTACATTTTATAGCCTCTGATACCTGCTTTCAGATGGCCGGAGTGAAATGAGAGTGTGGCCGGGGTGGTCAGGTCTTTGATGATACCCGATGCTTCTTTGAGGCAGCACCTCCGATGGTGATTCAATCCCTTTGATGGTGGGGAGGTCAGTACCTGTGATGGATCTTTGGATACAACTTGTGGCTTATCGTAAAGGGTTGCATTTCTATCTTTGTTCTGCCACGGAATATTATGATCTTATCTGATGAAAATCAAGGAACTTAAGATGCTGGAAGTCTGAAAGAAAAAACGCTGGAGACACTCAGTGGACCAGGAGCTGCTATTGATGCTTGTGATGTTTGTTGTTCGGTTTGTATTTTTCCACCTTGCCCAATGCTTCCCAGCCTGAAACATGGCCAGGTCTTTTAGTTATCCATTAATCACGATCTGTATTCAAGTCCCAAGCTATCCAGAGTCCAGTCACTGAATGTAGGGTTTAATTTCACTTATCCTTAAAATTATGTTCATGATATATGGAAAAAGTTCATAAGGTCATAAATGATAAGAGCAGAATTAGGCTATTTGGCCCATTACATCTACTCCGCAATACAATCATGGCCGACCTATCCTAACCCCAATCTCCTGCCTTCTCCTCATAACCCCTGACACCGTACTAATCAAGAATCTATCTATCCCTGCCTTAAAAATATCCATTGACGGCCTCCACAGCCTTCTGTGGCAAATAATTCCACAGATTCACCACCCTCTGACGAAAGAAATTCCTCCTCATCTTCCTAAAGGAATGTCCTTTAATTCTGAGGCTGTCACCTCTGGTCCTAGACTCTCCCATTAGTGGAAACATCTTCTCCACACCCACACTATCTAGGACTTTCACTATTCAGTAAGTTTCAATGAGGTCCCCCTCATCCTTTTAAACTCCAGCGAGTAGAGGCCCAGTGGCATCAAACGCTCATCATACGTTAAGCCACTCAATCCTGGGATCATTCTCATAAACCTCCTCTGGACCCTCTCCAGAGCCAATACATCCTTCCACAGATACGGTGCCCAAAATTGCTCACAGTACTCCAAATGCGGCCTGACCAGCGCCTTATAGAGTCTCAGCATTACATCACTATTTTTGTATTCTAGTCCTCTTGAAATAAATGCTAGCTTTGAGTTTCCCTTAGTTGTTACAATTATTTTTTTAAAGCTTTATTTTTCCCTTTCTTCCCTTTCTAGTATGGAATTCATCAAGTTGTTAAAGTATTAGGGTTAAAATTAGAAATTTAACAGTATGAAGAGAATTTCACTGGGAACATTTTTACACAGGTAATGAAATGTATTTTCAGAGAGAGCACCAAAGTGTACAGTTCAAATTTGTTCAAACTGTAATTACGTGGTCATTCAGAAACCAGAAATGATTGAGAAACATAATAAGGAAGTGAATAGGTTGGAATTAAATCAGTGGCAAGGGATTGCGTTTTTGAACCATATCACTTTCCCTTTACTTGACAAGTGGATAAGAAGGTGTAATAATCCAGTAGAATGGTAATGAGCTGCCAGAACTCAATAGGGAAGAAATTCATGCTTGGTTGTGCTAAATTAGCACGAGATATTTTGGGTCAGGACCCTTCTTCAGACAGTCTGAAGAAAGATCCCGACCCAAAATATCACCCATCTTTTTCTCCAGAGATGCTGCCTGTCCCCACTGAGTTACTCCATAACATAACATAACATAACAAAACTTTATTGTCATTCGGCACAACACCGAACAAAATTTCAGCAGTCACAGAAAAGAACACAGGACACACGACCCCAACACAAACATCCATCACAGTGACTCCAAACACCCCCTCACTGTGATGGAGGCAACAAAACTTCCCCTCTCCTCCCCCCGCACCCACGGACAGACAGCCCGAAACGTCCCGCGGCCGCACCGGGCGATGTTAAGAGAGCTAGATAGAGCTCTTAAAGATAATGGAGTCAGGGGGTATGGGGAGAAGGCAGGAACGAGGTACTGATTGAGAATGATCAGCCATGATCACATTGAATGGCGGTGCTGGCTCAAAGGGCCAAATGGCCTACTCCTGAACCTATTGTCTATTGTCTATTGTCTATTGATTGTTGGAATCTGGGTTATCTGAAAATTGAGAATTCAGTGTTCATGCCGTTGGGACATGTATTCGAGAGAGAGTTAAATTTAGCTCTTCGGGCTAACGGAATCAAGAGACATGGGGAGAAAGCAGGAACTGGGTACTGATTTTGGATCATATTGAATGGAGGTGCTGGCTCGAAGGGCCGAATGGCCTGCTCCTGCACCTATTTTCTATGTTTCTATGTTTCGATGTATAGACTACCCAGATGGTTTATGAGGTTCCCAGAGGCAAACTGGAGGAATAGCAACTCCTATCCCCTCCCCTCCCCCCACTGTTCCCATTTCCTCATTATCCCCTTCTTATGTGGTTCCAGTGGAAGGCAAGTCAAGGAAGAGTCTACAGTGGGTATATCTATGCAAGCTATAGACAATAGACTATAGACAAATAGGTGCAGGAGGAGGCCATTCGGCCCTTCGAGCCAGCACCGCCATTCAATGTGACCATGGCTGATCATTCTCAATCGGTACCCCGTTCCTGCCTTCTCCCCATACCCCCTGACTCCGCTATCCTTAAGAGCTCTATCTAGCTCCCTCTTGAATGCATTCAGAGAATTGGCCTCCACTGCCTTCTGAGGCAGAGAATTCCACAGATTCACAACTCTCTGACTGAAAAAGTTTTTCCTCATCTCAGTTCTAAATGGCCGACCCCTTATTCTTAAACTGTGGCCCCTTGTTCTGGACTCCCCCAACATTGGGAACATGTTTCCTGCCTTTAACGTGTCCAACCCCTTAATAATTGTATACGTTTCGATAAGATCTCCTCTCATCCTTCTAAATTCCAGTGTATACAAGCTTAGTCGCTCCAGTCTTTCAACATATGACAGTCCCGCCATTCCGGGAATTAACCTAGTAAACCTATGCTGCACGCCCTCAATAGCAAGAATATCCTTCCTCAAATTTGGAGACCAAAACTGCACACAGTACTCCAGGTGCGGTCTCACTAGGGCCCTGTACAACTGTAGAAGGACCTCTTTGCTCCTATACTCAACTCCTCTTGTTATGAAGGCCAACATTCCATTGGCTTTCTTCACTGCCTGCTGTACCTGCTACATCAAATGGAAACATTCTGGCTGCAAAGAACATAATTGTAGCTGAAAATAGTAGGCACAGTAAGTGTGTAGGAAGGAACTGCAGATGCTGGTTTACACCGAAGTTAGACACAAAATGCAGGAGTAACTCAGCGTCTCTGGAGAAAAGGAATAGGTGACATTTGGGTCGAGACCTTTCTTCAGAGATGCTGCCTGACCCCCTGATTTAATCCTGCATTCTATGCCTATCATTGGCACCGTTTATTAATGCAGTCAAAATGTATTCCTAAAATCAGGCAACGTTTAAGCAAAATCAGGGCAATCTGAATTAAAACAGAAAATACTTGGAATATTCAACCGATCAGCCAGCCAGTGTGGAGAGAGAAATGGAGTGAATATTGGAAAAAGGGGAAAGGTGTGAGTTAGATGGATGGCAATAGGGATTAAATGACACAAGGACTAACAGAGGCAGGTGAAAGGGGATGGTACAGGTGAGTAAATAACAAAAGGTAGGTCAGGAAGTGGTGTAATGATGAGTTGAATAAATAGGAAAATACCAGGTAAAAGAAGAAAGAAAATGAATTATGAAAATATAAAATATAAGGATTGGAATTGTTGATCATTTTAAATTGTTGGATCTGCTCTGTCAGGAAGAAGTTCTTTGAGCTTTTTTGAACTTCCATTGGTCTTACATCGGGACATTATAGGAGATTTGAAGATGACGAGGTTTAAATGGGAATGGGATGGGGAGTAGAAATGACGGCAACGAGGTTGAACTTGTGTCTGGTGCAAGGTGCATACAACGTTTTTCCTTTAATCACTTAATTTTCTTCCCCTTTGTAATATCTGCGACTTTGACCCTTGACACTTCTGCCAGTGGGAAAAGGTGACCATTATCAACATGTACAGATGTCTCAATATTCTATTTATTTATTTATTTATTTCAAATCTCCTCTCATCTCTCTCTTCTCTGAATGTAGCCTCTCCAGTCTACTTTTAACAATGATTAGTACAGGTGTTAGAGGTTATGGGGAGAAGACAGGAGAATGGGGTTAGGAGGGAGAGATCGATCAGCCATGATTGAATGGCCGAGTAGACTTGATGGGCCGAATGGCCTAATTCTGGTGCTATCACTTATGGCCTTATGACATTTTTTTTCCTGGATGTTTTCTAATGTCTTCACAGCCTTCCTACAGTAAGGTGACCGGAATGGAACACAATACTCCAGTTGAGGCTGGACCCATGTTTGAGAGAAATGGTTCAGCCTGACATTTATGTTTAAAAGGGCCTTTTTCCATGCTATATGATTCTATGACTTCCCTCTAATTCAATTGATATAGATCCAAATTCTGTAAGGTTTACCTGCTGCTATCTGTTTTAATATCCAGTGCACTCACATCCCCAGGTCCCTCTACTGCACGACTTTTCAAACAGTATCCTTTATTCTATATTGCCGCTCCTCATTTTTCATACTAGAATGTATTACATCATATTTCTCTGCATAAATCCTTCATCTGCCCATTACACATGCCTGTTTATATCCTGTTACAATTTATCATTGAAGGCAGACACAAAATGCTGGAGTAACTCGAGTCAGGAGTGTTTTATTGTCATACTGGACCAAGTGGACCTGTTGGGCACAAACCTCTCCTGCATTGGTGCAGCACAATCTCCTCCCCCCTCCCTCCCTCCCCTCTGCTCCTCCTCTCCTCTCCCCTCTACCCCCCTCCCCCTCTCTCCCTCCCTCCCTCCCTCCCTCCTCCCCCTCCCTCCTCCTCCCCTACCCCCTCCCCCTCCCCTCTCCCTCCCCTTCCCTCCATCCCCCTCCCCTCCCCTCCTCCCTTCCCCTCCCCCTTCCCCACCCCCCACTTCATCCCCCTCAACCCCCTTATCCTCCCTCCCTCCCTCCCTCCCTCCCTCCCTCCCTCCCTCCCTCCCTCCCTCCCTCCCTCCCTCCCTCCCTCCCTCCCTCCCTCCCTCCCTCCCTCCCTCCCTCCCTCCCCTCCCTCCCTCCCTCCCTCCCTCCCTCCCTCCCTCCCTCCCTCCCTCCCTCCCTCCCTCCCTCCCTCCCCTCCCCTTCCCCTCTCCCTCCCCTTCCCTCCACCCCCCTCCCCTCCCCCTCCTCCCCCCTCCTCCCTCCCCCTCCTCCCTTCCCCTCCCCCTTCCCCACCCCCCCCTTCATCCCCCTCAACCCCCCTTATCCTCCCTCCTCCCTCCCTCCCTCCCCCCTCCATCCCTAGGAGATAAATTTAAACTTTAAAATGTGAATAACTTAAAAAATATAACACCGATTTCAATAAAACTTCTTTCATTAGCACCATAGGGACGACGATGAGTAAGGCGGGCCTAAAATTGTCGCGCTACCGTGTACCGTTTTGGCTGTAGTTCAGGAACAAACAAACAAACAAACGAGAGTTTCAATATATAGATGTCCCAGATAGAACAATGAAATTCTTACTCAGTGGTACAGGCAGCATCTCTGGAGGGAAGGAATGGATGGCGCTTCAGAGGAAGAGTCTCGACCCGAAACGTCACCTATTCCTTTCCTCCAGAGATGCTGCCTTTCCCGCAGAGTTACTCCAGCATTCTGTGTCTATCTTCGGTGTCAACAAGCATCTGCAGTTTACTTCCTATACAATGTATTGCTATTCTCAATACCATTCACAATACTGCCAATGTAGTGGAAACCACTTAATTCCTACAATTGTAATGCAAGCATCAAACTGAATTTAATCTTGGCCAAAGATAGACACAACTTGCTGGAGCAACCTGGCAGGTCAGGCAGCATCTCTGGAGAAAAGAAACCAGTTACGTTTCGGGTCGGAACCCTTCCTCAGACTAGATTAATTGCTTGGTATAAATGTAGATTGTCCCTAGTGTGTGTAGGATAGGGTCAATGTGCGGGGATCGCTGGTCGGTGCGGACTCAGTGGGCCAAAGGGCCTGTTTCCGTGCTGTATCTCTAAACTAAACTCAACTAAATATCCTAAGGATGCAAAATATGTCGTGGGACCAGAACCACCTGTCACCAGCAGCACCACATCCAACAGGGACATCTGGTCGCAGTTGCTGGTAGAGCTCTAATAATATAATCCACAGTAAATTAGATGGACATTTGTCTCAAGGGACACAGTCTGATGTTTACACGGGAGCTTTGCTTTATCTCCGTGCCTCTATTCATCAACTTTTAGATTTGAATTTTAAATGTAATTGGCTGCAGTGAACACGCGCTTTTTAAACCGCAGATGGTGGTTTAAACCGAAGATGGACACAAAAAAACTGGAGTAACTCAAGGGGTCAGACAGCATCTCTAGAGAGAAGGAATGGGTGATGTTTCGGGTCGAGACCCTTCTTCGGGCTGTGAGTCAGGGGAAAGGGAAACGAGGGATGTAGAAGGTAAATAGATCAAATGAATGAAAGATATACAAAAAGAAACGATGATGCTGGAGCCCACAATGGTCCATTGTTGGCTGTGGGGTAGGTGATAACGTGTTATACAGGCAGTGAAACTCAACAGGATGACAGTGAAACAAGTACGACGATTAGGGTGGGGGGGGGGGGGGGGAACGGAGTGAGGGGGGGATGCAAGGGTTACTTGGAGTTAGAGAAATAAATATTCATACCGCTGGGTTGTAAGCACACTTTAAAAAATACCTTTATCTTCATTGGAGAGCTCCACTTTAAGTCGACACTTGGCTGTTTCCTCAATGCATTTAGCTTCACGTGCTGATGCTTTGTCACCTTTTATGGGGTGGTAGTGGTGTAACTCAGGGGAGCTGCAAAGCAAAATACCACCATTGTGAACAAATCATTGGGTGTAAGATTTATGACAGGAGATTTAAATGGTAAGGACAATTTAAATTTTAAAGCACGATTTAGTGGAACTAATGGGACTTTTTGAATAAAAAGAGAATGAATCTCACTTTAGCGAAGTGAGAAGAAACGTCTGGTCTATCTCATGATCCGACACAAATCCAGTCTACGGTTCAATTGAGGCATCTGCTGTTACCTATATAACTGGGTTCACCAGCCATGTGCTGCATTTTGACATTTGCTCTCTCTTTAGCAAGCAATACCAAAATCTCACGCTGCAGTAATGAAAGATAATGTAAACAGATAGCTCTCTTTTAACATTACGACAAAGCGCATAGCATTGCAATAATTTTTATGCCTGTTGTAACTTTGGAATTATTACAGCTAATTTACAGCAATGACAATTATATTATTAGTTCATTACCTTTATGTGCATCTTAGGTTTTTTTGTTTAATATGGTATGTGTTTATCTGCATCCTCTTAAGAATGGAAACATAAGACCATATGATAAGAGGATTTGAGTATAGGAGCAGGGAGGTTCTGCTGCAGTTGTACAGGGCCTTGGTGAGACCGCACCTGGAGTATTGTGTACAGTTTTGGTCTCCTAATCTGAGGAAAGACATTTTAGCCTTAGAGGGAGTACAAAGAAGGTTCACCAGATTGATCCCTGGGATGGCAGGACTTTCATATGAAGAAAGACTGGATAGACTAGGCTTATACTCACTGGAATTTAGAAGACTGAGGGGGGATCTTATAGAAACATATAAAATTCTTAAGGGGTTGGAGAGGCTAGATGCGGGAAGATTGTTCCCGATAGACAATAGACAATAGACAATAGGTGCAGGAGTAGGCCATTCAGCCCTTCGAGCCAGCACCGCCATTCAATGCGATCATGGCTGATCACTCTCAATCAGTACCCCGTTCCTGCCTTTTCCCCATACCCCCTCACTCCGCTATCCTTAAGAGCTCTATCCAGCTCTCTCTTGAAAGCATCCAACGAACTGGCCTCCACTGCCTTCTGAGGCAGAGAATTCCACACCTTCACCACCCTCTGACTGAAAAAGTTCTTCCTCATCTCCGTTCTAAATGGGCCTACCCCTTATTCTTAAACTGTGGCCCCTTGTTCTGGACTCCCCCAACATTGGGAACATGTTATCTGCCTCTAATGTGTCCAATCCCCTAATTATCTTATATGTTTCAATAAGATCCCCCCTCATCCTTCTAAATTCCAGTGTATACAAGCCCAATCGCTCCAGCCTTTCAACATACGACAGTCCCGCCATTCCGGGAATTAACCTAGTGAACCTACGCTGCACGCCCTCCATAGCAAGAATATCCTTCCTCAAATTTGGAGACCAAAACTGCACACAGTACTCCAGGTGCGGTCTCACCAGGGCCCGGTACAACTGTAGAAGGACCTCTTTGCTCCTATACTCAACTCCTCTTGTTACGAAGGCCAACATTCCATTGGCTTTCTTCACTGCCTGCTGTACCTGCATGCTTCCTTTCATTGACTGATGCACTAGGACACCCAGATCTCGTTGAACTCCCCCTCCTCCTAACTTGACACCATTCAGATAATAATCTGCCTTTCTATTCTTACTTCCAAAGTGAATAACCTCACACTTATCTACATTAAACTGCATCTGCCATGTATCCGCCCACTCACACAACCTGTCCAAGTCACCATGCAGCCTTATTGCATCTTCCTCACAATTCACACTACCCCCCAACTTAGTATCATCTGCAAATTTGCTAATGGTACTTTTAATCCCTTCGTCTAAGTCATTAATGTATATCGTAAATAGCTGGGGTCCCAGCACCGAACCTTGCGGTACCCCACTGGTCACTGCCTGCCATTCCGAAAGGGACCCATTTATCCCCACTCTTTGCTTTCTGTCTGTCAACCAATTTTCTATCCATGTCAGTACCCTACCCCCAATACCATGTGCCCTAATTTTGCCCACTAATCTCCTATGTGGGACCTTGTCGAAGGCTTTCTGAAAGTCGAGGTACACCACATCCACTGACTCTCCCTTGTCAATTTTCCTAGTTACATCCTCAAAAAATTCCAGTAGATTTGTCAAGCATGATTTCCCCTTCGTAAATCCATGCTGACTCGGAATGATCCCGTTACTGCTGTCCAAATGCTCAGCAATTTCGTCTTTTATAATTGACTCCAGCATCTTCCCCACCACTGATGTCAGACTAACTGGTCTATAATTACCCGTTTTCTCTCTCCCTCCTTTCTTAAAAGGATGTTGGGGAAGTCCAGAACCAGGGGTCACAGCTTAAGGATAAGGGGGAAGTCTTTTAGGACCGAGATAAGAAAACATTTCTTCACACAGTGAGTGGTGAGTCTGTGGAATTCTCTGCCACAGAAGATAGTTGAGGCCAGTTCATTGGCTATATTTAAGAGGGAGTTAGATGTGGCCCTTGTGGCTAAAGGGATCAGGGGGTATGGAGAGAAGGCAGGTACAGGTTACTGAGCTGGATGATCAGCCATGATCATATTGAATGGCGGTGCAGGCTCGAAGGGCCGAATGGCCTACTCCTGCACCTATTTTCTATGTTTCTATGTTTCTATGATATAGAAGTAGAATTAGGACATTTGGCTCATCCAGTCTGCTCCACCATTTCATTATGGCTGATCAATCTTTTCCCTCTCGACCCCATTCTCTTGTCTTCTCCCCGTAAACTTTGATGGCCTTGCTAATGAAGAGGCTCTTACAAGTCAGGAAATACAACTTAAACGAATCTGTAAATAATTACATTCATACAATATTTATGTAATGATAATTTACACGGTGGCGCAGCGGTAGAGTTGCTGCCTTACAGCGCCAGAGACCCGGGTTTGATCCTGACTATGGGTGCTTGTCTGTATAGAGTTTGTACGTTCTCCCTGTGACCCGCGTGGGTTTTCTCCGGGTGCTCCGTTTCCCTCCCACACTCCAAAGACGTACAGGTTTGTAGGTTAATTGGTCTGGAAAAGTTGTAAAATGTCCCTAGTGTGTATAGGATAGTGTTATTGTGTGGGGATCGCTGGTCGAGCAGACTCAGTTGGGCCGAATGGCCTGCTTCCGCGCTGTATCTCTAAACTAGACGAAAAAAAATCACATTTTTACAATATTTTACATAATAACAAGTAAAGATTAATACATGGTATTATCACCTGATATAGTTCATTATCAAGAGGACCCTGAACAACATGCTTTCCAAATTGATGGCCCTCCTATACCTTAGTCTCCCTGTGGAGGGTGCACATGGTTTGTTTTACACACTGGATTGTCTTGATGTTTAGGCATTGGCGGCCTGCTACTGGAGCACGGGAAAAAACAGCTTCTCTTTTTGTCCTTGCTCGCTTCCCTCCAGACTGCCTACACAATGCCAGGTTTTTGTTGGCTGGATCTTGCTATTAACCATCCACTGGTTCTGAAGAGAACCCTTCAGCTCGCTGCCTGTGGAATGTGAGGAGTGGGCTGGCTGCTGCTAGATCCAGACCATTGTTTCCACGCACCAGAAGGAATTGATGTTATTAATCCACACCGTGCCTGTACCTGATGCAATCAGCGCACACAAAACCTTGCAGCGTGTTTTATACTGAGGGTGCTCGCAAACATGTTTTCACTTTCAGCTTGTTGGAGGATCAGGCATTGGGATAAGGGTGCAAGAACAAGTTAGGCACACCATCCTCTTGAATTCATGCTGGCATTCTGTTCTGGCTGCAGTACAGGGCTGTCAGAGTCTAATTGACATTGAAACATGACTCCGTTTCCCTTTGTGTATGAATTAACATGAATTGAGCTGTTATCGGGCAACTGAACCATCCTATCTTCAACTGAAGAGCAGTCCTGACCTACCATCTACCTCAGTGGAGACCCTCGAACTATCTTTAATCGGACTTTACTGGATTTGTTTCTTATCTTGCACTAAACATTATTCCAATCATCCCGCATCTGGACTCTGTGGACAGCTTGATTGTATTCATGTACAGTCTTTCTACTGACTGGATGACACACAACAACAAAAAGCTTTTCACTGACCTCGGTGCGTGTGACAATAAACTAAACTAAACCAAACCAAAACAATCTTGCCTCCCTGCGTCATAACACATGCATTCTGATGCAAGTTATAGGAAGAGATTGTCACAGTATGTAGAACATTGAACAGTACGGCATGGGAACAGGCCTTTCAGCCCACAATATCTGTGACAAGCATGATGCCAATTTAAACTAATCTCCTCTGCCTGCATGTGATCCATTCCCTGCAGATCCATGGTCCCATCTAAAAGACTCTTAAATGCCACTAGTATTTCAGTCAGCACTACCACTCCTTGAGGCATGTTCTAGCCACCCATCACTCTCTGTAAAATGGCACCCAGCACTCTCTGTAAAATGGCACCCAGCACTCTCTGTAAAATGGCACCCAGCACTCTCTGTAAAATGGCACCCAGCACTCTCTGTAAAATGGCACCCAGCACTCTCTGTAAAATGGCACCCAGCACTCTCTGTAAAATGGCACCCAGCACTCTCTGTAAAATGGCACCCAGCACTCTCTGTAAAATGGCACCCAGCACTCTCTGTAAAATGGCACCCAGCACTCTCTGTAAAATGGCACCCAGCACTCTCTGTAAAATGGCACCCAGCACTCTCTGTAAAATGGCACCCAGCACTCTCTGTAAAAAAAGCTTGCCCTTAAATCTTCTTTAAATTTTGCCCCCCTCACGCTGGGTCCCTGCCGAACTGGGCAGGTGACGTTTTGGGTCAGTCTAAAGAAAGGTCCTGACCTGAAACATAGAAAATAGGTGCAGGACGAGGCCATTTGGCCCTTCGAGCCAGCACCGCCATTCATTGTCATCATTGTGATCATGGCTGATCATCCACAATCAGTAACCCGTGCCTGCTTTCTCCCCACATCCATTGATTCCACTAGCCCCTAGAGCTCTATCTAACTCTCTTTTAAATTCATCCAGTGAATTGGCCTCGACTGCCTTCTGAAACGTCACCTATCCATGTTTTCTAGGGATGCTGCCTGACCCACTGAATTACTCCAGAGTTTTGCATCTTTTCTGCCATGTAGCGACTGCCCATGATAGTGCAGCAGGGAAAAAAAAGTCACCCACAGTCCACACACATGTGTAAGTTGCTGGAACTGTACACAGAATCAAATCAGTGTGAAAGACCAGATCAAGGTATTAGTAATCTGCCCGTGTCTGTCAACTTAATTTACAACACGACTCAGTGCCTTCAGCAAAGCCAGCAAGATTCAGATTAATTTTAACGCTCCATTTTTATTTTTGCTCTTGCCCTTATAAAATATTTAGCCGATTTGAACTTTAGCTGGAACTGAATGCTTTTCCCACACAAGATGTAGGAAGGACAACATACAATCTGCATTGTTAAATACAGCTGGGAGTTTTGCTAAGCCGTATCAGTATCAACGCCATTGGTATGGGACTGAAATCACATGCAGCAACTTAAATAACAGGTTATTAAAGCGTATCTGAAATAATTGTTAAGATCGCAGAGCCCTTTTTCCCAGGGTGGATATGTCAAAGGACTCGCGGGCATAGCTTTAAAGGTGAGAGGAGCAAAGTTCAGAAGAGATGTGCAGGGATTAAGACCATAAGACCTAGGAGCAGAATTAGGCCATTCAACGCATCGAGCCGACTCCATCATTCAATAGTGGTTGATCTATTTTTCCCTTTCAACTTTTTTTACAGAGAGTGTTTGGTGCTTGGAATGGGCTGCCATGGGCGGTGGTGGAGGCAGATTCGAGGGGCTTTTAAATGGGCACATGGATATAGAAACATAGAAACATAGAAACATGGATATGCAGGGAACGGAGGGATATGGATCACATGCGGGCACAGATTAGCTTAGACTGATCTGAAAGCAGTCTGAAGAAGAGCTCAGACCGGAAACGTCACCCATCCTTTTTCCCCAGAGATGCTGCCTGACCCGATAAGTTAGTCCAGCACTTTGTGCCTATCTTCAGTGTAAACCAGCATCTGCAGTTCCTTTCTGCACAGAGATTAGTTTAACTTGGCTTAACGTTCAGCATGGACATTGTGGGCTGAAGGGACTCTCCATCTGCTGTACTGTTCTAGGTTTACACAGTGGTTATTTTTGCTCCCGCTAGATTTTTTAAATTCCAATTTTTAGGAAAAAATAAGAATTCATGTTATTAAACTACAGTAGTGGAATATGAACTCACATTAGCTGCATTATTGGGCCACATCCCAGAAAAATTGTTCTGGAATAAGAAAATGACGTTAACTTCCATTTACAGAACAACTTTAACGTAGTAGAACCTTACAAGGCATTTACAGCAACGCTACCAAACAAACTGACATTCCATCACACATTGGGGGTGGATGACCAAAAACTTGGTCAACAAGGTACTTTTGAAGAAGCACCTGAAAAAGGAGAGAGAGGAAGAGAGATTTAAATAGAATTTGAGACAGCCTCGGCTTAAGACACTGCCATTAATGTTACGGTGATAAAGCAAAGTACAGTTAACAGGCCAGAATCATAGGTGTGTTCATTATGTTATAGGAAAGATATTGTCAAGCTTGAAAGGGTTCAGAGAAGATTTGCGAGGATGTTGCCAGGACTACAGGGTCTGAACTATAGGGTTATGGTCTGGGAGCAGGTAGATGAGACTAGGTCAGAGAAAGTGGTCGGCGTGGACTGGTGGGGCTGAACGGGCCTGTTTCCGTGCTGTAATTGTTATATGGTTATATGGTTATATGGTTATATGGTTATAGGGAGAGGTTGAGTAGGCTGGGTCTCTATTCCTTGGAGCGCAGGAGGATGAGGGGTGATCTTTTCAAGTTGTATAAAATCATGAGAGGAATAGATTGGGTAAATGTACAGAATCTCTTGCCCAGAGTAGGGGAATTGAGGACCAGAGGACAGGTTTAAAGTGAAGGGGAAAAGATTTAATAGGAATCTGAGAGTGGTGGGTGTATGGAACAAGATGCCAGAGGAGGTAATTGAGGCTGGGGCTATCCCAATGTTTAAGAAGCAGTTGGACAGGCCACGTTTGGAGGGATATGGACCAGGCGCAGGCAGGTGGGACTAGTGTAGCTGGGACATGTTGGCCGGTGTGGGCAAGTTGGGCCAAAGGGCCTGTTTCCCCACTCTATGACTCTATGACTCCATGAGTACACATATCACAGTTGTAGAGCTGGAGGGGGATGAATGGCAAACCATAGATGATTAAAAACACAAATAAGAATGTTGAACTGGGAACCAGCGCAATGCAGCAAGTACGTTGAAAATGGGTGATTTGGCCTTGGTCCTGGTTTGTTTCAGTTGGAAGATAAGTAGGCCAGGCATGATTTTAAATGGACAAGATTAGTGTGACAGCAGCATTCATGAGGGTTTCAGCTGAAGATGAGTCAGTGGTGGTTATTAATCACTGATGCCCAGTGACAATGTTCTGAAGGCACAAATCAGTGATCTTTAATCACGGCATGGATATAAAGCTGGAACATTATCTGCAATCCAGGCATGAATCAAAGTTGCAAGCACTCATCCAGTGAAATGTAAGAAAATAACTGCAGGTGCTGGTACAAATCGAAGGTATTTATTTCACAAAATGCTGGAGTAACTCAGCAGGTCAGGCAGCATCTCAGGAGAGAAGGAATGGGTGACGTTTCGGGTCGAGACCCTTCTTCAGACTGATGTCAGGGGGGCGGGACAAAGGAAGGATATAGGTGGAGACAGGTAGATAGAGGGAGAACTGGGAAGGGGGAGGGGAAGAGAGGGACAGAGGAACTATCTAAAGTTGGAGAAGTCAATGTTCATACCACTGGGCTGCAAGCTGCCCAAGCGAAATATGAGGTGCTGTTCCTCCAATTTCCGGTGGGCCTCACTATGGCACTGGAGGAGGCCCATGACAGAAAGGTCAGACTGGGAGTGGGAGGGAGAGTTGAAGTGCTCAGCCACCGGGAGATCAGGTTGGTTAAGGCGGACTGATCGAAGGTGTTGAGCGAAACGATCGCCGAGCCTGCGTTTGGTTTCGCCGATGTAAAGAAGTTGACATCTAGAGCAGCGGATACAATAGATGAGGTTGGAGGAGGTGCAGGTGAACCTCTGTCTCACCTGGAAAGAATGTTTGGGTCCTTGGATGGAGTTGAGGGGGGAGGTAAAGGGACAGGTGTTGCAGGAAATTGGAGGAACAGCACCTCATATTTTGCTTGGGAGGGGTGGAGGGGAGGGGGTGTGGGGGAGGGGTTGGGGGGGTGGGGGGGAGGGGAGGGGGTGGCGGGGGGAGGATGAGGTAGGTTCAGGATTCTGTCTGCTAGTATTCCCCACTGTGAAAGTGCGTTCCCACAGAAGAAGGTCACTCTTTATTAAAATTAAAACCGTAAAAAAAAAGACAAAATTGAAATATATGTGTTTTTTTTAATTTGTAGAAGAATGGTAATGAGAATTGATTGAATAAAATAAAGCAATTATTGTGCAATTGGGAACATTCAGATTAAATCGTTTCCTCTATTTCTGAGCAGCTCTGGGATGCTCAGAAATGTTTTATCCTGCTCTTCCAGGGAGATTAAGGCGAGGAAGAACATTGCCAGATCAATCTAATTACAGCCGTCCATGTTTAATCTGCTGTCTCTATCTTCCCTCCCATGGGCTGGGAAACCAGCTTAGAGGACGGAGCTCGAGTTTTGCATTGCGATGAAATTTCACACAGGAGGCTAACCAGACGACTTAACCGCTGCACGACCGGGCAGAGAACACCATTGCTCGTTTAAGAGCAGTGCTCCCTTGCTGCTTGTATTAATCCAACAGCAACAGCCAGCAGCTGCTGTTCCCTGGCATTAAAATGTCAGCTCATGTTCTAAAAGTGGTTTCCAGTAGGATGAGCAGCTGTAATGAATGGCTACCATTAACCTTTGAAGAGGGTATGGTGCGTAGAAGTCAATATTTAAAATGGGCACCGACCTTGTTGTGAAATCTAGGTGGACATTGTGAGCTATTTATCCTAGGGCCAGGGTCAGGAAAGAATGGATCGACCCGGCTTGTATTCACCGGAATTTAGAAGGATGAGAGGGGATCTGACAGCAACATATAAAATTCTTAAGGGATTGGACAGGCTAGATGCAGGAAAAACGTTCCCGATGTTGGGGGAGTTCAGAACCAGGGGTATCAGTTTCAGAATAAGGGGTAGGCCATTTAGGACTGAGATGAGGAAAACCCTTTTCACCCAGAGAGTTGTGAATCTGTGGAAGTCTCTGCCACAGAAGGCAGTGGAGGCCAATTCACTGGATGTTTTCAAGAGAGAGTTAGATATAGCTCTCAGGGCTACAGAATCAAGGGGTATGGGGAGATGGCAGGAACGGGGTACTGATTTTGGATGATCAGCCATGATCATATTGATAGGCCCTGCTAGCTCGAAGGGCCGGATGGCCTACTGCTGCACCTATTTAATATGTTTCTATGTTTCTACGTTAGTTATGGACGTTAAAGAAGGTAATCAGGTCGAATTAAAGAATGCATAGCACCAATTCTCAAAGCTGATCATAGCTGGAATATTTCTTGCATTTTTATTTATGCAGCTCAGAGTTATTCTGTTCATCTGTAAGACTTTATTATTCAGTCAGGTAATTGGCACATCCAATATTTATTGTTATCACTTATTATATCCTGAACTGTGAGGCCAGTTGGGAGTCAAAAACACACCTGATCGGTTGGGATTGATAGATTTATTTCCCTGAAGGATATGCTCTATCTATAGTAAACAAAAAGACACAAGGTGCCAGAATAATTCAACGGGTCAATGATTGTGGGATGGTGGTTGGGTGGAGGGGGGTGAAGAAAGCTGGAAGAGAGGATGGGCAGGACAAAGTGTGGCAAGTAATAGGTCTCTCCCCTTACAATCAGTCTGAAGAAGGGTCTTGACCTAAAACGTCACCTATCCATGTGCTCCAGAGACGCAGTCTAACCCGCTGAGTTACCCCAGCACTTTGTGTTTTTTCTTTTGTAAACCAGCATCTGCAGTTCCTTTTTTATCTATCTATTGTACTTCAGTTTGAACAGTTTAAAAAAAATCTATTTATTGGTGTATCGGATCTTTTTGGATGGCATGCAAAACAAAACAAAACTGCAGATGCTGGTTTACACCAAAGATAGACCCAAAATGGTGGCGTAACTTAGCGGGTCAGGCAGCATCTATGGAGAAAAGGAATAGGTGAAGTTTTGTGTCGCAACTCTCCTTCAGGCCTGAAACGTCACCTAAAGCTTTTCACTGTACCTCGGTACATGTGACGGCAATAAACCTAAACCTAAATCTTTACGATAATCCACAGTCACAACTGCTAAGATTATCTCTTATTCTAGGTTTTATGTAGTTACATGAATGAAGATTTCCCAGCCGCCATTTGGTATTTAGCTCCAGATTTCTGAAGACCAAATCAGCGATGCAACTATTATGCTGCCGACTGTAAGGGTTCCTCAGATGGCACTTGCTTGTTCTTTCAAATATTTGGACTTTAGAGATACAGCGTGGAAACAGGCCCTTCGGCCCACTGAGTCTGTGCCGACCAGCAATCACCCCGCACACCAGCACTATCCTACACACTAGGGACAATTTACAATTTACAGAAGCCAATTAGACAATAGACAATAGACAATAGGTGCAGGAGGAGGCCATTTGGCCCTTCGAGCCAGCACTGCCATTCAATGTGATCATGGCTGATCATTCTCAATCAGTACCCCATTGAGGATGTAACCAGAAAAATTGACAGGGGAGAGCCGGTGGATGTGGTGTACCTTGACTTTCAGAAAGCCTTCGACAAGGTCCCACACAGGAAATTTGTGGGCAAAATTAGAGCACATGGTATTGGAGGTAGGGTACTGACATGGATAGAAAATTGGTTGACAGACAGAAAGCAAAGAGTGGGGATAAATGGGTCCCTTTCAGAATGGCAGGCAGTAACTAGTGGGGTACCGCAAGGCTCGGTGCTGGGACTGCAGCTATTTACAATATACATTAATGACTTGGATGAAGGGATTAAAAGTACCATTAGCAAATTTGCAGATGATACAAAGCTGGGTGGCAGTGTGAACTGTGAGGAAGATGCTATGAGGTTGCAGGGTGACTTGGACAGGTTGTGTGAGTGGGCGGATGCATGGCAGATGCAGTTTAATGTGGATAAGTGTGAGGTTATTCACTTTGGTGGTAAGAATAGGACCTACCAAAAATCCAAAATCCAAAATCCAAAATAGCTTTATTTGTCATTCGTTCCGAACGAGATTACTTAGCCAGCAGTACAAAAAACACAAGACACAACCCCAACACAAACATCCATCACAGTGACTCCAAACACCCCCTCACTGTGATGGAGGCCAAAAACTTCCCCTCTCTCTTCCCTCATGCCCCTCCCACGTACAGACAACTCGACCCCTACCGAGGCGACCGACCCGCACAGCCCCCGCAAGGAGATGGAAAGTCCACGCGGCCGAGCCGCGCCGGGCGCTGTTTAGTCTCGTGGCCGCGCCGCACCGGGCGATGGAAGGCCCCGCGGCCGCGCCGGGCGCTGTTCAGTCCTGTGGCCGCGCCGCACCGGGCGATGGAAGGCCCCGCGGCCGAGCCGCACCGGGCGATGGAAGGCCCCGCGGCCGAGCCGCACCGGGCACTGTTCAGTCCCGCGGCCGCGCCGCACCGGACGATGGAAGGCCCCGCGGCCGAGCCGCACCGGGCGATGGAAGGCCCCGCGGCCGCGCCGCACCAGGCACTGTTCAGTCCCGCGGCCGCGCCGCACCGGGCACTGTTCAGTCCTGCGGCCGCGCCGCACCGGGCACTGTTCAGTTCCGCGGCCGAGCCGCACCGGGCACTGTTCAGTCCCGTGGCCGAGCCACACCGGGCGATGGAAGGCCCCGCGGCCCAGCGTCGCCCCGAGGAAGAGACCTAAAAAATAAAGATTTCCCCCCCCCCACACATACACGACCAAAAACAAAACACCCCAACACCAACACACAGACAAAAAAAGGACAAAGGACAAACAGATTGCCAGCGAGCCGCAGCCGTTAGGCTGTACCTGTACGTTAGGCTGTACCTGTACGTAAATGGAACGTGGGAGGAAACTGGAGCACCTGGGGAAATCCCACGCAGTCACAGGGAGAACGTACAAACTCCACACAGACAGCACCCCTAGTCAGGATTGAACCCGGGTCTCTGGCGCTGTAAGGCAGCAACTCTACCTCCCTGACAGATGTATATGAAGCTGACATATGATATGAAGGTTGCCTTTTTCTACATTCTGATCTCGCATATTTATGTTTCCAGCAGTGATGCTTTTCAAATAAGCAGCCACATGTGTGGTGACACCTTCCTTCATCTTTGTTGCGAGGGGGGGTGTTTAAGGCCTTTGAACTGCTTCAGTGTTTCTTGTCTGAGTCCTCATTATAATGAGCCCGATGGACGTGAGGACCATTCATTATGGAAGAAGCAATCCTTCTCTTCCCTGTGCAGAATGTGAGTGTCAGCCACTCACCGGTTTAGGGTATGGACTGCAGCTGTGAATTGAAGTTGGCAGTAGGTGAGCTCAAAATGTTTACATCTGTCAATTTTCCGCAAGACGTGTAAAGCATAGCATTGCTGCCTTCTCCTGCCCTTACACACCAGTTCACGATATTATTCATCATTACTGCTACTCGTAGACCGATGAAAGTGACATCAGGTCTTCTCCCTTTCCTTTCCACCGTGCCTTCAAGCCCACTTCTGAGGTTGCTGACACTCCTCAAGATTTCTGACAGCCCCTATTGTGCACCGGAAATATCTGTAATTCCCATTTTATATGTTTGGGTATTTTGAATAAAGAATCACACAGAAATAAAAAGAGTAAAATACCAAAAACATTCAGCAGATCAGGCATTGTCTGTGGAGGGCGTCAGACAAGTATCAGAAGTATCAGAGGGTTCTAGCAGCTGAATTAGGCCATTCGGCTTGTATTCACTGGAGCATAGAAGGGTGAGAGGGGATCTTATAGAAACATATGAAATTATAAAAGGACTGGACAAGCTAGATGCAGGAAAAATATTCCCAATGTTGGGCGAGTCCAGAACCAGGGGCCACAGTCTTAGAATAAAGGGGAGGCCATTTATAACTGAGGTGAGAAAAACCTTTTTCACCCAGAGAGTTGTGAATTTGTGGAATTCTCTGCCACAGAGCGCAGTGGAAGCCAAATCAATAGTCAATAGTCAATAGTCGTTTATTTGTCACATACACATAAATGTGTAGTGAAATGAAACATTACCTGCAGTTGAACAATAAGACCAATAAGAATAATCAATAAAAATGCAATAACACATACAATCACAACTAACACCAAACAAAAAGAAACATCCATCACAGTGAGTCTCCTCCAGTCCCCTCCTCACTGTGATGGAAGGCCACAATGTCTTTTCTCTTCCCTGCCATCTTCTCCCGCGGTCAGGCTGTTGGAGTTGCCACGTCGGGGCGGTCGGGGCTCCCGACATTGAAGCGCCCGCTGGACGGTGAAAGGTCCACGGCCTATTCCAGGCCGCGCCGGACGGTGAAAGGTCCGCGGCGGGCCGACCCAAGCCCCGCGATTCGGGGCGGGCGAACACGCTGCCGCTGCCGGTGCCGGAGCTCCCAATGTCGGCCCCCACCCAGAGGCCTGCGGGCTTCCGACGTCCACGCGGCCCGCGCCCAAGCCTCCGGAGACGAGTCGCAGCCGCTCCCGCAGCATCCGAAGGCGGCCAGCGCCGCAGGTGGTGAGTCCGGGCCGCGGGCTCTGCGAACCAGAGCCCAGGTGGTCCCAGGTGCATGGCCGATGGTAGGCCCCAGCGGGAACGGAGACACGACACAGAAACAAAGGTCGCGTCTCCGTTCGGGAGAGAGAATTTTACAGTTCCCATTCCCTCCCCACCCCCCCCACCCCACCCCCACATAACATACAAACACTACACCATATTAAAACTACAATTCATACAAAAACAACAACAAAACACAAAAGACAGACGGACTGCAGGCAAGCCGCAGCTGCGACGGCTGGATGGATTTAAGAGAGAGTTAGATAGAGCTCTAGGGTCTAGTGGAATCAAGGGATATGGGGAAAAGGCAGGCACGGGTTATTGATTGGGGACGAGCAGCCATGATCACAATGAATAGTGCTGGTTTGAAGGGCCGAATGGCATCCTCCTGCACCTATTTTCTATGTTTCTATGTTTCTATGTTTCTCTGGCCCATCAAGTCTACTCTGTCATTCAATCATGGCTGATCTATCTATCCCTCTTTCTCCTCCTCTCCTTTTCCCTAAGCTTAATTGAATACCGTTCAATTGCTAGCAAATGGCCTTAGCAGAGAAAGGTATCTAATGGTTGACGTATACATGGTGGGTCGAAGGTCTCGTTTCTATGTTCCATGACTCTAAGTTCCCAACTCCACAAGGATAAAGAGAAACACTTTTCAAAGAAATACCTTTCATAGAAACACTCAATTTCCCAGCAGTCCAGGCCCCCTGCCAAAGCCATGGTGAGAATATCCTCTCACCATATCCTCTCACCATATCCTCTATTCTCCCCTCCCCCCATCCTAAGTTCTCCCCCTCCCTCTGGCCTGCGCCTTCACGGTAAACCATTTCTTCAGAATATTGGCGTGAGTAGCAGAGTTTCTTCAAGCTGGGCATTCCTGTAAGAAAAATGGCAAGGTACGGTATGGTTCTCCATTTGTCACATGTACCGAGGTACAGCGAAATT
The DNA here is from genome assembly GCF_053455715.1 of Rhinoraja longicauda. Classification (NCBI taxonomy): domain Eukaryota; kingdom Metazoa; phylum Chordata; class Chondrichthyes; order Rajiformes; family Arhynchobatidae; genus Rhinoraja; species Rhinoraja longicauda. The sequence continues at coordinate 87,018,454 of NC_135955.1, forward strand.
CACCGAGGTACAGTGAAATTCATGTTTGTATACAGTTTAGTATCACTATACATAAGCACTTAGATACATATTAGATAAACATCTCAGACACAGTACAAGTGCACAGCAGTAGTACACTGATACAGTATACAGAGTCGCCAGTTTGTCTCCATTTTCAAGTCCCAGTTGTTGTAAGTGCAGGGATCCTGATCTGACCATGAAGGCCAAAAACATTAAAAAGTATTACTCTATTATATCGTAACATATAGCACAAAAGGGATAAATTTGGCCGCAAGTTTTTTCCAGCACTTTAAGAGTTATGCAAAATCTTCCCGTATGACAGTTATTTCCCCGTAAAGTAAAACATTAAATCTCATCAAGTATATATCCAATTGCCATTTAAAAACTTGATTTATCGATCTTTCACAGTGAGTGCTCTAGAACTTTATAAAAGGGCATGTGAAGAAATTTCTCTTCATTTCCTCTCTAAGCTTTGTGCCAATTATCAAGGCAAGCAGGAAGATATAGGTCCATACTGAGAAAAATACTGAAGTTGTTATGAGGAAGGTGATAGCAGGATATTTGCAGGAGCTCTTTGAAGATAATAGAAACAGCTGATTTCTGATTTCCGGAAGATGTTTGATAAGGTGCCACATAAGAGGTTCAGTCCATAGCCTGATTTTGAAGCTAAAAACAGTTCTCCTGGTTTGATATGAGATTTTAAAAAAATCATTTTGAACTTTCCCGCATTGATTCTGCACAAGCAAATGAGAACAAGGTCCAGAAACTGCTCAGCTGTCCTGATGTGATCTTACCATGGCTTTGGCAGGGACCTGGACTGCTGGATATTTCTATGTTAGGTATTTCTTTGATATGTATTTTCCTTCATCCTTGTGGAGATGGGAACTTAAGAGTCATGGAGCATAGAAACAAGACCTTCAGTCCACCATGTCCATGTCAACCATTAGCTACCTTTCTCTACTAGGGCTATTTGCTAGCAATTGGACTGTGCTCTTTTAAGCCTTGGCTTATCAATCTGCTGATACAGAGTAAGCAGGCAAGCATTCCATGCACTGACACTAACTAAATTTCAACGAACTAAATTTCCCCGAGTTTAAGTTTTAAAGAGAAACACATTGCTAAAGAAACTCAACGGGTCAGCCAAAATCTCTGGAGAACAGAGATAGGCAATGTTTTGGATCGGGACCCTTCTTCATACTGATTGTAGAAGTGGGGAGAAAGCTGGGAAAGAGGTGGGGGCAGGACAAAGCCTGGCGAGCGATAGGTGGATAGAGGTGATTGCTCTGGTGAATGGGTTTGGATACCTGAAGGTGGTTCAGGGACATTCCTTTTAATAGTCAAGTCAAGTCAAGTCAATTTATTTGTATAGCACATTTAAAAACAACCCACGTTGACCAAAGTGCTGCACATCTGACTAGGAAAAAAAGAAACATACAGTGGCAGTAGACAATAGACAATAGACAATAGGTGCAGGAGTAGGCCATTCGGCCCTTCGAGCCAGCACCGCCATTCAATGTGATCATGGCTGATCATTCTCAATCAGTACCCCGTTCCTGCTTTCTCCCCATACCCCCTGACTCCGCTATCCTTAAGAGCTCTATCTAGCTCTCTCTTGAATGTATTCAGAGAATTGGCCTCCACTGCCTTCTGAGGCAGAGAATTCCACAGATTCACAACTCTCTGACTGAAAAAGCTTTTCCTCATCTCTGTTCTAAATGGCCTACCCCTTATTCTTAAACTGTGGCCCCTGGTTCTGGACTCCCCCAACATTGGGAACATGTTTCCTGCCTCTAACGTGTCCAACCCCTTAATAATCTTATACGTTTCGATAAGATCCCCTCTCATCCCCTACAAGCCTAGTCGCTCCAGTCTTTCAACATATGACAGTCCCGCCATTCCGGGAATTAGCCTAGTAAACCTACGCTGCACGCCCTCAATGGCAAGAATATCCTTCCTCAAATTTGGAGACCAAAACTGCACACAGTACTCCAGGTGCGGTCTCACTAGGGCCCTGTACAACTGCAGAAGGACCTCTTTGCTCCTATACTCAACTCCTCTTGTTATGAAGGCCAACATTCCATTGGCTTTCTTCACTGCCTGCTGTACCTGCATGCTTCCTTTCAGTGACTGATGCACTAGGACACCCAGATCACGTTGCACGTCCCCTTTTCCTAACTTGACACCATTCAGATAATAATCTGCCTTCCTATTCTTACCACCAAAGTGGATAACGTCACACTTATCCACATTAAACTGCATCTGCCAAGATCCGCCCACTCACACAACCTGTCCAAGTCACCCTGCAACCTCATAGCATCTTCCTCACAGTTCACACTGCCACCCATAAATTATTGATACCAGGCGCCAAACAAAAAAAAGGCCAGTCGCTTATGAGTTGGAATCAAATTGGCATTCAAATCTCGCAAGGAGGCTACAAGGGTGGCTGACGCAGGGAATGGAAATATTGTGACCGAACGAATGTTGAGAGTATAAAATGAGCTTTTGGGACATTCAACCATTTGGTATTATTTCCAATCTGGGAGTATCCGGCACAGGCTTTAAAACCCCAGAAGAGTTTACATTCCCCAGCAATGACATCTCTCAGCTTCATCAGCACAAAAGATACCAACAAAAGTCAGCAAATGAAAATGATCCCCAGACCGAAAGGTTTTCTGGGAAGTATTTGGTCAGTTTTCAAAGGACCATATTTTTTTCTGGCGTGAAGCCATGTGCCACAACCACTCAAGGTTTGGCTGTCAAACAAGAGAATTAGGAAAACTGCTGAGATTGGAAAATACCTTAAAAGAATGTTGTTAGGACGAGGTGGAGAGATGTTCATGGTGGCCCAGCGGTAGAGGTGCTGCCTCACAGCGCCAGAGACCCGGGTTCGATCCTGATTACGGGTGTTTGTCTGTACGGAGTTTGTACGTTCTCTGCCCCTGACCTGCGTGGGTTTTCCCCGGGTGCTCCGGTTTCCACCCACGTTCCAAAGACGTACACGTTTGTAGGTTAGTTGGCTAATGGTAAAGATTGTAAATTGTGTGTATTATAGTGTAGTGTACAGGGATCGCAAGGAGCATGGACTCGATGGGCCGAAGGGCCTGTTTCCACGCTGTACCTCTAAACTAAACTAAATACTAAATTTCACTCTGCATCCTTTGTCTAAGCTGGGACTGCATGACGTTTAAACTTTCTCGGGGTTTAAAGTGTATGAAGAAGGGAACACGACCCAAACCTTCACCGATCTATGTTCTCTGGAGCTGCTGCCTGACCTGTTGAGCTATTCCAACACTTTATGCCTTTTTTTCGAATCGGTGTTATTTTAATCCATTTACTCAGTACATTGTATGTTAATATTGGTGTTAAAATGACATTGATAAGAATGTCTTAGTCATAGAGTCATGGAGTGATAGAGTTTTGTAACAGGCCCTTCGACCCAACTTGCCCACACCGGCCAACATGTTCCAGCTACACTAGTCCCACCTGCACACGTTTGTCCATCTCAGCTCATCTCCAGCTGAAACCCTCATGAATGCTGCTGTTCACACTAATCTTGTTCATTTAAAATCATGCCTGGCCTACTTATCTTCCAACTGAAACAAACCAGGACCAGGGCCAAATCACCCATTTTCAACGTTCTTGCTGCATTGCGTTGGTTCCCAGTTCAACATTCTTATTTGTGTTTTTAATCATCTATGGTTTGCCATTCATCCCCCTCCAGCTCTACAACTGTGATATGTGTACTCATGGAGTCATAGAGTCATAGAGTGAGGAAACAGGCCCTTTGGCCCAACTTGCCCACACCGGCCAACATGTCCCAGCTACACTAGTCCCACCTGCCTGCGCCTGGTCCATATCCCTCCAAACGTGTCCTATCCATGTACCTCTCTAACTGTTTCTTAAACATTGGGATTGTCCCAGCCTCAACTACCTCCTCTGGTGGAATGTTGCATATACCCACCACCCTTTGTGTGAAAAACCTACCCCTCAGATTCCTATTAAGTCTTTTCCCCTTCACCTTAAACCTATGTCCTCTTGATTGGGTTAACTGAGATTTAAGGATGTTCCAACCACTCTCGCACTGTGGAGTGAAGTTTCACAGAAAATCTTGAGAAGTAGGGCCTTTGCAAGTTTGGGTGAGTTGGGGGGGCAGCATCTGGGTACAATTGTCGGCAAATAATCTGCTGAGGTAATTTATGCACCTGACGACACTGAGAATGAACGTGCATGCCCTTCATAAGTCAATAAATTTATAAGTATTGTGCGCGCTCGTAAAAAAGGGAGACTCGTGATCTATGGATTCATTATTGGTTGAGAGCCAAAATGCCTGTCAACGTACATCAGAGCTAGAAATGAAACATGGCTTCAAGAGGGCAGGGGAAATACTGAACATTGCAGGTTGTAACATTTTCGGGTTGAGATGGGGGGGTTATCAAAACAATAGACAATAGACAATAGGTGCAGGGGAGGCCATTCGGCCCTTCGAGCCAGCACCGCCATTCAATGTGATCATGGCTGATCATTCTCAATCAGTACCCCGTTCCTGCCTTCTCCCCATACCCCCTGACTCCGCTATCCTTAAGAGCTCTATCTAGCTCTCTCTTGAATGCATTCAGAGAATTGGGCTCCACTGCCTTCTGAGGCAGAGAATTCCACAGATTCACAACTCTCTGACTGAAAAAGTTTTTCCTCATCTTAGTTCTAAATGGCCTACCCCTTATTCTTAAACTGTGGCCCCTTGTTCTGGACTCCCCCAACATTGGGATAGGAGTAGAATTAGGCCCATCAAGTCTACTCCCCCATTCAATCATGGCTGATCTATCTCTCCCTCCTAACCCCATTCTCCCGCCTTCTCCCCCTGAAGCCCGTACTAATCAAGAATCTATCTATCCTCTCCATCCTGCTAATCAAGATTCAGTCCTGAATCCCCTCTTTTATAAACAGGGAACTGCAGAAGCTGGATTACAAAAAAGGGACACAAAGTGCTGGAGCAACTCAGAGGGTCAGGCAGCATCTCTGTAGGACACGGATAAGTGATGTTTCGGGTCGGGCCCCTTCTTCTTCAGAATGATGTAGGATCTGAAGAAGAGTCACAACATGAAACGTCATCTATCCATGTTCTCCACAGATGCTGCCCGACCCGCTGACTTACTCCAGCGCTTTGTGTCCTTTTCTGAATCATCCCATCTGAGCTCATATTTACAGGACAAAAACAACCCATGAATACTCAGTTTATGTGGTGACTCTTTGCATACTTTGGGTATGCAAAATAAAGAATTTCACAGACTTGTCACATATGACAATAAAGTATTCATTCATTCATTCATTCATTCAACTGCCTATTCTAATTAGACATGGTGCTGAAGGTTTAACCAATCCATACCAAGGCTCTCTGTTAATTCCTCGAAGAGTTCAGCTTCATTCTGCATGGCAGCTTCCAGTCAGAAGGTCATAAGTGATAGACAATAGACAATAGGTGCAGGAGGAGGCCATTCGGCCCTTTGAGCCAGCACCGCCATTCAATGTGATCATGGCTGATCATTCTCAATCAGTACCCCGTTCCTGCCTTCTCCCCATACCCCCTGACTCCGCTATCCTTAAGAGCTCTATCTAGTTCTCTCTTGAATGCATTCAGAGAATTGGCCTCCACTGCCTTCTGAGGCAGAGAATTCCACAGATTTACAACTCTCTGACTGAAAAAGGTTTTCCTCATCTCAGTTCTAAATGGCCTACCCCTTATTCTTAAACTGTGGCCCCTTGTTCTGCCCCCCCACCCCCCCAACATTGGGAACATGTTTCCTGCCTCTAACGTGTCCAACCCCTTAATAATCTTATACGTTTCGATAAGATATCCTCTCATCCTTCTAAATTCCAGTGTATACAAGCCTAGTCGCTCCAGTCTTTCAACATATGACAGTCCCGCCATTCCGGGAATTAACCTAGTAAACTTACACCGCACGCCCTCAATAGCAAGAACATCCTTCCTCAAAAGAAGGGGATAAGTGAAAAAAAACTAGGCTTAGGTGATTTATAATTGTAAGGTAAGAGGTTTTGCTGGAAGATTCATTAGACAAGGCCATTAAGGTTTAACTGTAAAACAAAAAAAAAGCAGTAAAGCAATAAAATAAGAAAGCACTGTTTGGAATGTCCTTCAAGGCTCTAAACATTCAAGAAAGTCAATAACAAATACTTAATACACTCAATAGAAATTTGCAGGCAAAGGCTCCTTGTAGAAGGTATTTGTTGGCCTGACAAGCATTACATACTTAATCCACCTGCAAGGCACGGGCGAATTTCTCAGCTGTAAAATGATAAGAATGATATTCAGGGTAGTTGAAATTTCCACCAACACTGAGTATTCATGGGTTGTTTTTGTCCTGTAAATATGAGCTCAGATGGGATGATTCAGAAAAGGACACAAAGCGCTGGAGTAAGTCAGCGGGTCGGGCAGCATCTGTGGAGAACATGGATAGATGACGTTTCATGTTGTGACTCTTCCTCAGATCCTACATCATTCTGAAGAAGAAGGGGCCCGACCCGAAACATCACTTATCCGTGTCCTACAGAGATGCTGCCTGACCCTCTGAGTTGCTCCAGCACTTTGTGTCCCTTTTTTGTAATCCAGCTTCTGCAGTTCCCTGTTTATAAAAGAGGGGATTCAGGACTGAATCTTGATTAGCAGGATGGAGAGGATTCTTGATAGGTACGGGTTTCAGGAGTTATGGGGAGATGGCGGGAGAATGGGGTTAGGAGGGAGAGATAGATCAGCCATGATTGAATGGCGGAGTAGACTTGATGGGCCAAATGGCCTAATTCTACTCCTATCCCAATGTTGGGGGAGTCCAGAACAAGGGGCCACAGTTTAAGAATAAGGGGTAGGCCATTTAGAACTGAGATGAGGAAAAACATTTTCAGTTAGAGAGTTGTGAATCTGTGGAATTCTCTGCCTCATAAGGCAGTGGAGGCCAATTCTCTGAATGCATTCAAGAGAGAGCTGGATAGAGCTCTTAAGGATAGTGGAGACAGGGGGTATGGGGAGAAGGCAGGAATGGGGAAATGATTGAGAATGATCAGCCATGATCACATTGAAAGGCGGTGCTGGCTCGAAGGGCCGAATGGCCTCCTCCTGCACCTATTGTCTATTGTCTATCACTTATGACCTTCTGACTGGATGCTGCCATGCAGAATGAAGCTGAACTCTTCGAGGAATTAACAGAGAGCATAAACTAGGCCAAATGCAGAAGAGTTCATTTATTTAAGATTTGAAAGGCCTATGATGGAATGGCACATAATAAATTAATGAATGTCAGAACATGAGTAGTCAGGGACAAACATTAGAATGCACAATTTCTTTCTGCACGTAAAGAAAAATAATTACAAGGATTATCAAGGATCACTACATATTGCAACTCGCTTTTGTCAATTTTCACACTTGGAGGATTAAAATGAAAGTGTTTTATTGCCTGCCCACACCCATCAGAATTAATTTTCAGCACATACTCAAAAGGAAATGATTCACCCATCATCGAATTTAAAAAGCCAGTGCATACAGTGAAATATACCACACGATTAGTCCTTTTAGGCACCAGTAATTTAAAGGATTGTGCGTTAAAAATATTGCAACAAATTAGTCAAGGAACGGCATGGTGGCTCAGCGACTGAGTTGCTGCCTTACTCTCCCAAGACGTACAGATTCGTAGGCGAATTGGCTTGGTAAAATTGTAAATGTGTAGGATGGTGTTAGTGTACGGGGATCGCTGGTCGGCGCGGACTCGGTGGGCTGAAGGGCATGTATCTCCGAACTACAGTTGTACCGGGCCCTGGTGAGACCGCACCTGGAGTACTGTGTGCAGTTTTGGTCTCCAAATTTGAGGAAGGATGTTCTTGCTATGGAGGGCGTGCAGCGTAGGTTCACTAGGTTAATTCCCGGAATGGCGGGACTGTCGTATGTTGAAAGGCTGGAGCGATTGGGCTTGTATACACTGGAATTTAGAAGGATGAGGGGGGATCTTATTGAAACATATAAGATAATTAGGGGATTGGACACATTAGAGGCAGATAACATGTTCCCAATGTTGGGGGAGTCCAGAACAAGGGGCCACAGTTTGAGAATAAGGGGTAGGCCATTTAGAACGGAGATGAGGAAGAACTTTTTCAGTCAGAGGGTGGTGAAGGTGTGGAATTCTCTGCCTCAGAAGGCAGTGGAGGCCAGTTCGTTGGATGCTTTCAAGAGAGAGCTGGATAGAGCTCTTAAGGATAGCGGAGTGAGGGGGTATGGGGAGAAGGCAGGAACGGGGTACTGATTGAGAGTGATCAGCCATGATCGCATTGAATGGCGGTGCTGGCTCGAAGGGCTGAATGGCCTACTCCTGCACCTATTGTCTATTGTCTATTGTCTACACTAGACTAAACTAAGGTATGTAGGCGTAGCGCTGTATTTAAACAAGGAAGGCTAGACGTGAACTTCCATGGGTTTACACCATTTCGCCAGGGTTTCACACATCTTTTGTTGAAGTGGGCATGCAGGGAACCCTGCTGGAATCCATTCTCTCTTGCTTTACACAAATGGCTTTGTCAACAGTTTCGCAGAGTAGTGTGAAATGGCATGCACGGCATTCCCTGAGGTGCATAAAATTTATACCATCATACATGCCAACTGCTACATCTAATGAATGGTGATGGCTGAACCTAGTTATGCTATAAATAACATGAAGAACATGGAGCTTCTGCCTTCAGTAACAGGAATGAAGCTGAAGGCAGTGCATCACTCTGAAGCTGCAGAGTGTAATACAGACCTAAAAATGGCCAATCTAATTTTGTTTACAACACAAAGTGCTGGAAGAACTCAGTGGGTTAAGCAACATCTGTGGAGGAAATGGGCAGGAGACGTTTTGTGGTCGGGACCCCTTGCTCTTGTGTGTGGCATAGCCTTGCTTCCCTGTTCTCCCAGTCTGTGTCATTGAACAATATGCCCATGTAAGTGTGGTCTTAACCATTCAATATTTAGCACATAAGACCGTTATTGAGGAAGGTTCACGTCACTCCATGATTATCCAGGTGCTTCAAGGAAGAATAGTTTAAAATAATTCCTCGCAACATGGGAGAACGTTTGAGAGGTTTGGGGATGGGGAGAAGGCAGGAACGGGGTACTGATTGAGAATGATCAGCCATGATCACATTGAATGGCGGTGCTGGCTTGAAGGGCCGAATGGCCTCCTCCTGCACCTATTGTCTATTGTCTATTGTTTCCTTTATTTTATTAAATTGTTTTGTTTATTCATTATAAACATTCTTTGAGATGGGAAAAAAAGACTGTCTCTCCACAGGTAGACACTAAAAGGCTGAAGTAACTCAGCCTGTACTTGACTTGGCAATTGGACGTGCCTTGGTATGGATTGGTTAAACCTTCAGCACCATGTCTAATTAGAATAGGCAGTTGAATGAATGAATGAATGAATGAATGAATGAATACTTTATTGTCATATGTGACAACTCACTGTGAAATTCTTTATTTTGCATACCCAAAGTATGCAAAGAGTCACCACATAAAGGGCATCGACAACGTTACAAAGTATCTTGTGCCAGGTCCACATTTGTTCTCCCTCCCTACCCTATCCCCCTCCTCTCGGCACCCCCCCCCCCTCCCCCCATGCCCCGTTCTCCATTGTTCTTTCCCCTCCCTCCTGGCAGTTCCCCCCATGCCGGGTCCTCCTTTGTTCCCGGCAGCGCGACCATCGGCTCCCACGTGACCCGTCCTCAATTGCTGGAGCACTCAACGATTGTCGACCTCGTTGATCACCACACAATCTTCCACGACGACCGGCGGCACGGTGGCTCAATGGTAGATATGTTGCCTTACAGTGCCAGAGACCCGACTGTGAGTGCCGTCTCTATGGAGTTTGTACGTTCTCCCAGTGACCTGCGTGGGTTTTCTCCAGGCGCTCCGGTTTCCTCCCGCACTCCAAAGACATACAGGTTTGTAGGTTAATTGTCCCCATTGTGTGTAGGATAGTGTTAGTTCATAAGTTCATAAGTGATAGGAGCAAAATTAGACCATTCGGCCCATCAAGTCTACTTCTCCATCCAATCATGGCTGACTTCTCAGCCCCATTCTCCTGCCTTCTTCCCCATACCCCTATCACCTGTACTAATCAAGAATCTATCTATCTCTGCCTTAAAAATATCCATTGACATCCTCCATTGCCTTCAATGGCAGTGTGCGGGGATCGCTAGTCGGTGCGGACTCGGTGGGCCGAAGTGCCTGTTTCCATGCTGTATCTCTGTAACAAATAACTGATGGTGTGGTTAATGCTGGAGGTTACATGTACTGATAGGTAAGTGGAAACTTGCCGTCTGGATGGAAGAAGACGTGTGCATGCTGAGGTCAGTATCTTACAAGTGCTGCAGCCAATGCTGGAAACGGCAAGCTGTGCCTGGGAATATGAATGCACTTGTGGCTCAGCTGCGCCATCCTAATCAGGCTGGCAAAACACACCATCACCTTGCCACTGACCGCTTTAGATGAACTCAGCACTGCGACAACATTACAATCTGATTTCAACGCCTTGTTACCAAATGCTTCCCCGGCAGGCCAACAGGCTTGCTGTGTTTGAACAATCTCCCCAGTCCCTCCACAGGGAGACACAAAAGGCTGGAGTAACTCAGCGGGACAGAGGTTTACAAGAATGATCCCAGGAATGAGTAGGTTAACATATGATGAGCGTTTGTCGGCACTGGGCCTGTGCTCGCTGGAGTTTAGAAGAATGAGGGGGGACCTCATTGAAACATATAGAATAGTGCAAGGCTTCGATAGAGTGGATGTGGAAAGGATGTTTCCACTAGTGGGAGAGACTAGGTCTAGAGGACATAGCCACAGAATTAAAGGATGGGGTGTTCTTTTAGGAAGGAGATGAGGAGAGATTTATTTAGTCAGAGGGTGGTGAATCTGTGGAATTATTTTCCTGAGAAGGCTGTGGAGGCCAAGTCAGTGGATATTTTTAAGGCAGAGACAGATAGATTCTTGATTAGTACAGGTGTCAGAGGTTATGGGGAGAAGGCAGGAGGATGGGGTTAGGTGGGAGAGATAGATCAGCCATGATTGAATGGCGGAGTAGACTAGTAGAATGGCCTAATTCTACTATTCTTTATGGCCTTATGACCTTATGACAGGCAGCATCTCTGGAGAAAAGAAATAGGTGACGTTTCGGGTCGATACTCTTCTTCGGATTGAAGAAGGGTCTCGACCCGCAACGTCGCATATTTCTTTTTTCCATAGATGCTGTCTGACCCGCTGAGTTACTCCAGCTATTTGTGTCTATCTTCCGTTTAAACTAGCATCTGCAGTCCCTTCCTCCACAGTCCTTCCACGTGAACATAGAACAAAAGCAAAGCACCCTGGACGATAGCAATCTGAAACAAAAACAAAACACTGTTAGAACACTTAAGAGACCAGACAGCATCCACACATTTCAATGATCAATTCTACTTCAGAATGCCATAGAATCGTACAGCGTGGAAACAGGCCCTTCAGCTGAACTTGTCCACGCTGACCAACACGCCCCATTTACACATGGGGCCTACATTTGTAGGCCTGCAGGCCCCAAGTGTAGGGGCCTGCATTTGGGCCCCTGCCTGCATTTAGTCCATATCCCTTGAAACCTATCCTACACATCTACTTGCCTAAATGTTTCTAGGGTTTGTATTTTTTGGCAAACTTGGAGTCGTACATACATACAGCAGGGAAATAATAGGCCCTTCAGTTCAGCTTGCCCATGATGACCAAGGTGCCTCATCTACACTAGTTGCACCTGCCCAGGTTGGTCCATATGGCTTTTAGGGTCCATATGTATTTAAATTGTTATAGTTGCTGCCTCAACCCCTCCTCCGGTAGCTTTTTCCACATACCCACCACCCTCTCTGTGGGTTATTGGATATTCCCGCAGTATCTTCACAAGGTAATTGAAGATAACGGTAAAGATCAGGCACCACTTATTGCTGCCATACATAGAAACATAGACATAGAAACATAGAAAATAGGTGCAGGAGTAGGCCATTCGGCCCTTCGAGCCTGCACCGCCATTCAATATGATCATGGCTGATCATCCAGCTCAGTAGCCTGTAAGTGCCTTCATATCCCCTGATCCCTTTAGCAAAAAGGGCCACATCTAACTCCCTCTTAAATATAGCCAATGAACTGGCCTCAACTACCTTCTGTGGCAGAGAATTCCACAGACTCACCACTCTCTGTGTGAAGAAATGTTTTCTCATCTCGGTCCTAAAAGACTTCCCCCTTATCCTTAAGCTGTGACCCCTGGTTCTGGACTCCCCCAACATCGGGAACAATCTTCCCGCATCTAGCCTCTCCAACCCCTTAAGAATTTTATATGTTTCTATAAGGTCCCCCCTCAGTCTTCTAAATTCCAGCGAGTACAAGCCCAGTCTATCCAGTCTTTCCTCATATGAAAGTCCCGCCATCCCAGGGATCAATCTGGTGAACCTTCTCTGTACTCCCTCTAAGGCAAGAACGTCTTTCCTCAGGTTAGGAGACCAAAACTGCACACAATACTCCAGGTGCGGTCTCACCAAGGCCCTGTACAACTGCAGCAGAACCTCCCTGCTCCTAAACTCAAATCCTCTTGCTATGAATGCCAACATACCATTCGCTTTCTTCACTGCCTGCTGCACCTGCATGCTTGCTTTCAGCGACTGGTGCACCATGACACCCAGGTCACGTTGCATCTCCCCTTCTCCCAATCGGTCACCATTCAGGTAATACTCTGCTTTCCTGTTCTTGCACAGACACAGTAGTTACCTGAGATCTAAAGCAGATTCAACTCCATTGATACTACATTCCAGTAGACATCTGTTTCTCAATCCATCATAGAGGATTACTAGTAATTCCAGAAGATTCTATCTATCAATATTAGATAGTCAGAGTTTAGAGTTGATAATATATTTTATTTGGGTGGAAATGACAACTACTAGAAGGCATAGCTTTAAGGTGAAAGGAGAAAGATTAAAGGGGATTTACGAGGCAAGTTTTTTTTACACAGAGAGTGGTAGATGCCTGGAATGCACTGCCTGTGGAAGCAAATACAATCAGATTGTTTAACAGGCAGTTAGACACACACATGTAGAGTCAGGGAATGGAGTAGATATAGACAATGTGCTGGCAGATGTGCGATTTAAATTGGTGTCAAGTATTGCACGGACATCATGGGCCGAAGGGCCTGTTCCTGTGCTTTACTGTTCTACTGGAGGTATCAGTGAGTCAGGAAGCATCTGGGGGTGGACACAAAATGCTGGAGGAACTCAGCGGGCCGAGACCCTCCCCTGACATCAGTCTGAAGAAGTGTCTCGACCTGAAACGTCACCCATTCCTTCTCTCCCGAGATGCTGCCTGACCCGCTGAGTTACTCCAGCATTTTGTGTCTACCTTCGATTTTAACCAGCATCTGCAGATTTTTTTCCTAAGCATCTGGGGTGGGATGGATAGGTGGCGTTTCAGGTCGTGAACCTTCTTCAGACTGAGGAAGGGACCCAACCCAAAATTTCACCCATTCATTCCATCCACAAATGTTGCCTGACCCATAGAGTTCCTCCAGCACAATGTGCTTGTTCAAAATCCCAGCGTCTGCAGTTTCTTGTGTCTCCTAATTCTAGACCAATATTCTAAGTTTCAGAGATTGGTGATATCATTAAATTAAATTAAATTGAAGCTTTACTATTATTTGCAGCATACCTATTGTTCTACAGGCAACATTTCTTCAGTGCCATCATTTATTTCAAGTACGTTGCATTGAAACCAAATCCTTCCTCTTTTGCCTGGATTTAACGATATTCACAGTGTCCTATTTTTAATTCTACCGACAAATGAATGACCTATGGTTTACCTTACAGTATTACGTCTTGCCTGGATGTTAACATGAAGGAGCAATTTGGAAACAAACCTGTTTCAAATGCACACGGACATTGGAAGCATAGAGTCATACATGGAAACAGGCCCTTCGGCCCAACTTGCCCATGCTGGCCAACTTGCCCATCTATACTAGTCCCGTCTGCCTGTGTATGACCCATATTCCTTCAAACCCTTCCTTTCCATATACCTGTCCAAATATTTCTTAAACATCAATGGGCATGTCAGGGCAATCCCAAGAATTCTACCCAACACAAGATTTGATATTTAATGAGTTAGCATATGTTGAAACCCAGAGAGAAGAACACTCAATTTTTATGGCGACCTACTGACTATAAATTGTGTGCTCTTTAATTCCTTATGTACGGGCAGATGAGATCAGTTTTAACTTGACACCATGTTTGGTGTGAACATTGTGTGCCAAGTAGCCCGTCCTGTGCTGTATTGTCCTTTGTTCCTTAATATTGCTTGGTCATTTGTCTTCAGCACTCTCAAGCCTTGGATACCCCATTGGAACATAGTAGGCCATTTAGCATCGGAAATCCGGCGTTTTATTATGCCTGAAAATACTTGCAATCGAGGGAAATGCTCCAAAAGGGTCAGCACATGAAGTCCTAAGATGGTGGGATGAGGCGAGATTAGGCAGACTCCGCCTACACTTCTGAGAGGAATGTTTAGAACTTCATTGTTCTGTCTGGGACATGTGACAATAAAACACTCTTGACTCTTGACAATGACAGGCGGATCCCATGCAAAAAATTTCCATGGCTTGACAGAGCAGATGCAGGAAGACATTCCCTCTGGCTAGAACTAGAGGTCATGCACTCAAAATAATTAGCTGGCCATTTACGATCTATCTGGTTAGAGGTTTCTTCACCTAGAGGGTCGTGAATCTTTCAAATCTCTACACAAGGGGCTGTGGACACTCAGTCGTTACATTCAAGACCGAGATTGAGAGATTTTTGAATATTAAAAGCTTTAGTTTCAAGATAGAGCGTGGAAGCAGGCAATTCGGCCCACCGAGTCCGCACCGACCAGCGATCCCCACACATTAGCACAAGCCTACACACATTAGGGACGATTTATACTTATACCAAGTACACAAACCAAAGCCAATTAAGCAACAAACCTGTACGTCTTTGGGGTGTGGGAGGAAACCGAAGATCTCGGAGAAAACCCATGGGGAAAGTTCCGTACAGACAGCACCCGTAATCGGGATCGAACCGGGGTCCCCGGCGCTGCAAGCGCTGTAAGGCAGTAACTCTACCGTTGCACCACCATGCCGCCATACTAAGATTATTAAGGATATTAAGATTATATTTCTCGTCCTCTCCCTATATAAGCCCGCATGTCTTTAGGATGTGGGAGGAAACCCATGCAGTCACAGAGAAAACATGCAAACACCACCTAGACAGCACCCGAGGTCAGGATCGAATCCAGGTCTCTGGCACTGTGAGACAGTGGTCCTGCCAGCTGCGCTCACTTACTCACCTATTGTCTATTGTCTATTGTCTGCACAATTATATCGTAGGTTGGTCAAGCATGGGGGGAAGGTGACTGACCTCCGAATTCTATATTATTAGATCTTGTTTTTATTAGATCACAGCTGAATTGTTACACGTTTTTTATTTATTCATTGGTCTGGAACTGTTTTTTCATTATTGGCTTTTGCAAACTACAGTGGTATTGAGGGCGTGCAGCGTAGGTTTACTAGGTTAATTCCCGGAATGGCGGGACTATCATATGTTGAAAGACTGGAGCGACTAGGCTTGTATATACTGGAATTTAGAAGGATGAGAGGAGATCTTATCGAAACGTATAAGATTATTAAGGGGTTGGACACGTTAGAGGCAGGAAACATGTTCCCAATGTTGGAGGAGTCCAGCACAAGGGGCCACAGTTTAAGAATAAGGGGTAGGCCATTTAGAACTGAGATGAGGAAAAACTTTTTCAGTCAGAGAGTTGTGAATCTGTGGAATTGTCTGCCTCAGAAGGCAGTGGAGGCCAATTCTCTGAATGCATTCAAGAGAGAGCTGGATAGAGCTCTTAAGGATAGCGGAGTCAGGGGGTATGGGGAGAAGGCAGGAACGGGGTACTGATTGAGAATGATCAGCCATGATCACATTGAATGGCGGTGCTGGCTTGAAGGGCCGAATGGCCTCCTCCTGCACCTATTGTCTATTGTCTATTGTCTATTTTCTTTGATACCATTGTCTAGAATTATCCCATTGTCAGTTACTCAATTGATACAGGTACGGCTTGTTGCAATCACACTTGCCATCATCACAAGCACAACACTGCCACCTGAGCCAACATCTGTAGGGCACTCTGAGCTCCCATCGGCCGCGCCAACACTTGATTCTCCCATGCATTATACTTTTAAAGATGTGATGCAAATCCGGAGCTTTTGGATTGAGATACAGTGCAAAAACAGGAGCCTTCGGCCCAGCAAGTCCTCGCCGACCAGCAATCACCCCATACACCAGCGCTATCCTACAGACTAGGGGCAACTTTACAATTTTACCAAAGCCAATTGTCCTACAAACCCATACGTCTTTGGAATGTGGGAGGAAACCAGAGTTTCTCGGAGATAACCCCACGCAGTCACGGGGAGAAGTTCCAAATTCCGTGCCCGTAGTCCTGATCGAACCCGGGTCTCTGGCGCAGTAGGGCAGCAACTCTACCGCTGTGCCACTGTACTCTTGGGACTCTTCAAAAAATTACTTGGTGGTGCACTTCAGCTAATTCCCGGATCTTTTGCAGCTCTGCGCTCTTTCACCTTGGCGGTTGATGGAGGAGCAATCAATGATTCATAATTTTGCATTGGACATTATAATCTGTCAAGGTTGATTGGATACATTATTTAAACATAGCTGCCTCAAAATTGGATTCCATCTTTCACGACCTCTAACTCTAAAGTATCATTCCGTGCAGCATTTGGGGGAGTGCTGTACCTCCTCCAAAAATTGTCAAATTGGTGGTAAAATAAACGAGCACCAGCATTAGGGCGTTTTCCACTGATACGATATGATAGAACTTTATTTATCCCTGTAGGGAAATTGATCTGCCAACAGTCGTAAAACACAAGATACATGAAATGCGAAATTAAAGTGACAAGTGACAAGAGCAAAGATTTGGGGAAGGGTGAGGGGAAGGGGGGTCAGTCTACTCCATGACAACAGAGGGAGGAGTTGTACAGTTTAATAGCCATGGTGGAACCAGGCTGTTGCTGAAGGTACTCCTCAGGTGTGTCTAAGATGCATTGTCCAAGATGCTCTGCAGTTTGAGGAGCATCCTCCCCTCCAAGACCACCACCCATGAGTCCAACTCTGCCCCCAGGACGGAGCCAGC
Source organism: Rhinoraja longicauda (assembly GCF_053455715.1). NCBI lineage: Eukaryota > Metazoa > Chordata > Chondrichthyes > Rajiformes > Arhynchobatidae > Rhinoraja > Rhinoraja longicauda. The sequence continues at coordinate 87,035,720 of NC_135955.1, forward strand.
CTTCCGGATGACTCTGTTAATCCTGTACGGATTCCCTGTATTGATGCCAACAAGGTAGACCATTGAGTCCATGGTGGCTCTCAGAGTTATCCTATCAATTCCATTCTCCTCATTTCCCTGCTTAGTTTAGTGTATTATTGTCATGTGAACCGAGATACAGTGAAAAGCTTTTTTTGCGTGCAATCCAGTTAAGAAAAAGACTGTACATGAATACAATCAAACCATCCACAGTACAAACATAAAGGATAAAGGGTACATTATTTAGTCCAAGATATAACATTGAAGTCGAATAATGTCCTATTAATAAAAGTTCAAAGGTCTCCAATGAGGTAGATGGGAGGTCAGGACCACACTCTAGGTCAGAGGTCGGCAACCTACAGATCCGGCCCGTAACCCAAAATCATCCGGCCCTCAGGCGTATTTTTTTTCCGTTATCTAGACTTCTGCCATTTTGTTTTCCGTCATCTAGACACTGTAAGGTTTCGTGTTGGTCTGTGCGCGGTGCCCGGTGCACGATGCGCTCTGGGCAGCTGCTGCTAATGCTGCTGCTCCTCGCCCTGTCGCTGGGCCGGCCGCTCTCCACCTGCACCAACGTGGACATGGAGCACATGAAGAAGAAGTGGGTGGAAGCGATCCGCGGCCAGATCCTCAGCAAGCTGTGCTTCGGCAGCCCGCCCGACGAGCCGGGGCGATAGATGTGGCGGTAGATGTGGCCTGCCATCCGCTCACAGACGTGGGTCCTGGCCCCTATGCAGAACAACATTGCCGACCCATGCTCTAGCTGATGAGAGGACTGTTCAGTTGCCTGATAAAAGCTGGGAAGAGAACTGTTCAAGAATATAGAAACATGCTTTTTTAAACTTCTACAATGGTATTTTTTTTTTCATAAGTAACTGAGGTACAGCAAAATGTATTTTTGTGTACAGTTATAAGATCATAAGGTCATAAGTGATAGGAGTATAATTAGGCCATTTGGCCCATCAAGTCTACTCCGCCATTCAATCATGGCTGATCTATCTCTCCCTCCTAACCCCATTCTCCTACCTTCTCCCCATAATCTCTGACACCTGAACTAATCAAGAATCTATCTATCTCTGCCTTGAAAATATCCATTGACTTGGCCTCCACAGCCTTCTGTGGCAAAGAATTCCACGGATTCACCACCCTCTGACCAAATAAATTTCTCCTCATCTCCTTCCTAAAGTAACGTCCTATAATTCTGAGGTTATGACCTCTAGTCCTAGAATCTCCCACTAGTGGAAACATCCTCTCCACATCCACTCTATCTAAGCCTTTGACTATTCTGTGCATTTCAATGTGGTCCCCCCTCATTCATTACAAGTGTCACCACACATAAGATGTACATCTTGCCTGATGGACGAGGGGAGAAGAGGGAGTTACATGTGTGAGTCTGGCCCTTGATTATGCTGGTGGCCTTGCCGAGGCAGCGTAAAGTGTAGATGGAGTCAGTGGCTGGTTTGTGTGATGGTCTGGGGAACGTGCACAACTCTCTGGATGAGAGTAACCCATTCCCTCCCATATGCCCTTCAATTCCACTTACCGAGACGACAGCATATAATCTACAGACGCACTACGTTTTTTCTGATGCTTTTTTATTTTGCTTCCTTACTGTTGCTGAACCAAGGTTAGCACATACACCTGCTCTCTAAAGAAGGGTCTTGACCCGAAACGTCACCCATTCCTTCTCTCCCGAGATGCTGCCTGACCTGCTGAGTTTCTCCAGCATTTGTTTGTCTACCTTAGCACATGTACAGATGACCTTGTGCTGTTTGTATCTGCTCCTCTTGCTTTGCATTCAGAATTAGTTTAGTTTAATTTAAACTTCGGCCCACCAAGTCCACGCCGACCAGTGACCCCTGTACACTAGCACTATCCTCCCACGCTATGGACAATTTACAATCTTTACCAAAGCCAATTAACCTACCAACCTGTACATCTTTGGAGCGTGGAGGTATCTGGAGCAAACTGGAGGAAGACCATGTGGTCACTGGGAGAACGTACAAACTCTGTACAGACAGCCCCATGCTCAGGATCGAACCTGGTTCTCTGGCGCTGTAAGGCAGCAACACTACCGCTGCGCCAACGTGCTGCCCTTATTAACGAAGGAGCTGTCCTTAGTGCAGGAGGATTATCTACCCGAATAAATATGTAATTGCACGAGATCATGAGGTAATTGCACGGTCACTCCACTCCTTCTTGAGCTTGTAGCAGAGTCATTCTGGAAATGATCACGATAAGTTGACAATTAGAGTTTTGTTTTAACACAGAAATATATGAATCAAATTTTTGAAAGATGTTAAAGGCACTACATAAGATTAGAAGCTCATTTAAAAACATCGTTGGCTTTATTTCTTCATGAGGACAGAGTAATGGCACGATGGCGCAGCGGTAGAGTTGCTGCCTTGCAGCGTTTGCAGCGCCGGAGACCCAGGTTCGATCCCGACTACGGGTGCTGTCTGTACAGAGTTTGTACGTTCTCTCCGTGACTGCGTGGGTTTTCTCTGAGATCTTCGGTGTCCTCCCAAAGACATACAGGTTTGGAGGTTAATTGGCTTGGTATAAATGTAAATTATCCATTGTGTGTGAAGGATAGTGTTAATGTGTGGGGATCGCTAGTCAGTGCGGACATGGTGGGCCGAAGGGCCTGTTTCCACACTGTATTTATAAATTAATCTGTTGCATTTTTAGTGATGTGAGCTATGCACAAGGCTTTTCTGTTATTTTCATTGACCAGGCATTACGGTTTCTATACCATATAAATCTTTGCTTATAGTTCTCCAGGAGTGCTCTATAACCTCAGCCACCTCTTACTGTGTTAATCTGACATTTGCATTTCGCGTAATGCACCAGCTATTATTCAGTCTTTTGTATGAGAAGCAATTTAATTCCATTAATGCCAAATTTATGGGAAGCTTTGAGCTGTTCTGAATTGCTGTTTGTCCTACTTTATTGCAATGTTAATTTATCTAAGATTATGGTGACTTTCATCATATTGTTTGAGCTAAATTCTAACCCAGACCACTGATCTAAAAGGGTGGTTATCTGTTTAGGTTCCGAATTCCAATAAATCCGTCTCTATAACTGTTACATGCAAAGTGCCCCTCACAGGCATAGTGCGAATTACACGTAAAATATACATTGGCCAAAACATTGAAATTGGTACAAATGTTACAATTTTTATATAAAAGCCACTGCATAAAAGACGATCATTTGTGAGTGGGTTGGTTAGCGCGACAGAAGAGTGCCCTTTGTAACCAACTCCCACATTTTTTCCCATCTGCATGACAGCCATTTTGTCCCACTGTACTGTGGCTGATGCATGGAGAATTCTTTATCTCTGGCATGGTTACCAGCATAGATAGACATAAAATGTCTTTCTATTTGAATATTGATTTTTCTAACTTCAAGTATTCCTTGGTTTCCCTCTCTCGCCGCCCCTCCCCCACCAAGTTCTCCGAATAGTTCCATGTGTTCTTCTGATTGATTTTACTGATTGTATGCCCCCTTGTCACCTTCCCCTCGGCTGACTATGAGCCTTGAACATTGCCCCCTTTGATCTGTTGCTTTCACACCTTACTCTTCCACATCTCTCGTCTCCCTCTCCTCTGACTCAGTCTGAAGAAGGGTCTCGACCTCAGAACATCACCCAGTCCTACTCTCCAGAGACGCTGCCTGCCTGTCCCACTGAGTTTCTCCAGCTTTTTGTGCCTATCTTCGGTTTAAACCAGCAACTGCAGTTCCTTCCTACACATGTTTATCAGTAAGCAGTTTGTCAATGATGTGCAACTGCACACATGCTGCTCTTGACTGGAACTGCACAAAATCTTTTTTAGTTCAGTTTAGTTTTAGCGTAGAGATACAGCACAGAAACAGGCCCTTTGGCCTACTGGCTCCATGCCGACCATCGATCATCCATTCACACTATTTTTCAGTTATCCTACTTTCGCATCCACTCAAAACACACTCGGGGCAATTTACAGAGGCCGATTAACCTACAATGTCTTTGGCACATGGGTGGAAACCGAACAGGTGGAGGAAACCCATGCAGTCACAGAGATTGTGCAAACTCCACGCAGACAGCACCCGAGGTGAGGATGGAACCCAGGTCTCTGGCCTTGTGAGGCAGTGACTCTGTCAGCTGTGCCACCATGCTGTCCTAGCCCATGGCTTTGTGAGTGACATGCTACAACACAGCTTTAATGAACCTTTGCCCAATTTCACAATTTTATCAGAAGATTCAAGTGGGTATTACTGCATTACACAGCCCATGGGTAACCACGAGTAGGAATGAAGTCCAATTTCTGTGCATGTGTGTTCAGGCATTGAAGAAAAAGGCCCACATTGAGATGAATAAGAAGCAATTTTATATTTTTAGTGCATTCGTCCATTAGGGAATGTTGGAATGGGAAGACAGTTTGTATTCGTAGGTCCTGGGACGTGAAGTTTATAACATGTTCACATCACTCAAGCAATGGACCGCTCTCTCACCCACAGCTTATTGTAGAATCCATTCATTCAGTAAGAACATTCGTGAGTAGCTGGAAGAGTCTGAAGTCTGAAGAAGGGTCTCGACCCAAAACGTCACCTATTCTTTTTCTCCAGAGAGGCTGCCTGACACGCTGAGTTACTCCAGCATTTTGTGTCTATCTCCTACACAAGGTGTTTTGCTTGTTTTGCGATGTGCAGCTGTAGATCATACCTACTCTGCTATATGTCGAGAACACAGAAAGATTGAAAAACATGCTGTTATACAGGAAAGAAACAAAGAAATATAGAAAATAGGTGCAGGGTAAGCCACTCGATCTTCGAGCCAGCACCGCCATTCAATATGATCACGGCTGATCATCCAGAATCAGTACCCTGTTTCTGCTTTCTCCCCATATCCCTTGATTCTGTTAGCCCTAAGAGCTAAATCAGAATCAGAATCAGAATCAGAATTACCTTTATTGTCATCCAAAAAAAAACAAGTCTCTTGAACACATCCAGTGAACTACCATCTGTGGCAGAGAATTCCACAGATTCAAAATTCTCTGACTGAAAAAAGTTTTTCCTCATCTCAGTCTTAAATGGCCTACCCCTTATTCTTAAACTGTGACCCCTGGTTCTGGATTCCCCCAACATCGGGAACATGTTTCCTGCATCTAGCTTGTCCATTCCCTTAATAATTTTATATGTTTCTATAAGATCCCCTCTCATCCTTCTAAATTCCAGTGAATACAACCCCAGTCGTTCCATTCTTTCGGAATGGCGGGACTGTCGTATGTTGAAAGGCTGGAGCGATTGGGCTTGTATACACTGGAATTTAGAAGGATGAGGGGGGATCTTATTGAAACATATAAGATAATTAGGGGATTGGACACATTAGAGGCAGATAACATGTTCCCAATGTTGGGGGAGTCCAGAACAAGGGGCCACAGTTTAAGAATAAGGGGTAGGCCATTTAGAACGGAGATGAGGAAGAACTTTTTCAGTCAGAGGGTGGTGAAGGTGTGGAATTCTCTGCCTCAGAAGGCAGTGGAGGCCAGTTCGTTGGATGCTTTCAAGAGAGAGCTGGATAGAGCTCTTAAGGATAGAGGAGTTAGGGGGTATGGGGAGAAGGCAGGAACGGGGTACTGATTGAGAGTGATCAGCCATGATCGCATTGAATGGCGGTGCTGGCTCGAAGGGCTGAATGGCCTACTCCTGCACCTATTGTCTATTGTTTATTATCATATGACAGTCCCGCCATCCCAGGAATTAACCTTGTGAACCTATGCTGCACTCCCTCAATAGCAAGAATGTCCTTCCTCAAATTAGGAGACCAAAACTGCACACAATACTCCAGGTGCGGTCTCACTAGGGCCCTGTACAACTGCAGAAGGACCTCGTTGCTCCTTTTCTCAACTCCTCTCGTTATGAAGGCCAACATGCCATTAGCTTTCTTCACTGCCTGCTGTACCTGCATGCTTACTTTCAGTGACTAGGAGTGAGGGGGTGGAGGAGGGAGGGGTTGGAGGAGGGGAGGGAGATCGAAGGGGGAGGAGGGGAGGGAGGGGGAGGAGCGGAGGGAGGGGGGTAGCAGGGTAGAGAGGGGGGAAGGAGGGGGTGGAGGGAGGGGGAGGAGGGGACAGAGGAGGGGGCAGTGGGGGGGTGGGGAGGAAAGGGAGTGGGGAGGGGGGAGAGGGAGGGTGGGGGAGGGAGGAGATGGGAGAGGGGAGTGGGGGGGAGAGGGGAGGGGGGACTGGGGGAGGAGGGTGCTGCACCAATGCAGGAGTGGTTTGGGCCCAACAGGTCCACTTGGTCTAATCTTTAAAAATAGACTCAAGCATCTTCCCCACTACCGATGTAAGACTAACTGGTCTATAATTCCCAGTTTTCTCTCTTCCTCCTTTCTTTAAAAGTGGGGTTACATTGGCTATGTTTTTAAAGTTTAAGTCTATCTCCTAGGGAGAGGGGGAGAGGAGGGAGGATAAGGGGGGGTTGAGGGGGATGGATTGGGGGGTGGGGGGAGTGGAAGGGGGGGAGGGGAAGGGGGGGGGCTGCACCAATGCAGGAAAGGTTTGGGCCCAACGGGTCCAAGTAGATATTAAAAACAAAATTTATAACATGACATATTTAAAAAATGACATAATTCTCAACCTTATCTTGGTAAATGTTTTTTTATGTCGTGAACATGCTTGAATACTGTGGTACATGCAGAATATGAACTGTTCAGCTCAGCTTTTGGAGCAATAATTCCAGTTGCATTTCCAGCTTGATTTCATGGCCTCCAACTATAATGAGATTGGAAAATACAGGTTCAGTAGAATCGCTTCATTCTCCACTGCTGGAAGAATTTAAGAAAGTGGTAGAAATCTCCTCTCTTCTTTTGGGGAGAAATGTATCAATGAAGTTCGAAGACAAAATTGGAAAGAAAGAATGTGCAGGAAGGAACTGCAAGTGCTGGTTTATACCGAAGATCGACACAAAATGCTGGAGTAACTCAGTGGGTCAGGCAGCATCTCTGGAGAATAGGAATAGGTGACGTTTTGGGTCGGAACCCTCCTTCAGTCATCACCTACTCCTTTTCTCCAGAGATACTGCCTGACCACTGAGTTACTCCAGCGTTTCGTGTCTGTCCATGGAAAGAAAGATGTAAGACTAAGCTGCATGAACAATTTTTATTAACTTAATTGAAACTATCATCTTGCAACACGTTAGAAAAGGAGGGGAATTGTGGGATGGGGAGGCGTTGGGAAGAAAGGGTTGGGTTGTTGTGGCGGACGAGAGAATTGCGGGTCTCGGAAATCCAGTATGTTTCCAGGTTCCACATTCCTCAGTGTTGTTCTCAGGTGCCAGTCCTGGGTGAATCCAGCAGAGCATCGCCTCTCCAGTCGGCTCGAAGTAGTGCTGGCTCCATTTCTTAGCAAGCAGTCATTAAGTTAAACAATGCAAGGAGAAAACGGGTGAGGAAAAATGCAGTACAGCAATACAGTGCCACTAAACGTGGATGTGTAATATTACATGGACAAGTTTCTACAATGTATAAAATCGTGAGAGGAATAGATCGGGTAGATACACAGAGTCTCTTGCCCAGAGTAGCGGAATCGAGAACCGGAGGACCATAGGTTTAAGGTGAGGGGGGAAAGATTTAATAAGAATCTGAGCGGTAACCTTTTCACTCAAAGGGTGATTGGTACTTGGAACGAGCTGCCAGAGGAGGTAGTTGAAGCAGGTACTATCGCAACATTACAGAAACATTTAGTCAGGTACATGTATAGGTCATGTTTAGAGGGATATGGGCCAAATGCAGTAGGTGGGACCAGTATGGATGGACCATGTTGGCCAGTGTGGGCAATTTGGGCTGAAGGGCCAGTTTCCACGCTGTAAGGCTCCATGACTCTCTGACAAAATAAAATAAATACCGAACATGTTGGAAACACACGAGCTTTGTTTAGAAGCCTCTGCTTAGTATCAGAGAGGGGAAGATTGTAAAGGGACAGGGAAAGCATGGCAGGGGAGAGATAGGGGTCAGAAGAAAGTGAAGGGAGAGAAAGATGGAAATTCAAGAGCTTTTCATAGAAACATAGAAACATAGAAAATAGGTGCAGGAGTAGGCCATTCGGCCCTTCGAGCCTGCACCGCCATTCAATATGATCATGGCTGATCATCCAACTCAGTATCCCGTACCTGCCTTCTCTCCATACCCCCTGATCCCTTTAGTCACAAGGGCCACATCTAACTCCCTCTTAAATATAGCCAATGAACTGGCCTCAACTACCCTCTGTGGCAGAGAATTCCACAGATTCACCACTTTCTGTGTGAAAAAAAACTTTCTCATCTCAGTCCTAAAAGACTTCCCCCTTATCCTTAAACTGTGACCCCTTGTTCTGGACTTCCCCAACATCGGGAACAATCTTCCTGCATCTAGCCTGTCCAACCCCTTAAGAATTTTGTAAGTTTCTATAAGATTCCCCCCTCAATATTCTAAATTCCAACGAGTACAAGCCTAGTCTATCCAGTCTTTCTTCATATGAAAGTCCTGCCATCCCAGGAATCAATCTGGTGAACCTTCTCTGTACTCCCTCTATGGCAAGAATGTCTTTCAAATTTGTGATCTTGGAATCTGAAAGAAATGAAAAAGAAAATCATGTGTTATCATCCCGAATGCAGCAAATGAGAAAGTAGAACATGGACCCTAACCGGATTTTTACGTTTTGTTCAATAAATGTCGTGATGTGCCGATACACGACGGACTGAATGGGCACTGAAGGCTGACTTGAGGTGAACACAAAAGAGCATCAATCATTTCCTTCAGGCAATTAAAGACGGCAGATTGGGTGAAATATTGTATATATTTTGACACAGAATCGATAAACAAATCCAAGGCCATCGCTGACGTACACCACGGATGATGTCACGATCCGCAGATAACAGGAGCGGAAAACCGTTGATTTGAATAAAGGAGTTGGGTTTTCCCAGGATATTCCCACAGTGCTTTTCCTGAACCTTACTTTATGCAGCAGGTCATCACTCTTCAACTGACAGCTTCTCCCTAGCGACCAGCCTCCCGGTTTCCAGCTGCTCTGTCGCCATGGCAACGGCTGGGGAGGAGAGACTGGTCCTAGCAACACCAAGTGGAAATCATTTACCTTCCCCTGTTGCTCTGTTCACCTTCCACATCCCTGGCAGTTAACCCTTTATGGACATAACACTTTGATACAGAAATATTTTCAATTCTTTCCAATTTTTGAAAATCAATGACTCACTGCTGTATCAGAACTCAAATGCAGAAAGAGCCATTGGAATGAGCAACAGGGTTACAATACAATACAATATACAATACAATATATCTTTATTGTCATTGTACAGGGGTACAACGAGATTGGGAATGCGCCTCCCACACGATGCAATAATTTAATTAGCTAGTCAGTATTAACTTAAGCAACCCAACGAAACAAATTGTAACAGTTTTAAAACAGAATAAAGTGCAAGTAGATCTTACTGATAGTGTGTAGGAAGGAACAGGGTGACGGAGTCTGAAGAAGGGTCTCGACCTGAAATGACACGCATTCCTTCTCTCCAGAGATGCTGCCTGTCCTGCTGAGTTACTCCAGCATTTTGTGTCTGCCTAGGGTTACTGATATCACCAGTTGAAACACACCATGGTACGAATCATGAGTGAATAATGTTTGTGCATTCCTCCAAAATAATTATATAACCCATGTTCTTTAAAAAATACAAGAGAAATCCACAGGAAAGCTGAACTGATGTGTGATTTATGGCAATAAAAAGGGCTTTTGCTAGTTGGCTGCCAGTGATTAGCAGAGTACCGCAGGGGTCGGTGCTGGGGCCACTTCTCCACATTGTATATTAATGATTTGGATGAGGGGACTTTAGGCTTTGCAGCCAAGTTTGCGGATGATATGAAGATAGATGGAGGGGCAGGTGGTGTAGGGAAAGCAGGGACTCTGCAGTAGGAGTTGGACAGGTTGGGAGAGTGGGCAGAGAACTGGCAGATGGAATATAGTGTAGCAAAGTGTGGAGTCATGCATTTTGGTAGTAGGAATAAAGGCGTAGACTATTTTCTAAATGTGGAGAGAATTCAAAAACCGGAGGTGCAAAGGAACTTGGGAGTGCTGGTGCAGGATTCCCAAATAAGTTAATTTGCGAGCCGAATGGGTAGTAAGGAAAACAAACGCAATGCGAGCATTTATTTCAAGAGGGCTACAATACAAAAACAGGAATGTAATGCTGAGGCTCTATAAGGCGCTGGTCAGGCCGCATTTGGAGTATTCAGAGCAGCTTTGGGCTGGATATCTGAGGAAGGATGTACTGGCTCTGGAGAGGGTCCAGAGGAGGTTTTAGAGAATGATCCCTGTTAACATGCGATGAACTTTTGATGGCACTGGGCCTCCATTTGCTGGAGTTTAGAAGGATGAAGGAGGACCTCATTGAAACTTACCTAATAGTGAGAGAGGCCTGGATGGAGTGGATGTGGAGAGGATAGATAGATTCTTGGTTAGTACAGGTGTCAGGGGTTATGAGGAGAATGCAGGAGAATGGGATTAGGAGAGAGAGATAGATCAGCCATGATTGAATGGCAGAGTAGACTTGATAGGCTGAATGGCCTAATTCTTCTCCTATCACTTATGAACTTATGAACTGATTTATTTTGTCATCATAGTTGATCAGATCTATTGCTATGTAGTTTACCTCATATTTTCAATGGAGCCGGGTGTCAAGAGTGTTTATGTCGCGACAATGGAACAATGGAATTCTTACTTGCAACAGTATAATAGGTCTGTAAACACAATGCTCATAGATATTCAAAGATAACAAATAATAAACAAATAAAAATAATGAATTAATAAATCCAATGCCACTGCAAAAAAAATCCCAGAGTCCTTGGTGCAATCAAAGACAAATAGTTCATAGTTTAGTTAGTGTTATGTAATGTTCAAGAGCCTGATGGTTGTTGGGAAGAAGCTATTTCCTGAACCTGGTCATCATGGTTTCCAGACTCCTGTACCTTCTTCCTGATGGAGGAGTGAGTTGAGAGAGTGGCCAGGGTGGTGAGGGGCTTTAATGATGCTGGCTGCCTTTTTGAGGCAGTGCCTCCATTAGATCCCTTTGATGATGGGAAGGTTAGTACCCGTGATGGACTGGGCAGTGCCCGCCACTTTTTGCGATCTTTATTCCTGGGTGTTCTAGTTGCCAAACCAGGCTGTGATGCAACCAGTCAATATGCTCTCTATCGGACATCTGTAAAAGTTCAAGATAGTGTTCATTGATATACCAAATCTCCTCAATCCTCTAAGGAAGTAGAGGGGTTGATGTGCTTTCTTTATGATTGTTCTGGGTCCAGGACAGATCTTCAGAATTATGCACGCCCAGGAACTTGAAGTAGTTGACTCTTTCCTCCACCAATCTGTTGATGAAGGCAGGTTCGTGGATCCTCGGCATTCCCCTTCTAAAGTCAACAATCAGCTCCTTGGTCTTGTTGAAGCTGAGAGCAAGGTAACCGTTCTGGCACCATTCCATCAGATTATCAATCTCCTCCCTATAGTCATCATTACTCGTTATGCGCCCAACAACAGCGATGTCATCGGTGAATTTAAAGAAGGTGAAGGAACTGTATCTATCGACAGTCATGGTCATGGAGTGAGTAGGGCAGAGGACCAGACACACACAGCCTGGAGGTTCTCCTGTGCTGTGTATGAAGGAACTGCAGATGCTGGTTTATACCGAAGATAGACACAAAATAGACAATAGACAATAGACAATAGGTGCAGGAGGAGGCCATTCGGCCCTTCGAGCCAGCACCGCCATTCAATGTGATCATGGCTGATCATTCTCAATCAGTACCCCGTTCCTGCCTTCTCCCCATACCCCCTGACACCGCTATCCTTAAGAGCTCTATCCAGCTCTCTCTTGAATGCATTCAGAGAATTGGCCTCCACTGCCTTCTGAGGCAGAGAATTCCACAGATTTACAACTCACTGAAAACGTTTTTCCTCATCTCAGTTCTAAATGGCCTACCCCTTATTCTTAAACTGTGGCCCCTTGTTGCTGGAGTAATTCAGAGGGATGGGCAGCATCTCTGGAGAGAAGGAATGGGTGGCTTTCTGGGCCTGAAGAAGGGTCTCGACCCGAAACCTCACCCATTCCTTCTCTCCGGAGATGCGGCCTGTCCCGCTGAGGTTCTCCTGTGCTGATGGTTATCACGGAGGAAGTGTTGTTCCTATTTCGTATTGATTGTGTTCTGCTGATGAGGTAATCGAGGATTCAGTGGCATTGGGATGAGTACAAACCCAGTTCCCTGAGTTTGATAACAAGTTTGGAGGGGTTGATCGTGTTGAACTGTGGTTGGTGAACAGCTAGCCTGACGTGCATGTTGTTATTGTCCAAGAGGTCCAGTGCAGAGTGGAGAACCAGTGAGATCATATCACCAGGAAAAAAGGAATAGGTGATGTTTCGGGTCGAGAACCTTCTTCAGACTCGATCCGAAATGTCACTTATTCCTTTTCTTCAGATATGCTGGCTGACTTAATGAGTTACTCCAGCTTTTTGTGTCTATTTCAGTGTAAACCAGCATCTGCAGTTCCTTCCTGCAGACCATATCCCCTGTTGATCTGCTGCGGTGGTAGGCACATTATAATGGGTCCATGATCTTGCTGAGGTAGGAGTTCTTATGCGCCATAACTAATCTCTCAAAGCACTTCATCATGGCGGATCTTAGTGCCACCAGTCGGTAGCATTGAGTCCGTCACCTGACTCTTCATGGGAATTATTGATGTCCTTTTAAAGCAAGTGGGAACCTCAGATCTCAGTGATGAGAGATACATAGATACAGAGAAAATAGGTGCAGGAGTAGGCCACTCGGCTCCGCCATTCAATGTGATCATGGCTGATCATCTACAATCAGTACCCCGTTCCTGCTTTCTCCCCATATCCCTTGATTCCACTAGCCCTAACAGCTCTATCTAACTCTCTTTCGAATGCAACCAGTGAGTTGGCCTCTACTGCCTTCTGAGGCAGAGAATTCCACAAATTCACATCTCTCTGGATTGAAGATGTCCGCAAAAACTCCAGCTAGTTGTTCCGTGCAGGTTTTAACAACGCGGCCAAGTATACCATCAGGTCCGAATGCTTTCTGAGAGTTCACCCTCTGAAGGATCTTGCGATGCCGGTCTTGGTGACTGAGATGCAAAACCAATGGGGATCCGTAAAAGGCACATTGGTGTTCTCCCTTTCGAAGCATGCTGTGAATGGAGTCCCGGAGTGTCGCTTGGCTTAGCACTTGGATTTGTATTGTTAGTTCTTCACATCACCCAGTGATTGCACTACAAGCCCTGCCATAGCATCCACCTCAACCTTCAAATTTAGAGTGAAAATGTCTCTCCGCCTTTCCGATGGCCTTGTCGAGGTCGTACCTGGACTTCCTACATAAACCTGCATCGCCTGACTTGAATACCCAGGATCTGCTTGGTCTTTTCACTACTTGGTTGTGTCTCTTCTTTAGGGAGCAGCAATGGTACTTGCCTGTGGTATTTCCCACCCACTCTACTTGATAGGGAATGTATGCAACATGCAAAGAGAGAAATCGTGCTGACACCTCCCGTTGAATAGTGGATAATAGGATTTGCTTTGCAGCATTTATTGAGCAGAGAAGTGGTGCAAAGCTCTCCAGTGGAGTGGGGCTGGTAGGGGATGATGTGTTACACGATCCAGCAATAAATGCAGTTTATGAAGGCTCCCATTTCCACTCTTCATTGAGAACATTCAGCAATGGACCATGAATGTAGATTGTAGCCATTTGTTACCTTATGAAATCACACATAAATCAAACGTTCTTTTAGAGGTGCTTGTAGCAATCTTTTGTGATGGTCACAGGAGTGGCACAGCGGTAGATTTGCTGCCTTACAGCGCCCAGGTTCGATCCTGACTACGGGTGCTGTCTGTATGGAGTTTGCACCTTCTCTGTGACCGGGTTGCTCCGGTTACCTCCCACATCCCAAGCGCACCCCAAGTGTAAGGTTAATTGACCACTGTAAATGGTCCCTAATGTGTAGGATAGTGTAAGTGTACAGGGTGATCGCTGGTCGGCACGGACTCAGTGGGTCGAAGGGCCTGATTCCACACTATATCTCTAAACTAAACTAAATAAAATAAATATTTCCTTACTTCCCTCCTAAAGGCGTTTGGTCATTCTCCCCGTGACCGCGAGGGCTTTCTCCGGGTGCTCCGGTTTCCTCCCTGATTCCGAAGACATGCAGATTAATAGGTTTAATTGCTTCTGAAAATTGTCCCTAGTGTGTGGGATGGAACTAGTGTACAGGTGATCGGTAGTCATATCATATCATATCATATATATACAGCGCGGAAACAGGCCTTTTCGGCCCACCAAGTCCGCGCCGCCCAGCGATCCCCGCACATTAACACTATCCTACACCCACTAGGGACAATTTTTACATTTACCCAGCCAATTAACCTACATACCTGTACGTCTTTGGAGTGTGGGAGGAAACCGAAGATCTCGGAGAAAACCCACGCAGGTCACGGGAAGAATGTACAAACTCCTTACAGTACAGCACCCGTAGTCAGGATCGAACCTGAGTCTCCGGCGCTGCATTCGCTGTAAAGCAGCAACTCTACCGCTGCGCTACCGTGCGAGGACTCGGTGGGTTTAAGGGTCTGTTTCCATGCTGCATCTCTAAACTAAACTAAAAATGCATAAGCACAATCATTCACATGAATGTACAGGAGTTGTCTGCACCCTATGTCCCAGTTTCTAGTTGTCTCTCCGGAGTCCAGTGTGTTGCTTCATGTCCCCCCACCCCACCCCTGCCCCACTTCTCCCCTGATCCCAGTCTGTCCGCCTGTCAAATGACAGGAGAAAGGTCACTGGGTGTATTTATCAGTAGTCAATGGATGGAATTCAGCAAGTGGAGGAGATGGGATGGAAGCATACGCTCACCCTTGTTGACAAGTCCCATTCCTCTCACTGTACAACCCTCTCAAGCAGAAACATTGCTCTTTTGCCAACGGTGATAAAACATTTGCCTTGTTGCATGGTGTAAACAGAGGGACGCACATCCCAACTGCAAATGACCAGAGACACAGATTTAAAACTTCAGGCAAAAGATGCTGGCTAGGGTCTGTGGGGAAAGGTTTGTATTCTGCAGAGAGCTTTCTGTAGTGATCTAGAACATGACCTGCAGGAAAGGTTTGAAACAGAGTCGGTCATGCCTTTCACATGGCAATTGGTATAGGCACTTGAGAGTGAATAATGTTCCGAATCTCTGTCCAGTGCCTTTTTAATACCCTTCGGGTCTCGACCCGAAACGTGAGTCTGAAGAAGGGTCTCGACCCGAAACGTCACCCATTCCTTCTCTCCTGAGATGCTGCCTGACCTGCTGAGTTACTCCAGCATTTTGTGAATAAATACCTTCGATTTGTACCGGCATCTGCAGTTATTGTCTTATACTGCTTTTAATACAGGTCACTGCAGAATACCCTCTCCAGAATACAAAGCTTTCCTCACAAAGATTCCTGACAATCTTTTGCCAGCTTCTTCCCCTCTGTTACCTTGCTGCAGAGCGGCACGGCGGTGCAGCGGTAGAGCTACCACCTTACAGCGCCAGAGACCCGGGTTCGATCCTGGTGACGGGCGCCGTCTGTACGGAGCTTGTACTTTCTCCCTGTGACCTGCGTGGGTTTTCTCCGAGATCTTCGGTATCCTCCCACACTCCAAAGACGTACAGGTTTGCAGGTTAATTGGCTTGGTATAAATATAAATAGTCCCGAGAGGGTGTAGGATAGTGTAACTGTGCATGAATTGTAGGTCGGTGCAGACTCGGTGGACCAAAGGGCCTGTTTCTGCACTGTATCTTTAAACTAAACAGGTATCAGGCTTCTGAACAGTCCTTCCATAAGCTAGGGTTCTGTCCGATTCACCTTCACCCCACTGCGGACATTGGACTATGTCATCGGAACTGAGGTGCTACAAATGCTGAGAACTACACTCTATATCTTCCTTCCCATTTGCTCTACTTATTGTACTTGAGATAGACTTGGTTTTATTTATGTGTAGTAACATCTAATCTGATGGGATATCATGCAAAACAAAGCCTTTCACTGTGCCTCAGAACACGCGACAATAATAAACGAAACCTAAATCTGTGCCTCTGGTCTGTTAACCATTTGATGTTAGGAACACAGGCCCTCTATTTAAGCCTTTCAAACCAGCCATGAACTATTTTCATTTTCAAATCTTTGTATTTGTCTTTGTAAAAGAAATCTAGATGAGGATGTGATTCATTATGATCTGATAAGATGAAATAATCACAATTGTTACTGATTTATTGGGACTGATTTAGCAGTGGTTAGAATTTTAATTAACGTGTTAATAAATTGTATTAACATGTTGTAGTAACTGAACAACACTCATCCATTTGGGTTGAAACTTTGATTCGTTAAATATTCAGTTATTCTTTGGGAAATAAAAGTTCCATTCATTTAAATACTTTTAAGCCCTCTAGTTTTGCACATTGCTGAGAGATATTAACCTTAGTCTATCGCACTGAAGTATTTCTTGTTGAATTCAGTTCGTCCAATTTCAACATTATGTTGCGCATTCTTGAAGCGTTATCATCCAGTAATGTGTTGACGAGAGAGAGAGAGAGAGAGAGAGAGAGAGGGAGAGGGAGAGGGAGAGAGAGAGGGAGAGAGGGAGAGAGGGAGAGAGAGGGAGAGGGAGAGAGAGGGAGAGGGAGGGAGAGGGAGAGAGAGAGAGAGAGAGGGAGAGGGAGAGGGAGAGGGAGGGGGAGGGAGAGAGAGAGAGAGAGAGAGAGGGATACTATGTAGGTCAGCAGTAGAGCTAGAAGCACAGCAGTGTGGTGAAGGGGGCCACATTAGGGGTGGAAGCTAAAACTTACCTCATCATGGATTCTGAAGGAGATTCTCACTGGGAACAGTACAAAAGAGTCGCTGCCCTGGGTCTGACCGTCTTCTTCATCCAGACACAGCAGCTTGGCAAATGTAGTAAGGAAACAGAGAGTAAGTTTCCACACATACATTGCCAATATCCAGCTCAACCACTGCGCCGACTTCCCAAACCCTTTCCCTGTCTGATTTGTTGAACCTTTTCTCAGATATTCTGTCCATGACGAGCCACTTAAATACTGAAAACACAAAACCCTCGAGGCAGCATGAAGTGTAGGTGGGGTCAATGGAAGGTAGGTTGGTTTGCGTCATGGCGTGGGCTATGTCCACAACTATCTGCAATTTCTTCTGGTCTTGGGGTGAAGCTGTTCCCGAATCATTCTGTGACGCATCCCGATAAAATACTTTCCAGGGCACATCTGCAGAAGTTGGTGAGGGTAGTTGGAGACATGCCAAACTTCCGAAGCCTTCGAAGGAAGTAGATGTACTTTCTTTGCCATTGCTTTGATGTGGCCGATCCAGGACAAATTGCTGGTGATATTTATTCCGGAGAACTTGAAGCTTTCAACCATCTCTACTTCGGTGCCATCAATGTATACCAGCGTGTGCATACTGCTTCGCGATCACAATCTCCCTTGTCTTGCTGACATTGAGGGGGGAGGTTATATAATATAAGAAAATAACTGCAGATGCTGGTACAAATCGAAGGTATTTATTCACAAAATGCTGGAGTAACTCAGCAGGTCAGGCAGCATCTCGGGAGAGAAGGAATGGGTGACGTTTCGGGTCGAGACCCTTCTTCAGACTGATGTCGGGGGGGGGGGGGGGGGCGGGACAGAGGAAGGATATAGGTGGAGACAGGAAGATAGAGGGATATCTGGGAAGGGGGAGGGGAAGAGAGGGACAGAGGAACTATCTAAAGTTGGAGAAGTCGATGTTCATACCACTGGGCTGCAAGCTGCCCAGGCGAAATATGAGGTGATGTTCCTCCAATTTCCGGTGGGACTCACTATGGCACTGGAGGAGGCCCATGATAGAAAGGTCAGACTGGGAATGGGAGGGGGAGTTCAAGTGCTCGGCCACCGGGAGATCAGATTGGCCAACGCGGACCGAGCGCAGGTGTTGAGCGAAGCGATCGCCGAGCCTGCGTTTGGTTTCGTCGATGTAAATAAGTTGACATCTGGAGGAGCGGATGCAATAGATGAGGTTGGAGGAGGTGCAGGTGAACCTCTGTCTCACCTGGAAAGACTGTTTAGGTCCTTGGATGGAGTTGGGGGGGGGGAGGTAAAGGGACAGGTGTTGCATCTCGTGCGGTTGCAGGGGAAAGTGCCCGGGGATGGGGTGGTTTGGGTAGGATGGGACGAGTGGACCAGGGAGTTACGGAGGGAACGGTCTCTGCGGAACGCAGAAAGGGGAGGGGATGGGAAGATATGGCCAGTGGTGGGGTCCCGTTGTAGGTGACGGAAATGTTGGCGGATGATTTGTTGGATCCGCTGGCTGGTGGGGTGGCTTGAGGGGGGAGGTTGTTGCCTTGGCACGAAGTTACAAGGTTCTCAATCTCCTTCCTGTCGTCCGTCTCGTCATGATTTGATATCCGACCGCTGTCATCTGCGAATTTGTACATTTCCACTTCTGACTGTGTTGGGTACATTTACTGAGCACAGGCACAACAAAAATGCTGGAGGAATTAGGTGCATAAGCAGCATCTGCGGAAGGAATGGACAGGTGACAATTCGGGTCAGTACGCCTCTTCAGGCCGATTGCAGTTATCTTAAACGTTATGATATACTTTCACGGAAATCCTTGGCAAAACCATAAAATCCCGAGAGAATGCCAGTGGTAGATAGTTTACATTAACATCGATGAAGAAGATGCATATGGACATATGGCAATTGTGTCAATTCATTACCGAACAGTTTGCTATGACCTTTCAAATAGCAAGACAAGAGACATAAGTTTCAGTTTATACGTATGTGTGTACTTTGGAACTTAGTTTATGCATCCTATGAGGAATATTATGGGCAGTATCTCAGACTATGTGTTTCAGTGAAGAATGAAGCACATATTATTCTTGGTTGACCATGTCTTGTCTTTGTAGTGTAAGAAAATAACTGCAGATGCTGGTACAAATCGAAGGTATTTATAGACAATAGACAATAGACAATAGAAAATAGGTGCAGGAGTAGGCCATTCAGCCCTTCGAGCCAGCACCGCCATTCAATGCGATCATGGCTGATCACTCTCAATCAGTACCCCGTTCCTGCCTTCTCCCCATACCCCTTCACTCCGCTATCCTTAAGAGCTCTATCCAGCTCTCTCTTGAAAGCATCCAACGAACTGGCCTCCACTGCCTTCTGAGGCAGAGAATTCCACACCTTCACCACTCTCTGACTGAAAAAGTTCTTCCTCATCTCCGTTCTAAATGGCCTACCCCTTATTCTTAAACTGTGGCCCCTTGTTCTGGACTCCCCCAACATTGGGAACATGTTTCCTGCCTCTAATGTGTCCAATCCCCTAATTATCTTATATGTTTCAATAAGATCCCCCCTCATCCTTCTAAATTCCAGTGTATACAAGCCCAATCGCTCCAGCCTTTCAACATACGACAGTCCCGCCATTCCGGGAATTAACCTAGTGAACCTACGCTGCACGCCCTCCATAGCAAGAATATCCTTCCTCAAATTTGGAGACCAAAACTGCACACAGTACTCCAGGTGCGGTCTCACCAGGGCCCGGTACAACTGCAGAAGGACCTCTTTGCTCCTATACTCAACTCCTCTTGTTATGAAGGCCAACATTCCATTGGCCTTCTTCACTGCCTGCTGTATCTGCATGCTTCCTTTCATTGACTGATGCACTAGGACACCCAGATCTCGTTGAACTCCCCCTCCTCCCAACTTGACACCATTCAGATAATAATCTGCCTTTCTATTCTTACTTCCAAAGTGAATAACCTCACACTTATCTACATTAAACTGCATCTGCCATGTATCCGCCCACTCACACAACCTGTCCAAGTCACCCTGCAGCCTTATTGCACCTTCCTCACAATTCACACTACCTCATTATTCACAAATTGCTGGAGTAACTCAGCAGGTCAGGCAGCATCTCAGGAGAGAAGGAATGTATTGTCTTTCTACTCACTGGTCACCACACAAACAAAAGCTTTTCACTGTACCTCGGTACATGCGACAACCAACTAAACTGAACTGAATAACAGATTGAAACCACATAAAGGGTTTCTTCGACAGCTAAATTCAGTGTGTAATGCAATGGAGACTTGTCCCAACCGGAGAATTGTTTATGTCTTTGTTTTCACACCACAATTGAGCTTATATTCTGAGTGCCTGCACATAATGAACATAGTCATGAAGATATTAGAAAATTATGCAAAATAATAATTGTACATGATGTATAACATGATGTTCCTTGTTCTCAGCACTTATGAAAATCCCTTTATATATCTTGCTGTGGACTTCCTAAAGACATAAATGAAAGCGATGTGCAGGAGCCTCCACCTGAAACATCACCCATTCCTTCTCTCCGGAGATGCTGCCTGTCCCGCTGAGTTACTCCAGCATTTTGTGTCCATCTTCAAAATGAAAGCAATGGTTGGCCACAGAAAGGGTTCATAAACAGTTCATTTTTAAAAGACATGTATGCTGAACGGATATCGGTCGATTTCAGGAACCTGCGGCTGAGTTTGCATTTTAATGGCTAATGGATCCTCCGGTTTGAATGCAAGGCCAACACTTTGCCAGCGATTTTAAGACGATGGTCTCCTCAGTAGTGGGAAGGCCTGTAATCTGCAACGGCATAGTTAATCTCTGCTTCAGGGGATGGCAGCTGACCAAGGGTCGAGAGTGAAATGATGTGTAGCATCATTTCAAATGTCCTCAGCATATGGACTTTAAATGGTTTTGGGGGAAGAGGAAAGCATTGGACAAGAAAGGCTCCCTTCTTATGGGAGACTGCAGGAGCAATACAAGTCCGACAGGATTCCTAGGAGAATTGAAGATAGACACAAAGTGCTAGAGTATTCAGTGGGTCAGGCAGCATCTCTGGAGAAAAGGAACAGGTGATGTTTTGGGTCGAGACCCTTCATCGGACTGAGAGTCAGGGAGGGGGAGGCTAGAGGTATGGGAAAGGACAGAACAAAGCAGGACCTGTGTCATTGACTCAGGAAAGGTGGAGGCCACAATGGTCCATTGTTGGCTGGAGACGAGATGGTAACGAAGGGATACAAACGGTAAAATTAGCAAGAAGACTAGGGTGGGCGAGGGACGGAGAGAGAGGGAATGCAAGGGTTACTGGAGAACTAACTGGTTGAACTTATTTTGTTCTCTTTTGAGATGTTGGCCTGGCAGAACATTCTCAAGTTGCGTACACAGGCCTCTGCTTGAAATGCAGTCGGGTATTAATTGGCTCAAAGAAAGTGCTGGAGTAACTCAGTGGGTCAGACAGCATCTCTGGAGAAAAAGGATGGGTGACATTTTGGGTCGGGACCCTTCTTCAGACTGGCTCATTTGATTGGCTCATCTTTAGTTTGTTCTGCATATTCAAAGGTGGACACTGATGGATCCCAACAAATGTCTTTTTGGATAAACAAATCAGTAGCTCATCTAAAAGCTTGTTCAATGTCTGCTGGACAAACATGTCAAGATACATTTTTCTGATGAGAGATAATTGACCTGAAACAATAGCTCTGAATTCCTATCTCGCTCCACGGATGATGACTGACTTGTTCAGTAGTTTAGTTTAGTTTAGTTTAAAGATACAGTGTGGAAACAGGCCTTTCAGCCCACCGAGTCAGCGATGGCCAGTGATCACCAATACACTGGTTCTATCCTACACACTAGGAACAATTTAGAGAGGCCAATTAACCTATAAACCTGCACGTCTTTGGAATGTGTGAGGAAACCGGAGCACCCGGAGAAAACCCTTGTGGTCACAGGGAGAACGTGCAAACTCCGTGCACACAGCACTTGTAGTCAGGATCAAACCCGGCTCTCTGGCGCTGTAAGTAAAGCATTCAGGAAAGGTCGGGAGAGCAGCAGCAGCAGCACGGCTGAAATTAAGTAAGTGTGAATTGCAGGTAAAAGTCCGTTTAAAAAAGAGCGCCAAAGGGACGCTAGCAGTCATTCAGTAAAGGTCGGGAGAGCAGCAGCAGCAGGAGCAAGGACGACCGTTGGCTGAAATTAAGTAAGTGTGAATTGCAGGTAAAAGTCCGTTTAAAAAAGAGCGCCAAAGGGACGCTAGCAGTCATTCAGTGAAGCGCATACCTCCAAGCTCGTCAGAGGAAGGCAGGATAGGAGTGAGTGCGGGGATTGGCTGAGCAATTAAATTAGAAGTTTGGTAAATTGGCCAATTAGTCAATTTAGTGACTGATATAAACAAGGCTTGTGGGCCTGTGGAGGGAAGTGCCCTGTGAGAAAAGTGCGAGTCTTCGGCGAGGAGGCTGAGGTGAGGAGGGGGAGGATACACTTGTTTTTGAGCCCGATTTGTTTTTTGACACTAAAGTAGTGGCAGATAAGTTGGTGCAGTGTGCAGTGTGTTTCCTGCAGGATGTGGGAAGGTAGGGACACCGCTGGAGCTTCTGGGAGCTACACCTGCTAGAATTGTGTCCAGGTGCAGCTCCTGAATGGACGTGTGGCGGAGTTGGAGAAGCAGCTGGATGACCTCAGGGCCATCCCGGGAATGCGAGAGATTCCTGGACAGGACCTACTGCTAGGCTGTCACGCCAAGGGTCCAGGTCGAGCGAAGGTGAGAGATACTTTCAAAGGTGAGTAAACATGGACTACAGGAGACCCCGGTGGCTGTGCCTATTGCAAACAGGGTACACCCGCTTGGGAGCTGTCGGGGCAGAAGACGCTTCCAGTCCGAGCGGCGGACAGGTCAGTGGTTCTAATCCAGGCAAGGAGACTCGACCGGGGAGACCGAATTCGGGAAGAGCCATAGTAGTGGGTGACTCCATTGTCCGAGGTACAGATTCTGTGGCCGCAGGCGGGACTTGAGGATGGTCTGTTGCCTCCCTGGTGCCAGGGTTCAAGACATCACGGGGCGGCTTCAGAACATCCTAGCGAGGGAAGGCGATCAACCGGAAGTAGTTGTGCATGTGGGCACGAACGACGTCGGGAGGAAGAGGAAGGAGGCAGGAAACATGTTCCCAATGTTGGGGGAGTCCAGAACTAGGGGCCACAATTTAAGAATAAGGGGTAGGCCATTTAGAATGGAGATGAAGAAAAACTTTTTCAGTCAGAGAGTTGTAAATCTGTGGAATTCTCTGCCTCAGAAGGCAGTGGAGGCCAATTCTCTGAGTGCTTTCAAGAGAGAGCTAGATAGAGCTCTTAAGGATAGCGGAGTCAGGGGAGATGGGGAGAAGGCAGGAACGGGGTACTGATTGAGAATGATCAGCCATGATCACATTGAATGGTGGTGCTGGCTCGAAGGGCCGAATGGCCTACTCCTGCATCTATTGTCTATTGTCTATTGTAAAGCAGCAACTCTACCATCGCGGCACTGTGTGGCCAGTATTTCCAGTACTTTTTGCTTTATTTCAGATTTCTACACTCTGCAGTATTTAGCTCTTTACAAAAATTGATCTTTGATGTGTTTTTGCAAAAAGACTAATACATCATTTTTTAGTCTTCCGTCCGCCTCTGGGCTGTGTTTGTAATGTATTCCATTTGGATTACTGCCCAGCAGCATTTTACGGATGGCATGCTGGGGTATGGGAGTGATCAGACAGCAGAGAGCAAAGCATTCATTAAAGGATGATTTTTTTTTCCCATAGACACAACATAATTGTACATAATATTTCCAGCCAATTGCACTACCAGGATATGAAATCTGAGCTTTCTGTTACATTGCAGAATACAAACTCAAAACTAACTCCCTCTCGGTCTGCCACGGACAAATTTAAATAACATGGCATCACTGGAATGCATATGGGAATCTCAGATGCTGAAAACTGCATTTCTACATTTGCAATCAAAATTTTGCTCCGCACAGTAAAATTAGTCTTCCGGATTTCCATTAGCACTCATTATTTAATTTTGATGAGTAATAATTAAATTTTGCAATTGAACAAAATACCCTTGAGGTTAATTAAAAGGAAGCTATGTTTCTGACCCTTTGCTAAAAACCACACAATTTCCCGATCCTGTTGTAATGAAAGGGAGGGAGTATGCTGTACAAATCTAATGGTTTGATTTTCTGATGAATGAATTGATTTGGCTTCAAATGTCCATTTCTTGTTCTCTACACTCTTTTACCCTGTGGGTTGTCATGCCTAGACCTATACAATGGAAGAGCATCTTAGGACCACTTTGTCTCTTCATATTTCTTTCGTCCTTTGGGACCACCCCCTTTCCCCCCCCCCCCCCCCCCAACCATAAAAACAAATCTTTTTATTAAGCTTCAGGTTATTCTCTTCTTTTATTTCTTCCTCTGATGGCACGGTGGCGCAGCGGTACACCTGCTTCCTTACAGCGCCAGAGACCCGGGTTCGATCCTGACTACAGGTGCTATCTGTACGGAGTTTGTATGTTCTCCCTGTGACCTGCAGAGGTTTTTCCGGGAGCTCCGGTTTGCTCCCACACTCCAAAGACGTTCAGATTTGTAGGTTGATTGGCTTCAGTGGAATTGTACATTGTCCTCAGTGTGTAGGATAGTGTTTTTGCGATGTAAAGTCTAAAAGGTACTTTGAGAATTATTATTTTTTTAAATCAGAGCCCATATTTTGATCTAATATACCCTGGTAGACATGCTTTAAATTAGATGTTTATAGACAATAGGTGCAGGAGGAGGCCATTCGGCCCTTCGAGCCAGCACCGCCATTCAATGTGATCATGGCTGATCATTCTCAATCAGTACCCCGTTCCTGCCTTCTCCCCATACCCCCTGACTCCGCTATCCTTAAGAGCTCTATCTAGCTCTCACTTGAATGCATTCAGAGCATTGGCCTCCACTACCTTCTGAGGCAGAGAATTCCACAAATTCACAACTCTCTGACTGAAAAAGTTTTTCCTCATCTCAGTTCTAAATGGCCTACCCCTTATTCTTAAACTGTGGCCCCTTGTTCTGGACTCCCCCAACATTGGGAACATGTTTTCTGCCTCTAACGTGTCCAACCCCTTAATAATCTTATACGTTTCGGTAAGATCTCCTCTCATCCTTCTAAATTCCAGTGTACACAAGCCTAGTCGCTCCAGTTCAGATTTGTAGGTTGATTGGCTTCAGTGGAATTGTACATTGTCCCCAGTGTGTAGGATAGTGTTTTTGTGATGTAAAGTCTAAAAGGTACTTTGAGAATTAATTTTTTTTTAAATCAGAGTCCATATTTTGATCTAATATACCCTGGTAGACATGCTTTCAATCAGATGTTTATTTTGTAGCGAGATCAATTTTAACTCCAAGGTCAATGGGCAGCTTGTGAAATGGACATGTGACTCAAACCATTCCCAGAGCTGGATAACATTGGGATCAGTCAAAGAGAACTTGAAGTTACGATGTGCATATTCCACCTCTGCAGATGAGCAGATGAATTCAGCATCTGGAAGATCACCATGAAGTTGATTGCTTTTCCATGCCTTAATTTTGCAGGGTGCGGGAATCATTGGTCAGCCTAGCATTAATGTCCATCTTAGAGCTGAGAATGAGCTACCTTCTTATCCATCTGCAGTCATGATGAAGGTACTCCCAGATTGCTGTTAGGTAGGGAGTTCCAGGAACGTTTCTCTGGAACGCCGGAGGCCGAGGGGAGACGTGAGAGAAGTACACTGATCAGCCAAAACATTATGACCACTGACAGGCGAAGGGAATAACATTGATTATCTCGTTACAATGGCACCTGTCAAGGGGTGGGATATATTAGGCAGCAAGTGAACAGTCAGTTCTTGAAGTTGATGTGTTGGATGTAGGAGAAATGGGCAGGAGTAAAGACCTGAGCGACTTTGACAAGGGCCAAATTGTTATGGCCAGACGACTGGTTCAGAGCATCTCTGAAACGGCAAGGCTTGTGGGGTGCTCCCGGTCAGCAGTGGCGAGTACCAACCGACAGTGGTCCGAGGAGGGACAAACCACAAACCAGCAACAGGGTGTTGGGTGCCCAAGGCTCATTGATGCGCGAGGGCAACGAAGGCTATCCTGTCTTGTCCGAACAGACAGAAGGTCTACTGCGGCACAAGTCACAGAAAATTTTAATGGAGGGATGTGTCACAATACACAGTGCATCGCACCCTGCTGCATATGGGGCTGCACACGGAGGACCAATAGCATATTAGGCAGGTGGTCATAATGTTTTGGCTCATCGGGTCATAATGTTTTGGCTGATCAGTGTATGTAAAATTATGAGAGCCATAGATAGGGTAGACAGTCAAAACCTTTTCCCCAGAGTGGAAATGTTCAACACGACAGGGTATAGCTATAAGGTGAGAGGGGGAAAGTTTAAGGAGATGTGCGGGGCAAGTGTTTTATACAGTGGCGGGGGCCGAGAACACGTTGCCAGGAGTAGTGATGGAGGCAGATACGATGGTGGCATTCAAGAGGCTTTTTGATCGGCGCATGGAAGTGCAGGGAATACAAGGATATGGATCATGTATGGGCCATTTGAGATTAGTTTAACTTAGCATCATGTAGTGTAAGAAAATAACTGCAGATGCCGGTACAAATTGAAGGTATTTATTTCACAAAATGCTGGAGCAACTCAGCAGGTCAGGCAGCATCTCAGGAGAGAAGGAATGGGTGACGTTTCGGGTCGAGACCCTTCTTCAGACTGATGTCGGGGGGGCGGGACAAAGGAAGGATATAGGTGGAGACAGGAAGATAGAGGGAGAACTGGGAAGGGGGAGGGGAAGAGAGGGACAGAGGAACTATCTAAAGTTGGAGAAGTCAATGTTCATACCGCTGGGCTGCAAGCTGCCCAAGCGAAATATGAGGTGCTGTTCCTCCAATTTCCGGTGGGCCTCACTGTGGCACTGGAGGAGGCCCATGACAAAAAGGTCAGACTGGGAGTGGGAGGAGGAGTTGAAGTGCTCGGCCACCGGGAGATCAGGTTGAGCGAAGGTGTTGGGCGAAACGATCGCCGGGCCTGCGTTTGGTTTCGCCGATGTAAAGAACTTAGCATCATGTTCGGCACAAATATGAAGGGCCAGCTCCTGCGCTGTGCTGTTCTATGTTCTATGTTTTATTTAGACACAATGATGGTGACAGACCAGTGATATATTTCTAAATCAGGATGATATGTGGAGCAGATAGACACAAAGTGCTGGAGAAACTCAGCGGGTCAGGCAGTATCTCTGGAGAAAAAGGAGGGATGACGTTTCGGGTCGGGACTGCAATCTGAATTCTGAAAAATCAATCTGAAGAGTCTCGACCAGAAACGTCACCCATCCTTTTTCTCCAGAGATGCTGCCTGAGTCGCTGAGTTACTCCAGCACTTTGTATCTATCTTTGGTATATAGCAGCATCTGCAGTTCCTTTCTACACACTGATATTTGGAGCATCTTTGCTGTGTCCATCATTAGTGCCTAGACTGTATGCCTTTGCATTTCTTATCCTTTAACTTTTTAAGAAAGTGGCTATGATACCACTCAATGGTTTGCTGGGCCATTCCTGTGTGTATGTAAGTCAGCCAAGCTGTGGTGGATCTGATATCGGCAAGACTGAGTCAGTCGATTTCTTTCTCTAAAGGGCATTAGTAGACCAGATGGATTTCACTAAAATCCAATAGGTTTGTGGACATGGTTGAAATTTTCAGATTATGTAACAGAATTAAATTCAGCAGCTGCTGAGATGAAATTTGACCTCGTCTCTGGATTGTCAGGGGAAGCTTCCTGTGCATTAATCCAGTCACAATCACTGCATCTTTAAGAAGACAGACCATTGCAGTGCGAACATTGTACGTTCATGAAGGAAGAAACTTGCCATTCTTACCAAGGCTGACCTTTAAAGAGATTCTACTTCCACAGCTGTGCGCTTCACTCTCAGCTACCAACCTTGTATTAAACTTTAACCAACGTTTTCCATTCTTTAAAGTGGCGCAGCGGTAGAATTGCTGCCTTACAGCGCTTGCAGCGCCGGAGACTCGGGTTCGATCCTGACTACGGGTGCTGTTAGTACGGAGTTTGTACGTTCTCCCCGTGACCTGCGTAGGTTTTCTCCGAGATCTTCGTTTTCCTCCGACACTCCAAAGACATACAGGTATGTAGGTAAATTGGCCGCTGGTCGGTGGGACCCGGTGGGCCGAAGGGCCTGTTTCCACTCTGTATCTCTAAACCAAAATAAACTAAGACCACCAAATGGGTATATGGAACATGCTGACAGAGGAGGTAGTTGAGGCTGGGACTATTCTAATGTTTAAGAAACAGTTAGACAAGTACATGGATAGGACAGGTTTGGAGGGATATGGGCCAAACGCAGGCAGGTGGGACTAGTGTCGCTGGCACATGTTTGCCGGTGTGGGCAAGTTGGGCCGAAGGGCCTGTTTCCACACTGAATCACTCTATGACTCTATGATTCAAGAACCTTCCCAGTACCGCCTACCGAAGGCTAAGAAATAACTAGACTAAGCAGATCGTAGCCACATACTAGATATGAAAAAAGAAAGCAAACAAAAATGGAATTTCTTCAACAAGCTAAAATTGCCAAGAGTAAAACAGGTAATTTTGCATATATTCATTAAAAAAGTGGCATGGCAGTAGAGATTTTTTAGATTTTTTTAGATTTAGAGATGCTGCATGAAAGCTCTGTAAAGCAGCAACTCTACCACTGCGCCACCAGGCCGCTCATTGTGCCCAAACATATTGGGAGTCCGGGCCCTTGCATTCCTGATGCATCAGCAAAACCATCTCACCTTCTGAGAGTGACATGCTCATAATTGATTGAAGACTGAAGCAGGAAAAACGTTCCCGATGCTGGGGGAGTCCAGAACCAGTGGTCACAGTTTAAAAATAAGGGGTAGGCCATTTAGGACTGAGATGAGGAAAATGTTTTTCACCCAGAGAGTTGTAAATGTGAGGAATTCTCTGCCACAAAAGGCAGCGGAGGCCAATTCACTGGATGTTTTCAAGAGAGAGTTAGATTTAGCTCTTAGGGCTACAGGAAGCAAGGAATATGGGGAGAAAGCAGGAACGGGGTACTGATTTTAGATGATCTGCCATGATCATGTTGAATGGCGGTGCTGGCTCGCAGGGCCGAATGGCCTACTCCTGCACCTATCTTTCTATGTCTGTTTTCTATGATTGAAGACTTAACATTCCCAGTCCATTGGTTGATAAACTCAGATTTAAATTGGGTTGATTAAAAATGTATGGGTTTGGATGTCTAAGGAAGCTCAGAACAGCCAGAGACATGTAATATGCCATGAACACCTGGAGCATACGATTTAAAAAACCCCTCCGCAAGCAGGGCCCTTGCACAGTGCACATGGAAGCACGAGACATGACATGCAGTAAAAACGTGCAATGGATTAAAAAATCATGCCACTGATGAATCGAAAACCAAAAATGGCCAACATTCTATATCCTTCAAATATTCAGACAAAATATGACTCCTGACAAGAGCAGTGTTACTTCCCTCCTGACGTGGCCGTAAATCCACAGCTACATATTTATTGCAGCACTTATAAATTATTTGGTTGTCCATCTGGTGAAGAGAAAATTTGCAAGCAAAGGAATTTCAATGGTACCTTTCAGCATATGCATATTTAAAATAATTAGCCCTTCCATTAACAAGAAAAAAACAATGTAAATGATGAAGGGATAAATAATTACCCTAAAATACAAAGTGCTTGAGTAACACAGGCAACATCTCAAGAAAAAGGAGGTTTCGGCTCCGAAACGTCACCTGTCTTTTTTCTCTAAAGAGGCTGCCTGACCCACTGAGTTACTGCAACACTTTGTGTCTATTTTCAGCATGTACCAGCATCTGCAGTTCCTTTCTACACTATAAATAATTACCCTGTCTGCTAAGATTCACTTGATTCCATTTCCCAATTTGTAGGTGTGTAAGACTTTGTGAAGATCATAAATCTGTTCATTTGGGCTGGTGCACCTGATGTAAATGTGAGAAGGATTCATCTTTTGTTTCTGTTCCCCCTGCTCTGCTTTTTTTTTTTAAGGCATTTTATTCTTTTGAAGGGAGTCTGTGCAACACAATCAAACAGTTTGCTCATTTAATTGACATCTGGCTTAATTTTCATTGTTGTCAGTACTTTAACTTGGAGAGAGAGACTTGACTGGGAACAGAGGGGAGAAAATAAAACAATTGTGGAGCTGTGAGATCGGGAACATCATGTCAACTGAGGCAAAGGCCTCAAAGAAATTCTGGAGATGTTGTCGGACATCTTGATGGGGACCAGCAGCAATGGGGGGGGAGATATTTACCAGACAGAGAGGCACCAACTGTTGCAGGACACAGAGGGAGACGGGCAGAGGGAGACGGGCAGAGGGAGACGGGCAGAGGGAGACGGGCAGAGGGAGACGGGCAGAGGGAGACGGGCAGAGGGAGACGGGCAGAGGGAGACGGGCAGAGGGAGACGGGCAGAGGGAGACGGGCAGAGGGAGACGGGCAGAGGGAGACGGGCAGAGGGAGACGGGCAGAGGGAGACGGGCAGAGGGAGACGGGCAGAGGGGAGACGGGCAGAGGGAGACGGGCAGAGGGAGACGGGCAGAGGGAGACGGGCAGAGGGAGACGGGCAGAGGGAGACGGCAGAGGGAGACGGGCAGAGGGAGACGGGCAGAGGGAGACGGGCAGAGGGAGACGGGCAGAGGGAGACGGGCAGAGGGAGACGGGCAGAGGGAGACGGGCAGAGGGAGACGGGCAGAGGGAGACGGCAGAGGGAGACGGGCAGAGGGAGACGGGCAGAGGGAGACGGGCAGAGGGAGACGGGCAGAGGGAGACGGGCAGAGGGAGACGGGCAGAGGGAGACGGGCAGAGGGAGACGGGCAGAGGGAGACGGGCAGAGGGAGACGGGCAGAGGGAGACGGGCAGAGGGAGACGGGCAGAGGGAGACGGGCAGAGGGAGACGGGCAGAGGGAGACGGGCAGAGGGAGACGGGCAGAGGGAGACGGGGACATTCCCCTGTGGCATCGGGTATTCCTCCACCTCTGGACCTCCAGTACTGCAGCCAAGAACTTGTCACATGATCCCTTGGCCACTTTGAGATGGGCTGGTCAGTGCTACCTGGGAGACAACCTTCAGTAGAACTGTGAGTGGAGCCCAGATTTTCTACTGGAAAAAATTGGGCCTGGGTTTCTGATTACGTAACTGTAATTAGGCCATTCAGCCCATCGTCTACTCTGCCATTCAATCATGGCGGATCTATCTCTCCCTCTCAACCCCATTCACTTGCCTTCTCCCCATAACCCCTGACACCCGCACTCATCAAGGAATTGTTGTCAATAATTAGGAACAAAATAGTATGAGGAAACAAGATGACGCCAATCAGCAAACTATTCGCCTTTTTCATCCCTTATATTCAGTTTAGAGATACAGCGTGGAAACAGGCCCTTCGACCCACCAAGTCCGTGCCGACCTGCAATCCCCACACATTGGCACTATTCTACACAGACTAGGGATAATTTATATTAATACCAAGCCAATTAACCTACAAACCTGTACGTCTTGAGTGTGGGAGGAAACTGAAGATCTCGGCGAAAGCCTACGCAGGTCACGGGGTGAACTCCGTACAGAGAGCACCCATAGTCGGGATCGAACCCGGGTCTCTGGCGCTGGAAGGGAGCGACTCTTGTGTCTTAAGAGTTTCTGCAGAGAACATGTCCCAACTATTTCTTATTTTATGTGGTGATCATCTTAAGTTTCCATGCTGGATGTGTCAGCACGGTGGCGCAGCGAGTTGCTGCCTTACAGTGAATGCAACGCCGGAGACCCAGGTTCGATCCCGACTATGGGTGCTGTCTGTAATATATATATATATGTGTGTGTATAGATAGATATATATATATATATATGTGTGTGTATAGATATATATATATATATGTATGTGTGTGTGTATATATATATATATATATTTATATATATACTAGACCGAGTGGGCCCGTTGGGCCCGTCCTCGTAGGGTTTCCATTGTAACCGGGAGGATGGGAGGAAAGGGGGAGGGTTGGGGGAGGGAGGAGGGGAGGGAGGGGGGGAGGGGAGGGGGGGAGGGGGGAGGGAGAGGGGAGGGAGGGGGGTAGGGGGGAGGGAGGGGGGAGAGGGGGGGATGGGAGGGGGAGGGGAGGGGGGAAGGGAGGAGGGAAGGGGGGGAGGGAGAGGGGAGGGAGGTGGGTAGGGGGGAGGGAGGGAGGGGGACCTCCCCTTTTCCCAGTACCCCTCTTTCCCCGTTGGGCCCGTCCTCGTAGGGTTTCCATTGTAACCGGGAGGAGGGGAGGGCGGGAAGGGGGAGGGAGGGAGGAGGGAGGTGTGGAGGGAGGAGGGGAGGGGAGGGAGGGGGGAGGGGAGGGAGGGGGTAGGGGGGAGGGGGAGGGAGGGGAGGGAGAGGGGATGGGGGAGGGGAGGTGGAAGGGGGGAGGGAGGGGGACCTCCCCTTTTCCCAGTACTCCTCTTTCCCCGTTGGGCCCGTCCTCGTAGGGTTTCCATTGTAACCGGGAGGGGGGGAGGGAGGGAGGAGGGAGGTGTGGAGGGAGGTGTGGAGGGGGAGGGAGGGGGGAGGGG
Source organism: Rhinoraja longicauda (assembly GCF_053455715.1). Lineage (NCBI taxonomy): Eukaryota > Metazoa > Chordata > Chondrichthyes > Rajiformes > Arhynchobatidae > Rhinoraja > Rhinoraja longicauda. Next base: position 87,068,321 of record NC_135955.1, read on the forward strand.
AGGGGGAGGGGGGAAGAGGGGTAGGGGGGAGGGGAGGGAGGAGGGGAGGGAGGGGAACTCCCCTTTTCCCAGTACCCCTCTTTCCCCGTTGGGCCCGTCCCCGTAGGGTTTCCATTGTAACCGGGAGGGGGGGGAGGGAGGGTGGAAGGAGGGGGAGAGGGGTGGAAGGGTGGAGGGGAGTGGGGGAGGGTCGGATGGAGGGAAGGAGGGAGGGGTGAGTTAGGGGCTGAGTGGTGATGGAGGTTGGGATTGAGGGGGGAGAGAGTGGGGATGGAGGTGGGAAGGAGGGGGGAGGAAGAGGTTGAGGGGGAAGTGGGGACCTCCCCTTTTCCCAGTACCCCTCTTTCCCCCACCACCAAGCCCCCACCGCAACGACCCCTGTTGTCCCCCTACCCAGTCCCCATTCTCAGACCCCCCCCATTCTCTTGGAATAAAAAAAAATACTTTAAAAAAAAAGTGCTTTTTAATTGCTTGTTTTGAAACATTCGCGGTTAAGTGCTTTTTTAAAAAACATTCGCGGTTAAGTGCTGGTTTTGAACATTCGCGGCTACTTAGTGCTTTTCGAAACAATGTTGCAACCATCTCACACAAGCATTGGGAGGATGGGAGGGAGGGAAGGGGAGGGAGGGAGGAGAGAGGTGTGGAGGGAGGGGGGGAAGGGGAGGGGGGAAACGGGGGGATGGGGGAGGGAGAGGGGAGGGAGGGGGGATGGGATGGGGAAGGGGGGAGTGAGGGGGACCTCCCCTTTTCCCAGTACCCCTCTTTCCCCGTTGGGCCCGTCCTCGTAGGGTTTCCATTGTAACCGGGAGGAGGGGAGGGAGGGAAGGGGGAGGGAGGGAGGTGTGGAGGGGGAGGGAGGGGGGAGGGGAGGGGGGAAGGGGGGGAGGGAGGGGGGGTGGAGGTGGGAAGGAGTGGGGAGGAAGGGGTTGAGGGGGGAAGGGGGGGGAGGGAGGGAATAGGGGCCCCATGCTGATCTGTGTATGTTAAGTGACTCGCACAACTTTAAAAAACTGGCAGTTGCTTTTCGCAACAATGTTGCAACCATCTCACACAAGCATTGTGACGTCACAAGCTGAAGACCTGAAAAAAAAGGTCAGAAAAAAAATTATGTAAATTTAAAGTAGTAAACACCCAATAGCAGCCGCTTGTCCATCGCGAGCTGATCTCTCATTGGTGCACGGGTGCCATTGTGACATCACGCGCTGAAGCCCCTTCAAGAAAAGGGTTAGAAATGAAAAATTTAAACTTTAATATCTCTCTAGCTTTAAAAAGGTAGCTTCAATTTGAACGAAAGTACTTACAATAGTTGCCCATGTTAATGGTGAATACGGCGGTACAAAAATCGTAGCGCTTTGGTGTACCGTCTGGGAGGAGTAGGGTTTGGCCCCTTCAAGAAAAGTGTTAGAAATGAAAATTTAAACTTTAATATCTCTCTAGCTTTAAAAAGGTAGCTTCAATTTGAACGAAAGTACTTACAATAGTTGCCCAGGTTAATGGTGAATACGGCGGTACAAAAATCGTAGCGCTTTGGTGTACCGTCTGGGAGGAGCAGGGTTTGTAAGTTATGGACAGAAATCTTCGGAATCTTCGTATATACACACATACATACGGAATGTTGGACCGCAGAGTTTTAGTAGTATACTAGACCGAGTGGGGCCCGTTGGGCCCGTCCTCGTAGGGTTTCCATTGTAACCGGGAGGGGAGGAAAGGGGGAGGGTTGGGGAGGGAAGGGGGAGGGAGGAGGGGAGGGAGGGGGGGAGGGGAGGGGGGGAGGGAGAGGGGAGGGAGGGGGGTAGGGGGGGAGGGAGGGGGGAGAGGGGGGGGATGGGAGGGGGGAGGGGAGGGGGGAAGGGAGGAGGGAAGGGGGGGAGGGAGAGGGGAGGGAGGTGGGTAGGGGGGAGGGAGGGAGGGGGACCTCCCCTTTTCCCAGTACCCCTCTTTCCCCGTTGGGCCCGTCCTCGTAGGGTTTCCATTGTAACCGGGAGGAGGGGAGGGCGGGAAGGGGGAGGAGGGAGGAGGGAGGTGTGGAGGGAGGAGGGGAGGGGAGGGAGGGGGGAGGGGAGGGAGGGGGGTAGGGGGGGAGGGGGAGGGAGGGGGAGGGAGAGGGGATGGGGGAGGGGAGGGGGAAGGGGGGAGGGAGGGGGACCTCCCCTTTTCCCAGTACTCCTCTTTCCCCGTTGGGCCCGTCCTCGTAGGGTTTCCATTGTAACCGGGAGGGGGGGAGGGAGGGAGGAGGGAGGTGTGGAGGGAGGTGTGGAGGGAGGAGGGGAGGGGGAGGGAGGGGGGGAGGGGAGGGGGAGGGGGGAAGAGGGGTAGGGGGGAGGGAGGGAGGAGGGGAGGGAGGGGAACTCCCCTTTTCCCAGTACCCCTCTTTCCCCGTTGGGCCGTCCCCGTAGGGTTTCCATTGTAACCGGGAGGGGGGGAGGGAGGGTGGAAGGAGGGGGAGAGGGGTGGAAGGATGGAGGGAGGGGGGGAGGGAGTGGGGGAGGGTCGGATGGAGGGAAGGAGGGAGGGGTGAGTTAGGGGCTGAGTGGTGATGGAGGTTGGGATTGAGGGGGGAGAGAGTGGGGATGGAGGTGGGAAGGAGGGGGAAGGAAGAGGTTGAGGGGGAAGTGGGACCTCCCCTTTTCCCAGTACCCCTCTTTCTCCCACCACCAAGCCCCCACCGCAACGACCCCTGTTGTCCCCCTCCCCAGTCCCCATTCTCAGACCCCCCCCCATCTCTTGGAATAAAAAAAAATACTTTTAAAAAAAAAAGTGCTTTTTAATTGCTTGTTTTGAAACATTCGCGGTTAAGTGCTTTTTTAAAAAACATTCGCGGTTAAGTGCTGGTTTTGAAACATTCGCGGCTACTTAGTGCTTCTGTCAGTTGCTTTTCGAGGGAGGGAGTAGGGAGGTGTGGAGGGGGGAGGGGAGGGGGAGGGAGGGGGGAGGGGAGGGGGGAAGGGGGGGAGGGAGAGGGGAGGGAAGGGGGTAGGGGGGAGGGGGAGGGAGGGGGGAGGGGGGAAGGGGAGGGAGGGGGGAAGGGGAGGGGGAGGGAGGGGGGGGAGGGAGAAGGGAGGGAGGGGGGAGTGAGGGGGGAGGGAGGGGAACCTCCCATTTTCCAAGTACCCCTCTTTCCCCATTGGGCCCGTCCTCGTAGGGTTTCCATTGTAACCGGGAGGAGGGGAGGGAGGGTGGAAGGAGGGGGGGAGGGGGAGAGGGATGGAATGGTGGAGGGAGGGGGAGGGGAGTGGGGGAGGGTGGGATGGAGGGAAGGAGGGAGGGGGGGAGTTAGGGGCTGAGTGGTGAAGGAGGTTGGGATTGAGGGGGGAGGGAGGGGGGAGGGAGTGGGGATGGAGGTGGGAAGGAGGGGGGAGGAAGGGGTTGAGGGGGGAAGTGGGACCTCCCCTTTTCCCAGTACCCCTCTTTCCCCCACCACCAAGCCCCCTCCGCAATGACCCCTGTTGTCCCCCTCCCCAGTCCCCATTCTCAGACCCCCCCCCCCCCCATTCTCTCTCTCCCCCCAGACACACTCTCAGTGCTTTTTTCGAAACACTTGCCCCGGTGGCCCACGAGCATAGGGGCCCAATGCTGATCTGTGTATGTTAAGTGACTTGCAATAAAAAAAAATACTTAAAAAAAAGATAAGTGCTTTTTAAGTGCTTGTTTTGAAACATTCACGGTCACATAGTGCTTCTCACTGCGATCTGTTAGTGGTGCTTTTCGAAACAATGTAGCACCCATCTCAAACAAGCATTGGGAGGATGGGAGGGAGGGAAGGGGAGGGAGGGAGGAGAGAGGTGTGGAGGGAGGGGGGAAGGGGAGGGGGAACGGGGGGGAGGGAGAGGGGAGGGAGGGGGGATGGGATGGGGGAAGGGGGGAGGGAGGGGGACCTCCCCTTTTCCCAGTACCCCTCTTTCCCCGTTGGGCCCGTCCTCGTAGGGTTTCCATTGTAACCGGGAGGAGGGGAGGGAGGGAGGAGGAGGTGTGGAGGGAGGAGGGGAGGGGGGGAGGGGAGGGGAGGGAGAGGGTTAGGGGGGAGGGGGAGGGGGGAGGGGAGGGGGGAAGGGGAGGGAGGGGGACCTCCCCTTTTCCCAGTACCCCTCTTTCCCCGTTGGGCCCGTCCCCGTAGGGTTTCCTTTGTAACCAGAAGGGGGGGGAGGGAGGGTGGAAGGAGGGGGGAGGGGGGAGAGGGATGGAAGGGTGGAGGGAGGGGGGGAGGATGGAGGGAAGGAGGGAGGGGGGGGGAGTTAGGGGAGGAGGGGTGAGGGAGGTGGGGAGGGAGTTGGGGAGGAGGGGGGGAGGGAGTGGGGATGGAGGTGGGAAGGAGTGGGGAGGAAGGGGTTGAGGGGGGAAGGGGGGGGGAGGGAGGGAATAGGGGCCCCATGCTGATCTGTGTATGTTAAGTGACTTGCACAACTTTAAAAAACTGGCAGTTGCTTTTCGCAACAATGTTGCAACAATCTCACACAAGCATTGTGACGTCACAAGCTGAAGATGTAAATTTAAAACCGAGCTGATCTCTCATTGGTGCACGGGTGCCATTGTGACATCACGCACTGAAGCCCCTTCAAGAAAAGGGTTAGAAATGAAAATTTATACTTTAATATCTCTCTAGCTTTAAAAAGGTAGCTTCAATTTGAACGAAAGTACTTACAATAGTTGCCCATGTTAATGGTGAATACGGCGGTACAAAAATCGTAGCGCTTTGGTGTACCGTCTGGGAGGAGTAGGGTTTGGACCCTTCAAGAAAAGTGTTAGAAATGAAAATTTAAACTTTAATATCTCTCTAGCTTTAAAAGGTAGCTTCAATTTGAACGAAAGTACTTACAACAGTTGCCCATGTTAATGGTGAATACGGCGGTACAAAAATCGTAGCGCTTTGGTGTACCGTCTGGGAGGAGCAGGGTTTGTAAGTTATGGACAGAAATCTTCGGAATCTTCCGTATATACATACGGAATCTTCCGTATATACATACGGAATGTTGGACCGCAGAGTTTTAGTATTATACTAGACCGAGTGGGCCCGTTGGGCCCGTCCTCGTAGGGTTTCCATTGTAACCGGGAGGGGAGGAAAGGGGGAGGGTTGGGGGAGGGAAGGGGGAGGGAGGAGGGGAGGGGAGGGGGGGGGAGGGGAGGGGGGAGGGAGAGGGGAGGGAGGGGGTAGGGGGGAGGGAGGGGGAGAGGGGGGGATGGGAGGGGGAGGGTAGGGGGGAAGGGAGGAGGGAAAGGGGGGAGGGAGAGGGGAGGGAGGTGGGTAGGGGGGAGGGAGGGGGACCTCCCCTTTTCCCAGTACCCCTCTTTCCCCGTTGGGCCCGTCCTCGTAGGGTTTCCATTGTAACCGGGAGGAGGGAGGGCGGGAAGGGGGAGGGAGGGAGGAGGGAGGTGTGGAGGGAGGAGGGGAGGGGAGGGAGGGGGGAGGGGAGGGAGGGGGGTAGGGGGGAGGGGAAGGGGGGAGGGAGGGGGACCTCCCCTTTTCCCAGTACTCCTCTTTCCCCGTTGGGCCGGTCCTCGTAGGGTTTCAATTGTAACCGGGAGGGGGGGAGGGAGGGTGGAAGGAGGGGGGGAGAGGGATGGAAGGGTGGAGGGAGGGGGGGAGGGATTGGGGAGGGAGGGAAGGAGGGAGGGGGAGTTAGGGGGGAGGGGGGAGGGAGTTGGGGAGGGAGGGGGAGGAGGGGGGGAGGGAGTGGGGATGGAGGTGGGAAGGAGGGGGGATGAAGGGGTTGAGGGGGGAAGGGGGACCTCCCCTTTTCCCAGTACCCCTCTTTCCCCGTTGGGCCGCTCCTCATAGGGTTTCCATTGTAACCGGGAGGGGGGAGGGAGGGAGGTGTGGAGGGAGGAGGGGAGGGGGAGGGAGGGGGGAGGGGAGGGGGGAAGGGGAGGGGGGAAGGGGGGAGGGAGTAGGGGGGAGGGGAGGGAGGGGGATCTCCCCTTTTCCCAGTACCCCTCTTTCCCCGTTGGGCCCGTCCCGTAGGGTTTCCATTGTAACCGGAAACACTTGCCCCGGTGGCCCACGAGCATAGGGGCCCAATGCTGATCTGTGTATGTTAAGTGACTTGCAATTAAAAAAAATACTTTAAAAAAAGATAAGTGCTTTTTAAGTGCTTGTTTTGAAACATTCGCGGTCACATAGTGCTTCTCACTGCGATCTGTTAGTGGTGCTTTTCGAAACAATGTAGCACCCATCTCAAACAAGCATTGGGAGGATGGGAGGGAGGGAAGGGGAGGGAGGGAGGAGAGAGGTGTGGAGGGATGGGGGAAGGGGAGGGGGGAACGGGGGGAAGGGGGAGGGAGAGGAGAGGGAGGGGGATGGGATGGGGGAAGGGGGGAGGGAGGGGGACCTCCCCTTTTTCCCAGTACCCCTCTTTCCCCGTTGGGCCCGTCCTCGTAGGGTTTCATTGTAACCGGGAGGAGGGGAGGGAGGGAGGAGGGAGGTGTGGAGGGAGGAGGGGAGGGGGAAGGGGGAGGGAGAGGGTTAGGGGGGAGGGGGAGGGGAGGGGAGGGAGGGGGACCTCCCCTTATCCCAGTACCCCTCTTTCCCCGTTGGGCCCGTCCCCGTAGGGTTTCCTTTGTAACCAGAAGGGGGGGAGGGAGGGTGGAAGGAGGGGGGAGGGGGGAGAGGGATGGAAGGGTGGAGGGAGGGGGGGAGGGATGGAGGGAAGGAGGGAGGGGGGGGAGTTAGGGGAGGAGGGGTGAGGGAGGTGGGGAGGGAGTTGGGGAGGAGGGGGGGAGGGAGTGGGGATGGAGGTGGGAAGGAGTGGGGAGGAAGGGGTTGAGGGGGGAAGGGGGGGGAGGGAGGGAATAGGGGCCCCATGCTGATCTGTGTATGTTAAGTGACTTGCACAACTTTAAAAAACTGGCAGTTGCCTTTCGCAACAATGTTGCAACAATCTCACACAAGCATTGTGACGTCACAAGCTGAAGATGTAAATTTAAAACCGAGCTGATCTCTCATTGGTGCACGGGTGCCATTGTGACATCACGCGCTGAAGCCCCTTCAAGAAAAGGGTTAGAAATGAAAATTAAACTTTAATATCTCTCTAGCTTTAAAAAGGCAGCTTCAATTTGAACGAAAGTACTTACAATAGTTGCCCATGTTAATGGTGAATATGGCGTACAAAAATCGTAGCGCTTTGGTGTACCGTCAGGGGAGGAGTAGGGTTTGTAAGTTATGGACAGAAACTCTTCGGAATCTTTGCGTACATACACATATACATACGAATGTTGGACCGCAGAGTTTTAGTTAGTATACTAGACCGAGTGGGCCCGTTGGGCCCGTCCTCGTAGAGTTTCCATTGTAACCGGGAGGATGGGAGGGAGGGAAGTGGGAGGGAGGGGGGGAGGGGAGGGTGGAGTGGAGGGGGGAGGGGAGGGGGAGGGAGAGGGGAGGGAGGGGGGTGGGGGGAGGGTCTATTTTACTTTAAAATAAACAGCGTTCTTTGTTGAAAAGGGAAATAAACTTATCTATAGAGCATCAGCTTTTTTAAAATAAATAAAATCAAACTTAATGAAAATCACATTCCTCATTTTAAATAAATGTCTTTGTTATAAATGAAATCAAACAGCGGGAGAGGCGACGGCGACTACACCTCCCGGCGGTCAGCGCTGCTGGGACGGGAGGGAGGGAGGGATGAGGGAGGGAGGAGAGTGGGGAGGGAGGGGTACCTCCCCTTTTCCCAGTACTCTTCTTTCCCAAACCACCAAGCCCCCTGTTGTCCCCCTCCCCAGTCCCCATTCTCAGACCCCCCCATTCTCTCTCCCCCAGATACACTCTTACTCTCCCCCCCCTTTCCCCAGCACACCCCTTTCCCCGTTGGGCCCGTCCTCGTAGGGTTTCCATTGTAACCGTGAGGCAGGGGGGGGAGGGGGGAGGGAGGGAAGAGGGAGGTGTGGAGGGAGGAGGGGAGGGGGAGGGAGGGGGAGGGGGGAAGGGGGGGGAGGTGGAGGGAGGGGGAGGGAGAGGGGGAGGGGTGGGGGAAGGGGTGAGGGTGGAAGGGGGAGGGAGGGGGACCTCCCCTTTTCCCAGTACCCCTCTTTCCCCGTTGTGCCCGTCCTCGTAAGGTTTCCATTGTAACCGGGAGGGGAGTGGGGGGGGAGGGAAGGGAGGAGGGAGGTGTGGAGGGGGGAGGGGAGGGGGAGGGGGGAAGGGGCAAGGGGGAGGGAGAGGGGAGGGAGGGGGTAGGGAGGGGGGAAGGGGGGAGGGAGGGGGACCACCCGTTTTCCCAGTACCCCTCTTTCCCCGTTGGGCCCGTCGTCGTAGGGTTTCCATTGTAACCGGGAGGAGGGGAGGTAGGGAAGGGGGAGGAGGGAGGAGGGAGGTGTGGAGGGAGGAGGGGAGGGGGAGGGAGGAGGGGAGGGGGAGGGAGGGGGAAGGGGGAGGAGGGAGAGGGGAGGGAGGGGGGTAGGGGGGAGGGAGGAGGGAGGTGTGGAGGGAGGAGGGGAGGGGGAGGGAGGGGGGAGGGGAGGGGAGGGGAGGGGGGAGGGAGAGGGGGAGGGGGAGGGAGGGAGCGTGTAAGGGGGAGGGAGGGGGACCTCCCCTTTTCCCAGTACCCCTCTTTCCCCGTTGGGCCCGTCCCCGTAGGGTTTCCTTTGTAACCAGAAGGGGGGGAGGGAGGGTGGAAGGAGGGGGGGAGGGGGAGAGGGATGGAAGGGTGGAGGGAGGGGGGGAGGGATGGAGGGAAGGAGGGAGGGGGGGGAGTTAGGGGAGGAGGGGTGAGGGAGGTGGGGAGGGAGTTGGGGAGGAGGGGTGGAGGGAGTGGGGATGGAGGTGGGAAGGAGTGGGGAGGAAGGGGTTGAGGGGGGAAGGGGGGGGAGGGAGGGAATAGGGGCCCCATGCTGATCTGTGTATGTTAAGTGACTTGCACAACTTTAAAAAACTGGCAGTTGCCTTTCGCAACAATGTTGCAACAATCTCACACAAGCATTGTGACGTCACAAGCTGAAGATGTAAATTTAAAACCGAGCTGATCTCTCATTGGTGCACGGGTGCCATTGTGACATCACGCGCTGAAGCCCCTTCAAGAAAAGGGTTAGAAATGAAAATTAAACTTTAATATCTCTCTAGCTTTAAAAGGTAGCTTCAATTTGAACGAAAGTACTTACAATAGTTGCCCATGTTAATGGTGAATATGGCGGTACAAAAATCGTAGCGCTTTGGTGTACCGTCAGGGAGGAGTAGGGTTTGTAAGTTATGGACAGAAACTCTTCGGAATCTTTGCGTACATACACATATACATACATACATACGGAATGTTGGACCGCAGAGTTTTAGTAGTATATAGATAGATAGATAGATAGATAGATAGATAGATATACACATACACACACATACACACACATACACACACATACACACACATACACACACATACACACACATACACACACACACATATATAGATATATTTATGTGTGTATAGATATATTTATGTGTGTATAGATATATATATGTGTGTATATATATTTATATATGTGTGTATAGATATATATATATGTGTGTATAGATATATATATATATTTATACTGAACTTTTTTCATTTATTATATTATTTACAAAGTACTATGTTTACATGTTCTGTATTGCTGCTGCAAGTAAGAATTTTATATAAAACATATAAAACACTCTTGACTATTGCATGAATACCTCCACCAAATAGATAAGTTGCAAGTACCAAGCTGTCTCGTAGAACGTAGAATAGTACAACACAGGAACAGGCCCTTCAACCCACAATGTCTCTACCAAACATGATGCCAAGCTCCTCAGCCTGTCTCTGATCCAAATGTTTGCATTCCCAGCATATCCATGTGCCTTTCTGAAAACCTCTTAAATTCCACTCTCGTCCCTGTCTCCACCATCACCTCTGGCAACGCATTGCAGGCACCGACCATTCTCAGTGTAAACAAAAAACTTGCCACGCACATCTCCTTTAAACTTCCCCCCTCTGACCTTCAAGTAATACCTAGCCTTTGGTGTTTCCACCCTTGGAAAATGTTGCCTGTCAACCTTATATTTACCTCTCATAATGTTACATATTTCTAATAGGTCTTTCAAACTCTGGCATTCCAGAGAAAACAATGCAAGTTTGTCCAGCCTCTCCATATTGCTAATACCAGATTGATCCCTGGGATGGCGGGACTGACATATGAGGAAAGATTGAAAAGACTAGGCATGTATTCACTGGAGTTTAGAAGGATGAGAGGGGATCTTATAGAAACATATAAAATTATAAAAGGACTGGACAAGCTAGATGCAGGAAAAATGTTCCCAATGTTGGGGGAGTCCAGAACCAGGGGTTACAGTCTTCGAATAAAGGGGAGGCCATTTAAAACTGAGGTGAGAAAAAACTTTTTCACCCAGAAAGTTGTCAATTTGTGGAATTCTCTGTCACATAGGGCAGTGGAAGCCAAATCACTGGATGGATTTAAGAGAGAGTTAGATAGAGCTCTAGGGGCTAGTGGAATCAAGGGATATGGGGAGAAGGCAGGCACGGGTTATTGATTGGGGATGATCACAATGAATGGTGGTGCTGGCTCGAAGGGCCTCCTCCTGCACCTAATTTCTATGTTTCTATGTTACCATGTAATCCAAGCAGTATTCAGGTAAACTGTGCTCTCCTTTCTGTGACTTACTGTTTCTGTCAGTGCGATCCTGCACTTGAGGTTGTGTAGTATTCTATTTGAAGCCTAATATTGATACTTTGGGTAGAAGTGCAGAATTTTGATATACTCCATGTCCATGCTTATAAAAATTGCCATCCTAATTTCATTTTTAATTTGTTATTTCATCTTTAAACTGCCCAACGCATCACCGGTTCCTCACTCCCCTCCACTGAGTCTATCCAGAGTAGGCGATGTCTGCGAAGGGCGCGCTGCATCGTCAAGGACAGCTCTCACCCCAACCACAGATTGTTTACCCTCCTCCCATCTGGGAGGCGCTACAGGTCTTTCTGTTCCCGGACCTGCAGGTTCAGGAACAGCTTCTTTCCTGCGGTCGTTACCTTACTTAACTCTGCTTCGGCGATTGCTGCCATCCCCCCACCCCCCCCCCCCCTCAGGCACTCCTCCCATCAGTGACTGATCTCGCTCACTGGAATTTCCACTACCGCTACTGTGCATATATGTATATATTATATGTTTTACTATTCCATCACATGCACTCTGGTTAAGATGCTAACTGCATTTCGTTGTCTCTGTACTTGTACACTGCACAATGACAATAAAGTTTGTATTGTATTGTATTTAATGATTCATGTATTTGAATCCTGAACTCCCTATCTAGCATATCTCCTAATTCCTCCTCCCAATATCTGTAATCTCACGTTTATTTTATTTTATTTTAGTTCAGCTCACAGATACAGCGTGGAAACAGGCCATTTCGGCCCACTCCACTGAGTCCATGCCGACCAGCAATCCCTGTACATTAGCACTGCCCTACGCACCAAGGGCAATTTACAATCGTTTTACCAAAGCCAATTAACCTACAAACCTGTACATCTTTGGAGCTTAGGAGGAAACTAGAGCACCTGGAGAAAACCCATGCGGTCACGGGGAGAACGTACAAACTCCGTACAGACGGCACCCGTAGTCAGGATCGAACCCGGGCAGAAACTCTACCGCTGCGCCACTGTGTCACCCCTAATTTATAGACAATAGACAATAGGTGCAGGAGGAGGCCATTCGGCCCTTCGAGCCAGCACCGCCATTCAATGTGATCATGGCTGATCATTCTGAATCAGTACCCCGTTCCTGCCTTCTCCCCATACCCCCTGACTCCGCTATCATTAAGAGCTCTATCTAGCTCTCTCTTGAATGTATTCAGAGAATTGGCCTCCACTGCCCTCTGAGGCAGAGAATTCCACAGATTCACAACTCTCTGACTGAAAGAGTTTTTCCTCATCTCTGTTCTAAATGGCTTACCCCTTATTCTTAAACTGTGGCCCCTGGTTCTGGACTCCCCCAACATTGGGAACATGTTTCCTGCCTCTAACGTGTCCAACCCCTTAATAATCTTATACGTTTCGATAAGATCCCCTCTCATCCTTCTAAATTCCAGTGTATACAAGCCTAACATTTCTTACTGTTCTCCAATTTCTATCTGATACCCAAACCCTCAATTCATTAATCCATGTCTCAAAAAGTTAGGTACAATTCACTTCCACTTAAATATGTCTCTTATTTTGGTGCCTACTTTTGAAATTATATCCTCTCTACATCCGGATGATTCATCTCTCTGTGGAGCGAGTAATCCTGAATGATGCAGTGTGCATATAGTGTTGGGCTGCAATAGTTCCATATGTAAAGATTGCTGCTTCCTCTTCAACCTCCCTCAGGGTTTCAAGGGCATTTATTAGTGCTTCTCCCACTGTGAACATCATTGACTTTTCTGTGCTGATTCCTTACCCATCGTTGGCTTCTCTCAATCTCCACCAATTACTCTTTTACCCTTCCACTTCCATTATCATACATATCATGTATTAAATATGACTACCTTAATGATTATTTGTTGCTTTGCAGGAGCAGTTTCCAATGTCACTGCAGAAATATTTAACATCTGATGCGGAATGAATGAGTTATTGTATAAACCGAGAGTTTTGCAATAGTCTTGATTTGCATTTAAAGAGAGAGTTATTGATAATTGATAATTTGCTTGCAGGGAAGCTATGTAAGCTATATTAACTTAAAATCAAATGCATTTATATCATTTAACCTTTTAGCATTTTCTATTCTCTTTGTGGATGCCTATGCACTTAGAAAAAATGTCAGTTTTATTTATGTCCATGCCAATGTACAGTATTAAGTACTCTATTCATGAGCTGGACAAAATGTATTATTTTGCAATCATGTGTGATTTTTAAATGGCCATAGATTAATGTGAAATTGTCTTTTGAAAACTGGAGCCCTGGGAAGGAGAAAGTATTCATATTGGATGCTACAGAGATTCACAGGGAAAGAATACAGGAATGACTTGACTCCATCATTGAGGAGTAGTGCAACAATATGAATGAGAGACAATTTTTCTGGTTAACTTTAGACAATAGAGATACAGCGCAGAAACAGGCCCTTCGGCCCATCGAGTCCGTGCCGACCAGTAATTACCCTGTGCGCGGGGATTATTCTACACACTGGGGACAATTTACAATTCCCGGAAGCCAATTAGCCTACCAACCTGTATGGTCTTTGGAGTGTGGGAGGAAAGCGGAGCACCTGGAGAAAACCCACGTGGTCACAGGGAGAATGTACAAACTGTGTAAGAATGCACCCGTGGTCAGGATCGAACCCGGGTCTCTGGCATTGTGAGGCAGTAGGTCTACCGCAGCTCCACAGTGTAATTTGATGTGATTGGGACTCATGAGAAGTTAAAAATAACAAAGGTAACAAACAAACTGAAGTAAGTCTGCAATTGAAAATCTAGACCTACATCTCCAATTGAAGGTGGAGTAAATTGAAGCGTTAGTTTTTTCGTATTAGAAATACAGCATCGAAACTGTCCCCTTGGCCCACTGAGTCCACATCGACCCATTCACACATGCATTCTGTTATCCCACTTTTCTCATCCACTCCCTACCTACTGGAGGGCAATTTACAGAGGTCAGTTAACCTACAAATCCGCACGTGGTTGGGGCATGGGAGGAAACCAGAGCCCCCAGAGGAAACCCACGCGGTTACAGGAAGAACATACAAATTCCACACAGACAGCACAGGATCGAACCTGGATCTCTGGCGCTGTGAGGCAGCAGTTCTGCCACAGTACCACTGTGCCGTGCACAGAGAATACTCAGAGAATCTGTTGGAAGGGCCTAAAGTTAGGCAAGTTAACATGGGGTAATGGGACATGAAGTAATGGGGTCACCAAACTCGTGGTATGTTGCAGCCCAGGAGACCATTCAGCCAATTATGTCTGTGCCAGCTCTTTGGTACACTTACTCATTTAGCCTCCGTTCCCTGTCCTTGACTGAAGATCAGTATTTATTTTTCCATCTATGTAACCAATTTCCTTTTTCAGAGTCAGAGTTAATTTTGGGGATTGATCAAAAAATCAAATTTTCTCCCACTTTCCAACCAAACCCATAAATGTACTCTATTTTAATCAGAATTTAATTTAAAAAATTGCCCGTAAGCTAAAAATCGCAGAATTTAGAGTTCCAGGGACATAAATGACCAAAAGATTGATATGGGTTCAAAGAATAATTTAAAAGGATGAATGTAATTTTGCCCTTCCTTTGAGAAGACATCGAAGTTATTCTATGGGTATAAAAGCACTATTTTGACCCCATTTGGAACTCTTTGTTTATTTCTGAGATACATTAGTCACACAGAAGGCGCCATACAGATTCACCTGGATGACAGCAGGGCAATAAGTTTATAAGTCATAGACAATAGACAATAGGTGCAGGAGTAGGCCCTTCGAGCCAGCACCGCCATTCAATGTGATCATGGCTGATCATTCTCAATCAGTACCCCGTTCCTGCTTTCTCCCCATACCCCCTGACTCCGCTATCATTAAGAGCTCTATCTAGCTCTCTCTTGAATGTATTCAGAGAATTGGCCTCCACTGCCCTCTGAGGCAGAGAATTCCACAGATTCACAACTCTGACTAAACTCTCTGATTCACAACTCTCTGACTGAAAAAGAGCAGAATTAGGCCATTCGGCCTATCAAGTCTACTCCACCATTCAATCGTGGCTGATCTATCTTTCCCTCTCAACCCCATGAAGACATTAATGCAAAGATTCAGAACCTGACCTGTGACGTTTTTTATTTTAAATTATTTAATTAGTGATAAGGTTTTTGTAAGATGGTTATGTTTAATAGAATGGATGGAGAGAAACTATTTCTTTGGCAACAACGGGTGGTCATATACTAAAAATTGGAGCTGTGCCTAATGTCAAGAAGCACTTCTTCAAATAGAGTGCAATTGCCATCTGAACATTTCTCCCCCAGAAAGCTACTGCATGAAGGTCAAAACTGAGACTGATGGGTTTTAAAACGTGCGGCTGAACTCAAGGTGAGAAGATGGGTTGAGCATGCAGATCAGCCATGATCTAGTTAAATGGAAAACCAGACTCATGGTGCTGAATGACTAAATCCTGTTCCATACTCTTCTTTGCCAACTTGTGCTGGAGTTAAGAGGAATGATCTCAGACCAAAGCTTCCGTCATCTGTGGGGAAAAATGATCCATTTACAAAACACACACTGAACTAGATTTCAATTATCTGTAAATGAATGTCTCACCCTCTGTCTTTTCATGTGCTTCAGATTGGGGTAGATTTGCTGTTCCAGTGATCCTCACCCCCCCCCCATCTGAGACCACACAGCAACGGCACACTGGAAAGTACGAGCCTTTGTCAAAAGACAACCCTTAAACAACATAGCTCAACAAAATAAATCATTTTATGACTCCAGGTCAGAATCGCAAAATAAAAACACAAAGTGCTGGAGTAACTCAGCAGGTCAAGCAGCATCTCCGGAGGACAACGATAGACGATATTTCGGGTTGAGACCCTTCTTCAGGTCGGGAGAGGCACAAAATGCTGCAGTAACTCAGCGAGTCAGGCAGCATCTCTGGAGAAAAGGAATAGGTGATGTTTCAGCTCGAGACCCTTCTTCAGACCTCTCTGGGAGTTTTTATTTCCGACTGCTGGCACGACATCCACCGCCTTGACTTCCCCACTCACCTTTACCCACTCCAATGTCTGAAGGCACAGCCCTCTACTTACTCAGTAGCAATCCCAATATCCTTGTTTCGCCAGAATAGCATAAACTACTTAAAAGAGCATAATCTGTCTTCCTTCTAGCCCCGCTGTCATTCACGTAAATCTGTATGGCACCTTCTGCGTGACTAATGTATCTCAGAAATGAATGCAATGTTTTGAAAAGTTAAAGAGAGTCATGTAGCCACAAGCTATGGACGCAGGCCCTTCAGCCCACAGTGTCAATTCTGTTCATCATGAACACAAAGTAACTCAGAGTGGGTCAGGAAGCATCATCGGTGGGTGACATTTTGGGCCTGGACCATTATTCAAACTGAAGGAGGGTCTCGACCCAAAATGTTGCCTACCCATGTCCTCCAGAGATGCTGCCTGATCCGCTGAGTTACCCCAGCACTTTGTGTTCAATGCAAGATTTCAGCATCTGGAGTTCCTTGCATCTCCACCTATATATTAATCTCATTTTACAGCACTTGGCCCACAGCCTTCTATCCCAAGGGTATCAAATGCCCACTTAAATATCTCTTAGATGTGGTATGAGTACAACCTCCACCACCCCCTCAGGAAGTGTGTTACAGTTTTCAACCCTGCTTTGGTTAAAAACTTCTTCCTTAATTCCCCACTAAATGTCTCATCTCTTACCTTAAATCTATGCCAGCTGGTTACAGGCTCCTCTGCTAAGTGGAGCAGTTTTTCATTATCTACACTATGTTCCTCATAATTTTGAAAACCCAAATCAGGATACCCTTCTACCTTTCCCAACTCCCAAAATAACAAATTCTATCCAAACCCTCCTCTGAGACACTCTACTACAGGCAACATCCTGGTCAATCTCCTTTGCATCCTTTCCAGTATAGTCACATCCTTCCTAGAGTGTGGCAGAAATGCAAACAGTGCTCCAGATATAGCCTTACTAATGCTGTATGTGGATGGACCATGTTATATGTCCTGCTAATCAGGGCAGCACAGTGGCGCAGCGGTAGAGTTGCTGCCTTACAGTGCTTACAACGCCAGACACCCGGGTTCGAACCCGACTACAGGTGCTGCGTGTACGGAGTTTGTACGTTCTCCCCGTGACCGCGTGGGCTTTCTCCGTGAGCTTCGATTTCCTCCAACACTCCAAAGACGTACAGGTTTGCAGGTTAATTGGCTTGGCATAAGTGTAAAATGTCCCTAGTGTGTGTAGGATAGTGTTTGTGTGCGGGGATCGCTGGTTGGCGCGGGCTCGTTGGGCCGAAGGGCCTGTTTCCACGCTGTCTTTCTAAACTATACTAAACTAAACTAATGAGGTGAGTATTCCATTTGCCTTCTTAGCCACACTTCCACCTGGTTGCTGCCTTCCAGGGTCATTAGATTTATATTCCAAGGGAAAACACAAAGTGCTGGAGTAATTCAGCGGGTCAGGCAGCATATTTGGAGAACAACGATGGGTGTTGTTTTGGTTCAGGACCCTTCCTCACCAAGGATAGTTTATTCCTCAGTACTTGTTAGGGCCTGTGTATATATTTGCCCTCTCAATTGTCTCAAACTTACACCTTTGTCAGGGTTCCATCTGAAAGGCTAAACTCAACACCACCAATTTTCATGTCTGTGAACTCCTAATCATACTCCTTATAGTGAAGATAGACACAAAATAGGAGATGTTTCAGCTCGAGACCCTTCTTCAGACCTGAAACGTCACCTTTTCCTTTTCTCCAGAGATGCTGCCTGTCCTGCTGAGTTACTCCAGCATTTTGTGTCTACCTTCAGTGTAAACCAGCATCTGCAGTTCCTTCCTATACATACTCCTAAAGGCCCTGTCCCACTTAGGCGATTTTTTTGGTGACTGCCGGCGACTGTCAAAGTCGTAGCAGATCGCCGGAATTTTCTTTTACCCGACGACAATGACCACGACAATGCCGAGTCAGGTCGAGATTACACCGTCTTCGGAAACATTGCGAAATTCCCACGCTGTCAATGCTTCTCTGGCGTCCTAATTTTCGCTGAAATCACTGACAAGTCAGTAAGTACTTGAGAGTTTTGAACTTTAACATCTTGTATGGGTTACTTAAAAAACAAGTTTCACTGTAACAAGGAATATACTGGATTGACTTCCAGTTTAGTAATAGCAGTATTTAAAAAAAAAAATTTAAAGTGGTTAAGTGGATTTTTGTGAAAAGTGTGTAGGCATTCTTTGAAAATGTACGGGAAATGCATATCTGGTTTCTGGGTTGCATATCTGGGTTGGGAGCCCACTTTAAATGTAATGGCTGATGGCCATAAACATCGCGAAAATTCCCACGCTTACCTGACCGTCAAACTGTCGCCTCCAATCTACCTGTCAAATGTCCTGACGGTAAATAAATTGGTTAAACACTATCATTTTATGGTATTTTGAAATGACTTTACTTATTTTAATCTAATGTGCTTCTAAATGCGTCTACGAGAACCTATCAAACCTGGGGACAGCAGGCGACAGCGACCGCAATAAGCAACGATACCTGGTGACAAGTTAGCTGTCGATGAGAAATTTCAAACCGGATGATTTCTCAGCGACGTGCTGAGATCCACTACGATTTTTGGAAGACTCCTCACGATCATGCCCGCGACACCCGGGCGAACTGTCGGCGACAGTCTAGTCGCCGGCAGTCGCCGTAAAATCGCCTAAAGTGGCACAGGCCCTTAGCCTAATTGTTAATGTGTACAAAACGCAGCAAAGGTCTCAGCATTGATTCCCCTGGTATACAATTGGTCACAGGCTTCTAGTTGCAAAAACACCAACACTTGACCATCATCTGCCTCTTATCATTGCCAATTTCAGATCCATTTGCCTTATTATCATGAATCCAATGGGTTTTTACAGAATGAACCAGTCTACCACGTGGAAGTCTTACTCAACTCTATAACCGCACAGGCCTCATCAATTATCAATTCACCACTTTGAAAAATTAAGTTAAATTAGTCAGACAGCATCTTTGGAAAACATGGATAGGTAACATTTCGGGTCAGAACCCTTCTTCAAACTCCTTGCATCTCCAAGCTGAACATCATTGATCAATCCATGCCCTCCAAGTGAACATTAATGCTACCCCTCAGAAGTTTTTCCAATAATTTTCCAACCACTGGCTTATCCCAGTTGCCCTACTTGAATGAAGGCACTACTTTCGCTGGACTTCAGTTAACCTATAAACCATTGGGATGTGGGAGGATGGGAGGAAACCTGGAGAAAACCCACGCTGTCACGGGGAGAACGTGCAAACTCCGTACAGACAGCACGTGTAGTCAGGATCGAACCCGGGTCTCTGGCGCTGTAAGGCAACTACTCTTCTGCTGAGCCACTGTTCTGCCCCTATAAAGGAGAAAGTAAATCTAATACCTCCTTTTTTATAATGGTGATTTGTTACAGAATCCTATCATCCCCCTTTCTGAACTAATCAAGTGCAAAGTCCTTCCCCATAGTGAGTGCAAATGAGTATTCATTTAAGACTTCACACTGGGATTATGTATAATTTCTTAAGTGTGTCCAAGAAAGTCTTCTAAATAATATATGGATGGTCCAACTGGAGAGGGTGCAACACTGCATCACCCATGAGAGTGAGAGACAAGGCAAGTGACTGAAGTGTCCATGAGGGAACACTTTTGGGACCGGTAACTGTAATATTAATTTTAGAAGACTTATGGAAAAAAGATGGGACTGGTACTTAGTTAAAGTCCTACATTGGGGCAAGGCCAAATTTGAAGGTATTAGACATGATTGACCTTGCAGAGGTTGATTGCAAGATGCTGTTTACATATAAATGAATGTCTGGCAAGTGGGAGGCTTCTAAAGATGAGATTGCGATTGTTCAAGGACAGCATGTTCGTATTGGAGTGAAGGGCAAGGCTGGCAGGATTAATGTAGCCTGGTAGAAGTACACTTAAGAGGGATATAGGGAAGGCAAACAGAGGAATCAAAAGTCAAATGAAGAACCACGAATGTTTAATTGTTGTGTGTTCTGGCAACAGAACAAAACATCTTACTGTCTTCAGCTTTACATGTCCATATTTGCAATAACACATAAATGAATAAATATATAATACTCTATGATACAATAAATCGATAATCTGTAATACTAGGTAACCAGAGCATAATAGTGCAAAACTGAAGTCCTTAGTGCAACCAAAACAAAGTCCATAGTGTGTCTGATGAAAGGTCCCGACCAGAAAAGTCACCTATCCATGTTCTCCAGAGATGTTCCCTGACCCATTGAGTTACTCCAGCACTTTGTATCTTTTTTGTTGTTGTTAACCAGCATCTGCAATTCCTTGTGTCTCCGTTGTAGATTACCATTGCTGAGGTAGGGTTGGGGTTAGTGTTGTGCAGTGTCCAAAAGCTTGATGGTTGTTGGGAAGAAAGTTTCTTGAACCTGAAGATCAAGGGTTTTCAGGCTTCAGTATATGGAACAAAGTGCCGCAAAATGCTGTTGAGGCAAGATACAATGGCAATGGTTAAAAACCATTTTAGACAGGTCAATGGATAGGAAAGGTTTCGAGGGACACAGGCAAATGGAACTAGCTCAGTTACCAAACACGGTTTAGTTTATTTTACCTGGGTATACCAGGGTACAGTGAAAAGCTTTTCATCATCATCATCATATATATACAGCCGGAAACAGGCCTTTTCGGCCCTCCAAGTCCGTGCCGCCCAGTGATCCCCGCACATTAACACTATCCTACACCCACTAGGGACAATTTTTACATTTACCCAGCCAATTAACCTACATACCTGTACGTCTTTTGTCGTGTGCTAACCAGTCAAACGAAAGACAATACATGATTACAATTGAGCCATCCACAGTATACAGCCACAGGTTCAGATGCAAGATATTGGGAATGACATTTTTACAATGCACTATTTTTACATCTTTCTGTCATTTGCCTATATATTTGCACTTCAATCTTCCTGGACTGTTTTTCTGGTATCTTTAAACTAAACTAAACTAAATCAAACTAAACTAAATCACCTAGCAAGTGATTGCCCCTTTTCTGTTTCTAAGCTCCATCCATCATCAAGTACATTTCTTTTCTAGGACTCTGTGAAGGATATTGAGCACCTTATTTTATATTAAGTGACACCATATGGAAGGAGAGCTTGATTGAGCATGAAGCCATTTTTACTGTTCCAACTGTCAACAGTTGACAACTCTGTCAATGTCAACTCTATGTCATTGAGTCCTAGAGTTGTACAGCACAGAAACAGGCCTTTCAGCCCAACTCACCCATGCCGATCAAGATTTCCAATCTAAGCGAGTTCCATTTGTCCCTGTATAACCCATTTATATCCCTCTAAATTTTTCCTTTCCATGTACCTGTTCAAATGTCTTTTAATATTGTCATTTGTAATCTCATTACCACCTTCCAGAATATGTATAGTTCAGCAATAATGGAGAATATTACTCCAAGCAAGAGGCAGCTGATTCTAAACAATGGAACTATGAAAGCATGAAAGCAAATGGAATCTCTATACCAAACATCCTTTCAGCCAATGAGGTTGTTGAACATTGGCCTATTTTATAATGGAAGGGCAAACAGCATCTCGGTGAACAAAACTGAAATTCAACACTTATTTGTACCAAAGATAGACACAAAGTGCTAGAGAAACTCAGCAGGTCAGGCAGCATCTCTGAAGAAAAAGGATAGGTGACGTTTCTGGTTGGGATTCTGGTGGAATTCTCTGCCTCAGAAGGCAGTGGAGGCCAATTCTCTGAATGCATTCAAGAGAGAGCTAGATAGAGCTCTTAAGGATAGCGGAGTCAGGGGGTATGGGGAGAAGGCAGGAACGGGGTACTGATTGAGAATGATCAGCCATGATCACATTGAATGGCGGTGCTGGCTCGAAGGGCCGAATGGCCTCCTCCTGCACCTATTGTCTATTGACCCATCTTCATATTCATTTCTATGATTTTGCTTAGCTATAATATTCATCTAGTGATAAAAAAAAATAAAACCTTTATTACCTGTTTAATTCTTCATACTAATAGCATAATTCAGTCACTCCTAATATGCATGCAATCATGAGGAATGTTATTAATTCCCATTTCAGGTAATTAAGAGCCAGGGTCCCCATCTAATGCTGGGAAAACATATGCTACTTGAATTTCCCCAGTCAGATCCACAATGGTGCCAAGTAACATGGACACAGAATGGGCTCGTGACTGTGAGATGTTAATTCCTATTTCCCACCCACCAAAGTGCAACGATTCTAATACTGTGACACAAGTAACTGCAGATGCAGGAATCTTGAATAAAACACATCGTGCTGGAGTAACTCAACAGGCCAGGCATCCATCTCTGGAGGCAATGTATAGTTGGTGTTTCGGGTTGGAACTGTCCTTCAGACTGATTGTAGTGGGGGTGGAGGGTGGGAGAAATGAGGTGGGGGCAGGATACAAAGACTGGCAAGGGAAAGGGGAGTCGGGTGTGACCTAAAATTAGAGAATTCAATGTTTTATTCAAGATTCCTGCATCTGCAGTTACTTGTGTCACAGTAAGCTACCCAAGCGGAATATGAGGTGCTGTTCCTCCAGTTTGCCTGTGACCTGACTCTTGCAATGGAGGAAGCCAGACGGCTAAAAGTGCATGTGTGTCAATGGTTCAATGGACACAGCGGGCCGTGGCCTGTGGAGGGAAAGCACGGAAGCCGCCAAGCTTGGCCCAGAAGACCAGAGAGGTGAGGTGCAGGGAGCCGCTAGTGGGACACAAAGGCCGTCGGGCGAGGAGAGGGACGTCGATTCACAAGCCGAGCAGGTCAAGGGCAGTAAAGGTGGCCCTGCAGCTGCCTTGAGCTTACGTGGATCGGGAGCCGCTCGATGTAAGTTCTCCCTGTGACCGCGTGGGTTTTCTCTGGGTGCTCTAGTTTCCTCCCACAATCCAAAGACGTGCGGGTTTGAAGGTTAATTGGCTTCTGTAAAATTGTCCCTCATGTGCAGGGTGGAACTAGTGTGTTTGGGTCTACATACGGCATGGTAGAGCAGCGGTAGAGTTGCTGCTTTACAGCGAATGCAGCGCCGGAGACTCAGGTTCGATCCTGACTACGGGTGCTGTACTGTAAGGAGTTTGTACGTTCTCCCCGTGACCTGCGTGGGTTTTCTCCGAGATCTTCGGTTTCCTCCCACACTCCAAAGACGTACAGGTATGTAGGTTAATTGGCTGGGTAAATGTAAAAATTGTCCCTAGTGGGTGTAGGATAGTGTTAATGTACGGGGATCACTGGGCGGCACGGACTTGGTGGGCCGAAAGGGCCTGTTTCCGGCTGTATATATATATGATATGATATGATAGACTCGGTGAACCAAAGAACCTTTTTCCATGCTGTATCTCTAGTTTAGTTTAGCTTAGTTTTTGAGATACAGCGCAGAAACAGGCCCTTCGGCCCACCGAGTCCGCACCGACCCCCGCACACTAACACCATCCTACACACACTAGTGACAATTTTATATTTATACCAAGCCAATTAACCTACAAACCTGTACGTCTAAACTAAACTAAACTAAAGTTTCTTTCATACTGATGGAGTAGAGGGTAGATAGATGGTAGAGAGAGGCAAGGGGAAAGGATGGGACTAGAGCTGGCAAGTGATAGGTGGATCTAGTTATGGAAGGGTTGCCAGGCGGGTGAGGTAGGTGGGGGAGTGTAGGATGGAGATGATAACCAAGACTGGCGGTGATGACCCCACAATCAAAATGTGGATTATAGAAATGACGGAGACCTTAAACGTGGAAAGAATCAGATTCTCCCTGTTGGACAAACAGGAATTATTCATTGGAATATGGTCTCCTTTTATTGATTACTTAAAGGGTCAGAATGGTTCAGCACAGGAACCTGACTAGCACTCGGACTAAAGAATGGATGAAATGCTATACTTTGAAATGTACGAATATATCTCGAATGAAGTTTTTGTTATTTTAATAAATTTCTCCACTCTTCTTTAACTAACTTTTTCCTTATCTTTATAATCTGTTTTTGTTTTTGTTTTTATTTTTCTTCTCTCTCTTTTCTTTCTTTACTTCATCTATTTCTTTAGTTCTATCTAGTTTAAAAAAAAAAAAGGGGCAAAAGGTATTGGAGACAATATAATAATAATTGACAATATTATCAATTTAAAAATGTATGACTGTAAAGATGTAAACAGGTTATGTACCTATCTCCAATAAAAAATTTATCTCAAAAAAAAAAAAAAAAAAGACTGGCGGTGATGAGTGGAGAAGACAAAAGGGTGCAACTGGTGGAATCTGCTGAGTTCCTTCAGCGGTTTGTGTTGTTGCTCAGGATTCCAGAACCTGCAGTCTCTGGTGCCATAGTGTCATAGAGTGATACAGTGTGGAAACAGGCCCTTCGGCCCAACTTGCCCACTCCGGCCAACATGTCCCAGCTACACTTGTCCCACCTGCCTGCGCTTGGTCCATATCCCTCCAAACCTGTCCTATCCATGTACCTGTCCGACTGTTTCTTAAACGTTGCGATAGTCCCTGCCTCGACTACCTCCTCTGGCAGCTTGTTGCTTACACCCACCACCCTTTGTGTCTCCCAAATCTGCAATTCACGCTCCATCAGGGGCTGAGTTTTCCAGATGACGAGAGGAATCAATTAAAGGTTGCTCTCAAAACCTTCTGGAAACAATGTAACATCTTCACCAACTTGTGGGAATCCCTGGCCCGTGACCACACAAAATGGAGTACGAGCTTTTGTAATAGTGTTGAGAAGTTCGGGTCACATGTGGGACACATAGACGCCCATTGTAAACAGAGGAAGGATTGCAGCAACTCTCAGCTTACTCAAGTGCCCTGTATCAGCCCTCCTGTCCCGTACCCCCACCGTACTCCACCCAGAGTCAGTCTGAGTGTCCCATATAGTCCTCATCTGCCACCTCAGAATGCACAGTAATAGAGTAAAAGCATGAATCATCCTTGTCTCTCTGAGAAAGAAAGGATGAAGGCAGGGAAAGCTTACATCTGCCATTAATTAATTCCTTGATTTCCTGGACATTGTCTATGTAAAGGTAGCCAGGGCCAGCACACAAGTGTTAACTCTGGCAGACACATGTCTGACACATGTGTGCAACACCATCAGTGTCAGAGTGCATTACCATTGTTACATCCACAGGTTGTGTGGTTTTCTATCAGTGTCAGATTCCCTTGCCCTGCTCAGATGAAACATGGTCCTGCCAGTAAATGACTGCAGGCACCATGAGTCAGAGCTCTCACGAGAGGAAGAACTCTTAACTTATTTGGGAGTAACACCAGCAAATGTTTGTTGCTTGCAGCTGTGCAAACAACAGCATAGCTTCTGCACGCTTCTTTCCATAGCAGTGCCTTTTAATAAAAATATCTCTGCAACTTCTGGGGTGGAGCAGCGGTAGAGTTGCTGCCTTACAGTGACAGAGACCTGGGTTCGATCCTGACCATGGGTGCTCTCTGCACGGAGATTGTATGTTCTCACACTGACTTGTGCTCCGGGTGCTCCGGTTTCCTCCCACACTCTAAAGACGTACAGGCTTGTAGGTTAATTGGCTTCAGAAATAATTGTAAAATGTCCCTAGTGTGTACTTGTATAAAACTGTAAGGAGTTTGTACGTTCTCCCCGTGACCTGCGTGGGTTTTCTCCGAGATCTTCGGTTTCCTCCCACACTCCAAAGACGTACAGGTATGTAGGTTAATTGGCTGGGTAAATGTAAAAATTGTCCCTAGTGGGTGTAGGATAGTGTTAATGTACGGGGATCACTGGGCGGCACGGACTTGGAGGGCCGAAAAGGCCTGTTTCCGGCTGTATATATATGATATGATATGATATGATAACGGGATCACTGGTCGGCATGATGTTGCCACAGGCAATGATGGTCCAATTCTATACTGTTATCATTGAGTCCATCCTCACCTTCTCCATCAAGGTCTAGTTTGGCTCAGCTACCAAGCACGACATCCGAAGGCTGCAACAGATCGTTCGCACAGCTGAGAAGGTTGTTGGCTGCAACCTTCCCCCCCCCATTGACGAACTGGACACTGCAAGGGCCAGGAAGCGAACGGGCAAGATCATCTCTGACCCTGGCCACAAACTCTTTGAAGCACTTCCCTCTGGAAGGTGACTCTGGACTGTCAAAGCAGCCACAGCCAGACATAAAAAACTGCTTTTCTTCCACGAGTAGTAGTTCTACTCAATAACCAAAGTCTGTAGTCTCTTTTTTGCTCTGGTTTATTTTCACCCACATGTTTAGACCGTAATGTTGTATCCTTATTGTTTTGATGTGGTTATGCTTTATTCTCAATTGTTAACTGTATGTTTGTGTTGTCATTTGTGAGGAGGTATATTCCTTGTATATGCACATACTTGGCCAATAAACTTATTCATTCATGTCATGACAGAAACATGAAAATGACGTTGATTCTACTTAGAATTCTGCATAATACTGCATTGTTTGTGAAACCCAATAAGGTATAATTGAATCGAATCAGATCATTGAACTCCTCAATGGGAGAAAACTATCCCTGATTCACATTCACTGTTTCCATAGCAGTGGAAACTACTACACTGTTAACTACTACAGTTAACCAGGCCTGCAGGGCAATGTCTTGGGATTAGTTGCTCACAGTAGCCAAGGCCAGTGAGAATACTAAACTTTATCTAGGTCTTTGGCTGCCCCACAGCTCTCACACTCTCATGTTAGATAAACAGGAAAAAAAAAAGAAAAAAAAAACAAATTCTTCAATAGGAAAGATATGGATATAGTTTGGATTTGGATGATCTACAAGCATAATAGGGTCTACTTTTAGCTACAAACAATAATACAGTAAAACCTAAATTGTTCCACCAATTGGTTTTTAGTTTGGAGATACAGTGCTGAACCAGGTTCTTCGGCCCACCGACCAGCGATCCCCATACACTAAAACTAGGGCCAATTTGCAATGTTACCAAGCCAATTAGCCGACAAACCTGTACGTCTTTGGAGTGTGGGAGGAAGCTGGGGATCCTGGAGCAGGTCACGGGGAGAACGTACAAACTCCGTACAGACAGCTCCCGGAGTCAGGATCGAACCCAGGTCTCTGGTGCTGTAAGGCAGCAACTCTGCCACCGCACCACCGTGCCGCCCGAGATTTCTGCTTGATCATAGAAACATAGAAAATAGGTGCAGGAGTAGGCCATTCGGCCCTTCGAGCCTGTACCGCCATTCAATATGATCATGGCTGATCATCCAACTCAGTTCTCTCCATACCCCCTGATCCCTTTAGCCACAAGGGCCACATCTAACTCCCTGTTAAATATAGCCAATGAACTGGCCTCAACTACCTTCTGCGGCAGAGAATTCCACAGATTCACCACTCTCTGTGTGAAGAAAAACTTTCTCTTATCCTTAAACTGCGACCCCTTGTTCTGGACTTCCCCAACATCGGGAACAATCTTCCTGCATCTAGCCTGTCCAACCCCCTAAGAATTTTGTAAGTTTCTGTAAGATCCCCCCTCAATCTTCTAAATTCCAGCGAGTACAAGCCGAGTCTATCCAGTCTTTCTTTAGATGGTGTACTGTAGGGACTGTAGGGACATCTGAACCACATCCTCCTTAGATCAACAAGTCGTGTTCTTGCTACGATACCCTGAGTAACAAAGCTCTGATATTTTACTTTCTGTAAAGAGCCAGGCTCTATTAATGAGTCTGTCGTCAAACGTTTAAAAATGTTTAATGCTTACATTCCGGGTCGTACAAGAATTGTGTCGTAAAATGACATGGCTTAAAAGCTATGCGGTGACATCACCTCATTTAATATGCAGATAAAACATGTGACATAAATGCAGGGCACAAAAACAAAGAGAATGTTATCTTCCATTTTCTTAGGTTAACAGGGCATGTGCCTCAGGGTGGAGGACCTTATTAACAGTCGCATTGTGGATCTATGAATATCAGACCACTGTTTTGCTGTGGAAATAATGATGATAGCCGCTGAAGCAGAAGTAATTCTGGAGACATGATCTCATTACAACACCAGTGAAGAATATAGTGCAACAAGATTGCAGTGTTACGGAAGCAGCGAAAGTGCCGGTAAAAAAAAAGAGGATGAGCTTGGAAAGAGGCCCTTGGGCCCACACCGGCCAACATGCCTCATCTACACTAGTCCCACCTGCCTGCGTGTGGCCCATATCCCTTTAAACCTACCCTATCCATGTACCTGTCCAAACGTTTCTTAAATGTTCCAGCTCCAACCATGTACCTGCTCCAACCGCCTCCTCCAGCAGCTTGCTCCACTCTTCCAGCACTGTGAAGATTGTTGTGTTTTCTTTTGTGTAAACCAGCATCTGCACTTCCTTGCTTCTCCGGTCCATTATATAAATTTGGATTGCATTTGAACATCAGAAATTCACTCTGACTCTGAGCCCTGTTGAAGTTAAACCCTAGAAGCAAAGAACTGCAGATTCTGGTGAATACACAAAATGATACAAAGTGCTGGAATAACTTAGCACATCAGGCAGCATCGGTGGAGGGCATGGCTAGGTGACATTTGAGGTTGGGGCCCTATGTTAGATGGGATTTCAAAACGTCGCCTATCCATGACCTCTACAAATGCTGCCTGGCCCCCCCTGAGTTTTTCCAGAACTATCACAACGTTTAAGAAACATATGGACAGGGACGTGGGTAGAAAAGGTTTGGAGTGATATGGGCCAAAACACAGGCAGGTGGGACTAGTGTAGATGGAGCAAATTGGACGATATGGGCAAGTTGGGCTGAAGGGCATGTTTCCATGCTGTGAGATTCTATAACTTTGTGTTTTATTTATGTATGTGTAGACTGCCAGGAAATCTAAAAAACTCCCCTCAAAATGTCGCCTGTCTATGTTCCCCAGAGATGCTGCCTGGCCTGCTGAGTTATTCCCAAGCAGGCAGAGACCCAACTGCTGTGTACTTCATTTATTGTTCCTTAACTGAAGTCACAGTGAGTCAGTGAGCTTATTATTAAGCAAACACTTTGATACTTTTACATTGCCCATGTAGCAGTCAGTATATGACTCATTTATGTTCATCCCCCCCACCCTCCCCCCACTACGAGAAGCGTGATGTGTCAGCTAACTGGAATCCAACAGTAACTGCTGTAAATCTCAGCTCCACTTTGCTTCAAACATAATGTGCAGGAAGGAACTGCAGATGCTGGTTTAAACCGAAGACAGGCACAAAAAGGTCAGAAGGTCATAAATGATAGGAGTAGAATTAGGCCATTCAGCCCATCAAGTCTACTCTACCATTCAATCATGGCTGATCTATCTCTCCCTCCTAACCCCATTCTCCTGCCTTCTCCCCATAACCTCTGACACCTGTACCAATCAAGAATCTATCTACGTGTAGGAAAGAACTGCACAAAAGGACTGCAGATGCTGGTTTAAAACGAAGGTAGACACAAAATGTTGGAGTAACTCAGCGGGACATGCAGCATCTCTGGAGAAAAGGAATAGGTGATGATTTGGGTCGAGACCCCTCTTCAGATCGAAGACTTCTTTGGTCCGAAGAAGGGTCTCGACCCGAAATGTCACCTATTCCCTTTCTCCAGAGATGCTGCCTGACTGCTGAGTTACTCCAGCTTTTTTGTGTCTATCTCCACTTTGCTTCAGTTGCTTGGAGACACAGGATGATGCTTATAGCAAACCTGTTCCTTCATTTTCCATCTTTGCCAATACTACGCACCTGTTTGTTACCACCACAGGAATCTGCAATGTTGGGCATGTAATTACAAATTTGGAAGATAAAGGAAAGCACTGCAAAACGGCATCAGCCGCCTATAAAATATTTCTCCTGAAATAATTTTCATTTCAATT
The DNA here is from genome assembly GCF_053455715.1 of Rhinoraja longicauda. Lineage (NCBI taxonomy): Eukaryota > Metazoa > Chordata > Chondrichthyes > Rajiformes > Arhynchobatidae > Rhinoraja > Rhinoraja longicauda. The sequence goes on from NC_135955.1 coordinate 87,097,819, forward strand.
GAAGTCAAATTTCATTACATGGATAGGACAGGTTTAGAGGGATGTGGGCCAAATGCAGGCAGGTGGGAATTTTTAAGGCAGAGATAGATAGATCCTTGATTAGTACGGGTGTCAGGGTTTTTTAGTTTAGTTTAGTTTAGTTTAGAGATACAGCGCGGAAACAGGCCCTTCGGCCCACCAGGTCTGCACGGTCCAGCGACCCCACATATTGACACTATCCAACACACACGAGGGATAATTTTTACATTTACCAAGCCAATTAACCTACAAACCTGTACGTCTTTATAGTGTGGGAGGAAACTGAAGATCTCTGAGAAAACCCCCGCAGGTCAATAGACAATAGAAAATAGGTGCAGGAGAAGGCCATTCGGCCCTTCGAGCCAGCACCGCCATTCAATGTGATCATGGCTGATCATTCTCAATCAGTACCCCGTTCCTGCCTTCTCCCCATACCCCCTGACTCCGCTATCCTTAAGAGCTCTATCTAGCTCTCTCTTGAATGTATTCAGAGAATTGGCCTCCACTGCCCTCTGAGGCAGAGAATTCCACAGATTCACAACTCTCTGACTAAAAAAGTTTTTCCTCACCTCTGTTCTAAATGGTCACGGGGAGAACGTGCAAACTCCACATAGACAGCACTCCTAGGTGGGACCGAACCCGGGACTCAGGCACTGCAAGCGCTGTAAGGCAGCAACTCCACTGCTGTGCCACCGTGCCGCACGGTCATGGGAAGATGGCAGGAGAATGGGGTTAGGAGGGAGAGATAGATCAGCCATGATTGAATGGCGGAGTAGACTTGATGGGCCGAATGGCCTAATTCTGCTCCCGTCACTTATGACCTTATGACAGTGTAGATGGGACATGTTCGCCAGTGTGGGCAGGTTGGGCCGAATTAACTGTTTCCACACTGTAAGACTAAGGCTCTATAATTGCATAAAATGACTCCCTTGTGTGGAAAATAATGGAATTTAGCTTCTGCCACAGAAAAGTTAGCTTGCATAACTGTTTCTCAGCTTGTGCCAGTAGTTAAGTTAGGCAATACATCCAACAATTGATTGAACCAATGTGCTTCTCTATATTGAATATATTTTGTTATATTCAGCTGCTGTTTTTATTCGCTGCTTGAGGAGCAGCTGAAAACACTTTTTTTAGATTTGGTTTTATAGTGCAGGGTATATGTTTTTTGGTATTCTGACATTAATACAAAATATAAAGTGGGCAGGTTTAGGATCCATGGCATTGTATGATAGATTACCCAATGACAAAGTAAAGTCTACATATCATGAGTTGCAAATACAATTACACCTCAATCAAGTTTCATATTCCCTGCCACAATTGAGTTAATAAATTCATAAATTCATAAGACACAGGACCAGGATGAGGCCATTCGGCTCATCGAGTTAGCTTCACCATTCAATCATGGCTGATCTATTTTTCCCTCGCAACCCCATTCTCCTGCCTTTTCCCACTACATATAACATCAATGGCAGCACACTAGCACAGCAGTAGAGTTGCTGCCTTACAGTGCCAGAGATCTGGGTTCGATCCTGACTATGGGTGCTTGTCTGTACGAAGTCTGTACGTTCTCCCCTTAACCTGCGTGGACTTTCTCTGAAATCTTCCGTTTCCTCCTCCCTCCAAAGACGTACAAGTTTGTTGGTTAATCGGCTTGGTATAAATGTAAATTGTCCCTAACGTGTGTAGGATAGAGTTAGTGTGCGGGGATCGCTGGTCGGTGTGGACTCGGTGGGCCGAAGGGCCTGTTTCCGTGCTGTATCTCTAAAACAAACTGAAAACCAAAGAAAAAAGTCAAGCATTTAGTTAGTTCTCCAAGACTCTTATTCTATTCCTTGCTCTGCAAACAAAACTGCTGCAGGATTGAAAAGATGCTGCTGGGGATGGTGCAACCTGCCACCTGAAAGAAGGATTTTAGGAAATTGTGGCTGAACTTGAATCTATTAAATTTCTTGTTTGTTTTGGCTGTGTCCAAAATGCAGATGAGCGATTGGATAAATGCTCTCACAGCCTACCCTCCCCCCACCTTCTACTCGTCAATAAGTGCAGTCAGCTTCAACCGCCTCCATGTCTGGAAGGTGTTTCAGAGGATTGCATTTTTTCTTTCAATGGCCCTGCTTCAAGCTGTCAAAGTGTGCAAGAATTGCCTGCCATGAATGTAGAAATGACCCCATCTGTGTGCTTTGCAGCAACCTTTATGTAATATTTAAAGAATGCTGTTGCTAAACTGACTCCAGGAATTCTACTGGGAAAAACGACTGCAGATGCTGGTTTAAATGGAAGGTAGACACAAAATGCTGGAGTAACTCAGCGGGTTAGGCAGCATTTAGATTTAGAGATACAGATTTAGATTTAGAGATACAGCGCGGAAACAGGCCCTTCGGCCCACCGGGTCCGCGCCGCCCAGCGATCCCCGCACATTAACACTATCCTACACACACTAGGGACAATTTTTTTTAAACATTTGCCCAGCCAATTAACCTACATACCTGTACGTCTTTGGAGTGTGGGAGGAAACCGAAGATCTCGGAGAAAACCCACGCAGGTCATGGGGATGAATGTACACACTCCGTACAGACGGCGCCTGTAGTCAGGATCGAACCTGAGTCTCCGGCACTGCATTCGCTGTAAGGCAGCAACTCTACTGCTGCGCCACCGTGCCGCTCTGCATCTCTGGAGAGAAGGAATGGGTGGCGTTTCGGGCCGAGACCCTTCTTCGGACTGATGTCTGGGGAGGGGGCGGGACAAAGATAGGAAGTAGTCGGACACAGGAAGACTAGTGGGAGAACTGGGAAGGGGGAGGGGATAGAGAGGGAAAGCAGGGATTAACTGAAGTTTGAGAAGTCAAGTTGACATCTAGAACAGTGGATACAGTAGATGAGGCAGTTTTAGATGTCAACCTCTCTACATCGGCGAGACCAAGCGCAGGCTCGCCGATCGTTTCGCTGAACACCTCCGCTCAGTACGTCCTAACCAACCTGAACTCCCGGAGGGTCAGCATTTCAACTCCCCCTCCCATTCCCAATCTGACCTTTCTGTCCTAGGCCTCCTCCATTGTCAGAATGAGGCTCAGCGTAAATTGGAGGAACAACACCTCCTATTTCGCTTGGGTAGTTTACACCCCAGTGGTATAAACATTGACTTCTCCAACTTCAGATAGTCCCTGCTTTCCCTCTCTATCCCCTCCCCCTTCCCAGTGCTCCCACTAGTCTTCCTGTGTCCGACTACATCCTATCTTTGTCCCGCCCCCTCCCCTGACATCAGTCTGAAGAAGGGTCTCGACCCGAAACGTCACCCATTCCTTCTCTCCGGAGATGCTGCCTGACCCGCTGAGTTACTCCAGCATTTTGTTTCTACCTTCCAGGAATTCTAGGTCTGACTTCACATAAATTGTCTAATGCAATCGAGTGTTCTTTAGCTCTTTTACTTTGCAATTTTAAACAATTTATTTAGCCATTTTATTCAAGTGATTTTTTTTCTAGGTTATACAGCGCACCGAGTCAGCACTGATTAGCGATCCCCACACACAAACACTATCATACACACACTAGGAACAATTTACAATTATACCAAGCTAATGAACCTGTACGTCTTTGGAGTGCGGGGGAGAAACCGGAGATCCCGAAGAAAACCCACGCAGTTCACAGAGAGAACGTACAAACTCTGTACAGACAGCACCCGTAGTCAGGATCGAACCTGGGTCTCTGGCGCTGCAAGGCAGCAACTCAACCGCTGTGCCACCGTGCTGCCCTGTCTTGTTTTGAATAGATCCATAGATCTTTATGTTTGGAAGCCATTTTACTTAGCGAATTGAACTGACACTTAGTTCATTGTTTCACGAGCTGCAAAACTAAATTACCCCTTCAGACAAAGTCTGAAGAAGGGTCCCGACCCGAAACGTCACCTATTTCATACTCTCCAGGGACACTGCCTAAGCACTCCACCACTCTGTGTCTTATTTTGTAAACCAGCATCTGCAGTTCCTTTTTTTCTAAATTACCCTTTTACTCTGCTGTACTTATCTGCTTCAATAAGAGCAAAACCATCACACTAACAAACATTTGCTTTCAGGCCGACTTTGACAGTAATACTTATTTACTGGTATGTCAATTACACAAAAGTAGAAACTTAACATTAAAATTACTTACCTAACAATTAGTTATTCCAAACAATAGAAAGAGTGCTGAGTAATTCTTCAGCTGAGACTCTGCCTTAACACAACATGGGAAAGACTCTTCCGGCAGCACACTGGGTTGTCTCCAGAGACTGTCACAGCAGACAAATAAAATTCCCGGAACCGCTGTTCAGTTACAAGTGCAGATTGTTTTTTGATATTGTATTTGTTCTAAACTAAAGCTGAGCGAAAAAAAACCCCCAATACCTACAGTAAATGCCAAATGTGTTTCATGCCAAAAATGTTAGACAATAGACAATAGACAATAGACAATAGGTGCAGGAGGAGGCCATTCGGCCCTTCGAGCCAACACCGCCATTCAATGTGATCATGGCTGATCATTCTCAATCAGTGCCCCGTTCCTGCCTTCTCTCCATACCCCCTGACTCCGCTATCCTTAAGAGCTCTATCCAGCTCTCTCTTGAACGCATTCAGAGGATTGGCCTCCACTGCCTTCTGAGGCAGAGAATTCCACAGATTCACAACTCTCTGACTGAAAAAGTTTTTCCTCATCTCAGTTCTAAATGGCCTACCCCTTATTCTTAAACTGTGGCCCCTTGTTCTGGACTCCCCCAACATTGGGAACACGTTAGGTAAGGATAGCCAGCATAGAAATGCAATATTCTAATTGTGCTAATTGAGCAGAATGACAAATTTCAAGTGTTTCAAAATGTGTTTCCAGTAAAATACCGGCTTTCATAAATTCATCAGATAAAGGACCAGTATTAGGCCATTTGGCCCATCAAGTCTACTCTGCCGTTCAATCATGGTTAATCTATCTTTTCCTCTCAACCCCATTCTCCTGCCCCTTCCTTCTCCACATAACCCCTGACGCATGTACTAATCGAGAGTCTATCAATCTCTGCCTTAAAAACATCTCATGAATTGGCCTCCCCAGCCTCTGTGGCAATGAATTCCACAGATTCACCACTCTTTGTTCTTTTTTTTTTGCATGTAGTTAATAATAAGTACATTTTCTGTCAAGGATCATTGGTGGTTTATTATGTTTTTTCACTTCCACAAGCTAGGATACTGTCCAATTCCACTTTACCTCATTGCGAACTTTGGACTTTGTCTCGGGAACTGTTTCTCTACAATACAGAGAACTACATTCTGCACTCTATCTTTCCCTTCACTCTGTATATTGTGCTTGAGTTTGGCTTATATGTATTTATGTACCGTATTATCCGATTTGATTGGATAGCACGAAAAAACAAAGCTTTTCACTGTACCTCGCTACACGTGACAATAATAAATCTAAACCTAAATCCTTCTGGTGGCTCTGGAACTTACTGCAGCAGAAAGGAACCTCTGGACGTCTTGCAGAAATTCCTTTCAGGGAAAGATTCTTTCTTGCACTGTGGGGCCTGCATAATAGGATTACTAACCTGATATTTCAAAAATAATGTTAGTTCCCATAGCACCCTGAAACTCTTCCTTTCCCTACAGTATTTGCCAGAGGCTATAATAAGAACTATCAAAAGCAATGCCCTACAGGATTCACTGCTACACCATAACACTTTTATTTTAACCCGCTAGTTATAAACCTTGGTTTCTATTGACTTCACCGTTACCAGACATTCAGGGGAGGGTCTTTCTTGGCTGTTTCACCTGCTGCAATTTAGCAATTCAGCTTTAAATCCTCAAAAACACTGGGATAATGGAAACCAGGCAACCATTCTGGGTAGCTGCAGTTTTCTGTGGATCAGTGGGTCAAATTCCTTTCCTTAACCATGGTAATCCAATTCACTGTTTGTGGATTCACCAAAACAATTCTCTGCTCATCGCGGATCATCCCCTTTCGCGTTGTGCACTGTCATTTATCACTATTCATAATACACTTCTACCACTTTCTTTTCCCATCCTTATCATCTGCTTTGGACCACAAAACATAACAATGTTAATCTGCTTAGTTCTCTGACTCCATGTGTTCCTTCCATTTCCTCCGTTTTCTTAAAACAGCCCTGTTTCTTCCCAGCTGTTATCAGGCAACTGAACCATTCTAAGAACAACTAGATAGGTTGAACAACAGGTAGGTCCTGACCTGCCACCTACCTCATTGGAGACCCTCGGACTATCTTTAATCAGACTTTACCTTGCACTAAATGTTATTCCTTTATTCAGTATCTGTACACAGTGGATGGCGTGATTGTAATCATGTATAGTTTTTCCGCCATACAGGTGTGGCTGTGTAAAAATGCACAGTCGGTATATTTTGGTGCCATTTACAAAAAAAAGTCGAAAGTCCAATGTCCGAATGCTGAAAGTACTGGAGCGCCCCCAATCCAGGTAAGCCAAGGTAAGGCCCAGGCTGCTGCAGGCCCGCGACCCAACGTCCCTCTCCTCGCCTGACCGACCGCCTCTGTGCCCGAGGGGTACCTCCTGCGGCCGATCATTGAAGGCACTGGACGCAATTTTTTTTTAGATTTAGAGATACAGCGCAGAAACAGGCCCTTCGGCCCACCGGGTCCGCGCCGCCCAGCGATCCCCGCACATTAACACTAATGTTACACACCCACTGGGGACAATTTTTACATTTGCCCAGCCAATTAACCTGCAAACCTGTACGTCTTTGGAGTGTGGGAGGAAACCGAAGATCTCGGAGAAAACCCACGCAGCTCACGGGGAGAACGTACAAACTCCGTACAGTACAGCACCCGTAGTCAGGATCGAACCTGAGTCTCCGGCGCTGCATTCGCTGTACGGCAGCAACTCTACCGCTGCGCCACCGTGCCGCCATAATACCCTGGTCCCTCTCCTACCGGCACACTCCTCACGTCCGCCGCTGTCCATGGCTCCCTCCTCCACTCTCCGGTCTTCGGGGATTCCTATCCATCAACCTGCCCAAATATCTTTTAAAGATTGTAATTGTGTCTGTCTCTACCACTTCCTTTGGCAGCCTTTTCCTTATACCCACCACCCGCTGTCTGAAAAACATTCCCCACAGATCTCCTTCTGATCTTTCCCCTCTCGTCTTAAACTTGTGCCTTCTAGCATTAGACATCCTAACTCTGGGAAAAAGATTGTTTCTCTCTCCCCCATTTATGACCCCCCATGATTTAATAATCCTCTTCATGATTACCCCTGAGCATCAATCGCTCCAGGGAAAACAGTCCCAGTCTATCCAGTCTCTCCTTATCATTCCATCCCATCTGTCTTGGCAACATTATTGTGAATCTTTTCAGCACCCACTCACATCCCACTTTTCAGCACTCACATCCTTACACTGCTGAATATATTGTTCTGCACTGATTTCTTGATGTCTCACCCAATAAGCTAAAATGTCACAGATTAATACACTGGAATTTAGAAGGATGAGAGGAGATCTTATCGAAACGTATAAGATTATTAAGGGGTTGGACACGTTAGAGGCAGGAAACATGTTCCCAATATTGGGGGAGTCCAGAACCAGGGGCCACAGTTTAAGAATAAGGGGTAGGCCATTTAGAACTGAGATGAGGAAAAACTTTTTCAGTCAGTGAATCTGTGGAATTCTCTGCCTCAGAAGGCAGTGGAGGCCAATTCTCTGAATGCATTCAAGAGAGAGCTGGATAGAGCTCTTAAGGATAGCGGAGTCAGGGGGTATGGGGAGAAGGCAGGAACGGGGTACTGATTGAGAATGATCAGCCATGACCACATTGAATGGCGGTGCTGGCTCGAAGGGCCAAATGGCCTCCTCCTGCACCTATTGTCTATTGTCAATTAATGGGGCCTAGTGCTTGCTGGGGAAGAGGCTGTGATATTTTTCTGCAAATTTCACAAAGTGAGCAAGATGGGCAAGGAAGTTGTACGACTGTGGGGGGGGGGGTGAATCTTATACTCAGGTTAAGAGGTAAAAGTGGAAAGGGGGAATCATTTTTAAAATTTGAACTGTCTTCTGTGTGATATGGGCATAGAGTCATACAGCATGGAAAGCGGTCCTTCTTGCCCACATCGACCAACTTGTCCCATCTACACTAGTCTACATTAGTCTACATCTACACTAGTCCCACCTGAATGCATTTGGCCCATATCCCTCTGAACCAGTCCTATTCATGTACCTGTCTAATTGTTCCTTAAAAAAAGCAATAGTCCCTGCTTCAACTAGGTCCTCTGGCAGCTCGTTCCATACGGAACTTCAGGAAATTTTGCAGGCCTGCATGGTCTTCCATTCAGGTAAACTCAAGTGGCGTTTAATCATAGATACACTCACTGCAGCAATAGTCAAGAGAGATTCAAGAGTATTTTATTGTCATATGTCTCGAAACGGAACAATTACATTCTTATTCGCAGCAGCGTAATAGTTATGTAAACATAATAATCTGTAAACACCATAATAAACAACAAAAAAAGTCAGCATATATATTAATAAAAACAATAAATAATAATAGTGCAAAGCCAAAACAATGCCCCTAAGTCTATGTAGTTTGGACCTTATTTGAAGTTGTAGTGTAGAAAGGAACTGCAGATGCTGGTTTAAACCGAAGGTAGACACAAAATGCTGGAGTGACTCAGCGGGATAGACAGCATCTCTGGAGAGAAGGAATGGGTGACCTTTCAGGACAAGACCCTTCTTCAGACTAGTCAGGGGAAAGGGAAACGAGAGATATAGACGATGATGTAGAGAGATAAAGAACAATGAATGAAAGATATGTGTTTAATAGCTTGATGGTTGTCGGGAAGAAGCTGTTCCTAAATCTGGACGTCAGTTTTCAGGCTCCTGTACCTTCTTTCTGATGGCTGGAGTGAAATGAGTGTGTGGTCAGGGTGGTGTGGGTCTCTGATGATGCTGGCTGCCTTTTTGAGGCAGCAACTCCTGTAGATCCCTTCAATGGTGGGGAGGTCTGTACCTGTGATGGACTGGCCATTGACCACCACTTTTTGTTCTGTTTCAGGAACCACCCCCGAATTACAGTCTTTGTGTTGCAATTCTTGGCGCCCACATAATTCAGAGGATCAGGTGCACGACAAGGATGGCTAAGAGAGAACATGGGTCCTGATGTGGCGAATGGCCTAATTCTGCTCCTAGAACTTACGAACAGGGAATCCCTGTTCTATGATCAGGCGAGGGATTTCACTAATAAACTGCAAAAAAATTGGCTGAATCTAAACACAATGTTGCACTGGTCTAAAGCAGGAATATTAGATAATGCACCTTCTTGGAATCCTAAAGCAGAGGCTAATTTTTTTTTAGAGATACAGCGCGGAAACAGGCCCTTCGGCCCACCGAGTTCGCGCCGCCCAGCGAAAGCATTCTTTAATGGATTCATAGATATGTAGATATGTTCATGCCGATCAGCTTGCCTAACTGTGCTAATCACATTCATCTGTCTTTGGCCCATTTCCCTCTAAATCTTTTTTATCCATGTACCTGTCGAACACATATAAGATTATTAAGGGGTTGAACACGTTAGAGGCAGGAAACATGTTCCCAATGTTGGGGGAGTCCAGAACCAGGGGCCACAGTTTAAGAATAAGGGGTAGGCCATTTCGAACGGAGATGAGGAAAAACCTTTTCAGTCAGAGAGTTGTGAATCTGTGGAATTCTCTGCCTCAGAAGGCAGTGGAGGCCAATTCTCTGAATGCATTCAAGAGAGAGCTAGATAGAGCTCTTAAGGATAGCGGAGTCAGGGGGTATGGGGAGAAGGCAGGAACGGGGTACTGATTCAGAATGATCAGCCATGATCACATTGAATGGCGGTGCTGGTTCGAAGGGCCGAATGGCCTATTCCTGCACCTATTGTCTATTGTCTATTGTCTATCCTCACACATTAACACTATCCTACACACACTAGGGACAATTTTTACATTTACCCAGTCAATTAACCTACATACCTGTGAATGTTTGCACCACTCAGCTAGAGGGCTGGATTTTCGGACTATCCTTGATCAGACTTTGCTGGCTTTACTTTGCACTGAACGTTATTCCCTTATCATGTATCTATACACTGTAAAGGCATTGATTATAATCATGTACTGTCTTTCCGCTGACTGGTTAGCACGCAACAAAAGCTTTTCACTGTACCTCGGTACGCGTGACAATAAACTAAACTGAACTGGAGTCAGATGGATGATGGCTGCTTCTTTACCAGCCCACAAAAATGTCCAACTAATGACCACGTCCAACTTATGTTCCAGCGACAATGCTATCTAGTGAATGAACGGCATGAGCTAAAAAGGAGATGCAGAGGATGGGGAGGGTGGCTAGAAGAGGGAGGAAATAAATGGAAGCGAGTTGCAGCCAGGAAGATCAGTGCAGTAGAAACACATCAATAACTGCTCCAGTAATTCATTCAGCTCTGAAGGTAATGAATCCCCGAGTTCCAGAAACAACAGTGTACTCCTCCGTCTGCTGAATCTTAACTGCCACATTATCCATTATATCACCAAGTACCTCCTTTACAAAAGCCATCCTCAGCAAAACTATCTGCACAAAAGGTACAGGAGACCTACAAATTATTTGATTATGTTTGCTTGCACCGGTTCTCCTTGGTGCCTTAGACAATAGACAATAGACAATAGACAATAGGTGCAGGAGTAGGCCATTCAGCCCTTCGAGCCAGCACCGCCATTCAATGCGATCATGGCTGATCACTCTCAATCAGTACCCCGTTCCTGCCTTCTCCCCATACCCCCTCACTCCGCTATCCTTAAGAGCTCTATCCAGCTCTCTCTTGAAAGCATCCAACGAACTGGCCTCCACTGCCTTCTGAGGCAGAGAATTCCACACCTTCACCACTCTCTGACTGAAAAAGTTCTTCCTCATCTCCGTTCTAAATGGCCTACCCCTTATTCTTAAACTGTGGCCCCTTGTTCTGGACTCCCCCAACATTGGGAACATGTTTCCTGCCTCTAATGTGTCCAATCCCCTAATTATCTTATATGTTTCAATAAGATCCCCCCTCATCCTTCTAAATTCCAGTGTATACAAGCCTAATTGCTCCTGCCTTTCAACGTACGACAGTCCCGCCATTCCGGGAATTAACCTAATGGCTATGGTTCTCACGTGGCTCAGCTGTTTCTGTGACTGGGTTCTCCCTCAGTTGTGTGGGATGGCGTGGGGTGTGTGAGATGGTTGAGGGGTATGTTCATATAGGTAGTAGGATCAGTATTTGGCCATTCGGCCCAGAAAGTCTACACCACCATTCAATCATGGCTGATCTATCTCTCCCTCCTAACCCCTTTCTCCTGACTTCTCCCCGTAACCCCTGACACCTGTACTAATCAAGAATCTGTTTAATTATTTATTTAATCATTTATTTGAAAAGGGGACAATGTGCATTAATTGACGTTTAAACAAATGTAAATGTACTCGAGTTAGCCGAGAGGCTAGATTTCATCGACAGTCCCTTAGCCTGATGTTGTTAGGCATCCTAGAAAAGAAATACAATACAATATGTACAATAGTTAAAAACAGTACATTACCATACAAAGCAATACAGTTAATTAAAATGAGCAGACACCACCTTAAAAATATCCATTGACTTGGTCTCTACAGCCTTCAGTGGCGATGAATTCCACAGATTCGCCAGCCTCTGACTAAAGAAATTCCTCCTCATCTCCTCTCTAAAGGTACGTCCATTTATTCTGAGGCTATGGCCTCTGGCCCCAGACTCTCTGACAAGTGGAAATGAGTTACCGTGCCTGAGATCACGTTCAAAAAGCCGGTAACTCTCTCCGCTAGCACATTTAGCTTGGAATTCCACAATGTTCAGCACAGACTGTGAGCCGAAGAGTCTTTTCTTGTGCTGTACTGGTCTATGTTCGATGTCTCAGTCTTTATCAGGAAGGAAAATTCAGCTGGAATGCACGTGTTTGAAAACTCACCTGACTTAACCCGAGCGACATTGGAGACCTTGTTTTTCCTCCAACAGAACTTGTCATCTTTCATTCTCTCACAACGACTGACTTTGGAATTTTTGAATGCTGCCAGTGATAGTTATTTTCAGCCAAATGTCCTCTTGGCAACTCATCTATCACACATCAGAATGAGCAGCTTCTTGCTTTGAAAAGATATCCGAAGGCTATGCAGAAGCTTATATATCCACCTCAAGGGCCAATTTTTGCATATAAATAAGAAAAATAATGGTGACTCGAAGCAGTACAGTCCGAAAAAGCTAATCATAAATGTGGGCAGTGGCACACAGTGTGTTGGGGAATGGAGCAGATTCTGACTGCAACATCTTGTATCAGCACCTCCAGTTTAATTAAGCCACCCACACCTAAGTTCGTAAGAATTAATCAAATGCACCGCCTTAACAAGTGAGAATAAGGCTTTTTGTGTATGCTAATTTATTCCGACAAATGGCTTTGAGCAACAGCATGTTCTGATAGCATCAATCATTGCAAAATGGAGGCAGTTTAAACTCAAGTGGTGAGTGTGGTTTTCAGAATGGGGTTTGTTTCTCTTACACAAAAACAACTGCTGAAATAATGACACACTTCATTTGGCATGAAACATACAGGGGCTGCAGGAAGATTTATTAATGAATTATATAGTCTGAAGACAAATCAATAGAGCTTTCAGGATGTTACCGATGCGGAGGATTGTTTAAAGTAGATCAACAGACTCAGACAAAGACCACAATGGAATGCAGTAACTCTGGTTCATATTGTATCATATTGTATTGTATGTGGGGGTGAAATAAGCATCCACGGAGGGTCAGGGAATCCTAATGGTTCTACCAGCTCAAAAGCTGGACAGATCAATGTTAGAATAAAGGACTTTAATCAGTCTGATAGCGGTAATGTAAAGTGGGAGACACGGGAGGTGGAGATGATATTTCTTTCCACCAGTGGGAGAGTCTAGGACCAGAGGGCACAGCCTCAATAGACAATAGACAATAGACAATAGGTGCAGGAGTAGGCCATTCAGCCCTTCGAGCCAGCACCGCCATTCAATGCGATCATGGCTGATCACTCTCAATCAGTACCCCGTTCCTGCCTTCTCCCCATACCCCCTCACTCCGCTATCCTTAAGAGCTCTATCCAGCTCTCTCTTGAAAGCATCCAACGAACTGGCCTCCACTGCCCTCTGAGGCAGAGAATTCCACACCTTCACCACTCTCTGACTGAAAAAGTTCTTCCTCATCTCCGTTCTAAATGGCCTACCCCTTATTCTCAAACTGTGGCCCCTTGTTCTGGACTCCCCCAACATTGGGAACATGTTATCTGCCTCTAATGTGTCCAATCCCCTAATTATCTTATATGTTTCAATAAGATCCCCCCTCATCCTTCTAAATTCCAGTGTATACAAGCCCAATCGCTCCAGCCTTTCAACATACGACAGTCCCGCCATTCCGGGAATTAACCTAGTGAACCTACGCTGCACGCCCTCCATAGCAAGAACATCCTTCCTCAAATTTGGAGACCAAAACTGCACACAGTACTCCAGGTGCGGTCTCACCAGGGCCCGGTACAACTGTAGAAGGACCTCTTTGCTCCTATACTCAACTCCTCTTGTTACGAAGGCCAACATTCCATTGGCTTTCTTCACTGCCTGCTGAACCTGCATGCTTCCTTTCATTGACTGATGCACTAGGACACCCAGATCTCGTTGAACTCCCCCTCCTCCTAACTTGACACCATTCAGATAATAATCTGCCTTTCTATTCTTACTTCCAAAGTGAATAACCTCACACTTATCTACATTAAACTGCATCTGCCATGTATCCGCCCACTCACACAACCTGTCCAAGTCACCCTGCAGCCTTATTGCATCTTCCTCACAATTCACACTACCCCCCAACTTAGTATCATCTGCAAATTTGCTAATGGTACTTTTAATCCCTTCGTCTAAGTCATTAATGTATATCGTAAATAGCTGGGGTCCCAGCACCGAACCTTGCGGTACCCCACTGGTCACTGCCTGCCATTCCGAAAGGGACCCATTTATCCCCACTCTTTGCTTTCTGTCTGTCAACCAATTTTCTATCCATGTCAGTACCCTACCCCCAATACCATGTGCCCTAATTTTGCCCACTAATCTCCTATGTGGGACCTTGTCGAAGGCTTTCTGAAAGTCGAGGTACACCACATCCACTGACTCTCCCTTGTCAATTTTCCTAGTTACATCCTCAAAAAATTCCAGTAGATTTGTCAAGCATGATTTCCCCTTCGTAAATCCATGCTGACTCGGAATGATCCCGTTACTGCTATCCAAATGCTCAGCAATTTCGTCTTTTATAATTGACTCCAGCATCTTCCCCACCACTGATGTCAGACTAACTGGTCTATAATTACCCGTTTTCTCTCTCCCTCCTTTCTTAAAAAGTGGGATAACATTTGCTATCCTCCAATCCACAGGAACTGATCCTGAATCTATAGAACATTGAAAAATGATCTCCAATGCTTCCACTATTTCTAGAGCCACCTCCTTAAGTACTCTGGGATGCAGACCATCAGACCCTGGGGATTTATCAGCCTTCAGTCCCATCAGTCTACCCAAAACCATTTCCTGCCTAATGTGGATTTCCTTCAGTTCCTCCATCACCCTAGGTTCTCCGGCCCCTAGAACATTTGGGAGATTGTGTGTATCTTCCTCAGTGAAGACAGATCCAAAGTAACGGTTTAACTCGTCTGCCATTTCTTTGTTCCCCATAATAAATTCCCCTGCTTCTGTCTTCAAGGGACCCACATTTGCCTTGACTATTTTTTTCCTCTTCACTTTTGCTATCCTCCTTTATATTATTGGCTAGTTTACCCTCGTACCTCATCTTTTCTCCCCGTATTGCCTTTTTAGTTAACTTTTGTTGCTCTTTAAAAGAGTCCCAATCCTCTGTCTTCCCACTCTTCTTTGCTATGTTATACTTCCTCTCCTTAATTTTTATGCTGTCCCTGACTTCCCTTGTCAGCCACAGGTGTCTCTTACTCCCCTTAGAGTCTTTCCACCTCTTTGGAATAAATTGATCCTGCAACCTCTGCATTATTCCCAGGAATACCTGCCATTGCTGTTCTACCGTCTTCCCTGCTAGGGCCTCCTTCCAATCAATTTTGGCCAGCTCCCGCCTCATGCCTCTGTAATCCCCTTTGCTATACTGTAATACCGACACTTCCGATTTTCCCTTCTGCCTTTCCATTTGCAGAGTAAAACTTATCATGTTGTGATCACTGCCTCCTAATGGCTCTTTTACCTCTAGTCCCCTTATCAGATCAGGATCATTACACAACACTAAATCCAGAATTGCCTTCTCCCTGGTAGGCTCCAGTACAAGCTGTTCTAAGAATCCATCTCGAAGGCACTCTACAAACTCTCTTTCCTGCGGTCCATTTCCAACCTGATTTTCCCAGTCTACCTGCATGTTGAAATCTCCCATAACCACCGTAGCATTACATTTTTGACACGCCAATTTTATCTCCTGATTCAACTTGCACCCTATGTCGAGGCTACTGTTTGGGGGCCTATAGATAACTCCCATTAGGGTCTTTTTACCCTTACAATTTCTCATTTCTATCCATACTGATTCAACATCTCCTGATTCTATGTCACCCCTTGCAAGGGAATGAATATCATTCCTTACCATCAGAGCAACCCCACCCCCTCTGCCCACCTGTCTGTCTTTTCTATACGTTGTGTACCCCTGAATATTCAGTTCCCAGCCCTGGTCCTCTTGTAGCCATGTCTCAGTGATCCCTACAACATCATACTTGCCCATGACTAACTGAGCCTCAAGCTCATCCACTTTATTTTTTATACTACGCGCATTTAAGTACAACACTTTAACTTCTGTATTTACCTCCCCTCTCACATCGTTCACAATTGGCCCTGCCCTTAATTTCTTTTCCGCTCTAGAACTTCTGTTCCCATTCTTCCGAGAGTCTTTTGCAATATCTCCTGTATTCCCTTTTACCTCATCTTCATATTCACAATTTGTTAACCCCTCCCCCCCACTACTTAGTTTAAAGCCACAGGTGTCACACTAGCAAACCTGCCTGCCAGAATGTTTGTTCCCCTGCTGTTAAGATGCAACCCGTCCCTTTTGTACAAGTTACCCCTAGCCCAGAAGAGATCCCAGTGGTCCAGAAATCTAAATCCCTGCTCTCTGCACCAGCCCCTCAGCCATAAATTCATACCCTCTATCTCTCTGTTCCTGGCCTCACCAGCACGAGGTACCGGTAGCAGTCCAGAGATAACTACCTTCGGCGTCCTACTTCTCAGTGCTTTTCCCAACTCTCTAAACTCCCGCTGTAGCACCTCCTTCCTCTTCCGCCCGACGTCATTCGTGCCCACGTGCACAACGACTTCAGGTTGATCGCCTTCCCTCACTAGGATTTTCTGAAGCCGGTCTGTGATGTGTTGAACCCTGGCACCAGGGAGGCAACAGACCATCCTCAAGTCCCTCCTGCTGCCACAGAATCTTCTGTCCGTCCCTCGGACTATGGAGTCACCGACCACTACGGCTCTTCCAGACTTCAGTCTCCCCTGTCAGAATACAAGGACATACATTTAGGAAAGAGATGAGGAGGAATTTATTTAGTCAGAGGGTGGTGAATCTGTGGAATTAATTGCCCCAGACGCCTGTAGAGGCCAAGTCAATGGATATTTGTAAGGCGGAGGCTGACAGATTCTTGATTAGTAAGTGTGTCAGGGGTTATGGGGAGAGTGGGTTGAGCGGGAAAGATAGGTTCATAAGATCCGAAGATCAAAAGAGATAGGAGTAGAATTAGGCCATTCGGCCCATCAAGTCTGCTCTGCCATTCAATCATGGTTGATGTATCTCTCCCTCCTAACCCCATTCTCCTGCCTTCTCCCCATAACCTCTGACACCTATACTAATCAAGAATCTATCTATCTCTGCCTTAAAAATATCCATTGACTTGGGCTCCACAGCCTTCTGTGGCAAAGAATTTCACAGATTCACCACACTCTGACCAAAGAAGCCACGGTTAGACATGATAAAATGGCGGAGTAGACTTGATGGGCCAAATGGCCTAATTCTGCTCCGAGAACTTACGAATTATATCCCAAAACAATTTTAAAATGATGTAAAGTACTGTTCATGATGGCCATCTGGATAAACTAGCTACTCACATTGGGACGAGCTGTCTGTCCGTGGGCGTGGGGAAGAGAGTGGAAGTTTTGTTGCCTCCATCACAGTGAGGGGGTGTTTGGAGTCACTGTGATGGACGTTTGTGTTGGGGTCATGTGTCTTGTGTTCTTTTTTGTGTGTGACTGCTATGTAGTTTCGTTCGGTACCTTGGTACCGAATGACAAATAAAGCTCTGTTGAACTGCTGTTGTTGAACTGTTGAACTGTTGAACTGCTGTTTCATGAGTTCCGATGATAATCCTATCTTCAAAAAAACAAGGCCACGATGGCGCAGAGGTAGAGTTGCTGCCTTACAGCGCAGAGAACCCGGTTCAATCCTGACTATGGGCGCTATCTGCATGGAGTTTGCACGTTATCCCCGTGACCACGTGGGTTTTCTCCGAGATCTTCGGTTTTCTCCCACACCCCAAAGACGTACAGGTATTGTAGGTTAATTGGCTTGGTGTATGTGTAAAAATTGTCCCCAGTGTGTGAAGGATAGTGTTAGTGTGCGGGGATCGCTGGTCGGTGCGGACTTGGTGGGCCGAAGGGCCTATTTTCGTGCTGTACCTCTAAAACTAAAAACAAAAATTCTATCTCCAAGTATATAAGTCCTGCTACCTTTCCAATTCATCAACAGTAAACTCTTCCAGTGAACCAGCCTCACAGTGTTTCTGCTGATGCAACAATGTTGTTCAAATCCAAAACATTAACTTTAGAAGCTGCAACTTTTCAGAAAGGGATGTTAATTAAAAGCATGGTAGTAATCCAGGAAAACTCCAATAATCTGCTATCTGATTATTTTTTTAAATCCTGATGATTCAGGATGGCTCAATAAGTGGAGATTCTTGTGCTTCCTTTAACACCCTGAGCCATTTCCCACATTCCCTTTCACACACTGGACCCTCATTTCCCACATTCCCGATAACATGCTTGACCCATTTCCCACAGTCCCTCTAACACACTGGAGTCCCATTGCCTAGGATTAACAAACTCATCGGGAAGGCTGGCTCCGTCCTGGGGGGGGGGGGAGTTGGATTCATGGGAGTGGTCTTGGAGGGGAGGGTGCTCCTAAACCTGCGGAGCATCCTGGACAATACAGCCCACCCCCTCCATGACACACTGGTTAACCTGAGGAGTATCTTCAGCAACAGATTGGTTCCACCAAGATGCAGCACAGAACGCCACAGGAGATCCTTCTTCCCTGTGGCTATCAAACTGTACAACTCCTCCCCTTCTGCCAAGGGATAGATTGAGACTGACTCCCCTCTCCCCCACCCCCCCCCCCCCCCCCCCTGCACATCCCCAATCCTGTCCACTCTTCACTTTAATTTCATGCTTCATGTATTTTGTGTTTTTATGACTGTTGGCAGATCAATTTCCCTCCTGGAATAAATAAAGTTCTATCGTATCGTATAATATCTATCCTCCCTTAAACATTGAGGCCCAGGTTCCCTTGCTTTCTTTGACACACTAGGGTCCCGATTCCAGTACTCCCTTTAATGGCCCAGAACCCTTGATCCCCTGCTTTCTTTAACGCACAGGGGCTCCATTTACCCTGTTCTCTTGAAACGCAACTAATTCGCCACCTGCATTTCAATGACCCCAATTCCTGCGCTCCTTTTAAACCCACCTTTTACGCACCTTTTTCAACTTTTAAACATTGTATTCGCTGGAAAATCTCTTATACTGTTTAACAACTTTTAAAATAAATGAACTAAAAGTGTGTAGAAGTATTCATTGGAATGCTATCCAGTCAATCTACCAGAGTGGCCTGGGCAAAATACCAAATAACGGAGTTTTCCTGTAGAAACAAAGAACTGCAGATGCTGGTTAATACACAAAAAGACACAGAGTGCTGGAATAACCTAGTGGGTCAGGCAGCATCTTTGGAGAACATGGATAGGTGATGTTTCGGGTTGGGACCTTTCTTTAGACTGCGAGAAGGATCATAGAGCAGAGAACAGAGAACATAGAAAATAGCTGCAGGAGGAGGCCATTTGGCATTCCATTCAACACCACCATTCATTGGGTCCCAACCCAAAATGTCACCTATCCATATTCTCCAGAGATGCTGCCTGGTCTGCAGAGTTTCTCCAGCAGTTTGTGTCCTTTGGAGTATCGCTCTGCCCCTTTTTAAGACAGTGGAGACCCTACAACTGCAGTTGCTAAAGATCAGACTGCCACCATGCTACCTGGTTTCAAAAAGCAGCTGAATGCTCCAAAGGATGTTCTCCTGTGTATGAGCTCTGAGGTAATGAATGTGCAATGCACGGATCCAATGCACACTGGGATCTTGTTGCTTTCTGGAGTGGGGATTTTCCACTGATATCATTGCAATCAGCTATGAGAGTTTGACTGCACAGGGCCTGTACTCTCTGGAGTTTAGAAGAATGAGGGGGGACCTCATTGAAACACACAGAATAGTGAAAGGCTTGGATAGAGTGGATGTGGAAAGGATGATTCCACTCGTGGGAGAGTCTAGCACGAGAGGTCATAGCCTCGGAATTAAAGGATGTTCTTTTAGGAAGGAGATGAGGAGAAATTTCTTTAGTCAGAGGGTGGTGAATCTGTGGAATTCTTTGCCACAGAAGGCTGTGGAGGCCAAGTCAGAGGATATTTTTAAGTCAGTGACAGATACATTCTTGATTAGTACAGGTGTCAGAGGTTATGGGGAGAAGGCAGGAGAATGGGGTTAGGAGGGAGAGCTAGATCAGCCATGATTGAATGGGGTTAGGAGGGAGAGCTAGATCAGCCATGATTGAAAGGGCCTTGATGGGCCAATTGGCCTAATTTGACTCCTATTCCATATGACCTTATGACTACCCGAGATTTCAACTAGAGTCATGCAGGAAAAGCAACGCAGATCTCCAAGAATATAGAATGTTATAAACCAGAGTTATGGAGAAAGAAATGTTTGAGGCTCGACCCTTAGTCACAAAGAACAGTCACAAAGAGAGAAGCAAAAGATACAGATGTTGGAAATCTAAAACAAAAGTAGGTGGGACTAGTGTAGATGGGCATGTTGGAGGGTATGGGCAAGTTGGGCTGAAAGGCCTGTTTCCACGCTGTATGACTCTATGACTTCATGAATCTAAAATGGTGGAAATACTTATCAAGTCAGGTAGCATCTGTGGAGAGAGGATTGTTTCAGGTCAATGAAAGATCAATAAACTCTGTTTAGTTTAGGTTAGTTTAGTTTATTGTCACATGTACAGTGAAAAGCTTTTGTTGCGTGCTAACCAGCCAGCAGAAATACAATACTTGATTACAATCGATCCATTCACAGTGTACAGATACATGATAAGGGAATAATGCTTAGTGCAAGGTAAAGCCAGTAAAGTCCGATCACAGATAGTCTGATCATAGTTCAGGACTGCTCTCTGGTTGCAAAGGGATGGTTCAGTTGCCTGATAACAGCTGGGAAGAAACTGTCCCTGAATCTGGAGGTGTGCGTTCTCACACTTCTATGCCTTTTACCTGTTGGGAGAGGGGAGAAGAGGGAGTGGCCAGGGTGGAACTCGTCCTTGATTATGCTGCTGGCCTTGCCGAGGCAGTGTAAGGTACAAATGGAGTCAATAGAAGGGAGATGGACACAAAATGCTGGAGTAACTCAGCGGGACAGGCAGCATCTCTGGAGAGAAGGAATGGGTGATGTTTCTGGTCGAGACCCTTCTTGGAGACCCTTCAAAGGAAGGGAGGTTGGTTTGTGTGATGGTCTGGGCTGTGTCCACAATTCGCTGCCATTTCTTGCGGTCTTGGATGGAGCTGTTCCCAAAAAGTTAACTAAAAAGGCAATACGGGGAGAAAAGATGAGGTACGAGGGTAAACTAGCCAATAATATAAAGGAGGATAGTAAAAGTTTTTTTAGGTACGTGAAGAGGAAAAAAATAGTCAAGGCAAATGTGGGTCCCTTGAAGACAGAAGCAGGGGAATTTATTATGGGGAACAAAGAAATGGCAGACGAGTTAAACCATTACTTTGGATCTGTCTTCACTGAGGAAGATACACACAATCTCCCAAATGTTCTAGGGGCCGGAGAACCTAGGGTGATGGAGGAACTGAAGGAAATCCACATTAGGCAGGAAATGGTTTTGGGTAGACTGATGGGACTGAAGGCCTGATGGTCTGCATCCCAGGGTACTTAAGGAGGTGGCTCTAGAAATAGTGGAAGCATTGGAGATCATTTTTCAATGTTCTATAGATTCAGGATCAGTTCCTGTGGATTGGAGGATAGCAAATGTTATCCCACTTTTTAAGAAAGGAGGGAGAGAGAAAACGGGTAATTATAGACCAGTTAGTCTGACATCAGCGGTGGGGAAGATGCTGGAGTCAATTATTAAAGACGAAATTGCTGAGCATTTGGATAGCGGTAACAGGATCATTCCGAGTCAGCATGGATTTACGAAGGGGAAATCATGCTTGACAAATCTACTGGAATTTTTTGAGGATGTAACTAGGAAAATTGACAGGGGAGAGTCAGTGGATCTCGACTTTCAGAAAGCCTTCGACAAGGTCCCACATAGGAGATTAGTGGGCAAAATTAGAGCACATGGTATTGGGGGTAGGGTACTGACATGGATAGAAAATTGGTTGACAGACAGAAAGCAAAGAGTGGGGATAAATGGGTCCCTTTCGGAATGGCAGGCAGTGACCAGTGGGGTACCGCAAGGTTCGGTGCTGGGACCCTAGCTATTTACGATATACATTAATGACTTAGATGAAGGGATTAAAAGTACCATTAGCAAATTTGCAGATGATACTAAGCTGGGGGGTAGTGTGAATTGTGAGGAAGGTGCAATAAGGCTGCAGGGTGACTTGGACAGGTTGTGTGAGTGGGCGGATACATGGCAGATGCAGTTTAA
Source organism: Rhinoraja longicauda (assembly GCF_053455715.1). Taxonomy (NCBI): domain Eukaryota; kingdom Metazoa; phylum Chordata; class Chondrichthyes; order Rajiformes; family Arhynchobatidae; genus Rhinoraja; species Rhinoraja longicauda. Next base: position 87,119,879 of record NC_135955.1, read on the forward strand.
TGTAGATAAGTGTGAGGTTATTCACTTTGGAAGTAAGAATAGAAAGGCAGATTATTATCTGAATGGTGTCAAGTTAGGAAGAGGGGATGTTCAACGAGATCTGGGTGTCCTAGTGCATCAGTCACTGAAAGGAAGCATGCAGGTACAGCAGGCAGTGAAGAAAGCCAATGGAATGTTGGCCTTCGTAACAAGAGGAGTTGAGTATAGGAACAAAGAGGTCCTTCTACAGTTGTATCGGGCCCTGGTGAGACCGCACCTGGAGTACTGTGTGCAGTTTTGGTCTCCAAATTTGAGGAAGGATATTCTTGCTATTGAGGGCGTGCAGCGTAGGTTCACTAGGTTGATTCCCGGAATGGCGGGACTGTCGTATTTTGAAAGGCTGGAGCAATTAGGCTTGTATACACTGGAATTTAGAAGGATGAGGGGGGATCTTATTGAAACATATAAGATAATTAGGGGATTGGACACATTAGAGGCAGGAAACATGTTCCCAATGTTGGGGGAGTCCAGAACAAGGGGCCACAGTTTAAGAATAAGGGGTAGGCCATTTAGAACGGAGATGAGGAAGAACTTTTTCAGTCAGAGAGTGGTGAAGGTGTGGAATTCTCTGCCTCAGAAGGCAGTAGAGGCCAGTTCGTTGGATGCTTTCAAGAGAGAGCTGGATAGAGCTCTTAAGGATAGCGGAGTGAGGGGGTATGGGGAGAAGGCAGGAACGGGGTACTGATTGAGAGTGATCAGCCATGATCGCATTGAATGGCGGTGCTGGCTCGAAGGGCTGAATGGCCTACTCCTGCACCTATTGTCTATTGTCTATTGTCTATTGTCTATTGTCAAACGAAGCTGTGATGCATCCCGATAAAATGCTTTCTGTGGCGCATGTGTAAAAGTTGCTGTTTTTCTCACCACTGATGCTGCCTGACCTGCTGGATATCTCCAGCATCTCCTATGTTTATTTTGGATTTCCAGAACCTATAGTGTTCAAGTTTTTTTTCAAGAGACCAAGGTTACTAAGGTTCCATTTCACAGAACAAAACGAGGAAATGATTTGTTCCACTATTTAGCTATCAGTGGAATTCAGGGCATGAAATTGTTATACTGCACCAAAGATACCGTTCTATACTGGTGTCCCGCCATAGAATATAGAACAGTACAGAATCAGGCCCTTCAGCCAACAATATCCCTGCCGAACAAGATGCTACATTAAACTAATATCTGAGGCTCCAGAGAAAACAAACTGAGTTTGTCCAATCTCTCCTTACAGCTGATAAACCTCTAATCCAGGCAGCATTCTGCTAACCCTCTTCTGCACCAGCACAACATGATGCAACATACCTCATATCCTCATGGAGTTGGGGAGTGGTGAGCCACTTTTTTAATGGGACTTCACGTCTCCTGTCATACAAACAGCCTCCTGGGGCAGCCAGCTCAGCAATGCCAATGTAATGCTACCCCATTGGATTCAAATTATTTGCTTATGCACAGTTAATTGTAAATCTGTATTCACCAAGTGCACTGCCACTCTGATGTGTGATGTCAATTCTTGACTATCGCCACATGTAAGTAAAACACAAAGTGATGGAGTAGCTTAGTGGGTCAGGCGGCATCCCTGGAGGACATGGATAGGTGTTGTTTCTGGTCGGGACCCTTTGATCTGTCATTGCTATTGAATGGTGGGCACACAGTAAGTGCAACAACAATGCAAACTATATTGATGACCAAAAGCCAAGTGCGTTTCTTCCCCTCCGCTCCTGTCACCTGTTCTGTTGTATTTTAGTAAAACTCCGCTGACAAAGGCCGAGAAACACTCTTGAAAATGACCGATCCTGTCACTGCTTTCCAAATGCGCTGCTATAACATCTTTAATAATCGACTCAAGCATCTTCCCCACTACTGATGTAAGGCTAACTGGTATATGATTTCCCATTTTCTCTCTCCCTCCTTTCTTAAAAAGTGGAGTTACATTGGCTACCCTCCAGTCCACAGGAACTGATCCAGTGTCAAAGAACATTGGGAAATGATCACCGATGCATCCATGATTTCTCAGGCCACCTCCTTGAGTATTCTGGGATGTAGATCATCAGGCCCTGGGGATTTATCTGCCTTCAGTCCCAACAGTTTACCTAACACCATTTCCTGACTAATGTGGATTAGGAAAGCTCTTGGCTAATAAGTGAAAGTCAGCACATATTCCTTGAAAGATATTCAGATTTGATTAACTTGCCTGGGTTCCTTACTGAAGTAAGGGAGATGTTAATGAGGCTGCTGCAGTTGATGCTTATATGGAATGACAATAGATATTTGATAAAATGCCATGTAATAAAAGCACATTGACACAATGGTTCAATGGTGCTTTATATGTCACAAATGCAACTGCACAGTGAAATTCCTTTCGCATATATTACACATGCGGGCACCGCCATTTTTGGCGCCATTATTCAAAGTTCAAAGTCCAGTCGGCTCGCGCACTCGATGTACTGGAGCGGTTCCCGTGAACCGACGTCCCTCTTCTCTCCTTGCCCGGCCATCTTTGTGGCCAGGGGTGCCTCCTGCAGCCGTTCTTGAAGAAGGATTACCCCGGTTCACCATCCCACTGGCCCTTGCTCCTCGTGCCCGGCATCTCCAGCTCCGTCCCGGCTGTCTGCCAAGCCATCGGACGTGTCCCGCTGTCAGACTAGCCTTCGGGCAGGTTACTGGTCCCTACTAAATACACATACTAAAGCACAAGGGATGCTGCGAATGGATATGAAATTGGCCAGTGGACTGAAAATGAACCTAAGTAGGCAAAACGCAGGGAAGTGTACTATGGTGTTCTCTCAGGATTGGTAGTAGGAGTTTTGATATTTATTGAATCTCCTGAACTTCACGAGTTGAGGAATAATTTCGAACTCTGCACATGACATGAAACTCAAGCATGCAATACACGGAGGATGTTTAATACCATTCTTCAGATGTACACAGGGTGGCAAAGTAGATCGAGTCCTGGAAGGTAATATAAGAAAATAACTGCAGACGCTGGTACAAATCGAAGGTATTTATTCACAAAATGCTGGAGTAACTCAGCAGGTCAGGCAGCATCTCAGGAGAGAAGGAATGGGTGACGTTTCGGGTCGAGACCCTTCTTCAGACTGATGTCAGGGGGGGGCGGGACAAAGGAAGGATAGCATGTTGCTAAACTCTCGTTGAAGAGAGGAGGAGAACTTCTTCAAAGTAGACATACCTTGAGGAGAAATCGCAGTGGAGCAACAGGTAGTGTAAGAAAATAACTGCAGATGCTGGTACAAATCGAAGGTATTTATTCACAAAATGCTGGAGTAACTCAGCAGGTCAGGCAGCAGCCTGGAAGGTGATACTTATGTCAGAAGCATAAAACCCACAGACAGGCCCTTGAGCCTATGATGTTCGTGATACCAACCATAATACCAATCTAAACCTACTCCATCAGCGCTGCGACTGGTGCCAAATGGTGTCAAAACCTGGCAACCTATGGACTCAGTGGGTTGTTTCTATACTTTCCATACTTAATCGGGGATTGTACTTATGTACGGCAATAATCTTGCTGATCTGTATCCAATAAAGAATTTCACTGTATCTTCATACATTAGTTTAGTTTTAAGTTTAGGTTAGAGATACAGCGTGGAAACAGGCCCTTTGGTCCACCGAGCACGCGCCAACCTGTGATCCCCGCACACTGACACTATCCTACACACATTAGAGAAAGTTTACAATTTTACCAAGCCAATTAGCCTACAAACCTATATGTCTTTGGAGTGTGGGTGGAAACCAGAGTTCTCTAAGTAAAACCCACGCTGGTCATGGGGAGAACATACAAACTCCATACAGACAGTACCCGTAGTCAGGATCGAACCCAGGTCTCTGGCGCTATAAGGCAGCAACTCTACCGCTGCGCCACTGTGCCACCCAACATGTGATAATAAAGAACTATTGAACCATTGGAAGCGCGCGTATAAACAGCAGAAAGAGCAAACCGCCTCGTGTTCGACCCAAACACCACCTATCCCATCTCTGGAACAGGCCAAGGTACCCACATCGGTCACATCAGCTGCCTCAGAAACCACAAATCCAGACGGGAAGCAAGTCATCCTTGATCCTGAGGGAATGCCTGAGAAGGAGGAATCATTCCATGCTTCTGCACATTGACGGTAATATTATTGCAATGTTTGAATGCAGACCCTTGACGTTGTGAATAAGTATACTGCAGTGTTGGTGACACTCAATATAGGTTTAATTATGTTTACTAATTAGATTATGTTACTGTATGTTCACTAGCTCAGGTTGCAGTAAACAACTGATGATTATTGACTTTTTGATGCATCTCAAGGCTCAGCTTAGTTGTGAGGTTCTCTTGCGGTGAAAGCTGTTTGTATGTTTTTCCTCACATCTCCAGTTTGTTTTTGACATTCAACATGAGCTTTTCAACAGCAGCACCGACCCAGTGCTGCTGCCAGGACCACAGGCCTTTAAGGCCAAGATAAGACCCTATATCTTTAACACCTTGATACTTGAAAAGTACAAGATGCCACTGGAAACATGGCGACTCTTTGTCTACTGTCTCAGAAGAAGTTGACTATTTTTTCACTATAATCGTTGCATTCTTATATTTAGGTTTATGCTTATTTATAGCATGATTTTACTGAATTGTATGCAAAGCAAAGCATTTCACTTTACATGTGACAATAAACCACTATTGACTTTTGATATATTGCATGATATTTCAATAAATATCAGACCAATACTTATTATTTTTAATGTGATACGCTCTGACCTTATTTAAGAAATGATTCCAATCGTACTAGACCTGTAATTGTGTTATGGAACACAAATGTATGAAGTCCAAACTTACCTCAAGTTCCTCTCTGCTTTTCTACTGGAGATGTTAATTTATTTAAACTAAATGAAAGAAACTGGAAGTTTAGGCAAATGTTTTATAGAACAAAGGTAGACACAAAATGCTGGAGTAACTCAGCGCGCCAGGCAGCATCTCTGGAGCGAAGGAATGGGTGACGTTTCGGGCCGAGACCCTTCTTCAGACTGATGTCAGGGGAGTGGGTGGGACAAAGATAGAATGTACTCGAAGACAGTAAGACTGGTGGGCGAACTGGGAAGGGGGAGGGGATAGAGAGAGAGGGAAAGCAAGGGCTACTTGAAGTTAGAGAAGTCAATCTTCACACCGCTGGGGTGTAAGCTACCCAAGCAAAATATGAGGTGCTGTTCATCCAATTTGCGCTGGGCCTCACTCTGACAATGGAGGAGGCCCAGGACAGAAAGGTCAGATTTGGAATGGGAGGGGGGAGTTAAAGTGTTGAGCAACCGGGAGATCAGGTAGGTTAAGGCGGACTGAGCGGAGGTGTTCAGCAAAACAATTGTTGAGCTTGCGCTTGGTCTTGCCGATATACAGGAGTTGACACCTGGAACAGCGGATACAGTAGAAGAGGTTGGAGGAGGTGCAAGTGAACCTCTGCCTCACCTGAAAAGACTGTTGGGGTCCTCGGATGGAGTCGAGGGGGGAGGTAAAGGGACAGGTGTTGCATCTCCTGCGGTTGCAGGGGAAAGTACCTGGGGAGGGGGTGGTTTGGGTGGGAAGGAACGAGTTGACCAGGGAGTTGTGGAGGGAATGTTCTCTGCGGAAAGCAGTTGGGAAGATGTGGCCAGTAGTGGGATCCCGTTGGAGGTGGCAAAAACGTTGCAGAATTATATGCTGTATGCAACGGCTGATGGGTCAATAGTCTATCTCCTATGATGGAGACGGTGAGAACCAGAAACGGTAGGGAGATGTCGGAGATGGTCCACGTGAATTTGAGTGCAGGATGGAAATTAGTCAAAAAGTTGATGAAGTCAATGAGTTCTGCATGGCTGCAGGAGGTAGCACCAATGCAGTCGTCAATGTAGCGGAGGCAGAGTTCGGGGATAGGGCCAGTGTACGCCTGGAACAGTGATTGTTCGACGTACCCTACAAAGAGGCAGGCATAACTGGGGCCCATGTAGGTGCCCATAGCTAAGCTTTGGATTTGGAGGAAGTGGGAGGAGTTGAAGGAGAAGTTGTTAAAGGTGAGCACCAGCTCTGCTAGGCGGAGGAGAGTGTTAGTAGACGGAAATTGGCTGGTTCTGCGGTCGAGGAATAAACGGAGGGCTTTAAGACCTTCCTGGTGGGAGATGGAGGTGTAGAGTGACTGGACATCCATGGTAAAGATGAGGGAGTGGGGGCCTGGAAAACGGAAGTCACTAATGAGACGGAGAGCATGTGAGGTGTTCTGGACATAGGGAGGGAGGGATTGGACCAGGGGGGATAGGATGGAGTTGAGGTAGGTGGAAATTAATTCAGTGGGACATAAACAAGCAGAAACAATGGGTCTGCCAGGGCATTCCTGTTTGTGGATTTTGGGGAGAAGATAAAATCGGGCGGTGTGGGGCTGGGGAACGATAAGGTTGGAGGCTGTGGAAAGCAGACAGCAGGAAGTAATGAAATCAGAAATAGTATCTGGTGCTCGTCTATGCGGTCATGGTCCAAGGATAAGTAGGAGGAGGTTCTGAAAGTTGTCGCCTGGCCTCAGCCCAGCAGCGGTCAGCACGCCAGACTACCACCGCAACTCCCTTGTCGGCAGGTTTGATTATTATTCCAAGGATAAGTAGAAGGTTTTTATAGAACATTTTATAGAACGATCTACATACATACTCCCTGACCATAAAATGACTTAAAACAAAACTCCCCAATATGGATATAAATCCATCTTAGATGAGGCCCTCACTAGGGTCTCCTCGATGTCTTGCAGCTCCGCTCTTGCTCCCCCTCTCCCCACCCACAATAGGGACAGAGTCCCCCTTGTCCTCACCTTTCATCCCATCAGCGATTGCATACAGCACATAATGCTCCGCCATTTTCGTCACCTTCAACGGGATCCCTAATCAGATGTGCAGCACTTTGGTCAACGTGGGTTGTTTTTAAATGTGCTATAAAAATAAAATTGACTTGACTTGACTTGACCACATCTTCCCATCTCCACCCCTTTCCGCTTTCCACAGAGACCGTTCCTTCCGCAACCCCCTGGTTAACCTGTCTCTTCCCAACCAAACCACCCCCTCCCCAGGTACCTTCCCCTGCAACCAAAGGAGATGCAACCCATGTTCCTATACCTCCCCCCTCCACTCAGTCTAAGGACCCCGACAGTCCTTTTAGGTGAGGCAGAGGTTCACTTGCACCTCCTCCACCCTCATCTACTGTATCCGCTGTTCCAGGTGTGGACTCCTATATAGCTAACAATGATCTATCCCACATTTTCCTTGACCCGCATCCCCTTTGTCTAGATTTCACACCTTACATTTCCTTATCTCTGTATCTCCCTCTCCCCCGATTCAGTCTGAAGAAGGGTCTCGACCCGAAATGTCACCTATTCCTATCCAGAGATGCTGCCTGTCCTGCTGAGTTACTCCAGCATTTTGTGTCAATTCCCAGTATGGATACATCCCCACTCTTCTGCTGTTTATATTGAGGCCGTTCGAGTATGTTTATACACACTGGTCCCATTCGTAACAACATCTTTTTGAAGGCTAATCGTTTCAGCCTCAGTTACTTCTGCTGAAAGCCTACTTGATGTAGTCATCACTCCACAGAAATAAGTGGATTGTTCTAATCCCACGTGACATTTACATCTACATCACCGACACTTATCAACATTTTAAACATTAATGGATAATTGCTATATTATAGAAAGTCAGTTCCTTCTTGAGTTTAGTTTATAGTTACAGCATAACAACAGGCCCTTCGGCCCATTGAGTCCACGCTGAACAATTACACATATGTTCACACATATACTGTTATCCCACTTTCACGGTTAGGCTTGGTTTAGAGATACAGCATTGAAACCGGCCCTTCGTCCCAACGAGTCCATGCTGACCATCGATCACCCATTCCCAGTAGTTCTATGTCATCCCACTTTCACGGTTGGGTTTGGTTTCAAGATACCGCATTGAAACAGGCCCTTCAGCCCACCGAGTCCACACCGACCATCGATCATTAATTCACACTAGTTTTATGTCATCCCACTTTCACATTCACTCCCCACACGTCAGGGACCAATTTACAGAGAGTAAATAACCTAAATGTCCTTCGAATGTGGGAAGTAACCGGAGCACCTGGAAGAAATTTTTCTGAAGAAAATTCTCTGTGATACTAATTGATTTTGTTTTGTGATCAGAAGCAAGGCATTTGAGAGAAAAAAACAATACATTCTGAATTTGTGAAAGTAAGCATAAATGCAGAGTAGAGCGTTTAGATTTATAGTTCAATAAAAGTCAAATGTGTATGTCTATGTTGCCACATATTTTAAACATATCTGGAGTGTATAGTTTCTAAATTCCATGAAACTGAAACTTGTAATAAGGTTTTACTGTCTGAGTTGAAAGAACCGGCTATAGTTAGGCATAAAACATCTGTTTCAGTAACCAAACTGCACACATATCTCTTTTCCTTTGGCTGAATGCCTGTAGAGAATGGTATTAAGTGTACACCCTGAAATCACAGTGCAGAGCTGCAAAGTAGTTTAATGCATTGATGTGAACACTGGGCGGGCTACAGATGACGTTTACCAGATGTATTTTGTCCTATTGATCCTTGACCAGCTTTGTCTTCAGGTGTCTAGTATATTGTGAAAATGGAACTGTTCACCTCACAGCATTGTTTGCTGTGAAAACTAACAGCACAGGCCAGTCATTCACCTGCACATTGATGAACATACCACACACTCCCCTCTCAACTGGAGGGGAAAAAAATCACCACCATGCCAATAACACTTAGTGAAAGGATTTTCTTTATTTGATATAAGGTTGCATTTTCCAAGATATGTTTGCTCATTTTGGCAATGGTCAACCGTTAATTTGTTTTCAGCTTGAAATACATTTCACAAGCTTCTAGATTTAGCCAGCCTCAGCTCAGAAACCTAAACGCACGAAAATCAGCCAAGCAAATGCTATTTTTCATGAACAAAACGATCGCAGGTTTGTAATGCCTGAAGGGAGAGATAATAAATCGTGTGGAATGACAAATATTATTATTTTTTGCTGTGGGGATCTGGGGCCCAATCTTGTACAATGCAGTGTGATGCCCCAAAACATATGTAGGGAAGAACTGCAGACGCTGGCTTAAAAGAACTGCTAGACGCAGGAAAAATGTTCTCAATGTTGGGGGAGTCCAGAACCAGGGGCCACAGTCCTGGAATAAAGGGGAGGCCATTTAAAACTGAGGTGAGAAGAAACTTTTTCACCCAGAGAGTTGTGAAATAGTGGAATTCTCTGCCACAGAGGCCAGTGGAGGCCAAATCACTGAATGGATTTAAGAGAGAGTTAGATAGAGCTCCAGGGGCTAGTGGAATCAAGGGATATGGGGAGAAGGCAGGCATGGGTTATTGATTGTGGACGATCAGCCATGATCACAATGAATGGCGGTGCTGGCTCGAAGGGCTGAATGGCCTCCTCCTGCACCTATTTTCTATGTTTCTATGTTTCTAAATCAAAACGTCACCCATTCCCTCCAGAGATACTGCCTGACCCACTGAGTTACTCCCACATTTTGTGTCTACCCCAAAACATATTTGGTTTTGATTTATATTGTTAATTACGGTTACACATATTAATTCATTTTTAACAGACTTAATCTTTATCTAAGGCAGCACATTTGCGTAGTGGTAGAGTTGCTACCTTACAGCTCCAGAGACACGAGTTCGATCCTGCTTGTCTGTACAGAGTCTGTACCTTCTCCCCGTGACCGCATGGGTTTTCCCTGGGGCTCCGGTTTCTTTCCACACTCCAAAGACGTACAGGTTTGTAGTTTAATTGGCTTCAGTAAGGATTGTGAGTTGTCCCTAGTATGTAGGATAGTGCCGGCGTTCGCTGGTCAGCGCAGACTCGATGGGCCGAAGGGCCTGTTTCCGCGCTGTAGCTCTAAAGTCTAAGGATAACTATATCTCATTTGTCTTCCATTACAAGAGATAAGGAGAGAATGTGGAGGAGATTCATCAAGATAGAACAAAGAACAACACAGCTCTTGAGCTGGACCTACAGCCCACAATGCCCTCAGCCCATGAAGCCAGTGTAAACTAATCCCATCAGCACCTGAACTATATCCCTCCAACCCTTGCCTGTCTAAATGGCTCTTAAATGTTGCTATTTTTCCTGCTTTCACCACCTCCCTGGCAGAACATTATGGGCACCTATAGCTCTCAGTAAAAAAACTTGCCTTGTAAATCCCTTTTAAACTTTCTCCCTCTCACCTCAAAACTACTATTTGGCATTTCTACCTTGGGGAAAAATCTATCTATGCCTCTCATAATTGTACATACTTATATCAGATCACCCCTCTACCTACCAACACTCCAGAGAAAACAATCCAAGTTTGTCCAACCTCTCTTTATAACTAATACTCTCTAATCTAATTCAGCATCCTGGTGAATCTCTTCATCATCCCCTCCAAAGCCTTCACATTGTTACTATAAAGTGGCAACTGGAAATTCACACTGCACCCCCAAATGTAGCCTAATCGAAGTTTTATACTGCTGCAGCTTGGCATGCCAACTTTTATACTCAAGGCCACACTCCTTTACTACCATGCATTTGCGTTGCTACTTTCAGGGAGCTATGGATGTGCACCCCGAGATACCTCTGTGCATCATTAGGGTTCTGCCATATACTGAATGCTTTTCATTTCTGTTTGACCTTTCAAAGTGCACCACTGTACACTTATATGGATTGAACTCCACCTGCCATTCCTCTGCCTATATTTCCAACTGATCTATATTCTGCTGTTGCCTGGATTGGAGGACCTTAGAGTAATGGGAAGAGATGGCTTTGGCTGGGCTTGTTTAGTTTAGATTAGTTTAGAGATACTGCACGGAAACAGGCCTTTCGGCCCACCAAGTTGGTGCCAACCAGCGATCCCTGCACAATAACGCTATCCTAAACACACGATGGAAAATTTACATCTATACCAAGCTAATTAACCTACAAAACTGTTTGTCTTTGGAGTGTGGGAGGAAACCGAAAATCTCGGAGAAAACCCACGCAGGTCACAGGGAGAACGTATAAACTCCGTACAGACATCACCTGTAGTCAGGATCGAACCCAGGTCTCTGGCACTGTAAGGCAGCAACTATACCTCTGGGCCACCTGTAGTGAAGGCAGCTGAAAGGAGATAACATGGAAATATCTGAGATTATGAGAGGCAAAGGGTAGATAATCAAAATATTTTTTTCATGTCTGGTGTATTAGAAACACGAGGGGATGGATTTAAGGTGCGTGGAACGAGTTATAAAGTGCTGGAGTAACTCAGCGAGTTAGGCAGCATCTCTGGAGAGAAAATCACAAAGCGCTGGAGTACCTCAGCAAAAGACATCCTCAAAGCTTGCCTATTTTGAAGGCATGTAGGAAGGAGCTGCAGATGCTGGTTTACACCGAAGATAGACACAAAATGCTGGAGTAACTCAGCGGGTCAGACAGCATCTCTGGAGAAAAGGAAGAGGTGACGTTTCTGGCCGAGACTGAGGAAGGGTCTTGACCCAAAATGTCACCTATTCCTTTTCTCCAGAGATGCTGCCTGACCCGCTGAGTTACTCCAGCACTTTGTGCCTACTTTGAAGACATTCTCCTCTTGCTCCACTCCGTGTGTAAACAAAATACTTTACTCTCAAAAGGGGGATTTGAGAGTAAGGTTATTTTTTTTTACACACAGTGTCTGTAATATCTGGAACACACTGCCAGAGGAGCAACTGGAACCAGATACAATTATAATGTTTAAAAGTCAGACACTTAAATAAGCTGGGTTTAGAAGGGTATGGTCCTAATGTGGGTAAATGGGATTAGTGTAGATGGGCAAATAGAAAGCATGGTCATGGAGGGCCGTAGGGCCCGTTTCTACGCTGTACCCTACAATGAATCTTGGTTGGGACAACTGATTATCAATGTTTCCATTTGAAACCAACTTTAAGCTATGACATTCTATATTTGTCCCGTTAGACTTTAAAATAGAATTTCAAATTCGTACACCTTCCTCTTTTCTCTAAACCTCCACGGTTTCATTATCAAAGATTTCGATCCACAAAGATTTTCCATGAAGAACTAAAGATCAAATATCTCAAAAAGATGTACAAGAAATAGAAAGGCAATATAAGTGGTGACTAATGTAAATTGGAAAACACACTTCCAAATTCATACTTTATTCGGGAGACAATGGCTGGATTGTGTGAGGAAATGCTGGTAGTTCAATTTGAAGTTGCCCACATTTCTCTGTTGACGCGCTGCCAAGTTGGGGAAGCCCATGAGAATCCTAACGTACAGTGTTCTCTTTGCTGGAGACTGCATTCTAATATTGAAATCCTCATGGACTCCAGGAGCAGAGCACAGAGTTTCGATAATGCACCAGTGCTGTAGCTATGCTGGCAAATCTGCTTGCTGAGATTGTGCTTGATTAGACCTGGGGCTGGAAGAGAGACTCCTTTCATTTAAATAGGAAGGTAGATGTGCAAATGAGCAAAGTACTAATTCAACACTGTGGCATTGAGGACTTCCAGACCAAACACAAAGGCTCTGCAGAAGTGGCCATTACAAACCACCTACATGCCCATTGCCTGCCCCATTTTTGAAAAAATCCTTAGTTCCCACACTGGCATCATTATTCACTGCAAAACCCAGAAAAACCAGAGTGAAGTTAATTATCCACAAAGACTCAGAAACAGCATCTCCCCCTCCATTATCACACTTCTAAATGGTCCATCCATAATGTAGGATACTGTCCAATTCATCTCAACCCCATTGAGGATATTGGACTGAGATGTCTAAGGAGCTGATGCACTACATACTTTATTGCAGAAAAAAAAAGAGTTAGATATAGCTCTTAGGGCTAAAGGAATCAAGAGATTATGGGGAGAAAGCAGGAACAGGGTACTGATTCTGGATGATCAGCCATAATTACATTGAATGGTGGTACAGGCTCGAAGGGCCGAATGACCTACTCCTGCACCCATTTTCTATGTTCACAGTGCTGAGAACTATATTCTGCACTCTGCAGCTTCCCCTTTGATTTATCTATTGTACTCGAGTTTGAACTGATTCGATCTATGTATGGCATATCTGATCTGCTTGGATAGTATGCAAAACAATGCTTTTCACTGTGTCTCGCTACATGTGACAACAATAAAACAAAATCTAAAGCTAAATGTAAACTCACCTGATGTCCTGCCTAGGAAGAAAGAGAAGGCATGTGTGTGGAATTTCAATTAATTGAAATCAATTAACTATTTAGAACAGTTATAATGCGTCCAAATGATTTCAAGTGAATATGATTCCAACGTTTAAAAAGTGCATGGATTAGAAAGGCTAAAAGGGGTAATAGCCAAACCAAGGCAGATGGGACTTGCCCAGGTAGATATTTTGGTTAACATAAATGGGTTGGGCCAAAGGGCTTGTTTCCGTGCTGCATAAGTCTATGATTCATAATGGGAACACTTCGGCCCAGTCAGCACCCAAGCGAATCTCCTCTGTAAGATTGTACTTTCATTCTCCTGCACAATCATGTTCTTCTTCCCGAGACCCTATCCAAAACCACCCAATTCCTTCTCTCCAGAGATACTGCCTGTCCTGCTGTTACGCCAGTTTTTGTATCTATTGATTGATTTAAACCAGCATCTGCAGTTCCTTTTACACATTGAGTGATACTATAGTTGACTTCCTGTTGTTGATAAGGTTCACGGAGTTTCCTCCTTGAAAAGGAGAAACCTTTTGTTAATATGCCAGGTGAAATACATAGATACATAGACAATGGGAGCAAGAGTAGACCATTCGGCCCTACGAGCCAGCACCACCATTCAATGTGATCATTGCTGATCATCCACAATCAGTACCCTGTTCCTGCCTTCTCCCCATATCCCTTGATTCCGCTAATCCTAAGAGCTCTATCTAACTCTCTTTTGAACACATCCAGTGAATTGGTCTCCACTGCCTTCTGAGGCAGAGAATTCCACAAATCCACAACTCTCTGGGTGAAAATGTTTTTCCTCATCTCAGTTCTAAATGACCTACACCTTATTCTTAAACTGTGGCCCCTGGTTTGGACTCCTCCAACATCAGGAACATGTTTCCTGCATCTAGTGTGTCAAATTCCTTAATAATTTTATATGTTCTATAAGATCCCCTCTCATCCTTCTAAATTCCAGTGAATACAAGCCCAGTCACTCCATTCTTTCATCATATGTCAGTCCCACTATCCCAGGAATTAACTTTGTGAACCTACGCTGCACTGCCTCAATAGCAAGAAAGTCCTTCCTCAAATTAGGAGACCAAAACTGCACACGATACTCCAGGTGAGGTCTCACCAGGGCCCTGCACAACTGCAGAAAGATCTCTTTGCTCTTCTTCTCAACTCTTCTTCTCAACTCCTCTCATTATGAAGGCCAACATGCCATTAGCTTTCTTCACTGCCTGCTGTACCTGCATGCTTACTTTCAGTGACTGATGTACAAGGACACCCAGGTCTTGTTGTACTTCCCCTTTTCTTAACGTGACACCATTTAGATAATAATCTACCTTCCTATTCTCATATTTATCCATATTATACTGCATCTGCCCACTCACCCAACCTGTCCAAGTCACCCTACATCCTCATAACATCCTCTTCACAGTTCACACTGCCACCCAGCTTTGTGTTATCTGCAAATTTGCTAATGTTACTTTTAATTCCTTCATCTAAATCAGTAACGTTTATTGTAAATAGCTGCGGTCCCAGCACCATGCCTTGCGGCACCCCACTAGTCACTGCCTGCCATTCTGAAAGTGACCCGTTATTCCCTATTATTTGTTTCCTATCTGCCAACCAATTTTCTATCCATGTCAATACCCTACCCCCAATACCATGCGCTCTAATTTTGCCCACTAATCTCCTGTGTGGGACAATATCAAAGGCTTTCTGAAAGTCCAGGTACACTGCATTCACTGGCTCTCCCTTGCCCATTTTACTTGTTACATCCTCAAAAAATTCCAGAAGATTAGTCAAGCATGATTTCCCCTTCATAAATCCATGCTGACTTGGACCGATCCTGTTACTGCTATCCAAATCCACCGCTATTACATCTTTAATAATCAACTCCAGCATCTTCCCCACCACCGATGTCAGGTTAACTGGTCTATAATTCCCTGCTTTCCCTCTCCCTTCTTTCTTAAAAAGTGGGATAACATTAACTACCCTCCAATCCACAGGAATTGATGCAGAATCTATGGAACATTGGAAAATGATCACCAATGCGTCCACAATTTCTAGAGCCACCTCCTTGAGTACCCTGGGATGCAGCCCATCAGGCCCTGGGGATTTATCAGCCTTCAGTCCCATCAGTCCACCCAACACCATTTCCTGACTAATGTGAATTTTCTTCAGTTCCTCTGTCACCCTAGGTCCTCTGTCCGTTAGTACATCGGGGAGATTGTTTATGTCTTCCATTGTGAAGAAAGAACCAAAGTACCTGTTCAACTCATCTGCCATTTCCTTGTTCCCCATAATAAATTCACCTGTTTCTGTCTTCAAGGGACCCACATTTGTCTTAACTAATTTTTTCCTCTTCACATACCTAAAGAAGCTTTTACTATCCTCCTTTATATTCTTGGCTAGCTTACCTTCGTACTTCATCTTTTCTCCCCGTATTGCCTTTTAAGTTACCATCTGTTGATCTTTAAAAGTTACCCAATCCTCTGTCTTCCCGCTCATCTTTGCTATGTTATATTGTACATCTTCTCTGTTATTTCTGTACTGCCCTTGACTTCCCTTGTCAGCCACGGTTGCCTCTTACTCCCCTTAGAATCTTTCTTCCTCTTTGGATGAAGGATGACATGGAACTGGGAACCATAAGGCACATATTTACTTTATTTTAAATTTTAGCTTAGTTTAGTTTAGTTTAGTTTAGTTTAGAGATACTGTGTGGAAACAGGCATTTCGGCCACTGAGTCCTTGGCGACCAGCAATCCCTACACACTAGCACTATCCTTCACACTACAAAAATGCACAATTTTTTTTACCAAACCCAATTAACCTCCAAACCTGCATGTCTTTGGAGTATGGGAAGAAACCGGAGATCCTGGAAAAAACCCACACGTTCACCGGGAGAATGTACAAATTCCATACAGCCAGTTCCCGTAGTCAGGATTGAACCTGGGTCTCTGGTGTTGTACGGCAGCAACTCTACCATTGCGCCACCCCAATCTTCGGATGTTCAAGGGAAAGAGAGAATGAGATGGTGTACATGAATTTTAAGATCTGAAGAGCATTGGTTATTATAACGGTGAAACTGGAAATTATAGATTGATCTGCACCTGGATCACAACTTGTCAAAATTCATACAGAATGAGGTGTACCTAGAGTCATGTGCTGAGAAAGCACTTGATATTCAACCAAAGGGTGGATAATAATGGAATAAAAGCCAATGAGGACATTTCTATTGTCCTTTTATCGACAAGACAAGACCAAGACTATGCAATCCCCTCCCATTCCCCCATGCAATCCCCTCCCATTCCCCCACCAGTCTTCACGACACTAAAGCACACTCTTTGTTTCTTTGATGCCATCTTGAAGTACTTTTCAATTGTTAATACTTTCCTGTATAAAACCATCATGTTTTGATGAAAGAATATGATTTTCACTTTTCCACCACTTTTCCCTTTGTAGTTCCTTTATTCTAAATCTACGAGGTTAAAGGTGGTAATCTCATTGAAACATAAGAAAGAAGCAATGCTATAAATGTAAATTTTACTGCCGACTATAAACATGCATCTTATTACCATTATTGAAACAGAGATTACCACTTTGAAATTGCTGCTGATTTGGGTAAACTCTCAACTCTTTCATTAAACTGAAGGATTGGTGTTGGGGAAGCCAAACCACCACAAAATCTACAGGTGTCACCCTGGAATGAGGGCACACCTGATCAGATGTACAATGGTTCCAATTGGTTCTGTTCAGTTGAGTTTACTGTTACATGTACTGAGGTAAAAGCTTTAGGCAGTGTAAGAAAGTGTAAGAAAGCTTTCTGATCTCCCGGTGGCTGAGCACTTCAACTCCCCCTCCCACTCCAAGTCTGACCTTTCTGTCATGGGCCTCCTCCAGTGCCATAGTGAGGCCCACTGGAAATTGGAGGAACAGCACTTCATATTTCGCTTGGGCAGCTTGCAGCCCAGCGGTATGAACATTGACTTCTCCAACTTTAGATAGTTCCTCTGTCCCTCTCTTCCCCTCCCCCTTCCCAGTTCTCTCTCTATCTCTCTGTCTCCACCTATATCCTTCCTTTGTCCCACCCCCCTGACATCAGTCTGAAGAAGGGTCTCGACCCGAAACGTCACCCATTCCTTCTCTCCTGAGATGCTGCCTGACCTGCTGAGTTACTCCAGCATTTTGTGAGGTAAAAGCTTTTGTTGCGTGCTAACCAGTCAGCGGAAAGACAATACATGATTACAATCGAGCCATTCACAGTTTACAGATACATGATATGGGAATAACGTTTAGTGCAAGATAAGGCCAGTAAAGTCCGATCAAAGATAGCCAGAGGGTCACAAATGAGGTAGATAGTAGTTCGGGACTATTACGAAATTAGAAATGCATTCAAGGTGATATTTTTTAGAAAGAAATGGATATTTAGTTCAGTCAAGACCATTCTGTAATCTGAATGGGCAAAGACTGCAAATGAGCAAAGTACAGAGGGATCTAGATCTTGTGCATGAATCACAAAAAGCTAACAGGCATGTATAGCAAATGGTTAGAAAAACTCATGGCCTTTTCTACAAAAGGAATGGAGTTTAGAAAAAGGGAGGTATTGTGAGTTTAGAAATAGGGAGGCATTCTACTGTGGCGAGTGAGTCTACTTTCAGAATACTGTGCATGATTTTGAACCTCCTGTTTAAGAAAGCATATACTAGCATTGGAGGCAATCCCAAAAAAGATTTACTTGTCTTATTCCTGAGATGAAAGATTGCCCTATCACTCCCAGTGTCTAAAGAAATTAGACCCATGTTCTAAGGAGTTTCAAAAATGAGAGGTGGTCAAATAGAAACATGGAGGATCATTTGTTCATAAGGTCATGAACGATAGATCGAGCTCTTAAAGTTAGTGAAGTCAGAGGGTATGGGGAGAAGTCAGGAACGGGGTACTGATTGTGAATGATCAGCCATGATCAAATTGAATGGTGGTGCTGGCTCGAAGGGCTGAATGGCCTACTCCTGCACCTATTGTCTATTGATAGGAGCAGAATTAGGCCATTCGGCCCATCAAGTCTACTCCTCCATTCAATCATGGCTGATCTAGCTCTCCCTCTGAACTCCATTCTCCTGCCTTCTCCCCCACAACCCCTGACACCCGAACTAATCAAGAATCTATCTATTTGTGCCTTAAAAATATCCATCGACTTGGCCTCCACAGCCGTCTGTGGCAATGACTTCCAATTTGGGAGCAAAACAGAATAGAGTGCGAAAATCTCAAATGAGGTGACACAGTTACAAGTTTAGAGAGTGGTCATTTAAAATTGAGATATAACATGGAGGCGTACAGCACAGGAATAGGGCCCACAATGTCAAGGCTGAACCTGGTGCAAAGTTAAACTGATCTCCCCTGCATGCCTGTGATCCATATCCCTCCATTACCTTCCAAATACTTCTTGCAGAGGATGGTAATCCTAGGGAATTCTTTATCCCAGAGCATTGTGGAGGCTGGATCAGGGCTATTTAGAGAGAACGTTGATAAACTTTCAGAAGATCAGGGAATTGAGGTCTATGGGGGACTTGCACAGCAGAGGAGATGAGGTTGTGGGCAGGTGAGCCATGATTATATTGAATGGTGGGCAGACCTGAGGAGCTGGGTGGTCTCATCCTGTTTCTGTTTCCTTACTTTAAGTAAGAACATGTGGTTCCAAACCAGGTCACGCAAAACCACAGGAGACTGCACGGCCACACGAAATAATAAATCTCCTGCAGAAAGAAGATCAAATTATAAGCAACTTTTGCAGCAATCCTTTCCAGAATCTATACATTCCAGGCCTATGCCTGTGGTTTTTGACAGCCCTGTGAGAAAACCAAACAGGAAACCCTAAAGCCTACCAAACCTATCTACCAGCTGACCATCAATA
Organism: Rhinoraja longicauda; assembly: GCF_053455715.1. Lineage (NCBI taxonomy): Eukaryota > Metazoa > Chordata > Chondrichthyes > Rajiformes > Arhynchobatidae > Rhinoraja > Rhinoraja longicauda. Next base: position 87,139,033 of record NC_135955.1, read on the forward strand.
AATATACGATAGACACAAAATGCTGGAGTAACACAGCGGGTCAGGCAACATCTCTGGAGAGAAAGAATGGGTGACGTTTCGGGTCGAGACCATTCTTCAGACTGATGTCAGGGGATGGGGCGGGACAAAGATAGGATGTAGTAGGAGACAGGGGGAGAATTGGGAAATGGGAGGGGATAGAGAGGGAAAGCAGGGACTATCTGAAGTTAGAGAAGTTAATGTTGATACCGTTGGGGTGTAAACTGCCCAAGCAAAATATGAGGTGCTGTTCCTCCAATTTGCACTGGGCCTTACGCTGGCAATGGAGGAGGCCCAGGACAGAAAGGTCAGATTGGGAATGGGAGGAGGAGTTGAAGTGCCGAACCACCGGAAAATCAGGTTGGTTAAGACGGACTGAGCGGAGGTGTTCAGCGAAACGATCGCCAAGCCTGCGCTTGGTCTCGCCGATGTAGAGAAGTTGACACCTGGAACAGCGGATACAGTAGATGAGGTTGGAGGAGGTGCAGGTGAACCTCTGCCTTACCTGGAAAGACTGTTTGGGTCCTTGGATGGAGTCGAGGGGGGAGGTAAAGGGACAGGTGTTGCATCTCCTGCGGTTGCAGGAGAAAGTACCTGGGGAGGGGGTGGTTTTGGTGGAAAGGGATGAGTGGATCAGGGAGTTATGGAGGGAACGGTCTCTGCGGAACACAGAAAGGGGTGGAGATGGGAAGATGTGGCCAGTAGTGGGATCCCGTTGGAGGTGGTGGAAATGTTGGAGGATAATATGTTGTATGCGACGACTGATGGGGTGGAAGGTGAGGACAATGGGGACTCTATCCTTGTTACGAATAGGGAAAGGGGGAGCAAGAGCGGAGCTGCGGGATATTGAGGAGACCCTAGTGAGAGCCTCATCTATAACAGAAGTGGGTAACCCCCATTCCCTAAAGAATGAGGACATCTCCGATGGAACACCTCATCCTGGGCGCAGCTGCGGTGTAGACGGAGGAATTGGGAGTATGGATTACAGGGAACAGGGTGGGAAGAAGTGTAGTCAAGATAGCTGTGGGAGTCAGTAGGTTTATCGTAGATGTCGGTCACAAGTCAGTCTCCTGTGATGGAGATGGTGAGATCCAGAAACGGTAGGGAGATGTCGGAGATGGTCCAAGTAAAGTTAAGAGCAGGATGGAAATTAGTGGTGAAATTGATGGTCAGTGAGTTCTGCATGAGTACAGGAGGTAGCATCAATGCAGTCGTCAATGTAGCGGAGGTAGAGTTCGGGGAGAGGGCAAATGTACGCCTGGAACAGTGATTGTTTGACGTACCCTACAAAGAGGCAGGCATAGCTAGGGGCCATGCGGGTGCCCATAGCTACACCTCGGATTTGGAGGAAGTGGGAGGAGTCGAAGGAGAAGTTATTGAGAGTAAGGACCAGCACTGCTAGGTGGAGGAGAGTATTGGTAGATGAAAATTGGCTGGTTCTGTGGTCAAGGAATAAACGGAGGGCTTTAAGACCTTCCTGGTGGGGGATGCAGATGGGTAGTGAATAATGATTCTCAGGGTACTAAAGGTCAATCAGATAGATTTGGAAATAGACACAAAATGCTGGAGTAAGTCAGTGGGACAGGCAGCATCTCTGGAGAGAAGTAATGGGTGACGTTTCAGGTCGAGACCCTTCTTCAGACTGAAAGTCATGGGAAAGGGAAACGAGAGATATAGAAGATGATGTAGAGAACTATAGAACAAATGAATGAAAGATATGATAAATAGTAACGATGATGAAGGAAACAGGACATTGTTAGCTGTTTGCTAGGTGAGAACGAAAAGCTGGTGTGACTTGGGTGGGGGAGGGATGGAGAGAGAGGGAATGCAGGGGTTACTTGAAGTTAATCAATATCCATACCACTGGGCTGCAAGGTACCAAGCGAAATATGAGATGCTGCTCCTCCAATTTGTGTTTAGCCTCGAGGCCTAGGATAGAAAGGTCAGTGTGGGAATGGGAAAGGGAATTAAAGTGTTTTGCAACCGGGAGATCAGGTAGGTCCAGGCGGACTGAGCGAAGGTGTTCAGCGAAACAATCGCCCAGTCTACGTTTGGTCTCGCCGATGTACGAGTCCACACCTTGAACAACAGATACAGTAGATGCGGTTGGAGGAGGTACTTCCACATCTTGAACAACAGATACAGTTGATGAGGTTGGAGGAGATGCAATTCCACTTTAATTCCCCTTACCATTCCCACACTGACCTTTCTGTCCTCGGCCTCCTCCATTGTCAGAGTGAGGCTAAACGCAAATTGGAGGAACAGTATCTCATATTTCGCTTGGGTAGCTTACAACCCAGGGGTATGAATATTGACTTCTCTCACATCAAATAACCCCAGCATTCCTGCTGGGAATCTTGAGCAAAACACAAAAGTTGATCCAAGATGGGTCCTGACCGGAAGTCCAGAACAAGGAGTCACAGTTTAAGGATAAGGGGGAAGTCTTTTAGGACCGAGATGAGAATGTTTTTTTTCACACAGAGTGTGGTGAATCTGTGGAATTCTCTGCCACAGAGGGTAGTTGAGGCCAGTTCATTGGCTATATTTAAGAGGGAGTTAGATTTGGCTCTTGTGGCTAAAGGGATCAGGGGGTATGGAGAGAAGGCAGGTACAGGTTACTGAGTTGGATGATCAGCCATGATCATATTGAATGGCGGTGCAGGCTCGAAGGGCCGAATGGCCTACTCCTGCACTTATTTTCTATGTTTCTATGTTTCTATCTGTAGAGGGAAAGGACAGGCTTTGTTTCCAGTCAGGACCCATCTTGGATCAACTTTGTGTTTTGCTCAGGATTCCCAGCAGAAATGCTGGGGTTATTTGAAGTGAGAGAAATCAATATTCATACCCCTGGGTTGTAAGTTACCCAAGCGAAATATGAGCTGACTTTATGTCTGCTATCTCGTTATCGGACATTTCACCATTCCTATTCCCATATTCTTCGTGTGGATATTGTTAGGGGCCTTGATGTGTGCAGCCTGCACCAGTTTGAGGCTTTAAATAAGAAGCAGAGTTCCTGCCAAAGAAAGCTGCGACCTCTTGCAAGAAAAGTGGTAACTGAAAATGCACAGGTGGTCAATCAGCCTGACCCATGTTCATGATGGCACCACAAAGGAGTTGACTATCAGAGCCATAAATATCTGTCTTCCAGTCTATGCCCACTCGTGCATAGTTCAAATCTCCTGGCATCTCCCCTTTTCATCACCGTAGGACAATCAAAAGACAGCCTTTCCATTATTTTCTCAGGAATCTTTAAATCTATGCCACTCTAACTCAACAATCCCAATTTCCTAATCTAATCTCAGCATTTAGAGTTTCAAAATAAAAATTAATCTTGTAGATCACCTGTGGATCGAAGTAAAGGTTGTGATATTGCCTGCCATGTGAGGGGCCAAAACTGAAGGCGATTCTCCAGACCTGATGCAACCAGCCACCTGTTCGATGACAAAGTCATGAAGTTTGATTTGTACTGAATGCCCCATTAAATTGCAACCTGTTCTTGGTTTAAAAGGCATAGCTCAAAGCCCTTTTTGCTTATTTTGTTCTTCACCAGAAAGGTAAAGAAATACTGGGTTTGCAATCCAAGGTTTCTGTGGCTTGTTTGATGAGCTTGTGGTGGAATTTTGACTAATTTGCCAATTGCTTTTCAGGATCTATGTAGAAACGAGGAACTGCAGGTGCTGATTAATACACCAAAGGACACTAAGTCAGTCAGCATCTCAGAGGAATGGTCTCGACCTGAAACTTCACCTCTCCAGAGATGCTGCCTGACCTGCTGAAGTTACTCCAGCAGTTTGTGTCTTTTTGCTGATAAGCATTTACTTGGATTGAAGCTCCTATGTTCACGACTTCCTCAGCAATTCATGGGGTTGTCCCAATGCATGGGCTGTGGTCCAATGGTCATAATAATTCAGAGACAGACATCCTTGTGTGGTGGATTCAGTGAAGCCATCTCACCTTGCACATGTTTCAAATGGCTGAACAATTAATTGGTTTCATTGAACAATGCTACTTATAGGAAGTTCTCCTCTCTCAAGTCTGAAGAGGGGTCCTGATGCAAAATGTTGCATGTCCATTCCCTCCCCAGATGCTGCCTGACCACCTGAGTTCCTCCAGCACCTTGTGTTATGCTCATTGAGTCAAAGTTGATGTTCTTCCTTCTGTGTGAATGTTTCTCGTCCACATTAATTAACTTAGATCAATTAAAAACTGGTCCTGGTAGTACCATTACCAATTGATGGCAATGACAATATTATAGATAGAAATATGTATTTTTAAACTGCAAATGACTCAAACATGTCAAAAACAAAACTGCAAAGGAAAATTATTTCAGGAAGATCTTGCAATGATGGTTGAGACCATCAGCCCAGTTCCATCCCCCATGCATGCTCTATACATAGAGTCATAGAGTCTTATAGCGTGGAAACAGGCCCTTCGGCCCAACATCCACAGGCCAACCTGTCCCATCTACACTAACTAGTCACACCTGCCTGCATTTGGCCAACCTGTCCTAAGCATGTGCCTGTCTAAATGTTTCTTAAACCTTTACGAGCAGGTTTCCCATGAGCAGGACTCAGGAAACTGATGGCATGACCTTGCCCAATGGAAATGTGGGCAGGACAACCACAAAGTAACTTCACACTGGTTTTCAACCTTACCAAAAAGTAGCACTTACCTAGTCCTCGTCTCCATTATTGCCAGAGAGGTATAAGAAAATAACTGCAGATGCTGAAGAAGGGTCTCGACCCGAAACGTTACCCATTCCTTCTCTCCCGAGATGCTGCCTGACCTGCTGAGTTACTCCAGCATTTTGTGAATAAATTGCCAGAGAGGTTCTTGAATATGAAGCCTTTACCTGGGTATCCTTCCCAAACAGGTGCTGGTCCCAGTGGCATCCCAAAGGGCAGACCTGGATCATTAGCCAGTGCGCCGCTTGTCATTTGTCGTGTTGACTTCCCAATGTAAACATCATATGTCCAGTGGGGGTCAGCAGTCAATGCTACAAGTAAATAATTATCAATCTTGCTTGGTTCTTTTTTCTTCCCCCCAGAATTAGTGCAAACTACCTAATGTCCAGGCGTTTCAACGATATCCCGGGATTTGGAGTTCAGTGCATCCATCTGATCTGGAGTAGGTCTCATGGCATCGAAAGGGGGAAAGCGGTGCCTGTTGATGGTTGGAAACCCATGCAGGGGGGGGGAGGGGGGGGGATTGGCAGAATCTTGCCCGCACTGTAATGCAATGATTCTGCAAACTCGGGGACGTTTAGCTGGTGCTTGCAGAGGGTCTGATTCGCTGCTGATGACATCAGCTGGCGATGTGAAGTAGGCAGTTTGCTCGTCTCTCCTCCCCAGGACCAGGCGAGGCGTCTGCACTATAAAAGCGGACCAGCCTCCCCTCCCCGGCTCACTCCCTCCCTGTCTGGTGCCTGGCGCGGACAGAGAGGCTGAGGATGGCGACCTTAGACGTGGACCCGGAAGCTTCGTGTAGCAAATTAAGCACATCGCTATCAAACACAAGCCTGACTCACCGATTCCTCGACAATAAGTTCTATTTGCTAGTGGTTATTGGGGAAATTGTTACGGAAGACCACCTGAGATGTGCCATTTCAGATATAGAGCGAGGTAAGGGGCTTGCCAGCAGCGTTAAATGATATTTTAACGCGGAGCTAAAGGGATAAAAGTAGGGGGGGGGGGGGGGATATAATTTGGTAGCTACGAAGTGTAATATTGGTACATATAATGAATCACATCTCAATGCTTTGGAGGGCTAGTCGGCCTTGCTTTGAGAATTTTAGCCTGTACTAATGATTGCGACTTAGAGATAACCTTGAAGAAACCAGTAAGATGCACAGCACGGATGCATTTAAAGAATGCAGTTTCTTTTGATTTATATTATGAATAAGAATATATACTTTAAAGCTGAAGGATACCTAACCCCTCCCTTCCAGCCCACATTAAATCATCTGTTGGCGTTGCGGTTCTCAGTCACCATTTAAAGGCAATTCTGGGAAATCTGAACCGTTGGCTTTTTATTCATTAAGTGTATTTATATGGGGGGGGGGTTATTTTGCAATGCACAATATTTGAGTAATAGTATTAAGATGTTATTTTCAAACGCAGGGACCATTTTTTTTGCAAATAGCAGATTGAGATCACTTGCGTGTGATTTTTAACACGGTCATTGCATGTTGATCTTTTGCCAAAGCACCCAAAACAGCAAAAAAAAGTACGACCAAAGACTGGATTGAATCGGTACTATTCACCGACATGTATAACAATGTATCCAGCCGGCGTTAGCGATTACCAGCAGACTCTTCTTTCTTGCTGGTAAATTGTTGCAAACTCATTGTAGCTCTTCACATTTGTTGCTTTGAAACATGTTTGCATTTGAAATTTCGCATCGATTCTTTCACAGCTATTCCTTTAACTGGGTGGGGGTGTATGGAAGCATTGCGTGAATTTATTCAATGCAAAGGCGTTGTCCTTCCTCCCACCCCCCTACCCCCCCCCCCCCCCATGTGTAATTTTTTTTTTAAAGCCATTGATTCTCAAATTGATACTGTAAGGAATTAGGGAGCAGATTCCTCACTCTATTTGCATTCAAAGGCAGGTTTTGGTTGCAATTGAAGGAATGCATAAGCAAAAAAAGTTGCATTTTAATAGCGGGCGGATAAAAAAAAGAGAGAATAATGGTAAGAAATGCAATGTGCTGGCGCTTCCCATTCATTGAGCTGCGGGCGGCTGGTGGGCGTGGCGCGCTCTCCGCACTGCGGTCTCTCCGGAAGCTGCGAACCGGCATCAGACAAAGGGAGGGTGCTGGAGCCCCGGACCCGGCTCAACCTGCCCGGCGCCTGCTGGGAATTGTAGTCCGCTGTGTCTAGCAGCCCCCCCCATAAGATGCACCTTGAAGCTCCAGCATCTTTGCAGATGAACGAATGCGCAGGAAGAATGTGTCTCTTGAGTGCATTGCATTGATTTGTAACAGACGAGGGAGACAGGGTGGGGGAGTATTAAGAGAGGTACAGGTACATTTTTTTTTTGCTGGTGCTTTTGGACACGTTAACCCATCCACTTATATTGTTTGTTCATAAACAATTCCAACGTTTACTGCTGGGGACAATAGGATGGTCGAGCACGAATACTTCAAACTGAGATCTGAGCAATGCAGGTAGAATTGTTAATTGTAACAGATAATATGTCAATGTAAAAACGATTTGGATTGAAAGATTGCAGGAATCACAAAGAAAAGTCGATATTGTAAATAGGAATGTGATCACACGTGGATAAAAACTATATTGATTGCTTCATTGATTATTGTACCATTGTTTTAGGCAAAAACATTAATGGGGGGGGGGGGTAGATGAGACAATGAAATATTTCCCCAACCATCCTTCCTCTCATACGACACAAAGCAGAATTACATTTTCAATACAATCATTTATACTTATTTATATTTACTTTTTTTCCCCTTAACCCGAACCATCTTGGGCTGACTTCCCTATTCCAAGATTTGCTAAAGGCTATGGGATTCTACAGTCTCCTTGTTCATTTAGATGGGTGGGGCAGCTGGAACAGCAGATTTTTCCGTAGGCACTGGTTGCTTGCTACTCCCTGCTCAGTCAACAGGGGACCTGCTGTTCAAAGGTTGGAATATTACTAATTTCTCCTTGTCCTTTCTGCAATTAATCGTGAGCGGAAAGATCCACCCAGTAATTGCTCCACAGACTATTTGTCAAGAACCCCCTGTCAACAACAATATTTTTGAAAATGGAGACTGGGGGGGGGGGGGGGGGGGATGGGGGGGGGATGGGGTGGGAGCATATATTTTATAGCTTCAACTGATATTATACGTTCATTTTATTAATAAAATAAGCCAAAGGGTGATATCGTCGTCAGCAGATTTAAGCAAGCAGATTGCTGCTGCACAAAGATAGAACAACAAAAGAAAAATCATAATTGGTGGGAATCATCTTTCCTTTAACTTATTTTACTGATTGTTATCATAATTTAAAAAGTGTTTGTGTAGTTAGTGTTTTCATTTTTGTAAAAGATAACATTTTTAATCATCCATGCATTGCAAATCCAATGTAATGTTTTCATCAATGTATCTTAGAAAGTGTAGATGTTTAATCAATACAACAGCTATTTTTGGAGTACAGTGTGCTGTTCTTCTTTGTGTGTCCTCCATTTCCACATAGTCAGCGTTACTGACTCCTCCCAACCCTGCAGTTATGATTTGAAAGCCATGATTTCCAGCATACAGCCTTGACGATAGACAAATAACAATAAATGAAATTTCCTAAATCACTATCATGCTGTAAAGGAAGATGCATTCAGGAAATTTTGCGAAGGGAATGTAACTTTAGCAATCAACTTTCATTTGTATCCTTTTCTGATCTTAAAGCAGCATCATTGTTATCAGTTCAATTATGCAGTGGTTACATTTCTGGAGTAATAACCTGGAATAATGAATATTTGTGAATTTGAATTCATTAGAAGAATCTGGAAATAAAAAATAAAGCTGCCATTCATAAAGGTGTCCCAAAATTTGTTAAATCGTCACAAAAGGGAAGATGCTGTCTTTTGCTTGGTCCAGCCTATATGTCACCCCAGGACTACTATAACATGGTTAACTGTCAACTGCTTCTGAGATAGGCTAATTATGCACTTAATTTTTTTAAGCATCCTTAACATTTTCAATAAAAATGCATTGAATATATCCAATCAACTCTTCAGACAAATGGATAATTACATTTTCCTTGAGCATGCAGGATTAAAATGTAAATGTTGAGATTAGTCCTAACCATCAGAAAGAGATGTACACCAAGAACATGTGTTGTGATCTCTTTGTGGGCAGAGATTCACAGCAGCGACCTTTGTAGATGTTTGCTTTGGTTCCCAATATTCCTTTTGAGATGACTCACCTTTTTCACTGCAGTGTAAAGACCTTAGACTGCAATCCTATCTGAACATCAGTCACAATTTCCCCTCATCAAACCTTTTTTCATTACATCAAAATGTCACTACTATTTGGTGGATGCCCATGTTCTCTGTATACTTGAGATCAGACAAATATTTTGCCTCTGGTTTGATCAGTCCAAATCTTTCTCACCCCTTGCTTGTTTTTACTGATCCATAATGGTTCCTGGATAAGCAAGTCCATATAATATTATGTCTCATCCTTGTTTTTCAATCTCACTTGGCAGGCCCTCAAAGTCATAGAAGCAAAGAACCTCAGTTGTTGGTTAATACTATAGTAGATAGACATAAAATGCTCGAGTAACCCGGATCAAGCAGCATCTCTGGAGAAAAAGAATGAGCAATGCTTTGGGTTGGGACCCTTCTTCAGACTGCCATATACTTTGTCACTTTCTCCCCCCTCAACCACCCACAAGATTTCTGTCAGGATCCAAATATTCTTTTCATGTCTTGGGCATTGGTATTTTAAATTATGATACCTTTAGCATCTATGCCTCTGGATACCAAGATCTTCCTAAATTCCCACCCAAATTTCTTCACCTCTCTTTTGACTGTTGCACCAAGCTATTGATCATCTACCCTAACATTATCTTGGGTTCCACAATGTCAGTTTTTAATTAGGGTTAGATTTATAATTGTCACGAGTACTAAGGTACAGTGAAAAGCTTTGTTTTATATGCTATCCAACCACATCAGATACTATACATAAATACAGTTAAGCCAAACTCAAGTACAATATGCATAACAAAAATGGAAAAACAAACGACTGCAGATGCTGATTAATATGTAAAGGAACACAATGCTGGAGTAACTCGGCAGGTCAGGCAGCATCTCTGGAGAACGTGGATGGGTGACATTTTGGATCGAAACTTCTTCAGTGATTGTGACTGGATTTACAGATAGAAAAGAGATTTATAAGAGTAGGACTATTGTGTTGGATGGTAATAGGTCCTCCTCTGGGACTTAACATGCAAAGAGCCGCCCTGCTTCTGATAATACTCTGCTGAAGCACCTATGAAGATTTTATGATATTTAAGGTGCTGTAACAAATATGGTGCATCGATCAATTGAGCCAATTACTGTCCATTCAATCGATTCTCAATCTTGGGAGAAGTAATGGAGGAAGCCATTTGCTGTACCACCAAAGGCTGCTCCTCATCAATAACATGCTGACCGTTGTCACTTAAGATGATGTCAGAGCTATTTGGCTCAAGATCCAGTTGCACTTCTGGGTGAAACATGAATAACTAGCCTCTATGAGAGATTTGGTGAAAACGCCTGCCCTTGGATTTCGACTCATCTTAAAGAGCCTCCGTAACTTTGAAGTCAATGGAACTGAGAAGATCTGGATGGAGAGGTACCTCACCTGAAGGAAGATAGCAATGGTTGATACAGACCAAACATTTTAGCTACGGAGCATTGTTCCAAGGTTTCCTTAGGGAAGTATCTTAATTCACCCATCTTCACCTATTTCATCAAAAACATCCCATCCATCCATAAATACGTATGTGCAGTATTAATTGGATAACTTTCAGGCTTGGATATATTATCAGCAGATACTATTTGAGCTGCAAGATTGCCAGACAGTGACCATCTCCAGCAAGAGAGATTTTACGTATTGCCTTTTATATTGAGGACAATTACTTTCAATGTATGTTCTACCCTTATCCATTGGGAACAGGATGAGGTCACCATAAACAAAGATCATAAAGGGACCAGCTATGCAATGTCCATAGTTGCAACAGTTCAAAAACAATCTTATGATGAAAGACTCGTCTCCAGATCCCTGAAACCTACGATGAGAGGTTCTTCACTTTCCTGGATGATTGCAGCCCCAAAAATGCCCAGGGAGCTCAACAAGGGCCAGGATGAAAGGTTTTGCTCGATTAGCACTCCATTCTTATCCTAAGCATTCTCTCTCACTACCACAGAACTCTCTGCCTATAGCATCATTGTCTGCTAGCTTTAGTGCAGCAAGACGAAGGTATTTATTCACAAAATGCTGGAGTAACTCAGCAGGTCAGGCAGCATCTCAGGAGAGAAGGAATGGGTGACGTTTTGGGTCGAGGCCCTTCTTCAGACTGATGTCGGGGGGGGCGGGACAAAGGAAGGATATATCCCGCCCCCCTAACATCAGTCTGAAGAAGGGTCTCGACCCGAAACGTCACCCATTCCTTCTCTCCTGAGATGCTGCCTGACCTGCTGAGTTACTCCAGCATTTTGTGAATAAATACCTTCGATTTGTACCTGCATCTGCAGTTATTTTTTTACACATAAATCAGCAAGACACATCACTCCTAGAATCTAACTGCAGCACTCCTAGAAAGGCAAGTGGAGAAGCCAGATGGGACATCACCTACAATGTTCATTCCCTCAGGACTTGGGCAGATTATAAATAGTGGATCAACCATCTACTGGACAGCTCCATGGTGGTAGAAATAAGGAACTGCAGATGCTGGTTTACAAAAAAAAGACAAACACTGCTGGAGTAACTTTAGACAATAGACAATAGGTGCAGGATTAGGCCATTCGGCCCTTCGAGCCAGCACCGCCATTCAATGTGATCATGGCTGATCATTCTCAATTAGGACCCCGTTCCTGCTTTCTCCCCATACCCCCTGACTCCGCTATCCTTAAGAGCTCTATCTAGCTCTCTATTGAATGTATTCAGAGAATTGGCCTCCACTGCCCTCTGAGGCAGAGAATTCCACAGATTCACAACTCTCTGACTGAAAAAGTTTTTCCTCATCTCTGTTCTAAATGGCCTACCCCTTATTCTTAAACTGTGGCACCTGGTTCTGGACTCCCCCAACATTGGGAACATGTTTCCTGCCTCTAATGTGTCCAACCCCTTAATAATCTTATACGTTTCGATAAGATCCCCTCTCATCCTTCTAAATTCCAGTTTATACAAGCCGAGTCGCTCCAGCCTTTCAACATACGACAGTCCCGCCATTCCAGGAATTAACCTAGTAAACCTACGCTGCACGTCCTCAATAGCAAGAATATCCTTCCTCAAATTTGGAGACCAAAACTGCACACAGTACTCCAGGTGCGGTCTCACTAGGGCCCTGTACAACTGCAGAAGGACCTCTTTGCTCCTATACTCAACTCCTCTTGTTATGAAGGCCAACATTCCATTGGCTTTCTTCACTGCCTGCTGTACCTGCATGCTTCCTTTCAGTGACTGATGCACTAGGACACCCAGATCACGTTGTACGTCCCCTTTTCCTAACTTGACACCATTCAGATAATAATCTGCCTTCCTATTCTTACCACCACTTTGCGGGTTAGGCAGCATCCCTTGAGAACATGGGCAGGTGACGTTTGGCTCCAAGGTGCTTACCACAAGGCTGCAGCCATTCAAGAAGGGAGTTCACCATTATCTTGTCATGGGCATTTAGAGATGGACAAAAAATGCTGACTTGCCCAATGATTCTGACATTACATGAAAGATTTCAGAAATACAAGTTATGGGTCTTGTTACTTTTATAACTTGCAAGAAGATATAAAGCTATCTGTCAAATTAGGACAAGCAATTTCAAATGTAATTAAACATGAGAGTATATAAGCTTTGTAGTTCAGATTTTATTGGCTTGTTTCCAATTCAGCAATCAGGAGCCAGTCCAAATTTTGCATAAGACAAACTGAACTGATTTATTCACCTCATAATGCTGGAGGCACTTTTGTCTGCACTAATGGGTTTTGTATTGCTGTCCAAGTGGAAATGTTTTGTTATATTTCCTTATAAAGAGCCTTTGCACAAAAGGAAAATTATAAACAGACTGGGGATTGTATGAATATTTTTTTAAACTTCCATCACCTTATGGTGAGGTAGTTAGGTATAACAGAATTAAGAAGGTTAAGCTGTTTAATTGTTACAAATAGATTCAATGGGAATTGTGGGCCAATATTGAACACATATGTTCACAAGACATAGGAGCAGAATTAGGCCATTTGGGCCATCGAGTTTCTTCTATTCATTCGTGGCTGGTCTATCTTTCCCTCTTAATCCCATTCTCTTGCTCAACATCAACTCTGTCACCCACTACAGAGTTATTTACTCTGGTCCATGAAGGCAGCTTTGATGAGAAAATTCTGGTTTTCTGTAACACTTGGAAGCTACCTTTGAAATCCTAACCAACTTTTATTCAAAATTGAATTAGAATAGAAACCATAGAGATCCCTTTGCTGCAATTCCCTTATGTCCAGCTTGGTATATTTCTCTATGAACTAATCATTAGTTAATCAGTAATTTTGATTCTATATTATGCATTTCCTGCTTTGTTATAATTAAGGATATTTATTGTTAAAAATAGGAAATGCCAGAATGGAGAATCAAAATGAGTATTTTGATTCTATTTTGAAATAAACCTCTTTCTTCATGGGGTTTCATTTTTACAACTGGAAATGTAGCTTGTCACTGAAATACTTTCCCCTTTGATGTTAAATTACACACAGTGAACTGTTCTGAAGCAAGCCTTTTTGCCCCGTATATGCTGCTTATACCTACAGACATTAACTAACGTTGGACTATTGATCAATACGTGAGATGTCCAGCAGGATCTCAACCAACTGCACATTTTCCATTTGTAATTGTAAACAACCAAGGTCATGACTACTTGGTTTGTGGGAAAATTGAACTAGGGCAATGCTGTCTTCACCTTATTACACATTTGCCCAAATTAGCAAGATCAGCGGAAGGAACATCTAATTTTATCTCCCACTAGACCAAGTGGACCCGTTGGGCCCAAACCTCTCCTGCATTGGTGCAGCACCCTCTCCTCCCCTCCCTCCCCTTCCCCCCTCCCCCCATATGATTGAATGGCATAGTAGACCTGATGGGCCGAATGGCCTAATTCTGTTCCTTCAACGTATAAACCCCCTCCCCTCCACTCCATCCCCCCAACCCCCCTTATCCTCCCCTCTCCCTCCCCCCCTCCCTCCCTAGGAGATAAATTTAAACTTTAAAATGTGAAAACTTTAAAAATATAACACTGATTTCACTGAAACTTCATCCATTAGCACCAAAGGGACCACGGTGAGTAAGGTGGACCTAAAATTGGCGCGCTATCGTGTACCGTTTTGCCTGTAGTTCAGGAACAAACAAACGAACAAACGAGAGTTTTAGTGTATAGATGGCAGGCAGAACTAGGACTAACAGTAGAGCTCTAATTCATGTGTTGTCTGAGTTTAGATAAATCACTGATGGTTAAGATTAAACTGGAGACTCTCCTGACTAGGCTGTGTCCATTCAATGTGAACGATGTACAATATCATATTTGAACCAGTATGCTTTGGAATTGTAATTTTATCATATATTTGGAGCATTCATGAACATTATTTCGGAAATGGTTATATTCAGACCCTGAGCATGTTTTGACCTCAGAGTTTCCACCAGTGTATTAGTAGGGACAGGGCCAAGTCAATGGCCTACATAGCCATTAGCATGTGCCAGTAATGTTACCTGTTGCTGTTTATCTTTCCAGGTATCCGTTCCTGGGACACAGACTTAATAGCCTGCAACCTAGATCAGGAACTGAAGCTCTTTGTATCACGCCATTCAGCTAGATTTTCAGCAGATGTTAGAGGTAAGATTTATTAAAAGTACACCAGATTTGTAAATAGCAATAGTTTGTAAAATTCTCGAGTTTAATATTATCATAAGGTACATCAGGTAAGTACTTCAAATTATTCACAGTTCATTTGATGCTGTATTCAATTTAGCCTTTCATAATACACTAAATGCTTACAATATCATTAGTCTTTAAATATGTTTATAGAAAATAATGAAATAACATTTAGTGATAATTGGACTACATGAAAGCCCAATAAGGTATATTCCATGAAGAGAATTAAATAAGACCTCTAGAGGATTGAAATGCTGCTGATATTTGAAGTTTTTTTCTGTTTCTTATTTCCATGTGACAAATGTTTTGTTTGAGCGACCAAAACATTAATGATTTAGATATTAAAAAGAATAATTTTTACTGGGTTCTTGGAGAAATGTATAGCATGGTGATGCAAATTTGTTTTAAAATAGTGGCTGAAGTCTTATCAGCCTTTATCCAGTCATTGTTGTAACTATTGACAAGAACATCCCTGGATGTACCAGCAGATTTATGCTGACAGGACAGTTATGCCTCCATTGAATTTTAAGACAAACGTGTTTATAGTCCAGAAGTAGTGGATAATGTTATTTAAGCTTGATGATCAGTGGAGCCATTCTTGGTGTGCTCGATTCCATTAGATGGCCCTTGTCAGAACTTTAACAGTTTTGTGAAATATGAAATGAAAAAGAAATAAATAAAAGTGAATTTTGAATGCATAAGATGGTTTGCAGCATCTTTCTTAAATAGCACGATAAGAAATTTGACACAACCATTCCCATTACCTCATGCAATTATGTAATTTTCCTATGCTCCATGTACAATGTTATGCACCCTCTACTTGACATGACACATTGTGGTATAAATTGTAACTTTGCTTGAGAATACGCAACAGTGATATCCTTGTTGATGAATAATTCTTATACACTAGTAGTGTCTTCACGAATATTTGTTCTGTTGATGAATTAAAAGGTATAAAAGTGTGCACCTTAATTTATCATGGACTATGTGAAGCAGGAGCTATTTTTGGGGGGTATTTTCCTCTATATTTGCATTTTTGGATCCTGGGGAATAAAGAAAACCTATACAATAGTTCACATGTGGTTTATGCACACATCACACAGTGTAACATTAAGCCAATTACACCAAAGGTTTGGTGACAGACGAAATCAGATCAAGAAAAGTTTGATTCAAATACTAACTGCACTGCCAATGAGATAGGGAGAAGTCACTTGGTATTGTCTCTGCTGATGCTTTCTGGTGAGCAGCACAGTGGCGCAGCGGTGGAATTGCTGCCTTACAGAGCCAGAGACCCTGGTTCGATCTTGACTATTGGTGCTGCCGGTACGGAGTTTGTACGTTCTTCCTGTGACTGTGGGTTTTCTCCGGGTGCTCCGGTTTCCTTCCACATTCCAAATACGTGTAGGTTTGTAGGTTTCTGTAAATTGTCCCTAGAATGTGGGATAGAACTGGTGTGGGGGGGTGATTGTTGGTCATAACAGACTCGGTATTCCACACTGTATCTTTGAACTAAACTAAACTAAATCTCAGCTGGAAACTGATTTACATGTTCACTTGGAGAAAACAGAATATGGTAACTTGAAATATATAAAATGATGAGAGTCTTAGATAGGGTAGACAGTCAGAACCTTTTTCCCTGCATGGAAATGTCAAATGCTCGATGGCATTGGTTTAAGGTGAGAAGGGGAAAATTTAATGGAGATTTGTGAAGGCAAGTTCTTTTTCACGGAGAATGGTAGGGGCCCAGAGCATGCTGCCAGGGGAGGAGGCATTCAGCATCATGATCGGCATGGACAGGATGGAATGAAGGACTGTTCCTGGGCTGTACGTTTTAATGTTTCTATGGATTTTATGTTAGGTGCAATGAAACCTTTTCCAGTGTAATTATTCCTTCTTGCATAACAATAGTGAATACCTGAACGAATGGGTCATAGAAAACAAAGCTAAAGGGAGAAAACATATACTAGATCATACTGCAGAAATTAAGTTGGACAAAATTAGAGATTTTTATGGACATGATTTGCATGCTATTTGAAACGTAATTAAAAATTCTCAATACTGCAAAATATATATATTTTTTACTCCTTTCCTGTATTATTTTGTAGAATTTAGTGCTTGTTATGATTTGCATTAAGAATCAAATATATTGGCTGTAAGGGCATCTCTCTGGACAGATTACTGCATTGATTGAGTTCCAGGTCATCAGTAAAAAAATATTTCAGAGAGATTGACTTCGGAACAACAGAGAAATAAATTCTTAGATATGGGACGATCTGAAATACTTTGAAATATTAAATATACATCTAAAAGACAGTTAGTTGTTATTTGTAAATGGGATGTACCAAAGATTTCTAATAAGAATGTACTAGGTTCAAGCCAGCTGGAAACATCAATTAGCTGATGTTTATATATAGAGACATAAGGAGCTGCTGATGTTGGAATCTTGAGCCAAACACAAAGTGCTGGAGAAACTCAGCAAGTCAAGTCACAACTGTGGAGGGAATGGACAGGCAACGTTTCAGATCAGGAACCTTCAGCTGATGGTAGTAAGGGGGAGAAAGCTGGAAAAGAGAAGTGTGGACAGAGAGAGACAAGTGATGTAAAGGATACAGATGAGGGTGGCTTTGTTTGGCAAATGGGTGCAGTAATTGACAAAGGCTAGAGGTGAAAAGGAGCCAAAGGGTGCCAGATAAGGATATTTTTATATAAACATAGCACAAAAAGTAAGGAAATTTGTGTTTGGTAGATTATTTCTTTGTTGTAACAATGCTTCTTGGCAATAAATCTTATACCGTTGGAAAGCCTGTTTATTTCCCTTTTAAATGGTGCCACATTTGTAAGGAACATGCATTTGTGGGATGATCAGCAGAGCTGAGTATGTGGGTTGCGCCCATGAAAAATCTGCCAAATCTTCTCTGCCAATGCCAAACAGCTTATTCTGCCATTGACTCTTGTTCGGTGTTGTTTGGTGGATTGGATGATTGAAGTCTGAAGAAACAAGACATATTGGCAATTTAACAATTTATTCATTTAATAAACAGGAGCCTCAGTAGCGTGTGGAAGAACCATACACAGCCACAACAGCCTGGCACCTCCTCCTCATGCTGGTCACCAGCCTGGTCACACACTGTTGTGGGATGGCATCCCATTCTTCAACCAGCATTTATCGCAAGTCAGCCAACGTGTTTGTGTTGGTCACTCTGGCACGAACAGCACGCCCAAGCTGATCCCACAAGTGTTCAATGGGGTTGAGGTCAGGACTGCTGGCAGGCCATTCCATCCTCTCCACTCCCAAATTCTGGAGGTAGTCTCTGAGAAACCCTGCTCTGTGGGGGCGAGCATTGTCATCTTGGAGGATAGAGTTCGGTCCCAGACTGTGGAGATATGGGATTGCCACTGGTTGCAGAATCTCATCTCGATATCTCTCTGCATTGAGATTGCCTCCAATGATGACAAGCCTCGTTTTTCCAGTGAGGGAGATGCCGCCCCACACCATCACACTGCCTCCACCAAAAGATGTTACTCTATCGGTGCAGCAATCAGCATAGCGTTCTCCGCGTCTTCTCCACACTTTGACCCTATGATCCAACTGCCGTAGGCAGAATCTGGACTCATCGCTGAACATAACGTTCCTCCACATGTTCAGGTTCCAGTGCACGTGTTGCCGACACCAGCGCAAACGGGCCTGACGGTGAAGGGCAGTCATGGCAGGCCTCCTGGCAGCCCTATGAGACCAGAGATCGGCTGCGTGCAGTCTGTTCCGAATTGTCTGGTCAGAGAGCCGTCGGCCATATCGTCCTGCAAACCTTGACTGCAAATCTGTAGAAGACAGCCTACGGTTCCTAAGTGCTGACAGGGTGAGGAAACGGTCTTCTTCGGGTGTCGTCTTCTTGGGACGCCCACTTCGTGGCCTGTCTCTGACATCCACCGTTATATGGAACTTGGCCTTCACTTTGGAGATGGTACTAGGGCTCACTCCAAATAATGCCGCAACTTGGTTTTGCGGAACACCAGCTTGAAGTTGCCCTATCGCACGGGCCCTATCCAGATCAGTCAAACGTGGCATGCCGATTCTTGGAGCAGACACCTACTGACCACTGTAGCAGGGTCCATGCTCACAGATGCTGCCAATCAGGTGCCAATCAGGCACCTGATTGTCAGCACCTGGGGGTACCAGAAGCTCAAAACAAGAGTCAATAGCAACAGCAGAATAAGCTGTTTGGCATTGGCAGAGAAGATTTGGCAAATTTTTCATGGGCGCAACCCATATACTCAGCTCTGCTGCTCATCCCACAAATGCATGTTCCTTACAAATGTGGCACCATTTAAAAGGGAAATAAACAGGCTTTCCAACGGTATAAGAGTTATTGCCAAGAAGCATTGTTACAACAAAGAAATAATCATATAGGCTTCAATTGCAATCTTCACTTTTAAAAAATATCATTTTTTTAGAAAGAAAATTGTATTCCAATGATTTGATTATTATGTTGTTGACTATGAATGACTTCAATCTTGAGTGGATGATTGGGTTGATCTTCATATTTTATATTCTATCTCCTTACAACACAGATTTCACCCAGTTCACAGAGCAATGCTATTGGAGTCATTGTCATAGAGTCATACAGAATGGCAAGAGGCCTCTTGGCTCAACTTGGCCACACCGACCAACATGTCCCATCTACACTCGTCTCGCCAGCCTGCGTTTGGCCCATCTCCCTTTAAACCTATCCTATCCATTCATCTATATGAATGTTTCTGTGCGCTTATTCTCTTACTAATTTTCCCTGCAAACTTTTCTCCCCACGTACTCATCAACTGGTCCCAGATTGTGCCACAAAGAGCGGATAATTTACAATGACCTGTTAACCTACCATCCCACTTGCCTTTGGGGCGTGGAGGGAAACACAGATGATTTTCATGTGATCACATGGAGAAATGCAATCTCCACACAGACAACACCTAATTTCAAGGTTGAACCCACCCTGTCACTGGAGTTGTGAGATCGCAGCTCTACTAGGTGTTTCACTCTTCACCATTTTAGTTTATTGTCACGTGTACCGAGGTACAGTGAAAAGCTTTTGTTGAATGCTAACCAGTCAGCAGAAAGACCACATGATTACAATTGTGCCATTTACAGTGAACAGATACATAATAAGGGAATAATGTCTAGTGTAAGGAAAAGGCAGCAAGGTCTGAGAGTCCGAGGGTCACCAATGAGGTAGATAGTAGTTCAGCGGTGCTCAGCACAGCACTACATTAATAACACAAAGTGATGTCAAAGCTGCAGTAAAGCTGAATGTGCCAGGACTATTGATTTGTTTTAGTAACTTTACGAATGGGAGAACAACAAATATATAACGGTCTAATTTATTTGTTTCACTTTACTTCATTTGAAGAGAAATGCTGAAAAGCTAATGTAGCAAAGTTACGGTGCCTGCATCGAACATTGAACTGACGTTCATTTCCTTCAAATGCTCAATCAAATGAGGATCGGACTAATAAAAGGCAATCCACATGTTCAGAAACTCACATTAAGTATTCTTGTCAGTAACGTCATTACATTCATCGTCCTAAGTATTCCATATTGGGCAATTTCACGATGATCCAATCTTCCTATTTACATTTTGCACTGTTGTAAATCGTCATCCTTCTGGCTGGTTTATTGCCTTTTCTTGAACGTTGCCAGACTGTATGCATTACTTTATTAAGCTCCCCTCTCTCTGCAAATGATTATTTCATGTTTCAAATAGGCAGCTTTTTGCAATCGGCACTCCTAGCCTAAATACATGGACAAAATAATACGCATTTCCCAGAAAATATTCTTTATTACTTTACAGAAATTATTCAAAATATCACTTTATGAGTCAAATTACTTTTGTGGTTTCTAGTACATCTTGTGCGGAGAATTGTCGAGCAGATTTCTGTCTAGTGTCAAATAAAACTATGAACTAAGAAGTCATGATTTTTTTTAATTAAAATTTTCGTGAGCAATTATAAGATAGCCTAGTTCCTACTATTGATGAACTGAATAATATAACTGAATAGTAGAAGCTAAACAAAAAGCTAGATTAATAAACAGGAAATTGGTAAAGAAGTTGAATTGAACAATGATATTCAGTGGTAGCTGAAGATTTGAGAGGTGAAGGGTTCCTGCACCCATTCACAGGCTGTAAGGCTCAGAAGTTTAAATACAATATCGAGCAAAGCCACTTACCACTGTACACATTAATAGCCATTTGTTACTAACTTTAGATAGTTCCTCTGTCCCTCTCTTCCCCTCCTCCTTCCCAGATCTCCCTCTATCTTCCTGCCTCCACCTATATCCTTCCTTTGTCCCGCCCCCCTGACATCAGTCTGAAGAAGGGTCTTGACCCGAAAAGTCACCCATTCCTTCTCTCCCGAGATGCTGCCTGACCTGTTGAGTTACTCCAGCAGTTTGTGAATAAATACCTTCGATTTGTACCAGCATCTGCAGTTATTTTCTTATACATTATGTTACTAAAATGTTGTATTTTATAAAATGTTTTTGTGTCAAGTGGATGAGTAATATTAAATCATTGTACTGCTATTTCGAGGATAATGGCCTCAGTGGGCTCTAGAAGAACTGACGTTTTGTGGTGTTTTATATAGCAGTGCCTGTTTGCAACACCTAGACAGCAAATGAGTGGCAGGAGGGAGATGAAAAGGAGAGAGAAAGCGGCTGGGCCCATGTTGAGACACAGGGTTGTTTGTACACCCAGTTAAATCAATTCATAATTCTTTTAGAAGGATGAGGGGGGACCACTGAAACTTACCAAATAGTGAAAGACCTGGATAGAGTGGAAGTGGAGGCAAGTGGGCAAGTTTAAGACCAGAGGAGACAGCCTCAGAATAAAAGGACGTACGTTTAGAAAGGAGATAAGGAGGAATTTCTGTAGGGTGGTGAATCTGTGGAATTCATTGCCACAGTCGGCTGTGGAGGCCAAGTTATCGAGTAATTTGGTCTCATTCCGGTTCTATGACATAGAAACATAGAAAATAGGTGCAGGAGTAGGCCATTTGGCCCTTTGAGCCACCATTGCTATTCAATATGATCATGGCTGATCATCCAAAATCAGTACCCTGTTCTGGCTTTTTCCCCATATCCCTTGGTTCCATTAGCCCTAAGAAATAAATCTAACTCTCTCTTGAATTGGCCTCCACTGCCTTCTGCAGCAGAGAATTTGACAGATTCACAATTCTGGGTGAAAAGGTTTTTCCTCATCTCAGTAATAAATGGCCGGCCCCTTATTCTTAAACTGTGACCCCTGGTTCTGGATTCCTCCAACATCGGGAACATTTTTCCTGCATCTACTCTGTCCAATCCTCTAAGAATTTTATATGTTTTTTATAAGATCCCCTCTCATCCTTCTAAATTGCAGCGAATACAAGCCCAGTCACTCCATTATTTCATCATGTGACAGTCCCGCCTTCCCGGGAATTAACCTCGTGAACCTATGCTGCGCTCCCTCAACAGCAAGAATGTCCTTCCTCAAATTAGGAGACCAAAACTGCACACTAAATACTCCAGGTGTGGTCTCACCAGGGCCCTGCACAACTGCAGAAGGACCTCTTTGCTCCTATACTCAATTCCTCTTGTTATGAAGGCCAACATGCCATTAGCTTTCTTCACTGCCTGCTGTACCTACATGCTTACTTTCAGTGACTGATGTACAAGGACACCCTGGTCTCGTTGTACTTCCTCTTTTCCTAACCTGACATCATTCAGATAATAATGTTCTTGCTACCAAAGTGGATAACCTCACATTTATCCACATTATACTGCATCTGCCATGCATCTGCCCACTCACCCAACCTGTCCAAGTCACCCTGCATCCTCATAGCATCCTCTTCACAGTTCACACTGCCACCCAGCTTTGTGTCATCTGCAAATTTGCTAATGTTACTTTTAATTCCTTCATCTAAATCATTAATGTATATTGTAAATAGCTGCGGTCCCAGCACTGAGCCTTGCAGTACCCACTAGTCACTGCCTGCCATTCTGAAAAGGACTCCTTAATCTCTACTCTTTATTTCCTGTCTGCCAACCAATTTTCTATCCATATCAATACCCTACTCCCAATACCATGTGCTCTAATTTTGCCCACTAATCTCCTGTGTGGGACAATATCAAAGGCTTTCTGAAAGTCCAGGTACACTACATTCACTGGCTTTCCATTGTCCATTTTACTTGTTACATCCTCAAAAAATTCCAGAAGATTAGTCAAGCATGATTTCCCCATCGTAAATCCATGCTGACTTGGACCGATCCTGTTACTGCTATCCAAATGTGCTGCGATTACATCTTTAATAATCGACTCCAGCATCTTCCTCACTACCGATGTCAGGCAAACAGTTCTATAATTCCCTACTTTCTCTCTCCCTCCTTTCTTAAAAAGTGGGATAACATTAGCTATGCTCCAATCCACAGGAACTGATGCAGAATCCATAGAACATTGGAAAATGATCACCAGTGTGTCCACGATTTCCAGAGCCACCTCCTTGAGTACCTTGGAATGCAGACCATCGGGGCCTGGAGATTTATCAGCCTTCAGTCCCATCAGTCTACCCAACACCATTTCCTGACTAATGTGAATATCCTTCAGTTCCTCCATCACCCTAGGTCCTCTGTCCGTTAGTACATCTGGGAGATTGTTTGAGTCTTCCTGAGTGAAGACAGAACCAAAGTACCTGCTCAACTTATCTGCCATTTCCTTATTCCTCATAATAAATTCACCTGTTTCTGTCTTCAAGGGACCCACATTTGACTTAACTAATCTTTTCCTCTTCAGATACCTCAAAAAGCTTTTACTATCGTCCTTTATATTATTGGCTAGCTTAGCTTCGTACTTCATCTTTTCTCCACGTATTGCCTTTTTAGTTACCTTCTGTTGATCTTTAAAAGTTCCCCAGTCCTCTGGCTTCCTGCTCATCTTTGCTATGTTATACGTCTTCTCTTTTATTTTTACACTGTCCTTGACTTCCCTTGTCAGCCACAATCGCCTCTTACTCCCCTTATTTCGTGGTATCTCTAAATACAATGACAATAAAGGCTTATTATTATTATTATAATATTATTATTATTATTAGAATCTTTCTTCCTCTTTGTAAAGAAATGATCCTAATGACGTGAACTTATACAGAAAGCAGCATCATTTAAAGGGATGATAAAGAACCTTTGGCGGAAAGACGAGCACGTTCTCACTGCAAGAGCAGGATTATTCTACAGAAATAAATACAAATTTACATGAAAAGTAAATGCTTCAAATCAATCTCACCTGGAGCAATGATACAGACAGGGGAATTAGTCAGCCATCTTCATTCTATCTGGTACCATGTTGTCACTGTGTGGAGCACTTATGCAATGAAGAGTGATGATGATGATACTTTATTGTCATTGTCTATTGTCTTTATTGTCACATGTACCCAGGTAGAGTGTAGTTCATTGTCTTGCATACAATCTGGTAAAATCGTACAGCAGACCTCGCCTCGGCAGTGCACAAAGAGTCACCATGTTTCGGACGCCAAAAAAATTACAAAAAGTTAATCGAGCAGTCTTATCCTCTTGCCGGCTAACCCCTTCGATCTCGGCGGCCCCCCCATCGGGGTCCCCCTTTTGACCCCCTTCAAGCTCCTCCTATTCACATACAAAGCCCTAAACGGGCTTGTCCCCCCCCCAATATCAAAAATCTTCTAACCCACCACTCTATCTCCAGGTCCCTCAGGTCGGCCGACTTGGGGCTACTCACTATCCCGCGGTCTAGGCTTAAGCTCAGGGGTGACCGCTCTTTTGCGGTTGCAGCTCCTAGACTGTGGAACAGCATCCCTCTCCCCATCAGAACTGCCCCCTCCATCGACTCCTTTAAGTCCAGGCTCAAAACCTATTTCTACTCCCTAGCGTTTGAGGCCCTCTGAGGGGGCGCTGTGAACTGTTTATGTATGTGCTGTTATGTTTGTGTGCCATTGTATGCTCGTTTTTAGTACCTGAACTGATATACAGCACTTTGGTCAATGTGGGTTGTTTTTAAATGTGCTATACATATACAATTGACTTGACTTGACCTCGTTATCCCCTCATCAGGTCCCCCTTTGACCTTGGCATCCCCCCATCAGGTCCCCCCTTTGTTCTCAGTGCCCCCCTTTTTGCTCTCAGTGGCCCAAGAACGATCCTTGCGTGTCTTTTGTACCTCATGAATTGGGTATTCTAAAAGCAAACAAGCTGCAGTTGCGGAAAAATCTGAAACAAAAGCTGCAATTGCTGGAACATCTGGAAGGAAATTGCTGGGAATACCCAGCTGGCCTGACACCATCTCAGGAGAGAGGAACAGTCAATGTTTCCGATCAATTACCTTTTGGTCAGAATTAGCATTTGAAATGATGTTTTGAATCAATATTCTGGTGCATGCAGTTTTGGTGGATTGCACTGCACTGTTGCTACCATTTGAACCATTGAATGCATAAATAATGGCGTAACAAGTCATAGAGCCACACAGCATAGGAATAGGCCCTACGGCCCAACTTGTCCATGCCAACCACAATGCTCCATCTAAGCTACTCTCATTTGCCTGTGTTCACAAGTTCACGAGTTATTGGAGCAGAATTAGGCCATTCGGCCCATCGAATCCACTCCGCCATTCAATCATGGCTGATCTCTGACTCCTAATCCCATTTTCCTGCCTTCTCCCCATAACCCTTGACACCCATTCTAATTAACAATTTTTGTCTATCTCTGCCTTAAAAATATTGACTGACTTGGCCTCCACAGCCCTGTGTGGCAATGAGTTCCACAGACCATCTGACTAAAGAAGTTCCTCCTGGCCTCCTTTCTAAAAGAATCCCTTTAATTCTGAGTCTATGACATCTGGTCATAGACTCCCACCAGTGGAAACTTCCTTTCCATATCCACTCTATCTATGCCTTTCATTATTCTGTGTTTGGCCCATATCCCTCTATAAACCTTTCCTATTTATGTACCCGTTGAAATGTATTTTAAATGGTGCTACAGTGTGATTTCTTGAGACACATTCACAGAGAGAGAAAATAAATTGTCGTGTTAACAGCCCAGACTATTCTTGGTTGAAAATCACAGAAATATATGTTCAGGGGAAGGCCATCAACTGTTCTCACCAGTCAGAAAATGACGTGTAATATAAAAGAATGCCAAATTAGACAAATACAATTATATTTAAATTTAAAATGAGAGGGATAAAATAGAACTTAAGCAATATCTTCATCATGCAGGAAAAATATGTTATAATGCAGATAAGATTCTGTAACACCTGTTCTTTTAACTGGAATGTGGTATTATAACAGTTCTGTTCTTTCAATGTACGATGTGTTGTCTCAGCTGATAACGGTGATGAATTATTCCATCAGCTTTGCTGAAAACCTTTAAAATGCACATAATAGAATAAGCTACATGACATTCAGCTATAAAGAGAACTAGACCAAGTGGACCCATTGGGCCCAAACTTCTCCTGCATTGGTGCAGCACCCTCTCCTCCCCCTCCCACTCCCCCCCCCCCCTCCATCCCCCTCAACTTCCCTTATCCTCCCTCCCTCCCCCCTCCCTCCTCCCTTCCTAGGAGATAGATTTAACCTTTAAAATGTGAATAACAAAAAATGTAACACCGATTTCAATGATACTTCTTCCATTAGCACCAAAGGGACGACGGTGAGTAAGGTGGGCCTAAAATTGTCGCGCTATCGTATACCGATTTGGCTGTAGTTCAGGAACAAACAAACCAACGAGAGTTTTAGTATATAGATGACACAAAAGAAAAGGAGTGGGAACAGCCACCAGTCTCCCAAGTCTCATCTGCCATTCAAAGTGATCATGACTGATCTAGGAAGACCTCAACTCCTCCTCTGCGCCAATTCCATATATCCTTCAATTTAGAAAGTTGAGAGGGCACCTCATTGAAACCTGGATAGGTGAAACCGAATGGTGAAAGACCTGGATAGGGTGGAGAGTCTAGGACCAGAGACCATAGCTTCAGAGCAGAAACATAGAAAAATACGTGCAGGAATAGGCCATTCGGCCCTTCGAGCCAGCACCGAAATTCAATATGATCATGGCGGATCATCTAAATTCTGTACCCCGTTCCTGCTTTTTACCCATATCCCTTAATTCCTTTAGCCCTAAGAGCTGAAAACATCCAGTGAATTAGCCTCTGTGGCAGAGAATTCCACAGATTCACAACTCTCTGGGTGAAGAGGTTTTTCCTCATTTCAGTCCAAAATGGCCTACCCCTTATTCTTAAACTGTGACCCCTGGTTCTGGACTCCCCTAACATCCGGAACATTTTTCCTCCATCTAGCCTGTCCAATCCTTGAAGAATTTTATATGTTTCTATAATATCCCCTCTCATTCGTCTAAATTCCTGTGAACACAAGCTCATTCGACCCATTCTTTCATCACATGACAGTCCCGCCATCCTGGAAATTAACCTGATGAACCTACACTGCACTCCCTCAATAGCAATAATGTCTCTCCTCAAATTGGGAGACCAAAATTGCACACAATACTCCAGGTGCGGTCTCACCAGGGCCCTGTACAACTGCAGTAGGACATCCTTGCTCCTAAACTCAAATTCTCTCGCAATGAAGGCGAACATAATAATAATAATAATAATACATTACATTTATATAGCGCTTTTCATATACTCAAAGACGCTTTACAGGGATTTAGAGAACATAGGGAAATGAATAAATAGATAAATAAGTAAATAAGTAAACATGCCATTAGCTTTCTTCACTGCCTGCTGTACCTGCATGCTTACCTTCAGTGACTGATGTACAAGCACACCCAGGTCTCATTGCACCTCCCCTTTTCTTAATCTGACACCATTCAGATAATAATCTGCCTTCCTGTTCTTGCCACCAAAGTGGATAACCTCACATTTATCCACATTATACTGCATCTGCCATGCATCTGCCCATTAATCCAACCTATCCAAGTCACCCTGCAGCCATGGCATCCTCATCGCAGCTCATACTGCCACCCAGCTTTGCGTCATCCGTAAACTTGGAGATGTCACATTTAATTCCCTCGTCTAAATTGTTAATATATATTGTAAATAACTAGGGTCCCAGCACTGAGCCTTGCAGCACCCCACTCGTCACCGTCTGCCATTCTGAAAAGGACCCGTTAATTCCTACTCTTTACTTCCTGTCTGCCAACCAGGTCTCTATCCATGTCAATACCCTACCCCCAATACCATGTGCTCTAATTTTGCACACTAATCTCTTGTGTGGGACCTTGTCAAAGCTTTTTAAAGTCCAGCTACATCACATCCACTGGCTCTCCCTTATCCTTTCTACTTGTTACATCCTCAAAAAATTCCAGAAGAGTAGTCAAACATGATTTCTTCTTGATAAATCCATGCTGACTTTGACCGATCCTGTCACTGCTTTCCAAATGCATTGCTATAACATCTTTAACAATCGACTCAAGCATCTTACATCTTACCGATGTAAGGCTAAATGGTCCATAATTCCCCATTTTCTCTCTCTCCCCTTTCTTAAAAAGTGGGGTTACATTGGCTACCCTCCAGTCCACAGGAACTGATCCAGAGTCAATAGAACATTGGAAAATGATCACCGATGCATCCACGATTTCTAGGGCCACCTCCTTGAGTATTCTGGGATGCAGACCATCAGGCCCTGGGGATTTATCTGCCTTCAGTCCCAACCGTTTAACACCATTTCCTGACTAATGTGGATTCCCTTCAGTTCCTCCCTCCCACTAGATCCTTGGTCCCCGAGTATGTCTGGGAGATTGTGTCTTCCTTAGTGAAGACAGAACCAAAGTACTTGTTTAACTGTTCTGCCATTTCTTTGTTTCCCATTATAAATTCACCTGTCTCTGATTGTAAGAGACATGCACTAATCTTTTGTCTTCACTAATCTTTTCCTTTTTACATATCTAAAGAAGCTTTTAGAGTCAGTTTTTATATTCCCCGCAATCTTTCTTTCATGCTCTTCCCCCCCCCCCCTCTTAATTAACCCCTTTGTCCTCCTCTGTTGAGTTTTAAATTTCTCCCAGTCCAGCAATTTATATGCCTTTTCCTTGGATTTAACACTATCCTTGATTTCTCTCGTTAGCCACGGTTGAGCCACCTTCCCCATTTTATTTTCTCGCCAGACAGGGATGAACAATTTTTGGAATTCATCCATGCGGTCAATAAATCTTTGCCATTGCATCTCCACTATCAACCCTTTAAGTATAATTTGCCAGTCTATCCTAGCCAATTCCCGTCTCGTACCTTCAAAGTCTCGTTTCTTCAAGTTGAGGACCCTAGTCTCTGAATTAACCGTGTCACTCTCCATCCCAATGCAGAATTCCACCATATTATGGTCACTGTTGCCCAAGGGGCTTTGCACAACAAGATCACTAATGAATAAAATGACATACCTTTAGAAAGGAGATAGGGAGGAATTTCTTTAGTCAGAGGGTGGTTAATCAGTAAAATTCATTGCCACAGAAGGCTGTCGAGGCCACATCAGTGGATATTTTAAAGGGGGAGATTGATAGATTCTTGATCCTGGGTTGAGAAGGTAATCCTATCAATAATACATTTACAAGTTCCCTGTTATTGACTCTTCTTGACACAATCTCAGAGAATTTGAGCTAATTTGTCAAATGTGATTTACCTTTCATGAACCCACATTAACTAAGTTTAATTATAGACACAAGGAACTACAGATGTTGTTTCTTGTGTCTGTAATCATATTTTTACCCAAAAGGACACAAAGTGCTCGGGTAACTCAGCGGATCAAGCAGCATCTCTGGAGAACATAGAAAGGTAAAATCTGAAGAAGGGTCCCAACCTGAATCGTCACATATCCATGTTCTCTAGAGATGCTGCTTGACCTGCTGAGTTACTCCAGGAATTTGTGTCCTTTTAAGTTTCATTGTGTTCAGCTTTCCTGAATGATTGGTTATTTCCTTTTAAATATTGACTTTGGCAAGATGCCAATGATACCTGATAGATAATGAGCTGACATTATTTTGAATGGCACTGCCTTCAACAACAAGACTCCTTCCTACAAGGTTGTGATAGTGGAAGAAATATGTGTAAAATATGACATTTGACAAGTAGCATATTAACCATAATGAAAATTTAAATGTTAATTTTTAAAGTTTTTTATCTAAACTCAAATATGGAAATTGATCCATTTAATTTTATTTACAGCTACTTCAATTTCAACGTGCTTCATTGTAATGTTCTTAAATTTTCCTTGGTTTCTTTTGTCCATTAATTGAGCCAGGATTTGGCCTCACAATAGCTAGCAGCCTTCCAGTTTCTTGCTCAATTGGCTATTCTTCATCTACACGTCTAGACAGTCTCTGCAGGAACTTTGACATTTTGACCTTGGGGATGAAACATCTGACATCTTCTCCCCTGACACCCACAGATCTGCCAGAATGGGAACTCAAGACAATCAGTTCACGTTGGTCTCCCTGCTCAGTTAGCCTGAGATAAATTCACTTTCCTCACAGACTCCCCGAGAGGAGTTGCAGAACAATCTCCTGTTAATTGTTATCTGTATTCTAAAACTCTCGTTTGTTTGTTTGTTTGTTCCTGAACCACAGTCAATGCGGTATTCGATAGCGTGACAATTTTAGGCCTACCTTTCTCACCGTCGTCCCTTTGGTGCTAATGGAAGAAGTTTCATTGAAATCGGTGTTATATTTTTAAAGTTATTCACATTTTAAAGTTTAAATCTATCTCCTAGGGAGGGAGGGGAGAGGGAGGGAGGGATGGGGGTGGAGGGAGGGAGGGGGGAGGATAAGGGGGGTTGAGGGGGATGGAGCGGGGGAGGAGGCGAGGGGAGGGAGAGGGAGCATAAGGGGGGTTGAGGGGTGGGGAGGGGGGTTGGAGGGGAGGAGGGGGAATGGGGGAGGGGAGGGGGGAGGAGAGGGTGCTGCACCAATGCAGGAGAGGTTTGGGCCCAACTTGGTCTAGTTTGTTTTAAAATTCCAACCCCGCTATTATTTTCTTTCTGATTCCTCCTCCTGGGTTTTCAACCGTTTGGGTGTCTTCACAGGCAGCTGCTGCCGATCTGTGCTGATGCTGTACTTCGTCCAGATACCTGGATCTGTACATGAGCGGCTACCAGCTCTTACCACAATCTCCCTGAGAGGAAGCAAGAAGCCTCTGCTTCTAACCGCTCTGTGCTTCGCTTGGCTGGAGGAATGATGAGTATCAACCCTCTGCCACTCACCACAGCAAGAATTGTTGGTGCATCAATGCGGAGCATGTTTAATGGGACAGTGCCATTGATGCAAGGTTAAAAGTATGGGCTTAGCGAATACATCCTGTAAATACACACAGTTACTCCAGCATGTTTGTGACTATTTTCATGGCAAGTGACACCTTGTGCTACATGGAATAGGACAGGTTTGGAAGGATGTAGACCAAATGCTGGCAAAGTGGGACTAGTGTAGCTGGGACATATTGGCCGGTGTGGGCAAATTGGACCGAAGGGCCTGTTTCCACACTGTATCACTCTATGATTCTAGGAGGACCCTTGATTGTTTTTGTGGCAGGTAAGATGCCATGCAATTGGCTCTCAGATCCTGGCCACTTAGTTTGAAATGGATAGAGTGGCTTTGGCGAAATGTAATCTAAATTGCACGCTGAGAAGAAGCGAAAATGGGAAAGAAATGAACAATGTAAAGGATCTTTCAAAGATGGTTCAATTCCTCGGGGGAAAAGAGATTCCCCATGTACATTTTGCAATTAGTATATTTTGGAGAAGGATGATTGTAATTACACACAGATCCACCTACACCTCTCATAACAAAGCAATCGTGGTTCTCTCCGAAGCACGGCATGCCTTTGGGATACGTTTAAAATAGATAGTTATTGATACGTGTTGCAGAGAACCTGCTTTATATGGTGACTGCAGATGCTGGTTTAAACCGAAGAAATACACAAAATGCCGGAGTAACTTTGGATAGAAGGAATGGGTGGCATTTCAGGCCAAAGTCCTTCTTCAGACTGAGTCAGGGGAGAGTGTGATACAGAGATAGGGAAGTGTATGGTGTGAAAATGAGACAAAGAGGATGGAGATCAAGGAAAATGAAGAATTGTTCATTATTAGCTAGGAGAAACTAACAACAAAGCAAACAGAGATAAAATGTAAACGAGGACAGTCAGACTAGTCGGGGAACTGGGAAGGGTGAAGGATGGAGAGAGAGGGTAGGCAAGAGTTACTTGAAGTTAGAGAAGTCAATACTCATATTGCTGGGGTGTAAACTACCCAAGCGAAATATGAGGTGCTGTTCCTCTAATTTGCGCTGGGCCTCACTCTGACAACGGAGGAGGCCCAGGACAGAAAGGTTAGAGAAAGTTATCTGGTTACTGTTGATACTGTAATACATAGCACAGGGAACAGTGCAGCACAGGAACAGGCCCTTCGGCCCATAATGGCCGTGCTGAAGAGCATGCCAAGTTTAACTTACCTTTGCCTGCATGTGATTCATATTCCTCCCTGCACACCCTTGTGCCTATTTAAAAACCTCTTAAACACCACTGTCGTGTCTACATCCAGCAACACCCCTGTAAGTGCGTTCCAGGCACCCACCACCCACTGTGTAAAAAAAAATTGCCTTGCCATGGGTGGTGGTGAAAACAGATATGATTGCATTTAAGCCACTTTTTAGATAGGCACCTGGGTATGCAGGGAATGACAGGATGTGGATCACGTGAGGGGAGAGGAGATTCATTTATTTTGACTTTTGGTTAGACGCAGGGATATGGATTATGTGCAGGCAGATAAAAAATGGTCTTGGCATCATGTTCAGCGCAGACATTGTGGGCTGAAGGACCTGTTCCTGTCATGAGGGATAGGAGTAGAATTAGGCCATTCGGCCCATCAAGTCTACTTTGCCATTCAAACACGGCTGATCTATCTCTCACTCCTAACCCCTTTCTCTTGCCTTCTCCCCATAACTTCTGTACTAATCGAGAATCTATCTATCTCTGCCTTAAAAAATATCCACTGTGTTTTACTGTTCTATGTTCTTCTCTCTGCAGTTTTTTTAGTTTCACTGTTAATACATCTGTCAGCGGTATTGGTAATGACATTTAAACACGTGTACATTAAATTGCACTTTTTATTTATTGTGAAAAGTTATTAATGTCTTAAAATAATATTGCCTTAAAATCCCCTTGTGGGTAGAATTGATCATAACAAACACTTTCTGGCTGAGATACTTGTATTTGGACTTTTATTGCTTTTCATCCAGTCTCTTTTGTCTTCATTCTTTGTTGCTTATCTTATCTCTTCATATTTGGTATTTGTGTTCAGTTCTGGGCACCATGTTACAGGAAAGATGTTGTCAAGCAGGAAAAGGTGCAGAGAAGATGAATGAGGATGTTGCCAGGACTCAAAGACCTGAGCTATAGGGAGAGGTTGAGCAGGCTAGGACTATTTCTTGGAGCGCAGGAGGATAGAGGTATACAAAATCATGAGAGGAAGAGATCGGGTAGACGCACAGTCTCTTGCCCAGAGTAGGGGAATCGAGAACCAGAGGACATAGGTTTAAGGTGAGGAGGGAAAGATTTAATAGGAACCTGAGGGGTAACTTTTCACATGCAGGGTGGTGGGTGTATGGAACAAGCTGCCGAGCAGGTAGTTGAAGCTGGTACTATTGCAACGTTTAAGAAACAATTGGACTGGTACATGGAAAGGACAGGTTTGGAGGGATATGGGCCAAATGCAGGCAGGTGGGACTAGTGTGGATGGGACATGTTGGTCAGTGTGGGAAAGTTGGGCCGAAGGGCCTGTTTTCACGCTGTATGACTTTATGACACTAAAAGAAATGGCACAATATGAAAGATGGCTTCAAGATTTTCCAATGCCTTGGTGAAGGAAATTGCAAGAAGGACCTATCAACAGACGTGAGCTGCTTCTTGCTAGAAAGATAATGATATAGTTAGCAGTGGAGGGATACGGGCCAAACGCAGGCAGGTGGGACTAGTGTAGATAGGATATGTTGGTCGGTGTGGGTAAGTTGGGCCAAGGGGGTTGTTTCCAGGCTGTATGACTCCATGATAGTACAGGTGTCATCATTCAGCAATAATGGATTCATTCCCAAACAACAAATGCAGAGCATTAAAATGCAGAGCATTTATAATTTGGACAGATTGGTTCCACCAAGATACAGCACAGAGCGCCACAGGAGATCGTTTTTCCCTGTGGCTATCAAACTGTACAACTCCTCCCCCATCTGCCATGGGGTGGACTGACTCCCCTTCCCCCCCCCCCCCCCCCCCCCCCCTTTTCTCTCCCCAATCTTTGCACATCCCCAATCCTGGACTTTCCACTCCAACTTTAATTTCATGTTTCATGTATCTTGTTGTGTTTTATGACTGTTGGCAGACCAATTTCTCTTCTGGGATAAATAAAATTGTATCCCATCATATCATATCATTTTAGCCAAATTGGCCCACCTCTTGTTTCAGTGGAGGCAGGGAAAGATGCGCGTGATTAGTTTAGAAATACAGCAAGGAAACAGGCCCTTCGGCCCACCGAGTCCATGCCGACCAGCGATCCCCATACACTCGCACGATCACACACACTAAGGACAATTTTTACAATTTTACCAAGTCAATTAACCTACAAACCTGTACGTCTTTGGAGTGTGGGAGGAAACCGGAGCTCCTGGGGAAAACCTGAGCAGGTCAACGGGAGAATGTACAAACTCCCATACAGGCACCCGTAGTCAGGATCGAACCCGGGTCTCTGGCGCTGTAAGACAGCAACTACACTGCTGTGCCACCGTGCAGCCCTAAGTTTAAGTTAGTCTGCATGCGGAATGTTGCTTGGTTATCTCAGTATTATAATGAGCCCCAGGACTGTCAATAAGGCCACCTGCTGACAGCAATCCCACTTATAGGAGCCCTTGGAGGTTTCTAAACCATGGGTGAGCCACTGTGCATACCTTGACTCCGAGCTAAAATTCCATTGACATTTAAATTGTACAAATTGTGTATGCTTAATTGACCATGGTGTAGTTTCCATAAATTTAGCAGCATTCAGCATTTTATGTTTCTTATTCCTGTTTGAGATCATTATATTTGCTACTACTCCTAAAAGACATTAGCATTTTCTTTTGTACTCCAGCAGATCTATCGATCAATAAAGTCTGAAAGCCCCAGAGAACACACTTCTACAATGTAGCAGTAGAACAGTTACATTTAAAACGTGCCGCATATTTGTAACAAATTTTTGCTTGAAAGCCAGCACTCAATATGATCATGGCTGATCATCCAGAATCAGTAGCCCGTTCCTGCTTTCTCCCCATGTCTCTTGATTCCGTTAGCCCTAAGAGCTCTCTCCAACTCTCTCTTGAATACATCAAATTACAAATTGCCAATGCTACTCTTAATTGTACTGGGATAAAAGTGACCAGACATTGCAGAACTAAGCAACAACAGGCAGTCAGCTGGTTCCATGATTTCAATGGGGGGGGGGGGGGGGGGGGGGGGAATAATGGTTAATTTTAGAACATGAATTCCCTTATAAATAATTATATTTTCTGGGTGTCCCAATCTTAATTTCACATTTCTAACATTTTCCTTCTTCAATTTGTCATTCGTGTTGCATAAGGTCTATTTGTGGACTTAAGTACACTTGGCACAGAGGATCTTCAAATATGCATAAGGTCACTAAATGATTTGACTTTCTTATCTAACAGTACGATCTAACTGCAATAAGAAATTCAAATGGAAAAAAATCTCTTCATCATACAACATTTAAGACACATTTGGGCAGGTAGGTGGATAGAATGGGTTTAGAGAGATATGGGCGAAACGCAGGCAGGTGGGACTAGTTAGATGGGACATGTTGGTCGTGTGGGCAAGTCGGGCTAAAGGGCCTGTTTCCATGCTGTGTGACTCTTGTGTTTTTATATGTGGTTGCTGTGTGCGTGCAATGAATATGTTCGAGCTTACCTTCAGATCAGTGGTGTTGCCAGAATATCAGATACAGTGGCAGTAGATATTTGTGGCAACAAAAGCAAGACATTAATGTGTCCACTAATGCAGGAAATGGAGGCATTCTTTTCTTTAGTTATAGATCATCATGCAAATAAAAGTAAGATACAAGCCATGATCATAAACATAAGGATGGAGAGGATTCCAGACCCAATCTGCCAATGTGGAAATGATCAGCAGAAGTCCAGGAGAAAAAATGCTGAGTGAAAGAGAGGGATGTCGGATGAATGGAAATCTGAGATGGTTCATGAAGTGAGAATAATTTTCAGCAAAGTGAATTGGGGAATGGGTGACATTTCGGGTCGAGGCTGTTAGAACAGTAACACACTGGAACAGGCCCTTCAGCCCACATATGATGCAAATTTAATGCAAATATGATGCAAATTTAAACCAATTCCAGCTGCCTGCATGTGATCCATATGCCTCCATTCCCTGCATATCCATATGCCTATATAAAAGCCTCTTGAACACCACTATCGTATCTGCCTCCACCACCACCCCTGGCAGCCACCACCCTCTATGTAAAAGCAAACTTGCCTACACAACTTCTTTAAATTTTGCCCCTCTCACTTTAAAGATATGCCCTCTGGTCTTTAACATTTCCACCCTGGGAAGAAAGTTTTGACTGTCTATCCTATCAATAGAAATAACCAACGACACAGCATTTTAACTGCTATACTTTTTTTCAACTTTAGTCTCTTAGACATTAAAGATACAGCTCGGAAAAAGGCCCTTCGGCCCACTGAGTCCACGCCGACCAGCAATCACCCCACACACTAAGGACGATTTACAATTTTACCAAAGCCAATTAACCTAAAAACCTGGACGTCTTTAAAGTATGGCAGGAAATCAGAGCACCCGGAGAAGGTCCATGTGGTCGCAGGCAGAATGTGCAAACTCCGTACAGACAGCACCCATAGTCAGGATTGAACGCGGGTCTCTGGCGTTGTAAGGCAGCAACTCTACTGCTGTGCCGCCCTGTCTCTTGGAGAGACAAAGGCTGGGAAAGTTTTACTGAATCAGACAGCGATCCTCATTTTAATATTTTACAAGAGCTTTGTCGTTTCCAAAGCTCAATTTTTCACAAAACATTAAGTAGTTTGTATGCCTTCAAGGCACATGTTTAATAAAATCTCAATAATCATGAGGTGAAAAATGAATGATTATTGCTAAATTTAAATATTCTCAAATTAAAGGAGGGGAATTACTGATGTTGGTGTTCTCAAGGGTTTACACCTCACTGTGCAGGCAGAATTCATCTGTCCTTAAGCTCCTGCAATGAGGCTGCTCGTGATTAGATTTTTGTTGCTGTGGCCTCCATCCCCCATTCATTACCACACAAGCACTGATCTCATGAGACAGCTGAAGGCTGCTTATTGCTAACCCTTTCCTTGTTCTCCTCAAAAGAGTCTGATTTATTTAGCACTTGATATCGGAAGATGTTGAAATTTGACGGACCATTTAAATGCCCACATTTTAGTGAATGAACACGATTCTTTAAGGTTAATTAGTACAGTTGCCAGCTGCACAAAGCTGTGAAAGTCATTGTTTCAGACTCAGACACACCCTTATAAAGCTCATGTTCTCTTGATTAATGAAACAAGCTTTAGTTTGATTCTTAAGATTCTGGAGTCCTTCATATTTTCCCCTGCTAGAGAAATTAAACCATACAAAAACGTAACAAATACATTTTATAATCTAATCTGGGTATTTCATTGTTATTTTTGAAATCCTATATTGAATTGTTCATTATTTGGAACCAAGCAATTAAATTATCAAAGCACACACAATTGACTAATGAAAGATTTTTAATTATCAATCTAAATTAAATTAAGCAGCTTTTTATTAGGCTGCACACTTAACATTTGCAGGGTTTCTCAAATGGCCATGTTTTCTAGGGATTATTTTTGAGCTGCAGTCAGTTCTTGCACGTCACATAGAGCCCGATGTTTACATGCCAATAGCACCATGGAAAGCAAATGAGTTCATTTGTTGTCAGTGATGTTGTTTCAAGTAAAAATGTTGGCCTCAATCTTGGATCAGAGGGTCACATTGCATCGTGGGAGGTCATTTTGTGTGCATTCAGTCGCTGCAAATGAGCCATGCATTAGTCGGTCCCTGTTCGTCCCCCGAAGACCAGGGAGAAGGGAGCTGGTGACGACGGAAGCGAGACGCAAGGCTGGTCGGGGTGAGAACCGGGGTTCAAGGTTGGCTGCGAGAGGCGCCCCAGGTTGCACAAGGTGGATGGGTGAGGAAAAGGATGTCGGTTCGCTGGACGATCCAGATGTATGAGGAGGTGACAGCTGGAGGCCCTGCAGCAGCCTGAGGCTCATCTGGATTGGGCGCCGCCCATCGGACCAAGAGCGTGGACTAGACTCTGAAAATGGCTCCAAACCTTGGCCCCATTTGCATGCGGTCTCAACGGACTATTTCTGTACTCCTTGCAGTCGGGGATTGTGGTCAGATATGGCAACACTTGACTGAACAGTATGCAACAACAAAAAATTCACTGTGTGTTTGTACATTTGACAATATAGTTCCATTGACCACTTCTCAGCTAGTTCAACAGTGTTGTTCATTTTATCAAGCAAAGATATTGGTCAACACGTGACAATAATAAATATGGGGGAATCGCCTGCAGACAGCGGGGAGGATTGGCAAATTTCCTTTGTATAAGAGATTAGTAAACCAGTAGAAAAGGACACAAAGTGCTGGAGTAACCAATAGGTCAGCCAGCATTTCTGGAGAACAGAGATAGGTGATGTTTTCGGTCAGCACCTTTCTTCAGCCTGCACACCTTTGAGATGCAGACTAACAGGAAGCTGTCTGAAGAAGGGTCCCGACCCAAAACGTCACCTGTCCATGTCCTCCAGAGATGCTGCCTGACCCACTGAGTTACTCCAGCGCTTTGTGTCGTTTTCTGTAAACCAGCATCTACAGTTCCTTGTTTCTACATTAGTCAGTCAGTAATTATTTTAGTGGTAATCCAGTTGGTTCATGGTTGCCAAAGTCACCCTAGCTTGGCATTCTAGATGTATGAATCAACTGAATTTATATCCGCCAGTTATTTTGGTGGGATTGATACTTATTTTCCAGAATATTGGCCCGAATCCCTAAATTACTAGTCCAGAAATATAACGATATAAACCTGAACCGTAATATCAGACCACCATATTCATTAAATACAAAGGCTGTTGTTAGTGGTGATAGTGCAGTTCAATGAATGGGTGCCCATTAGAATACTGAGCCTACAACCAGCAATATATGCAATCCCAAAGTGGTGCAGTGGTTAGGGCTAGCAGTCGTTACATTTCTGTATTGGGTTCAGAGGAATTATTCAGTATCTTCACATTCCACCAGCTTCAGGAACAGCTACTTTCCTACAGCTATCAAGTTCTTGAACCAACCTGCACAATCCGAATCTTACCTCGATAACAGAACTCTATGGACAACCAGTCTGAAGAAGGGTCCCGACCCGAAATATCATCCGTCCATTCCCTCCACAGATGATGCCTTACCTACTGGATTCCTCCGGCATTTTGTGCTGTGCTCAGGATTCCAGCATCTGCAATATCTGTTCAAAGTTGTTCAAAGACACCCTCTCGCACTACTGTGGACTGTTTTTTCTAATTGCTCTGAACTGAGATCTTATCTTCTGCATTTTCTAAAATCCGATTACAATCTTGAATAACTTTGTGTGTAATTAATGTGTAATTTATGTGTAAGGAAGAACTACAGATGCTGGCTTAAATCGAAGGTGGACACAAAATGCTGGAGTAATTCAGCGGGACAGGCAAAATCTCTGGATAGAAGGAATGGGCGACGTTTCAGGTCGAGACCCTACTTCAGACTGATGTCGGGAGTGGGTGGGACAAAGATAGAATGTAGTATGAGACAGTAAGACTGGTGGGATAACTGAGAAAGTGGAGGGGATGGAGAGGGAAAGCAAGGGCTATTTGAAGTTAGAGAAGTCAATGTTCATACCGCTGAGGTGTAAACTGCTCAAGCGAAATATGAGGTGTTGTTCCTCCAATTTGTGCTGGGCCTCACTCTGACAACGGAGGAGGCCCAGGACAGAAAGGTCAGATTGGGAATGGGAGGGGGAGTTGAAGTGCTGAGCAACCCAGAGTTCAGGTAAGTGAAGACGGACTGAGCAGAGGTGTTCAGCGAAACGATCGCCGAGCCTGCGCTTGGTCTTGCCGATGTAGAGAAGTTGACACCTGGAATTTATGCTATGTATATTTGTAAGAAACTATGTGCCTGCGATGATGCTGCAAGCAGTATTTTCATTGTAGCTGTACCACATCGTACTTGTACATTGGACAATAAACTTGACGACCTCAAAAACAATTCAACAAAAACAATGGAAAGATCCAACCTTCTATTTCTGAAGTAGTCTCTCTATTTTGAGAATGACTGACCATCCATTCCATGTTTGAGGCGATCAATGATGCCAGTGTGGGATCCACAGTCTCTATCGTAAATGGGGCAGGAGGTGCTGTGTGGCATGGGTGGGTAAATAGTTTCAGAAGAGCTGTGATACCACCACTATTTACTCTGCCATCCAATGCGTGCACTCAAAGTTCTCAGTGTCACCCTCAATGGGAGGCACGGTGACACAGCTGTAGAGTTGCTGTCTTACAGCATCAGAGACCCAGGTTCGATACTGACGACGGGTGCTGACTGTATGGCGTTTGTACGTTCTCCACCTGACCACATGGGTCTCCACGGGTGTCATAGAGTTATAGAGTGATATAGTATGGAAACAGGTCCTTGCCCACACTGGCTAACATGTCCCAGCTACACTAGTCCCATCTGTTGGTGTTTCATCCATATCCCTCCAAACCTGTCCTATCCATGTAAGAAACATTTAGACAAATTCATGGATGAGACAACCAGTCCAGTTTCCTCTCCCACTCCAAAGTACAGTTTTGTAGGTTACTCATCTTATGGAAATTGTAAATTATCCCGAGTGTATGGTCTCGACCCGAAACGTCACCCATTCCTTCTCTCCTGAGATGCTGCCTGACCTGCTGAGTTACTCCAGCATTTTGTGAATAAATACCTCCGAGTGTATAGAATAGTGCTAGTGTATGGGTGATTGCTAGTCGACACGGACTTGATGGGCCAAAGGGCCTGTTTCTCTGTGCCTCTTAATCTAAAGTCTAAAGAATGTGCCCTCTCCATCTTGAGGCTGGGAATTGGGTTTTGAGTACTTGGGGAAAATAGTGGTTGAAAATGAAAGTCTCACACAGAGAATGCAGGTCATTATCCACTGGACTGCAATGACCCTTGGACCCTGTAGCCATCTGAGGCAGGGTCTAACTACAACAGGCACCTCAAGACACTGGAAAGGTATCAACTATATTGTCTCCACGAAATCCGACAAATCCATTGACAGGATCAGTCATAGTCATATAGTAAACAGGCCTAGATATGTAGGAAAGAAAACTGCAGATGCTGGTTTAAATCGAAGGTAGAGACAAAATGCTGGAGTAACTCAGCGGGTCAGGCAGCATCTCTGGAGAGAAGGAATGGGTGACGTTTCGGGTTGAGACCCTTCGAGTCTGAAGAAGGGTCTCGACATGAAACGTCGCCCATTCCTGCTCTCCAGAGATGCTAGTAAACAGGCCTTTCAGTCTGACTCCTCTACGCCGACCAAGATGCCCCATCTTTGCAAGTCCCATTTGCCTGCATTTGGCCCATGTCTCTAAGCCATTCATATCCATGTAACTATCCAGGTAACTTTTAAATGCTGCTATATTATCTCTCTCAACTACCTCATTGGGCACCTAGTTTCACAAACGCACCACCTTCTAAATGTAAATGTTGTCCCTCGGGTTCCTATTTAACATCGGCCCCCTCACTTTAACGCTATGTCCTCTGGTTTTTGATTCCCCTACACTGAGTAAAAGACTCTGC
This sequence comes from Rhinoraja longicauda, assembly GCF_053455715.1. Lineage (NCBI taxonomy): Eukaryota > Metazoa > Chordata > Chondrichthyes > Rajiformes > Arhynchobatidae > Rhinoraja > Rhinoraja longicauda. The sequence goes on from NC_135955.1 coordinate 87,180,610, forward strand.
GCATTCACCCTATCTATTCCCATCATGATTTTATATGCTTGTATAAGATACCATCATACCACTCAGCCTCCTGCCCTCCAAGAAGTGAACCAGCACCAGTGAACCAACATCAGCATCCTCTCATTCAACATCGTGGCTGTAATTGCACTTTGTCATCTCTGACATGTCGTCCATGTTATTCAGAAATACACGTATCACAGTGAGTGAGGACAGGATTAAGCTTCATTACGATGCCTTCCATGGTTGACTGCTCTCCATTCACACTAATTAAGATCTTGTATGAAGAGTGACTAATTGGAAAAAATACCCGAGGGCTGCAGGCATCTGTGGAATTGTACCACACTGTGAAAAGCACCTTTGGAAGGAGGGGGACTGGCAAGGAAATAATGTGAATAAAATGTAGTGCAGTTGAGCACATTTTCTATTTGATACAAAATACATAAAAGGCATAGAATGTTATTCCTTGTTTGCTTAGGTGGCAGTTCTAATGCAGATGACAATAAATGTAAACTGAACCTTAGGCGATATCGCTTAAATTTATTTTTTCTCAATTAACTTAATTGCAAAAGTAGAAGTTTTAGCTCCGTGACAGAATAGCTTAGTTTAGAGATACAGCGCAGAAACAGGCCCTTTGGTGCACCGAATCCCCGCCGAACAGCCATCCCTGTACCCGAGCAATATCTTACACGCTAGGGACGATTTACAATTGTTTTCAAACCAAATCCAAATTAACCTACGAACCTGCACGACTTTGGAGTGGGAGGATACCAGAGCACCCTGTGATACCAGAGCACCCCATGCGGTCACGAGGAGAACATATAAACTCCGTACAGACAGCATCTGTAGTCAGAATGAAACCCAGGTCTCTGGCACTGTGAGGCAGCAATTCTACGGCTGTGCCACCGTGCCGCCCTTATCACCTGTTCTCTGATGTTCCTTAACTTGAACGGTGTTCCATTTTCATTGTAAGTTTGCAGAGTGTGCAGTTCTTGTTATTTTTATTGTGATACGGCAGTAGTATATTTTGCTAATGCGAAAATATTTCTTAAAATGCTCTCTGTATCTTCGGTTGCAGGTTTGAGTAATGACCGCTTAAACGATTCTCTTGTCAAAATTGTGTGAAAAGCTCTGGTACATGTTGGTAATAAAAATGAACAAAGACGCAGAGTTACTGTTTCAGATTAAGGGTCTTTCAGCAGAAGAGTCAAAGATGCCGTTCGATCTGCTGAAAGTTTCCAGCATTTTCTGCATTTTACTTCCAGAACTTGCGTTTGTTTAGCTTTTTGGCATATGCCGTTTTATATATTTGTAATCAGTCCATCAATAGTTCTCCAAAAGAATTCCTGCTACTGATGTAGATTGATCACCTCTTTCATGTTTTAGCTTGTGTCAATGAGCTTGAAATGGCTTGTAGTACTTCATCTCAGCGTGTAAAATATGTGGAATTACCGAGGCAGAATTTAAGGAAAAAAGTCCTAATACGCAAGGAATGAAAAATAAACTGAACTGATGACATTGTGGTTTTGAAGGCTGTAAAGAGTGCTGGAGTAACTCAGCGGGTCAGGCAGTATCTCTGGAGGGAATGGTCATGCTCAGAGCATGGTCGAGGAGCTGGAGAGCAACAGGAATCACAGAGAAGGAGCAGTGAGAAAGGGTCTCACAGATCTCCCATTGGAGAGGGAAGGAAAACTTCTTCAAAGTCGGGATACTTGAAGGAGATTGTGTCAAGATGCTGCCTGACCCACCGACTTACTCCAGAACTATGACTCTAGCTTTGTGATTTGCTCGAGATTCCAGCATCTGCAGCTCCTCGTGTTTCTCTGATCTGGACAGGCACATTATTACTGACATAAAAACAAAGAACTGCAGATGCTGGTTGACACACAAAAGGACACAAAGTGCTGCAGTAACTCAGCGGGTCAGGCAGCATCTCTGGGGAACATGAATAGGTAATGTCTATATACAGGTCTATATACAGTTTTGAACTTATGCAGACCTCCCAACCTGTCCGAATTTGTCGGAAAGATTCCGCTTTCTTATTTCGTTTCCGCCATTCCGATTTCACCTCACATTTTTCCGCAAAACACATGCCTCGCCGCTCGCCCTGCCTCTCGCCTTGTCCCGCCGCTCGCCTCACGATTCTGGACTCGCCTCACCGCTGGCCCCGACTCGCCTCGCCGCTGGCCCCGACTCGCCTCACCACTGGCCCGGCCTCACCTTGCCGCTGGCCTCCCCTCGCCGCTGGCCTCGCCTTGCCGTTGGCCTCGCCTTGCCGCTGGCCTCGACTCGCCTCCCCGCTGGCCCGGCCTCACCTCGCCGCTGGCCTCCCCTCGCCGCTGGGCTCGCCTCACCTGGCCGCTGGACTTGACTTACCTCGCCGCTAACCTCGCCTTGCCGCTGGCCTCGACTCGCCTCCCCGCTGGCCCGGTCTCACCTCGCCGCTGGCCCCGACTCGCCTCGCCGCTGGGTTCGCCTCGCTGCATAGCGCGAGGCCCGTTGATGTTGAGAGGGGATGGGGTGCGGGGGAGGGGGACAGGGGAGGGGGGATTGGGGGTCGGAGGGGTGGAGGAAGGGGGGGTGGGAGAAGGGGGATGGGGGGTGAGGGGGAGTGGAGTTAGAGGGAAAAGGTGGGGAGGGGAGGGCGGGAGTGGGGGGGAAAGGGGGGAGGGGAGTAGGGGGGTAGGCGGGAGTCGGGAGTGGGGGAGGAGGGCGTGAGTCAGGGGGGGAGAAGGGGGGAGTGGGGATAGAGTGGGGGGGGGGGTGGGGGGGAAATGGACCGTTGCGATTTGCTGTTGAAGACCACTGGAGCAAGTATGTCTTTAATAACATTAGGTTTGTGCAGTTTTATATGAAACTCTTTCTTCATAACTTAGTCATACATTTTGTGTAAGGAAAAGGCAAAATAGAGAAAACAAAACGAAACAATTTTTTCTTTGTGTTGTAAAAAGTATTTCTGTTCAATAACCTTTCTATAAATAGCAGAATATACTCATGATAGGCCTGACATTGTACACATAGTCCAAGAACTACAGACTGTTGGAAATAATAGTTGTTTTTCACACATGAATGTAGAGCAACGCATACGCGCATTTGGCGTGCATACTTTTTTTTGCTGAAAAGTTGCATTACGTGCCATATTATGAATTTTGATGTAAAATTCTGAATTTTGGACATCAAAATTCTGAATTTTGGACATCAAAATTCTGAATTTTGGACATCAAAATTCTGAATTTTGGACATCAAAATTCTGAATTTTGGGCATCAAAATTCTGAATTTGTAAAATCAAATGTTGGGAGGTCTGTGTATGCATCTTTTTAGTACACCCTTCATCGTATTGACTTTGTAGGGTTAACTTTTCTTGGTTTTGTTACCATTGTGCTAAACTCTTGCCCTGCCTAATTTGATTTTGTAAGAATTGCTTTATCTCAGTTGGGCAAATGCACTTGCATTCTAATTTTCATTCCCGCAGCACCCATTTCCCAAGCATCATCTGGCCACTTGTTTACAGAATTTAAATACAGCATCTCTTGGGGCACCCCAAAGGCAGACAGACACCTATTACAATTAATGCTTCAGGTTCAGGGTTAATTTGCACTCCCCGATTATACTAGTTTGGTAAAATAGCACCATTAGCACAATTCCCGCCTTTCATGCTGGCTGTTGTTCTTTTATTCAGCACCCTGTAATTGTTTAATGTAAATTCCGTTCATTATCATCGTTTCAGATTGATGATCTTTCAGCATTTGACCTTTCAGTATTCCCAGCATTCATTATTTTTAATTTCAGCTTTCTGGCATCCACAGTAATTTGCCTTATTTTTTCCCATCATTTTGTGAGACACTTCCAGTCAAACTAGCACAGTTGAAGAGTTACCCAAGACTGCTATTGTACTGCTTCTCTATCACGTTCCTTTCTTTCATGAACAGCCCTCCCCTTCGACGTGGCACTCATTTCCAGCATTAAGGCACAGTCCTGTTTCTGACATTCTCAATAAACAGTGATCCACATTTGCAATAACAGCCTCGACCAATCATTTTGTTACATGCAGCTGAATTATTTGGGCCTAATGTGTATATCTTTATTTTTTAATTATGTTTATAGGTTATAGGGGCAGAATTAGGCCATTTGGCCCATTAAGTCAATCATGGCTGATCTACCTTTCCCTCTCAACCCCATTCTCCTACCTTCTCCCCATAACTCCTGACACCCGTAATAATCAATTATTAGTATTATATGTCTTCTAAAGGTGCCAATAGTCTACTTGCATTTTGCACTCTATTTTGATACTTTAAATTCTCTCCTTGCACTCCGTACAGACTCACTGTATGACCTTTGTCACCAATTGTTATTGTTAATAACATTCCCCCTGATATTTTGTCAAGTGATTGTACTTGACATGTGAGTCACAGTTAACCACAAACATGCAACACTTCAAGCAAAGGGATTCATTTGCCTGTCGCTGGTCCACTTACTCTGTGTGTTTCCATCCTTACTAATCCTAACTGCTCCCAACATCATGGATGACAATTAGCAATGGCCACTGGACTACCCATCCCTCTCCCATTACCCCAGGGATGTGGAGAAATAGCAGGGAAGTTATTTCTCTCAAGAGCCAGCACAGGCACTCAGGGCCGATTGGTCACAGCAGTTCCATGACTTTGTGGAATAGCAGCTCCACATTTTACCCTCGTTGAAAAGCAGTAATTCTGTCAGAAACCAGGAACCTGCCTGATCAAATGGCTTCCCACCATTTCAATTAAGTTTGAAATGTGTAATTAGATCACATAGAGTGCTACTGTGCAAGTGAAGCAGACTTGGTAAAGCAAGAAGTGATTGTGTACTGTAATTACTGGCAAGGCCCCCTGAGTAATTTATGCTCTGCAAATTGCTGATGTGGCAGCCACTTTTATTGAATGTGTGTGGCGGGTCGCTGTGCAGACTGTTGCCTGTTCTTATCAGAGCAGCTCAAAGCACACACCACATTAATCAAACCTAGGGCCCATGAAAATCCCATCTTCAGACGATCAGCTGTGAATGGGAAGATTGGATTTGACCCATTGCAAGATCAAATGGCCTCAATCTGGCTCCCCAATCACCAGAGAGTTATTTAGAAAGATATTATGCACTTTTTGAACAGTGATCTGTGAAACCATTTGCTTTGTGTGCCATTGTACCTCGGCATATGTAATCTAATTTATTTGTGTCATAACATAACAAGTATTTGAGTACATTCCTCTGTCACCATATACAGAACTTTAGACGAGATATACAGTGGGGAAACAGGCCCTTCGGCCCACCGAGACCTTGCCAACCAGTGATCAACACTATCCTACAATTTACAATCTTTATCGAAGCCAATTAATAGAAACATAGAAACTAGCTGCAGGAGTAGGTCATTCGGCCCTTCGAGCCAGCACCGCCAATCAATATGATAATGGCTGATCATCCAAAATCAGTACCCCGTTCCTGCTTTTTTCCCCATATCCCTTGATTCTATTAGCCCTAAGAGATAAATCTAACTCTCTTGAAAACACCCAGTGAATTGGCCTCCACTGTCTTCTGTGGCAGAGAATTCCACAGATTCACAACTCTTTGGGTGAAAAAGATTTTCCTCATCTCAGTCCTAAATGGCCCACCCCTTATTAAACCTACAAACCTGTACGTTTTTCGAGGGTGGGAGGAAACTGGAGCACTCAACTATGCGATCTCTTACAACGTACAAACGTACGCAGAGAACATACAAATTGCATACATTCTACAACACCCCTGGTCAGGATCGAACCCGTGTCTCAGGTGCTGGAAGGCAGCAACTCTACCGCTGAACTGAAAATGGAACATTTACACTTGCCTTAGGCTTGAATATATTCTTGTAAATGAAGTGATACAATGTTAAGCCATTCACACGTTAATCATAATCAGCAAGTTTAAAAAACAATAATTGCTTTCAGACTTAAATGGCGTGCTGTGGCCATGTGATAATGAGTATGCATACATAGGCTCAGGGGAACACATTGATGCAAGTGTAATACAGGTTACCCCAATCAATGTCATTTCAGGTAAAGATTACCCTTCTTCATGCCAGATTAATCCTCATTCAATTAACCCAGTACGTCCTTTGACAGTAGTTAGTCAAACTAACAGGCATAGGCTCATCTGGAATTTTATACAAAGGGGGTAATGCTGCAAAAACATTTTAAATAGTGGGAGGAATTCTTTTAAAATAAATTTGTGAAATCTTTTCACTTTCTTGCACCCTCAATCCAGATTGTCCCTCTCTTCCACTGCCACTGCTGGTTTGCACATCAGCCTAATTTGCTTCACAAAATGCTGGCGTAACTCAGACTGAAGAAGGGTCTCGACCCGAAACGTCACCCATTCCTTCTCTCCCGAGATGCTGCCTGACCTGCTGAGTTACTCCAGCATTTTGTGAATAAATACCTTCGATTTGTACCAGCATCTGCAGTTATTTTCTTAGCCTAATTTGCTTCGTAGGAACTGGACTAATAATATTACGAATGTGACAGGACCTTTTTATCCTTGACCTTGCCAACTTTCCTCACTATCTCCAATAAATCTGCTCCACAAATATCAGACCAATGTTTTTCATTTAGTTTAGTCTAGTTTAGTTCAGAGATACAGTGCGGCCCACCGAGTCCACACCGACCAGCGATCCCCACACATTAACACTATCCTTTACGCACTGGGGACAGTTAACACTTATACCAAGCCAATTAACTTACAGACCTGTACGTCTTTAGAGTGTGGGAGGAAACTGAAGTTCCCGTGGAAAACCCACGCGGTCACAGGAAGACTGTACAACCTCTGGACAGACAGCACCCATAGTCGGGATTAGAAACATAGAAATATAGAAACATAGAAAATAGGTGCAGGAGTAGGCCATTCGGCCCTTCGAGCCTGCACCGCCATTCAATATGATCATGGCTGATCATCCAACTCAGTATCCCGTAACTGCCTTCTCTCCATACCTCCTGATCCCTTTAGCCACAAGGGCCACATCTAACTCCCTCTTAAATATAGCCAATGAACTGGCCTCAACTACCTTCTGTGGCAGAGAATTCCACAGATTCACCACTCTCTGTGTGAAAAAAAACTTTCTCATCTCGGTCCTAAAAGACTTCTCCCTTATCCTTAAAGTGCCTCTGGGTCTATTGAAACTGGGTCTATAGAAACTGCCTATTGAAACTGGGTCTCTGGCACTGCAAGCGCTGTAAGGCAGCGACTCTACCACTGCGCCACCGTGCTGTCCCTAACTATTTATAATTTATAACCATTTATAATAGTCAATTTCATTATCACGGGCAGACACAAAATGCTGGAGTAACTCAGCGGGACAGGCAGCATCTCTGGAGAGAATTAATGGGTGATCTTTTGGGTTGAGACCCTTCTTGAAACCCGAAATGTCTCGATCCGAAACCTCACCTACTCCTTCTCTCCAGAGATGCTGCCTGTCCCGCTGAGTTACTCCAGCATTTTGTGTCTACCTTTGATTTAACCCCCGCATCTGCAGTTCTTTTCTAAACACTCATTATCATGGGCAACTGTATTGAGCCCACCAACATTCCCTTCCACTCCATGCCTCTTACCCTGCTGCGTGTTGGCACTGGTCTCTCCACTGTTTTTGTTCAGTCCAGTACACTGATTGAAACATATTGATACCCAGATGGTGTGCAGTTTCTGGCTTAAAACCAAGTCATTCCCAATTTTGTATCTCCTGTGGGATTAAGGAAATGGTTGAAGTGTAAATCAACCAAAAGGGTAATGGTGAAGGGTAAATCACGATGAGGCTCTTTTGCAAAAGCATAATTTGTCAAATAGCTGAAGCTGAGGATTTCTCTTTATAAATCCTTTTACCTGGAAATTAACCACACTGCCATGGAATTTGCCCAGCTTCATAATCTGTATGAAGATAATTATTTGTGAAGGAACACATCACCTTTTTATACAGCATGGAAACAGGTGCTTTGGCCCAACTTGCCCATGCCGACCAAGATACCCCATCTACAGTAGTCCCACTTGCCTGTGTTTGGCCCTCTAAAGCTTTCTTATCCATTTACTTGTCCAAATGTCTTTTAAATGTTGTCATGGTACCTGCCTCAGCCATCTCCTATGTTAGTTCATAGAGTCATTCAGCGTGGAAACTTGGCTCAACTTGCCCACGCTAACCAACATGCCCCATCTACACTAGTCCCACCTGCCTGTGCCCAACCCATATACTTCTAAACCTATGCTATCCATCTATCTGTCCAAATGTCTCTCAAATGTTACGATAGTACCTGCCTCAATTATTTCCTCTGGCAGCTCGATCCATATACCCAACACCCTTTGTTTAAAGAAATTTACTCCTCAGGTTCTCTTAAATCTTTTTCCCCCCTCACCTTCATTCCATATACCCACTACCCTCTGTATCGATCAAATTGTTTTGGAAACTCCTGTTTAACTTCAACTGAGAGCACCTGCCTTGACAATCAGGAATAGTTTACAATTGATTTTACTGGTAGTAATGTGTGCAGTAGCAATTTGTATGTAAGTATGTATTGGCTTTGTATATTTTTTAGCAAAGTTTAGAGATTAGACGTGGAAACAGGCCCTTCAGCCTACTCAGTTTGCTCCGACCAGCAATTACCTATGCACTAGTTCTGTCCTGCACACTAATTACCAATTAACCTACAAACCTGCTCATCTTTGGAATGTGTGGTGAAACCAGAGCACCTGGAAAAAACCCACGTGGTCACAGGGAGAACGTGCAAATCAATAGTCAATTTTATTTGTCACATACACATAAATGTGCAGTGAAATGAAAGATTACCCACAGTCCAACAATAAGAGCAATAAAAATAAGCAATAACACACACAATCATAAACCAACACCAAACAAAAAGAAACATCCATCACAGTGAGTCTCCTCCAGTCACCTCCTCACTGTGATGGAAGGCCAGAATGTATTTTCTCTTCCCCTGCCGTCTTCTCTCGCGGTTAGGCTGTTGAAGTTGCCACATTCCAGGCCACGCCGGACGGTGAAAGGTCCGCAGCGGGCCGACCCAAGCTCTGTACAGACAGCACCCATAGTCAGGATTGAACATGGGACTCTGGCGCTGTGAGGCAGCAACTCTGCGCCACCATGCCACAATTTGTATTGAGGAATAACAGAGAAACAAATGTATTTCAAAAGCAACATGGACCTGCTTTTAATTCTAGACGAGAATGTGGTTGAATATAATAGGGAGGATTGAACATTGAACTGCCTTTGAAAACTAACACTGAGCTTGTTAAATGCGACGGTGGAAAGGGGCATTGTAACTTCATCTTTTTTTAGTTTGAGTGCCAGATGGTGTGAGCAAATATCTGAGGTGATATCAAAGATATTCACCAGCATCTCTGCAGGCAGTTCTCCCAGCATTGAGCCACATTCTGGATGAATTATTCAGGGTTGATGATTCACTGTCAAGCCACTTGAGACAGAATGTATAAAAGATGCGGTGCTTTCCAGCTCACTGGTTGCCGTCAATGAGATGGCTTCTTCTTGGTATTCTGGCTGCATCGGCATGCAGCTCCGCTCTGGACGGCAACTGGCCATTCACAAGCCTCACGTTGTGCCGGGAAACTGCCCTGTGTGAACCAGTGCTCAAATGCATAGTGAGGAATAAATACATGAGGAAATATTAAAATTAAAGAGACCAGCTGGAATGTTTAAAAAAAACTCCCAATGTAGAGAGTCGAACTCTGTGGAAAACAGGCCCAACTTGCCCACACCGACCAACCATACACTGGAATTTAGAAGGATGAGAGGAGATCTTATCGAAACGTATAAGATTATTAAGGGGTTGGACACGTTAGAGGCAGGAAACATGTTCCCAATGTTGGGGGAGTCCAGAACCAGGGGCCACAGTTTAAGAATAAGGGGTAGGCCATTTAGAACTGAGATGAGGAAAAAAAATTTCAGTCAGAGAGTTGTGAATCTGTGGAATTCTCTGCCTCAGAAGGCAGTGGAGGCCAATTATCTGAATGCATTCAAGAGAGAGCTGGATAGAGCTCTTAAGGATAGCGGAGTCAGGGGGTATGGGGAGAAGGCAGGAAAGGGGTACTGATTGAGAATGATCAGCCATGATTACATTGAATGGCGGTGCTGGCTCGAAGGGCCGAATGGCCTCCTCCTGCACCTATTGTCTATTGTCTATAACATGGCCCATTTACTCTGGTCCCACCTGCCTGCGTTTGGCCCATGTCCCTCCAAACCTGTCCTATGCATATAAAGATAGATATGCTAAATTCATGTTTCTGTTGCTTAAAATAAAACACAAAGTGCCAGAGTAACTCGGTGGGTCACGGATGGGTGACGTTTCGGCTCTTCTCCAGATTAATTGTAATAGGGGAGAGATAGCTGGAAAAGAGATGGGGCAGGACAAGGCCTGGCAAGTGATAGGTGGATACAGGTGAGGGGAAGAGGGTTTATTGGCAGATGGGTGGAAAACGTCGAGAGATGAAAAGGTGTCAGATGAGGAAAGAAGAAGTGAAACGTGAAGCCAGAGGGAGGGATATAGTGGATGGGGATCGGGAGAAGGGGCAAAGGAGGGCAGGATAATGGGAAAAATGGATATATCCCAAGATGGGGCACAGGGAGAGGGGGGGGTGAAAGGGTGATGGAATTCACTGGCACAGAAGGCAGTGGAGACCAATTCACTGGGTTTTCAAGTGAGAGTTAGATTTAGCTCTTAGGGCTAATGGAATCAAGGGATATGAGGCAAAGTAGGAACGGGGCACTGATTTTGGATGATCAGCATGATTATATTGAATGGCAGTGCTGGTTCGAAGGGCCGAATGGCCTACTCCGCACCTATTTTCTATGTTTCTATGTCATTAATATAATTTGAAACATATTAAGCCCACAAAGTAACGGATCAAAGTTCAAACAAATGGGCATTGCAAATCAGTTTTTTTAATATTATACAGCTGTTCATCTGTATTATATCCTTCAACTGGAGGAAGAGAATGATCTAAATTATCTTATTTCATTTTCACATTTTGATTATTTTGGATCCGTGGAAGAAACCTTTGCATTTCTTTTGTTGCAAACTCATAGGAAGCAATCTTTAATGGTGAGGTGCATGAAAGTTAATCTGTGGAATTCTCTGCCTCAGAAGGCAGTGGAGGCCAATTCTCTGAATGCATTCAAGAGAGAGGTAGACAGAGCTCTTAAGGATAGCGGAGTCAGGGGGTATGGGGAGAAGGCAGGAACGGGGTACTGATTGAGAATGATCAGCCATGATCACATTGAATGGTGGTGCTGGCTCGAAGGGCCGAATGGCCTCCTCCTGCACCTATTGTCTATTGACACACAACCCACAAGAGTGAGTCACTTTCTGCAGAGGTACTGCATTTCATTGGAATCTTGTGTTTCATTGCATTGAAACATCCAAATCAATTTGTGGGCAGCACAGTGGTGCAGCTGGTAGAGCAGCTGCCTCACGGCGCCAGAGACCCAGGTTCAATCCTGACTCGATCCGAGATGAGGAGAAATTTCTTTATTTAGAGGATGGTGAATCTGTGGAATTCATTGCCACAGACGGCGATGGAGGCCAAGTCAATGGATATTTTTAAGGTTGACAGATTGACAGATTCTTGACTAGTAAGGGTGTCAGAGGTCATGGGGAGAAGGCAAGAGAATGGGGTTGAGAGGGAAAGAAAGATTAGCCATGATTCAATAGCAGAGTAGACGATGGGCCGAATGACCTAATTCTGCTCCTTGAACCTATGAAGTGACCTCGGGTGCTGTCTGTGAGGAGTTTACACATTCTCCCTGTGACTGCGTGGGTTTCCTCCAGGTGCACCAGTTTCCTCCCACATCTCAAAATTGTGTGGGTTTGTAGGTTAATTGGTCTCTGTAAATTGCCTCTAGTGTGTAGGGCGTGGACGAGGAACTGGGTTATCAGAACTAGTGCAAATTCTTGGTCAATGATGGGTACAGACTTGATGGGCTGAAGAACCTGTTTCCATGATGCATCTTTACGCTATTGTAAGGAGATTTACTTCTCATGGGTTCTTCCCCCCAACTTTCATTCTGAAGAATGGTCATGATCCGAAACGTCACCTAGCTCTCCGGAGATGCAGCTTGACCCATTGAGTTACTCCAGCACCTTGTGTCTATCTTTGGTATAAACCAGCACCTGCAGTTCTTTATTTCTAAATCTAAACTCTTAAATTCTTAAGGGGTTGGAGAGGCTAGATGCAGGAAGATTGTTCCCGATGTTGGGGGAGTCCAGAACCAGGGGTCACAGCTTAAGGATAAGGGGGAAGTCTTTTAGGACCGAGATGAGAAAACATTTCTTCACACAGAGAGTGGTGAGTCTGTGGAATTCTCTGCCACAGAAGGTAGTTGAAGCCAGTTCATTGGCTATATTTAAGAGGGAGTTAGATGTGGCCCTTTTTGCTAAAGGGATCAGGGGGTATGGAGAGAAGGCAGGTACAGGTTACTGAGCTGGATGATCAGCCATGATCATATTGAATGGCGGTGCAGGCTCGAAGGGCCGAATGGCTTACTCCTGCACCTATTTTCTATGTTTCTATGTTTCTAAACTTACTGTTGTAATTGTCTATTTTAGAGTCATAATAAAGTTATAGTGTGGAAACAGGCCCTTCGGCCCAACTTGCCCACACCGACCAACATATCCCAGCTACACTAGTCCCACCTGCCTGTGTTTGGTCCATATCCCTCCAAACCTGTCCTATCCATGTACATTGCAGCCCAGTGGTATGAACATCGACTTCTCCAACTTTAGATAGTTCCTCTGTCCCTCCCTTCCCCTCCTCCTTCCCAGATCTCCCTCTATCTTCCTGTCTCCACCTATATCCTTCCTTTGTCCCGCCCCCCTGACATCAGTCCCGACCCGAAACGTCACCCATTCCTTCTCTCCCGAGATGCTGCCTGACCTGCTGAGTTACTCCAGCATTTCGTGAATAAATCGATTTGTACCAGCATCCGCAGTTATTTTCTTATACTATCCATGTGCCTGTCTGTTTCTTAAACGTTGGGATAGACCCTGCCTCAACTACCTCCTCTGCAGGTTCGTTCCAGACACCCACCAGCCTTCGTGTGAAAAAGTTACCCATCAGATTCCTATTAAATCTTTTTCCCCTACACCTTAAACCTATGTCCTCTGGTCCTCGAGTCCCCCTACTCTGGGCAAGAGTCTCTGTGCATCTACCCGATCTATTCCTCTCGTGATTTTAATTCACAGAACATTAACACATCTTTTCTCAGGTTGGTAGTTGTGTTGCAGCTGGTTGTTGTTGCTTTAGGTGCTTTCAGAGCAAGATCACTTGAAATGATAGGGCTCCTCCGAGACCTGGCGATTAAATGGAACGCTGGGTGTGATGCAATGTCTGGTCTGACTGTGCGAGAATTAAATTGTTCCCTGTTTACTAGAAACACAACATTTATTTTTCTGTAAAGAGGTAACACCCTGTCCAATGAGTGAGAACATGTTTAAAGCCACTGGTGTTTCCAATCCATTAGCAATCTCCAGAGAAGATTCATAGATCTAAAGTGATGGGGGAAAGATTTAAAAGGAGCCTGAGGGCTTTTCTTAAACGTTGCAAAAGTACCTGCCTCAGTTAACTCCTCTGGCAGCTCGTTCTTACACCCACCACCCTTATCCCTCGGGTTTCCATTAAATCTTTCCCCCCTCACCTTAAACCTATGTCCTGTGGTTCTTGATTCCCCTGCTCATGGGCAAAATCTGATCGATTTCTCTCAGGGAATATCATTTAGGTGGAGCATTTCAGACGAATGCTACCCTTTCTGGACATCAATAGTGAATATTTTCTGCCAGTGTCTGACGTGTCAACAGTGGCTAATTGGAGGTGAGATGACATTCATCGGCCATTTTTACAACACCAGGTTTCGCTCAGCTTCAAGAGTGGTGTTTGATGCCGGGGAACATTGGTGGCTGCCACGTTTTTCTTCGCTGTCCTCTTCTGCGTTTATGCAACAGTTGTGCAAGTCAAAGCTGTGAAATAAACAGGGAGATGGAAATGAAGCTATCAGAAGCGATGACCTGCACTGATGTCGGGGCACAGATGGGAACGTGCATGTGGCCTGCAGGCCCGTGCAAAGAAAGAAACCAGCTGGGAGCTGCGTTTGGTCGAACTGGCAATTTAGTCTGAGCAAATGGGCCATCTCATCAGCTTCAGCTTGAGAAAGAACCCAAGAGTAACGTTGCTGAATATTAGAAAACAATTCTTAAGCGGTTTTGTTTTTGCCTGCATGAAATCATGAGAAATTACACTTGGCCATATCTAAATATGACGTTTTCAAAATTGGAGCAGGAATCTATTGGCCTTAATTCCCCATAAGCAGGTTTTTGTTCTTTTAACTAGTCTTGGCGTCTGGGTTCTTCAATTCTTTTTTGTCTGTTTCCCTTCATGCTTGAAAGCACTTCATTGTAAAGGTGTTAAGAGTAATTCCGTTCATTTGTAAAATTTACATACATTTGCAGGGCTTCTAATCTGTTTTCTAATTATTAATATGCCAACTGTGCTTTTCCGACTTCCAGCTCATATCTTCAGCATTTTCCTATCAGTTCAATTGACTGCAATAAATTGCTGGAGCAATATTAGTGACCCAGTCGCCATGTAAGTGTGTGACTTGGACAGACTGTTAACGTTTCACATTCTCAAAGTACGCGAGATTGCTGCACTGCAATTAGGATTCAACTAAATGGAATGACAAATGTGTCAGATTTTCTTCCACGTTAACTCTTACTTGGGCGCACTGAAAATATCAATACAGAAAAAAGATTGAAGAAATTTTGAGCTCTTAAATGGGGATAATGGTGGTGGTTAGGGTGAGATGAAGGAAATGACGATTTAAAAAAAACAGAGACGTAAAAGTAGCAATAAATGTAAACCCTTTGAGAATGTGAACCCCATGAAAAGTGCCTATACACGTATATTGTGCATCTTGTGAGGTACAATAGATACAAGAGACAATAGGTGCAGGAGTAGGCCATTCGGCCCTTCGAGCCATTCACTATGATTCTGGCTGATCATCCACAATCAGTACCCCGTTCCTGCCTTCTCCCCATATCCCTTGACTCCGCTATCTTCAAGAGCTCTATCTAACTCTCTCTTGAAAGCATCCAGGGAATTGGCCTCCACTGCCTTCGGAGGCAGAGAATTCCACAGATTCACAACTCTCTGAGTGAAAAAGCTTTTCCTCATCTCCGTTCTAAATGGCCCTCTTATTCTTAAACTGTGGCCCCTGGTTCTGGACATGTCCTCCAACATCGGGAACATGTTTCCTGCCTCTAGCGTGTCCAATCCCTTGATAATCTTATATGTTTCAATAAGATTCCCTCTCATCCTTCTAAATTCCAGTGTATACAAGCCCAGTCCCTCCATTCTTTCAACATTTTACAGTCCCGTCATCCCGGGAATTAACCTGGTGAACCTACGCTGCACCCCCTCAATAGTGGGGTTTCCTCTCAAATACATCTTGAGGGAAACAACAGATGAAATGTGTGATAAACAAATGAACCCTGACCTAAATTTATAACCAAGGGCTCAAAATGAGAATGAATCATGTATTATCTACTCTGATCATTATTTCTGGCAAACATTCAATGTAGTCATCCTTCTGGAATTCTTCAGGAAGACATCCTAAGCTATTAGATTTCTTCTTGCTATTGTCAACTGTATGAAGTTTTTTTTGTGCTGCATGAGCTGATGAGCCTGTTACAAAAACAGTATCCTCCATCAATAACGAAATGGGATTATAAAAGAACAGCAGAGAAGGAGGAGAAAATTAGTCAAATCAGTTTCGCCGAGAGGAATAGAGAAGGAAAGAAAGAATTGGATTATATAGGGAAGAAGAAAAAAAAGATGAGGTTTGTTTTTTTAACGGACATCTCTAAGAATTCAAGCAAGAATAAAAGGAGCAAATGTCTGCTTCCAGGCCAGAGATTGGCATTGTGTGAACAGCTATTATCGATACACTCTTTCTGAATAAATGTTAATCGATAAGCAATTTATGAGCATGTCCACCAGTAAGCTTTAAAAATACCTGATAGGCTGTGTGAGTAGGGTGCAAAGCAAACTGGTGAGTGGCATAAATCAACAGTTAATTTATGTTGGTTTGCAATCTATTGCATATCTTTTAATCCTCCAAATATACTGACTGTTTTGCACTTGGATAACAACATGTTGTGCAGTGATGTGGAGCAGCGGTAGAGTTGCTGCCTTACAGCGCCAGAGACCCGGGTTTGATCCAGACTATAGATGCTGTCTGTATGGAGTTTGTACATTCTCACCGTGACCTGCGTGGCTTTTCTCTGGGTGCTCCGGTTTCCTCCCACACTCCAAAGACATACAGGTTTGTAGGCTGATTGGCTTGGTAAAATTGTGAATTGTCCCTAGTATATGTAGGATTGTGTTC
Source organism: Rhinoraja longicauda (assembly GCF_053455715.1). Taxonomy (NCBI): domain Eukaryota; kingdom Metazoa; phylum Chordata; class Chondrichthyes; order Rajiformes; family Arhynchobatidae; genus Rhinoraja; species Rhinoraja longicauda. Next base: position 87,197,061 of record NC_135955.1, read on the forward strand.
GTGTGCGGGAATCATCGGTCGGCGCGGACTCGGTGGGCCGAGCGGCCCGTTTCCGCACTGTATCTCTAAACTCAACTAAATGTGTTATCAGCACACCATTATTTACAGAAATACTTTCCCAACTTGGGTTTTAAAATTTTAAAACTTTATTGTGAAATTAAAATGTAAATGGATGAAGTCCTAATGTTAGCAAGGCAGGTTGCTTTTAGGACTTGTATGCTTATATTTTCCTTAAGCTACTTACCGTTGTTTATTATGCTGCATGCCTAACTCTAAATATATTCCATCATTTTATTGCTGGGATTTGGTTCCTTGTGTATTAGTCTTGGATTACTAGGGTTCCAAGGCTATTTAGTGTTTCTCCTCATGTCTTGAATGATACAACAGGATTTACCAGACTGAAGCAGGAAATCCAATTGACATATGCAACCTTGCATTTGTAGAAGTCTCGGCAGATTATACAATTGTGCCAACTCAACATAGATTTGCAGTCAAGAGTGTTTTATTGTCATATGTTTCAGATAGAACAATGAAAATCTTACTTGCAGCAGCACAACAGAATATGTAAACATAGTACCCTGTAAACAATATAATAAATGAGAAAAAAAGTTCAGTGTGTATATATATATATACACAAACTCCAAAGACGTACGGTTTTGTAGGTTAATTGGCTTGGTATAAATGGAAATTTGTCCCTAGTGTGTGTGGGATAGTGTTAATGTGTGGGAATTGGTGATCAGTGCGGACGCAATGAGTCGGTTATAGATCAACTATTCCATTTATCTGGTGACCATAAAATGAGTTCTGTGTATGCACATTAGTTGCAGCGATTCATTTTTTAATTTTTTTAAAATTGGAATTCAATGATCAATGAAGAATCTTTGCTGATGGAAGGTTATTGTTGGGATTTGTGAATGACGATAGCCATTTATAACAAAACCACAGCGAAGAGGCACAGCAATGTATTAGGACTGTGCAGCATCAAGGTCAATTCTGATCATAATGAAAAAGCTGTGTTACTCATGAGAAAGACTTGGGGGAGGGGGAGACATCTGCTTCCTTACTGTTCCACCTCCCTGAGCTTTTTGTGGTGTTGTATGTCAACTGAATACTCAGAATATTCACAAGGAAAATAGAAATGCTAACAATGTTATATTTAAACATTCTTTCCAGCTCATCAAAGTTGCTGACCATGCATTTTAATCTGTAAACAGTGCATTTCCTAACTTTCTTTGCAGATCCCTGTGTTTTAATGGGGCATTGTGGGTAGGCCATTTAGAACTGAGATGAGGAAAAACTTTTTCAGTCAGAGAGTTGTGAATCTGTGGAATTCTCTGCCTCAGAAGGCAGTGGAGGCCAATTCTCTGAATGCATTCAAGAGAGAGCTGGATAGAGCTCTTAAGGATAGCGGAGTCAGGGGGTATGGGGAGAAGGCAGGAACGGGGTACTGATTGAGAATGATCAGCCATGATCACATTGAATGGCAGTGCTGGCTCGAAGGGCCGAATGGCCTCCCCTTGCACCTATTGTCTATTGTCTATTGTTACAGTTAAAAACATCCAGCAACATTACCATTACTGAAATCAAAACCTAAATAATTTGGTGCGTCGTGGATTGGAAACAGCATCCTTTTTGATATCACATAGTGAGATGAATTGCCAAATTGGTGCAAATAACATTGGGATCCAATTGGAGTCTAATAAATTAGCATTTGCTTTGTGGTAAAGGTGCCACCAAGCCCTGGTTGGTAAGCCCTGCATTTTAGAAAACATTTTATCAGGATGCATCACAGCATGGTTTGGGAACAGCTCCATCCAAGACTGCAAGAAATTGTTGACGCATCCCAGACGGTCACACAAAGCAGCCTCCCTTCCATGGACTCCATTTGCACCTCACCTTACCAGCATAATCAAGGAATTCAATGACGAGTCTCGCTCTGGTCACTCCCTTTTCTCCCCTCTCCCATCAGGCAAGAAGAACAGGTGTGAAAACGCACACCTCCAGATTGAGGTATAGTGCCTTCCTGGCTGTCATCAGGCAACTGAACCTTCCAAGCAACAATTAGAGAGCACTCCTGAGCTGCTATCTACCTCATGGGAGACCCTTGGACTATCTCTCACCACTGTAGATCCAGACCCTTGACTGTGTCACCACCTTTAGAATGATTTTAAAACAAAAGCAGCAAGGAATTGATAAGGCAGAGACACAGTACACCCAGACCATTTTTTCAAATACATGCTTTATCTCACCTGAACTGCTGGAATAACAGTTGACATTTTCAGTCTGGGTCTCTTCATCTGACCTCGAGCAATGGACCGTAAACATGAACCAAACTAAAAACAGAAAATGCTGGAAACACCCAGCAGGTCAGGCAGTATCTGTGGAAAGAGAAACATTGAACACTTCAGGTTGAGGACCTTTCTGATGAATGTTAACTGCTTCTCCACATATACTGTCTGACCTACAGAGTTTCCCAGTGTTCACAGTTTTTATATCAGATTTCCAGCATCTGCAGTTGTTTTTAATTTTCAACTATTGAAGAAGGGCACCTTTTTCACACAAGAGAGTGGTGGGTGTATGGAACAGGCTGGCAGAGCAGGTAGTTGAGGCAGGGACTATAACAACATTTAAAAGATATTTGTACAGGTACATGGGTAGGAAAGGTTTAGAGGGATTTGGGCCAAACACGGGCAGGTGGGACTAGTGTAGGAAGGGCATCTTGGTCAGCATGGGCAAGTTCGGTCGAAGGGCTTGTTTGCATGCTGTGTCACTCTATGACTCAGTCCCTGTCGAATTTTCCAAATGCATTGTTTACTGTGTGCAACCTTTCATTTCGATATATTTTTAAAGTAATTTACAAAGCTTAGGCAAGGCAAACAATTCATATGGATTTATGTTAATCTGATCCCAGGTTGTTCCACTTGATATTGGCATTTCTGCCATTTTAAGCACAGGGCCTGCCTGCTTCATTGTTTTACGTGGAAATTCTATATGCAATGCTAACACTATGAACCGCTTGCAAAATGGCAGATCCATAAATTATGCATTGATGGCAAACTACATTCTAGAAACATAGTGGACATTTTGTATGAAAACCCCATTTTTAATTGAATCTGCAGATCCTTCCGGGCATTTCACAACACCTACTAAGATGAAAATATGCTGCGTGTATTAAACAGAATTAATTTCACTTGGGGCAATGTTTAGAACTGGCAAATTTGTCACTAATATATCAGGTTTGTTTGTCAATTTTCCAATTGCATTGCATACAAAACTGAATCTCTGCACAGTCGTAATTAATAGGGGAACAAATTGAATTAATGGGGAAGGGATATTTGGATATTTTTGGTTTACAGTAAAAACAAGAGACCAACTGCTACTTTGAATTTTCTCAAAGTTAATAGCGGGCTTTAGACTTCACTTTAGCGATGCAGTGCGAAAACAAGCCCTTCGGCCCACCGTGTTCGCGCCGACCAGTGATCCCACATTATCCTACACATTAGGGACAATTTTACGATTTTTCACCTAAACCAATTAACATACAAACCTGTACGTCTTTGGAGTGTGGAAGGAAACCGGACCGCACGGAGAAAACCCACGCGGTCACGGGGAGAACGTACAAACTCCTTACAACGCCCGTAGTCAGGATAGAACCGGATCTCTGGTGCTGCAAGGCAGCAACTCCACCGCTGCACCACTGTGCTGCTTGAAGAAATGAAATCAGACGATTAGCGAAAAACACGAAGCCAAAAAAGCAAAATTATGCCAGTTCTCCGCTCCTTGGCAATACAATCATAGCAAGAGCCGCAGATGTGACACTGGAATTTAGAAGGATGAGAGGAGATCTTATCGAAACGTATAAGATTATTAAGGGGTTGGACACGTTAGAGGCAGGAAACATGTTCCCAATGTTGGGGGAGTCCAGAACAAGGGGCCACAGTTTAAGAATAAGGAGTAGGCCATTTAGAACTGAGATGAGGAAAAACCTTTTCAGTCAGAGAGTTGTGAATCTGTGGAATTCTCTGCCTCAGAAGGCAGTGGAGGCCAATTCTCTGAATGCATTCAAGAGAGAGCTGGATAGAGCTCTTAAGGATAGGGGGTATGGGGAGAAGGCAGGAACGGGGTACTGATTGAGAATGATCGGCCATGGTCACATTGAATGGCGGTGCTGGCTTGAAGGGCCGAATGGCCTCCTCCTGCACCTATTGTCTATTGTCTATATTAAATAGGAAGCTTAATATTAAATCCTCGAAATACACTGTTTTAGAAAGTTACAGCACTTCATCTTGTTATATCGTCACCTTGGGTGAATTTATTCAATGATATCTGGTTGAAGAATATAACTTTAATTGGTTGGTTTCCACCATGCATGGTCGTGGTTAAGATCGATGTGTTTCTTAATATCTGAGTTTTGGATAATGTAAATCAACTATATTTGCATTATCAAATTATAAATAACTGAATTGCTCTTGATATTTGTCAACGTAATTTAAGATTATGAAGCATACGGGCAGGATGTATAAAAATAAATATTTCCTATTGATAGAAGTGTCAAGAACCAGGGGTCATGGAATAAAGGTGCATTGCAAAGATCATAAAGTGACGCAGGGATTTAAAAAAATGCAGCAATTCGTTACAATGTGGAAAGATCTGCCAGGGAAAAGAGGTGGGGGCAGATTAAACTGTGGTGTTCAAAAAGGGAGCACGATAGTTTTCTGCAAGGAAATAATATTTTGAACCCCCTGCCCACGTTTGGTCCATATTCTTCCAAACATTTCCTATCTCGAGTCAGAGTGATACAGCGTGGAAACCACCCTTCAGCCCAACTTGACCACACCGACCAACATGTCCCATCTACACTAGCCCCACCTGCTTGCGTTTGGCCCATATCTCTCTAAACCTGTCCTATCCACGTACCTGTCTCAATATATCTAAAATGTTGTGATAGAAAGTCATTCATTTTTGCAAAAGGAAGGGTCTGTGAGAGAGAGGGGACTCAAGAGAGCTTGAATGACATGTGTTGGTGTCTGTTGAAACAACTTTGTGATGCATAGTGAATAACTAAAGAAATGGTTAATAAGAGTGCTTGTGGGAGATAAACTTAAAATGAAATGAAAAAAAAGAGGTTAACGAGAATGACCCCAGAAATGAGTGGGTTAACAAATTGTAAGCATTTGACGGCACTGGGCCTCAACTCGCTGAATTTTAGAAGGATGAGGGGGACAATAGGTGCAGGAGTAGGCCATTCGGCCCTTCGAGCCATTCACTGTGATTCTGGCTGTTCATCCACAATCAGTACCCCATTCCTGCCTTCTCCCCATATCCCTTGACTCCGCTATCTTCAAGAGCTCTATCTAACTCTCTCTTGAAAGCATCCAGGGAATTGGCCTCCACTGCCTTCGGAGGCAGAGAATTCCACAGATTCACAACTCTCTGAGTGAAAAAGCTTTTCCTCATCTCCGTTCTAAATGGCCTACCCCTTATTCTTAAACTGTGGCCCCTGGTTCTGGACTCCCCCAACATTGGGAACATGTTTCCTGCCTCTAACGTGTCCAACCCCTTAATAATCTTATACGTTTCGATAAGATCCCCTCTCATCCTTATAAATTACAGTGTATACAAGCCTAGTCGCTCCAGTCTTTCAACATACGACAGTCCTGCCATTCCGGGAATTAACCTAGTAAACCTACGCTGCACGCCCTCAATAGCAAGAATATCCTTCCTCAAATTTGGAGACCTCATTGAAACGTACCAAATAGTGAAAGGCCTGGATAGAGTGGATGTGGAGAGGAGGTTTCCATTAGTGGGGGAGTTTAGAACCAGAGGCCATAGCCTCAGAATAAAAGGACAGTGGAGGTCTCCATCCAGAAAGGAGATGAGGAGGAATTTCCTTAGGTTATTGGGGATAAATCTGAAAGTCTGAGATGCTGCCTGACCTGCAGAAAATTTCCAGCATTCTGTTATTGCTTACTGTTACTGTTTAAACTCCTCATTGATAAAAATGAAAAAAATAATGAAGAATCAATTATGCTAATTAGTTGTTCTATATCTTCAAACAGTGGTAGAAAGATTGAGTGTGAACTGGTCAGACACAATAGGGAAATGAGTAAAATGTATAAAATAATAATCACAGCAGTATTGACTGTCATATAAAAGCCCAACAACAACCAACTTAGTATAAGAAGATAACTGCAGATGCTGGTACAAATCAAAGGTATTTATTCACAAAATGCTGGAGTAACTCAGCAGGTCAGGCAGCATCTCGGGAGAGAAGGAATGGGTGACGTTTCGGGCCGAGACCCTTCTTCAGACTGATGTCAGGAGGGCGGGACAAAGGAAGGATATAGGTGTAGACAGGAAGATAGAGGGAGAACTGGGAAGGAGGAGGGGACGGGAGGGACAGAGGAACTATCTAAAATTGGAGTATTGAATCTAGAAAAGGAGAAGGAGCTAAGGCAGAGAAGGGCAACAGGGGAACATTGATGCAGTAGTGACATTAATATCATTCATGCTATGATCACAATAGAGAAAAGCATAATTATGAAAAGCAAGTAATTAAAGTGGGGGGGGAAGCTGATTTTGATTGCAAAGATAGCATGGTCAACAATGTTGGCATCAAAGCAACACTCAACCATAATGGGAATTAGAATTGATTTCTGCAGAGTGCAAGGAAAATGATGTATGTAAAAAGAGGGCAGGATGAACTATGAGGTCACTGACTACTTGGAAAGTGTGAGTCTGGGGGGGATCATGAAGAACAAATGCACCAGTCACTAAAACTTGAGCCAAAGTTTACCACGTCCATAAAAAAATAAACCGAGCACTGGAGTTTATTTCTAGAGGAAGAGAATTAAAAAATACAGGAGTTGTGCTCAACGTTGGTTAGACCACGCCTGGAAGAATTACAAATAAATGAACGAATGCATTGCCTAAAAGAATACAAATGCAGATTGGTAATCAATCCCTGCAGTGTATTTTTAGGATTCAAGAAGTACACAGAGGGCTGTGGAGGACAAGTCAGGGAATATTTTTAAGGGCAGAGATAGAGAAATTGTTGATTAGAACGGGTGTCAAGGGTTATGGGGAGAAGGTAAGAAAAAAGGATTAGGAGGCAGAGATCAGCCATGGTTGAATGGCGGAGTATACTCGATGGGCCGAATGGCCTAATTCTACGGTTGTCAATCTGTGGCAACCAGGCTGAACCCAGTTGCTATGTAGTCAAAAACATTCACTTCAAAGACAGAATTGCAGCAAGGAGCCCATCAAAGGATGCCTTACAGTAGGTGCTGACTGCCCTGCTGTCTTAGCAAGTCATTAAAGTGTTGAGGGTCAGGGAGCATCTGTGGAGGGAATGAACAGGTGATATATCAGATTGGGACTCTTCCTCAGTCTGTCCTTGATAGGTTCTCCCCCTCGTTCTTGGCTTTCATTAGTAGGCTCATAGGTATTTGGGCCATAGCTGGCAGTGGCATCACTGAAATATCAGTGCATTACTTGGTTGTTAGTGAGTTGCTGGATCCCTTTCACTATTTCCACCCGATTTGTGTTCGTCAGGCCACCAGTTTTCTATGGGACCGCTAACTTCAGGTTCAGAAGCTGCTTCTCTTCCCTTGCGGAGCTTCCAGTCCAGGAACACCTCATAGTTTAGTTTAGTTTATTAATGCCACGTGTACTGAGGTACAGTGAAAAGCTTTTTGTTTTTAGTTTAGTTTAGAGATACAGCGTGGAAACGAGCCCTTCGTCCCACCGAGTCCACGCTGACCAGCGATCCCCGCACACTAACACTATCCTACACACACTAGGGACAATCCATAAATTTACCGAAGCCACTTAACCTACAAACCTATACGTCTTTGGTGTGTGGGAGGAAACCGAAGCATCTGGAGAAAACCCATGCAGTCAGAGGGAGAATGTACAAACTCCGTACAGGCAGCACCCATAGTCAGGATCGAACCTGGGTGTTTGGCGCTATAAGCAGTAACTCTACACTGCGCCACCATGCTACCCTTGCAATCCAGTCACCAAAATGCTATATATGATTACAATCAAACCAAACTGTCCATCGTGTACAGATACTTGATAAAGGGAATAACGTTTAGTGCAAGATAACGTTCAGTAAAGTCCGAGTAAAGATAGTTTACTGCCAAAATTAAAGACGAGGATTCAGGATCCCATTGAAAACCACAATCCACCCAGCAGAATACCAGTGTTAATGCGGAAGAAGTACATCATATCCCATACAACCCTCGCCCACTCTATTCTTCCTGCTCTACTTGTAGTCTCATTAGCCACCTCAGAGCACAACAGAACTGGGCTGTAGAGTATGTCATCCTTGATCCCATGGGGCCACCCATGAAGAAGAAGGTCTGTCACAAGGACAATTCTTTTTGCTTTGCTTACTTCGCTTGCCCTCAAGTTCTTGTTGGGAACTGGCAGCTAAGGAGCTCTGAAAAATATGCCGGAAATCGATTCCCTGGATTATCAGTGAAGGTCAACATTGCTGATCCTTACTTGCTGAATGTTACTAATGATGTGGAACCTGCTGATGTGTGGAATTATCTATGGTGCTGTTTCTTTTTGTGTATTTCATTCAATCAATATAGGTTTCGTAGTTAATTATATTTATTAAGTTAAAGATGCACTACGAGGCTTACATCCGCAGGTAATTTGGAAAAACCCGTAACATGACTGTGGTGTTGTCTGAAGCCAGCAGTCACAAAACTTTACATGAAGTCAATCTCCCCTTGGAATTCCCTTTAACTATCCAATCCCTCTGTTAAACAAAATGTATATGTATAAAATAGTATGGTTTTGACTGCACCTCATTAGCAACCCTTAAGCATCACTGGAAAAACAAGTTGCACCTCATCGTAAGAAATCCTGCTTGAGATGCTGGAGGAAGTAAAACCAAGCTGTTTGGAACATCTAAACCTGAGGGGGAAAAAAAGACATAAAGCGCTGGAGTAGTTCAGCGGATCAGGCAGCAGTGTCAGAAAAACTCACAAATCACATGCATTATTCGGGCAGCCTCTTAACACACAATGCACAAAAAAATGTTATTAGGAATTAGCTACGAATACATTCAGGGCAATTACTTGGACATGAAAACCTGCTAATCCACAGAGCTGGAACATATCTGAAAAATGCAAAATATCACCTTCAATTGGACTTTAATGGACTTTATCTTGCACCAAACATATCTGTACACTGTGGATGGCTCAATTGTAATCATGCATTGTCTTTCCACTGTTGTCAATGAAATTTATTAAATTAAAAATGTACTACAAGGCTTACATCCATCCAGAGGACATTTGGAAATGACCACTCCGTGCATTTTTCTGAAACGTTCCATCTCTGTGGATTAGCCTGTTTCCAGGTCTAAGAAATGGCCCCGAATCTATTTATAGCTAATTCCTAACGTCAATTGTTTTGTGCATTATGCGTTAAGAGGCTGCCCTCATCACGCATGTGTATTGTGAGTTGCTCTCACACTGCAAGATGACAAAGGCTGAGAGATGGAACGAACACGACTGTCCTTGAATAACCTTTGCTTCTCGTGCTTTGCTTCTCGGGCATTTCTGCACAAAGCGGTAGAGATAGAGGTGCCAGCTGCAGTTTTATTCTCAGTGGGGATGGTTGTGAGATGACGATGCCTGGCTGTTTTGACATTTCATCTCACGATATTGTAATCTACAATTATATTTTTAACAGTTGTGGGCTGTAAATGATTTGTACCTGTTATCCAGATATTGGATATGTCCTGTTCGATATTTCTCATTTAGTCTTTTGGCCAAAATTCCCTCGACTAATACAATTGTAAAGTAGATAATACAATATTATTCTGTCTGTGGTTGTACAACGCACAGCGGTATAATAATAATAATAATAATAATCAATTAATTGCAAAATATTTTGGGGCTTCTCTGAATAACGTATAATCACAACACATTTGCAACAAGTTTTCTTTTTTGTTAATACATTTTTCCTCAGATTGAAGAAACAAAGTACTACAGATACTGGCTGGTTAATACACAAAAGGACACAAAGTGTTGGGAGTAATACAGCAGATCATGCAGCAACCTTCCTGTCCCGCTGAGTTACTCTGGCATTTTGTGTCTATTGTGCAGTTCCTTCCGACCCAGCTCTGGAGAACATGGATCGGTGAGGTTTCGTCATCTATTCTGCTCTCCAGATATGCTGCATGACCCGCTGAGTTACTGCAGGGTATTGTCCTTTTTTCCTCAGATTGAGATTTTCTAAGCATTTTTTTTACTGGAGACGTAAGGAGATGTACGGGGATCGCTGGGCGGCACGGACTTGGTAGGCCGAAAAGGCCTGTTTCCGGCTGTATATATATGATATGATATGAACTGCAGGCTCTGCAGTCGGACGAAGAATCCCAACCTGAAATGTCCATTCCCTCCACAGATGCTGCCTGGCCTGCTGAGTCCCTCTAGCACGTTGTGTTTTGCTCATCATTTCTACACCCTCCAACATCTAGCTGAGAAATAATTTTTTATGATGGGATGCCATCTGTCTCTCCAGTCACGTTTAGTGTCAAGTCAATTTTATTTGTATAGACATTTAAAAACAACCCACGTTGACCAAAGTGCTGTACATCAGTTCAGGTACTAAGAAAACGAACATACAATGGCACACAAACATAACAGCACATACATAAACAGTTCACATCGCCCCCTCAGAGAGCCTCAAATGCTAGGGAGTAGAAATAGGTTTTGAGCCTGGACTTAAAGGAGTCGATGGAGGGGGCAGTTCTGATGGGGAGTGGGATGCTGTTCCACAGTCTAGGAGTTGCAACCGCAAAAGCGCGGTCACCCCTGAGCATAAGCCTAGACCGCGGGATAGTGAGTAGCCCCAAGTCAGCCGACCTGAGGGACCTGGAGATAGAGTGGTGGGTTAGAAGATTTTTGATATGGGGGGGAAACCCGTTTAGGGCTTTGTATGTGAATAGGAGGAGCTTGAAGTTGATTCTGTACTGTACTGGGAGCCAGTGGAGAGAGACCAGAATCGGGGTGACGTGGTCCCTTTTACGGGTACTCGTCAGGATTAGTGGCTGCTAATGTGGTCATGTCAGGTGCTGTAAGCATGTTGGTAGGGTGAGGCTCAGGTAGCTCTGCACCAGCTTCTGAGCAAGAAACTACCCCCCAGAGCTCTATCTAACTCTCTTTTAAATTCATCCAGTGAATTGGCCTCCACTGCCTTCTGTGGCAGTGAATTCCACAAATTCACAACTCTCTGGGTGAAAAAGTTTCTTCTCACCTCAGTTTTAAATGACCTCCCCTTTATTCTTAGACTGGGTCCCCTGGTTCTGGACTCCCCCAACATTGGGAACATTTTTCCTGCATCTAGCTGTCCAGTCCTTTTATAATTTTATACGTCTCTATAAGATCCCCTCTCATCCTTCTAAACATCCTTCTAAGATTATTAAGGGGTTGGACATGTTAGAGGCAGGAAACATGTTCCCAATGTTGGGGGAGTCCAGAACCAGGGGCCACAGTTTAAGAATAAGGGGTAGGCCATTTAGAACAGAGATGAGGAAAAAGTTTTTTAGTCAGAGAGTTGTGAATCTGTGGAATTCTCTGCTTCAGAGGGCGGTGGAGGCCAATTCTCTGAATACATTCAAGAGAGAGCTAGATAGAGCTCTTAAGGATAGCGGAGTCAGGGGGTATGGGGAGAAAGCAGGAACGGGGTACTGATTGAGAATGATCAGCCATGATCACATTGAATGGCGGTGCTGGCTCGAAGGGCCGAATGGCCTCCTCCTGCACCTATTGTCTATTGTCTATTGTCCAGTGGATACAAGCCCAGTCTTTCCAATCTTTCCTCATATGACAGTCCCGCCATCCCAGGGATTAACCTCGTGAACCTACGCTGCACTGCCTCAATAGCAAGGACATCCTTCCTCAAATTAGGAGACCAAAACTGCGCACAAATACTCCAGATGTGGCCTTCTTTGCTCCTGTACTCAAATCCTCTCGTTATGAAGGCCAACATTCCATTAGCTTTCTTCACTGCCTGCTGTACCTGCACACTTACTTTCTGCGACTGGTGTACAAGGACACCAAGGTCTCGTTGCACTTGCATTTTCTTTTTACGGAGTCCAATTGACCTGCCAATCCACATGTCTTGTGGGAGGAAACCGGAGCACCCGGAGGAAAACCTGCATGGTCACAGCATGAGTGTGCAGATTTCACACGGACAACACTCAAGGTCAGGATCGATCCTGGTTCTCGGCCTCTGATCTGCTGGAGATGTTTTAAAAAAACGGAGCCAATATCACAGGTAACTTGCAGCAAAGAAATGCCTATATTGAGACAGACCGAGAAAGCAAATTATTGGTAGCAGAAGGCAGTGGAGGCCAATTCTCTGAATGCATTCAAGAGAGAACTAGATAGAGCTCTACGGAGTCAGGGGGTATGGGGAGAAGGCAGGAACGGGATACTGATTGAGAATGGTCAGCCATGATCACATTGAATGGTGGTGCTGGCTCGAAGGGCCGAATGGCCTACTCCTGCACCTATCGTCTATTGCAGGGGTGGTCAAACCGCGGCTCGCGAGCTACATGCGGCTCTTTGACCTTTAATATGCGGCTCGTGGAAATATGTTGGCTGAGCTCCTTTTTTCATCACAGTTAATATAAAAGGTAAATAAGAAAACATTTCAAGCTTTATAATTATTTACTGGGTATGAATTGAGACTCCATTGGAATAAAACGTAAGTTTAATGTTCATGGTTAGTAAAAATATTTAAGTTCATGTTTTGCGGCTCTTTTGTTCATGTCTTGCGGCTCTCAAACATCTGAACTTTATCGTATGTGGCTCTTACATTAAGCAAGTTTGGCCACCCCTGGTCTATTGTCTATTGAAGAATTCGATATTGAGTCGAGAAAGTTGCTTAACACAGCACGTGTAAGAAAAGTTTTCTTTTTTCTTTACACATAAGCTAGCAGACCTGCTGAATGTGTAGAAAGGAACTGCAGATGCTGGTTTACACCAAAGACAGGCTTATAAGTCAGTGGTTCTGGCAGCATCTCTGGAGAAAAGGAATAGGTGACATTTTGGGTCAGAACCCTTGATCAAACCTGCTGAAATGTTTGCCACATTTTCTGTTTTGTTTTCAGAATTCCAGCATCTGCAGGTTTTTATTTAGGCAAGTAAATTACACTTGGACATGTACATGGAGAGGAAAGATTTAGAAATATATAGGCCAAAAGAGGGCAAAGTGGACTAGCTTAGATGAAGCATTTTGGTTGGCGAGGATGAGTTGTGCTGAGGGACCTGTTTCTGCGCTGTTTGACTGTGAGTCTAAATAGGCTAATTTACTTGTGAAATAGTCCATCGACTGACTTTAAACTTCAGAGATACAGTGCGGAAACAGGCCCTTTGGCCCACCGATTCCATGCCGACAAGTGATCACCTCGTACACTAGTGCTGGTGCTACTGTAGCCTCGACAGCCTTCTGTGGCAATGAATTCCACAGAGTTACCAGCCTGTGCCTTCCAGTTCTACGCTCCCCTGTCTTGCTTAAAGGATTCTGATCATCTATCCTATCCAAGCCCCTCATAATTTCATGAGCCTTAATAAAGTCTCTTCTCAGCCTCTTATATTCCAGTGAAAACAAGCCCAGCCTATCTAATGTCTGCTGTCACAACAGCCCCTCCATTTCAGGCAACACCCTGGTGAATCTCTTCTGCCCACTGTCTGCTGCTGCCCCATCCTTCCAGTAGTGTGATGACCTGAACTGTACACAGTGCCCCAAGTGCTGTCTAAACTATACTTTGTACAACTGCAACGTTTCTTTCCCGCTGTTGTCCCGGGACCAGGTCACTGACATAGATCACATCCCTGTATCCCTTTGTTATCACGTCTTCCCACCCACAATGGGCCATTACTGGCTCCACCCTTCCTTGGTTTTCCATTGCTGGCCCTGATTAGTTCTGATCCTATCCTACCTCCAGTCCCCCCCCCCCCCCCACCCCCCACCTCTAATTTCAGTCTGAAGAAGGGTTCCGGCCCAAAACGTCACCCATCCTTCTTCTCCAGAGATGCTGCCTGACCCGTTAAGTTACTCCAGCACTTTGTGTTTATCCCTGACAGATAAGCCTACGGGTGCCCATTGCTCCTTGAAGAATCAGCAACACATGGCCCATCCTCACCTTACTATTTACCAGCCCACTTATCAAGGAGTTAAACCCACAAATCTCCAAGCAATAAACTGTATTTTTTCTCCAAAATATTTAGTCACTGGCAAACAAGATCCTCATCATTCCTCAACTGCATTGTCTTTGTACAATTAACAAAAAAAAGCTGGTAGAAAGCCCACTTGACTGGTTACCCAATATCCTCTGACCTGCAGGTCACGGTGGCGCAGCGGTAGAGTTGTTGCCTTACAGCGAATGCAGCGTCGGAGACCCGGGTTCGATCCTGACTACGAGTGCTGTCTGTATGGAGTTTGTACATTCTCCCCGTGACCTGCGTGGGTTTTCTCCGAGATCTTCGGTTTAAAACTAAAACTGCAGAACTAAATTTGATGACTTATGCCACACCAACTCTACAGCCTCCTCAAGCTCAATACACCCCCGTCCCCTGATGCAAAAGGAAGGACATGGTGTTCCTTTTGTGTTGATGATTCACACCACAACAATGCATCTGTTGTTGATAGATGCACAACAAGATGCATCTGTCCGGCAACAAAAACAACGATGGGTAGATGCACAAATTATGATTTAATCAATTCGTTTCAGAGTATTCCAAAGCATGAGAAATTGGGATTTGAGTTAGCAGCCAATTTATTTATTTGCAATTGATCAGTTTTTCTTTTCTCTCCAGAATCTTCCATGAGCCAAGTGACAACAACCTGTCACTGAGTCTCCGAGTCTCAGATGTTGCATGTAGAAACAAAGAACTGCAGATGCTGGTTTATACCAAAAGTAGACGCAAAGTGCTGGAGTAACTCAGCGGATCAGCCGGCACCTCTGGAGAAAAATAATAGTTGACATTCCGTAACATCATATAACCATATAACCATATAACAATTACAGCACGGAAACAGGCCCGTTCGGCCCTACCAGTCCACGCCGACCACTTTCTCTGACCTAGTCTCATCTACCTGCTCTCAGACCATAACCCTCCAATCCCCTCCCATCCATATACCTATCCAATTTACTCTTAAATAATAAAATCGAGCCTGCCCCCACCACTTCCACCGGAAGCTCATTCCACACAGCCACCACCCTCTGAGTAAAGAAGTTACCCCTCATGTTACCCCTAAACTTTTGTCCCTTAATTCTGAAGTTATGTCCCCTTGTTGGAATATTCCCCACTCTCAAAGGGAAAAGCCTACCCACGTCAACTCTGTCCGTCCCTCTTAAAAATTTAAAAACCTCTATCAAGTCTCCCCTCAACCTTCTACGCTCCAAAGAATAAAGACCCAACCTGTTCAACCTCTCTCTGTAGCTTAAGTGCTGAAACCCAGGCAACATTCTAGGAAATCTCCTCTGTACCCTCTCCATTTTGTCGACATCACCCTTCATTTTTCTCCAGAGATGCTGCTTGATCCGCTGAGTTACTCCAGCACTCTGTGTCTATCTCAGAGGTTGCATGTTCAGAAGATGGGATAGAAACATAGACAATAGGTGCAGGAGTAGGCCATTCGGCCCTTCGAGCCTGTACGCACCGCCATTCAATATGATCATGGCTGATCATCCAACTCAGTATCCCGTACCTGCCTTCTCTCCATACCCCCTGATCCCTTTAGCCACAAGGGCCACATCTAACTCCCTCTTAAATATAGCCAATGAACTGGCCTCAACTACCTTCTGTGGCAGAGAATTCCACAGATTCACCACTCTCTGTGTGAAAAAAAACGTTCTCATCTCGGTCCTAAAAGACTTCCCCCTTATCCTTAAACTGTGACCCCTTGTTCTGGACTTCCCCATCTAGCCTGTCCAACCCCTTAAGAAGACAGGAAGACAATCTTCCTGCATCTAGCCTGTCCAACCCCTTAAGAATTTTGTAAGTTTCTATAAGATCCCCCCTCAATCTTCTAAATTCCAGCGAGTACAAGCCGAGTCTATCCAGTCTTTCTTCATATGAAAGTCCTGCCATCCCAGGAATCAATCTGGTGAACCTTCTCTGTACTCCCTCTATGGCAAGAATGTCTTTCCTCAGATTAGGAGACCAAAACTGTACGCAATACTCCAGGTGTGGTCTCACCAATGCCCTGTACAACTGCAGCAGAACCTCCCTGCTCCTATACTCAAATCCCCTCGCTATGAATGCCAACATACCATTCGCTTTCTTCACTGCCTGCTGCACCTGCATGCCTACTTTCAATGACTGGTATACCACGACACCCAGGTCTCGCTGCATCACCCCTTCTCCTAATCGGCCACCATTGATGAAATATGATACGTAATGATTTTATTGAAATAGACATACCTCAGGTTGAGTTATTCTTGTCTAATATTACGTGATTGTGATGATACTTCTTGGTACTTAGACAGCTTACGGGGTGTGGTATCAGAAATCTATGATCATAGGACACCTCTATTAGCAAGGTCTCAAAATCTCCTTTGATGGCTTTTGGGCTGATGTTTTCAATGGCATGGAAATCATATATGGTTTTGGCATTTCATAAAAGAGATTTACTTGTGCACCTGATAAGAGGTCATGTTCCTAAAATGTTTCTCTCTCACCAATCGCTACATGATCTGCCGAGTAGCTCCAGCATTCTTTCTTTTCTTTTTAAACTTCCCTTCAATGATTTTCAGATGCCGTCTCAATACTTTTCTAGTGACACAATACAAGATGCTTATCTAGTTTAGTTTTAGTTTAGAGATATGGTACGGAAAAAGGCCCACCGAGTCCACACTGACCAACGATCCCCGCACTTTAACACTGTTCTATGGACAATTTACACGTACACCAGGCCAATGGAGTTTGGGATGAAACCGAAGATCTCAGAGAAAGCCCATGTGGTCACGGGGAGAATGTACAGACTCCGTACAGACGGGATTTAACCTGGGTCTCTGGTGCTGCAAGCGTTGTAAGGCAGCAACTCCCCGCTGTCTCATCGTGCTTATTGTGAGGTGACTGCGATAACCTAAGGGATTGATCGGAACTACATTTCAAAATTTACTCAGTATCAGTGGTTGATTATCAACGAAGGTGACCGATCATTCCATTCAAAACTCAGCATCTACAAACTCATCGTTATGAAATAAACTATGAAAAACTGGCAAGTTGCTGAATGAGGATCTAAAGAACATTGCTTTTCTACATGAGGCAGGAATTGTGAGCTAGATTTAATCAGATGAAAGTTTAATGATAAAGCCTGTACATCCTGTACTGCGGCACAGTGCGCATCAGTAGAGTTGCTGCCTTGCAGCGCCAGATACCCAGGTTCGATCCTGACTACAGGTGTTGTTTGTACAGAGTTTCACGTTCTCCCTGTGACCAAGTTGGTTTACTCCGGGTGCTCCAGTTTCCTCCCACACTTCAAAGACGTGCAGGTTTATAGGTTAATTGTCCCTAGTGTGGAGGAGAGAACTGGTGGTACGGGTGATCGCTGGTCAGCGCAGACTTGGTAGGATGACGGGCCTGTTTCAATGCAGTATCTCTAAACTAATCTGAGAGTCGTACAGCATGGAAACAGACCCTTTGGCCCACCTTTCCCACACTGACCAGCATGTCCCATCTAAACTAGTCCCATCTGCCTGCATTTGGCCCATATCCCTCTAAGCCTGTCCTATCCATGTACCTATCTAAATGTTTCTTAAACATTGCAATAGTACCAGCCTCAACTACCTCCTCTGGCATCTTGTTCCATACACCCACCACCCTTTGTGTGAAAAAGGTATCCCTCTGGTTCCTATTAAATCTTTCCCCCCTCACATGAAAACTATGTTCTCAATTCCCCTACTCTGGGCAAGAGACTCAGTGCATCTACATGATCTATTCCTCTCTTTGTACACAAAATCGTTATGCCTTTTTTTGCAAAATAGATTAAAAGTAGCTGAACTCGTTCTAATGTTACTTTCATGTTCCAATGTTTGGAGGACAGACAATGGACAATAGGTACAGGAGTAGGTCATTCGGCCCTTCGAGCCAGCACTGCCATTCACCGTGATCATGGGTGATCATCCACAATCAGTACCCCATTCCTGCCTTCTCCCCATATCCCTTGACTACGCTATCATTAAGAGCTCTATCTAACTCTCTCTTGAAAACATCCAGGGAATTGGCCTCCTCTGCCTTCTGAGGCAGTGAGTTCCACAGCTTCACAACACTCTTGAGTGAAAAAGGTTTTTCCACATCTCCATTCTAAATGGCCTACCCCTTATTCTTAAACTGTGTCCCCTGGTTCGGGACTCCCCCAACATCGGGAACATGTTTCCTGCCTCTAGCGTGTCCAATCCCTTAATAATCTTATATGTTTCAATAAGACCCCCTCTCATCCTTCTAAATTTCAGAGTATACAAGCCCAGTCGCTCCAGTCTTTCAACATACGACAGTCCCGCCATTCCGGGAATTAACCTCGTGAACCTACGCTGCACTCCCTCAATAGTGGGACAGGGTAACTATAATTCTTTTTCTCACCACTCTGAATGTTCTGGTAGGTGCAGAAACAGGTTATAGCAGCCTTGGCCCACAGCCAGCTGAATCAGAGAGAGCACAGCAGATATTTTGTAGAATCAGTCATCGTGGATCATGCAGGAATTCACTGCTTTGACTATCTTCGTATTGCTGCAAGATCGGTGTGCGGTACATGAAGTATGCAACAGTCAATTTACCTTTACATTTGTCACAACAAACTTTCATCTAAGTGCTTCTCCCCTCCATTTCTTTTACATGTCTTGTCAAATTTCTTATCCTCTTTGATGCTAAGACTGTAAACACAATGACTTCTGCAAAGACTGCGATGATAATTAATCATTCACTGGCAGCTGGTTGGTGAAGCACTTAACTTGACACGGCCAGCCAAAGACTTGGCCCCATCTGTTTCAGAATGTCTGGTGGCCAAAATCTAATGCACTGCTGCCGCAAACAACTGTTTCAATGTTAAATATTTCCAAGAACCTTTAATGTCATCTCCTACTAAAAGAAACAATCTTTTCCGCATATCGAGAGCTGTATAATTTTTTTAAATGTGGCACTTGGTCGGCTCAGTGGCGACAGGTCGGCACGGTGGCGTCGCGGTAGAGTTGCTGCCTTACAGGCCCAGAGACCTGGGTTCGATCCTAACCAAGGGTGCTGTCTGTATAGAGTTTGTATGTGTGATTGCGTGGGCTTTCTCTGGGTGCTCCGGTTTCCTCTCACACTCCAATGAAATACAGGTTAGTAGATTAATAGGCTTTGATAAAATTGTATTCTGTCTCTAGTGTGGGATCAGCCATGATAGATCAGCCATGATTGAATGGCGGAGTAGACTTGATGGGCCGAATGGCCCCATTCTGCTCCTACAACATGGTGTTTAAGGTGAGAGGGAAGAAATTTAAAGGAAATGTCGGGGGTATGTTTCTCACACGGAGGGTGGTGGTTATAATGAAGAGGCTGTCAGAGGTTGTAGAGGCAGATACAATTAAAATGTTAAAAGGCATCGGACGGATATGTTGCTAGGAAAGGTAGAGAGGGAGACAGGTCGAATGCAGGCAAATGAGATTGCCATTGATTGGCATCACAGTCGGCATGGACGAGGCGGGCTAAGTGAGTCCAATTCTATGCTTTATGACTTTATGATTATTGTGGGTAAGAGGAAGAAATGGTGGCACAATGGTAGAGTTGCTGCCTTACAGTGGCAGAGACCCGGGTTCAATCCTGACTACGGGTATTGCCTTTATAGAATTTGTACGTTCTCCCCGTGACCTGCATGGGTTTTCTCCGGTATCTCCAGTTTCCTCCTACACTCCAAAGACCTACAGGTTTGTCGGTTAATTGGCTAATTGGCTTGGTATAATTGTAAATTGTCCCCAGTGTGTGTAGGATGGAGTAAGTGTGCGGGCATTGCTGGTCGCCGCGGACTGGGTGGGCCGAAGGGCCTGTTTCTGCACCTTATCTCTAAACTCAACTAAAAGGGATGTATCTGATGCTGTGAAACAGGGAGCAGAGGGCTAACTGTGGTTGGCGAGGCTAAAATGTTTCTAGCTAAATCCTACAAAGAAAAATATAGCTTCAAGGAAACAGAAAATAAACCAGGGAGAAAAATATAGCACTTTTACATTTTACAAAGAAAATGGCATACTTCTTGAGAGAATTAAATCGATGTGATTAGATTGTGCTACATTTGCAGTTACAAATGTTGTCGCAAGAATTGATTTTTAAAACTTTAATGCTGGAAGATAAATGTGTAAGAGTTTACAAATCAGTTTTCCTTTGTAAATGGTTTTACTACGTATTTAAGAACAACACCGCGTTTGTTGTGTTTCTGGTATTTCAGTGATGGAAATAAAATGTACGAGAGAGCAGAAAGTGTTAAGTTAATCCTCCTCCAGACTGGGAAAGAAATGTTGTGTCATCTAAAGGCCGCCTGCCCTTTAGTTGCCGACAGCAAGGAAAGAAGGGGGTTGATTGAACGCCGCTCATACCAAACTTATGATTGCACACAAAAGTCTGATTGAATTGACAGAACAATGCTTGTTCCAAGGTGAATGCTTGTCCTTGTGGACCATGTCTAAGCCGCGGTGGACAATGCCCTTGTTCATTCAGCAGAACAATGAGGCAAGACCAATGGGTCTGAACCACACATTGTGTAGCAATTCGTTGTCTGAGGGAAAGTGTGAGAGTACCAAGCGTGGATCGTTCTTCTTAGCACTTCAGGGAAATGTTAGAGATATGAGTCGTCGTGTGAAGAGGCTGCTGCTGACCTTGTACTAGAGCCAAGCTTTTCAAAACTCCTCACTGATTTTTACATTTTAAATCACCATCCGCTCGGTGAATGTGAATCAATCTTACTTTCTGCTGCAGGAGACTGCATATCTCATTGCTAACATGCTTTGTAGAAGAGAATTTAATGGCCAATATTTGTCAGCACTTTCAGCATGCTCCAAAAACTAATTGTGCCTATTTACTCAAATATTTAAAGTCAATGTATAATTAGTGAGTGCATCTGAACAACATGATTTTAAAAATTAACAATAAGTAAAGAAACATTTATAAAGATTTTATGTTGAGGAAAAGATGTACAGGCATTCCCTGGGTTACGACTACCAGACTTAAGGACATCCCTACATTCGAATGAGCTCTCACAATGTTATTCAGTTTAAAAGTCCAAAGTATGTACGTACATTTGTTCCGTCAATTCTCAATACTTTTAGTGATTATTTTTTCTTATCAGTCTTATGTGTGTTTGATGTAATTGATTGAAATACTCTTGAGGTATGACTGTCATACTGAGTTATTTTTGTAAATTTTCCGAATTGAACATAAAATTGACCTATGACTCAAAATGGCGGCGCTGCTCAGCAGCTGCCGTTCACCTGCAGTCCGTTTGTTTTTTGTCTTAATTGTAGTGTTTAGATGTGATGTTGTGTTTTTTGTGGTTGTGTACTATGTGTGGTGGGGGGGGGGGGGGGGGGCTGTCTTTTTTTTGTTTTGTGTTGGTTTATGATTGTGTGTGTGCTTATTTTTATTGTTCTTATTGTTGGACTGGGTAATGGAATTTCGTCCAAAAGACTTGTTTTTTTGGATGACAATAAAGGTTATTCTGATTCTGATTCTATGTAAAAGCATTATCTGTATTACCCAAGATGCCTTATTTGATCTTAATACAGATTCAGTACTAAGTAAGCTTATTTTCATATTAAATAATTGTAAAATCAGCTTATTGCTACCGTTTTAATGTTGCTGGAGATTTTTTATTTATCACAAAAGTTTTGCGTTATTAAAACTATTTGAGCAAAAATGAAAGTTTTTAATGTGTCAAATTTTTTCTAAAGCTGCAAAGAACCCCTGTCAAGCCATTGGACAGAAGTTATGCAACTAGGGTGGAAAATATGAATGACACATGCACAAATCGCACAGATGAACGTATAATCCGTTGAAAAGTAATAGGGAGGCTCGCAAAATGGTTGAAGTGTTGAAGAAAGCCATTGAACCCATCAAGTTGGTACCAGTTTATGTCCGAGAAATCCCAGCTAGTTCCCCCCTACATTCAATAGTCAATAGTCGTTTATTTGTCACATACACATAAATGTGTAGTGAAATGAAACATTACCCGCAGTTGAAACACTAAGACCAATAAGAATAATCAATAAAAATGCAATAACACATACAATCATCCACTAACACCAAACAAAAGAAACATCCATCACAGTGAGTCTCCTCCAGTCCCTTCTCACTGTGATGGAAGGCCAGAATGTCTTTTCTCTTCCCTGCCGTCTTCTCCCGAGGTCAGGCTGTTGAAGTTGCCACGTCGGGGCGGTCGGGGTTCCTGACATTGAAGCCCCCGCTGGGCGGTGAAAATCCCGCGGCCTATTCCATTGCATTGATCCCACCCTCAAGTGGTGTAAGTTATGCGGTAACAGCTGCAAATCTCTGGTATTTCAGCGGTCATGCTTTTGTTAATGCATACTTTCCTTGTGCTATTGATCAACACCTCGCGTCGGTCAAACAAAACATCTTAAATCCAACGTTTCACCTGTTCCAATAATCCTACTTTATATCCCACGTATTAGATACTCCCATCGTTGCCTTTTTTTTCCTACTTGCGAAACTCAAAAATCAAAAGTAAGTTGTTTGGCAAGGCTCGTGACACCGTACCACGTGGCTGGAGATCACAGGAGAGGAATGCTCGAATAAACAATGTCCAGACTGAATGAACATGCCTCGAAAATTTGCAAGTGGGCTGTGCTGGTATCCAGGTTGCTGGTGTTCCTCATTCTTCGGCCTTGGTAATTTGCTGAGCACATCCACAATGTAACCTGGAGGTTGGTCTCCAGGGAGATGGGGCTGCTGACATTTTGCATTAATGGAGAATGTCGAGTGCCACTGACTGCAGGGAGCTGTGCAAACTGCGGCACTCTGGCTGCAGGGGCTTCTGAAGGATCTGGCTGCCTCAAGTGCCATTGGAACTGTTTTAGTTTTACAGATACAAGTGTGCAAAGAGGCCCTTTGGCCCACCGAGTCCATGCCGACCAGTGATCGGTACACCAGTTCTATCCTGCACACTTGGAACAAATTACAGAAGCCAATTAACCCGCAAACCTGTACATCTTTTGAATGTGGGTGGAAACCGTACCACACAGAGAAAACCCACACGGATTGCCAAGAATTGTTACGGTCAACAGTGCATTGCCTCCAAGGGTGGTGAAAAAGGAATCACTCAGGGTATTGGATACATACTTGAGAAGGAAAAAAAATCACACAGCTGTGAGGAATGAACTGATGACATGGTCGTAAAAGGACCCAGCATTGCCTTAGTGGGCTGAATGGTCACTTTCCATGCTGTAACAATTCTATAGTTCTATGTACCAATTCTACGGTTCTATGAAATATGTATTCTCCTTCAATGTTGCTATCCCAGTATTTAACTTTGATGGGCACTGAACATATCTGAGAGCTAATAAGGGTTAATTATCCAAAATGCACTGAATTCTATTGATTTTTATTCCCACACATTTTTATTGCAAAGGCTCCGTTGCAGATTTACAGTTTAAGGCTCTCCCCACATTGCACGCTAATTAGTATAAATCTATGTCAAAGCCCCATGAACTATTTGCTCGAGGGTTGTATTTAAATAATAAACAATGGTATGTCAACGTTAAGTAAAGGGGAATAACATAACCTGTGATGAAAATATTCAGTTGAATATTCTGCATTGCATGCATTCGAATTTTTTAATAGGTAAAGTATGCACTGAAATTTTTTCAAATTCCTTCACTTTTTCCCCTAAATAGGCCAGAAAATCCTTCACCACAGAAGTGATGTCTTGGAAACTGTTGTCCTGATCAACCCTTCAGACGAGGCAGTGAGCACAGAGGTAAGAGATCAGCAGGACACAGACAGATGGCAGGGAGCACGAGGGCAATGATAAGGAGCACTGAAATCTAACACTGATTAGGCCGCGTTAGGCCAGATTGCCCCCTGTGGGGGTTTTAGGTTGAAAATCATGTGTCACGCTGTGCGGGTCATGCTGTTGTGGTGAAATGAGAGACCTGACATCATTGGGTTCAATCTCATCATGGCAATTTAAAAATATGAATTCGGTTTTAGAAAATCAGCAGATCAAAAGTCTACAAACGTGATAATGAAGCAAAAGAAAACCATTGAACCACTAGAACTATAAAGCACTATATTTAATTTCATCTTCTAAACATGCAACACGTGAGACAGACACAAAATGCTGGAGTAACTCAGCGGGTAAGGCAGCACCTCTGGAGAAAAGGAACAGATGATGTTTCGGGTCGGAACCCTTTAGACTGTAATATAGTGGCGGTGGGCGGGGGATGGCGACGACTGGAGGCGGGAAAAAAGCCAGAACAAATCAGGGCCGGCAACAGATGACCTCAGTAAGGGTGGAGTCCATAATGGTTCATTGTTGGCTGGAGAAAATGTGCTAATGAGAGGGATACAAGGATGTGAATGGTGGAACTAGTAGGTCGACTAGGATGGGGGAGGGTATGCAGGAGTTACTCGAAATTAGAGAAATCAATATTCATACTGCTGGGTTGTAAGCTGCCCAAGTGAAATATGAGGTGTTGTTCCTCCAGTTTGTGAGGCCACATGCAGATGCTGCCTGCCCTGCTGAGTTACTCCAACATTTTGTGTCTCGCTTCGGTATAGTCCAGCATCTGCAGTTCCATCCTACATGTGATCATGAAGCATTTGGTTTTATAGAACATAGTACAGCATAGGAATAGGCCCTTTGGCCCACAACATCCCACATGATGCCAAAGATAAACTAATCTCATCTGCCTGCACATGATCCTTGTAGTTTATACTCCCCTAATCCAGGCAGCATTCTGGCAAACCACTTCTACACCATCTGTTAGGTTTCCACATTCTTCCTGTAATGGAGCAACCAGAACCACATGCAATACTCCTAATTTGTTGGTGTTTTACTAGCAAGGGAGCAGTATCTGTGAAATTCTCAGTTCCCTACTTGAAAACCCTGGATGAAATTACTGAGCAATAAAGTGTCCTTGCTACGTTTTCTTGCTGTGATGTTTCCTTGAAGAAGCATGGTGGTGCAACAGTAGAGTTGCTGCCTTGCACACCAGAGACCCGGGTTCAATCCTGATTTTGGGTGCTGTCTGTACGGAGTTTGTACTTTCTTCCTGTAACCTTGTGGGTTTTCTCTAGGTACTCTTGATTTCCTCACACATTCCAAATACGTATAGGTTTTATAGGTTAATTGGCTACTGTAAATTGCCCCTATTGTGTAATAATAATAGTATAATATAATATATTCCTTTATTCGTCCCACACCGGGGAAATTTACAGTGTTACAGCAGCAAAGTGGATAGCAAGACATTATAAATAAAAGTAAAGACAAGGATAAATTGTCATCAGTTTTCTGTGAGTTCTTAACTGTTACTGTTGACTCGTCTGCTGGGAGCAGTACTGGTTGTGCAGTCTCACAGCAGCGGGAAGGAAGGACCTCCTATATCTCTCCTTCACGCACTTGGGGTGAAGGAGTCTGTCACTGAAGGAGCTACTCAGTGCAGTGACAGTGTCCTGCATGGGGAGGGAGTCGTTGTCCAGCAGCGATGTTAACTTTGCCACATTTCTCCTCTCTCCCACCACCTGCACTGAGTCGAGGGGGCAACCCAGGACAGAGCTGGCCTTCCTGACCAGCTTGTCAAGGGGAGGGGAAAAGGTGGGGTGGGGAGTAGGGGGGGAAGCGGGAGTGGGGGGGGGAGGGCAGGAGTCGGGGGACTAGGGGGGGAGTCGGGAGGGGGAAGGTAGTGGGGGGTGGGGGGGGACATGGACAGTTGTGATTTGCTGTTGAAGACCACTGGAGCAAGTATGCCTTCAATGAATTTAGGTATGTGCAGTTTTTAAATGAAACTCTTTCTTCATAACTTAGTCATACATTTTGTGTAAGGAAAAAGCAAAATAGAAAAAACAAAACAAAACAATTTTTTTCTTTGTGTTGTAAAAAGTATTTCTGTTCAATAACCTTTCTATAAATAGCAGAATGTACTCATGAAAGGCCTGACATTGTACATGTAGTCCAAGAACTACAGACAGTTCGAAATAATAATTGTTTTTCACACATGAATCTAGTAGCGCAACGTGTATGCGCATTTGGCGTGCATACTTTTTTTTGCTGAAAAATTGCATTACGCGCCATATTATGAATTTTGATATAAAATTCTGAATTTTGGACATCAAAATTCTGAATTTGTAAAATCAAATGTTGGGAGGTCTGCATCCCATCTACAAGTCATTTATATAAATGATAAACAATAGAGGTTACAGGACAAATCGCTGCAGAACAGCATCAGTTGCAGACATCCAGCTAGAGTAACAGCTTTCCCCAACCAACACCTACAATAAAACTAAGCATAAATCCTCTGTCTTCTACGGGCAAGCCAGTTCTAAATCCAGACCACCAAGTCACTGTGAATCCAATTCATCTTAACCTGGATCAGCCTACCACAAGGGACTTTGTTAAAGGCTCTGTAAAAATCTATACAGACAACATCCACTGCCCTCATCAATCCACAAAACACTCAATCAAGTTAATAAGACAAGACCCGCTGCTTACAAAGCCTTACTGACAATTATCCCCTTCTCTACCAAATGCATGTATATCATTTCCCAAAGAATCCTCTCCAATAGCTTCCCTGGCACTGATATGAAGCTAACCAGGGCGACACGGTGGCGCAACGGTAGAGTTGCTGCCTTACAGCGAATGCAGCGCCGGAGACTCAGGTTCGATCCTGACTATGGGCGCCATCTGTACGGAGTTTGTACGTTCTCCCCGTGACCTGTGTGGGTTTTCTCTGAGATCTTCAGTTTCCTCCCACACTCCAAAGACGTACATGTATGTAGGTTAATTGACTGGGTAAATGTAAAAATTGTCCCGAGTGTGTGTAGGATAGTGTTAATGTGCGGGGATCGCTGGGCGGCGCGGACTCGGTGGGCCGAAGGGCCTGTTTCCGCGCTGTATCTCTAAATCTAAAAAAAAATCTAAATCTAAACCAGCCTATAATTTCATTGGTTATCTCTCCTTTTCTTCTTAAATAAAGGACTAACATTGGCTACTCTCCAGTCCTGTAGGACCTCACTTGCAGCTCGAAAGATTGCAAAGATCTCCATCAAGGGTCCTGCAATCTTATCTCTTGCCTTAATAACCTGGGATAGATCCCATCGAGCCC
Source organism: Rhinoraja longicauda (assembly GCF_053455715.1). Taxonomy (NCBI): domain Eukaryota; kingdom Metazoa; phylum Chordata; class Chondrichthyes; order Rajiformes; family Arhynchobatidae; genus Rhinoraja; species Rhinoraja longicauda. Next base: position 87,224,404 of record NC_135955.1, read on the forward strand.
TGGGGATGTGTCTATCATATTGCTTTTCAAGAGATCCAGCAGCACCTCCTTCTTTTCCTTTTACTCCAAATGTATATCCTCTCTGGTCATCCAAGATTCCCATCCCTTGCCATCCTTGTTCCTCCTCCTCAGTGGAACATGCCGATCCTGAAATCTGGATCAGCTGTCCTTTAAATGACTCCGACATCAGATGTGGACTTACCTGATGACAATTGCTCCCAATTTACTTTTCCTACCTCCTGCCTAATAATGTTGTGATCTGCCTTACCCCAAATTTAGTACTTCTCCCAAGGTCCAGACTTATTTTTATTCATATTTATCTTAAAACATGGGGGTTTTGATTACTGTTCCAAAATAACTTTACACTGAAACACCATTCACCTGGCTATGTTTGTTTTCCAATTCCTGGTGCAGTATGATTCCTCCATGAGTTGGACTATCCACATACTGTTTCAAGAATGGGGCAGCATGGTGGCGCAGCGGTAGAGTTGCTGCCTTGCAGCGCCAGAGACCTGGGTTTGAACCTGACTATGGGCGCTGTCTGTATGCCCTGGACATAGGTTTTCTCTAGGTGCTCCAGTTTCCTCCCACCCTCCAAAGACGTAAGTTAATTGGCTTTGGTTAAAATTGTAAATTGTCCCTAGTGTGTAGTATGTGCTAGTGTAATGGGGATTGTTGGTCAGCATGGACTCGGTGGGCTGAAGGGCCTGATTCACTAAACTCATCTAAAAGATACCCTCTTAGATACACCAATAAAGCAATTTAAATTTATTGTCTGAATACTCAGTACATAGTCCCGAATTCCTTTAAGATGACTTCAGATGTGACAATGAGAGCATTTAGTGCACTAAAATTCAGTCCAGTTCAATCCTGAGTTTATGGTACAAATTCAACTAAATTGCCCATCTGAAGAAAGATATCAAGCCAAGAAGTCATGTTCTCCGGAGATGCTGCCTGACGCTTTGCGTTATTCCAACACTTTGTGTCCTTTTTCCCCTCAGAGTGAGGTGTTCTAAGCACATCCTTATTACTGGAGACACAAGGAACTGCAGATGCTGCAGTCTGAAGAAGGGTCCCAACGCGAAATGTTACCTGTTTTAATCCGATGTAAAGATCAACCGGCAAGAAAAATTTAACTCGGGGATGGTGTTTGTAAATTGCACCTTGCAGCTATTTGCCCGACATCTCTAAGCCATTGTGTCCTTTCCTCAGGTACGCTTGATGATCACTGATGCTGCCCGACACAAGCTGCTGGTGCTAACTGGACAGTGCTGTGAAAACACTGGGGAGTTGATTCTACAATCTGGTTCATTCTCATTTCAGAACTTCATTGAGATTTTTACAGATCAGGAGGTAAGTGAATGTATGCTCGGCACGTTTGCCCCTGCCCTCTTGGGCCCCCAGCAGAACCTTGCTGCCGACAAGGGTTTGTTTTGAATGTTGGAGAGATGTTCTCAACTTGTTTGATCGTTATCTCCCATGGTAAATATCAGTAAATTGCTAAGAGCAGGTGTTTAAGGAAAGGTGTTGCTGATGAAGTTTATATTCTCAAGAGTCAAGAGTAATTGTCATGTGTACCCACGATGGAACAATGAAACTCTTCCTTGCAGCAGCATAGTAGACCTATAAACACAGTACTCTTAGATAATATGTGGGAAACAGAAATTCAATAAATTAACAGCCATAATATTAGTACAAGAACATACCCCGAAAAGCCCTCAGTGCAACCAAAAACATTCCACAGTTCATAATTGAGGTTAGTGTTGTGCAGTGCTCAGGAGCCTGGCACTTCATAACTTACAGGAGCAGAATTAGACCATTAGACCCATCAAGTCTACTCCGCCATTCAATCATGGCTGATCTATCTTTCCCTCTCAACCCCATTCTCCTACCTTCTCCCCATAACCCCTGACAAACGCACTAATCATATTGGTTGTTGGGAAGAAGCTACCCATGAAACTGGTGGCCGTATTTTTAAGACTTCTCTACCTTCCCAATGGTAGGAGTGAAATGAGAGCGTGGACAGAGTGGTGTTGGACTCTGCCATCACGTTGAATTGGATAAATAGGCAGTTTTGTTTGTGCTTGTAGATTTATGCTTTGCCAAGTAGAAGTTCCACAATGTCGTGGAGTAATTTTAAGAATCGTCTTTAAAAACATAGCTGAGACTACTTGAACTGCCATGTGCAAAAAACAAACTACTGGAGTAACTCAGCAGGCTAGGCAGCATCTGTGAAGGGAAATCTGTGAAGACAACGGGCGCTGCCTGCACGGAGTTTGTACGTTCTCCCTGTGACCGTGTGGGTTTTCTCCGGGTGCTCCGGTTTTCTTCCACATTCTTAAGATGTGCAGGTCTGTAGGTTAATTGGCTTCTGTAAATTACCTCTAGTGTGCAGGATGCGAAACTGGGATAACATAGAACTAGTGTACAGGTGATTGTTGGTTAGCGCAGACCTGGTGGGCCGAAGGGCCTGTTTCCATGCGGTATCTCTAAACTAAAGTGTTTCAGGTTGGGACCTTCCGTAGACGCTGAATGAGGCCCTCATGCTTTTGTTTTTTGCTTAACATTCAGTATGTCTCTTGGGTCTCCATGTAACTGTCTCGTGTTTAATTAGTTCATCTTTATAACTGCATGTGCTACTTCATTTTTCTGCAGAATTTTAGATTTCAGATTGCAATATCGTTAAGTCTCTAATCACCGTGTTCTACCTGCCGATGTCTAGTTAGTAAGGAAACAGTCTTGATATACACCGATGAGCCAAAACATTATGACCACCTGCCTAATATGCCTTCGTTGCCCTCGCGCATCGATGAGCCTTGGGCGCCCAACACCCTGTCGCCGGTTTGTGGTTTGTCCCTCCTCGGACCACTGTCGGTAGGTACTTACCACTGCTGACCGGGAGCACCCCACAAGCCTTGCCATTTCAGAAATGCTCTGACCCAGTCGTCTGGCCATAACAATTTGGCCCTTGTCAAAGTCGCTCAGGTCTTTACTCCTGCCCATTTCTCCTGCATCCAACACATCGACTTCAAGAACTGACTGTTCACGCTGCCTAATGTATCCCACCCCTTGAGAGATGCCATTGTAACATGATAATCAATGTTATTCACTTCACCTGTCAGTGGTCATAATGTTTTGGCTCATTGGTGTATGTAAAACCACAAAACAAGAAAAATGTGTTGTTTACATACAGTATTTATCACTGAATGTGGCCCACCAGGATAGAATTGGTACTTTCCTTGAAGTGAAGCATTGTGAGTCTAATTATCTCTGTAACTAAATTACATACAAATTGGAATTAGCAATTCAAAATGTTTACATGTATTTTGGTAATGGAAGCAGGAATATTTAATTTTTGCCTTGTGAGTATTCTTGTGATTACAGTATAATTCATTTGGCAGGAAGTGGCCCGAATGCCAAAACGATTGTGTTAATTGAGGTCTTTCACTAATTACTGCGAATTATTATATGTTTTTAAATTCTGCTGTCAGATTGGAGAACTGTTAAGCACCACACACCCGGCCAACAAAGCCAGCCTCACATTATTCTGCCCCGAGGAAGGCGACTGGAAAAATACAAACCTGGAGAAACACAACCTACAGGACTTTATCAATATTAAACTGAACTCGGTCTCCATTTTACCAGAAATGGAAGGACTTTCAGAATTCACAGAATACCTATCAGAGTCGGTGGAAGTCCCGTCATCCTTTGACGTGTTGGAGCCTCCGGCATCTGGAGGCTTCCTGAAGTTGTCGAAGCCTTGCTGCTACATTTTCCCCGGTGGGAGAGGGGACTCTGCCCTGTTCGCCGTGAACGGGTTCAACATGCTTATAAATGGTGGTTCAGATCGCAAGTCTTGCTTCTGGAAACTGGTTCGGCACTTGGACAGAGTCGACTCGATTCTACTCACCCACAACGGGGCGGACAACCTGCCCGGGGTCAACAGTTTGCTGCAACGCAAGATAGCGGAGCTGGAAGAGGAACAGTCGCAAGGATCCACTGCCAACAGTGACTGGATGAAGAATCTCATCTCACCCGAGCTGGGCGTTGTCTTTCTGAATGTCCCAGAAAACGTGACAAACCTGCAGCCTAATTTCCGAGTCAGGAAAAATACAGAGGAAACTTGCCTTACTGTCCAGTACTTAAACAAATTGTCTATAAAGCCAGAACCCCTGTTTAGGACTGTAGGGAATACCATTGATCCAGTAATACTGTTCCAGAAAATGGGTGTAGGGCGACTAGAGATGTACATTTTAAACCCAGTGAAAGGGAGCAAAGAGCTACAATTTTTCATGCAACATTGGTCCAGCAATAACAAAGCTAAAACCGGACTTGTTTTGCCAAATGGCAAAGACGCAGAAATTTCATTTCCATACTTGACTTCAATATCCTCCCTAATTGTATGGCACCCTGCCAACCCATCTGAGAAAATAGTCCGAGCTCTGTTCCCAGGAAATGCTCCGCAGTACAACATTCTGGATGGATTAGAAAAGCTCAAGCATTTAGACTTCTTGAAACACCCAGTGGCAACTCAAAAAGAGCTTGTAGCTGGTTTGGCTGCCCCGACAGCGAAACAAGCCAAGATGAAACAACGCAGTGATAGCAAGGAGAGTCTCAAATCCAATTCCCGGCCATCCGTTGGAAAGGGAGTTAAGAAGGACGTCAAGGACGAAACACCCGAGATGACAAAACCAAGAGGTGATCACCAAGAGGCTGTTAATGGGAAGCCTCAGAAGGTAGAGAAGAAGGAGAAACCTACCATTAAGAAGGAACGACCCAGGTCAGAATCGCAATCTAAGCTTGAGGAGAAAGAAGGGAAGGCTAAAGTAGAGCCAGCTAAACAGGAACTCGAAGAGAAAACGCAGAAAGACGAGAAACTAAAGTCTGAGAACAAACCGAAGCCGTTGAAGGAGAAAATCGTGAAGAAGGAGGTTAAAGCAAGGAAACCCGAGGAGAAGAAGAAAGAGGAAAAGGAAGTGAAAAAAGAGATTGCCAAGCCAGAGGCAAAAGAGGAAAAATCTGTCGTCAAAAAAGAAAAGGTGAAAAAAGAGGAGAAGCCTAAAAAGGAAGAAGTAAAGAAGGAAGTAAAGAAAGATATTAAAAAAGAAGTGAAGAAGAAAGAAACCCCAGTGAAAGAGGTGAAGAAGGAAGAAAAGAAAGAGATCAAAAAGAATGACAAAGATGTCAAGAAAGACGTGAAAAAGCCCATTAAGGAAGTGAAAAAAACTGTGCCCGCAACAGAGGCCAAGAAATTGCCAATTAAGCCCAAGGTGGAAAAGAAAAATGAGACACCCAAGAAGGAAGATGCTGCTGCAAGCAAACTGAAAGCAAAAGCAAAACCAAGCAAGAAAGAAACCAAGGTTGCAACTGCAGCTGCGGTGGGAGCTGCTGCAGCTGGGGCAGCTGTAGCAACCGCAGTAGTAACAGCAGCAGCTGCCGCAGTTACTGCAACTGAACTCGAGATCGAACGATCGCTAATGTCTTCACCAGAAGACTTAACAAAGGACTTTGAGGAACTTAACAAAGAAGAGAAGAAGGACACCCAGGTACCTCCTGTGGCAATAGAGAACTCCGTGCAGGATGAAGTGCAAGCGGAAAAGATAGGCCTTACCATTCACAGAGATGCTTTAGATATCGATGAATCTCCCGATGAAGGAATAACAACTACTGATGCTGAAGGTGAATTTGAACAATCTCCTCAAGAGTACATTGAGGCTGAAAATAAGGAGACCATAGAACGATTTGAGGATGAAGGCGCTGCTTTTGAAGAGTCCTCTGAACCTGGAGACTATGAAGAGAAGGCAGAGACCGAAGATGTTGATGAGCTAGCAGGATCAGTGGACAAGATGCTTCCCACCAAAACTGCGCTGGAGCACGTTGTTATCGGAGCGAAGGCTGAGGCTGAGGACCTCAAAGCAGAAGAATTAATCGAAACCGAGGAACCAGTTGATGTTGACGAGATGGCAGAGAAAGAAGAGACGGAAGATTCGGAAGTGGGAGATGATTATAGGGAACGGGACGATATACTTCTTGAAAAGGCTGAGACTGAAGAAGAGGCAGAGTATGAAGGCAACAGAGCAGATTACAGCAAAGAACTGTATGAAGAGAAAGAGAGATGTGAGGTTAAAAGCACTGAGGTGAATAAAATTCCGTCTCCCAGTGCACTTCTGGATAAATTCTCTGTACTTCATTCTTCGATCATTGATCAAACACTGTCTATTCGTAATGAGACAATACCTACTGATTTTGAGAGTGAAGCAACAGCTTCTGATGAGGAAGCCCACGAAGAGCCCCCTGAAGAATTTACAGCCACGTCTGGCTTTACCCAGTCTACTATTGAGATTTCTAGCGAGCCCACCCCAATGGATGGAATGTCCACACCCAGGGACATAATGAGCGACGAGACCAACAATGTGGAAACCGAGTCTCCAACTCAGGAGTACGTTAGCATAACAAAGTTTGAAACGACGGTCATTTCACAGACTCATGAGGGAGCAAAGCTTTCTCCGGTCCCTGACACTTACAACGGGTTCTCATTAGAAATTACAAAAACCGACGTGACACAGGGTGAGGATTACCCAGCTTCTGCCTCGACAATATCTCCTTCATCTTCCCTGGAAGAAGACAAGTACTTCAAACCACCACCGGCCAGCGTTTGTGTTCCGAAACGCGATGAGTATGATAAACAGGACGACTTGGAGCTTGAGAAGCTGGAGAATCAAGTAAAGGACTTTGAGTCCAAATTAAGCCCTGCAAGGAGTCCAGCTGAATCATCACCACAATCTAGGACACCATTAAGTGATCGTAATATCAACTTTGATTTGACTCCATCAGAAATCAAGGCATCCGCTGATCTTCCATCTTTGGAACCTGAAGCGCCAGGTGATCATTGTGCAAGTCCCGAAGAGAAAACATTGGAGATGGCATCACCGGCGCAGTCTGGAACGCCCAGTGCTGGTCACACCCCATTTTATCAGTCACCAATAGACGAGAAAAACAAAGTTCCAGCTGAGGTAACTTCAAAGTTCCCTGAGCCGATTATCATTGAGACGGATGACATGAAGGTGGACGAGATCAGTCCAAGGTATAGTCCGATGGACGAGCCGGTACCTGATTCGGAATCGCCTGTTGAGAAAGTTCTGTCTCCATTGCGTAGTCCTCCAATGTTGGGCTCCTGTTCTCCCGTCGACAGCTCTCCCAATGATGGAGAGGAGTTCCCAGTGCAGTTCCTGGAAGGTGCAATGGAACTCACCAGTGACAAACTCAAACTTCTTTCCTCACCCCGACTCTATCCATTCAATGAACACCCGTCCGGCCCTGCCTCCCCCGACAAAGAACAGGCAGCCGACTTCGAGTTGTTGACTCCCAAAGATAGTTTCAGCCAGAAGCGGAAAGTGGAAGGAAGTACGTTTGCGCCGCTTGGCCCATTCGAAGCGCATAAAACCGGAGGTGAGCTCTCCCCGACATTAGTAGACATCAGCCAGATTGGGTCTGTTAAAGAAGACAGCAAAATGTCCATCTCTGAAGGAACCACATCAGACAAATCTGCTACCCCTGTCGATGAGGTGGTGGCAGAAGACACTTACTCCCACATCGAAGGGGTTGCTTCAGCTTCAACAGCGTCCCTGGCCACAAGCTCTTTCCCGGAGCCCACAGCTGACGACGTTTCCCCCTCACTGCATGCAGAAGTTGGCTCTCCTCACTCAACTGAAGTAGATGAATCCCTCTCCGTATCTGTTGTGCAAACACCCACTGCATTCCAAGAAGCAGAGGTTTCTCCTTCCAGAGAGGACTGCCCCAGGCCCATGTCTATTTCCCCCCCAGAGGTCTCTCCAAAAACTGCAAAATCCAGAACACCCGTGCAGGAAGTCCGCTCTCCCGAACACTCTACAATGTCCGTGGAGTTCAGTCAGGAATCTCCCGAACAATCTTTAGCTTTGGACTTTAGCAAGCAGTCACCCGAGCAACCCTCTTTTAACGCCGGCTACCACCACATATCCGAGAATGGACCGACTGAGGTGGATTATAGTCCATCGGACATTCATGAAACTGGATTCATGCATCACGTTGTGCCCATGCACGAAAAAGCATTCTACGGCCAAGATAAGGATCATCTACTGTTTGGTTCGACGCCACCGACAGAGGCGTCTCCGACAACTTCATCTGCACGGACTCCTCAGACAAGTTCTCCACTCCAGGAGGAGTATGGTGTTTGTACCCCCGTCTCATCTGCCATCTCCTCTGCAACAGCCATGATTGACGGAGAGACATTCCTGTCAGAGAGGCTGCCAGCCCCCTATTCACCGCGAACAACTTCTCTGCTGCATGAAAAGGACGATTTACAGATGTTTGACGTTTCGCAGCCTCTCTCACTTGCGAAGGACGTATCTCACCTTCACGGTTCCATTTCTCCCGACGCTGGCCTTGTGCAGGAGAAATCTCCGATGGGGTCATCAATATTTTCTTCTTCTTCAGGGCAGGTAGCTGCTGTGTTTGCGACACATTCATACCAAGAGCCCTCCCTCACACGAAGCAAACTTCCAGTAATGCAAATGGACGTTGAAGAGGTGGAGACATTCGCCAGCAAACAGGATATAGTCAAAGAGGCTTACCAGGTTGAAGATGAACCTTTCGCATCCAGAACTGAGGTTCAACATGACGCTGATAAATGCTTTAAAACTCCTTCTCCATTCAAGCTCAATATGGCCGATCTCTCCCCTTCTTTCATAAACCCGAGCCCCATAGAATTTTTTGAACAAGAGGATGCCCTTAAAGATCTCGAAAGGCCTTTGACCCAAGGTGGAGGTGCTCAGCCCCCTCCTGGTGGGAAGCAGCAGGCGCGACAGTGTGATGACACTCCAGGCACATCCATCAGTGAGTCAGCTCCCTCACAGACCGATTCCGATTTCCCCCCCGGGACGGAAGAGTGCCCTTCCATCACCGCGGATGCTGCCTTGGACTCCGAGGACGAGTCTGAGACCCTTCCGACGGACAGAACCCTGGTGCACCGGCAGATGGATCCCCCGCCAGCTCCCTTAAAGGACCCCAGCCCGCCTCCCCCGCACCCCGACGTGTGCATGGTCGACCCCGAGGCACTGCCCATCGAGCAGAGCATCGCCAAGGCAGATAAACCTTTGAAGAAGGAGGTGAAGGAACGAACAAAGACTAAAAAGCAGGTCATGAAGACAAAGTCTTCCTCTCCTTCCAGGAAATCTGACAGCAAACCAAAGCATCCCAGCGCTCCTTCCCGAACAAACGCCCTGGGGTCGACTAAGGAAGCCGCCGACAAAACTGCAAAAACAGCTTCTCCGAAGAAGGAGTCGGTGGAGAAGGGCTCCAAAGTGAGCACCAACCCAGAGGTGAAAGCTGCTCGGGCCGATGACAAGGAAGCAAAGAACGCGACTAACACCACCAACTCAAAGTCTGCACACACCACTAAAAACCCAGGTAACCGCCTTCCCCCTTGTACCTTGACCAATTCAACGTAGAGTGTACGTGCAGGAAGGAACTACAGACACACAATGTTGGAGTAACTCAGCAGGTCAGGCAGCATCTCTGGAGAGAAGGAATGGGTGACGTTTCGGGTCAAGACCCATTGGGTCTGAAGAAAGATCTCGACCCGAAACGTCACCCATTCCTTCTCTCCAGAGATGCTGCCTGACCTGCTGAGTTACTCCACCATTTTGTGATACCTTCGATTTGTACCAGCATCTGCAGTTATTTTCCTAAACAAGCATCTGCAGTTCTTTCCTACACAAGGATTCGCAGATGTTGGTTTAAACCGAACGGTACGGTAGCGCAGCGGTAGAGTTGCTGCTTTACAGCGAATGCAGCGCCGGAGACTCAGGTTCGATCCTGACTACGGGTGCTGCACTGTAAGGAGTTTGTACGTTCTCCCCGTGACCTGCGTGGGTTTTCTCCGAGATCTTCGGTTTCCTCCCACACTCCAAAGACGTACAGGTTTGTAGGTTAATTGGCTGGGTAAATGTAAAAAAAAATTAAAAATAAAAAAATTTAAAAAAATTGTCCCTAGTGGGTGTAGGATAGTGTTAATGTACGGGGATCGCTGGGCGGCGCGGACTTGGTGGGCCGAAAAGGCCTGTTTCCGCGCTGTATATATATGATATGATGATATGATAGACATGGATGTAGGATATTGCAGTATTCAAGGTACTGAATATTTAAACTCTTTTAAAATTAATGTATTAGGCGAGTGGAATTGATCCAGCATTCACTTGACTCCATAACCCTGGCAGAAACTCATAAGAACTTTATTCCATTTCTCAGCAGTTTCTGCCAATCACTGAGGTCACAATAGAAACTCTTGCAGCTTTATTCGACTTTAAAGACTGTTAAATTAAAAAAAACAAGAATACTCTAAAGTACAGAATGCCAGTTAACACGATATTACTGAGTCATAGAATGATACAGTGTGGAAATGGGCTCTTTGGCCCACTTTCCCACGCCGACCAACATGCCCTATCCACACCAGTCCCACCTGCCTGCGTTTGGCCCATATTGTTCTAAATCTATCCTATCCATGTACCTGTCCAAATGTTTCTTAAACATTGCGAAAGTACCTTCTCAACTATCTCCTCCGGCAGCTTGTTCCATAATCTCACCACACTTTGTGTAAAAGAAATGCTCCTCAGGTTCCTATCATATCTTTCCCCTCTCACATTAAAACTATGTCCTGTGGTTCTTGATTCCCCTCCTCTGGGCAAGAGATTCTGTGCATTCACCCTACCTATTCCTCTCATGATATAATGCACGTCTATAAGATCACCCCTCATCCTCCTGCTATCCAAGGAATAAAGTCCCAGCCTGCTCAACCTTTCCCAATAGCTCAGGCCCTCGAGGCCTGGCAACATTCTCGTAAATGTTTTCTGCACCCTTTTCAGTTTAACAACATCTTTCCTATAACAGGGTGACCAAAATAGAAAGCAGTACTCTAAATGTGGCCTCAACAATGTCTTGTACAATTGCAACATGACCTCCCAACTTCTGTACCCAATACCTTGACTGATGAAGGCCATATCCTGACTGATGTTATACAATTCTTTGATTTTTTGGGGGTTTTTGACAAATAAATAAACCACCGATTAAAAAGCTCAGGACTCCTCTTATTAGGAAAAGACAAACATTTCATGATTTTAGTAATCTTTATTCAAAATGGCTGAAATATGATTTTGCAATCAGCAATATAATGCAGCGCAATTTTGTGTGAATGACAAAAAATCTTTAATCATACATTTGTAATAGACCCTGCACCATTCTTAAGGAACAGACTATATGTCAGTAGGGGAAAGTCTGGGAATTCAGTGCCGGGGCATTTGAGAAGAAATCTTTGTGGGAAATTTGTGAAGCCCATTTGACTGATGCTGTCAGAAGTGCAGTGACAGTGCGGATCTTGGAGCTAAAAGTTCACTTCTAGGAAGAATTAGAGGAGATTCACAGTTTGAGAAACCTTTGTACAAAAGGCATATTGGACAGATATTAAAATCAAGCGAGAGATAATTAATATTTTAAAAGAAAACGTTATTGAGGAAAGTGTTATTAATCTTCTAATCAGGATAGTAGACCACGCAATTAAAATGCAAATTAAATTTTTATTAAATGTTCTTTGTTGATGACTGCAATAAAATGTCCAGAGCCAATTATCCAATTTTAATTGCTTATTGTTTAAAAGCGAACATATAATAAGAGGATAAGAAAGTAAAACAATCGACCCTGTTTCTACATTTTCCTTGTTTCTACAATAGAATCTACAGGATTTATTTTTTAATTGAACAAGGAGAAAAAATGGTGGATTTACTTTTAATAATCCCTAATGATGCTGAGCATGTAAACTGTAAATGCCAAAATGCTTCTTAAGTTAACATTTTTAAGTTATAATAGCTAATTTGCCAACTCTTCACGACATGATACCTTTGCACAACCAGGCCCTTAAGCAACATGTGGTTAGAATTTTGCTATCCAAATTTAGAGCCTTGGAACCCAAATCTCTGGTCAATGAACATACTGATTAATCTGCAGGCTTGATTCATTGTAGGATCATAGGACCATCAAGCAGAGAAGGCCACTCTGTCCATCAGTTTTGTGTTAGCCTAGCTTTTGGAACGTTCCATTCCTCTAGCCTGGCAAAAGTTTAAAATACTTCAAATACTTATCTAATTTCCTTTTGAAAAATTGCTAATGAATCTCCTTCAGCAACTGTTTGGGCATTCTAAAATGTAAAACAAAATATTACGAAAAGTAAGGCTGCAATCACTGCAAGTTAGAAGCTCAAAGGGTGACACGATTGAAGTTTTCAAGATATTAAGGTAGAGAAAAACCATTTCTGTTGATTGGAGGGATCTAGAACTGAAGGTACAATGTAACAATTGAGACTCCTTCCAGGAGAATAGGGGGAAAAGAAGCGATGTTCACACGGAGGACCATATCAGTTTGGAATTGTCTTCAACAAATGAAAATTGATGCAGGATCAGTTATTAGTTATAAATCCAAGATAGTTACATTTTTGATAACCAAATACTTCCAGGGATAGGCAGCTAAGACAGGGTTATGGAGATGGGTTAACAATCCCCCACCAACTCATAAAGTTGAGAAATAAGCTGAAGATTTTAAATTGCCTTTGTTTCATTCTTCTGGGTTTCTATTGAAGTCCACACACTATCTATATCATGGACTGCCTATCCTCAGGATAGAAACATAGGAGGTTCCTTCGGCCCTTCGCACCAGCACTGCCATTCAATATGATCATGGCTGATCATCCAAAATCAGTACCCCGTTCCTGCTTTTTCCCCATATCCCTTGATTCCGTTAGCCTGAAGACAATAGACAATAGGTGCAGGAGGAGGCCATTCGGCCCTTCGAGCCAGCACCGCCATTCTATGTGATCATGGCTGATCATTCTCAATCAGTACCCCGTTCCTGCCTTCTCCCCATACCCCCTGACTCCGCTATCCTTAAGAGCTCTATCTAGCTCTCTTGAATGCATTCAGAGAATTGGCCTCCACTGCCTTCTGAGACAGAGAATTCCACAGATTCACAACTCTCTGACTGAAAAAGTTTTTCCTCATCTCAGTCCTAAATGGCCTACTACCCCTTATTCTTAAACTGTGCCCCCTGGTTCTGGACTCCCCCAACATCGGGAACATTGTTGCTGATAAAGAGGGTTGATCCAGGTCAGAACTGTCCTAGCTCCTATTCTCAGCAAATGCTACTGCACTGGCTATGAACTAAACCACCCTTTGTGTATGTGTTTTTAAAGCACTGTGAAAAATTGCCTTAAGAACTCAATCATTGCATCATTACATCACAGGAGGCCAGCTATTCTTTCAAGCCATCCTTTGAGTCTGCAAATTCCAGGTTATTGCCATTTGCTTCAAAGAAACTCCCCTGGAAACTTGATTTTCTAAGCTGTAGAATTCCTCTTTTACACTGTAATTGACATGTAGGCATTTCTTATCCACCTCAACATGCGAGGCAAATGTTAGTTTTGAAATAAACACAAAGCACAATAAATAGTGGAAATATAAAAGAAAATCTTCAAAACAACAAATTAATACAAACAACCTCTGTGGGGAAATCATTTTCATTTTCAAATAACAGTGTGCCATTATTAATGTTCAGATTGAGAATAGATTTGTAGAGAATAGAGTCACACAGCACACGGAAACAAGCCCTTTGGCCCATGGTGTCTGTGCAGGGTATTTAATTCTCTGTTCATAGTAATCCTTTTCTCCAATACTTAGCCCCTCGCTTTTCGTGCCATGTGTTGCAAAAATGTTCATCTAAGCAAAACGTTTGAGAGTCTCTGCCCTCTCCACCCCAGTGAGTTCTAGATTTCAGCCAAACTTCAAATGAAAAAATGTCTTCCCCCAAACCCCTCGAGATCTCCTACCACTGACCTTAAACCTGTGCCTTCCTAATTTGGCCCCACTGCCAAGGAAAGTGGTTCCTTGCGATCTACTTTACCACTGCCCCTTAGAATTTTATATATCCCTCTCAGTGTTGTCATCACAGATTAACTTTGTTTCTATGCTTAACTCTTGTGCCAAATGTGTAGATAAGGTGCAGAACGCTGATAAGAACAATTGGGCACAAGAAAGCGAGGTATTGTTGAGCAGCCGGCATCTACATGAGCAGTCAAAATATCTGGGAAGGAACTGCAGATGCTGGTTTATACTGGAAATAAACACAAAGTGCTGGAGTAACTCAGCGGGTCACTCATCATCTCTGAAGAAAAAGGATGGGCTTTCCCATCCCTTTACTCCATAGATGCTGCTTGAAGCTTTATGCTTTATGTCTATCAATAGACAATAGACAATATGTGCAGGAGGAGGCCATTCGGCCCTTCGAGCCAGCACTACCATTCAATGTGATCATGGCTGATCATTCTCAATCGGTACCCCGTTCCTGCATTCTCCCCATACCCCCTGACTCCGCTATCCTTAAGAGCTCTATCTAGCTCTCTCTTGAATGCATTCAGAGAATTGGCCTCCACTGCCTTCTGAGGCAAAGAATTCCACAGATTCACAACTCTCTGACTGAAAAAGTTTTTCCTCATCTCAGTTCTAAATGGCCTACCCCTTATTTGTAAACTGTGGCCCCTTGTTCTGGACTCCCTGAAAATTGGGAACATGTTTCCTGCCTCTAATGTGTCCAACCCCTTAATAATCTTATACGTTTCGATAAGATCTCCTCTCATCCTTCTAAATTCCAGTGTATACAAGACTAGTCGCTCCAGTCTTTCAACATATGATAGTCCTGCCATTCCGGGAATTAACCTAGTAAACCTCCGCTGCACGCCCTCAATAACAAGAATATCCTTCCTCAAATTTGGAGACCAAAACTGCACACAGTACTCCAGGTGCGGTCTCACTAGGGCCCTGTACAACTGCAGAAGGACCTCTTTACTCCTATACTCAACTATCATTTTATGTCTATCTACATGAGCAATACCTTAAGGAGCAGAAAAAAGACATTGGGAAATAATATTTAATCTTGTTATCTTTGCTCAGTTATTGAGTTATTGTCCAGCTGGTTCCTACACTGAGTCAGTCCACAACATGGTCTCTGGTGGGTGTGAATGGTGGAGGTGAAGGGGCAAAGGGGCGGATTTTCTCAAAGGGAACTAATTTTTGCAATGAATTCTTTGTCTCACAGTTTCCAGCAGCAATAAGGCAGCAAGTGTGCCGTCAGTGCCTTCTGGACCTCCTGTGTACCTTGACCTGGTGTACATTCCAAATCACTGCAGTGCCAAGACTGTGGATGCCGAGTTCTTCAAGCGTGTGAGATCTTCCTACTATGTAGTGAGTGGAAACGACCAGGCAGCCGATGAACCCAGCAGGGCTGTTCTGGATGCTCTCCTGGAGGGCAAGTCTCAGTGGGGCAGTAACATGCAGGTAAGGTCACCAAATCCTTCTTTCAGAATTTTTTTGCCATTTTCAAAATGCAGCAAAATTGTACTGGTTCGCCACCGGTGTTCCGGCAACTGGAGTTCCAGCACCTCCTTTAATCTGGACAAAATTACCAGCGCGCTTGTAATCCCCCCAGGTCGTCCCCCCTGACAATGTGGCACCTAGGGCAGGTGAGGCTACCAATCTCAACCTCCACGGCCGATCGGCAGATCAAATTTGGCCCCTGCGGCCGGGGCTCTGGAACTCCGGCCCGGCCTGAGCCGGCAAATCCGTTCCCTTAGCCGATATCCGAGGCCGACTTTGCGGGCTAATATCTCGGCCCCTCAGCAGTGTAAACAGTGTAAAGTTCCAGTACAGTTGGACGCCGATGAGTTGGTCTGGCAAAAAAGGGATAATCCAGAAAGGCACTGAAACCACGGGTGCTGGAAAATCATGGAGCACCCGTAATATATTTTTATATTAGTGTTTCCTTGCACAGGTTATTGTGCTATTTCCCACTGGAGTTACAACAGTATGGTTTAACATAGCCTGTTGCAAAGCAAAATGTCCCAAAGCACTTCCAATCAATTCCAGGCAGTTTCCTCTGCTCAATCTTCCACCTTGTGTGTCATGGCAGTTTCTATACCTTTTCAAAGTCCCACTCCGATAGCCATTACTGCTCGGGAATGTGGTGGAGATATAGCTTTCGCACACACCGTACTCTGAGATAACAAAAATGAATCTTCCAAACTCTGATTCTTGATTAATTGGTCTTTATTAAAGTAGCACAAATCAAAAGAGTCATTCATAACTTTTCGTTCTTATCAACTGTTTCTTCTTCAAACAACACGCTCATTACCATTTGGTTTTACCGTGTGCTCGTGGTAAAAACTGTATTCTCTCCATCCTCCGAGACTAAACAGATCCCCAATCTCCGTGGCTAAGCTAGCCTCCTCAGATGTAGACACTCCCCATCACGTATCAAACCACACCCACAAGCATGCAAAAAAGACAGAAACGAGAAATATTAAAGATGGCCATAATATAATGACAGTAACTAATTTAAGCGTAAATGGCTCCTACATTGTGTATTAGATGTCTCCACAGAAGTGGAAAACATACAAACGCAGGAGAGCCTGTGAATCAATGAGCCGACTGCCCACCTGAGATGGGCGTTTATCCATGTTTCTTGGCATGCCAGAGTATTTGTAGGATGAGCTGCACCAGTAGTGGAGTTCCCTAATGTACAAGCTGGAATACTGAACAGAGGAAATAGCCTGGAAAATGATTGGAAGTACTGAAGATAGACACTAAATGCTGGAGTAACTCAGTGGGACAGGCAGCATCCCTGAAGAGAAGGAATGGGTGACGTCTTGGGTCGAGACCCTTCTTCAGACTGCCATCCTGATCAACAGGTCAGAATGTGGACCCGATACCTGATATAGACTCTCATGAGTTTAATTTAGTTTTGTTTATTGTCACGTTTGCCGAGGTACAGTGAAAAGCTTTGGTTGCATGGTAACCAGTCAGCAGAAAGACAATAACTGCAGATGCTGGTACAAATCGATTTATTCACAAAATGCTGGAGTAACTCAGCAGGTCAGGCAGCATCTCGGGAGAGAAGGAATGGGTGACGTTTCGGGTCGAGGTCTCGAAACCCGAAACGTCACCCATTCCTTCTCTCCCGAGATGCTGCCTGACCTGCTGAGTTACTCCAGCATTTTGTGAATAAGCAGAAAGACAATACTCGATTACAATCGATTACAATCGAGCCGTCCACAGTGTACAGATACATGATAAAGGGGGAGCCTAACTTGCAATTCATAAAGGGAGAGCCTGGTATACTTTGAAGGTCAATGTCTGCACTACAGTCAGAGAAGCTGTATGCACAGTCAATGTCTTTCCAGACCTGTTGAGTTACTCCAGCACTTTAGGTCCTTTTAACCTTTGACAGCACTGGGCCTCTACTTGCTGGGGGGACCTCATTGAAATGTACCAAATAGTGAAAGGCTTGGATAGAGTGGGTGTGGAGAGGATGTTTCCACTAGTGGGAGAGTCTAGGACTAGAGGTCCTCAGAATTAAAGGACATTATTTTAGGAAGGAGATGAGGAGGAATTTCTTTAGTCAGAGGGTGGTGAATCTGTGGAATTCTTTGCCACAGAGGGCTGTGGAGGCCATCAATGGATATTTTTAAGGCAGGGATAGATAGATTCTTGATTAGTGTTGGTGTCTGGGGATATGGAGAGAAGGCAGGAGAATGGGGTTCGGAGGGAGAAATAGATCAGCCATGGACTTGATGGGCCGAATTACCTAAATCTACTCCTATCACTTATGATCTAGAGCTGAACTCCATTGAATAGAGACTGAATGAATGGCTTGACCGTTTGTTTTTGTGCTGGATTACAGGTTACTCTGATTCCAACCCACGACTCTGAAGTAATGCGGGAATGGTACCAGCAAACCCACGAGAAGCAGCAGGACCTCAACATCATGGTGCTGGCCAGCAGCAGCACTGTGGTCATGCAAGATGAATCGTTCCCTGCATGCAAGATCGAACTGTAATGGGGAGTCCCACAGAAGCGGAACATTCAGCCAGTTGTTTAAGGGGAAAGCACTCAAGTGGAAATTTAAAACAAAAGAGGAAAGCGGATGTAACTCAATGTCTGCTGAATACTGTACGATAGATTTGTTATACAGGTCACTAGGGTGTATCATTTTCCAGACTATTTAGTTCCTATGCTGAAGCAACATTTTCTTATTCTTAAAAAAAAAATACAGGGTTTAAAATACTTGGATCTGTCATACCCTGAATCCATCGATTTGTGGCGTGGGTAATATTGATTCCAACTTTTTCTTTTGTTTAGACAAAATTGCAAATGGGCAATCTTTTCCATGGTAAAATATAATCACCATCACTAACAGCAGTAGTTTTGAAGTGTGAAATGTAGCTTTTTGATGATCATATTGTTGAGGCCAGACCATATAATACTCTGAACTCCACATGGAAACACTATCTTTCACTCACACTGGACTCACGAGTATTTTGAACCCTATTCACGTAACCAGCCGATCCCCTCCTATACAAATGCAGAAATATTTAACTAAGGCATGTTTCCTGTGTACCAGCTTCTTGACAAATTTAATTCTGCATATGAACATGGCATATTGCCATTAAGCCTTGATAAAACTGCATGCTTTAAATCATTGACAGCTAATATATGTAAGCAGAGACCAAAGGAGTTGGGAGTACACATACTAGTCATTTTGCCTTAGACAGTGACTTGAATGTAATGTGATCTAGGTTGCACTTTTTTTTTTAAATGGGAAGTGAATAAGGCAAACAACAGACAGTGAAGGCCAGCGTAGGACAGTAGTTTGAGAAGTACTGTTATTTGTGTGTGTGTGTGTGTGTGTGTGAATGTGTCCGTACTTGTAAGCAACAACATGATTTCCCTGATGACCAGTCATAGAAGGTGTTCAAATGTGATGTACACTTTTTTGATTTCAGAGGTAGTTGTTTATAAGAAGCACAGGTACAGATGGAATTGGATATGGAGAGAAAAAAAATCACTTGTGCAGAAAGTTGTTTTTTTTTGGTTTGCTTATGTAACATATTATTGGTAAGTAGGCTTCATTCTGTTTAAATGAGTTAGTTTCTACTTTTCATCCAAAAATAGCAAAGTAAAGGTTCACTTGTTGGGTGCATTATGTTGACTGAAAAAGGGTGTGTTTTTTTTTGTAACTGGCGAAGCTATTGATCATTTATAGTTCTGAGCATTATCATTTTAGGGCCGTATTTATAACCTGTATAGCTTTCCTTTAACAGTACTACATCCAAGTTTGTATCAGTCTGGTATTGTGCAGTCACTGGTGTAATTCTGTTAATAATGTACAGCTCAAATGTGAATTAATTCTGTTTTAATTCACATTTGATAAAGATCCAACAGTGGAACAATAGTTTATATATCTTCTCCAATATGTTGTACCTGCAAAGCATTTATGAATTATAAAAGATGAATTATATTAGCTTGAAACCCATATCGAGAACACAAGTTCTATTTACTTGTGTAGTACACCAGACTAGTGAACAGAATCGGAATATTTGGGCCAATGATATAGAAAGATTGGATCAGTTATAGCTTTAACATAAATTGAAATGCGTGCGCATCATCTGTTTGTTTCGTGTTACTATAATGATAAGGAATGACCAGCTAAATCAGTGCTCAACAAATGACCGATATTTCAAATCAACATTATCTCCAACATTTGTTGTAGTTTATCAGCTTTTTTTTTTCTAGTTGTATGATTGGAGTCCACATCAGCCATTTAGGAAACTAAGATGAATGCAGATTTCCTCTTTGTAGATCATGATTTTAATTCCTTCTCCTGAATCTTTCCTGGAAAGCCCAGCAAGTGACCTCGTGTATATTTTTGAATGCTATATTTTTGTTTGAAGAATGTATTTGGTGTATATTTCAGGAAATATATTTTTATTGAATTTTCGGGAAATTGATTTTATGAAAACCTGAAGCCAACAAGTGACTAAACTTACAAATGAAATACAGTGGTTCTGTTTTACTCTGATACATGGTAGTGCAGCGTAACACTCCATGTCTCTTCTTCTTGCGTTTGAGGCAGCAGAAGTTATGAAGCTGCTTCTGCTTCCTCTGTTTGTTGTCATTCGCCTGACTGAGGTCAGTTGGCAGGGCTCGCCATGGGGAGGTCGACAACTTGAGCCCCAACACTCCATGTTACAAGGTGTGAATGTGAGCGTTAACAATACTCTGAAACCCATTATTTTCTGATTTGTTTTGATTAATTTTTGTATTCTTACTTTTCCAAGGCTTGCAGTTTTCCAGTTAAAGACCCTTTTTAACTGGGTGTAGAATACCATGTAAATCTTGGTGATAGGATTGTAGTTTTCTTTTATACCAAAAATAGCAGCAGTCTCTGTACTGTGAAAAATTGCGTACTTGTATCTCCAACCGAATCTGCAGGATCAGAAATTGCATTGAATTGAAACTGGTATCACGCATCGTTCATATTTATTGATGCTTTGTTGAGATCTTTGGATTGGATTCAAACACTATGTCCTTCGACAACTGTTGAAAGGCACTCGCACAGTGATGCAGTCAGTGCACCATCACCCAGACTTCCAATCAGGGCAGCCACTCACAGAAGTGGACCCTTACTGCTTTTACATAATGGAATCGTTTCCATGACATGTAACAATTAACGTGAGGTTAGTGAAAAGTTCTTGACTTTTTGGGTAATTCATTACATCCGATTGATCTTTGCTCTCTATTGTGGTCGCAAAAAAATATCCACTGTTGGATCTAGTAATCGAGCCTTAGTCAGGAATCAGATGCCATTTGACGCCACTGATTGTAACTTTGCCAGATGTACAACTTAACCAGCTGCTTTCCCATGGATATGACCTCATTTTTGTACAGTATGTTTTTTTAAAAAGAAAGCTGATTATTTTATTTTTAAATACTTTTGTGAACAAAAGTGTGATGCGAATTAGTTTTAACAGTAAATGAAAGCATGGTTATGTTTGCACTGTTTTTGTACACAGCTTTCCTAATATGGACGGGCTTCTTTAAAATCAAATTTCATTGCTTTAGAACTTTAGACAAATGAACTTTTGCAATATTGCATATGTATTATACAGTTTAGTAGTTGTATTTTATTTGCAGATGTTGCTCCAGATTGTTTATTTGATAAGCATTATTGAACACATGGTTTTAATTTATTTGTCTTTGCTATTTTAAAAACACCCTTTTCAATTCAGCTTACAATTAATGCTAACAGGAATTTTAAGTGCATTTAAAGGCATTTGTTTTGTAACTGTATAGTTTATTGATAACTAAATTCAAGACTGTACTTTTAAAGGACAGCCTCACCCTAATTCTAATAGAAATTTAAATTGTCGATGACCATGTATTTTAGAATTGGCTTGTTTGCATTGCTAAAAGCTGCTGGTGTTGGAAACTGGGTGATGTTGCTAGGTCATACTGCTCACGTTCACTGCACTACAGGGTAACAGAACTTAGCTTCCAGATAATTATGCTGTAAGGACAAAGAGAAGCCCCTGATATTTGCGCTGAACAAAATTTTCTTTTAAATCGATGAATGAAGCATCAAGCCACTCTTGCACATCTTCTGTCAGATAGGTCATGAACAATTGAGTATAGTTTAGGAGCAGATAGTAGGTAGGGAGGGAGATGTGAAGGCTGAGGAACAGTGGTGGTGAAAGAAGGGATAGTAAGGAGGGAAAGTTCAGCATCAATGATGGTCTCAAGGCCATTTTCATCTGCTTTCTTCCCTTATGCTCACTATGCACTGAGTAACAATTATAGAGTCTTACAGCATAGAAACAGGTCCTTCAGCCCAACTTGCCCACACCGGCCAACATGTCCCAGCTACACTAGTCCCACCTGCCTGCGTTTGGCCCATATCTCTCTAAACCTGTCCTATCCACGTACCTATCTAAATGTTTCTTAAACCTTGCGATAGTACCTGCTTCAACTACCTCCTCCGGCAGCTTGTTCCATACACACACCACCCTTTGTGTGAAAAAGCTATCCGTCAGGTTCCTATTAAATCTTTTGCCCCTCACCTTAAAGCTATGTCTGGTTCTTGATTCCACTGTTCTTGGCAAGAGACTGTGCATCTACCCGATCTATTCCTCTCAATTATTCCAGGATTTTAAAAAACAGCTAAATTCTAAAACTTCAAAGATATGGTCAAAAAGGTCTGCAACATTGGAGAACGTCATTAGCACCATTGCAATTGATCTGAAGAATGTCAGCACTGATTTTGAATCCTCTGGTTTCTTGATACTTTTAACTTAGTTGCATTCAAACAAGTTGGAACAAGAATATTTTTCAAGATTTAATTCCACTATAACATATAGCTTTGTGACTACAAAATTAGTAATTGTAACATCAAAAAAGCTATTTATTTTTTTAAGCTCCTTTTCTAAAAGAATGGCTTTTTCAAAGCTGTACAGCCACAATGGGCTGACTGACCTTCGTGTTGTATGGTCCTAGTCCAGAATCAAAGGTTGCAATTAAAAACATTGTCGGAGAAACATTAATGTGACTGAATTTGTAACAACTGTTTCGAATAAATTACCTTTCCCTATACTTCTATAAATCCATAATTAAACCATGAGCAGTTAGTTGTGCTATGATAGGGTAAGTACTGTGAGAATGTGCATGTGGCATGATGTTTATTGGTGTCCCTGTAAAAAATGTTTTGTGGAGACAGACTTACTTCAAGTTTCTTTGAATAGTTCTGGTTGAAGAGGCTTGTAATTTGCCCAGATCGAATTGCATATTATGCACAAGCAGCTGTGTAGCTTTTCCTAATGGTACACATTTTTAGATGAGAGGTGCAGTTCCCCAAATGCATTTCCCCATAATAAATGCATTTTCTCATTTGTTTTCACCCAATATAATGTGATATGTTAGTGTCAGTCGCTGTAACTAGTGTACAGCAGCTTATATAGATTGGTGAGGAATGAAAGGGCAAAGGGAGCTCTTCGTTTAAAAAGAAAAACAAGTTGTATTTGATTACTGCACCCGGCTTAGTTTCCTGTTTCATGTTTACATTTCCTAAAGACAAAGAAGGGTAATTTTACTGAGTTGGAAAAATCAATTGTGTAATTGTGAGATTGCATCTTCGTGATAGTAAATATCAACAGTGAAGGAATTTAATTAGTAGACTGCTGCTGTGGCAAGCACTGAATCTCCATAGTAGATTTTATGGAACATGTTGAGCTGAATTCGGCAATGTAATGTACATTTTCTTTTTTCTGTGTGCTATTTTTAAATGCCTCCAAACTCACAATATCCGTAAGGTGAAAATGATTGCTTACTTCTAATGGTTTTTCTGGGAGGCTTGGGGGATCAGAGAACAAGGCATATGAATTGCGATTACTAAGTGGGTTTGAACATGTTACATTCCAACAACCAACCTTTTTTTGAAATAGACAATCCACTGATATCTTGCCATGGTTAATTTTCTTCCAGATTTATATACCGTATTCTAAACTAACGCACTGGATTCTAGTGACACAATTGTTCATAATCCACTTGCTGATTTAAAGGTTGCAATGCAATTCATTCCCACCTTACCACAAATATATGCCCATTATGATACTCTGTAGATGAAAAGGGTATGTGTTGTGAAGTTTGTTTTAATATAACAGATACGAGTGCATTAATAAAATTGGCATAGCGACAGGTGTGAGGGAATTTGCTCACTTTTAGATTTTAGAATGAATGGGTGTTTGGGATTTTGAGTGTTTTTTAAAAACAAAACTCATTGTAAATGTTTGGCACATTAAATGACATGTGTGACAGACAACACACTGCATAGCTGTGACCTGATAATACTTCAGCTGATTTACAAAGCGATGCTGTTTATGGGATGTTTGTGACATCACAACATAATAGTGACCAAAAACTGTTAATGCCTAACCCCGGGTAAAGTGACTGCAACCAACATTGTGACTGTCCAAATTTACTCTCATCCTTAATCCAGAAATTCTGCTGATGACTAAAAAAAAAAACATAAATGGACTGCAAACATAAAGAATCTGCTTAAACACTTGCATGCAGTTTTATCTTCCAGAAATGGAAAGCACCAGTCTTACAGCTGGCTGAGCAGCAACTCAATCCTCCCATTATCTGAATAATGTTTTATGTGTCAAACTGCAGCTGTGTATGGTATTTATGTCTTATAATCCTGCTAAATTCTATCCAGTCATATCTAATGTAGAACTTAGTTTTCAGTGAAAGTATTATGTAGTGCTTTTCAGATATTGTGTGCAATATCCCCTGCCACTGGAGTATTTGATGTAAAGGGAACAATTAAATTAAAATCCACAATAAAATGAAATAATGCAGTTGAGTTGTGATTATTTTTTTTTCCCTTCAACAAAGAGGTGAGAAATTACGTTTCCACTGTTATTATTTTCATGATAAATTCCTCCAAGGTCATGTTCATTTTTGGAGCCTTTTATGCAGTTTTTGATATTAAAGCTGCAGTTTTGAATGGAGTTTAGTTTAATTTATAGATATAGCCTGGAAACAGGCCCATTCGGCCCACTGAGTCTATGCCGATCATTGATCATCCGTTCTCATTCATTCGGAGTTATCCTACTTATGCATTCACTCCCTAACACACACTAAGGGCAATTTTACAACGGCTAATAAACCAGCACATCTTTGGGATGTAGGAGGAAACTGGAGTACCTGGAGGAAACCCACGTGGTCACAATGAGGACATGCAAGCTCCACACAGACAGCACCGAGGTCAGGATTGAACTTGGGTCTCTGGCGCTGTGAGGCTGCAGCTCTATCAGCTGCCCCACTATGAGATGAAAGATGTGAGGGATAATGCATAAATGTTGAAGCAGAGGTACTTCTAGTGGTGTAAAGAGGTGGGATGAGCATTTGGAATGTTGGACCAAACAACCATTAATTCAATGAATTAGATGGTTCCCTGTGCTCAATGAAACTTAATCAGAACACATGAAACTAACCATGCCCCCTGTATTTTAGTCCTTTAATATAATTTAGAAGAAATTAAAACATCATTCAAATGAAATATGTATTATAATCTATAATGTAATGTGGGAGGAATGGCTTTTAAAGGTGCATGAAGATGAAACAAATTATTCTAAACTTTGGCTGTTCACTGGTGAGATTGTACTTCAAATAATATGTGGAGTTCTGAGATAATTTGCTCTGAGGATAACAGTAAGTGAATGCACCAACTCTATTAAAATGTAGACTTGGTTCATTGAAAACCACTCTAAAACAGAAGGGTGTTGCACCAAGCTCCTCCATAGATTTGAAGACATAATTTCACATTGACACTGTGCAGATCTGGGAGATTGGAGAGTGGGGCATCTTTCTTTCTGGTAAGGTGTTAAGATTACTACTTCCCTGTACTGATCTCAGAACCCAGAAATACCAGAATTTACCACATTCCCATTCCCCAGAAATACCACAATTTATTAAGTTCTGCTTTGAATATAAACTGCAACTTAGACCCAGCCTGTAAAAATTAGTTTAGATATACAGCATGGAAACAGACCCATCGGCCCATCGAGTCCGAACGATCACCTGTACACTAGTTTTATCCTACACACATAGGAACAGTTGTATAAAAGCCAGTTGACCTACAAACTTGCACGTCTTTGGAATGTGGGAGGAAACTGAAGCACCCAGAGAAAATTCACTCGGTCACAAGGAGAACGTACAAACTTCTCACAGACAGCACCTGTAGTCAGGATCGAACCCGGGTCTCTGGTGCTGTAAGGCAGCACCTCTACCGTTGCGCCACTATGCCACTCCCATCCCATGGCATGCTTAAAGCATGCCAAAGATTCATTGGGTGACAAAAAAAATCTTATCTTTGTCCTAAATGGCCAATCTTTCATTTTAAAACTTTTTCCAGACATATCAACCAGAAGAAACATCAGCTCAGTTCCTACCCCATCAAGTCTGAAAATAATTTTGGTTCATTGAGATTTCCTTGTGGGATTACTGAAATTACCATTCAGAGCATAGAACATAGTTCTCAACATTGGAGCATATCAGTTACAGAGAAAGTCCCATGTCCACAATGATGTAGGTCAGAGCTATACCGTAGCTGATGGAAGGACTGTTCAAAAGTCTGATAACAGGGGAGGAGGCCGTTCCCGAGTCTGGTAGAGTGCACTTTCAAGCTTCTGTATCTTCTGCCTTAAGGAGAGTGGGGAGAAGAATGAATGGCCAAGGTGGGAGTGGCCCTTGTGTTGGCTGCTCTTTCAAGGCAGCGAGGAGTGTAGATTAATTCAATGGTGAAGGTCTGGTCCATGATGATCTGGGCTACAACCACAACTCTGCCATTTATTGCAGTCTTGGGCAGAGCTGATCCCAAACCAAACCCAGACTGCTTAATCTCTGAATTACTTTGCATATTTATTTACAGTTACAGCATTTAAAATTACAGTTGCATTATCAGAACCCTGAGGATATAATGAAATATTCATTTAAGTATTTTTAAACTTCCTAATATTTTGGAAAAAGGAATTAAACTGATTTTATGAATACTTAATGTTATTAGAAATGCTTCTGCAATTGCATTTTGCACAAATCGCTAAATGCACCTCGCATCTTTACAAAACATCATGACCACTGAGAGGTGAAGTGAATAACATTGATTATCTTGTTACAATGGCACCTGTCAAGGGGTCGGATATATTAGGCAGCAGGTGAACAGTCAGTTCTTGAAGTTGATGTGTTGGATGCAGGAGACATGGGCAGGAGTAAAGACCTGAGCGACTTTGACAAGGGCCAAATTGTTATGACCAGACGACTGGGTCAGAGCATCTCCGAAACGGCAAGGCTTGTGGGGTGCTCCTGGTCAGCAGTGGTGAGTACCTACCGACAGTGGTCCGAGGAGGGACGAACCTCAAACTGGCGACAGGGTGTTGGGCGCCCAAGGTTCATCAATGCGCGAGGGCAACGAAGGCTATCCCGTCTGGTCCGAACCGACAGAAGATCTACTGTGGCACAAGTCACAGAAAATTTTAATGGTGGTCACGGGAGGAATTTGTCACAATACACAGTGCATTGCACCCAGCTGCATATGGGGCTGCACATGGAGGACCAACAGCATATTAGGCAGGTGGTCATAATGTTTTGGCTCATCAGGTGTATCGGTGTATAAAACATGTACAGGTAATTATTAATTGAAAATAGTTTGCAATGGTAGCTGTTAGTCTCAGAAATCAGCTTAGTTTAGAGCTTGGTTCCTACTATTGCCATTACCTAATTGCCATTGTTTTAATCATGAGTCAAATTGAAAGAGAAGGGAAATATGGTGATTTTTAAAAATGTGGCTTCCAACAAAACAAGACTTTACAATTTCACATGCCACTTTTACCTTGCATTAAACAACTACAATTTGTGGGGAAAAAACTAAGAAAAAGACTGCAAAAGCTGGAAATATGACAAACAGAAAATGCTGGAATTAAATATCAGGTCAGGCAGCATCTGTGGAAGGTGGAACTGAGATAATGTTTCAAATCAATGAACATGCATGGAAAAATTAGAAATTATTAGATTTGAGTGAGAATAGAGAGATCAAATATGTTTGTGATAGGGAATAGGTAGTTGATTGGTGGGCATGTTTTCCCAGTCTCCTCTGAAAGGCCAAGAGGTTTAAATAGCAGGACATTAAAAAGGTATAGCTAAGGTGCACATATTTAATATATTAAAACCAACCCAGATTGCTGAGCAGATGAGGTGACGTAGTGTTAAGATGCAGGAACTGGTGCAGCCTATTGTGATTCACAGTCCATATCCTTAGTGTTCGTTGCCCGCTGAAGGATCTTCAGCTCCAGGTTGATGAGCTGCAGCCTCGAGATTTGTCAGTGACACGAGGGTGGGGAGGTACCTGGATGCTATGTCCCAGGAAGCAGTCACATAAGAGAGTAGAAAAAGCAATTGCAGATGCTGGTTAATACACAAAAGAACACAAAGTGTTGGAGTAACTCAGCAGGTCAGGCAGCATGTGTAAGAAGGAACTGCAGATGCTGCTTTTCACCGAAGATAGACACAAAATGCCGGAGTAACTCAACCGGTCAGGCGGCATTTCTGGAGAAAAGGAATAGGTGATGTTTCAGATCGAGACCCTTCATCAGACTGACTGATAAAGGGTCTCGATTTGAAACGCCACCTATTCCTTTTCTCCAGAGATGCCGCCTGACCGGTTGAGTTACTCCAGCATTTTGTGACTAGGTCAGGCAGCATCTCTGGAGAACACGGACAGGTGACATTTTGGGTCAGGATGCTTTTGGGTCTTCAGACACTTTTAGATTTTTTAGAGATACAGCGCAGAAACAGGCCTTTCGGCCCACCGGGTCCGCGCCGCCCAGCGATCCCCGCATATCCTACACCCACTAGGGACAATTTTTTACATTTGCCCAGCTAATTGACCTACATACCTATACGTCTTTGGAGTGTGTGAGGAAACCGAAGATCTCGGAGAAAACCCACGCAGGTCACGGGGAGAACGTACAAACTCTGTACAGACAGCACCCGTAGTCACTTAGATTAATTGCCTCAAAACTGAACAGTGGTCAAGTGCAGGATTCTGTATCTGCATAAGTAAAAGGCAGGGTCGAGGGATTCAGATATAATTTTGGAGGAACATCAACTTTGTCTCTCACATACATGAGGTTTTGGATCCCTAATTGGACAAGGTTGGGGATTGCAGGGAGGGTGTGTAAACTCTGGCACAAGGGACATTCAAGTGGGGGGAGAAGAGAGAAATGTAGTAGAATTGGGGTAAACATACTTAGAGGAACACACACTTGTCTGCAGCAAAGACAGAGTTATGAAGTTTGTGTTACCTCTAGTATTGCGATTGAAGATTTATCTTTCAGGTGGGAGAACATCTTAGAGTGAGAGTAGGATCCAGTTAACCTTATCCAACTAGGCACTAATGACATAGGAAGGAGATTTTGCTGAGGATAATGAGCAGCTTGGGGCAAAATTGAAAAGCATAACCTTCTCTTTCTTGATATCATGGACTAGAATATCACCATCCCTCTTACTGATCTCACTATCCCCGTGTCCTACATTTTAGTGAATATCAACATGAAGTACTCATTCCTCTGGCTCCAGGCATAGCTTCCCTCCTGTCCTTGAGAGGTCTCCCTTCTCCTTAGCTACCCTTGTTTTTAACATGTATATGCCTTGGATTAATCCTACCCACCAAGGATTCTGCTGTGCGGCTGCAAGTAAGAATTTCATTGTTCTATCTGGGACATATGTATGACCATAAAACACTCTTGACTAGTTCATGGCTGTTTTAGGAGTCCAGATTCCATTCTCTGCTTCCTTTATATATTTATTTAGAAGGATGAGGGGGGATCTTATTGAAACATATAAGATAATTAGGGGATTGGACACATTAGAGGCAGATAACATGTTCCCAATGTTGGGGGAGTCCAGAACAAGGGGCCACAGTTTGAGAATAAGGGGTAGGCCATTTAGAACGGAGATGAGGAAGAACTTTTTCAGTCAGAGGGTGGTGAAGGTGTGGAATTCTCTGCCTCAGAAGGCAGTGGAGGCCAGTTCGTTGGATGCTTTCAAGAGAGAGCTGGATAGAGCTCTTAAGGATAGCGGAGTGAGGGGGTATGGGGAGAAGGCAGGAACGGGGTACTGATTGATAGTGATCAGCCATGATCGCATTGAATGGCGGTGCTGGCTCGAAGGGCTGAATGGCCTACTCCTGCACCTATTGTCTATTGTCTATTGTCTATTGTCTATAGGGCCGTGACTAATTTCAGCTTCCCAAAAACTTGCATATTTATTTTGTAACAAAGGAATATAAGCTTCAGTATATTAACAGCAAGAGGATAGCCAGGGAAAGTGTAGGGGTCCTGAGGGATTATAGGTGCAATTTTCATGGAACTACAGAAAGAGAATAAAGGCCAGAAGTGATTATTTCACCATATATTAACAAAGGAGAAAGATATTGTAGCTGGAAATTTTGGGGAAGGAGATATAATGAAAGGCCTGGATTGAATGGATGTGAAGAGGATGTTTCCACTCGTGGGAGGGTCTAGGACCAGAGGTCGTCGCCTCAGAATTAAAGGACGTTCCTTTAGGAAGGAGATGAGGAGAAATTTCTTTCGTCAGAAGGTGGGTAATCTGTGGAATTCTTTGCCACAGAAGCCTGTGGAGGCCAAGTCAATGGATATTTTTAAGGCACAGATAGATTCTTGATTCGTATGGGTGTCAGGGGTTATGGGAAGAAGGCAGGAGAAAAGGGTTTGGAGGGAGAGATAGATCAGCCATGATTGAATGGCAGAGTAGACTTGAGGGACCGAATGGCCTAATTCTGCTCCGGTCACTATATAAAAGTACTGATATTCTAGAACACAATATCCCAAAGGACATTGTTCACTTGGTGAACATAAAGGCAGTAAATCCCAAGGGACTGATGAATGATAACCCCAGACTCCTGTGGGAAGCAAGGGTGTAGATAGCAGGGTTTCTGAGGAATTTTAAAATTTCATTGGGCATTCATTTGTGAGGTGCCAGAAGACTGGAAGGCAACAAACGTAATTCCTTTATTCAAGAATTGCGGGGATAGGCCACATAGGTGACAAGGAAATCATTGGAAAATTCTAAATATGATCAATCTATAATTAGAAAGGTAGTGGTTACTCAGAGTTGTCAGCATAACATTGTTGTCGTAGGTCGTTTCACTAATTTAATCATATAATTGAGGGAGATACAATTGACAGTGTACATGGAATCAGGTAACGATTCACATGGAAGGCTGGTACAAAAGTTAGAATCCTTGAGACCTCAGCTAAATTGGGTCTAAAGTTGGCTTAGTAAAAGGAGACTGGTTGATGGTGGAGAGTTGCTTTTGAGATTGGAAGCCCGCTACTAATGGAGTACCCCAGTGATTGGTACTGGGATTCTTACTATTTGTAATAAATATTACATTAGGAGGAATAATTAGTAAATTTGTAGATTATGCAAAAGTTACTGTTGGTGCGGAGAGTGAAGCAGATACCCTCTAGCCACAAAGATGTTAGTTATCTGGCAGATTGGGCAGAGCAATGGCAAATTTGTGAGCTCAATGATACATAATGAATGGTATTAGTTTAGTTTATTATCACGTGTACTGAGGTAGACAATAGACAACAGGTGCAGGAATAACCATTCAGCCCTTCGAGCCAGCACCGCCATTCACTGTGATCATGGCTGATCATCCACAATCAGTACCCCATTCCTGCCTTCTCCCCATATCCCTTGACTCCACTATCTTTAAGAGCTCTATCTAACTCACTCTTGAAAGTATCCAGAGAATCAGACTCCACTGTCTTCTGAGGCAGAGAATTCCACAGATTCATATCTCTCTGGGTGAAAAAGTTTTTCCTCATGGTTTTTCCTCTCTGGGTGAAAAAGTTTTTCTTCATCTCCGTTCTAAATGGCCTACCCCTTATTCTTAAACTGTGACCCCTGGTTCTGGACTCACCCAACATTGGGAACATGTTTCCTGCCTCTAGCGTGTCCAATCCATTAATAATCTTATATGTTTCAATAAGATCCCCTCTCATCCTTCTAAATTCCAGTGTATACAAGCCCAGTCACTCCATTCTTTCAACGTATGACATTCCTGCCATCCTGGGAATTAACCTTGTGAACCTATGCTGCATTCCTTCAATAGCAAGAATGTCCTTCCTCAAATTTGGAGACCAAAACTGCACACAATACTCCAGGTGTGGTCTCACTAGGGCCCTGTACAACTGCAGAAGAACCTCTTTGCTCCTATACAACTTCTCTTGTTATGAAGGCTAACATGCCATTAGCTTTCTTCACTGCCTGCTGTACCTGTATGCTTACTTTCAGTGACTGATGTACAATGACACCCAGATCTCATTGTACTTCTCCTTTTCCTAACTTGACACCATTCAGATAATAATCTGCCTTCCTGTTCTTGCCACCAAAGTGGCACAGTGAAAATCTTTTGTTGTACACTCTGCAGTCAGCGGAAGGGCAACACATAATTACAATCGAACCATTGAACTAGGGAGTATTGATTGAGGAACACAGGGACTCTGCGAAGGTAGATAGAATGGTAAAGGCATACGAAGAGCTAGCCTTCAGGTGGCAGGGTATAGTAGGTAGGTTATGATGTAACTTTAACATTGATGAAGCCATATTTGAATAATTATATGCAGTTTTAACCACCTCGGTATGGAAATGACACAATTGCTCTGGAGATGATGTGGAGGATAGATTCACAAGGATAGGTTAAAGGGACTGTTTCTGCATATTAAGAGTCCGGCTTCAAAAATGTGTAGTGAAAAGTAAATTCACTCTATCCCTCTTGCCAAATAATTGAGGGGCAGGAATCTGCAGCAGTAGTGTATTTGGATTTCCAGGTGCATAAAAGGCTGGTTCACAGGATCCGAGCTAACAGTATGAGGGGAGTGTATGTACGTGGATTGAAGAATGGTCATCATATAGAAAGCAGAGTTATAATGTGTGGGTCTTTTTCAGGCAAGAAGGGTGTAGCTAGTGGAGTACTCAAGGGTCCAGACGGATAACTGTCTCCTTGCAGCTGTGTCCCCCTCGGGTGATGAATCTGTGGAATTCATTGCCACAGATGGCTGAGGAAGCCATTGAGTGTCGGAAGAAGGGTCTTGTCCCAAAACATCACCTTTTCCTTTTCTCCAGAGATGCTGTCTGACCCGCTGAGTTACCCCAGCTTTTTGTGTCTATCTTCGGCTGAGGAGGCTAAGTCATTGGTCATTTTTAAAGCAGAGATTGATAGGATTAGTAAGGGGGTCAAAGGTTATGGGGAGAAGGCAGGAGAATGGGGTTGAGGGAGGAAAATAGATCAGCCATGATTGAATGGCGGAGCAGACCCGATGGGCTGAATGGCCTAATTCTGCTCCGATGTCTTATGAACACGGAAGAGGAACAGAGTAAGTTATCCAAGTTTGCCGATTACATAAAAATAGGTGGGTGGACATGCTGCAGTGAGGACATTTTGATACTGCAACTGCAAAGGTTGTGAGTGGGTGAAAATTTGGTAAATCGAATTTAATGTAGGAAGGTGTGAGGTCATGCACTTCAATAGGAGAAATCAAAAGGCACTATTATCTAAATAAGGACTGCAAATGAGTGCAGTACAGAGATTTATGAGCCATCTGTGCACGAAACAAAGATTGTATGTAGGTGCAGCAATTAGTTGGGAAAGCAAGTGGCTTCTGGGCTTTTTTTAAAAAGGGGTTGGAGGTAAGAACTGGAGAGGTACTGTTCCAATTGTACAAGTTGCTGGCGAATCTGCATCTGGAGTAACAATCTTTTGATTTAAGCGGTACAAAAGTGATTCACTTAGCTAATTCAAGGAACGAGAAGGTTGTCCTACCAGTACGGGAACATACGAGCCCTCCGAGAGAAGCAGCCTTCATTTCAATGCCTAGGTCTATAAACTATCACAACATTTTGATGAAATTTACATCTGTTGCATCCATTTAGTGAAGCTGGCTGGTGCCGTATTGAATATAATGTGGCATGAGACTTCACTCTAAAGGGAGAACATTGTACGTTAAGTACTAACAACTGCAGATATACTTGTATAGACATGTGAAGAAGCTTGAAATGCAGATTACCAGTTCCAGATTGATGGGCCATTAATGGTTGTGCATTCCTATTTTGAAATACAAATAAATAACTAGATGGCTTAAAATTAGTGATTTGTTATACCGAGGCCAACATAACACTTGAATTGAACACACTCTCTCAAAGTTCAAAACCACTAACTGAAGAAGGGTCTCGACCCGAAACGTCATCCATTCCTTCTCTCCAGAGATGCTGCCCGTCCCGCTGAGTTACTCCACCATTTTTGTGTCTATCTTCAGCGTAAACCAGCATTTGCAGTTCCTTCCTACACATCCTAACTTTTCAAATTGCTTTCCATCTTTTTAAATTGAATTATCCTACATAATTATCCATCTTAATTTCCCATTTGGAGATGATGTATATATTCAATTACCTCCATCTATCTCCGTCCCACCAAAATCGTTCCTGCTTTCAGTTCCCCCAAAGGTAACACTCATTGTATAGCAACAACCCACAAGACAGCACAGGATTGTTTTATAAAGATTCACATAATAGCTTTAGGTGGCTAATTTTAGAATGACAGGCTGATATATTGGGCACAGAGATAATGGAGGATAAAATAAGGGACAAAATGAACGTTTAGATCATGTGCATTATCTATGGCTTCTGAAAATTGTCAGAAGTCAGGATAAGGATGAAACAAATAAACTATAATATTTGTGTTTTATGACTATTAGTTACTAGCTCTTTGATTTGGCCTAAACTATACAAAGGGTTTAATAAGATCTAAATCAGGATTATATTAGAAGCTTGGCATGTCTAGCAGGAAATAAAATTCCAAAAAGATATATTTAAAATATGAATTTCCCATTAAAGTCCCTGCCATATCATTTGAAAAATTTCATTAACATCTGTTTAAAGTGCAATAAAGATACAGTAAGTATTCTCCTAAAATAACAAAATAATTTTCCAATGAAAACTTCATAATCCTATAATTTTAGAACTGTGTTCAAACAGCATATCCAAATTGCTAACTTTCAATGGAGGTTTACTCTACAAATTATATTAACCTTATTACTCCAAATAGTGATTGGACCACTCAGATTAACGCCATGGCCACAGGAGCAGGTCAGAGGCTGTAAGTGAGTTGTCTTCTCATAGCCCACAACCTTTCCAATGTGATGGAAAATTCTCCACTTCTCTGAACGAGTGCAATGCCAACATTTCAATGAGCTCAAACCATCCAGGACAAAACAACCTACATCTCTGAAGAAAAAGGATGGGTGACGTTTTGGATCGGGACTCTTCTTCAGACTGAAGTCTGAAGAAGGATCCTGACCTGAAATATGGTAATTCGAGTTTCACTGTAACTTAATTGGTACATGTGACAATAAAAAACATTTTGAACCTTTGAAACGTCACCCATTCTTTTTCTCCAGAGATGCTGCCTGACCCACTGTTACTCCAACACTTTGTGTCTATCTTTGATATGAACTCGCATCTGCGGGTCTTTGTTTGTCTGGTGCCCTACTTGATGGGCACCCAGGCTGCAGTATCATCTAGAAAATGCAATGCATTTCGTTTGCTTAGTTTGTTTTGACAGACCTCCAAACTCTAACAAGTAGAACTCAAGCAGCAGTCACATGGGAACATCACTGTTTGCATGTTTCCCTCCAATCAACCCAGCTTCCTGACTTGGAAGTATATCGCAGCTCCATTTCAGCGTTCCTTCGTTGTGAAGGAATTTTAATTCTGGGACTTTCCACTAAAGAGCAGTCTGGCAATAGACAATAGGTGCAGGAGGAGGCCATTCGGCCCTTCGAGCAAGCACCGCCATTCAATGTGATCATGGCTGATCATTCTCAATCAGTACCCTGTTCCTGCCTTCTCCCCATACCCCCTGACTCCGCTATCCTTAAGAGCTCTATCCAGCTCTCTCTTGAATGCATTCAGAGAATTGGCCTCCACTGCCTTCTGAGGCAGAGAATTCCACAGATTCACAACTCTCTGACTGAAAAAGTTTTTCCTCATCTCAGTTCTAAATGGCCGACCCCTTATTCTTAAACTGTGGCCCCTTGTTCTGGACTCCCCCAACATTGGGAACATGTCTGGACTCCCCCAACATGTTCAATGCTATGGCTCATCATCATTTTCTCAAGGGCAATTCTCAAAATCCACATAACATATTATGAATATATAACAGAAGCAGTCTCAATAGGACCCTTTTATGTCGAACAAGATGTATTGACTCCTGTACTCAAATCCTCTTGCATTAAAACCTTTGTTACTTCTAACATTACCCATGGAACATTAACTATTTCAATTTCTATAGATGCTATCCGTTTGTAACATTCTGCTTCACCTATAGATATGATGAGAATGCAAAAGTGCCACACATACTGCATTTCATGGCATTATTTAATTAATACAGTAAAATTCACTGAAGGTCCAGAAGGTGTGGGGATGAGAAAGATGAGTATAAAAAGGTTTAGTTTGCAGCTTTTGCAGCTTTTGCAGCTTTTGCAGCCAGTCTGGCTTCTCTTTCTTGACGTGCTTTCTCCCTCAATTCTTTTTCACGCTGAATCAATCCAGCACGTTCTTCCTCCCATTTTTCAAGCTTCTTCTCATAATTAAGGATCTCATCAGCTTCAGATGATGCAAGATTTTCTTTGATGAGTTTATCTGTCTGTGTCAATAGAGTTTCGACTTCAAACTTTCCAAGAGTCTCCAGCTCTACATAGAGTTCCTATTAAAAAATAAGTACATCAGCCATCAGTAGAATACAAAGCAAGAAGGCAGTTTCAATTAGACTACAGTGGCTCACAAAAGCCTACAAAGCATTAAAAAAAATGGACATGTACAATGAATAAAAATAATTTATTCCTGGCATCAACATTATCCATTCAATCAAGAGGATAAGCCAAAATTGAGGGTGATCTCTTGCAATGACACATCCCCACCAGATAAGTTCAATGCCATTTTGAAAAGGCAAACGAACTTGTACCTGGCTGTCCCCCATCCCCCGCTGACTCTGTCCTATAGACACAAAATGCTGGACTAACTCAGCGGGACAGACAGGCAGCATCTCTGGAGAGAAGGAATGGGCGACGTTTCGGGTTGAGACCCTTCTTCAGACTGATGTCAGGGGAATGGGTGGGACAGAGATAGGATGTAGTCGGAGACAGTAAGACTGGTGGGAGAACTGGGAAGGGGGAGGGGATGGAGAGAGAGGGAAAGCAAGGGCTACCCAATATATCTCTGTCAGAAGTCAGAACTGCTTTCACTAGGGTAACTTCTGAGGAAGTGCCAGCACGGGTATAGTCCCTTGAGGATCACGAAATTGTGCAGAAGTCAACTGACCACAGCCTTCACTGACATCTTCAACCTCTCATTTCAATAGTTTGTTATCCCCAGTCTGCTTCAAAGAAACTACCATCATCCCAGTGCCCATGAAAAATAAAATGATGTGGCTCAATGACCATCGTCCAGTAGCTGTCACGTCGGTCATAATGAAGTGGTTTGAAAAATTGGTAATGGTCTTCTAGGCAATTTAGACCAATTGCGATTTGCATTCAGGAAAATAGGAGGATGGCATCTCTCAGCTCTGGATCACCTTGATAAAAATAACACCTGTATCTGACAAAAATAACACCTGTATCAGGATGTATTCATTGACTACAGCTGAGTGTTCAGCATCATAATACCAAATTCATTCATCCCCAAACTTCTGGACATTGATCTTGGGACTTCCATCTGCAACTGGCTTCTCGACTTCCTGACCAACAGATCTCAGGTCAGTTAGAATTGGTCATGACATTTTCTCATACTGACAATCAACACTGGTCCCCCTCAGAGTTGTGTACTCAGTACTCTGCTCAACTCCCTGCACATCCATCACTTCATGGCAAAGTACAATGACAACTCAATTTTTGTTTGCCAACGATACCAATATAGTTAACCGGATCAACAATGATGAGACGAAGTCGAGCAAAGGGATCAAGAACCTTGTATCATGGTGTCCGGACAAGAACCTAGCCTTTAACATCAGCAAGGCAAAAGAGTTGGACGTTGACCTAAGAAAGTGAGGGGATGAGCACCTCATTAATGGAGTTGCTGTAGAAATAGTGGGCAGCTTCATGATCCTATGCTTCCATATCACCGGTAACATAAATTGGAAAGTGCATCAGCATATTTCCTTTCTTGGGAATCTGAGAAGATTCAGCACGTCCACAAGGATTCTCTTGATCTTTTACAGATGCGCTAGGGAAAATATTCTGAAGAGATGCATCTCTGTCTTGCATCGCAACTGCTGAGCTTAACTGCCTGAATCTGCAGAGAGTGGTGAGCACAGCCCTGGCACTTCCTTCTATACAGGCCATTTTTTATTTTAATTTAGTTTAGCTTAGATATCCAACACAGAAACAGGCCCTTTGGCCCACTGAGTCAGTGCCGACCAGCGATCCCCGCACACTAACACAAACCTATACATACTACGGACAATTTAAAATGATAACAAGCCAAATAGCCTACAGACCTGTACGTCTTTGGAGTGTGGGGGGAAACTGGAGATCCTACGCAGGTCATGGGGAGAATGTACAAGCTCCGTACAGACAAGCACCAGTAGTCAGGATCAAATCTGGGTCTCTGGAGCTGTAAGGCACCAACTCTACCGTTTCACCACTGTGCTGCCCTTCAAAATTCTTGGTATCGGGAAGGGTGGAAGTATCATCCAGGATTCCTGCCACCCTGGCATTTCCCATTTCTCTCTTCTACCTTCTGGGAGTATATACCTGAGGATAGCTCAGATATCCAGACTTGAGGAGAGCTTGCCCACTGCCGAACCATCCACCTCCTATCCGAAATTGCTGCCTCCATTTTACACTTGACTCGACCTCATTCCATTATCCCATTATTATACTTTAGTATTTTTTGCACAACCTTGAACTACACTTCAATCTTGCACCATTTTATTGTTTTGCATTCATCATTGTGTTTAATATTGTATTTATCATTGCTGTATGTATGCTGTTTTACTCTGAACAAGGAATTTCATTGGACTGGTGTACATGACAAAAAATGAATCTGAAAATCTGATCTGAGTGAAAAGCAAACAAAAAAAAGATACTGAAAATCTGAAATAATAAACAAAAATGCTACCAATACCCACAGGTGAGACAGAGTTAATGTTCAGGTTAATGATGAGTTTTGATACAAACTTGACAGTCTAGTTACCTAAAATGTTTAAATGTATTATACTTTGAAAGCTGTAACGTGTCAAGTCAAAAGATGCGATTCCTGAAGCTTACAAAGCTTTGTTGGAATATTATAAAAGGCCAAAGACATATGTTACAATGGGAATGGGATAGAGAATTAAAGTAACAGGCAATTAAAAGCTTAGGATCTCTCAAGTACTGAATGGAGCTGTTCTGGAAAGCCATCATCCAATCTGCGATTGTTTTTTACCAATGTGGTTGAAGATCAAATCATGACAGAATGTAGTAAACTAAATTGGAAGACATACAAGGACATCTTCTCAGTATACTGCATTTGGTGTTTGCACTACGATCTTAATATTGGAGAAACCAAACACAGACTGACTTAGCTCTGCAGAATGCCTCCATTTTGTCCATAAAGTTGCCCTGAATATCCAGCTCCCGTCACTTCAATTCTCCATTCCAGTCCTATCAGACTGTGTTCTCTGACACAGATCTAACAGAAACTAAAGAAACAGCCTGACCCTATGCAATTCAGTCTCCTGGTGTCCAATCTATCAACAATATCCCTTTTGCTCTCTCTGCCTTTCCTCCTCCACTGTAACTGAACCATGTTTTCTTGGTTCTACTGAAAGGTCATCAAATCTATGAACTTTGTTTTCTTCTCCAAATATGCTGCCTGACCTGTTGACTATTTCCATAAATTTCTGGTTTTATGTCAACTACTAACCTTTCCCCTCTTTTCCCTCTGGCCAAGTAAAGCAAAGTAATACCAGTACAAACAGAACTAGTGTGATTGGGTGATCGATGGTTGGCATGGACTCAGTGGGCCGAAGGGCCCGTTTCCCCACTGTATCTCTAAATTAAGCTATACTAAACGTATATGCAAATAATGGCATAAAGAAGCAGGAGAGCTGCATCAGCGACTTTTACATTAACAACAACGTCAAATTCCTTCTCAGAAATGAAGTGGGTTGGAGGCCTTGGGGTGGATCTGTCTTTTTCCCATGTAACATCTTATTGCTTTCCTTATCAGGCCTAATTTTCTATTCTGTTTTTTTTATTGAAATGTTCAATAAAAATTCTATTCCCTCTCTTTTGCTGTCCAGAATAATAACTTAAAATACATTGGAAGACAGCCAGTGTCTGCAAAGGAGGAAAAAAAGTACTTTAGGGAATGGTATTCTTTGCCAAAATTGAAGATTGAGATAAATGGCCAATCAAAGGTAGAAAAATATGCAGACAAGCAGGGAACTACCAGTTATCCTTTCACAGATGAGGAGTTTATCTGCAATCTTTAATAAATAATGTGCTATAATAGATAATCAGTAAGATAAGCACACAGAAAGGACATAAGATGTGTCAATTGCAGGCATGGCATGAAAAGAAACCCAAGTGCAAAAAAACTGTGTGGGAGAGAGAAAAAAATTGGAAAAGTAATTGATGATCCAGGCAGATATAAAGTGTAAATATAAAATATATGGAGCAAAATTACACACGGACAGAACTGCGAGATATACACAAAGAACAAGGCGACTGGAGAGGTTAGAGAAAAATACATGCAAGGAACTGCAAGAGATGTGAACGTAACATTTTGCAACCACACACACTGTTTTTACTTACTTTGTCGTAAAGAATTGAAAAGATGCCCAATATTTTATTCCTTGATCAGTCATACTCTAGACAATATTCAGTACGAATACATTGTACTGTGATTGCTATCTTCTTTCCACTGAGCACAAATGTTACCATGATACAGCATGTTTAAAGTAGTTGAGGGCAGAATTAACTTTTAGGCAAGAATTCTAAAGTGGCGTTAATTAGAAACGGTATTGGAGAACCTCTGGACATGAAGTCACTGACTATTAGCCGGCGCTTCACAGGTCAGCCTGCAGTTCAGATCATCTCTGACTTCCATGTCTGTACATTGCATTGCAAAATTCAGGAGCAGTCTGGAGATCAGGTGTGCTGAATCTTGAACGCATTAGATCTAGTTTATTAGAGGAAGAGCACACAAATTCTGAACCGATAAAACCAC
Organism: Rhinoraja longicauda; assembly: GCF_053455715.1. Lineage (NCBI taxonomy): Eukaryota > Metazoa > Chordata > Chondrichthyes > Rajiformes > Arhynchobatidae > Rhinoraja > Rhinoraja longicauda. Next base: position 87,265,224 of record NC_135955.1, read on the forward strand.
AGCTGAACCCTTGGTTCTTCACTGGGTAAGGGAGGCGACATAACATATTCCCATTCATATGAATGGGATCACCAATCTTGATTGAAACGATGGATTGGAGAGTCTAGGATCAGAGGACATAGCCTCAGAAGAAAAGGAGATGAAAAGGAATTTCTTTAATCAGGGGGTAGTCAATCTGTGGAATTCATTGCCACAGATGGCTGTGGAGGCCAAGTCATTTGGTATTTTAAAAGTGGAGACTGACAGACTCTTGATTAGTAAGGGAGTCAAAAGATATAGGGAGAAGGCAGAAGAATGGGGTTGAGAGGGAAAGATAGATCAGCCATGATTGAATGGCAGAGTGGACAGGATGGGTCAAATGACCTAATTCTGCTCCTATGAGTTATGAATATAAATTGTGTAAGCTTTCTCTCCCCCCCCCCCCCCATGATTTTACTTAATTAATTTTCTAATACCTAACATTTTAAACTAAATTTATCAATGTTTTCAAAATTTATTGAGATCATTTTGAATTGTTTTAAGGTTATAAGGTCCTAAGTTATAGGAACAGAATTAGGCCATTCAGCCCATCAAGTCTACTCCACCATTCAATCATGGCTCCTGCCGTCTCCCCATAACCCATGACACCCATACTAATCAAGAATCTATCCATCTCTGCTCTCGTCAGGCATGAGAAAATCTACCTTGTGAATGAAGTGGTTGAATGGATTGAAATTGGCCACGGGCCACGAAGCACAAAATTGGCTCCTCCAGTATCTATGGGGCTGCTTCATATTTTGATTTAAATTAATATCCTGGCCTCAGGTACAAAACAATTTCAAAATTGAACTTTTCAGTTGCCACAAATAATGGATATGTTAAAAGCTGTAAAGAGATAGCAGAGACTTTAAGATGAGGTAGATAGAATGGTGTGGGAAACAGATAGCTCATTTGGAAAATATGAACGGCTGACTGAAGTAGGAAGAATGAGAATGGAAATATGAACTGTAAGTTATAAATGTAATATGGCATCAAGAACAGCACTCAAGTCCTGATGTTCCCAGGAAAAGCTAATGTTCAAGCTTGACTCTGCACTTATGAACAACAAGATTTTAGGCACTGAGGAATATTGTGCTGTTCCTCTTAGAGAAAATTAATAGGAGATTTTCACTAATCATTGGAGGGGGAAGAGTACTCTGTGCAGAAACCGAACACAACATCCATTAATACTCTCTGGTGACAGTCTAGCTCGCACCTACCAGTTAGCAAACACAGGAAAATATTGTCCCTGGTGTTTAGTAGTGGCTCAGGTATCAAGTTGGAGGCTGTTCATTATTCAACTTTGTTCACCTGCTTAACAGACAAGATAATACACGTGCCCAGGGAGAAATTGTGGTTTGTTTATCTCTGCTTGCTTACCAAGATGCAAAAAAACAAATGAAACACAGACATGTTGGTGCCTGACATTTAGCACCAGGAGCTTTTGTTCCTTATCATATTTGAACAAATGTCTGCAGCAAAACCAGTTGGACAAATTGTACAAACATGAGAGATCGTCAATTGTTCCATTAAAATGTCATAAATTAAAAATCACATTCAAACAATCTTCAGCAATATTAAATGCAATATCCTTTCTCGGCAACTGGTCTCAAGCGACCAATTTTTCAACGTACTGTGATAATGCACCCAATCCAGAACTCTCTGCAAACCTTTTCGATCTTGCACAGCGTCCTTCCAATAAATGAAAATTAAAACATGTAGAATTTTCATCCTGTTTACTGAATCCTATTTCTCAGTCAGAATCAAGCAATGATGTTTTGTTCAGCCAAAATAGAATAATATATTTTGGCAGTGGCCTCACTCTTGCAGATTATAGTATTATCAAAGATTGATTTTGAAATCCTGCTGCATTTCTTCAGATTTGGGAATACATTGCCCAAGACCAAGGGCGGGTCAGATAGAGGACATGGCAAGTGGCTGTGAGGGAGGTGGATATGTAACCACGTTTCTTTCAGGACTCATCTGCCAAAGGTTAGGAGAGGATGAGGCATAACCTGTTCCTAGAAGTGCCTGACAAAAGGTCCCATACCAGCCTGCTCTTGCTGTACAACACTGCCCTCCAATATGGCAAGAGGCTAGAAAATGCAGACCATTTCACACATTTTGAGAGCCACTTTTTGGAGAAGGCAGACATCAAAGATATAATTCACTAATGCTTTAAATGAACTGGCACATCCCAAGGTTGATTGAGAAAAAGTTATTTGAAGATCAGGAGCTTGAGCCTGACATAAAACTTATGCACAAAACTGAGCAGCAGGCTGTTATCAGGCAACTTTTCATTGTACCACTAAAAGTGAACTGAACCATCCTACCAATAACTAGAGAGCAGTCCCGAGCTATTATCTACCTCATGGGAGACCCCCGGACTATCTTTGATCGGACTTTACTGGACTTTATCTTGCACTAAACATTATTTACATTATTCCCTTTGTACAAAGTGGATGGCTCGATTTTAATCTTGTATAGTCTTTACGCACACAAAAAAAGGTTTTCACTGTACCTCTGTGCATGTGACAAAAAACGAAACTAAACTAAACTCAAACTAAGCAGTGGCCCTTGGCTTCCCTGTTACATGATCTGTCCAGAACAGTCACAAGAAAGCAACACCATCTCTGCAAAATTCACCAAATCCAAACCAATACCTGCTAGGCTGACATCTCCAGCATTGAGGCCCTATTTAAGCTCAGAAGTCTAATGAACTGCTTGTTGTTCACAATCCAGACACTCAAATCAGACACTGCCTGACCTCCGTCACAAGAAGAGGTTACATAACAGAGGAAAAGATTCAAGAATGTGATCCAAACCCCTCTTTAAAAAAATCCAACCACTTGGGATTTATGGCCCATAAACACTCAGAGTGCAGAGGTTGCATTGAAAATAGTATTGAAATCCCCCTGCTTCTGTATCAGAATCACAAAGAAGTCCATAAAATCTACTACCCAACTCAGGTGCGCCTCTTGGCTCATTTGCAGAAGAGTCTGCAGTTTTCCCATTGGTCTCAGAATCCATTAAACTGGAGCAGATGCAAGTCAATTATGACCCCAAAGGAGTGCCCAAGAGAATAAGAGTATCCAACAGAATGATTTAGACCAGGAGGAGCCTGAGGGAAAGATTGGGGACCAAGAGCATTGAGCAAAGTTTTGGGATTAACACGAAATGACCCAGAATGGTCATTATCATGATTCACGCTGGAGACAGTCAATTTTCAAACACTGAGCACGAACAAAAACAGCACTGGGCAAATGCATTTTCAGACAATCGTATTTTAATGGATTTTCATAATTTCAAGGACAAGACACTTAATGGACCTTACTTTGTTTTCAATATCTATTTCCTGCTGGAATTGAGAAATAGATATTGAAAGAATGCTTTGTAATGAGCCTATTGATTTGACAAAAACATTTCCTGATCTGAGTCATATGAATCCAGGCTTTTAAAATAAAACAGAAAATTAAATGCCTTATTTCTTTGCCAGAAGTTGTAGACATGCAAATATTTAGAATTATTTTACAAGATTTGTAGGCAGCTGTTCTAATATCCTTTAGTCAGGGATATTGTACTATAAAGGTTATTACAAAGGATTTTCAAATTAAAAGTACTTTTTATTTGTATGTTCGCAGATAAAGGCAAAATATTGGTCTGTCATTGAAAGCCTGGATAAGGTGCTTAAACGAGGTAATAGAGCCAGGATGTATCATGGCAATCTTAGGCTCCCTTGGGACAAAGCCATTTTGAAGAAGAAATCTATATTGAGCTGCAGCTTGCAGACGACACTCGCTTCTGCAATTATCCCGAAGCAGTCATTGTCAACTTGCTTGCTGAAGAATTAAAGAGATTGGGTCTTCCACTTCACTTCAGCAACACAAAGGTTCCTTACCAACCTGTGCAACATCACAAATGACAAACTGGGTCAACCAAGAGACCTAGCCCACCACAGACCACATCCCATATTGTGGGTGTTACCTCAATCAATATGATAACAATATGATAACAAAAAAAATCATTACTACCTTCAGATTGCCAGTACAGCTTTTGGTCAGCTGAGGAAAAATACTTGAGGATCAAGGCATTAAATACCCCCCAAAGTTTATGGTCTGTTGGACAGCAGTGATCCTGCACTTTGGATAAGTATTACCTACAGCAAGTACTTCAAAACACCAGAAAAATGCCTAGCCACGCCAACCCCTGCCCTCCAATTCAGTGCAGCTGCCTGGAAAATTACCTTTATGGCCAAGTTTAGGCTCTAACATTTTTTAACAATTCTGAACTTAAAGGGTTAAAGATGGCATCGGAAACTTGGTGACTCTTTTGTGCTGCCTCAGTGTAATCTACTATCTTATACTTTTGCACTTAAGTATGATTGTACCTAATGTATAGTCAGATTGTTACTGAAATGTATGCAAAAAAAGAATTTCACTGTACATCGGTACAAGTGACACTAAAGTACAATTGAACCATTTGTTGGTCGGCATGGACTTGGTGGGCCGAAGGGCCTGCTTCCGTGTAGCATCTCTAAACTAAACAAAACTAAACATTCTGTTTTGTACTACCTGTAGTACTCATGCATGGTATAATTGTATGGTACAATCTGCCTGGATACCACACAAAACAAAGTTTTCGAACGTGTCTTGGTACATGTGACACCAATGTACCAATACTAAAATCATTCAAATATAATGTCAGGTTATGTGCACCAATATTAGTGCCCTCCACCAGTCCAATATCTTTAATGGGGAACTAGATAAAACTCAATCCACTCCGACGAATAAGCCTACGTTTGCATGCCGAACATTACATTCTCAGAACAGGCACTCTACTTCCGAGCCCCATCTGGACAAGTCATAGAGCATTGTAAACAGGCTCTTCAGCCTAACTTTCCCATGTCAGCCAAGATGCCCCAACTATACTAGTCCTACCTGCCTGCATGTGGCCCATATCCCTCTAAACCTTTCCTTTCCATGTACTTGTCCAAATGCCTTTTAAATGTTGGTATAGCACCCTATATTCTCTGGCAGTTCGTTCCATATACCCACCACTCGCTGTGTGGAAAAAGTTGCCCCTCGGGTTCCAATTAAACTTTTTACCCTCTCACCTTAAATCTGTGCATACACCTTATCTATTCCCTTCGTGATGTTATACACCTCCATAAGATCATGCCTCATCCTCCCTAGCCTGTCTCACCTTTCTCGATAGCCGAGGTCCTCAACTCCTGGGAACATCTTCATAAATCTTCTCTGGACTCTTCCCAGCTTAACAACATCCTTCCTATAACAGGGAGACCAAAACTGAACACAATGCTCCAAATATGGCCTTACTAATGACTTGTACAATGGTAACATAACATCTCAGCCTCTATACACAATACCCTGGCTGATGAAGGTCAATGAACCAAAGGTCTTCTTGACCACCCTATCTATCTGTATTACGACTTTCAAGGAACTTTTTGCCTGCACTTCTAAATCCCTCTGTTCTACAACACTCCCCAGGGGCCTGCCATTTACTGTGTAAGTGCTGCCCTTGTTTGACATCCCAAAATGCAACACCTAGCACTTATCTGCATTCAACTCTATCATTAAATAACGTTCAACCATTGCTCAGTCCACTTGCCTAACTGTTCAAGATCCTGCTGCAATTTTTGATAAGTTGCTGAGATTTTTGACGTTTGGCCGAGGTAGAAATCGAAGGATGTTCCGAGAACCTTTTTGCAAAAGTGTAATATTACCATTGGCTCATAGGAAATCCGTGGCTCATGTCTGCTCAAAATATGTAATGGGTTCATTCATCGGGAGCACAGAGTAACATGGTGTCAACAGCAGGTGGAGAGCATCTCCTCCCAAACTACACATACTCCATCCATCCTATCACGCACCTTCAACTACACCCATGGCAATACGCTTGTTCCACATCACCTTCATCACAACACAAGTGATCCTTGATCCCAGGGGGTTGCCAATGGTGATAATCATATGCCATTATATTTTGTATTAGAAATTCACCAACTTTTCCTTAAAATGTTTTTAATCAATATTCTACATACCTTAAATTTGTTCAAATAGCCTGCAAGATTTGATCTTTCATTGTAATCCTCCTCAGTAAGTTTATCTTCTTCCTTTGTTTCCTCGGATTCTTCTGTCACGGTGGATTCACTCGTCTCTAATGCTGCTGCCTCCAATATGGTTGCCATGGTATCCACCTGCAAAACATGAGAATAAATCTCCTGTGATTTCCCCGGGTAACAAGTCAGCATTTGCAATTACTGTTTCAGATTTTGCAAATTACCAAGACTCCTTACTCGAGACAAAGATTCCTGGGTTTCATTCAGCTTCACCCTCAACTACTTCAACAGAACTCATGAAATATATTTTCCATTCAGCATTGGCAACAGTTAACATCCATCTGCTTTTGTTTTTCTCGCTTGTAAATCTTCTCAAACCCTTTGACCTTCCAAACTAATTATTCTGGGTCGATCATTTTCCACTGGTAATTAAATCCAAAATTTGTTACACAGCATGAAAACAGTCCATAGACCAACCAAGGCTGCACCAACCACCATGAACCTATTTATACCAATACAATGCGAATGTCCATTCAGTCTCCGTCAATTTCCCTCAGTTTCTACACTCACCAACATGCGTAGGGAAATTGATGGTAGCCAATTAGCCTATTAACTTGAAAATCTTTGGGATGTGGGAGGAAACTGGAGCACCCAGGAGAAACCTAGGTGCTCCTCAAAGAACATGCAAACTCTATCTGAAAAATGGACAATTTTAGAAACGGTCAGCAAGTCAGACAGCATCTAGGAAAGGGAAACAGTTAATATTTCAGATCCATGACCCTTCATCAGAACTGATATTTACAGATTTCCTTTATATGAGATTGAGTAACTAATGAATTCTATTTATGGCTAGACCTCACTTTAAAAAGGAATGGCAGCATATAAAAAAAATATTTTGTTGGTCCTAAATAAAAATGGGAAATGACTTTTGGCAGATACTCCAAGTCCACAATACTCTCACATGTGCTATTGAACGATAAGGAACTTTTGAGTTCAATAAGAAGCCACAGTCTCCTCGGTATAGCTGAAATGTCATGACAACATTTGCTATGTGCCAAGGTTGTGCAATATTATCTAACTAAGCTTCACTTTCAAGATGAGTGGGTGGAGGATATTTAAGCAAAGAGCTCATCATGCCTAAAGATGGAATTATTTTGTTGTTTGCGTTAACTTGCCATAAAAGCTGCAAATAAGATTTCAAAATTGAATCCTCAATGGATTATCATTGCTGTTGTAATTTGAAGCATTTTCCAGGACCATAAAAAAAATATTCACATAGACTCTTCAGTATTATCTTTCGATAAAATACATGTTGCAACTCCAGAGTCTTGATAAGTGCAGTGCGCAGAAAATCAATTTCTCCACACAGCATTTAAAATATGGTAAAAATGCAGTGCTAAATTTCTACTTGCTTGTCTGGAGGCATAAAGAACTGCAGATGCTGGTTTGCAAAAATAGATGTAAAATGCTGGAATAACGCAAGGATCTGGCAGGATCTCTGAAGAACATGGATCTGAAGAAGTGTTCTCGACGTGATATGTCACCTATCCATGTTCTCCAGAGATACTGCCTGAACCGACGAGTTACTCCAGCACTGTATTTTTTTTTCATTTCTTGTATGTGGAGTTTCCCATGAACTAAAATGTATGTCCTCACATTAGGTGAGAATGAAGATAAGACTAATAATTACTTTAAAATTTGTTCACAAGACAATATGGAATGCTCACCAAGCCCTTCTATCTATGCAGAAGCAAAAGGATCTTATAAGAAGCTAAAAAATAAAAACTGAATACATTTATGCAAAATTGATTGAAATTTTCATGGGGCATAGCAAAAGTTTTTGACTAAAATTTAGACAAACCCTGAACATTAATTCTAATTTGATTTTTCTCCAACTAGCAGAGCTGGTCCTTATTTAACCAGCCAATTTTTCCTCTACCAACACTCTCCTCCACGTAGCAGAGCTAGTCCTTGCTCTTAATTTATTTAGCCGGTTGCTAAACACTTTAACTCCCCCTCCCATTCCCACACTGACCTTTCTGCCCTGGGCCTCCTCCTCTCGGTGCAAATTGGAGGAACAGCACCTCATATTTTGCTTGGGCAGCTTACACCTCATTGGTCTGAATATTAACATCTCTAACTTTAAGTAACCATTGCTTTCCCTCTCTCTCCCCATCCCGCCCCCTTCCTCGTTCTCTGACGAGTCTGACTGTCACTTGCCAAGTTGAGACCCATTTCAAGTAGAGAATGATGTAATCATTCATCAACTCATGCCCCATTAAAAATTGCCTTTTATGTGGCAAAAAAACTGCATGCATATCACAAAAATGTAATTTAACACCAATTTATTGTGTTCACCCACTGGGCCAAAGGCCTGGTCAAAGAGATAAGTTCCAAGAAGCATTTTAATAAGGGAAAGACAGGTAGAGAGGCAATGAGTTTTATTGAGCAAATTCCAGAGCTTAGGGGTTTGGTAGCTGAAGGAATGAACTTTAGTGTTGTTACATTTAAATTATTGGATGAACAAGGCGATAATTAGTGATGCACAGAAATCTCAGTATGTTACAGCGCTGGAAAAGTTTAGAGATAGGGATAGCTGAAATCATAGTAACAGATAGCCAATATAGCTTAAAGGCAAACACCCACAAACAACTGACAAAATAAAATCTATAATGTTTATATAGTTCACATCTAAAGTCTTACCGCTTCCTTGCAAAGCTTTGTTCCATCTGATGATTTCTTCATGTCCTCCATCACATTTAGAGCTCGATTCAAATATCCAGGGGTCCAGATCAGGGGCATTTTAGTATAAACCGCACGGATTCCTTTATATACTTCAATTTTCCCTGTAATGATAATACGCTATTTTAGAAAATGAATGTACAGACAGGGGTTTTTGAAGTTCAAAGCAACAGACACCGAATGCTCGTTATTTGCTGATTTTCTACTTGCTGATCTGCCTACTCGTGACTTTGATTCCAGGCCCCATCTTGAATCTTTTTATAATACATCCATCTATATCTATGTAACATTGTGGAACATTCATTGTCAGCATATAAATTGTCATAAATTCATGTGATAGGAGTAGAATGAGGTCATTTGGCCCATCAAGTCTACTCCGCCATTCAATCATGGCTGATCTATCTCTCCCTCCAAACCCCATTCTCCTGCCTTCTCCCCGTAATCTCTGACACTTGTACTAATCAAGAATCTATCTATCTCTGCCTTAAAAATATCCACTGACATGCCCTCTACAGCCTGTGGCAAAGAATTCCACAGATTCACCATCCTCTGACTAAATAAATTTCTCCTCATCTCCTTCCTAAAAGAACGTCCTTTAATTCTAAGGCTATGACCTCTCGTCCTCGACTCTCCCACTAGTGGAAACATCCTCTCCACATCCACTCTATCCGAGCCTTTCATTATTGTGATAGGTTTCCAGACCACGTGCAAATTGCCTCACGTCTGTGCGCTGTTCTCGTAGAATTAGTTGTTTCTGAAGCTGCACATTGTTTACAGGGCTGCACCGTGTTATTTCAAAATTTACTGCTTTTAAAAATCAATGGAAATCATAATGTTACAATTACAAGAAACATACCAAGAAATGCAAGACCCAGAAGCCGGGAGCTCAAACCAACTGTGTTGTTCTGTTTCAGTCCAAACAATAATAATGATGCACCAAAATGTCGTTCATCTTCCCACTAGAAAATAGAAAATTTGTCAGAAAATCAGCATTACTTTTGAAAATCTTTATATTGAAAGTGAAAATTTAAGCCTGACAGACAGTTAGAATTCTATCGGGTCATTAAAACAATTTTTTTTTTAAATTGAATTAATTTTTAAGATTAGTCTATGGCAAATTCATATCTATAAATTCATTTCTCGCATGTTGGGTTTCCTATGAGTTCAAATTTATGTCCACACTAGCTGAGAGTGGAAAAAAGATTAACAATTACTCTTACATTTGCTCTCGACTATGTAGGATGTTCACTAAGCTCTTCCACATATGCAGACTCGCAAAGATCTTGTAAGAAGCTATAAAGTAAAAGTACTGAGTCACTTACATTAATGCAAAACTGATTGAAATCTACTCGGGTCTATGGAAAGGCATCAGACTGAAATGAAGTGGAATTTAATGGTATTGAGTGGAAAATAACTCCACATCTCAAAATTGACAACTGACAACTGAAAAGCCAAAGTGTGGAATGTGGATAAAATATACAGTTTGTAACATTAAAAAAGCCACCTTGTGGGCAGGTCACATCCAGTCTGGAGATCCTACACTTCATTTATGAGAGTATTCAATAGATCACTGATTTGACAACAGCATTGCGCTCAATGTTTCCCACACAATCGCTGAATCTATAAAGCTAAACCATGACACAGTACAAAGCTGATAGCAGTCATTTCATTATAAAAAAGAGCGAGTCAGAGCCATGCTTACTGCTGTATCCCAAAATCTCAAAACAGCTTTGCATTTTTAGATATTAACTTCTATTGATTGTTAAAGTCAATTGTGAGTTAAATGTGAAAACACTAAAAAGTGATGCACAGTATCTGTGCGACCAGTTTCCATGGATGAGTTATGAGCATTAGCAGAAAAGCAGGAGCCATTTCAAAACAAAAACTATAAACGAGATTAATGATATACAAGGCATCTATACATCAAAAGAGAAAATGTTGGAAACACAGAGCTGGTCAGGCAGCACATGTTTATTTTTGCAGCTCCTATAAACCAGGAGCTGCCACATGGTGATATAATGAGTTAGAATGTGGATTAAAAGGACATAGAACAGTACACCACAGGTACAGGCCCTTCTGCCCGCATCTGTACCGACTTGATGTTAAACTAAACTCCTCTGCCTGCACATGATCCATTTTCCTCCATTCCCTGTATATCCACGTGCCTATTTAAATGTTTCTTGAACAACACTATTATATATGCTTCCATCACCACCACCCCAGGCAGTGTGTTTCAATAGACAATATAGACAATAGGTGCAGGAGGAGGCCATTTGGCCCTTCGAGCCAGCACCGCCATTCAATGTGATCATGTCTGATCATTCTCAGTCAGTACCCCGTTCCTGCCTTCTCCCCATACCCCCTGACTCCGCTATCCTTAAGAACTCTATCTATCTCTCTCTTGAATGCATTCAGAGAATTGGCCTCCACTGCCTTCTGAGGCAGAGAATTCCACAGATTCACAACTCTCTGACTGAAAAAGTTTTTCCTCATCTCAGTTCTAAATGGCCTACCCCTTACTCTTAAACTGTGGCCCCTTGTTCTGGACTCCCTCAACATTGGGAACATTTTTTCCTGCCTCTAACGTGTTCAACCCCTTAATAATCTTATACGTTTCGATAAGATCTCCTCTCATCCTTCTAAATTCCAGTGTATACAAACCTAGTCGCTCCAGTCTTTCAACATATGACAGTCCCGCCATTCCGGGAATTAACCTAGTAAACCTACGCTGCACGCCCTCAATAGCAAGAATATCCTTCCTCAAATTTAGAGACCAAAACTGCACACAGTACTCCAGGTGCGGTCTCAGACATCCATCACTCTCTGAGTAAAATACTTCCACCACACATCCTCTTTAAATGTTCCCCCTCTGAGCTTAAAACTCTGCTCTCTGGTCATTGACATCTCCATCCTGGGAAAAATGTGATTGTGTACCCTATCTACGATTCTCATCATTTTCTATACTTCTATCAGGCCGCTCCTCAACCTTTGACACTCAAGAGAGAACAATCCAAGTTTGTTCAACCTCACCTTATAGCTAATACTCTCTAATCCAGGCAGCATTCCGCTAAACCTCTCCTGCATCCTTTCCAAAGCCTCCACATCCTTCCTGCAATGGTGCGACCAGAACTGCGCACAATACTTCAAATGCAGCTGAACCAAAGTTTAATAAGGCTACAAATGACTTCCTGACTCTCATACTTAAAGCCTCAACTGAAGAAGGCATGCATACTATACACCTTCTTTATCACTCTATCTACTTGTGTAATTCATAATTTGTACCAAGTTAGGTGAATTCAACTTGGCTGGTGGTAGAATTCAACTTGGCTGGTACTGCAATTAGCCTCAATGAGTCAGATATCATTGCCATTACAAGGAAACAAGTGGTCGTGTGCAAGTGACCAGTGCACCAAAGGAAACTTTAAATGGCAAAAATTTGGTAAACTCGATGGGCTGAATGGCCTATTTCTGCGCCTATGCCTTATGATCTTAAATATTTTTAAAGCATTTATATTATCAACAGAAGCTAAATACAAAGATTCTTATTTATAAATGTGATCGAATTTATTTATGCATATTAAATTATTAGGCAAAAGCAATCTTTTGTTCTTGGAGCATGCAACATTTGATTTTACAAATTCATAATTTTGATGTCCAAAATCTAGAATTTTACATCAAAATTCATAACAGGGTGCGTAATGCAACTTTTCAGCAAAAAAAAGGTATGCACGCCAAATGTGCATACGCGTTGCGCTACATTCATGTGTGAAAAACTACTATTATTTCCAACAGTCTGTAGTTCTTGGACTACATGTACAATGTCAGGCCTATCATGAGTATAGTCTGCTATTTATAGAAAGGTTATTGAAGAGATACTTTTTGCAACATAAAGAAAAAATTGTGTTTTGTTTTTTCCATTTTGCTTTTTCCTTACACATCCCAATTCTCTTGGTATTGAATAAAAGAACAATGGTAATAAAATGTATGACTAAGTTATGAAGAAAGAGTTGATATATGTGACTCGACTAAGCATACGGAAGTACTTGTTGAAGTAAACTCGCACATTAATTGATAATCAGCCCAAAAAGGTGGTAATTGGCTTTTCTGCTGTGTTTTATATTTTAACCCCGTCTTAATTAATTAATATCATTATATAATCTTGCACTTAAATGTAATATTTACTCATTACAGTTCCACCACTGATTTTCTGGCACTCTTGGTTCCAGAGCTTTGCAGGTTTATCCAGCCGGCCAAGAAAATTGGCTATGGGGATAGATGTGCTGGCTCCATCTGGGCTGGAGTTCCAGAGCCCCGGCCACAGGTTGCAAATTCAACCCACCGATCGGCCATGGAAGTCCCGATGAGGTCGAGATTGGCTGCCTTGCCCAGCCGAGGTGCCACATTTTTGGGGAGATTTCCAGGGTGAAGGGGTTTCTCGCGGAACCACTAGCGACCTCTAGCGGCTGAATTGACAAATTACAATTACCGACTATTTTGCGGAAAAATGTGAGGCGAAATCGGAATGGCGGAAATGAAATGAGAAAGCGTAAACTTTCCGCCAAATTCGGAAGGGTTGGGAGGGGTGAGCATGCTTCCCGTTAAGGCTATCTAATAAACAACATTTCTGGAATGATAAAATAATAAGACATAAATTCACAATATCTTTACTAATGTGTGTCTCAATGACAACCAGGGGCAAAGATGGATTGATAGGCACGTGGCGGCGCCTAACGGCAGCGGCTGACTAGCAGTCTGTCCGTCTTTTTTTTCCCTTTTTTTGTTGTGTGTCGGTGTTGGGATGGTTTTTATATATATTTTTTTTTCGGTTGTGTATGTGTGGGAGGGGGTGGTGGTGTGGGTGGGTGTGGGGGGGGGGGGGGGGGAACTTTTCTCTTCCTCACGGCGCGGGGTGCGGCTCGGCTGCGGGGCCTAACATCGCCCGCTGCGGCTCGGCCGCTGGACTTTACATCACCCGGTGCGGCTTGGCCGCTGGACTTTACATCCCGGTGCGGCTTGGCCACTGGACTTTACATCCCGGTGCGGCTTGGCCACTGGACTTTACATCCCGGTGCGGCTTGGCCGCTGGACTTTACAGTGCCCGGTGCAGCTCGGCTGCGGGGCTTAACATCGCCCGGTGCAGCTCGGCTGCGGGACTTTTCACCGCTGGTGCGGCTCGGCTGCGGGACTTAACATCGCCCGGTGCAGCTCGGCCGCGGGGCTTATCATCGCCCGGTGCGGCTCGGCTGCGGGGCTTTTCATCGCTGGTGCGGCTCGGCTGCGGACTTGACATCGCCCGGTGCGGCTCGACCACGGGACTTAGCTGCGCAAGGCTTGGTCGCGGGCCTTTCATCGCCCGATTCGGCCGCAAGACGTTTCAGCGCCCGGTGCGGGGACTGTGCGGGTCGGTCGGGGACGAGCTGTCTGTCCGTGGGCGTGGGGAAGAGAGTGGAAGTTTTGTTGCCTCCATCACAGTGAGGGGGTGTTTGGAGTCACTGTGATGGACGTTTGTGTTGGGGTTATGTGTCTTGTGTTCTTTTTTTTTTCTATGACTGCTATGTAGTTTCGTTCGGTACTTCGGTACCGAACGACAAATAAAGCTCTGTTATACCTGTTATACCTGTTATACCTGTTATTATCTGAAAGAATAAAACACAAATCAAAAATAAAATAACATGAAAATAACACTTTCAAATCAGATTTTATTGATAAGTCAAAAACGATGAAATACCATTTGCATTTGAGGAAGGATATTCTTGCTATTGAGGGCGTGCAGCGTAGGTTTACTAGGTTAATTCCCGGAATGGCGGGACCGTCCTATGTTGAAAGGCTGGAGCGGCTAGGCTTGTATACACTGGAATTTAGAAGGATGAGAGGGGATCTTATCAAAACATATAGGATTATTAAGGGGTTGGACACATTAGAGGCAGGAAACATGTTCCCAATGTTGGGGGAGTGCAGAAGCAGGGGCCACAGTTTAAGAGTAAGGGGCAGGCCATTTAGAACGGAGATGAGGAAAACCTTTTTCAGTCAGTGTTGTAAATCTGTGGAATTCTCTGCCTCAGAAGGCAGTGAAGGCCAATTCTCTAAATGCATTCAAGAGAGAGCTTGATAGAGCTCTCAAGGATAGCAGAGTCAGGGGGTATGGGGAGAAGGCAGGAACGGGGTACTGATTGAGAATGATCAGCCATGATGGGAATCCAAGATTTTCCCTACAGAAAATACTCAAAAATACACATTCAAAATTCACAAATGTTATTGTATCTCTAAGATCCATAGTTTATGTTTTGAAATATGATCTGTCATATTCCAGGTAAAAAATGTGCTGTAGCAACAATTTTACATTTGAACAAACAAATGGAATTATTAAAATTGATCCATAATTGAAACAGAATCAATAAAAATCCAACAAATTTTAGAGAGGGATTTATTGCTTCTTGATGGTCTTTCAGATCTTTAAAATTGTCAAGATTAATCTGTAAATGCACAAAGTAAAAAGTACCATAATTGTTACATAAAGAGGGGTTTTAATTTTGATTGTGCTTGCTTTCACACCATAACGGATTATGGACTAATCCTCTGAGGATCACAGCATTATTTCAGCCTCATAACTGCAAAAAGTAAGAATCAGTAGATGGGATTGACATGCATATTTATATTGGGGCACCATACAAAATGAATATAAGTTTGCTAGCTTTAACCATCAAGGTTACAGACTAATGCTCTTAAACTCAATCAATCTAGAGTTTTATGTACCCTATCTGCTGATAACAATCAAGATGTCAGGCTGCTGCAGTTTGATATAGTTCTGAAGGTCATCAACACAATAGCTGCTAAACCACTTTTTCCTATTTATGAAAACCTCTGCATTCAGTGGCTGAGAAATTCAATCAGGCACCGTTAATTTCTTCCTTTGGATCTATATCAAAATTTTGGAGTGGAACACAATTACAATGACTTCAGTGACTAATTGTGTCACTTTGGAACTTTCTGCCACAAATCCTGTTTGTATGAACTGCTTATTTCCTTATCAGAAACCCAGGTAATGGCGCCATTTCCTGTGTACTGTGCTTTTATACTGAAATAAATTGTTCACAAGATTCCAGGTTTTGACAGTGCTGTCTACTTTACTCTACAGTGATGGAATTTGAAACAGCCTTCTTGGAGTAGGTTCCAGCCTAGCACTGGGAACACAAATTAGGTTCTCCTTTGGATGCATTCTGTCAAACCTCCCCCTGCAGCACTGACCTCCACCCCTACCAAGTACATGACCGATTATCTCCTTCCATGCTTTGATTTCCTGACCGCAATCACTCAAAAGCCCTTGGCACTTCCACCTGCAATCAGACCCTGACTCACAGTTACTCCTGTGCACCTACCACCAATTCCAGGCTCCCACGTTCACTGCCTGTCACCCTCCCTTGACTGGGAATTGCAGGCCCCCCATTAACAACACCCCACACCTTCGATGTTACTAAATTTTTAAGCTGCAAACCCACGACTAAAATAATTAAAACACATCCTTGGATATTGTTGGAGTTTTAAGCTAATGGTTTCAATACAAATGGCCACCCAGAAGACTTCCATCACCACCCTCAAATGCCAGATTGTTTTTATTTCAATACTGCAATGGTCTATTCATTATTTTTATGTAGCACAGAAATTAGCCACTTGGCTTAAACCAATCATGCCTCCATTCATTTCGCTACAAGTTTCTTCACACCTCTTCTTCAACTGATCTTGTCAGCAAATCTTTCTGTTCCTTTCTTCCTCATACTTGTGTGGATTCTCTTTATGCCTTTGTTACTTTGCATAAAGTTGAAGATGAAATAGCATTTTGATAAAGAAGATTCAATGCATTTTCACATGTCAGCCAAAATACAATTTACTAATGAAAGTGGTGACATAGGCAGAATTTAAATTCTCATAGAAAATAAATTCATATTTAACTTGTTACCCTGTCAAACTTCTAATCAGAATTAATATGCATTTTTTCATAAAGAGAAAAAATCTAAATTTATTGTACCTTCGGTTCTGGTTTACTGTGCAGATATTTATGTAGAACATAGAGGCAAAGAAGCTGTGTACAATTTTCATCCAACGTTTCCTGGAGCATCAGTTCATTGCAAACAACTAGGGCATCTGAAAGGACAGCAGCAGTTTCATGTGTCATTCTTAGTTGACTTAGAAACAAAATAGTTTTAATTGAGGCAAAGCACATTTCTTTTACTAATTACTTACGCAGCAGAAGTGAAGATTACAAAACCATTGTATAATGATTGCATTTCAAAATGAAAACACAAATGGAAAACATTGATACTTGGTTACATACTCTGCCTTAAAGAGGGCATTTTATTATAGATTACAATCAATTTTCCACATGTACAAAGGAAACCGATTTTAGTGTACAGTGAAGAGGAAAATATGGCTCTGAACCATAGAACTATTAAATACTTACACCAATGGAAAATCTTTAGATGGTCTTCAACTTTCTCAGACAAGTAACTTTAGTGAACATGTCCTCATTCTTTAGGAAATGGGGGTTCCCCTCTTCCATTATAGATGAGGCTCTCACTAGGGTCTCCTCGATATCCCAAAGCTCCGCTCTTGCTCCTCCTCCCCTCATTTGTAACAAGGACAGAGTCCCCCTTGTCCTCGCCTTCTACCCCATCAGCATACAGCATATAATCCTCCAACATTTTCGCCACCTGCAACATGATCCCACTACTGGCCACATCTTCCCATCTCCACCCCTTTCTGCTTTCTGCAGAGACCATTCCCTCCGAAACTCCCTGTCAACTCGTCCCTTCCCAACCAAACCACCCCCTCCCCAGGTACTTTCCCCTGCAACCACAGGAGATGCAACACCTGTCCCTTTACCCCCCCCCCCCCTCGACTCCATCCAAGGACCCAGTCTTTCCAGGTGAGGCAGAGGTTCACTTGCACCTCCTCCAACCTCATAGACTATATCCCCTGTTCCAGGTGTCAATCTCTTTGCATCCTGGAGACCAAGCGCAGGCTCGGCGAACGTTTCGCTGAGCACCTCCTCTCAGTCCGTCTTAACCTTCCTGATCTCCTGGTGGCTCAGCACTTCAACTCCCCCTCCCATGCCCAATCTGACCTGGGCCTCCTCCATTGTCAGAGTGAGGCCCAGCGCAAATTGGAGGAACAGCACCTCATATTTCGATTGGGTAGTTTACACCCCAGCGGTATGAACATTGACTTCTCTAACTTCAAATAGCCCTTGCTTTCCCACTCTATCCCCTCCCAGTTCTCCCACCAGTCTTACTGTTTCCAACTACATTCTATCTTTGTCCCGCCCACTCCCCTGACATCAGTCTGAAGGGTCTTGACCCGAATCGTCACCCATTCCTTCTCTCCAGAGATGCTACCTGTCCCGCTGAGTTACTGAGTGTCTACCTTTAGTGAACATTAGACTGGATATGTAGCGGCAAGCATCAACCAACCACTTGGGAAAATAATTACATAATTCAGGTTGGGTGAAAAGGAGGATGACCATCAGATCCTTTGAATTTGTTTCTAAGTAAAATTGAAGAAAAAAGGTTTGCGTCTGCCCGATATAGAATGATAATATATTAATCTTAGTTGGACAAAAGGATAGAGACCTGGGAGAGAGCTACCAAGCAGACAAAGACAAAAAAGTGAAACGATCAACTGATCTATCAAACCCAAAGACAAAAATTCAGAATTGCTTGCCCGAACTAAAACAGTGAAAGAGTTTCAGCCTTTGGGAGAACTCTTTTCCTATGGCAGGGAATATTGATCTATATCACAGGCGGCACAACAGTAGAGTTGCTGCCTTGCAGCACTAGAGACCCAGGTTTGATCCTGACTGCTGGTGCTGTCTGTACACAGTTTGGACAATCTCCACGTGACCTGCGTGGGTTTTCTCCGGGAGCTCCGGTTTCCTCCCACACTCCAAAGACATACAGGTTTGTAGGTCAATTGGCTTAGTATAATTGTAAATTGTCCATAGTGTATATAAGATAGTGTTAATGTGCGGGGATCGCTGGTTGGGGCTGACTCCATGGGCCGAAGGACCCGTTTCCATGCTGTACCTCCAAACTAAAACTATAATATTCTAAAATTAATCTATTAATATGATGATAGTAATAGAATATTGATCAGATTTTATTCAAAAGTCTGAAAAAGATCTCCAACCCGAAACGTTACCCATTCATGTTCTCCAGGAATGCTGCCTAACCCGCTACTCCAGCATTTTGTGTCTTCACATTGATATTTAGATGTACTGCATTTCCATTCATAAATTGACATTTACTAATGATTTGAACATGTGGCTTCATTAACCAAAGGCTGAAATGGTCCATAATCATCTCTGACCCCTCTCACCCTGGCCACAAACTCTTTGAAGCACTTCCCTCTGGAAGGCAACTCTGGACTGTCAAAGCAGCCACAGTCAGACATAAAAACAGCTTTTTTTCCACGAGTAGTAGCTCTACTCAATAACCAAAAGTCTGTGGTCTCTTTTTGCTCTGGTTTATTTCACTCACATGTTTAAACCGTAATGTTGTATTCTTAATGTTTTATGCTTTATTCTTAATTGTTAATTGTATGTTCGTGTTGTTACTTGCGAGCGAAGCACCAAGGAACATTCCTTGTATGTGTATATACTTGGCCAAAAAACTTATTCATTTATCCATTCATACATAATAAATGCATGTTATATCATTTCAAAATGAGATCTTAGAACATTTTTGACATTGGTCCAAAAATAATTTGGAGATATAAGACAGGTAGTGGTTTCTCCTCAAACCCAACAAATGTTCCAAATATACAACTACTACCCATAAACTTTTCTCACTTACTTGAATAGTCCTCTTCTTTGATGAAAGAATCCATTAGTATATTTGCTGTGAAGTTATCTAGAAAAATTCCATATTGCACCTGCAAACAGATTTGTTAGTTATGGATTCACTCCTCAAATATAACACCTTCTACATCTAAAGTAATGCATATTTGATATTAATTTCCTTAAATTACATTTTGTCCATCAAATGCTTCTTTTTGATTTATTATAAAACAGAATAACAATGTTTTTACATTACATGGAACGTGCTTCCAGGGGTGGTAGTGGAGGCATTGTGATAGAGGCATTTAAGAGACTTTTGGCTGGGCTTCTCCATATTTAGGGAAAGGAGGGGTAAGGATCATGTACAGGCAGAGGAGATTAATTTAAACTTGGCACTGTGTTTCGCTCGGTAATTGTAGAGTGAAGGGCCTGTTCCTCTACAATGTACACTGCTGCTGTGTCAATTTGGCCTGGGCATTTACCAGAATTTATCCTGCAAAATGATGAGTATTTTTGTGGACATGGATATTGTAGGCCAAAGGGCCTGCTCCTGTGCTGTATTGTTTTATGTACTCTGCTACTGTGTTAACTTGTCCAGGGCATTTACCAGAATTTATCCTTCAAAATTCCACAAGAAAATATTCAGGCAGATAAATAAGCAACGAATCAAAGAGATAGTGTTTATGAAGTGACATTGAGGTGGATCAGCCATGATCTTGATGAATGGTGGAAAAGGAGTCAAAGATGAAAAGGCCTACGCCTGCTCTTATTTTATATTTTCATGGGAGAATCTGAAACTAGTATCACTTTATAAAAAAAAGTCAGCCATTTAAGTCAGAGTTTTACCTCCAAGGAGGTCATGAATCTTTAGAATTTTTTTCCTCAAAGGGCAGTAGAAACTATGGAATATTTTTAAAGCTATTGGATATTAAGGTAAAGATAGATTCATGCCTGAAAAGCCAATGAGCGAAAGCTTATCATGGTTAGATGGGAATGCAGAGTTAAGGTTACAATCAGCCATTATCATATTAAAAGACAGAACAGACTTGAGGGATTGCGTGGCCTACCCCTGGTCCTAATTCATATGTTTGTAGATTGCTCTGTCTTTAAAATATTCAGAGACTCACTCTTCTTTCGCCATCTTTTTTTTAGGTAGCTGCTTGAAAGACTCATGACCATCAGTGAAAAAATCTCACCTCAGCAATCACCTCACCTCAACGGGTGAACAGTTATTTTTAAACAGTGATCCTTTGATCCAGATTTTTCCACAAAAAGCATTTTCTGCACATCCACCAAATTTTATATCATCATATCAAAATCACATGGAGGATAATATTTTCACTGGGCTCATATATATTTAGGTGTACCTACCAACCAGATTTGTAGCTTCTGTCTCCAATGATAGCTGGCTCTCAGAATTGTATTGGCAACAGTATTTTAATTACATAACTTACAAATAAGCTACTGTCAGCAGCAATTCAATTAAATAAAGCACACAGTTTTCCAATACATTCATCTCTAAAGAGCATATGAAGTAATCCTTTTAGATGGAATAATTCTATTATTAGACAATAAACTCATACATAGTAGCAGAAGCAATACTTGCTAAAAATAAATTGTATTTGTCAAGGTCAAATTTATCAGCTGAATATGTAGTGTTGTCACTTCTGCTGGTAAAAAAATGCAGTCAAGTTTTGTGAGAAACATAAAGAAATATATTTAACAAAGCATTCGCAACATCTGCAGACAATGGTCTGCCACCAACAATTTCCTGCTAAACTCCATTCCCTTCTGAGGATAAATATTCATGGTGAGACACTTCTCCTATATGCTTTGAAGACATGGACAATCTCTAACAGGCATTTCAACACACAGGAAAGACCCTGCCAAAATCGTCTCCACAAAATCCTCTAAATTCACTGGAAGGACAAGAAAATCATTGTCAATATCTTTGCCCTGACCAACATTCATAACATTATGGCCTGAATTATACCCAATTGGCTATGTTGAACAGATTTTCACACTGACTTTGCCAAAACCAGACTGGTATCAGTCTAGATTTTTGAATGCATATTTCTGGAGCAATTTTGGACTACTTAAGATGAGAAGTATAAATTCAATGTTGCATCTTTGGTACATCCAGAATAATTAACCAGATATGTAATAGCTTGTTTTTGGACATTCTGAAATGCAAATCATAAGCATCACAGAGCATATAAATAAACATAGGAAAATAACTGCAGATGCTGGTACAAATCGAAGGTATTTAACATTTTATTTTACTAATGATACTTAATCATCATTGCACTTTGTAATATTGATCATTACTGTGGTCTATATCAGCATTGAATTGAAGCCTAAATTTGATTTTCCATTACCTTTAATCTTCATACAGCAACAATAATTTGGTGCTTAGTCATAACCTTATTCATAAAGGCTCTCAAACAGAATTTGTTGCACTTACAATATTATGTTGTCTTGTCTGCCCATTTGGCAAAATTGAATTTGCTGCATTTTGACTCAGCTCTTCATCTGGCTTTGCCACGTATTAGTCGCATAGACTATCTACCGAAGAGGAGAAGCAAGCCTTGGCCGACCTACGTAACATCCTAAGGAAAAGGCTTATGACCTTCCGCAGAGCAGAGTGGCAAAGGAGAAGAGGCAGAGAGAGAGCCAGGAAGCGAGCTGCGTTCATTGCAAATCCCTTTGGTTTTACCAGGCGATTACTTGGGGACAAGCGCAGTGGCCGCCTCATGTGCTCAACAGATGAAGTCAATCGCTTCCTTCATGACACCCTGAGTGATCCGATGAGGGAACAGGAGCTTGAACCCAACAAAGCTCTCATCAGCCCAGCCCCCCCAACAACAGAGTTCAATCTGAGGGAGCCGAGTCTGAAGGAGGTTGAGGAGGTCATCAAGGCTCAGCCTCTGCTCCAGGCCCTACTGGCGTACCATACATAGTGTACAAGCGCTGCCCAGAGCTCCTTCGACATCTATGGAAGATCTTGAAGGTGGTATGGCGAAGGGGGAGAGTTGCTGACCAGTGGAGGTGTGCTGAGGGAGTTTGGTTCCCGAAAGAGGACAACTCAAAGAACATCAATCAGTTTGGGTCAATCTCGCTGCTGAGCCTCGAAGGGAAGGTGTTTTTCAGCATTGTCTCCCGAAGATTAACTGAGTTTCTCCTCAAAATCAGCTACATCGACCCCTCAGTGCAGAAGGGTGGGATTACTGGAGTTCCCGGCTGCTTGGAGCATACTGGAGAAGTCACACAGCTCTTCAGAGAAGCCCATGAAAACAGAGGCGACCTAGTTGTTCTGTGGTTGGACCTGGCCAATGCCTATGGGTCGATACCGCACAGACTGGTTGAGCTTGCACTACACCGCCACCATGTTCCCAGCAAGATCAAGGTCCTGATCCTGGATTATAACCATAATTTCAGGCTGAGGGCGACTTCTGGGTCAGAAACATCAGACTGGCATCAGCTTGGAAAAGGAATAATAACCGGCTGCACCATTTCTGTTATTCTTTTTGCTCTTGCCATGAACATGGTGGCCAAATCAGCCGAGGTGGAATGCAGAGGCCCCCTAACCAAGTCTGGTGTACGACAGCCCCCAATAAGAGCTTTTATGGACGATTTTACCATCACCACAACATTGGTCCCAGGGAGTAGGCAAGGATGAGTTTCAAGCCAAACAAGTCAAGGTCCATGGTGCTGAAGAAGGGGAAGGTGACTGACAAATTCCACTTCTTATTATCCGGAACTGCCATTCCCTTAATCACTGAGAAACCTATCAAGAGTTTGGGGAAGCTTTTTGACGCAACTCTGACTCGGCCGCCATTCAAAAGTCCATCGAAGACCTTGAAGCCTGGCTCACCAAAGTCGACAGGTCAGGCCTGCCTGGCAGAATCAAGGCCTGGATCTATCAACATTCCATCCTGCCCCGTGTCCCCTGCTGGTTTGCGCTGTTCCATTGACAAGAGTTGATCAGTGGCTTTCTTCGCAAGTGGCTTGGCCTTCCCCGCAGCCTCAGCAGTGCAGCACTGTACGGGACCAGTAACATCTTGCAGCTCCCATTCAGTGGCCTCACTGAAGAGTTTATGGTGGCACGGACAAAAGAAGCCCTACAATAAAGGGACACCAGGGACCAGAAGGTGTCATCGGCTGGCATCGAGGTGAGAACTGGGAGGAAATGGAGGGCGGAGAAAGTAGTGGAGGTGGCAGAGTCATGCTTAAGCCAAAAGACATTGGTGGGAGTCATAGCAACTGGCAGAGCGGGCTTGGGATACTTCCCCAAGACTCAGGTTGGCAAGGCCCAGGGCACGGAGAGTCACCATCTCATCCAGGAAGAGGTCTGAGCAGGTGTGGAGGAAGAGCGTGTGAGCAGGGCGGTGGAGTTCAGGCAGCGGGGAGTGGACAAGGTGGGAGAGCATACTGCAGCGCAGGATTACCTGGTCAAACATCATGCAGGCAGACTTCCAGCACGTTCGGTTCCTTGTCCAAGCTGTCTACGATGCCCTACCAAGCCCAGCAAACCTCCACGTCTGGGGCAAGAGCGTGACACCTTCCTGCCCACTTTGTACTGGTAGGGGATCATTAGAACATCTCCTCAGCAGCTGCCCAAAGTCTCTTGGGGAAGGTCATGACCAGCGCCATGACCAGCTGCTCAAGGTGGTTGCTGAGATCATAGCCACTGCCATCAGTAACAGCAAACACCACCACGCCCCGAAGAAATCAATCACTTTTGTAAAAGCTGGAGAGAAGCCTCGACCACAACCAAAAAAAAGGGCGGGCCTCCTCTACACGGCCACTGACTGGCAGCTGCACGTTGATCTGGGCAAACAGCTGACATTTCCGCAACACATCACAGCAACATCACTCCGGCCAGACATGATCATCACCTCCGAGGAGACAAAACAGCTGATCATTCTGGAGCTGACGGTGCCCTGGGAAGAGCGTATGGAAGAAGCAAATGAGAGGAAACGTGCAAAGTACCAGGAGCTGGTGGAGATGTGCCGGCACAGAGGCTGGAAGACATGCTGTGAACCCATAGAGGTGGGCTGTAGAGGCTTTGCAGGACGCTCACTCTGCAAAGTCCTCAACCAGTTGGGAATTACGGGGCTGGCAAAGAAGAGGGCCATTCAATCCGCAAGTGAAGCCGCAGAGAAAGCCACTAGATGGCTTTGGATTAAGAGGGCTGATCCGTGGGCGGTTGCTGCCGGGACGCAAGTCGGGGCCTGATCAACCCCAGCTGGGTCGCCTGGGCGAGGGTGTCTGATGTTGTGAGACCCGAAACACCCCATGACCCCAGGTCACATCATAGAAACATAGAAACATAGAAAATAGGTGCAAGAGTAGGCCATTCGGCCCTTCGAGCCTGCACCGCCATTCAATATGATCATGGATGATCATCCAGCTCAGTAGCCTGCACCTGCCTTCTCTCCATACCCCCTGATCCTTTTAGCAAAAAGGGCCACATCTAACTCCCTCTTAAATATAGCCAATGAACTGGCCTCAACTACCTTCTGTGGCAGAGAATTCCACAGACTCACCACTCTCTGTGTGAAGAAATGTTTTCTCATCTCGGTCCTAAAAGACTTCCCCCTTATCCTTAAGCTGTGACCCCTGGTTCTGGACTCCCCCAACATCGGGAACAATCTTCCCGCATCTAGCCTCTCCAACCCCTTAAGAATTTTATATGTTTCTATAAGATCCCCCCTCAGTCTTCTAAATTCCAGCGAGTACAAGCCCAGTCTATCCAGTCTTTCCTCATATGTAAGTCCCACCATCCCAGGGATCAATCTGGTGAACCTTCTCTGTACTCCATCTAAGGCAAGAACGTCTTTCCTCAGGTTAGGAAACCAAAATTGCACACAATACTCCAGGTGCGGTCTCACCAAGGCCCTGTACAACTGCAGCAGAACCTCCCTGCTCCTAAACTCAAATCCTCTTGCTATGAATGCCAACATACCATTCGCTTTCTTCATTGCCTGCTGCACCTGCATGCTTGCTTTCAATGACTGGTGCACCATGACACCCAGGTCACGTTGCATCCCCCCTTCTCCCAATCGGTCACCATTCAGGTAATACTCTGCTTTCCTGTTCTTGCCGCCAAAGTGGATAACCTTCCAGTGCATCCAGAAGATGTATCTTGCACATCAGTCTGAAGAAGGATCTTGATCCGAAATGTCATATATCCATGTTCTCCAGAAATACTGCCAGAGTCGCCGAGTTACACCAGCATTTTGTGTCTTTTTTACTTGTACAGACTAGATTTATAAATCAAACAAGTAATCTTTTGCAAATATTGCACATAATGTGTGAGAAGTATTACTAACAAAGAGGCAAAATCTAAGCTCAATGTTCCAGTTAAGAGCACTTTGCACTGAACCTTTTTGAGTATATTCCAGGATATGGAAGCGAATGAGAGGATATGGGGATTGGGTGGAGAACTAAAACTGAGATACGAGAACATCCACGATTATATTGAATGGTGGAGGCTCAGGAGGCCTTTAACTGCCTGTTATTTCATGGAATCATAGAATTGTACTGCACAGAAACAGGCCCACTTGGCCCACCTTGCCCATGTCAGCCATAATGCCCATCTACACTAATCCCATTTGCCTGCATTAGGCCCAAATCTCTCTATGCCTTTCCTATCCAAGTATCTGTCCAAATGCCTTCCTGTGTTGCATTATATAGTTTGGGGCTTGACACTTTTGTTACTTTTAAAAAACAATTTATCTTATAAACTTTAATAAATGCGCCCACTCCCACCGGAGGACCACCGGGAGGACCGGAACCCCGCAACGCCTGACCCTCCTCCCATGGTGCAGCACGTGGCAGAGGGTCCACAAGACGGCCAGCGCCCGCCGCTCCCCGCCGAGCTGCAGGAGAGTCTTCGGCTTCACACCCGACCCTCATGAGAAATGGGGCCTAGGTCAGTGCCTTCTCCCTGTCCACCTTCGCCCACCCACGGCCCCGGGAGACACTCCCCGCCCGGCAACAGGTCCATGCAGTCAGGAGACGCTTCGGCTCCACGCCAGGCCCGCAGGAGGAATGGGGCCGAGGTAACGACTTTTTCCCTATCACCCCTTGCCTGCCCACGGCAACGGGTCCACGGTTGGGCCGACGGGGGAGCGAGGGGAGGGGGGTAGGGAGTGTGGGAGGGTAGAGAGGGGGGGAGGAAGGAGGGGGCGGGCGGCAGGGGGAGGGAGGAGGGGGAGAGGAGTTGGGGGGAAGAGGGTGCTGCACCAATGCAGGAGAGGTTTGGACCCAACGGGTCCACTTGGTCTAGTAGACACTAAAGTTTCAGCTTCAATCTTTGGGATGTGTTAGGTAATCTAACATCAATTAAGTTCGCTATAAAGTTACTAGAATTAGATTATGTATTCCCGCAATAAGTTTAGGTGGCTAGCATTCACAATGCTGATTACAACTTAAAGGCTCTTTTTGGAAAGCATGCAAATATTGTCACTGGTAAAAGATAGAGTGACATACTGCCCTCTGGGGAAGCCTGCAAGGTAGACAAGGGTAATTGATCAGTAATAAATGTTACCCTGGTATGGAATGCAGGAGTAAAGGCACAGAAACCAGGATCATGAGGCAGCGACTCTGGTAAATCCCTTCGATGGTGGGTAGGTCAGAGCCGATGATGGACTGGGCAGTGTTCACAACGTTTTGCAGTCTTTTCCGCTCCTGGGCGTTCAAGTTGCCGAACCGGGCCATGATGCAACCAGTCAATATGCTCTCTACTGTACACCTGTAGAATTTCATGAGAATCCTCTCTGACATACCGAATCTCCTTAATCGTCTCAGGAAGTAGAGGCGTTGATGTGCTTTATTTATAATTGCATCAGTGCTGATTGCCGGAAAGATCTTCGGAAATATGCACGCGCAGGAATTTGAGATTTTTGACTCTCCCCATTGTCCCGTTGATATAAACAGGATTGTGGTCCTCATCTTTCCTCTTCCAAAGTCCACAATTAGTTCATTGGTTTTACTGATATTGAGAGTCAGGTTGTTGTGCTGGCACCATTTAGTCAATCGGTCGATCTCACTTCTATGCTCTGACTCATCACCATCTGTAATTCGTCCAACAACGATAGTGTCGTCGGCAAACTTGAAGATGGAGTTCGCACTGTGTCTGGCTACAGTCTTGAATATAGAGTGAGTAGAGCAGGGGGCTGAGCACGCCGCCTTGAGGTGCTCCCGTACTGATTCACCGCCTGAAAGGCAAGATTTCTCCTGGTCCAACCACACTGTGATATAGCTAAGAACACACATTATGCCTATACTTCCTCAGAACACAAATACTCTCACCAATTTCTTCAAATGCATTGTAGAAAGCATCTTATTGGGATGTATCACAGCTTAGTTTAGCAACAGCTCTGTCAAAGATCACAATAAATTGCAGTGTTGTAGACGTGTTGTAGTCTATCTAGTTCAAACCAGCCTCCACCCCAACCAGCTTCATCTACACTTCACACTGCTGCAGAAAGCAACCACCTCATAATCAAGGACCACCTACACCCCAGTCATTCCCTCTTCTCCCCTCTTCGTTGGGCAGAAGATACAAAAGCTTGAAAGCACGTACCACCAGATTCAAGCACAGATTCTTCCCCACTGTCATCAGACTACTGAATGGACTTCTTACAAGCTAAGCATGTAGTTTGTCCAGCCAAGGTAGAATGGCAATAGATGGGCATTATTCCTATCATGGTGATCAGTTCAACTCAGGTCATTTTGAGATTAAATAAATGGCAGAATTGAAAAGATTAGCAGCTCTACTGTATCTACCCTTGGTTACCTCATTCTTTCTTCTCTAGCTTTCCAAGTACAGATTGTACGAAAATAATCTAATATTTTCTCGTTAAAGTGGTAATCTTATCATAAAGGAAACAAAGATAAGATCTTTAGAATATAAATCTTTATTAAGAGTCGGGAAATTTGACAGAAAAATATTAGTGATTAATTACTGCTCCGGGATAGCATTTTAGTGCACCAACCTACTGCCAAAATGTAAACTGTCTTAGATACTATCAAAGTTGCACTCTCCTGCTTGCATAAATCTCAAAATTCTTTCCAGTCATGAGTCTGGTACTGTACAGAACATGAAGCTTAAAACTAATGAAAAATACTTTGAGAAGGAAAATTCCACAATTTAACGATTCATTGTTTTCTGGAAACACACATATTCAAATGTGGTAATACTCGAGTAATCTACCATTTGGTGTTTGTAAAACCCAATGATTCTGCATTTGGTTCACTGGGTGCTTTTTCCAGTGTTCTCTTTAACACACCAGGACCCTGGTTCTAACAGTCCCTTTAAACTTACAGTGTTCCCAATTCCCACTCTCCTTTAACTCAATGGGACCCCCCATTTTTGTACTCCCTTGAACTCATCAGGACCCAGTTTCCCCACACACCCTTGAAACTCATCAGGTTCTATTTCCCGTACTCCCTTTGAAGTCACTGGAAGCATCCCGTCTCTCCCACCCCCGAACCCCTCCCCTTGCTCTCAGGGAAAATATATTATACTGCACTGCTGTGTAGCATTTTAAAACAAATTTTTGGAGTATTGTTTGGAATAACATGCAATGGTCTGGAAATTATGCTACACCATTGCCAAGTTCCATGTATGCCCATTTAAAGTATTACTGCAAGAAGTTATATGAAAATTAGTAGCAGCCATTTCTGACTCAGTGGCTGCATTGCATGAGTCAGTATGAGGTGGTGATGCTTATGTAGATGACAACGCGCAATGTTATTTGCTATGTATTTTCAGTAGGATTGTTTTATGCTTTACCAGGGGCACAACGTTATGCGATTCCACAAACAGGAGTTTGGAAATATTTACTTTGATCAAAAAGTAATTCATGATTTGTGATAGTTTTCAAAGTATACACAAATGAATTATTTGGCAAATCTTTCAGACTAACTACAGGAGTACTGAAGAATTAAAATATAATCTTTGGCAGGATTAAGATTTATTTTCAGATTCTCTGCTGCAATTTTTTTTCATACTTTCTTAAAATGGTCTTTTGTGATGTGTTTGCATATAAAATAAAATAGTCTATTGTCATACCTTATTTCTCAAGGTGTGCAAGGCCTTGTCCCTAGCATTGTATTTCAGACTCTGTCGAATCCAGCTGTGAATGGTCCAGTCTCGGAGGTACCAGCAGTTTGGACTATGTCGAAATCTAAAATTTAAAAGGAAACAAACATAAAATGTAGTCATATCTTTGCAAAATACAAAGTGCTGGAGGAACTCAACAAATCAGGCAGCAACTGGGGAGGGACTGGACAGGCGACATTTAGGGTTGGGATCCTTTTTGTTTGCTTCAGGCAACGTGTAACTTGCAATGTTGAATACAAACCAAACTGGGCTGCATAGGTTCTGTAGCATTAGAATCACACACTATCAATTGCAATAAAAACATAGTGCTGGAAGCACATGGACATACTCTGCTTACATTTACTAACTGATTACTGCACAGTACCGTTTAAAAAATATTTAAAAAGAGGAAAGTGCAGGGCGACGGAGAGTGATTGGGATTTGTTTTAAATTGCTTAGTGTAATGATGAACTAAATGCCATAATAAAAATTATGACATAATTCATAACTTTAAAAATAATACTGCATAAAAATTGGTTACCACTTCTAAAGGCACATTAGCCATCAGAAAATGTTTCATTCAAGGGACTGCTACTAGAAAATACAGTAGTGAACTAGGCTCTGCATTATAGACTACTGAACAGGTTTTTACGTACACAAGACCATTTCTCTTTGTGCTCTGCCACTGTGGGAAATAACATAGATCTTAAACAATGACAAGGAGTAGTAGAGAATGGAGATAGAGAGCGTATTCACCCAGTGTCAAGATAACAACCTCTCACTCAAGTTGGCAAAATGAAGAAGCTAGTCAACAACTTCAGGAAGTAGCGTGAAGTACATGCTGTATGGTGCTGAAGTGGAGATGGTTAAGAGCTTTAAGTTCCTATGTGTGTAAATATCAACAACATTTTTTATTTCCTGGGCTAATCACACTGATGCCACAACCAAGAAAGCACACCACAAAAGACCAAGGAAAGCAGCCAACATAACCGAGGATCATTCACACCATAGTCACTCTCTTCTTCCATCACCTGTTGGGGAGAAGACATAAAAGTTTGAAAGCACCAAAAGTCAGATTCAAGAAAAGCTTTTTCACTGCTGTGATCAGACTCTAGAAATGACCTTGTATGCTGAAGATGAATTTCTGATCTTCCAATCTACCTCACTGCAGCCCTTTAAAAAAAAGTGATCTCTTTGTAGCCGAATAGTATGTTCTACACTCTGTTCGTTTTTCTCCTTTGCACTACACGATGTAATCATTTGAGTGCAAGATTTGCCTGGAGAGCAGACAAAACAACATTGTTTACCGTATCTCAGTACATAATTAAAAAAACATTAAAACAATAACAACTCAGATTCTACACTTATCCATGCAAAGCCGTTTGTTTTGTTATACAAATAACTTGTAACATGCAACTAATAAATGTCTATAAATCCTGGAATGTTACAACTGTCAACCACACTTCCACCAGGAATTTTTCCAGGGGTTTGTTCGATGTCCTGCAAAAACTTCAACTGAAAAATGGCAGAAACCCTACAGACATGGCGTAGTATCTGAATTTTCTGTTCATTGGAATCCCGCCAATTACCTGCCAACATTTTGGCAAGAAATTCTAGAAACTCTGTCCTGACCTTTAAATTTTGGATTCAAAATTTGTCCCAAAGAAGGTCAATTAACTTTTGTTGAATTTGAAACTAATACTTATCTTTAGAAAAAGAGCCTTTGCTGGAATATGTTAATTTTCTATCAAATGCAAAATACTGCAGGTTCAGAAAATCGGAACTGTTATCAGAAATACTCAACCGGCAGTGACAGAAACAGTTTCAATGCGCCAGGCTGATGACCTTTATACAGACCATTAAATCTTGTCTTTCCACAGATGCGAAGTATTAACCTGCTGAGTATTTCTGGCCTTTAATAGTTTTTATTTTCATTTTCTATCAAAGATTTACACTAAACTTCAAATACAAATCACTTCAAGTAGGAGTGGCTCTATAACAACTGCAGCATAACACATAACACTCAGGCAGCATAACACATCGCCTGAGATTTATTCACAATTATTTTAATACCTTAATTATATAATTAGTGAGAAGTGTTACAGGCTACAACAAAGATGGAACCTGTTATGCTAATTAGGCAGAAAAGGTTTAAGAAAAGAATTTAAAAATTCCACTATATTAATGTGATTTTATAGTGCCACTGTAAAATTTTACAGTGCCACTTTTAGCATAATAAAATATTTTTTTAAACTGAAACATTTGAATCATTAAAACATTAAATAGTCAATCATCATTTGTGCAACAGCTCAGAAAGAACTGAAATTTAAATAAACCACAAATATCAAATTGGTTTAGACTCCCAAAGCATTTTCTTCTATCTACATTTTTTAGAAATATTACTGAGCTTGTTCAATCTATTTACCGATGAGAAAAAAGATTACAGAGAAGAAATTTTGTTTTAGAAAATTCTCTCCCTGCCTCCTTCTCAATCTCTCTCCCTTGGCCTGCCTCCATCTCATTCTCTCCCACTGCCTGCTTCTCTCACTCTCTCTCCCGAGGGCCTGCCTCTCTCCATAATTCAACACCATAATCCCAACCCACCACAAGCCCCTGGACCCAGGAGTCAACATTTCACTTTAACAGCGGGGGGTGAGGGGGGAGGAGGGGACGGCGACCTGAAGAAAGCGTTGCCAGACGAATGTCCTCAGGGGTATAACGTGAGCTGCAACAACAGCCGTATCACTGGGTAAAGAAGGGCTCGCTGGTGCACCTTGCGAGTCAAAAGTGGCGTTGGAAGCCAGAGTCTAAACGGCCAGGGAGACGGTGGGACTCGTGAATGGGTCGGCAGGTCATTCCATTCACATTCAGTTTACATTTGATATTTGTTTTATTTAAGTTTCTGGCACTCCATGGTGCTTTAGAGACACGGGAGGGGATTCATTAGTGGGCCAGGGGTGTATTGTCATTTCATTTATCACCTGACCTCCGTTGGTCCAGAAGTCACACCATATTCTGCACTCTGCCATTTTTCTTTTTGCACTGTTGTATTTGCACATGGCTTGATTGTAATCATGTATAATTTGACTGGATACTACACAGTGAAGCTTTTTACTGTATCTCAGTACACGCAACAATAAAAATCAATACCAATATCCTCAGCCCACCACCATCTCCCTCTCTCACTCGGCTGCCTCCGTCCCCTCTCTCAGTCTCTCTAAAGCATTAAAATTAAATCTATTTAAGATAGCAAATCTCTTACAGTATTTTGTAATGGCGGTAACAGTGTAAATGTATATTAATTTGAAACAGATATTAGTTTTCGTCTTCCTGTCAAATCACCCAAGCAGGCATTACTGTATCTTTATTCTCAGCATTTAGTTCGCCCACGGCCACAAGAATAGTAGTCTATCTTTCTCAGGCACAGCAATTATATTTGCTACCTGAGCTATTGTACTAAAACACGATGAGTCACCACATGGATGTTAGCTGGAAGTCAGAAATATTTTATGAACCTTTTCAAATGTAACAAGTATTTACACACTCTTTGTTGTCCAAATCTAATGTCTAACAGCCATATCATTTCTAGCAGAGATACTGTGGTACTGTTCTTTTGCACCACTACTGAGTGCAGCTGAGCAAACCATTCTCAAATCTATAAATAGGAATATATTCACCTTCCTTAAACTGCTGATGATAATTGTTAGTTATTAATAATCACCTCTTCTTTCAACACGCTGTCCCGCATAGGTCTTTAGAGAAGAGAAATGTTAAAAGGTCACCTTCAGATAACCTGAAATCCAATGCCCAAATAATGAGCAGGGCCCTAATTGGACAAACAATGCAAAGCATAGCAGAACTGTGTAAGAAAGATGCCTGCAATTAGCAAAACACCTTGTCAGACTTTGGGGACCCTGATCCAAACTACAGCTAGATTCTTTAGAGTCAGTTACATTTATGGTGAAGTTGAATAGAATAAGTCAGGTAAACATTTTTTTGTTGGTGATTTATCAGTAATCGACTTTGCATGTTTCAGTGTGCTGGTGGGTCTCTGCATATGAGACACAACAAGTTGGAATTAATTAAAAGTAGTCGTCATAAGATGAACAGCAGTGTCTTTGTTTACCTAAAGTTCAAAAGTGGAGTTTACAGCACCAGGATGCACTGGTCTTTCATCTACAAAATCTATGTACAAATCCAGCCCATACTGATGAGATGAAAGGCTTCCCTTCAATCTCCAGACTGTGTGGGTCTTAAGTCAAAATTAGCTGGGGCAGTTTCAGTACAAAACTGTCTTTAATTCAGCACTAATTGGCAATTAGACTTAAAGATCACAGGATAGCTGGAGTGATAGAGCAATAACATTTTTAATGGACATATTCCCCAGGTTGTGCCTGAGGCATATTAAGGATCAGGGTAAAAGGAGCAAAAGACACAAAGGGCTGGAGTAACTCATCTGGTCAGGCAACATCTCTGCAGAACACGAATAGGTGACGTTTCGGGTCAGGACCCTTCTTCATGGAGCTATGGAGCCATGCTTGCGGTGAACTGTCCAGCACACTTCCATTTATGTTCATTCCCATGTTGAACAAACATTTGTTAAATTAATTGGTTCTTGCTACCAATAAAAAGTTATATTTTTGGGGAAGCCTGCAGTGCCATAAATACTTGGTGCTGGGACAGAACAAACAACACACTATGCCAGCCTTAAGTTTGATAGTGCATTAAATATCACAACTGATCACAGAATGGTCTGCTGCTGTGTTGTATAACTGTGAGATGAAGTAAACTGGTATGGAATTGGAGGTAAAGAAGATAATCTATATATTACTAAATGCATGTACATGTTTTGTTTAATATAGAAATCACACCATGTGATCTATGCAAGAAGACTTCCAATTCAAATACCAATTGACAACAGGCTGCATTCTCCATCCCTTCTGTGAAAAAAACCTAAAGCAAATTTGCTCCAGCAGTCAGGTTCATGACTGGTTCATCTGTATGGATGATCACACTTTCCACCACATTTACTGGGTTATTTAAAAGGTCATGATTGTTTTGTTTTTCAGTAAACCATGACTCTAGGCTGCTTGCAACTTATAAATGCGATATAAACAAGAATTCAGTCACTTATATTTAGTGTCTTCAGCATTTTGATCACAAGAGCTTCATGCAGCATGGCTTTAGTTTAAAAATAACATCAGTAAGGACATAATCCTCGTGGGATTAGACGTCCTTCTCTTAAGTATTGACTGCATCAAACTCCATCATAATTCATTGCTGTTCCTAGAAATATTCAAACCCAAATTTAATTTGACTAATCCAAAAGAATAAAGTTAATCAAGCCAAAACCTTCAGACCCTCTCTTAAAACCAATAACGCATTTGAAATTTACTCACACAAAGAGTGTTGCTTATATGGAACGCACTGCCAGACGAAGCTACAGAGGCAGATACTTTTACAATGTTTAAGAGATACTTAGACAGGTATATGGTTAGGAAAGGTTCAGAGATATGGAATGAGCAAATGGAATGAGCTCGGGTAAAAAAACCTGGTCTGCATGTACTAGATTTACTGAAGGGCCTGTTTCTGTGCTGATCAACTCTATGAGATGAAGTAAACTTAAGATCACGCTTATGAAATATCAGTCTTGCTCTGAATCTCAAGATTATGTAGCTCAACTTGTACTTTTCCTGTTTGTCTTGACTTGCCCTAAAGCTTATATATTGACGGTCTGGACTCAAAACTCAGAAAGCAAACTCAATGTTAGTATTTAGTTCAAGAGGGCTTGTATACAAAAACAGGGATGTAATATTGAGGCTATATAAGGCGCTAGTAAGGCTGCTTTTGGAATATTTTGAGCAATTTTGGCCACAATATCTGAGGAAGGATGTGTTGGTCTGGAGAGGGTCCAGAGGAGGCTTACATGAATGATCCCAGGAATGAGTAGGTGAACCTATAATGAGCATTTGTCAGCACTGGGCCTGTGCTCGCTGGAGTTTAGAAGAATAAGGAGGGACCTCATGGAAACATACAGAATAGTGAAAGGCTTGGATAGAGTGGATGTGGACAGGATGTTTCCACAAGAGTCTAGGACTAGAGACTTCATAATGAAGTCTTTGCTATGACATTCATACCGAGAGGATTTGAGTATAGGAGTAAAGAGGTCCTTCTGCAGTTGTACAGGGCCCTGGTGAGACCACATCTGGAGTATTGTGTGCAGTTTGTCTCCTAATTTGAGGAAGGACATCCTTGCTATTGAGACAGTGCAGTGTAGGTTCACGAGGTTAATCCTCGGTATGGCGGGACTGTCATATCAGGAAAGATTGGAAAGACTGGGCTTGCTATCACTGGAATTTAGAAGGATGAGAGGGGATCTTATAGAAACGTATAAAATTATAAAAGGACTGGACAAGCTAGATGCAGGAGAAATGTTCCCAATGGAAATCCAGAACCAGGGGCCACAGTCTAAGAATAAAGGGGAGGCCATTTAAAACTAAGATGAGAAAAACCTTTTTCACCCAGAGTTGTGACACCCAGAGAGTTGTGACTTTGTGGAATTCTCTGCCACAGAAGCCAGTGGAGGCCAATTCACTGGATGAATTTAAAAGAGAGTTATATAGAGCTCCAGGGGCTAGCAAAATCAAACGATATGGGGAGAAAGCAGGCACAGGTTACTGATCAGCCATGATCACAATGAATGGCGGTGCTGACTCGTAGGGCCAAATGGCCTTCTCCTGCACCTATTTTCTATGTTTCTAGAGGTTATAGCCTCTGAATTAAAGGACGTTATTTTAGGAAGGAGATGAGGGGAAATTTCTTTCGTTAGAGGATGGTGAATCTGTGGAATTCTTTGCCACAGAAGGCTGTGAAGGCCAAGTCAGTGGATATTTTTAAGGCAGAGATAGATTCTTGATTAGTACAGGTGTCAGAGGTTATGGAGAGAAAGCAGGAGAATGGGATTAAGAGGGAGTGACAGGTCAGCCATGATTTAATGGCGGAGTAGACTTGATGAGCCAAATGGCCTAATTCTACTCGTATCACTTATGACACACACTATTATACTTCTCAAGGTTACAGCTTCCTGCTTGAATCACTTGGATTGTTTTGCAGTCCACCAGTCTCAACCAAAGTCCCAAACTCCAACATTCATGAACGTGACTGAATGAATTACCTTTTCTTATACTCCACAACAATTTACATACTTTGACAACCCCTATTGTTTTCCTCCACGGTATCCCCATTGTTCAACTCCATTGAAATATTCCAACTTGTTGCCAGTCATTCTAATTAAAAAATATTAAATGAACTTCAGCACGGATTTGTCTTCCATCCACTCCACTGTTTCCTCAACAGTTCAAGAGTTTATTCATGGCACCCCCCCCCCCCCCCCCCCATCTCTTTTCTTTTGAAGGTAAATCCAAATGGGGTAAATTTCCATATACAAGCCTCAAACATCCAGCTAAACCATCAATCTTTGACACTCTATTTCCATTCTGTGTCTGAACCTCTGTCTTAGGTAACATTTCAGTTTTCTGCAGCTAAACGTTGGCAAAAACTTTAGCCATTAAAGTCAGGGTCTTTCACAAACTCAAACCTCTCTTTACCAACAATTTTAGGATTCAAGCAACTGGTCCCCATGGTCTGCATCCCAGAGTACTCAAGGAGGTTGCCCAAGGAATCGTCAATGCATTAGTGATCATTTTTTAATGTTCTATAGACTCTGGATCAGTTCCTGTGGACTGGAGGGTAGCTAATGTAACTCCACCTTTTAAGAAAGGAGGGAGAGATAAAACAGAGAATTATAGATCAGTTAGCCTTACAGAACCCTCCATAATGTTCGGGACAAAGACCCATCATTTATTTAATTGCCTCTGTATTCCACAATGAGAGATTTGGAATTAAAAAAAGTCTATGTAGTTAAAGTACACAATGTCAGATTTTATTAAAGGCAATTTTTATACATTTTGGTTTCACCATGTAGATATTACAGCTGTGTTTATACATAGTCCCGCCATTTCAGGGCACCATAATGTTTGGAAGACATGGCTTCACAGGCGTTTGTAATTGCTCAGGTGTGTTTAATTGTCTCCTTAATGCAGGTAGAAGAGATCTCTCAGCACCTAGTCTTTCTCCAGTCTTTCCATCACCGTTGGAAACTTTTATTGCTGTTTATCAACATGAGGACCAAAGTTGTGCCAGTGAAAGTCAAAGAAGCCATTATGACACTGAGAAACCAGAATAAACCTGTTAGAGACATCGGCCAATCCTTACTTAGGCTTACCAAAATCAACTGTTTGGAACATCATTAAGTAGAAAGAGAGTACTGGTGAGCTTACTAATCGCTTACTAAAGGGATTGGCCGGCCAAGGAAGACCTCCACAGCCGATGACAGAAGAATTCTCTCTATGATAAAAAAAATCCCCAAACACCAGTCCGACAGATCAGAAACACTCTTCAGGAGTCAGGTGTGGATTTGTCAATGACCACTGTCCACAGAAGACTTCATGAACAGAAATACAGAGGCTACACTGCAAGATGCAAACCACTGATTAGCCACAAAAATTGGACGGCCGGGTTAGTTTGCCAAGAAGTACTTAAAAGAGCAACCACAGTTCTGGAAAAAGATCTTGTCGACGATTAAATTATATCAGAGTGATGGCAAGGGCAAAGTACAGAGGAGAGAAGGAATTGCCCAAGATCCAAAGAATACCACCTCATCTGTGAGACACGGTGGTGGGGGTGTTATGGCTTGGGCATGTATGGCCGCTGAAGGTACTGGCTCACGTATCTTCATTGATGATACAGCTGCTGATGGTAGTAGCATAATGAATTCTGAAGTGTATAGACACATCCTATATGCTCAAGTTCAAACCAATGCCTCAAAATTCATTGGCCAGTGGGTCATTCTACAGCAAGACAATGATCCCAAACATACTGCTAAAGCAACAAAGAAGTTTTTCAAAGCTAAAAAATGGTCAATTCTTGAGTAGCCAAGTCAATCACCTGATCTGAACCCAATTGAGCATGCCTTTTGTATGCTGAAGAGGAAACTGAAGGGTACTAGCCCCCAAAACAAGCATAAGCTAAAGATGGCTGCAATACAGGCCTGGCAGAGCATCACCAGAGAAGACACCCAGCAACTGGTGACGTCCATGAATCGCAGACTTCAAGCAGTCATTGCATTCAAAGAATATGCAACAAAATACTTAACATTACTACTTTCATTTACATGACATGCTGTATCCCAAACATTATGATGCCCTGAAATGGGAGGGACGATGTATAAACACTGCTGTAATTTCTACATGGTGAAACCAAAATGTATAAAAATGGCCCTAATTAAAATCTGACAATGTCTATTCTAACCCCAAAGCGTTTTAGAGTGAGACAATATCCTACTTATGACCCAACCAATGTTTTATAAAATTGTACCTTAACCCCACTGGTCGTTATATTCTACACCAATGCTAATGAATGCAGGTACCCCACTTGCCTCCTTCAACACCTGCTACCGTATTTTCCCTCCCGCAGGTTCTCCCTTAAGACACTTCCCTTTAAAATGCGCCTCCTAAATATTTATTCATTGGTTTTCTTTCATATTTGGTTTGAGCCCATATTTTTAAGTAAAAGTTTCATCGTGAGTCTACTCTGTAATAAATTTCTTTCCGTAACCTTTAATCTGTGGTTCTCGAAGACTCTCAGAAATAACAGAGGCAATGTTTTACAAGTAACTATATATTTCTCCCAGGAAGAAATATCATACTACAGACTGATTTTCTAACTGAGTCACAAGCAGGCTTCCATAACATATACATGCTATTTTTCACAGACCCTTAGGGACAGCAGTTCTGAACAGCAATTGCACATTTACAGGACTGAGAGTTGGCACAATGCAATCGATTGCAAGTGCACAAGAAAGAAGTTATGTTTCAAGCAACACACAAATGTAAAAGAAATAGCAAAACTCAATCTCTAATCAGGAAAAACCGGAGGTTTGCAGTTCAGCTAATTTTCCAGTTTATATCCTTAATTTATACATTAGGAACAGGAAGCAATTTGCTTCTTCTTTTTGCGAGTGCTGCATTGCAGCAAATAATGAGTCATGGGGAGGGCACAGAATGATCGGAAAAAAAGGGCAATGCTGTTTTGGTATTTGAATCGGGTGCATTGTGGTGAGAAATGGTCTAAAAATTGTTCAGGAATGGTGAGATGTTAATTAAATAGTTTTAATTAAATTAATATGCCTTCAATGAGGACTTTTGTAAAGCAACATATTTAGTCCTTATGCAAGACGATGAACTTGAAATGTTTACTCAGTTTCTCATTGCAAAGAATTTGCCTGACCTGGTCAGTAACGCCAGTAGTTTACATTTTTATTTCTAAAGTCTGTACTATTTTGTTTCCAGATTACTAATGAATTTCATTGGTGGAGCACCTACCATGGGCAGTAAAAGGTTTGAAAGAACAAGGGGACTTCAGGGAAAGATCATGAAAGGCAGCAGACCTGCAAAACCAGACACAAGCAGCGAGATATTTGAAAAATAAGAGGGAATATCTTTCAGCGGGATTGCTGAAAAAAAAATAATGTATTCATGATCACATAAACAGTCTTCTACTGCATCAATGATAATTTATTTTATAATATGAAGTTAACATGGTCGAGCAGGATGGGATGGTAGAAAGGTGACGGACAAAACCAAATAAAAAGAAAAATTAAAATGTTACTTACAGCTGACAATTCAATAGTTAATTTCCAGAAAGACAAATCTTGCAACCTTAACTTTTCCTAAGCTTGTTGGCAATGGAAACAAAAAAAATCTTTTCATGTGCTCCTGCTCTTCCCTAGGCCGAGGTTCTTGCCATCGTGACTTAGCTTTACTGATTGAAGTGTCTAAGGTGAAGCTCAGAACTTTGCTACATAAATCTTGATGCAAAGAACAAATTTCAATTTAAACACTCCATAAACCACAAGATTTGCAATCGGACTCTTAATGATGTGAACATGGACCACTCAGACAAGGCAGAATAACAATGATAAATTGGTTTGACACCGAGTTCAATATCAACCGTTGTTTAAAAAGAACACAGGATGACTCTTGCATTACTTGGAGACATAGAACAGAACAACATAAGAATGGGCCCTATGGCCTACAATGTCCATGACGAACATGATGCCGTTAAATGAATCTCCTCTCCCTGCACATGATTGATATTTCTCAATTCCCTGCACATGTGCCTATGTAAAAGCCTCTTAAAGGCCACTATCGTATCTGCCAACCATGTTACCATGCATCCATTTGCATCTTAATCTTCTGGATCAACCTACCATGTAGGAGTTTATCAAATGCCTTACTAAAATCCATATAGACAATAGCCTCTGCCCTACCCTCAACAATCACCTTTATCAGCTCTTCAAAAATCTCTATCGTTAGTGTGATGTGTCCTGCAGCGGACAAAACGATGCTGACGGACCTTAATTAGCCCATTCCCTTTTAAATGAAAGTAATCCTCTCCTGAAGAATCCTCTCCAATAGTTTCCCAACCAATGGCGTAAAGCTCACTGGCCTACAATTTCTTCAATTATGTCTATTTCCCTTCCAAAACAACAGAACAAACATTAGCTACTCCAGTCCTCCGGTACTTCACCTGTTGCTCAAGAGAATACAAAGGTCTTCGGCATAGACCCCGCAATCTCTCATGCCTCTCTCAATATCCTGGGATCGATCCCATCAGGTCCTGGTGATGTATCTGTAGGATCAACTGAATCCCAAGACAGAAAG
Organism: Rhinoraja longicauda; assembly: GCF_053455715.1. Lineage (NCBI taxonomy): Eukaryota > Metazoa > Chordata > Chondrichthyes > Rajiformes > Arhynchobatidae > Rhinoraja > Rhinoraja longicauda. The sequence continues at coordinate 87,306,785 of NC_135955.1, forward strand.
CACGGAACAAACGACACTTAGCCGAGCCAGACACCTTGTGTGCCGTTTATTTCAGAAGCCTCTTTTACCTACATTCTCACCAATCGTAACCCGTGTGCAGATAAGGCCAATTAGTGCGTCTGACCTTGGAGATGTTATTGAGCTCCTGTGGTTCTTGGGGAGCTGTGGCGCTTTCACACCCATGTTGGTTTTGCATACAGCCTGTCACCGCTGGCAACTTGCCAGCAGCCTCACGAGAAGGTCCAGCCACATATCCACCTTAATGCTCTTCAAGAATTCCAACACCATCTCCTTCTTGACCTAGCATACTAGCATTCCCCACACAAATCTCAGTGTCCTCCATGTCCTTCTCCTTGGTGAAAACAGATGCAAAGTATTCATTTAGTATCCTCTGACTCCGAACATAAATTCCCTCCTTTATCCTTCTCCCTGGTTCCCCCTTTGTTTTTAATGTTAATTTAAAGTATTTGAACATATTAGGCACATGTGTAAAATTTCTACACATACTGAAGAGAAATTGTGACATTAGCCCACACGGTTATTCAGACCACTGCTCATAAGAACAGAAAACTGTTAAGGACAGTAGGCAGTAGCTGTAGACTTTTAGGCAGTAGCTGTAAACTTTTAGGAGAGGTCCCCCTCCCCTCCCCCCAACTCACCATCAATGTCACATCTGTGGAGTCACTTAAGTTCCTTGGAACCATCATCTCCAGGGACCTTATATGAGAGGCCACCATCGACTCCACAGTCAAAAAGGCCCAACAGAGGATGTACTTCCTGTGGCTGCTGAGAAAACACAATCTGCCACAGGCAATGATGGTCCAGTTTTATACTGCCATCATAGAGTCTGTCCTCACCTTCTCCATCATGGTCAGGTTTGGCTCAGCCACCAAGCATGACATCCGGAGGATGCAGCGCATCGTTCAATCAGGCGAGAAGGTTGTTGGCTGCAACCTTCCCCCCCATTGACGAACTGTATACTGCAAGGGGCAGGAAGCGAGCGGGCAAGATCATCTCTGACCCCTCTCAAAACTCTTTGAAGCACTTCTCTCTGGAAGGCGACTCCGGACTGTCAAAGCCGCCACAGCCAGACATAAAAGCAGCTTTTTTTCCACGAGCAGTAGCTCTACTCAACAACCAAAAGTCTGTAGCCTCCTTTTGCTCTGGTATTCTTCACATGTTTAAACTATAATGTTTTATTCTTAATGTTTTAATGTTTTATGTTTCATTCTTAATTGTTTACTGTATGTCGTGTTGTTACTTGCGAGCAAAGCACAAAGGCAAATTCCTTGTATGTATACATACTTGGCTAATAAAATTTATTCAATTCAATTATTCAATAACTCTAGTGCATGTGCAGAATACATGTTGCTATTCCCTGCAGAAAAAAAAGATTTTCCGCACTAACATATGGACAGAGAGTTGATCCTGAGCAATACAGGAAGATAAATACTAATTTACTTCCTCAGACAACTTCATCAAATGGCAAAAATAATGGTACTCACATACACATCAAACATCTCAGATCTGTGCAAAAGAACCCAAATTCAGCCAAGGCAATTGATCTTTCTTAAACAAGGAAGGTCGTTTGGGGGAAATGCAGCCCCTCCAAGATCCTTGTTCTTTTCATCCTAAATGTGACAGATGAGGTGGTGAAACTTTCTCAAATGTCTCTTCACCAAGCTTTGAAACAGTGAGAAATGAACAGCCAATCTGTGAGTTCCTTAGCAATAATCTCTTTATACATATTTTGATGTATTCAATATGTAAGGAGCCACAATATATAATCAAGTATATACATAGCACTAGTTCTGATTTACCAAAATAACATTTTCTCTGTTCCTTTCAAGTTTAATTAAAACTTGAAAGGAACAAGTTACTGGACTTGTAACTTGTCTACTAGAGTTACTAGTAGACCAAGTACTAGTCTACTAGTACTAGTAGACCAAGTGGACCCGTTGGGTCCAAACCTCTCCTACATTGGTGCAAATGCCCTCTCCTCTCCCCCTCCCCTCACCCCCCATCCTCCCCTCTTGTCCCCTCCTCCCACCCCTCTCCCCCCATCTCCTCCCCAACCCCCCATCTCCTCCCCAACCCCCCCTCCCCCGATCCTCCTCCCCCCTCCCCCATGGCTCAGCAGCAAATAAAATAAGTCTTAACTTTAACCGCTTGGCAGTAGCCTCAGCGGAAGCTCCGGGGTTCAGCAGCGATGGAAAGCCCATGGCCTAGAGCACCTAGCGGGAAGTGGGAGCTGAATACGAAATGGCAACCCTCCCCCAAATGCACTGAGGACAAAATGGCGAGCCTCCCCGAACTGCGCATACGTGGAGCTGGCGGCCATCTCGCGTAAGTATCGGATCAATGGGCCCCAAATGCGTATGTGCAGTTTTTTAAACGTTAAAATGTGAATAACGTTAAAAATATAACACCAATTTCAATGAAACTTCTTCCATAGGACCACGGGATGACAGCGAGTAAGGTGGGCCTAAAATCGTCGCACTAATGTGTACTGTTTTGACTGTAGTTAAGGAACAAGTAAGCAAACAAGAGTTTTAGTAGATAGAGATGTACCCAGTAAGGTGAGAAATGGAATGTTTAAGTTGTTCACCAGTGGGATCATTGACAAGACATTAGTTTAGGTAGGGCACAGTTGAAATTAAAGGATCCCATTGTGGACATCTTATAGATTAACTTGTGTATTTACATCAAGATACGCAACAATGAGAGGGGTAGGGAAGTCGTCAATGCATTTCAAGAAAGGTGGGCAAGACAACTCTGAAGAATACTAACAGTTCAGAAAGGCAGCCCATCAATTTCTTCTCTGATGGACAGTACATTTTACCCCGATGAAGAAAATTAAGCATTTGGGAGTTTTGTGGGGTTGAAGAGAGGGGACGGGGAGGAGAAGAGTGGGTTTGAGATACGATTGGTCATGAATTTATTGAATGTCAGATTAGGCTTGAAATGACATGTGGCTCTCCCCTGCCCCCATTTCATACGTCTTTACATAAAACGTTGGTCTTTTACACAAAGCATATGATTACTTTCAATTAACCTTTACAGTAATCGGCAACATTAGTTTACCTGCTCAACATAACACTCAATCGAGAAGAGTGAGATGGGGGAGGAAGAAGATGACCCAATCAGATTTTCACCTTTTTGAAAATCGAAAGCAATTGAAAATCTATCTTGCTTCCTCCTACTGGAAACTGCTGCAATTTGACAAGCATAAGGCTTTCAACAATGAAGCTCATTAGTATAATCATCTCATTAATTTTCCAGCACATAGAAGGAAAAAGAATCAAATCAGGGGAGACAAAGTGTGACTGCCTTCACATCAGTGATGTTGGTCATTTAAACATGGCCTCTGATAACTGACTGACACATAAGACCACAGTCTAACAACCTATTTTTTGTTGATGAGACAGGATGCTGTCAAATAAAGGGAGCCCGAAGGCGAGAAATCAGGCCAAGGTTTCCAGATGTATGACAGATTACCAACATAGGAAGAAAACAGAACTATTTGCTTGACGGTTTAGCAAAATACCAGGTCCATAAACCCAACACAGAAATTATCAGGATAAAGGCTTATAAATTAACAACAGCAATGCAACATCTATAGGGGACCCATGATAATGATGTTCTCAACATAAAGCAATTCCAACATGGCTTCACTATTTATATAAAACCTTTAACACCTATGTATAAATGTTAACAAGTTAAAAGCATAACGGTGGATTTGAAATATACTTTATTAATTTTCAAAGTTAATAATATAATGAGATATTCATGAGGGAAACACGAAAAAATAAAAAAATAAAACCCATACATGTATTGGTTGACAAGTAGAGTGCAATGTGGAATCTGAAATGATGATAGGCTAAGCACTGCTGAGCAGACTGATGGGGTGAGTGGTTGCTATAGTAACTCAGTGATGACATTTCCTCCAGTGCTGGGCTAAGTGCTAATAAATGTTAACAAGTTAAAAGCATAACGGTGGATTTGAAATATACTTTATTAATTTTCAAAGTTAATAATATAATGAGATATTCATGAGGGAAACACGAAAAAATAAAAAAATAAAACCCATACATGTATTGGTTGACAAGTAGAGTGCAATGTGGAATCTGAAATGATGATAGGCTAAGCACTGCTGAGCAGACTGATGGGGTGAGTGGTTGCTATAGTAACTCAGTGATGACATTTCCTCCAGTGCTGGGCTAAGTGCTAATGCAGTTCCAACAGCACCTGATTTATATCAGCTATGGGCTTTAAATCTGCCTTAATACCAAAAACTCAGACTTTTTTGTTAGGATTATAAAGTGGCAATAAATTTTTTTGGTTTCATAACATAATCTGCTGCAGTTGAATGTATTTTAATATATCTGGTAATTATTTCTCCTGACTAATCACAAAGTAAATGTTCCAACATCTTTAGGCATCAAATTAGTTAAATTCTTTATAATCTCAATGCTTTATTCCAAATTATGATAGGCCTGTGTCATCTTGCTGATTTGGCACAGCAACACGCTCCATAAATGTTTATGCATTTTTAGACAATCTCATCTCTTTGGTCAGAGGCGCTGATAACCTGTTTAAAGCTCCCAGCTGGAATCTAAACCAATCCCATTCTATTCAAAGTATAAGAAAATAACTGCAGATGCTGGTACAAATCAAAGGTATTTATTCACAAAATGCCGGAGTAACTCAGCAGGTCAGGCAGCATCTCCGGAGAGAAGGAATGGGCGACGTTTCGGGTCGAGATCCTTCTTCAGACTGATGTCAGGGGGGGCGGGACAAAGGAAGGATATAGGTGGAGACAGGAAGATAGAGGGAGATCTGGGAAGGGGGAGGGGAAGAGAGGGACAGAGGAACTATCTAAAGTTGGAGAAGCCGATGTTCATACCACTGGACTGCAAGCTGCTCAGGCGAAATATGAGGTGCTGTTCCTCCAATTTCCGGTGGGCCTCACTATAGCACTGGAGGAGGCCCATGACAGAAAGGTCAGACTGGGAATGGGAGGGGGAGTTGAAGTGCTCGGCCACCGGGAGATCAGATTGGCCAACGCGGACCGAGCGCAGGTGTTGAGCGGAGCGATCGCTGAGCCTGCATTTGGTCTCGCCGATGTAAATAAGCTGACATCTGGAGCAGCAGATGCAATAGATGAGGTTGGAGGAGGTGCATTCTATTCAAAAATCATCATCAAGGCAAATAAGTCTCGTCTAAAACAACAATGGTCACAAATGTCCGTGTGTTCTTTTAGCAAGGAATGTAGAATGGAGGTGACATTGTAGGAAAGTAATGCACACTACAACTAATATTGTGCACGCCAATGCGCCACAATCGTAAACTTCTGATTGTGAAAGAATATAATAGAAATAAAGTGTTCAGACTGCACAACCCACATAAAAGTATATTAACTTTATATAAATTGCTTTCTTGTAATTTAAAGGATAGTCTGGCTATGCTTCAATGTGCAAAAACCAACATGCATATAGACAAGACGGCGGCAAATCCATTTCAATGTTTGTGTGGCCGTGTTGGATATTTATTGGTTCATTTTCATATTTTTACGAGACTCATATCTTGGATATTGACTATGAATTTCAAAACTATGATTTCACAATGATTCAGAACACAGCAAATGAAGGGATAAAGCTGAAATAATAGCTGGTGGCATTTTTTCATGAACCGACAAAAAAACCCAGACAAAGCAATGGAACTCTACCTGTAATCCATGTGCTGAGAAATTCTTCTTACTAATAATAAGTACCAATACAATGCATAATTGTTTGTTGGAAAGTAATAAGTTTTTCAAAAATATGATGTATTTGATTCATGGAATCATATTCCATGATTCAATGCGATACAAAAATACATTTTTCAACCTTATACAAGTTTTAAGGTAGTTCATAGGAACACACTACATGCAGGATAATACAACCTGGTTGCGGACATTTAAAAAAAGATATACAGTGTGGAAACAGACCATTCGGCCCACCGAGTCGATGCTGACTAAATGCACTAGTTCTATCCTACATGATACGGACAATTTTACAGAAGCCAATTAACCTACCATCCTGCATATCTTCTGTATGCGTGAGGAAACAGGAGTACCCAGAGTAAACCAATGCATACAAAAACTTATAAAATTCCATACAGACAGCACCCATAGTCAGGATCAAACCCGGGTCTCTGACACTACAAGGCAGCAACTTTACCGCTGTGCCACTGTGCTGCCCTTTGTCCAGCACTTTGAAACAACTATCCAATTTGTTGTTGTTATCTGCTCTTGACTGTATAGTCTTTTCAATCGTGCCCATCCAGTATTTTTTTTAATCTGCTAAAATCTCATTAATCTCTCCCACATCCTTTTCAGGGTGCTGACATCTTCTTCAAACCTGAAGGCAAGAAAATATCTACAATGCTCTGCTGAGGCCTAACGAATGTTTTAATAAGGATTAAAATAATTTTCTTTATTTTACATTACATTTTCAACGGGCAGATCTGGTGCTACCTCACATTTGCCAGTTAACTGCCCTTTTGACACACTGTTTCTTCCATCATGGTTCAGGGCAGTATTCTGCTCAGAGCCCAGCTCACCAGTCATCAAACATGCTACTTAAACCAAATGATTTAAAATGAATGTCTTTCACATTCACAAACTTTCACTGGAACTCAGAACTTGTCAAAAATAAAAAAGTTTCACATTTTAGCAACTTGTTCCATCCATTCAGTTACTTTTAAACTAAAAGTGGGCCATTTTGCCCATCGGGTCTATGCCAATGAGCATGGAGCAGAACAAAGTTCTGCTTTGTCACAGTACAATTCTCTGCACCAAACTAAGGAAAACAGGGAAAATATACTTACTTGTAAAGATAATATTCAGCCTGGTCAATTTCTTCTCTCGTAGAAATGTTGTCAACAAACTATAAAATAAAACAGGACATGAATTTATGGTACAAGTATTTCTTAGTTTGATGATGATACAAACGTGGTGGGGAGGCAAGCTCCGTGGATGTTACAAACAGCAGGCAGAATGAAATTGACAGGCTAGGTTAGTGGGCTTAAGTCAACAGACAACGTATAATGTGGGAAAACATGAAGGTGTTCACTTTGTAACAAATAATAGGTAATAAAGCAAATTATTATTCAAATGGATCATGAATGCTGAATGGAGTTACATAAAACGCAGAAAGTTAGAAAGCAAGTGTAGCAGGTTATTTAGGAGGCCCTTACTTCACGGGGGATGGAGTATAAAAGTGGGGAAGTTTTCCAGCAAACATACAACATTCCAGCACTTGTGAGATCACATCCTAAGTAATGTTTTTTTCCCCCCTTATTTCAGGAAAGATATATCATAGGAAGGGCCACGAAGACAATCCAAAAGATAGAGGGATTGTCCTGTATGAAAGTTTCGACTGGTTGGCATTGTACCGAATGAAGTTTAAAAAAAATGAGAGGGAATCTTTTTGAAACATGCAAGATTCTTAGAGAACGACTGGAATAAGTGCAAGGAGAGAGAGTTTCCCATCCTGAGAGAATCTAGGACCAAAGGACATCGCCTCATTTTAAGGGGTGTGGATTTAAAACGTAGATTTCTACAGTGCAAGTGAATCGTTGGAATTCCTTGTGCAGAAAGATGTGCAGGCTGAACCTTTGAATATATTCAAAACCAAAGTTGACAGATATTTTAACATGGGAATCAGGGGGAGAAGGGGGTAAAGTGGATTTGAGGAAAATTGGATCAGCCGTGATCTTTTTGAATGGTGGCCTGCTCCCATAGTCCTGCTCCCATTTCTTACGGCCCATCAATAAAATAGTAACTTTATTGCTATTACTGGTGTTGAACAATTCAGAATATTTAGTTATACTCAAACCTATTTTATAAAGCAACAGTAACATTATTTAAAGCTATCTGCCACTATCAACAATACAAAGAACAAGTGCCAAAGCAATAAAATCCATTCAACTTCCTTCTTTTACCATTAAATCAGATAAACAAGCCTGGAAGGCAAAATAAAAAGAAAATCTTTCACTCAATTGAAAATGTGGGTTTTTGTTAATGTGCATCAGTTAGTGCATTATTAATCTTTTTATTTCATGTATGCCTGTAGCAAGAAACTAAATTATCCATCTTGAATGATGCAGTTTACTTGTACTCAACATTGCATTTTATTGCAAGTCCATTGGTACTTTTTTGAGACTAGAGAGTATAAAATATAAAGGGTATTAAAGGATTGGGAACACTAGTTTTAATTCAAACAATCCATTGAACAAAGTAAAAAATACACCATTACTGAAATCTAATCCCGAGTAACTAAGTAGCAACTAAATAATAATATGGGATATTGAGTCCTAACTTTCTGTGTCACTTCTGCGGGGACAAAGGTGAGCCAGTTAGGCAGGACCATGAAGATCGTAACTCCTCAATCCTAATGAGGTTTTCAGCCCTGGGATCATAATTACATCAGAGGCAAATATGGAGCTGCAGGCCTTTGAACATCATAACAGACAACGGTAGTCAGAACACTGCCTGTCATATGTTTAATTTTTGAAGTGACTGCCTTAGAATTAATTAAATCCTCACAGGCATGATTTAATCAAATGAAATGTGGCCACTGTGAGCCATTGAGGAGTGTGCGAAGAGAAATGTCTGATGTCTTGGAGCAGGACCAGAACTGGGAAGCGATGGGAAAGAGGTGAGGAGTTGTGGAATGGGGCCTGGGAGGGTTGTGTACCCACAGAGATGGAGATTAGTAGTTTTAGCAAATGATCGGATGATCTAAATTCAGCCATGCAAGATGGGGGAAGAGATCCTCAGAAAGGAATTTGAACAAATTCTGGAAAATATGCTGCCTCCTTTAAGAATGTTTCTGCTGTGAAACTGTAATATTGAAACCTAGTCCCAGTTCCACCCTTTCCAAGGTATTTGCTATGAAGATCAGACTTGCCATACAAGCGTGGCATAGTGCTTGTTGGTTACTTGGCCTCTGTAAATTGCCCTTTGTGTATTGGGAATGGATGCAAAAGTTGGTTAACATGGAACTCGTGTGAACAGGTGGCCGATGGGTCTGTTTCCATGCTGTTTCAATCAATCAACAATCACTGTCTTCCTTCTTTTTGAACTATGACTTGCTCTTTATTAAGGTGGACAAAGCCCATGACCATATCTCATTTATTTCCCTCACTTCTGCTCTCAGCTCTGTCCTCCTGGATAGAGCAAGGATGGAGTTCCCTAGGTGCTCACCTTCTATCCCACCAGTCTCTGCATTCTGTAACATGGCGAGCAGAACTATAGACAATGCAATCTCATCGATGCCTTGTAACATGACATCCCAATTGAACTGAATGCCCCAACCGATGAAGACAAGTGTGCCATACGCATTCTTCAATAACCTGTCTAACTGTGAAAAATGTACTTGTACACCCAAGTCTCTCTGTTCTACAGCACTCTTCAGGCACCTGTCCTGGATAAAATGTATTACTTAAATTATTTTCATTACAGAGTTAGAATTTGAATTTCATTGTACCTTAACTGGTACACGTGACAATAAACTGACCTTTGAACCCTTGAACCCATCTGCCATTCTGTTGCCTACTTTCCCAATTGTTCTAAATGCTGTTATAGCCTTAGACAACCTTCCTCACTATCCACTACAATACCAATTTTGGTGTCGCGCACAAACTTACAAATCATGCCACCTACATTCTCATCCAATCACCAATATAAATGACAAATAGCAGGCAACCTTGCATTGACCACTGGGGCACACTCACAGGCCTCCACTCTAAACAAAAACAATCATGTACAACCCTGCTTTGTTGGTGATATATCACAGTTCTACCATTTGCAACACATTACAGTTTTGTTTGTATTATTAACCAATAACCACTCGCATTAATTTATTAAAACATATCTCTATGACCTCAGTGGCCTCACCCTATCACAGTTATTCCGTGTCCTATCCATGCCACCTACCACCGCTTCTGCTACTTTACAAATAGCTTGTTTTCTGCCATGCATGCCCAATGGTGTTGATGCTGACAGCGAGTTGCGAGCTGCACAGCAGCAAACAGGCAGGGTGATCAAGAGGTGTAAGCCTTGTTTATTATAATCCATTTTATTGTCATTTGATGCATATATGACCTGGAAAATGTACCATATATGCAAGCACAATTCATGGTTGCATAAGGCCATGCAAATTAATGGACTGCCTTAATGTTTCATTCCTTTTTCACCAATAGTACAAATAATGCTAATTTTATTACAAATATTTCATCAAGGATCATTCAATACTAAAAAATCTATAAATAGCATGGCTCTACGTATTACAAGTACAGATCACATTCTTTCAACCATTTTATATTTTATGCAAGGATAGGATCTTTTAGAAACAAGAATCGCAGAGGTTATTTGTACAGTAAATCTAGACTAGCACCTTCATATCAAAGGTTTCACACATAATTATTCACAAAACATGGATCATGCTTTTATAGTCTTACCCGTGACATAGTTAAAGAGCTGACAGGAAGTTTCTTTTCGTATGTCATGTCCATTTGTGCAGCTAATTCCGCTGATTAAAAAGAAATATTGCTTAATTAGGTATTTTTTCATTAGATATTTCCAGCCACATCAAAATAAGAGCAAATTTTTTCTCGAAAGAAATTGAAGTGTATTAGCGTTTTGATTCATCTGAAAATTGTTTTCCACCTGGAACCTAGTTATTGTTTTTACATAAAATTACACAACATATATATTAAATTCACTGTAAACTATTGAAAAAATGATCAATTCATATATATACATAATTTATTTAACAGGTAATTAAATTGCTTTTTGAGAGAATATCAAAGACAGTGTCCTTGACTTTTTTTCTGTTCAATCCTATTTGCAAAAAACATTTGCTTCTAATGAGCCAGCCATTGAAAAAGCTCCTCAGTTCTCATCAGCCAAAGTACTCAGTCAGTCAATATTCCAGCGAGGTTATAAAACATTGTTCAGAACGTTCTTCTTCTACCTTATTGTCACGTTCTACTGTCTATAGAAGATAATGAACTATTTTCAATACAATACAGCATATAATCCTCCAACATTTTCGCCACCTCCAACAGGATCCCACTACTGGCCACATCTTCCCATCTCCACCCCTTTCTGCTTTCTGCAGAGACCATTCCCTCCGCAACTCCCTGGTCAACTCGTCCATTCCCACTCAAACCACCCCCTCCCCAGGTACTTTTCCCCTGCAACCACAGGAGATGAAACACCTGTCCCTTTACCTCCCCCCTTGACTCCATCCAAGGACCCCGACAGACTTTTCAGGTGAGGCAGAGATTCACTTGTACCTTCTCCAACCTCATCTACTATATCCGCTGTTCCAGGTGTCAACTTCTATTCATCGGCGAGACCAAGTGCAGGCTCGCCGATCGTTTTGCTGAACACCTCCACTCAGTCCACCTTAATCTACCTGATCGCCCGGTTGCTCAGCACTTTAACTCCCTCTCCCATTCCCAATCTGACCTTTCTGTCCTGGGCCTCCTCCATTGTCAGAGTGAGGCCTAGCGCAAATTGGAGAAACAGCACCTCCTATTTCGCTTGGGTAGCTTACACCCCAGCAGTATGAACATTGACTTCTCTAACTTCAAATAGCCCTTGCTTTCCCTCTCTCCATCCCCTCCCCCTTCCCAGTTCTCCCACCAGTCTTACTGTGTTCGACTACATTCTATCTCTGTCCCGCCCACTCCCCTGACATCAGGCTGAAGGGACTCGACTCGAAACGTCACCCATTCCTTCTCTCCTGAGATGCTGCCTGTCCCGTTGAGTTACTCCAACATTTTGTGTTTACCTTTTACTTTCAATACAAGCCTGAAGTCATTCTATACATCAATCGTTTCAAAAAATCTATCAGAAACTGATTTTGGATGCAAACTAATTGGTAAGTTAATAAAAATCAAGTATATATTCCACATTGGGCCTGAAATTCTTGGACAAAAAAGGCCAAGAATTTGATGATTATTAGAAAAACAAAAGGAATTGACGATCCATTTCAGCTCTGCCACATATTTTGGCAGACTATGCCGTACATATTTTTAAATAATCAAAAATTAGATGTAATAAAAATATCCTCTGGGATGAAACCTCCACTGCCACCTGCTGTTGTTTTAGAACACTTCAAACATCATCTAAATACAGGTGACCCCAGCGTTACGGGGGTATTGTGTTCCTAGAAAATGGCCAGTATGGTCATTTTCTGTAATGCAAAGCCACATCATCTGTGCATGCCTCATGAAACGAGTGTTGAAAAAATAATTTCATTGATATATAATTTATTTCCCCCACATAAATTCTGTAATATTCTTCTTTCTCAATTTTGGGTAATGGTTTGTAAATTCTGTTTGGGCGAACTTAGTTACCCAAACAAACTTAATATAGATGGGGATAGACACAAAAATCTGGAGTAACTCAGCGGGTCAGACAGCATCTCTGGAGAAAAGGAATAGGTGACATTTCAGATCGAAATCCTTCTTTGTCACCTATTCCTTTTCTCCAGAGATGCTGCCTGATCCACTGAGTTACTCCAGCTTTTTGTGTCTATCTTTAGTTTAAACCAGCATCAGCATTCTTCCTACGCTTAATATAGATGGGGTCTGTATACAATTCCCACATTATTCCTCAAGAAATCTTTCACTATTGAAAAATATTGAAGTATTTCCACAATTTCATCTCCAGCTCTAAATCAGAACTTTCTAATAGGAATCAAATGGGAATAAAGCATGCATTTCCCAGTTTTACAGGCAGGGCTTAACTTCCTCATGTCAATTCAGCACAAACTGACCAACGAGTAAACAGTCCAAAACAAAAAAAGAGTAGTGCCATCATAATGTCAAGCCAGTGTTTTCACATTAAGGGCAAATTCTATTTAAATCTATGCACTTTCACAATATGCAACATATTTAATGTATCATATTTGTGTTCGTCTGTATTTATTCAGGGAAACATGGTAAAATCAAGAGAGCCAGAAAGAGGAAACTAAATGGAGTGAAAGGAACAGTATATAAAACATCAGCATAGGCCAATTTGGCCAATTCTATGTAATGAAATATTAAATAGAGTCATTCAGCACAAAAGTGAGTCCTTAAGACCACCACGTCAATGCCAGTACCCTTGTATACTAATCCCATTCACTAGCCTAAAACAACGCTCCTATTCACTGGAAATACTACCTGAAATGAAATTGCACTTCGGTCTGGACAATGTTGGGGAATAATCAAGGTGAGTCTGTGTTTTCTGAATTGAGAATGAGAAACGATCGAATTGAAGAAGAAAGTTTTAAGAGGGTCTGGCAGAGCAGACACTGAAAGGCTGTATTCATCTGCAGATTCTAGAAACAGGGAACTGCTGAAGAAGGGTCCCAACCCAAAATGTCACCTATCCACATTCTCCTGAGATGATGGATGACCCACTGAGTTACTCCAGCACATTGAACCTTCTTCAGTTTCTAGAAAGTGGGGATAGAGTCTCACGATAAGTAGTCAATGATTTTGGCCCATGCCAAACACGATGCCCCATTTTCACTAGTCACACTTGATTGCTTTAGGCCCATATCCCTCTAAAGTTTTCCTATACATTAGTTTTGCAGGGATCTGTGCTGAACCTCTTCTGTTTGGTATATCCATAAATGACTTGGACGTAAACGTAGATGGGGGTTGGTTAGTAAGTTTGCGGATGACACCAAGATTGCTGTGATCGGGACTGTTAGGAAGGCTGTCAAATTATACACCGGGATATAGATTAGCAATAGAAATGGGGAGAGAAATGGCAGAATAAGGGGTAGGCCATTTAGAATGGAGATGAGGAAGAACTTTTTCAGTCAGAGAGTGGTGAAGGTGTGGAATTCTCTGCCTCAGAAGGCAGTGGAGGCCAGTTCGTTGGATGCTTTCAAGAGAGAGCTGGATAGAGCTCTTAAGGATAGCGGAGTGAGGGGGTATAGGGAGAAGGCAGGAACGGGGTACTGATTGAGAGTGATCAGCCATGATCGCATTGAATGGCGGTGCTGGCTCGAAGGGCTGAATGGCCTACTCCTGCACCTATTGTCTATTGTCTATTGCACTTTGGGAGGTCAAATTTACGGGGAAAATATGCACTTACTGGCATGGCCCCTATTAGTATTGATGTGCAAAGGGATCTTCAGGTCCAAGTCCATAACTCCCTGAAAGTGGCAGCACAAATAGACAGAGTGGTAAAAGAGGCATGTGATATATTTACTTTCATAGGTCAGGGCATTGAGTATATAAGCCAGGTTGCAGCTTTATAGGACTTTGGTTAGGCCGCATTTAGAATATTGCATGCAGTTCTGGTTGTCCATATGTAGAGGCTTTGGAAAGTGTGCAGAGGAGATTTATCAGTACGATTGAATTTAATTGAATTGAATAAATTTCATTAGCCAAGTACGTATACATACAAGGAATTTGTCTTGGTGCTTTGCTCGCAAGTAACAACACGACATACAGTAAACAATTAAGAATAAAACATTATAATATAAACATGTGAAGAATGAAATAAAATACCAGAGCAAAAGGCATGATGACTGGATTATTGGGCAAGAGGTTGGACAGACATAAATTGTTCTTTCTGGAATGTCGGATGTTACGGGAAGACCTGATAGAAGTGTATAAAATTATGAGAGGTCTTAAAATTGGATGGGGTAGACAGTCAGAACTTCTTTCACCCAGGGTGGAAAAACCAAATACTAGCGGACATGAAGGTGGGAGGGGCAAAGTTTAAATTAAATGTGTGGGACACGTTTTCTTTCCATAGAGGGTGGTAAGTGCCTGGAATGTGTTGCCAGGGGTGGTGGTTAAGGTAGATATGATAGTGGCATATTAGAGACATTTGGGCAAGCATATGGATATGCAGTGAATGGAGGGGTATGGATAATGTGCAGGCAGATAAGAATTGGTCTTGACATCATGTTTGGCACAGACATTGTGGGTCAAAGGTACAAGCTGTACCCTTGTATGCTCTATAAGGAAGTTTTTACAATTCTTTACCCTAGAGAGCAGCAGATGCTCAGGCAGTAAATTGTGAGGTTGACCTTGATATATTTTGCCTCAAAATAACAAGATGATCAAAATGACAATGGAGTTGATGCAGAGATTAAACCATAATATAATGAGTAAGGATCCAAGATAGAAACTAAAGACAATAAATTTAATCTTTCTAATACTGGAGGAAATCAAATACAGGATGTTCGATGAGCAATTGACAGATTAGAGTATGTGCAAAGATCAGGAGAGGTGGTGTTGACTTGATCTGGTGTTGACTTGATCTGGTGTCTTCACCACATACATGAAATTTTAGGTCCTGCTTTTAAATAAAGTTACTGACAGATAGTACATAAACAGTAGAAAGCCCTTATAGGATCTCAAAAATAATGTCACTGGTCCAGCAAGATAATCCACTATAGTAGAATTGTTGGCTATACCTGTTAAGGCAGTCCAACACATCTGAAAAACAGAGTATTAAAGGTGAAGAAGGATGCTGTGCTCAAAAATGTGAAAAGCCTGCAACTCTTAGAGAAGAATAATACACAGTGCTATGGTAATTCCAATGTGGGTCATTTCAGTTATCATATCATATATATACAGCGCGGAAACAGGCCTTTTCGGCCCTCCAAGTCCGCGCCGCCCAGCGATCCCCGTACATTAACACTATCCTACACCCACTAGGGACAATTTTTACATTTCACCCAGCCAATTAACCTACAAACCTGTACGTCTTTGGAGTGTGGGAGGAAACCGAAGATTTCGGAGAAAACCCACGTAGGTCACGGGGAGAACGTACAAACTCCTTAAAGTGCAGCACCCGTAGTCAGGATCGAACCTGAGTCTCCGGCGCTGCATTCGCTGTAAAGTAGCAACTCTACCGCTGCGCTACCGTGCCGCGTTTGTTGGCATGTTTGGAAACTTTAAGGTTCAAGCAAACATTATGTGAAACAAGAACCATGGGTTTGGTCATTGGCAGCTGGAGTACAATGTGCAGTTCTGGTCACCCAGCTTAAGAAGAATGGCAGTAATTATAATTAATTTAGAAAAGATGCAAAAATGATTCACCAGGATATTATCTGGGCTTTTGGTTTGGGTTATAGGAAGAGGATGGATGGCTAGGATTTTTTTCCTTGGAGTATAGCAGATTGAGTGGTGACCATACAAAGGTGCACAAGGTCATGAACGTTCACAGCCTTAATCCCGGGTAAAGGATTCAAAAACTAGAGGGCATAGGTTAAGGTGAGAGGGGTGTGATTTTAGAGGAATCTCAGGGGCAACTTTTTCCACTAAGAGGGTAGGCCGTATCTGGAATGAGCTTCCTGAGGAAGCTATACAAGTGGAAACAATTGCGACATTTAAAATACATTTGGGCAGACATTTACGGATAGAGGGATATGGGCGAAATGTAGGCAAATGGAACTAGGCCAATATGGTAGCTTGGTCGGCATGGACAAAGTGGGCCGAATGGCCTTTTCTCTGCTGTACAGCTCGATTACTCTGTTAAAGATTTAGATGGCACAGTTTGCCATAGGAGGGCGAAGTTAAGGGGAAACAAATGTTGAAACATTAGATGGATGTGAAGGAAGAGCAGAGATACAGTAACCTGGCTTACAAAGGAGTATTATTAAATCAAAGGCATCAAATAGCAAAAGGAGAGAAACGAGATGTCGACATTTTTAATAGAGCTTCCATTACATCCTGGTGTAAAACAGCTGCAATTCAATATAGGTTATCTCTGTGAAATTTTATTTCCAGGAACAAATGATAACACGCTTAAGGTCAGCACAGGGGCACAGCTGTTGCCTCACTGTGCTAAAAACTTGGGTTCGATTCTGGCTAAGGGTGCTATATGTATGGAGTTTGCACGTTCTCCCTGTGATGTATGGGTTTCCTCCGGGTGCTCTGGTGTCCTCCCACATTCTGAAGGCGGGCAAGTTGGTAGGTTAATTGGCTTCTGTAAATTGCCCTAGTGTGTAGGATGGGATAGCATAGACCTAGTGTACATGCGATCGATGGTCAGCGTGGACTCAGTGGGGTGAAGTGCCTGCTTCCATGCTGTATCTCTAAACTCAACTACAGTGATTGAGCAATACTAATATTAATAACTATCAAAGGATTTTCTTTGTTTTTAACTTTGATGGGGAATGCCACGTTGAAAAAGATTTTGTAAATAATGAAAGTAGAATGTAACCAATCAGAAAACAAAGTTGTTAAAGATGAAGAAATCAATGCAAAAAAACATTTAAGGTGGATATTTTAAATTAATATTCTTAAGATCAAAGAAATTTCTCTTTATTCTGATACCCTGATTTTGAGTAATTTTGTCACAGTCGTCATTTGCTTCTCCAATGCTGTGTGTGCATAATATAAGGGATATAACTTGAAGAAAGAACACCAACTAGCCTATTAAATGGGAGGATAAAAATGTAAAGCATTGCTTATGTAAAGTCAGTTATATTAAATGTATTTTACTACTTTTTGCAATTTAATTATGGATATTCAAAATGCTCTCTGCAATATTTCAGGCAAAATCAGTAATACTTGGTAATTTATAATACATCTTAAAATATAATTAAAACTATTACTTTATTATAAAGTTCATCTTGTTTCAGATTTATAGAAGAAAAGAAAATTGCGATAACAGGAATGTAAATGCCAGCTGCAATCTTTTCCAATTATTTTCTATATGACTTCTCTGTAATGAGCCTTAAACATAGATTATGGAAATTTGCACAAACTGATGCATCATATACACAATTTCCTATATGACATTTCTAAGATGTTTAATTACTTTGTATAGAAATCAGTGTTTATGAAAACTTTCATTGCCATTTAAAAAGATACCATCATCTGATATATTTTTATTTCTGCCAACTGGAACAATGGTTCATGCTCATAATTAAGAAGTGAATACCATTAATCTGACATTTATAGAATTTTAACAAAATGCACATTTTATGGCTCTTGATCAAAAGGCTTTATATTACCAGTTTTATTATAATTGAGATTGGGCAGAAAGAGTACTGAAAAAAAACATTATAAGAATAACAAAAGACACAATTCGATTTGGACAGAACAGTAAAAGTAATTCCATTTCACATGAGAGGATTTGCAATAAATTACATGCATTTGCCTAATTGGAAAACACATATAAAAAGCTTTGTAATGGAAAAAGATCAAATTGTTTTGGGATAATGAGGGTTGACATCCTTATAGGATAATAGTTATTTCACATTCCAAAAAATCCTACTTGGCACAGAAGCCACATTATCCTTCAGCATTAAAAGATTTTGTAGCCAAAAATACAAGTGCCTTGCACCTTGTTATCCGAACAAAAAGAGAACTTTACCTAATATTTTACCAAACCTGGGAGTACTTCAACCGATTCATTTATTTTATCCTTTGTCATTTGTATTTTCTTCTTAATGGGTAAATGGTACTAGTACAGATAAGTTCAATGGTTGGCATGGTCATGGCAGGCCGAAGGGTCTGTTTCTGTGCTGTGCAATTCAATTACTCTTATCCTTTATTTTCTATCTGTTCGATGCACATTCTAGTTTTGTAAATGCTTCCCCATTGTGGCATTTGCCATATTTTGAGGTATGCAATAGCTGGAAATCTAGCCGGGCCAATTCAGCATTTTTTACTGCTCGATGTAACTTGAATGAGTCCTGAACATTTCAGAATTATACACAGAAGAGGATATGAAAACAAAATCTCCAATGAATAAGAATGTGAGTGATGACATCCAAAGATGATACAATTGAAGGTTGTTAAGGGTTTAAAAAAAATCATTTTTCAAATGTGAGCATTGGTGTAAATCCCACCATTTGCTGCCCTTCCCCAAAAGCCCTTAGTACACACAATTTCAACCAGAGCACCAAACGAATTGTGGAAGTGGCATCCATCAGCAAGGATCCCCACTATCCTCTCTTCCCACTGCTACCATCGGGCAGGAGGTACAATGGCCTGTCCCACACTATCAGGTTCAGGAACAGCTACTTTTCTACAGCTATCAGCTTCTTGAACTAACCTACACAACCCTAAACCAACTTGACAATGGAACACTATGTCCTACCTCTTGGATTATTATGGACCTCTTGTTTTTCAAATTGTTTTTGCACAAATGTCTTTTTTTGCAGTCTTATTTTATTTTAGAATTTTACACGTAAATTATGTATAATTGCATGTAAAATTTGTTTTTGTGTGTTGTCTGACGCTATGTGATGCTGCTGCAAGCAAGATTTTTCATGATACCTGTACCCCGCTGTAGTTGTGCTTATAACAATAAACATGAACATAGAGTAAGTTCCAATGAAATGATACAACTTAAATTCCCAATGATTTCTCACTTACCCAAGCTTTGAGGATCTTTCTTTCTCTGGTCCCATTTTGTACTATCCAAATAAGCTGCAGACAACAGGCACCTTTTGGTAACTAGAAGAAAAATATTAGTAAACCTCACCATACGAAGTAGAGAAAAGAAAATATAGGAAGAGACCAGCTAGTATATTAAGTCAAAATAAAAACATAAAGTGCTGGAATAACTCAATGGATCAGGCAGCATCTCTGGACAACATGGGTAGGTGAGGCTTTGTGCTGGCACCTTACTTCAAGCTAATTATAGTTGAAGGGAGAAAGCTGGAGAAGAGTTGGGGACCGGACAAAGCCGAGCAAAGGTTTTTGATTGACAGATGGTTGGACAAGGGGGTTGGGGGTTGCCTAAAATTGGAGAATTTAATGTTCATACGATTGGGTGTAAGCTGCAGAAGCAGAATACATGTTGCTGTTCCTCCAGTTTGCATATGGCCTCACTCTGGCAAATGGAGGAGGTTCAGGACAGAAAGGCAAGTATGGGAATTAAAATGGTTAGCAACTGGGAGATCCAGCAGGCCTTGGTCAATGCAGTTCAGACATTGTGCAATGAAATAATTGAATTCAAACCATCCCATCAGCACATTTTTCTACCCACCTCATACAATTGCCACCCCCATATCAATCATGTAACTGGTTATAAAGAGAAGCTTCAAACATAATCTTTCCTTGCTGCCGGGATTGATATTGGTTTATTATTGTCATGTGTACCAAGACTGCACAGTGAAAAGCCTTTGTCTGCGTCAAATCAAATACTATACATGAGTTAAATCAAGCCATACACAATACAACATAGTACAAACAGAAAAATCCCCAATTGCAGAATATAGTTTACAGTATTGTAGCATCACAGTTACATAACAAAAGCCCAACATTCACAATGAGATAGATTTGAAGGTCAGGACTACACCTGAGCTTATGGGTGGATAGTTCAGTAGTCCGATAGAAATCCTGACATATTTATGATTGGAATAGATATTTAAAAGATCCTCTAGGATCAGCATGCAAAGTGCAGCCAAAGACCAGAGTAAACATTGCAGCAAGTCACACCCACACCAAATTCTGCCACCCCACACCAGAGATCAATAACTCTGCAGAAATTATTGCCTGCCATTAACCTTAATTCTATACTTTAATGAAGAGCACCGATTTCTCATACTTACCTAGCCATCTTAAACAATCAACCCATGTTGATAGAACCTTCACTCTTCATTGTGCTCTCAATGACAATGTTGAGCATAAACTTCTCAAAGTCTACATTTGTCTAAATTAAACCCTTATATTCTGTCCTCATAGAACTGGGCTAATGTCGGCTCCAAATCAGAGCAATTTTAAATATTTTTCAACTTAGGATAACATTCTACTAAATCTAGGTGAGGGAAACAAAACAAAAAGATATTCGTGAGCATTTGAAGGGCAAATTAGAGAGTATTTTTTGCTGTATCATTCTATGTTGTGAGATAGGTTACTAATTTGTTATCTGTCTAGTTGCCCTTTAAACATAGAAAATAGGTGCAGGAGGAGGCCATTTGGCCCTTCGAGCCAGCACCACCATTCATTGTGATCATTGCTGATCATCCACAATCAGTAACCTGTGCCTGCCTTCTCCCCATATCCCTTGATTCCACTACCCCCTAGAGCTCTACCTAACTCTCTTTTAAATTCATCCAGTGAATTGACCTCCACTGCCTTCTGTGGCAGAGAATTCCACAAATTCACAACTCGGGGTGGAAAAAGTTCCTTCTCACCTCAGTTTTAAATGGCCTCCCCTTTATTCTTAGACTGTGGCCCCTGGTTCTGATCTCTGCCAACATTGGGAACATTTTTCCTGCATCTAGCTTGTCCAGTCCTTTCATCATTTTATACGTCTCTATAAGATCCCCTCTCATCCTTCTAAACTCCAGTGAATACAAGCCCAGTCTTTCCAATCATTCCTCATATGACAATCCCTCCATCCAAGGGATTAACCCTGTGAACCTACACTCAATAGCAATAACGTCTTTCCTCAATTTAGGAGATGAAAACTGCACACAATACTCCAGCTGTGGTCTCACCAGGGCCCTGCAGAAGGACCTCTTTGCTCCTATACTCAAATCCTCTCGTTATGAAGGCCAACATGCCATTAGCTTTCTTCACTGCCTGCTGTACCTGCATGCTTACTTTCAGTGACTGGTGTACAAGGACACCAAGGTCTCATAACACGTTCCCTTTACCTAAGCTGACACCATTGAGAGAATAATCTTCCTCCTTGTTTTTGCTGCCAAAGTGGATAACCTCACATTTATCTACATTATACTGCATCTGCCATGCATCTGCCCACTCACTCAACCTGTCCAAGTCATCCTGCAACCTCCTAACATCCTCTTCGCATTTCATACTGCCACCCAGCTTTGTGTCATCTGCAAACTTGCTAGTGTTACTTCTAATTCCATCATCCAAATCATTAATATATATTGTAAATAGTTGCGGCCGCAGCACCGAGCTTTGTGGCACTCCACTCGCCACTGCCTGCCATTCTGAAAAGGACCCGTTTATACCTACTCTTTAGAAACATAGAAAATAGGTGTAGGTGGAGGCCATTCGGCCCTTCGAGCCAGCACCGCCATTCATTGTGATCATCCACAATCAATAACCCGTGTCTGCCTTCTCCCCATATCCCTTGATTCCACTAGCCCCTAGAGCTCTAACTCTCTCTTAAATCCATCCAGTGTTTTGGCCTCCACTGCCCTCTGTGGCAGAGAATAAAGGGGAGGCCATTTAAAACTGAGGTGAGAAGCAACATTTAGATCTGACGTCTACTACAAACCTACTGACCCCCACAGTTGTTCCGCCCACCTGGCCTCTTGTAAAGACCCCATTCCCTACTCTTAATTTCACCGTCTCTGTCGTATCTGCTCCCAAGATAAGGCTTTCCATTCAAGGACATCAGTAATACCCTCTTTCTTTCGTAAACCAGGCTTCCCCCTGCTGTCGTAGATCGATCTTTCACCCACCACGTCTCCTGTTTCCCGGAATTCTGTTCTCACTCCCTCTCTCGCAAGATGGAACAAGGAAAGCGTTCCCCTGGTCCTTATCTTTGACTCCACTAATGTCCGCATCCAACAAATCCTTCTCTGACATTTCCACCACCTGCAACGAAATCCCATCACCAGTTTCATCTTCCCATTCCCACCCCTTTTCGCCTTCCACAGAAGGCAATGAATGAATATAGTTGAATATATTTATATGTGTGTATATGTGTGTATATGTGTGTACAAAACAAACTAATAAACAAGCAAGAGTAGTTTAGTGATACTGTGTAGAAACAGGCCCTTCGGCCCACCAAGTCCGCACCAACCAGCGATCCTCGCACATTAACACTACCACACACACCAGGGACAATATTACATTTATACCAAGCCAATTAACCCACAAACCTGTACATCTTTGGAGTGTGGGAGGAAACCAAAGATCTCAGAGAAAACCCACGCAGGTCACGGGGAGAACGTTAAAAACTCCGTACAGACAGCACCCGTAGTCAGGATCGAACCCAAAGGTCTCTTCAATGCCACTGTTGTATCTGCCTCAACTAACAGCCCTGGCAGTGTGTTCCAGGCACTTACAATCCTCTGTGTAAAAAAAGGCTGTCCCACACATCTCCCTTAAATTTTGCCCCTCTCACCTAAAAGCTATGCCCTCTAGTATTTTTTTTTTCCATCCTGGAAAAAGATTCTGGCTGTCTACCCCATCTATGCCTGTCATAATTTTCTATACTATCAGGTCTCCCCGGCAATCTACAGCTTTTCAGAGAAAACAATCCGTGCAATCTCTCCCTGTAGCTTAAACCTCTTATTCCATGCATCATCCTGGTAAACTTCCTGAGCACTCTATCCAAAACCTCCACATCCTTCCTGCAATGGGGCGACCAGAACTGCACACATTACTCCAAATGCAGCCTAATCAAAGTCCTATCAAGCTATATTGACTTCCTGACTCTTTCACTCAATGTCAAAGCAAGCATACCATATGCCTTCTTTACCACTCTAGCTACCTGTGTTGATTTCAGGGAGTCAGGGACTTTGACACAAAGATCCCTCTGCACATCAATGCTGTTAAGGGCAAAGTCATTAATTCATTTAACCTCTCCCAAAGTACAACACCTCACACTTGCTCCGCTTAAACTGCATCTACCATTTCTCTGTCCATTTCTGTTGCTCATCTATTCCACTGTATACCTTGACAGCCTTCCTCAGAGTCCATAACCCCATCAATCTTGGTGTTAAATTGAAAATCCAAAGTATGTACATACTTTCATTCCTTTGAATGACAGAACTAGTTTGCCCTCTCTCCCTCCTCTTTTAGTAACCTTTCTTATCAGACTTGCATGCTTTTGATACCAATTGTTACAATAAGCTCATTTCGAGGCTGCAGATGGAGGAATCTGCAACATCCCTGAGTTTTTGTCGACTGTTGTGAAATGACAGTGATGCTTTCCAAAATAAGCCGACACCATGTAATTTTGTTTTTCCACAAAACAATGAGCAAATATGCATTTTCAAAAGTATTGCAAATTTCTCCCCCATGATCAATGAAAATTTCTGACCTTGTCTTTGAACAGTTCTGGCACTAGATAGATGGTTTTCATCAACACATCACACCAGGTAGCAACGACGGCTGACTGGCTGTCAGGTCACTACAAGAACAGACTTCAAATGACTTCAATTGCAAAATAAGTTCTGGAAATAAGAGATTTGATCTTTTAAATATGGAGGGGAGGGTTGCAACTGAATTCTGCAGCAGTTGTGGTTCATTTTAAGAATGGACAGAAGATTTATCTTCACTATATTTTTTTGAGCCATTGCACTATGCCTCAACAATCTTGCACAGACTGTAAGGTCTATCCTATCGTATCGTATTGTAAAACGGAGAGCAACAACCGGCAACAATGGCAAAGTAAAATAAACTCCAGAAGCTGGAATCACAAGTAAAAACAAGAAATTCGGAAATGCACCACAGATCAGACAACACACGTGAACAACGTTAGAGTTAATCTTTCCAGTCAATGTGTGTCTGTATGAGGGACAGTCTGAGCTTCACGTGGATTTTTCAGAAGAGACATGAAACTGAGGTCAGAGGTGCAATAAACCGCAGATGCTGTTTTTTTAGACAAAGTACTGGAGGAACTCAGGCAGCAGCGAGTCGGGTCCCTTCCCATTCCCTCCACAGATGCCGCCTGACCCGCGAGGTACCTCCAGCACTTTGTGTTCAGCTCAAGTAAAGACATTCTCCTGCAGCTCTTCTTCCACCCGCGCCCCACTCGTACACCCGGGTGATGTTTCTGAGATTGTCCTGGGCAGTTCTGATCTCCTTCATCAACCTACAAACTGGAAACTCCACGGCGGCGGGTTCTCACACGGGACGGTTTTCGAGGGGCCGCCCCGTGTCCGAACAGCGGCTTCCCTTCAGCTCTCAGGGGCTCGCCGCCGCCTCCACCCTGTACCTCAAAGTGTTAGGCCTGCAGTCACTGACCAACTGTCCGTCCTACCGGCGAGCCCGGAGCCCGCTCTGCCCCACCGCTCGGTACCTGGCCGACCCGCTCTGCCCCACCGCTGGGTACCTGGCCGACCCGCCTCTGAGACTATATATTAATTCATCACCCATTGAAATCAAATGTTGCATTAGAGCATATGCATTTGTTTAATCGTTAACAGTATGGGGAAAAAACGATTCCCAACAATACCACATTATGAATTCTTGCCTTCAGCTCTTTTTTTCAATCTGTTCATTTAACGAGACTTTCCTCGTCCCAATGAAGGGAGGAACATGATATTGGGGTAGCAATGATGGTGGTCATTTAATTCGCAGTCTTTTCAATTATCACAATGTTATTCTGTATTCGATTGTTTGTTGGAATGGATTAATTTTTGTTTACAGCTCTCGTTTTTAATAATAATAAAAAATACAATTCAAGACGGCTTCCTCTCAGCAACCATCAGGCTCCTGAATACTACACAATACAGTCTGAAGAAGGGTCTCGACCCCAAACGTCACCCATTCCTTCTCTCCCGAGATGCTGCCTGACCTGCTGAGTTACTCCAGCATTTTGTGAATAAATACTATCTGAGTACTGGCCGACCCGCCGCTGGGGGTACCTGGCCGACCCGCCGCTGGAGGTACCTGGCCGACCCGCCGCTGGGGGTACCTGGCCGACCCGCCGCTGGGGGTACCTGGCCGACCCACCGCTCGGTACCTGGCCGACCCGCTCTGCCTCACCGCTGGGTACCTGGCCGACCCGCCGCTGGGGGTACCTGGCCGACCCGCTCTGCCCCACCGCTGGGTACCTGGCTGACCCGCCGCTGGGGGTACCTGGCCGACCCGCTCTGCCCCACCGCTGGGTACCTGGCCGACCCGCCGCTGGGGGTACCTGGCCGACCCACCGCTCGGTACCTGGCCGACCCGCTCTGCCTCACCGCTGGGTGTACCTGGCCGACCCACCGCTCGGTACCTGGCCGCCCCGCTCTGCCCCGCCGCTGGGTGTACCTGGCCGACCCGCTCTGCCTCACCGCTGGGTACCTGGCCGACCCACCGCTGGGTACCTGCCCGTCCCGCTCTGCCCCACCGCTCGGTACCTGGCCGCCCCGCTCTGCCCCGACCCGCCGCTCGGTACCTGGCCGCCCCGCCACTCCGCCGAAGCTGCCCAGCAACGAGCATCGCCGTAACCACGCCGCCGCCATCTTGCAACCCGCCGATGACAGGCGACCGCGACCGTCGCAAAAATTTTAAAAAACAAAACCTGTTTTTAAAAAAAACCGGGCTGACGACTATTAAACATCTTATCGCACTAAAAACAAATTGACGGAATGCAGTGCGTGGTGAACGGGTGCAGAGGGTCACAGATCTCTCCCCGCGGAGGGTCAAAGGTCACGGGGGAGGAGGAGGGAGACGGGGGGGTGAAGTGAGGCCCGGCCGTCGTTGCCAGGACCAGGACCAGGCCCATACCCAGGGCTAGGGCCGGGACGTAAATGGCGGTGATTGTGAGGCGGGCGCTCGGCCTCATCCCGCGGGAGCTGGCGATGCGGCCGCGGCCGAGGGAAACGCGGGATTGCCGGCGCTGCGGTGAGTGCCGAGGGGAACCGGGCCGACAAGACTAGACATAGAAACATCGACCGGCGGGGTCTCGCTGCATTAGCAACACCTCGCTCCTCTCTCTCCCCACCCCCCAATCCTCCACTACCAGTGTGAGAGGTGGACCAAATCTCAACAGTCTCAGAGATAGACAAATTCTTGATTAGAACGGGTGTCAAAGGTTTTGGGGAGAAGGCTGGAAAATGGGATTAGGAGGCAGAGATCAGCCTTGATTGAATAGTATAAGAAAATAACTGCAGATGCTGGTACAAATCGAAGGTATTTATTCACAAAATGCTGGAGTAATTCAGCAGGTCAGGCAGCATCTCAGGAGAGAAGGAATGGGTGACGTTTCGGGTCGAGTTCCTTCTTCAGACTTCAGACCTGGCCGTCCATTGACTTGATTGAATGGTTTGAGGAGATGTGGAGTAGACTCGATGGGCAGAATGGCCGAATTCTACTCCTGTAACTTGTAGTTGCATTGGGTGACGCTTCCGGTCCAGACGGCTGATGAAGGGTCTCGAACCAAAACGTCATCTTTTCCTTCTCTCCAGAGATGCTGCCTGTCCCGCTGAGTTACTCCAGCATTTTGAGTCTACAAGTGTAAACCAGCATCTGCAGTTCTTCCTCCACACAGTGCAGTTGCATTAGTGTTGCACGCATTCGACAACCCCCCCTCCCCCTTAAAGAGCACAGACTGAGCTCCTTGCCAATGCACACAATTTTTTTTTAAAAAAGGCTTTTGCAAAGACATTATAATGGACGAGTTTTTAAATTAACGTCATCTATCGCCCAACACTTCCAAAGATAACTTGTGGTATAACTTGATAACAAAGATAAGTCACAAAGAGCTGCAAATGCTGGTTTACAAAAAAAAATGCAAAGTGCTGGAGCAACTCAGGGAGGCAGGAGAGCATTGGCATAAATGTATTAATTCTAGGAGCAGAATTAGGCAATTCCACCCATCAAGTCTTCTCTGCCATTCAATCATGGCTGATCTTTCTTTTCCTCTCAACCCCACTCTCCTGACTTCGCCCCATAACTCCTGACACCTGTACTAATCAAGAATCTGTCGATCTCCCCCTTAAAAATCCATTGACAGCCTCCACAGCTGTCTGTGGCAATGAATTCACCACCTTCTGACGAAAGAATTTCCTTCTCATCTCCTTTCTAAAGGTATGTAGCTGAAATGTTTTCCCAATGGCCAGTGACAATGGCAAAGCATAAAGTGCTGGAGGAACTCAACAGGTCAGGCAGCATCAGTGCAGGGTATGGATAGGTCATGTTTTGAATCAGGGCCCTTCTTCAGTGACAAGTTAACTATTTTTTTAAAGTTCAAGTCAAAACTGAATAAATTAAAGTAGAAAGACGTACAGGTATGTAGGTTAATTGGCTGGGTAAATGTAAAAATTGTCCCTAGTGGGTGTAGGATAGTGTTAATGTACGGGGATCAATGGGCGGCACGGACTTGGAGGGCCGAAAAGGCCTGTTTCCGGCTGTAGATATATGATATGATATGATATGATAAAAGTTCCTGCAAAGTGTTGCTTAGAGCAAGCATGCTTTATCTTGTAATATCAGAACACTATCATGATTTGACACAAAATGCTGGAGTAACTCAGCGGGATAGGCAGCGTCTCTGAATAGAAGGAATGGGTGACATTTTGGGTCGAGACCCTTCTTCAGACTGAGCGTCAGGGGAGAGGGAGTTACAGAGATAAGGAAGTGTAAGAGATCAAAAGAGATGAACATCAAGGAAAATGTAGAATAGACCATTGTTAGCTAGGAGAAGGTAACACCTGGAACAGCAGACATAGTAGTGTATCCTATATATACAGTACCCCTATATATCCTATATATCGCTTGGGAAGCTTACACCCCAGCAGTATGAAATTGACTTCTCCGAACAGTCTGAAGTAGGGTCTCGACCCGAAACATCACCTATTCCTTCTCTCCAGAGATGCTGCCTTCCCTCTGAGTTACTCCAGCTTTTTGTGTCTGTCTTCGGTGTAAACCAGCATCTGCAGTTCCTACATACCCTATCATGATTTAGATTGTTAATAAGGACGATGGTAATCTTCAACCCACTGAATAGTATTAGTGATACTTTCTAGGTTTTGGTGATTGTTAATGGTATTGGAAAGTTAATTAGGATTATGATTGTTGCTGTGGTCAGATGATTAGGGGACTAGTCAATTCTGCCTTTCATTGGAGCTGGAAATTGTTAAGGTTTAGGGAATGGAAAGAAAAAAGAACAAAAGGGTTTGCATTAGATCATCTAAAACAGGAGATATTAAATGACAACAATCTTAATACAAGGCAAAGGGGATATTAAGGGACAAGTCAAAATAATGTTTATTGTCAAAGAGAACAATGAAATTCTTCATTTCAGCATAATGAAGAATTCTGCAAGAGCGCTGCAACCAAACTGTCCCATCAATGCAATAACATACAGATAAACAAATAATAATCAATTAATTGAATTAATAACAGTAATACTGGGTAATCATAACGTCAAGGATCTGTACACCGATCAGCCAAAACATTATGACCGCAGACAGGCGAAGTGAATAATATTGATTATCTTGTTACAATGGCACCTGTCAAGGGGTGGGATATATTAGGCAGCTAGTCAACAGTCAATTCTTGAAGTTGATGTGTTGGATGCAGGAGAAATGGGCAGGAGTAAAGACTTGAGCGACTTTGACAAGGGCCAAATTGTTATGGCCAGACGACTGGGTCAGAGCATCTCTGAAACGGCAGAGCTTGTGGGGTGCTCCCAGTCAGCTGTGGTGAGTACCTAGCGACAGTGGTCCGAGGTGTGACAAACCGGAGGCAGGGTGTTAGGCGCCCAAGGGATTTCGATGCGCGAGGGCGACGAAGGATATCCCTTCTGGTCCGAACCGACAGAAGGTCTACTGTGGCACAAGTCACAGAAAATTTTAATGGTGGTCACGGGAGGAATGAGTCACAATACACAGTGCATCGCACCCTGCTGCGTATGGGGCTGCACACGGAGGATCAACAGCATATTAGGCAGGTGGTCATAATGTTTTGGCTCATCAGGTCATAATGACACAAAGCTGGGTGGTAATGACACAAAGCTGGGTGGCACTGTAAACTGTGAAGAGAATGTAGGAGGTTGCAGGTGACCTGGACAGATTGAGTGAGTGGGCAGATGTGTGACAGATACAGTATAATATAGATAAATGTGAGGTTATCCACTTTGGCGGCAGAAACAAGGAGGCAGATTATTATCTCAATGGGGTTAGGTAAGGGGGAGGTGCAGCGAGACCTGGGTGTCCTTGTACACCAGTCCCTGAAAGTTGGCATGCAGGTACAGTAGGCAGTGAAGAAAGCTAATGGCATGTTGGCCTTCATAACGAGAGGATTTCAGTATAGGCGTAAAGAGGTTCTTCTGCAGTTGTATAGGGCCCTGGTAAGACCACATCTGGAATATTGTGTACAGTTTTGGTCTCCTAATTTGAGGAAGGACATCCTTGTAATTGAGGCAGTGCAGCGTAGATTCACGAGATTGATCCCTGGGATGGCGGGAAGACTAGGCTTCTATTCACTGGAGTTTAGAAGGATGAGAGGGGATCTTATAGAAACATATAAAATTATAAAAGGACTGGACAAGCTAGATGCAGGAAAAATGTTCCCAATGTTGGGCGAGTCCAGAACCAGGGGCCACAGTCTTAGAATAAAGGGGAGGCCATTTAAAACAATGGTGAGAAACAACTTTTTCACCCAGAGAGTTGTGAATTTGTGGAATTCTCTGCCACAGAGGGCAGTGGAAGCCAAATCACTGGATGGATTTAAGAGAGAGTTAGATAGAGCTCTAGGGGCTAGTGGAATCAAGGGATATGGGGAGAAGGCAGGCACGGGTATTGATTGGGGATGATCAGGCATGATCACAATGAATGGCGGTGCTGGCTCGAAGGGCTGAATGGCCTCCTCCTGCACCTATTTTCTATGTTTTGGCTGATCGGTGCATGGCTCTATGTATGTGATAGTACATTGAATTTGTGTACTTTGCTTCAAGATTGCATCTTTCTCATTTCCTCCGAGCATTCAGCTATACTTTTGTAATGGTTTTGGTGATCATCAAACTGCTTGATAGGGTAGTAATACAACTAGGAAGAGGGGTTTAAAACTAAAGTCGAAGCAGAATGGGCTAATAATGACGGTCCTGTAGAGACTGATTAGCTGTAATAATTTGTATTTAGGCTTGGGTGGACTTCTTAGGCCCCCTCGGTCATGGCCGACCATGGGTGATGCATCCTAGTTGGCTGCTTGCTCCACACCTCGGCTAGAGCAGCGTCG
Organism: Rhinoraja longicauda; assembly: GCF_053455715.1. Taxonomy (NCBI): domain Eukaryota; kingdom Metazoa; phylum Chordata; class Chondrichthyes; order Rajiformes; family Arhynchobatidae; genus Rhinoraja; species Rhinoraja longicauda. The sequence continues at coordinate 87,337,637 of NC_135955.1, forward strand.
CTTGTTTCTGAAGAGACCAATGCGGGAGTGACAGTCTCTGTCGCAAAGGTCACATTTGTGTGTGGTCTCTGGTCTGTTGAAGTTGCTGTGCTCCTTTCTGCGTGCCCGCTTGTCTGCCGCTGCGTTCATCAATTTCTCTTCCCCCATTTTGAGATGTTGGTTCATGGTACCTCTCCACCTCGTAGGGTCAGTTGCAAGGCTCTCCCAGGACTCCACATCGATGTCGAGCGCCTTCAAATCTCTCTTGCAAATCTCTCTTGTATTTAGGCTTGGGTGGACTAGTGCAGAAATATACGGAGGTTATAATCATATCTTTTGAAGATCAAAGGGATGTTAATAAGCTGGGGAAATGACGTGGTGGATGGAACTCAATGTCAGTGAATGCAAGACAATGCTTTTTATTGAAAATTATTTATGAATGGAAATTGTGTGGCAAAACAGGGAGATTTGAGGTCCAGGCCATCTTGTAATTGATAAGGCTTTATGAGGCTGTTATCAATCAAAGCTTTATTGCAAGAGACAAGGACTATGAAAGGCTAGAGCTAATGGGTAATATAAATCGTGCATGCATCTAGAATATTGGGTGCAAAGTGTTCTTATGAAGAAAGCATCTATAGTGCTTTTTATATTAGCCATTTGAGATACATTAATGAATATCCCAAATCATCTTGAATTGTGTCATTTCTGCAAATGGGCCCTTTGGCTTTTATGTTTAAAGCTATTTGGGGTTGATACTGGGTAAAATCTCGGTTTAAAAAAATAACTCAATTCCCAAATAATTTGTTACATTTAACTGGAAAAAAAAGAATTAAAAATATTAAGTGATTGTGGGTTGATCAAGATACTATTAAATGTGCAATATCACAGCTGCTGCTTAAGTTTACAAAAAAGTTTAAGAATTGGGAGGAATAAAAGCAATATGCGCCAGTATGTTTGGAGCATGAATGAGTTCAAAATGCAGCATTCCCATGACATATTAGGAGAGAACTGGGAGGAGTTAGGATAGAGGCCCTGTGTTCAAACAGAAGATAATATACGTGGAGTGTGTAGGAAGGAACTGCAGATGCTGGTTTAAACCGAAGGTAGACACAAAATGTTGGAGTGACTCAGCGAGACAGGCAGCATCTCTGGAGAGAAGGAATGGGTGACAGTTCTGGAAGGAATGAAGACATCTCTGGAGAGAAGGGTCTTCAGACTGAAGAAGGGTCTCGACCCAAAAAGTCACCTATTCCTTCTCTCCAGAGATGCTGACTGTCTCGCTGAGTTACTCCAGCATTTTGTCTCATAATATACGTCGAGTTGAAATGTCAATGAAGGACAGTCGATGTCGTTAAATAGAGTAGGAAAGGCAGTTAAAGTGAAGCAGAATAAGAGTGAAAGGGCAGGGGATCTTTATTAATCGATAACGACCCAGTGGCAGGCATGGTGAGTGAGGTTAAAAAAAAGGAGGAAAAGAGCCGAGTGCTTGCGGGGGTTCAGTGGGGGGCCACAGAATTGGAAAACTTTTGAAAATTTACACACAAAATTACCAGTTTCAAGTCTCTTTTAATAAAAGTAAAAATTGACATTCCAAAATAATGTGAATATGTCACTGTAAACTAATACCATTTTTATTATTTTAATTAATCTAGTTATATAATCTTGCATTTAAATTTAATATTTACTCATTACTGTTCCACCACTGATGTTCTGGAACCCTTGAAGATCGGCCGTTGAAGTCCAGATGAGGTCGAGATTGGCTGCCATGTCCAGCCTAGGTGCCACATTTTCGGGGAGACCTCCAGGGCTTTCAGAGATTTCAAGTGGGCTCTCGTAATTTTGTCCGGATTTCAATGATTAGCGGCTATTTCTCGCGGAACCCTTAGCGACCTCAACAGAACCCTAGTGTTCCGGGGAACCCGGTTGAGAAATGCTGCTGTACATCGTTTATTTTCTTTTTTTTCCTTTCTTTTTTTCGATCCAATTTCTCCGTTGGTAAACGCGATTTTGGCAAAGTGAAAAACGCGAAATCATGCAAAAAACGCGGCAAATGGATTTTTAAAACTCAGAAATCCGCGGAATCGCGGAAAATTCACATGCCTACAGGGGATGAGGTACTTTCTTCCAGTTTGTGTTGGGCCTCTCTCTGTCAATGGAGGAGGCCAACGACAGTGAGGGCAGTATGGGAATGGGAGTTGAAAAGATTAGCAACTGGGATCGCCAGCAGGCTTTGGACAGAGTGCAAGTATTCGGTGAAACCTAGTCCAGTCCATGCTTGGTCTTGCCAATGTAAAGGAGGTCAAATCTAGAACATTAAATCCAATAGAAGAGTTTGGAAGAGGTGCACGTGAACCTTTGTTCAACAACTGGAAGGGCTATTGGCGTCCCTGGATGTAAGTGAGAGAGGAGGTGTAGGGATAGATGTTATCTCCTGTGGTTACAAGTGAAAGTGCCTGGGGAGGGGGTGGGTTAAGTGGGAAGGGATGAATGAATCAAGTCTTTCTTTAAGATGTTTTACCAAAATTAACTTGGAAAGTTCTATGAAATAAATTTTTGTAATGCTGACCAGTACATTATTTATTAGTACAAACAAATGTGTTCAATCGATGTTTATTTTATATTTGTAGCAAGACGGTATTTACTCTCAGACAATGTGATACGTTTGCTGGACTTCCAACAGAAGAAGGTTGCACTTGCAAATCAGATGTATATTAGTAAAGGTAAGTTGTACCATTCTATTGTTGTAAAGATTTTGAGATTTAAAAGTGAGGAATTTTATTAAATAAGTTGAATGTGAAACGGATTTGCTTATCAGTGGAACATTTATTAATAAGACATGTTTAGTTTAGTTTAGTGATTCAGCATGTAAGCAGACCCTTCGGCCCACCAGGTCCGCACCGACCACCCACCGATCCCCGCACATTAACACAAACCTACACACACTAGGAACATTTCACACTTATGCAGGAAACATGTTCCCAATGTTGGGGGAGTCCAGAACAAGGGGCCACAGTTTAAGAATAAGGGGTAGGCCATTTAGAACTGAGATGAGGAAAAACCTTTTCAGTCAGATAGTTGTGAATCTGTGGAATTCTCCGCCTCAGAAGACAGTGGAGGCCAATTCTCTGAATGCATTCAAGAGAGAGCTAGATAGAGTTCTTAAGGATAGCGGAGTCAGGGGGTATGGGGAGAAGGCAGGAACGGGGTACTGATTGAGAATGATCAACCATGATCACATTGAATGGTGGTGCTGGCTCGAAGGGCTGAATGGCCTCCTCCTGCACCTATTATTTATTGTCTATACCAAGTAGACAAACCCAAGCCAATTAACCTACAAACCTGTACGTCTTTGGAGTGTGGGTGGAAACTGAAGATCTCGGATAAAACCCATGCAGTCATGGGGAGAACGTACAAACTACGTACAGACAGCATCCGTAGTCACCGTGCCGCCATGTGTTTGTTGAGTTAACAATCTATTTTTCAATGATTTTGCACTTTGTTGTTGCTTTAAAAAAACAATGTGTACTGGGGTCGAGCTGTTAAGGATAGAATTTTTAACATGTGACTCTGATCCTATTTGCAAAATTAAATGGCTTTAAAATAAATTGCACTCTTTCTATTTTACCATCTTTCTAATGATTTTCCATTCATGACAATCGGCCTCTCTGGCAAGCTGACCAAAGAAAGTTTACTATTGTTTCTGGCCCTATTGGTTCCTTTATGCAGTGTGGTAGCATCAGGATCAGGCTGAGCAATGATGATAGTGAGATTGGAAGACCTACTATCAGGTGACACATAGTCTTTTGGTTGAGGTTTGAAAGGACAGGCAGCCCCTGTTGGATGTTATTACTTTCAAATGAATTGCAAACATTTTTGAGGAATCAGGATCAGTTCACTAGTAGGTCAGGAGTTTCCCAGTGTCTCTACCATTAGATGAAGCTGCTCTCATTTTCTTAAGCATTGCAACTCAGAAGGAATTTCAATGTTTTTTAAATTTTGTATGATTTGTCCCTGTAGAGATTGAAAAAGAACAACTTTTCACATCAAATCTATTTGTTTCACTCTAATTTCTGTCTCTGATGGACATTTCATAATATCAGATACAGAAATTGTAAGAAAACAATAAAATGAACATTAGACGAAACTCTACTCTCTCCAACAAAATCTGTTTCTCCCTTCCACCTATTCCCTTCCTTTCCCTTCCCTTCCTCTCGCTTCAACTCTTCAATCCTGTTGTCTCACACCTTCTGTCTTTTCATCTCTGGCCTTAGCCCTCCAATCTACCTATAAAAAAAACCCTCCTCAGCTGAATCAACCTATTTTCTGCCAGGCCTCTCTTCCAGCTTTCTTTCATCCCCCATCCCCTGTATGTAAAATTGTTTACATATTTTACCAATGATTTTCTAAATTTACGGCAATTGTTTTCTCTGAATTTCACAAATTAACACGAAGAGGCAAGGGTTCACCAACAAAATGCTGAGGTGCGTATTTTATAGATCATGTCGCTGTTTAACAATTTTTACTTGCTTTCACACAATAAATTTGTTCAATTTACAGAGCAATATTTCAAAGCTATTGAAGAAAAATTAAAAAAGAATGAGTTAATCCTCAGGGATGATTTAAAAATGTTGTTACATTTGTGCCAGATGCCAGCAGATGTTGAAGTAGCAAAGGATGTAATTTACAGGTATGCTTTTAAAACATTAATTTATCCCATAATTGTGAATTATTGCATAAAGAAAATATTTGTATTCATTACTATTTATATTTCCTCATCAGGACTCAAGATAATGTGTGCCGACAGTTGTTTTTTTCAATTCACCTCTCCTAAAACTCAGACACCCTCGGGCAACATAAATCTCCAATGTAAATTGAGTTTAAAGTAAAAATTTGCAGTGACTGGAACGTGAAATTATTCTAATAAATGCTGGAAATATTTAGTCGAATATTCAATCAGATTTGAGTCACGATGAAAGGAGTGGGTTTGAAATTGAAATAGAGGCTGACAAAACAGATTTGCAGTGCACCGAAGGAGGCCATTCATACCTTCATGATTATGTTGGGGAGTTTGGAAGATCTGTTCAGCAGGTCCCACTAATCTGTTTGTTTTCATGGATTGTAATTCTATTTTGTGTTCCACGTCGAAAATTACAGTTGTATCTGGTACAGCACACAATTCAGGGAGTGCATTGAGGATCGTAAAAAACGCACTTCATCATGATAGATTTTCCTCCTGTTGCCCTGGTTCTGTTGTCAATTGCAATAAAAGGTCCTATGTTTACTGGCTCATCCACACAGTTTCTCCTTGTTTTCTCTCTGGATTTTGAATGCATTCCTCAAAGCTTCTCTCTACCCTTTTTGGTGTGAGAGGAACAGCTTGTATTTTTCTTGTGTATCCATGTGTTTGACGTCTATCTTCCTTCCCAACATTATAGTAATTCTCTTGTACATCTTACAAATTTTGAGGGCACAAATTATTTTTGTTAAAATGGGGAAAATATTAGGTTATTTAAAATACTCATATTTGGGTTAGTGTGAGGATAAGGTGATGCCATGAATGCAAAAATAATCAGCTAAATCATTAATAAAGAGAGAAAGTGGAACAATGGTCTTTGGGAGTTTTAACAACTAATATGGATGCTTTCATCATTTTATTTCATTTGGTGCCATTGCTGGTTTGCTCACAGATACCATGCTGAAAACAGAAACGTGGCCTTTGGGGAATTTAGGTTTGGACCTTTGTTTATAAGGCTATGTTATGAATTGGGCCTCGAAGAAACAGCTGAAGAGATGGTGAAAGACCAGGTAAATCTTTTTTGATTAAGGTCACTGATACGTTCTACTCAATATCATTCTCAAAAGCACGCATTAAGTTGGAGACCAAAACATGACACGTCTGGACACAAGATCGCCATTTTAACTCTCTGTATTTTAGCAATGCGCAGGCACAACTTTACCATATTGTTGCATGTATACATCACATATCTTCCCCCTTAGAATTGTGATACTTTTCTTCCATCTAAAGCATACTAATACATATAAAACAATCCAATATCATAATGATCTTTATCCATTATGTTTCCAATTCCACTGGAATTTAGAAGGATGAGGGGGGATCTTATTGAAACATATAAGATAATTAGGGGATTGGACACATTAGAGGCAGGAAACATGTTCCCAATGTTGGGGGAGTCCAGAACAAGGGGCCACAGTTTAAGAATAAGGGGTAGGCCATTTAGAATGGAGATGAGGAAGAACTTTTTCAGTCAGAGAGTGGTGAAGGTGTGGAATTCTCTGCCTCAGAAGGCAGTGGAGGCCAGTTCATTGGATGCTTTCAAGAGAGAGCTGGATAGAGCTCTTAAGGATAGCGGAGTGAGGGGGTATGGGGAGAAGGCAGGAACGGGGTACTGATTGAGAGTGATCAGCCATGATCGCATTGAATGGCGGTGCTGGCTCGAAGGGCTGAATGGCCTACTCCTGCACCTATTGTCTATTGTCTATTAAGTAAGTCCAAAACATGCATCATTTTGTACCCAATTAAATCCAAATCAAAGTTTACATATCTAATTCTTATTTTGAATGTGAGTATCATCTTCAATGTAATTCTATCAACCAAATAACCTAACCAACCCAAAATGCCGAATAAGAGTATTCATGCTACAATCCTTTCCATTAATGATAACCAAATTTTCATTGCGCTTACATTGTCCATATAACCGAGTCCGTATAGTCAAGTCCGTTGTCAAAATCATCCGTTTTCAGAATCCGTAGTAATCCGGTTGCTTTCTATTTCACTTTGGGTACTGCTTATGCCCTGAATTGCTTTCTTCGTTGCGCTCTGATGTCGCGTCCTCGACGGTGTCATCGTGATTGCTTTCGTCAAAATTTTCATGTGCAACGCTTCTTTCGTTGACGTCTTCATCGCGCACTGTGGGCGTACCCATGTCGAAATCTATCAAATCTCGCGTTTCGTTGGTTGTGGGAAAACTCGATTTCGCGTTTCAGAATCTGGTCTGCGTGATGTTTCCAGATTTCTACACCGTTGACGTGAACCTTGACCTGGTACGGGACAGGACCTAGCTTCTTTGCGATGCGTCCTGATACCCATTTCTCCCCTCTCGTATAGTTGCGCACTAGCACGCTCTCTCCCTCCTCAAAATCTCGAGCTGGGCGTGAATCGTGGTGCAACTTTTGCGAGAATTGTTTGTCACCAATGATCGCTCTTTCATCTGGCACCGCGATGTTGAAACACGTGCGGATTTTCCTTTTCATCAGCATTTCCACCGGCGTTTGCGTTGTAGAAGTTTGCGGCGTTGAACGATATGAGATTAGGAATCGAGCGTCACGCGTTTGCAGCGGTCCCGACATCTTGCGAAGCGCTGCCTTCACCGTCTGCACGGCACGCCCTGCGAGACCATTGGTTGCTGGATGGTATGGCGCACTTTTGACATGACGAATGCCATTCGCTATCATGAACTTGGATGAATTTCGGTGGTCCTCGGTCAGTTGGTGGCTTTTTGCCGTTTTTCCGGCTGACTGCTTTTTCTGCTGTTTTTTTCCTTCCACTCTTGAGCATTTTTCCCACTCGACTTGCACACCCGTGAGAAATACCCTTTCTTCCCGCAGTTGAAACAATCCACCTGTTTCGCTGGACAGTCGTTCGGGTCAGCGTGGGGAGAGCCACCACAGCGATAACACGAAGATCCTCTTACGGTTCCCCGCTTGGGCTGACCACTGTGAGGCCCCCTTGATTTCGTGATTTTGTTTATCGCTTGGCTTGGCTTTTGTTTCCTGTCACGGAGATCAGCCGTGTTGCGGTCTGCCGTCTCCATAGCGGTGGCGATACCGAGTGCCTTGTCGAAATCTAGCGTGGCTTCTGACAATAATGACGCTGAATGCAGTCATCATCAATCCCACACACCAAACGATCACATAACATTTCATTGAGATTCGAACAATGTTCAGCGAGGTGACGTAACTCGGCCACATAATCAGTGACTGACTCACCCGGTTGACGATGACGAGAGTTGAATTTGTAACGCTGGACGATGACCGACGGTTTCGGGACCTTGTGATTCGTGACTGTTGACACAATCTCAGAATATTCGACTTGCCCAGGTTTCTGTGGAGCAAGTAAACTTGAGATGAGTCTGTACGTTGGTCCTCCACACACGGAAAGCAAGATGGCCCTCTTCTTTCCTGCATCTGTAATGTCGTTGGCTAGGAAGTAATGTTCAATGAGCTCGGCGTACTGCACCCAGTCGCCATGTGCAACATCAATTTCCCCTATTGAGCCAAAAGTAGGCATGGTAGCCACAACAGCAAGTCACCCGGCGAAACTTCAAAACAAGTTTTTCCTCGTCGCCAATTAATGATACCTTCTACTCAGTATCATTCTCAAAAGCATGCATTAAGTTGGAGAACAAAACATTACACGTCTGGACACGATCGCCATTTTCACTCTCTGTGTATTTTAGCAATGCGCAGGCACAGCTTTACCATATTTTTGCTAGTTGTCGCATCTTAATTTAAGTTTTGGCTTGTATCCCTCCACAGCCTCTGGTCTGTGATACCTGTCCATCTGGGGAAAATGTGAGGGAAAACTTGTCTATAGAAAGGAGATGAGGAGGAATTTCTTTATGCAGAGGGTGGTGAATTAGTGGAATTCATTGCAACAGAGGCCAAGTCAATGGATATTTTTAAGGCTGAGATTGACAGATTCTTGATTCGTAAGAGTGTCGGGCTATGGGGAGAAGGCAAGAGAATGGGGTTGAGAGGGAGAGATAGATCAGCCATGATTGAAAGGCGGAGTAGACGATGGGCCGAATGGCCTAATTTTTGCTCCTATAACCTATGAAGATAGACTTAAAGAATCAGCACATGGAAGGCCCATAGGTAGCCCCTCCACCAAAATGAAACGTAACTGCTAAGTTAGTCTCTAAACTTGGACAGAAATCAATAAAAATTGAATGTTTTTGATCCATCCAACAACATAGACTTAAAATGCAGTAAACCAACAAGTACCTCAATCCTTCGCAGCCATGTCCTCCACTCAATGTAATGGAGAAACACTCTCTGTCTCTTTTCTAACCTTTAGGCAATACAGTGGCACAGCTAGTAGAGTCACTGCCTCACAGTGCCCAGAGTTCAATACTGGCCTTGGGTGCTGTCAGTGTGGAGTTTGCATGTTCTCCTTGAAACCTGTGGGTTTCCACTGAGTGTTATGGTTTCGCTCACATATCAAAAAGATGAGGATTGTTAGGTTAATTGACCATAGAGTCATACAATGTGGTAACAGGCCCTCCGGCCTAACTTGCCCACATCAGTGTGAATTGCACTTAGTGGTCTAAGTCTGGGGACTTAGACCACTTTAGAGTCTGGGGGAATCGATTGAGAACGTGAACAAAATAAAAATAATAATCGGATTAATGTAGGTGAGTGGTTGATGGTTCATACAGGCTTGGTGAGCTTGCTCCATGCTGTATCTCCTCTCTGACCATGAGAGGAGCCCAGCATTGGATTTAAATCTGCTGCCCAGCATCAGCTCGCTGGCAGCAAGTCCTGCCATTTTGTTTTTCTGCATCAAAGTTTTTGTCAATTCTACGGTTTTGTCAGTCGATAGTTCTGGCAACTTCTCCCTGCAGTATCTGTGGCTCACTGCTTCTTCTGATGCCATTACAGACTTCTCTCCAGATGGAAAGCTTATCTCTAATGGACACATAACATACATATTCCAATTTACATTACAAATTCACCTGCAGGCAATCTTCATTCCAATTTCATCTGTGTATATGTGTACGCACACACTCCTACCTTGATTTGACCTGCCTGAATATGCCTTTTCAAGCATAGGAGTTTATGATCTCATTTATAACAACCAAAACCTAATGTAATATTTGTGGGGGGAAAAAGCACAGTGCTGGAGCAACTCAACATCTCTGGAGAACATGGATAAGTGATGTTTTGGGTTGGGACCTTTCTTGAGAATGATTTTGTGGGGGGAGTGGGGTGGGTGGAAGGTGGGAAGAGAGCTAAAAGAGAAGAGGGGCAGGACAAAGTCTGACAGGTAATAGGTGGATTTAGATGAGAGGTGGTTTTGATAGGCAGATATTTGGACACAGGCCAGAGATGAAAAGGTAGAAGGTGTGAGACAAAATGATTAAAGAGTTACAAATTGTGAAGCTGGAAGAAGGAATAGAGGTGGAAGGGGAGGGGGGTGGGGGGAGGGGATCTGTGTGGAGTGCTTGCATTATACGCTAAAGAACAGATGGTGGTTTAGCAGATGTTACATTAATTCAAGCAGTCCTGATAATTTCATTTAACATAAGTGGTTCAGAGACGTATGCAGGGGGTTGAGATTGAATTCCAGTCACTTTTTTTACTTGAACAGAATTTTTCTTTCAAATCCTAATGTCTGTGTAATGAGCATGCTCGGTAAAGGCAAGACAGCTTTATTTTCATGAAGGGTTCATTGAAAATAATGGAACGGCGTGAACAAAGGAGTTGAATTGAGATAGAAGGCAGACGGTTTACCGCAGCGGGCTCCATAAATCTTCACAGTCAAGTGCTGGTGCCATACATGACTGAGTGGGGTAGAGAGGCACTAAGTGGTTCTACACTCCTTAGGGAGATGAAAAGATCCACTTCTTATCACATTATTGACAGCAAGACATCTGCCCACCTGGCTGGTCAGAACAAAAAATATTGAATTTAGCTCAGCTGTATTATATTCTTAAATAATGTAATAACTTTAATTTAAAATATAAATCAAAAGATAGTATAATATTATAAACTTTTCAGAAATAAATCTCCTTGTGACTTGGTAATTAAATTCAAAGCAACAAAAGGAAACTAGGTCAAGTAGACCAGGGAAGTTAGTTGTTAAAACAGGTGAAGTAATGAGTGATATTCAGAATGCTACCTTTAATGTGCAAAATTAATGCATTATTTGGCAATCGTACCCTTTTTTATAAATGAGAACTGGATGGATCTTGTAGTTGGATACAATGATAAGGATGAAGAAGCTGGTGGTCATTATGATGGCATCAAACAGCCAGACTGAACTGTGGCTTGATGACTATATCGTGTTCTATTTAATTAACAAAATATGGGATGTATTTTCCAATCGGGGAGTCTATGATAGGTTCTGACCTGTAACGTCACCTATTCCTTTTCTCCATAGATGCTGCCTGACCTGCCGAGTTACTCCAGCATTTTGAGCCAATTCCACTGATGGCTTTGTTAGAAAAATAGAAAAGTGGAGTATATTTAAATGATCAGCGATTGAACACAAGCTGTTTTCAAAGGAACCTGTGTACATTAAAGCACAAAGGATATATGATTGTACGGCAAGCAGTTAGGAAAGCAACCAATATGTTGGCCGCTATTGCAAAAGGTTTTGATAAAAGAGTAAAGATCTTTTACTAAACATCACATACCCGAGGACAGATATACTTGAGATCGAGTGAAATGAAAGGACACAAAGTGCTGGAATAACTCAGCAGGTGAGGCAGCATCCCTGGAGAACGTGGATAGCTGAGTTTTCGGTTTGGGACCCTACTTCAGACTAAAGATTGATTCCTGGAGTGGAAGTTTGCCTTAAGATAGGGCTGTACATGTTTGAATTTAGAAGGATGAGAAGTGATCTTATTGAAACACGTAAGAATATCCTGGAACATGACAGGGTTGATGAAAGGATGATGCTTTCCCTGGCTAGCTAGCACAAAGAACAGACACAAGAATCTGCAGGTGCTGCAATCTTGAGCAATACACAAAATGCTGCAGGAATTCAGCAGGTCAGGCAGCATCTGGGGATGGAAAGGACATTCGGCGTTCTGGGTCAGGACTCTCGGTCTCAAAATAAAGGCTGGGTTATTCAGGACAAAGATGAAAATAAATGTTTTAACAACAGGCTTCCCTTGGCTACTTGACCAAGAGTTTTCCCTTTGCTGCACTGAATTTCAATACCAAGTCACAAGGATATTCATTTATGACCAGTTTATAATGTTGAACTATTTTTAAATTGTATTTTAAATTAAAGCTATTATATTATTTAAGAATACAATAAATACAGCTCAGCTGAAATTCTATTCAGAATGTATAATTCTAAAAATCCACTTACCAAGAAAGCTGTAGAAACCCGGTATATCCAAGACAAAAATCAATAGATTTTTGGATATCAGAAAATCCATGAATATGAGTGAGTTCAGGAAATTGGCGCCAAGGCAAAAGATTAGCACTGATTTCATTAAATAGTGGAAAAGGCATGAGATGCTGAATGGTCTGCTAATTTTATTTAACATGTTTTTGAGACTACTTAATTTGATCATCAACATTCGATTTGAATATGATTTTAAATGCTTGGAATTAAATGTAATCAAAAAGTGTAGGTTGATCTGTAATCTTCCCTGAAATCTGAAGTCTCTTTGAAAGAATACACACACAATGCCCTTGTTGAACCTAATATGCTGATTACTGTTACATTTTTCATTAAATTGACTATTGCAACATTGTGAACATTCACCCAGAATTGGCAGGTGAGAAATCACTGACCTCCTGTTATCCTGATCAAATTACGCAGTGCAATTTGTACTCTATCTCTTGTCAGCAGTCTCAGAGCAAATGTGCAGTGAGAGTCTTGTGAGTCAGCTTGTACTTCTATCTCCATGAAAGAAACAACAGTGATTCTGTGATTTGGTGTCTGTTGAAAGGGCTAATAGGGAGAAAACGGAAGTTAGAAGGTAGCAGTTTTAGAGTAAGACCTTGCTGTTTAAAAAGGAATAGATAAAGCACTGTGATTGATGGGAACAAGGTCCCCATCAATCACAGTGCATTTTTTTGAGGATGTGACAAGTAAAATGGACGAAGGGGAGCCAGTGGATGTAGTGTATCTAGACTTTGATAAGGTCCCACACGGGAGATTGGTGAGCGAAATTAGAGCACATGGTATTGGGGGTAGGGTGTTGACATGGATAGAAAATTGGTTGGCAGACAGGAAGCAAAGAGTAGGAGTAAACGGGTCCTTTTCAGAATGGCAGGCAGTGGCGAGTGGAGTGCCGCAATGCTCGGTGTTGGGGTCGCAACTGTTTACCACATATATTAATGATTTGGAATAGGGAATTAGAAGCAACACTAACAGGTTTGCGGATTACACAAAGCTGGGTAGCAGTGTGAACTGTAAAGAGGATGTTAGGAGGTTGCAGGGTGACCTAGACAGGTTGAGTGAGTGGGCAGATGCGTGGCAGATGCAGTATAATATAGATAAATGTGAGGTTATCCACTTTGGCGGCAGAAACAAGGAGGCAGATTATTATCTCAATGGTGTTAGGTTAGGTAAGGGGGAAGTGCAGCAAGACCTGGGTGTCCTTGTACACCAGTCACTGAAAGTTGGCATGCAGGTACAGCAGGCAGTGAAGAAAGCTAATGGCATGTTGACCTTCATAACGAGAGGATTTCAGTATAAGAGTAAAGAGGTTCTTCTGCAGTTGTATAGGGCCCAGGTAAGACCACATCTGGAATATTGTGTACAGTTTTGGTCTCCTAATTTGAGGAAGAACATCCTTGTAATTGAGGCAGTGCAGCGTAGGTTCACGAGATTGATCCCTGGGATAGCGGGACAGTCATATGAACACAGATTGAAAAGACTAGGCTTGTATTCACTGGAGTTTAGAAGGATGAGAGGGGATCTTTTGGAAACATATAAAATTATAAAGGGACTGGACAAGCTAGATGCATGAAAAATGTTCCCAATGTTGGGCTAGTCCAGAACCAGGGGCCACAGTCTTAGAATAAAGGGGAGGCCATTTAAAACTGAGGTGAGAAGGAACTTTTTCACCCAGAGAGTTGTGAATTTGTGGAATTCTCTGCCACAGAAGGGAGTGGAGGCCAAAGCACTGGATGGGTTTAAGAGAGAGTAAGATAGAGCTCGAGGGGCTAGTGGAATCAAGGGATATGGGGAGAAGGCAGGCACGGGTTATTAATTGTATATATTCCTTTATTCGTCCCACACCAGAGAAATTTACAGTGTTACAGGAGCAAGGTGGATATCAAGAGATCATTCATTATAAATAAAAGTAACGACAAGGATAAATTGTCATCAGTTTACTGTGTATTCCTTAACTGTTACTGTTGACTCGTCGGCTGGGAGCAGTGTTGGTTGTGCAGTCTCAGCAGCAGGAAGGAAGGACCTCCTATATCTCTCCTTCACGCACTTGGGGTGAAATAGTCTGTCACTGAAGGCGCAACTCAGTGCAGTGACAGGGTCCTGCATGGGGTGGGAGTCGTTGTCCAGCATCAATGTTAACTTTGCGTTCATCATCTCTCCCACCGCCTCCACTGGGTCGAGGGGGCAACCCAGGACAGAGCTGGCCTTCCTGACCAGCTTGTCAAGTCTCTTCCCCTCTGTCGCTGGCAACACGTTCCAGCAACCAGCACTCTGTGTGGGAAAAAACCCTGCATATCTCCTGGAAAACACTTTTTACACAGAAGGTGCTGGGTACTGGAACACGCTACCAGGGGTGTTTGTCAAGGGATACAATAGTGGTGTTTAAGGGACTTTTGGATAAGCACATGGATATGCAGGGAATGAAGGGGTATGGATCATGTGCAGCAGATGAGATTGTCTTACTAACATGTTCGACGCAGACATTGTGGGCTGAAGGGCCTGTTCCTTCGCGGTACTTTTCTATGTTCCATCTGAAAAGATTAAAAAAGTTAAAACACCAGTCCACTTTAACGATTGATCACCTATGTTCTGTGCTTTTTCAGCCACCAGTACTGCCAGGGTAAATCAACGCCTTTAATTATATATGCCTGAATGTCCTAACATTGGACAGTGATATCAGGAATACTATTCTTAAACCATAAACCAGATGATCTTGTTTGTCTTTTCACGTTAGGAATTTGTCTATCATCCAGCATTTGGAATGTTGCTTTGGTAATCTCTGGTGTAGGATATTGTGTGCATTAATGTTATTCCTACAGAAGCCTATCTATTTTTTTTAGAATCTGAAGGGTTTCTTCAATGATTCAACGTCATTCAACATATTGATGGATATGCTGTTCATGAAGGAAAGCTATGAGCGTAAGTGAGCTTTGGGAAAAAATAGATTGCACTATGATGGCTTCTGATCAAAGGTTTTGTAGGTAACCATGGTTCATTATTTCATACCACTATCATGTCCTTCCAGTGTGAAAAGGAAAACAAATTGTTCAAATTATTGGGTATGTCATTGGATACTGGCCTACCAAGTGCAGACCTTGCAATCATTATTTAGTCAGGAGTAACAAGGCTGTAGATTCAAGTCACCATGTACCAATACAGAAATTCATATCGTCTGAAGTTTACAAATTAGGTGCAGGATTAGGTTGAGTTTCCGTTGAGTTATAGATACAGGATGGTGCACCGAATCCACACTGCAATGGATCACCCATTCACACTAGATTGCATGTTATCTTACTTCTTACCCATTCCCTACACATTAGGGGCAATTTATCGTGCCCAAGTAATCTACAAACCCGCACATCTTTGGGATGTGGGAAGAATAAATAAGAAGAAGCACCCAAGTAAATCCCACTCAGTGGATTGAACCCAGGTCTCTGGTGCTGTGAGGCAGCAGCAGCAGCACTACCAGTTGCGCCACGATGTCACCCAAGCCTGCTTGGCTCCTTGGAATTGTGGCTTATCTGATGTAACCTCAACTCCACATTGCAATCTTCCTGCAGTGACTTATCCCCTCAAATCTATTTACTGCTATCATAAATTATTCAGATTCTGTTTCCACAACATTATTAGGAAGAGCATTTCAAAGACTCGTGACCCAGTGAGAGACGAAAACTCACATTCTAATGGCTTTTTTTTAAACAGTTCTAGATTCTCTCATGAGGAAACATCTTCTCCACATCCACCCAGTCAACATTCATATGGATCTTGCACATCTATATACTAAAACTCTCGTTTGTTTGTGTGTTTGTTCCTGAACTACAGCCGAAACAGTATACGATAGCTCGACAATTTTAGGCCCACCGTACTCAAGTCCTTTTGGTGCTAATGGAAGAAGTTTCATTGAAATCAGTGTTATATTTTAAAGTTATTCACATTTTAAAGTTTAAATCTTTCTCCTAGGGAGGGAGGGGAGGGGAGAGGGGAGGGGAGGGGGAGAGAGAGGAGAGGGTGCTGCACCAATGCAGGCGAGGTTTGGGCCCAACTTGGTGTAGTCTCAATTAAGTCCTCCTCTAAAGTGCAGCAGGTACAAGCCTAGCCTGTCCATCCTTTCCAGATAAAACAGCTTGCCCATTCCAGATATTGGTCTCGTAAAAACCCCCAGCACTGGTTCCAGTGCATTAACGTCTTTCCTTAAAGAAGGTGTCCAATAATGTGTGCAATACTCCAAATGTGATCTATGTACTTGAAATGTAAACCTCTCTACTTTTGTGTTGAACTCCTAGCAAGAAACAATACCATTGTGTTAGCCTTTCTAATTCCCTGTGGTGCTTTTATACTGGTCTTGAGTGATCATGCACCCAGCTATCCAGATCCATCTGCATTTCAAAGCTCTGTAACCTCTCACCAATTATATATTTGCTTCCATTTTATTTTTCCTGCATTATACTCCATTTGCCAGATAAATGTCCACTTATTTACTCTGTTTATCGCTTTGTACTCTCCTTGTATCGTCTTCACAACTTACTTTCCTAGCTGTGCGACAGCAGCAATTTGCCTCTGGCCTCTCCAAAGCAATGAAGAAGGCAGAGGACAGTCTTCCAACCTGTCTTCTGCATCCTGTGCTCGCGATGTGCACATTGGTGAAACCAGGCATGGATGAGACCACCCGTTTTGTAGAGCACCTATGCTCTGACTGTAAAGACCATCTTGAGCTTCTGGTGGAATGTCTGTCCCATTCCTACCCTGACCTTTCTGGCCTCAGGCTTTCCCATTGCTACGAAGAGGCCAAATGCAAATTAGCAGAACAACATCCCATAATCTGCTTAGGTTGCTTACAAGCCGATGGTATGAACATTGCATTTTCCAGTTTCAGGTAACCCACATCCCTGGTGCTCTCCTCCCACGCCCACTTACTTGTTCACCTATTTTTCTTGTCCCTTTGTTCACTTTTCCCATCTGCATCCATCTATCACCTACCATACTCTATCTTATCCCCCTCCCCCCCCCCCCCCCCTTCATACAGCCATCCACTGCCAATCCTCCCACTTCCCTCTCAGTCCTGATGATGGGTCTCAATCGAGAATATCAACATATACCTTTCTGCCTTCACAGATCCTGCTTCACCCAGTGCCTTCTTCCCACATTTTTGTTTTTGAAGCTAATTGAATATTAAAGAGTAAAATGTTTACCACAACATTGAAAGAACTTGTTAAAATGTTATTAATTCATGAAGAATAGACAGAAGGCACCTTTGCTTAATCCTTCATTTGAAGTAATTGATCATTGGTTATTGGCACTGGAAAAAGTGTGTGCTATGCATATACCACATTAAAAAGTTGCAAGAATATTATAGGTAGTACCAGGTAGTACCAGGCATGTAGATGACTATAGGGTAACTATTATTGGTATAGTGTTGTATGATAATCCTGTGTTTTAAAACTAAAATGTTGATATTTATGTCAGGATTAATTCACTAACGTCTATCATTGTGTTCCTATGTTATTTGACTAGGTGCTCTGGGTGCCCTAATGGAAATGAAAAATCAAGGAATAAAATTTAATAAAGACACTTACATACTGGCGTTCGCCATCTGTTACAAGCTGGTAAATAATTTCTAAATTCATCAAACGTTTCTCACTTTAAATCTGTTGCCGTACCTGGAAAACTGTTGGTCAGTGGTGCTGACGTTGTTGCCAACTGTCGATGGAGAAAGGGGGACTACAAGAAAATACCAGCTCCCAAGGAACCTAAAGGCAGGAGGATTGTTTATAAGTGTAAAACATTTTCAGAAGGGCAAGAAACAATCTGCTGGATGAACTCAGCAGGTCACGCAGTGTCTGGGTGGAAAGGGTCGGTCGATGCTTTGGATTAAAATCCTACATCAGGACTAAGTTTGGAGAGAGAAAATACCCACTTATAAATAGTGAGACAGCAGCTGGCACAGCAGTAGAGTTGTTGCCTTACAGCGCCAGAGACCGGTTTCGAACCTGACTACAGGTGCTGTCTGTATATTCTCCCTGTGACTGTGGGTTTTCTCCGGGTGCTCCAGTTTCCTCCAAAGACATACAGGTTTGTAGGTTAATTGGCTTCTTTAAATGTAAATTGTCCCTAGTATGTAGGATAATGCTAGTGCATGGGCTGATCGCTGGTTGGCGCAGACTCGATGGGCCGAAGGGACTGTTTCCATGCTGTATTTCTAAAGCATAAAGTCTAAAGAAGCCACTGACTATCTCTCCCATCTACTCTCAGTGCTGATGCAGGGTTTGACCCAAAATGTTGACTGTTCCTTTCCACCCACAGACCCTGTTTGATCCACAGAATTGCTCCAGCAGAATGTTTATTGCTTCAGATTCCAGCATCTGCAGTCCCTCATGCACCATTTTCGTACAGGGTTTGTCTGAGATTAAATCAATGAGCAACTGAAACTTGTAAGATTTCCTTACTCTATAGGAAAGTCACCATTAAAGAAAATCTTCTCGTTCGTTGTCTCTTTTAAGCTGTTTGTAATTAACCAGAATCCACATACCAAATGTAAAACTTTAGCCTCATTTTAGACACTTGAATTTCTTCGAAATTGAGATGTTAAGATTAGTTTTTAGAGATACAGTGTGGAAACAGCCCACTGAGTCCGCATCGACCGGCAATCACCAGTACACTAGTTATACCCTACACACTAGGAACAATTTGCAGACGCCAATTAACTTACAAACCTGCACGCCTTTGGAGTGTGGGAGGAAATGGAGCACCCAGAGGAAACCCACACGGTTGCAGAGAGAATGTACAAACTCCGTACTGTCAGGATTGAACCTGGGTCTCTGGCGCTGTAAGGCAGCAACTCTACCGCTATGCCTCTGTTCCACCCTTAACAGGTTCTTCGGCCCACTGAGTCCGCACCAACCAGCGATCACCCCGTACACACTCTATGCCCTCACACTGGGGGCAATTTAACAATTTTACCGAAGCCAATTAACCTACAAACCTGTACATCTTTAGAATGTGGGAGGACACCAGAGCACCTGGAGAAAACCCATGTGGTCACAGGGAGAACGTACAAACTCTTTGTCCCGATTTAAATGGTATCCCTTGAGTTATTGGTATTTATATCTGCCACATAACCACATTCAGGTATATTTTTGTTATCATTAGCCAAAGTAAATATCATTTGCTTCTTTGGTACAAGTCACATTGAATGCTGACTTATGATTGTATTACTATGAGCATCAGCTTAAGCTATGAATCTTTTGAATATGCTTGGCCTACAGAACTAGTTGTGCTAAGTAGTCTTTGATCATGGGGTGTGGGTAAGTGGGTAGATGTGGTGGTGATGGCTTAAACTTTGTTTTCTGATAAAAACATCTGAACATTACTCACGCAGAATACCGTTGAGTCATACAGGATCTGCACTGTGCTGTTGGAAGAATCATTGACAAGAGGCAACTTCATCGCCCGCCATGCATACTATTTTGCAGTCGCACTTGCGATCAAACAGGTATGGTGTTTCTATCCAGTTTGATAGCATTGAAGGAGCACGTTGCTTCTGGGTTTCATGGTATAAATGTTAGGCATACTGGAAATGTTCCTTTGAATGTAATTCTGGTCCTCGCGTCTTACCTGACATGCACAAGTAAAACTAATAAAGTTCATAGGTTATAGGAGCAGAATTAGGCCATTCCGCCCATCAAGTCAACTCCGCCAAACATATAAGATTATTAAGGGATTGGACACGCTAGAGGCAGGAAACATGTTCCCAATGTTGGGGAAGTCCAGAACCAGGGGCCACAGTTTAAGAATAAGGGGTAGGCCATTTAGAACGGAGATGAGGAAAAATCTTTTTTGTAAATCTGTGGAATTCTCTGCCTCAGAAGGCAGTGGAGGCCAATTCTCTGGATGGGGAGAGGGCAGGAACGGGGTACTGATTGTGGATGATCAGCCATGATCACATTGAATGGCGGTGCTGGCTCGAAGGGCCGAATGACCTACTCCTGCACCTATTGTCTATTCAATCATGGCTGATCTATCTTTCCCTCTCAACCCCATTCTTCTGCCTTCTCCCCATAACCTCCGACACCCTTACTAATCAAGAATCTGTCAATCTCCGCCTTAAAAATAACCATTGACGGCCTCCACAGCCGTCCGTGGTAATGAATTCCACAGATTCACCACCATCTGACTAAAGAAATTCTTCCTCGTCTCTTTTCTAAAGGTGCGTCCTTTTATCCTGAAGCTATGACCTCTGATCCTAGATTCTCCCACTCGTGGCAACATTCTCTCCACATTCACTCTATCCAGGCCTTTAACTAATTGTTCATTTATTTATTTTGCAAATTAAAATATTGGCTACTTGAGTTTTTGCAGCAATTCATTTATTTTGCAGTTCCACACAAATGAATTGATTTATACTGTTGTTTAATGCAATGTAGGAGATCCCGCAAGGCAAAACCAGATCCACTTGATGTTCCACAGTTTTGCTGTCACCTAATGTCCAGTCAGCATTCTGGGTGCTGTCATTCACCAGGGCAGGCTAGGTTGTATGCTTTGGCAACAAAAGCAACTTAGAGGTTGGGGAGGCAGTGGCTTACCTTTGTCTCTTGAAAGCCCTTCTACCTTTTACACAGTACACGATCGGAGTGGAATGGAATACTCTCCACTGGACCAGATGTAAGCAGTTTGAACAACGCCCTGGATGCCCAGCATTGTTCAGGACAAATCGGCCAGCTTGATTAGTACCGAATCCACCATGTTAAATATCAATTACATCAACCACCTTTACAATGTGTTTAGAGTGCATTGTTTAGAAAGTGAACTGCAACAAATCAGCAAGTCTTTTGACAGTTCCTCACAAAACCCACAACCAGTATCAATTTTTGCCTCCAACTTCCCACACCATCCTGAATTAGAAATGTATTCTCTGGAACATTGTGTACAGGTCTGGTATGCCGACCTTGGGAACGATATATTTGCGATAGAAGGATTGAAACAAATGTTGACCAGACTGGTTTGTGGGATGGTGGATTTGCCATTGAGCAGGCTGGGCCTATGCTCTCTGGAGTTTAAGTTCATGAGGCATAGGAGCAACATTGGGCTATTCGGCCCATCGAGTCTACTCTGCCATTCAATATGGCTGATCTATCTTTCCCTCACAGTTTAGAAGAATGAGAGGTGATCTACTTGAAGTATACATAATCTTGTATACACAAAGCTTGTCTAAACAATGTAGAGATAATGATTCAAAGAAAACGGCAGATGCTGGAAGCCTAGGGAGTGGGCCTGATGGAGTATGCTGAAGGTACAGTCCGGTATCTGCGTGATTCTCTAATGGTTATTGTTGAGACACAGGAGCCATAAACTTAAAATAAAGGGTCACCAATTGAGAACAGAGATTTTTATTTTGCCCTAATGCTAATGAATTTTTGGAATTCTGTATTAGAGGGGACAATGGACGCTCAGATATTGAGTAAGTTGAAGACAGAGAGGATAGATTTTGGGATATTATGGAAATCAAAAGATATCCCTGGATCAAAATTTTGGAATTCTCTTTCCAACAACACAAAGAGAGTATTATTGCCCTGGAGATGGCAGTGGTTAAGAAGGTGGATCAATTTTCCCAAGAGACAACGGTGGACATTTAATGCAGTTTCTGTCTGTGGCACCTGTATTATGTGAACTATTTTGCTTTAAATAATGAATATGTTTCTCTTTTCCTCATTCCCCAAATGTAACACTCTTTTCTGTGCAGTATTAAATGAATAAAAACCTGGTAGTTTAACACTGCAGTTAATATTAGCACATGGAGGCAGTATTTGAGAAAAATAAAACAAGGCACAGTTCCACTAGTCCCAGAACGTCAGCAGGTATTGAGGGAGGATTGAATTAAATGTGGAGCTTTTCCTTCATTTTAGTCAGATAACCCGCTGACATTTGCCACTGATGCACAGACAATATTAGCTCTCCTTTAATACAAATATAATTGGGACCCCAGGGTTGCTTGTGTGACCCGCATTTTGACCCCTGCTAGTTGTCTTTGAAGTGATAGGTGTGGGCTGCTGCTATCCATATGAAACTGCTCCCCAAATTTTTTTAGTAGTATTTTCTAGGGCTTTGACCCAGATCAATGAGGGAGCAGGCAAAGTACTCTAGAGTTTTAATTAACTCGAACTGAATGACAGAGAGAATTTTAGAATTCTGCCAGAGGGGAATGATGGACAGGGATGAAAGATTTTATTAAAACAATATATGAAATACTGCCAATTGGGGTGTGGGAATGCAAAGGAGTGTTCACTGGGACAAGATTTTCAGTCTTCCAAGTATGTGCATATGTCCCAAGGTTGTAAATTGTATTTAAAAACATATGTTGTTTCATAAACATTATTCCAATGTTATAATGCTCCGCCATATTTTTTAATCTATCAGCATTTGTGGTGCATGGTCTGGTCAGGGCTGTATTTAAATGATTCATCTGAGTATTTTGTTTTATTTTGCATTGGTGCAATACCTTATCTTTAACTTTAATTGCTGTTTCAATGTAGCTTTCTTTAAGGGGAAAAATTATTCCTCAGTGACAGTAAAGAAATTTGAATCAACTTAATATTTGTTACGGCATCACTGCAAACTCGACATGATAAAGCTAATGTTTTCTTAATTTCATATTTCAGCATGATGTGGAAAATGCTCGTTCAATCTATTCACAGATTATGCACACGGACAGCAACATTTGTCATAATCTTCATGTAAGTAAATCTATCTCTGTTCAGGGAAAGATTTTGATTTAGTTAGTAGCATTATTCATGATCCAATGAAGTAATGAAAAGTGTTTTCCATTTACGCACCATCTTTCACAACATCAGAACATCTTGTGGTGTTGTGGCCGATGTATTTCTGGAGAGTAGTTTATTGTGAGAACATTGGCAGCTAATGTGCACAGCACCATGATCCAACAAAGAAATGAACAGAGTATTCCATTTATGCACCATCTTTCACAACATCAGAACATCACGTGGGGGAGCAGCTGATGTTGCATTTCTGGAGAGTATTTTTTTTTGTGAGAACATGGGGTGGTGAATCTGTGAAATTCTTTGCTACAGAAGGCTATGGAGGCCCAGTCAATGGATATTTTTAAGGCAGAGATAGATAGATTCCTGATTAGTACAGGTGTCAGAGATTATGGGGAGAAGGCAGGAGAATGGGGTTAAGAGGGAGAGATAGATCAGCCATGATTGAATGGCGGAGTAGACTTGATGGGCCGAATGGCCTAATTCTACTATTCCTTATGACCTTATGAACATTGGCAGCCAATGTGCACAACAGCATGAAAATTCAGTCGAATCACACTGCGTAAAATCCAATTAATTCAGAAATTTGGTGGGTAATCTGAATGAGGACTTAAACATTTTTAACGTGCGAAACTTTCACCAATTGTAAGCATGCTTTGATTTTGAACACCTTATCAAATGTAACTATTATATTTGTTTAGGTCTTTCTACTGGCTTTGTCAGGAGAACAACAGAACCTGATCTCTGCCTTGGAAACAGCAATTGGTAGTAGTGTCTCAAAATTTGTGAAGAAGGTGTCTTTTGCACACGAAGTGGTAAGAACATAAATTGGAAACCTATTATCTTAACTGACTGACTTCTAAAATACTTTTTCGGTTTGGGTCAAAATCCAAGATTTTAATCCTACTACTTCATAGGCTTTGGCCTGGCCCTCCTCTTTTCCAGCTTTCTTCTCCTATTCCTCTCCACTCCCCCCCCCCCCCCCCCCCCCCCGTTTCCCCCGCCTCCATAAACAGTGCCCTGAATAAAGGCCCTGACCCGAACTTCAACTATCCATGTTGTCCAGAGATGCTGCCTAATCCGTTGAGTTACTCCAGCACTTTGTGCCTTTTTTTGGTCAGCCAGCATCTGCAGTTCCTTGTCTCTACATCTCCCAGAATATTTTGCTAAACAAAATGGGGGAATAGTTTCACACGGGGTAATGGTCGTCTGCAGCAAAGGTAGTTGAAATATACCTGATGTGCTGATAGAGTCATACAACGTGGAAACAGGCCCCTTCGGCCCAACTTGCCCACGCGACCAACAAGCTACACCTACACTGGTCCCACCTGCTTGTGCTTGGCCCATAACATTCTAAACCTATCCTATCCATGTAATTGTCCAAATGTCTCTTAACTGGTATGATAGTACCTGCCTCCAGCAGCTTATTCCATCCACCCACTATCCTTGTGTGGAAACAAAAAAGCTACCCCTCGACTTTGTATTAAATCTTTCCCCCCCTCACCTAAAGCCGATGTCCTCTAGTTCTCGATTCCCCAACTCTTGGCACAAGATCCTGTGCATTTAGCCAATCTATTCCTCTCTTGATGTTGTACACCTCTGTTAGATCACCCCTGATCCTCCTGTGCTCCAAGTAATAAATAGCTGCCTTTGTGCACTGAGATTTTTTTTTTCCTTTTAAAGAAAGTTGTATCATTTTTGAACAGTATAGCGATGAGTGTTGGGGGGTTATTTGTCTGTAAGGAATGGCAGAGTTTGAGTTCAATTCTTTCTTCGCTTGATGTCAACCTACATGGATTTCCTCTATAATATTTGGAATAGGGGATCCTTTGGTCATTTTGTTTTTCTCAAATCCACCAAACCATTCCCTCGACCTCCATCCAGCTGCACAACATCCCCTTCATCAACTTGACTGCATCCATCTGAATGAGCACACCTTCCACCTCATCACCTCCTCTCATGTGATCCACTCACCCACTATCCTGGGGATCCTTCCCCCAGCACACCCATCTGAGTATTGCTGCCAAAGGCACATCTCATGATGCCTTTGTCCTTGTATGTGGTAGAACTTTGGAGTCTTACAATTAGTGGACCAAACCTAGAGTATCCTGTGGACCAGATTTATTCCATGGGAATGATTTTGGAATCACCAGATTTATTCCATGGGAATGATTTTGGAATCACCAGATTTATTCCATGGGAATGATTTTGGAATCACCAGATTTATTCCATGGGAATGATTTTGGAATGGGAATGATTATGGAATACATATGATTAAATACACTTTGCTTGTCACTTGTCTCATCACTGAATTTGTCAAAACATGCTGTTTTAAAAAAAAGGTTTATTATATGTGTAGTCAGATAGCATATCTATACATGCTCTGAATAACTGATCCACTTCTCATCAAGATGGCTGTAGTGCGAGAAAGCATGGAGAACAACTCAGAGCTTCAAAGCCAATGTGAGGATATCTGTGAAATGCTGCAAAAGTCTGGACAGATCACTGCACTGAGTCTTGATGAAATGCTGTGCCACACACCAGCGGGAAGGAAACCTCTTAACCCTTTGCTCGATCAACGGAAAATTAGCCGACGGACTTTGCAGCCTCTGCGGTCAACCTTGTTGTCTGAATAATTTGACTGGACTGGACTCTGCATCCTTGGATATCCACATCCCACATCCTTTGGAAAATATTTGTTTCCATCCTCTCAATGTAAGAAACTAAAGATTTGGTTCAACACAACACCGAACAGTATAAATGATACGTGAAAGGTGATAAGCTATTTTTAAAGATTGTAATTGTTTCCTTTGCTGGGAATAACTGTGCTTTCCTCATACGAAGTCTGCAAATGAATAATTGTGTATTTGAATGCAGATGCCTTCATTTATTGATGGTGTTCAGTGGACAGGGTGGAAAAGCAAGATCCAAATTTATTGTCTTTCTATTTGCACATCTGATGACCTGGCAAATAATTGAGAATATTTCATCATATTTTATTAATGTGAAGCTAATAATTCATCAGGTACTCTGGTTCGGTATAAATCAAAAGCTATACACTTGTCCAAACGCACAAAGATGTTCTACTAGGTGATTAGTTGCCAACCAGGCTTGTTAGAATTTTGTAAAATTATAATAATGCTGACATTGTTTTTATTGTAACTAGAATGAAGCTGAGCCTCCTTTACTTGAAGAAATAACTTTCGTAGATGATAAAATGAATACTTTTTTTGAGAATAGTCTCCTATTTTCCCAGCTTTCATCAGGTTTGGAACACTGTCTCATCTTCCTTCACTGCTCTGAGAGAAACAAATTATGTTTCTTAGAAAAGCTCCAGAGGTCGAGTGTAATATGTGGAGAGAAATGGATTTTAGATTAATCCTATTTCCTTACACCCAGTCGGTAGGGTATAATTTTAGCCATTTTTTCTTAAACGTGAGCAAAAATGTTGACGTCAGTATAAACCAGAACTAATCCTTTTCTACCTCGACCAACATTTTTGCTGCAATTAACAATCCAAATGAGATATCTCGATTTTCCTTTGAATGGGGAGACATTGTCTAGATGGATCGTATTTTTTGGATTACATCTCCCAATCACTCAATGCCATTTATCCAAATAGGCAGACTTCAGCACACTGACTCTTCTGATTTATTAAATGTCCACTCTCAAATCATGTAATTAATTTAACCAAGTCATTCAGTAACAGTTTTGCAGTGTTTATAAATAATATGCAATTCAGTATTGCAGTATCCTCTACACATGCAGTCATATTCTGTCTTTAGATTGCTTGTTATTGTCAAGTATATCACAATATGAATAAAAATTGTAAAATTGAAGGGAACGGAATTTTGAAATAAAGAGCATTTAGCTTTTATTTTCAAATGTAAAACCATTTTTTACTCCTGTTTCTTTTAAAATTATGCAATGCAAATATGATGGACTCAGCAATTTGAAAACATCTTTATTTGGACAATATGCTGTTCATTAAAAAACAGCTTTAAAAAAAATTATTTAGCTTAGAAGCTGTTCTGACCAATTTTTTAAACTGCAATTTTCTTGTATTGTTGTGTCCATCATCACACACCAATGGACTTAATACAATAAAGGTTCAGCTATCAGGTGACTTTCATATTGATTTGTCATACCACTTGACCATGAAAGTATTGAGAGTAGCTAAGGTCAGTCAAGGTCAATGTGGACATTGCTGCTAACAGTCTCCATCTTTATTCTTGGTAATAGATTCTTTGTTCATTTTCCAAGTGATTCCTTATCTTCTTTGACTCTGGGATTCATTACTTTTTAGACCAAGATCATGCTGCATTCAATATCAGATTAGAAAAAGGGGCAATCAGAAAATAAGTAAAAATTATGTGAAATTATATGAAATGAAAACTACAGATGTAATATATTACACCATCCTGTGTATGTTATGAAGAGCAGTTGTTTAAAATGGGAGTTTTAATTCTTGTGGGTTAAGTTAATTGAGATTAACAAAATTTGTTAAGTAAAAGTAGTATCCTGGTATATATTTGATTGTCAGTGGAAGGTTTGGTGTACATTTGGTCTAAAATCATTGCAGATTATAGATTAGTTTATTGTCATACACATCAGGATGCAATGAAATTCCTTGTTCACATGAAGCTCACAGAGTAAACGGTATACATGCAGTCTTGACAAATACAACTATAAATCCAATGACTAGTCCAAACAGTAGAATGATGCAAGTTTGTAGTGCAAAGAATATTAAAGTACAATTACAGAATATTTGAATGAGGTAGAGTTACAGTTCAGAGTACGTGGCAGCACATCCTGGAATGGGATGTTAACGATTGGTTCTGGGGTCGGATAGCAGTGGGGATGGTTGTTCTTATGTTTGGACATTCAGGCTGTCAACTTCCTGTATCTTCTCCCAAGAGGTAGAAGAGAGAAAAGGGAGTGGCTCGGGTAACAGACATCCTTTACGATATTTCCAGCCTTCATGGTGTAATGCACTGTGAAGATGACAAGGATGGAAAAAAGTGAAGAGCCTATGATAGGCGGAGCTGTATTCACTCCTCTTTGTAGGTTTAAGCGATTAGAAGCAGAAAGGTTGCCCTTCCAGCCTGGGGTATAGGGGGAAGAGTGGGGCCTGGGGTATAGGGGGAGTGGGGGGAGAGCGGGGCCTGGGGTATAGGGGGAGTGGGGGGAGAGCGGGGCCTGGGGTATAGGGAGAGTGGGGGGAGAGTGGGGCCTGGGGTATAGGGGGAGTGGGGGGAGAGCAGGGCCTGGGGTATAGGGGGAGTGGGGGGAGAGCGGAGCCTGGGGTGTAGGGGGAGTGGGGGGGAGTGGGGCCTGGGGTATAGGGGGAGTGGTGGGAGAGCGGGGCCTGGGGTATAGGGGGAGTGGTGGGAGAGCGGGGCCTGGGGTATAGGGGGAGTGGTGGGAGAGCGGGGCCTGGGGTATAGGGAGAGTGGGGCCTGGGGTGTAAGGGGAGTGGGGGGAGAGCGGGGCCTGGAGTATAGGGGGAGTGGGGGGAGAGCGGCGCCTGGGGTGTGGGGGGAGAGCGGGGCCTGGGGTATAGGGGGAGTGGGGGGAGAGCGGGGCCTGGGGTATAGGGAGAGTGGGGCCTGGGGTATAGGGGGAGTGGGGGGAGAGCGGGGCCTGGGGTGTAGGGAGAGTGGGGGGAGAGTGGGGCCTGGGGTGTAGGGGGAGTGGGGGGAGAGCGGGGCCTGGGGTATAGGGGGAGTGGGGGGAGAGCGGGGCCTGGGGTATAGGGGGAGTGGGGGGAGAGCGGGGCCTGGGGTATAGGGGGAGAGTGGGGACTGGGGTCGGGGTATTGGACTGGGACAATGGGGCGTCCTAAATGGGACTTGTACGGGAGGTGGACGACCCCGCCCCCACGACGTCTCCACTGTCTTGTGTGCATGCCACAAGTACAGTCGGCAAGTCGTTGGTGCCAGCGGCTTTAGGGCTTGTCTACCTAGCATGTGAAGCCTGGGTTCGGCGGATTGTGGGGAGGAAACCACCAGTGGGTTCAACGGGCAGAAAGACGATCCCAGCAAAGCATCGTGGAGCGCAAACAGAGCAGAGTGAGGTACGTAGGACACTTCTGATCATCCACTGCATCCTGACCTGTCCCCAGCCGTCTCGACTATGTCTTGCTGCTGGAACCCGATAGGCCAGGACGAGAGAGTGAGGCCGACGATCTGCGCAACTCCCCCTCACTTAAATGCAAGTCAAGCGCAAGTCATGACTTCAACCTTGGCCAGCATACCGCGGCTGGCGGGGATCCTAATCAGCGGTCGAAAAGTGAAGTCATGGTCATCTTCGAACCCGAAGGACGAACAACACCAATTCAAGATGTAATAACGGCGCATTTGGATAGCAGCAACAGGATCAGTCCAAGTCAGCATGGATTTACGAAGGGGAAATCATGCTTGATTAATCTTCTGGAATTTTCTGAGGATGTGGCACGTAAAATGGACAAGGGAGAGCCAGTGGATGTAGTGTACCTGGACTTTTAGAAAGCCTTTGATAAGGTCCCACACAGGAGGTTAGTGGGCAAAATTAGAGCACATGGTATTGGCGGTAAGGTATTGACATGGATAGAAAATTGGTTGGCAGACAGGAAACAAAGAGTGTAAGGGGTTTTCTGCGCAGAGCTTTCGCCCGACCCAAGGTCCCCGTGCCTTGCTCTGGTCCCTCGACCAGGCCGCGCACACTGTTTCCCCGTGAGTGGTTCGACCCACTCACCCCCTACGGTTCTAGACACTGGACTTAGATGCAGGAGCGTTGATAGTGCAGAAAAATTCAACCAGACCAGATTTGAAGACCAGGGTTTAAACGGAAAAGGCTTTTATTGTGCACTTGGGACAATTGTACATGAATGCTTTTACACAGTTCTATCAGACATATAGTGAATTACATGAATACTTTGACTCTGAATTATAAACGCACAGTTCTATAAGACATATACTGAATTACATGAATACTTTGACTCTGAATTATAAACGCACAGTTCTATAAGACATATACTCGACTGTAAAATGGGGAACGTATGACACATCGCAAAATTGGCCAACACATATTTACTTATATTAAGCTACCATCCCCTCTACACTAAAACTATGTCCAGGATGTGCAGGATCGGGGTACATGCTCACCATTGGGGCTATTACTGGGGTCACTGGCTGTTCGTGCTGCTTCTCCGCTGTTTTCCGTGAGGGTCATGCTTGTTCCGTGAGTTTCTTCCTTCCGTTCTTCTCGGTGAGTCTCCGTTCTCCGTGTCGTTTGTTGCGTCCTCTGACTTCTGCCTTGCATGAGTTTAAAACCCAAAAGTCGTGGCCAGTTATACTAATTCTGACCCGTCCTATCTCCCGCCAGAACTCGGGATCTCTTTGTTTCAAAGATGGGTATTTGAGTTTTCTCTCTGTTCTGCGTTATGTCCGGGGGTACCGGTGATGGCTAGAAGGTCTGTTAATCTGTTTCTCGTTGAGAGGTGATGGGTTTAACTGGTTTCCCATCACCTGCCAGGTAGGTTTCTATGGGCTATTGTGCCCCCTTAACGAGATTAACTGTGTAGGTCGGCTTGGGGCATTGTGAGTATGCTGATGTCAGCGCCCCAGTGTCTGGACTTCGACCTGGTTTCGCAGGTTTCTGCATGGCCAATATCCATCCATTGTTCTGGCCGTGGCTTTGCAGAAACCTAGAGACTGGGCTGTAAGGTTTTTGCTTTTGTGGCTGGTCACGAGGTCCCGCGGCCATCTTAGGACCCACGGATTGTGACGTCCCTTGTTAAACTGACCGCAGCCTTTATCCGCTATCAGCCCCAGTCTCCCGTGTAAAATGTCCAAACTGCTGCTCTTTGGTTTGATGTTGATTGCAGAATGAGGGAAAACTTCTCAAATCTTACAGTCCCTCCTGTTGATTTGCATAACCCCAGCTTATCGAATCAATTAAATAATGTGGTTGAGCAATGTTTTCCCGATTCTCCACATCCAGACCCCTGAGGTTTTTAACTAACTAGTGTTCCATTGCGAAGGTACAGTCCCCATCTTTTAGGCTGACCTTTACTGCCCGTGTCCCGGGCAAAACTATATTACAAGTATTTACATTTTCATGTCTACCTATACACCTACACCTTATCCCAGGCCGATGCCTCCGCCATCCTCCTACTGGTGTCAGCTTTAATGTAGGACATGAAAACAACACAACAGCAAAACGATACATTTTGTACATTCCTTCAACACAATCACTCTTTATACAATTTTGAAAAAGGACAATGCAAAACACAGTTCACTCAGTGCGGAGGGGGCCCGTCCTCCTAGCAGCTTGCGGCTGGGTCCTGCTCGCCCACCCGCACGTCAGCGATACCTCGAACCCCACATACACATATAGATCCCCTCATCCGGTTCCCACCATTTGTCCCAACACACACTCAACTGTTCATTAGTCCCAGAAATAGTCCTGTGAGTGTTGTTGTTAAGTCTCTCCCACTCAACAGTGGAGTTGGCCATTGTCCGGCTCGTTTTCCTCAGCCACTACCGCCTTCTCGCGGGGACCTTCCCCGTGCATACCAGGCAGATCCTTTTGCCAACGGTGGCGCTTATTCTTTGGGCGACGATCTTGACTCTCAGGCACAATAACGAAGTGTCCCGATAAGCAAAGCCTGAGGCGCTGGAATAGTCTGAAGAGTTCGACCCCAGCCACCCCGGCCACCGGCCTTCATGAAAGTGAACTGCGGTCTCCTCCGCTTCTCTCCTTCCAGCCCCATCGGTCGTGATGGGAGCCGTGTCCCCGGAGCAGCCGTAGACGATGATGTCCTTGGTGCGGCCCCGATAGGCCCACCCACATCCGATCGCCGTGGCGACGATCCACCATACGAGTGCCTCCTTCCGCTCCAGAAAACAGATAAAATATGGTATAGCCAGCCTCTTGGGGAGCGCTTGGCTTTGTTAATGCCCCTGCAGGCGGGTCTCTTGACCCCCAGCTCGCACCCCACACCTGCATCCTGGACGCATCAACTTTATCTAAAAACTATCCCCACAAACTTATCCATATTACTTATCCTTATCTAAATTACTTATCCTTATCTATTCTAAAATATAATACAGCGCCGCCTTCCCAGGGCGGCTCAGCTAATCCCTGTCAGGGCTGCAGCGGTTCGTCTCCTGCGGCTGCACCACGCTGTCTCCCACCTTTGATCCTCCGCAGCCTGTCGCTGCCTGTCGGGGGCTAAATCTCCTCTGAAGCGATAACTCCCTCCTCCTCACTTGGCTCCCGTACCTCGGGGCATGATTGACCTCTGGCCAAAACTTTCTAGGTTGGGGTTCCCTGCTAGACCTACGGAGAGTCACCTTAGGCACTGCCCCCTGGACAGCCTGGCTGAGGACCGGTTCCTGCCGTGTCGCAGCTCGGGTACCCCCCGCAGCTGCCGACCCTGGCCCCTCCTCATCCAGCTCTGCCCCCTCGGTGCTGGGTATACCCGCGGCATCCGGCCTCACCCTGCCTGTACCTACAGGTGGTGAGCCTCCGCCCGCTACCCCCGCCTTCCTGGTGCTTGAGTTGAGTACGTTACTGTCGTCCCCCTCCGACTCCTCCTCCTCCGTAATGGGATCCAGCCCCTGGTCGAGCTGATCAGGCCCTTCCTCGTCTGAATCCCACCCAAAACGCGAGACTCTCCATTCCTGGAGAATGTCCTCCCCCCTCACGCAGGCAACCTTGCCTGTCTGCGTGACCTGCCTCATCCTTGGCTGTGAGTCCCCACTCACAGGGCTGGCCCCTGTGGTTGACCCCTGTGCTCCAGGCTTATATAATTTGTACTGGTTAATGTGCTCCAAATCGGGTTCCGCCTCCTTGGGGAAATTGTACTGCCTCCGGGGTCTGGTCATGGGGTCCCCGTCTACGCTAACCTCGAACCCCACTACCCTACCACAATCGTGTTTGTGGGTCGCAAACGCGTTCAGGTTGTTCCCCACACACTCTTGCAGTTCGGCCGGGACCTCTGCCACCATGCGCTCGAGGTCGTAACGCTTGGGCGGCTTTATGGTGCACAGAGTCCCTTTCCCCTCTTTTCCCCTAATCACCATTATCTCACCCTTACCGCCCTTGTCCACCCAAAGGCAGTGGTTCCGTAAGTCCATAGGATCCCATGGCTTACCAAAAAATCGGATCCAATGATCCCCTTCCCACCCCCTGCTATCCACTTCATCAGGATACACTCCCATGTGGTGCGGAGTGCTCCCAAATGAATGGACAGCGGGATGGAGCGCGCGCCAGTCTGTTCCTTCCCTGTGAACCCCGCCAGTGCGAAAGGGACCCCTGTGGACAGGGGAGAGTCAAAGGGTTCCTCTGTGTGGACCACGGTGCATGAAGCCCCCGTGTCCAACTGGTAACTGCCCCTTTTCCTCTCCACTACCTACTCCACAAGCGGCCTCTTCCACGCATCGTAGCGGAGCGGACACAGATAGGCGGGCTGCGCGGGCTGATGTCATTGGGGAATGTCCAGTGCCCCCCCCCGCACCCGGGGAGCCAGTAGCGACTGCCACCTTCCCCTGTGCGGCCATGAGGGACCGCATCACCTCGATCATCATTTCGATAATCTCGGGCTTAACTGGGACCTCGGCGCGCAGGGTGGTGCCAACCCTATCTTCCTTGGTGTGGGCCCTGCAATCCTTCCGCCAGTGCCCCACCTTACCGCACCTGAAACACTTGGACTGTGCGGTAGGGTTACCCTCCTGTCGCCACTCCTTTTGGGCCGGTGTAGTGGCCTCCGCTACGTGCACCTTCCCTTTTACGAGTCGGGTAGACGTGCTCCGGGTGTTCCTATACCCTACCGTGAGATGGTCCAAAACCGCCTCCTCTGTACTATTTGTGGGATCAAACCAGGCTTTCGCCTGCTCCCTGACGGCCGCCAGGCTGTTTGATACCAAACATCGGAGCCACTGGGCTCTCCCATTCCCGACCAGGACATCCCGCGCGGGGACATGCGGGCAGCTGCTCTGGTATACTGACCACAGTCGCGCCGCAAAAACCTTTGGGGGTTCTCCCTCCATCTGGAGGGTCTTCCCCAATCGGGCAAATGGACCCTCATCGCCCATCCCCAAAACTTCCAGGACCTCGTCCCGTAGGAAATCTTTTACTTTCATCTGAGAGGCATTGGAGGATCGAGCTGTCCAGGGAGAACAGCAACAATTTTGCCCGTTCTCCCTCGTCGCAACCGTTGATTGCGGCGGTCTGCTCTATTTCTCTGAAATGCAGCGAAGGGTCTCCTGATTCGGACAATTTTGTTACATGCCCGATCATGGCTCTTAACTGCTGGGAGTTGTGGGGCACCACGATCTCGCTCTGAATGGGTCCGGCGTCCCCATTCAGCGCGGTGGGTCCCCGTCTGGTTTCCAGGACCGGGCACATGGGCGCCAGTGCCGAGTCCTTGACCGGGAGCTCCCCTCTCTCTCTCTCTCCCCTACACTACCCCTTTCCCAGGATGCCTCGTAGCTAGGGGAATTGTGGAGTCTGGGGGCCGAAGCCACCACGGTGAGTCTGGGGACCGAAACCGGGACCTTTGCAACCGCCAGCGACTGGCTCGCTGGTGGGTTCATCAGACAAACCAGCCCGCTTGCTTTATTTAAAGCACCCCGCAGACCCTCTATCTCCTGCAGGCAGGCCCCGTGGTCGGCCCCTTCCGACCTGTCCTCTAAAACCATTTTGTAGGCTGCCCTAACCCCCTTGAGGTTCTCTTCCTGGGTCTCCAGCAGGTGGCTCATGGAAGCGCACTGCTCCCGGAGCCTGCCCTCACTGAGCATAGCCTCAGTGATCTGACACTCCATCAGCTCTACCCTGGCTTTGTGGCGGTTGGTCACGACCCGGCGCTCCTTGTTTAAAGAGTCCAGAGCCTCAATCAATTGGTTCCCACCCGTAGCCTTCTCCTCTACCTCCTCAAGAAGGTCCCTGATCTGGGCTGCCTGTGCCACAACCACGCGGTCCAAGAGCTGGACCTGCTTTTTGTAGCAGGTCAGCCAGACAGCCTTTTCCACAGATTTCTTGTGGGCTTTGCTGGCCGTCCACCGGATCGCTGCATCCAGTGGGCGCTTGTCCTCTAATAAAACACACATCCATTGTTTGGTGATATTCACCTTGCTAAAGACATAGTCCGCAATGCGCTCGTCCATTACGTCCCTATTCTTCAAATCCTTTTCTGGCACCCTATCGTCCTGCTGCCAGTGTCCCTTCATGGTCGCCATTATCTGTAAGGGGTTTTCTGCGCCGAGCTTTCGCCCGACCTAAGGTCCCCGTGTCTTGCTCTGATCCCTTGACCAGGCTGCGCACACTGGTTCCCCGTGAGTGGTTCGACCCACTCACCCCCTACGGTTCTAGACACTGGACTTAGATGCAGGAGCGTTGATAGTGCAGAAAAATTCAACCAGACCAGATTTGAAGACCAGGGTTTAAACGGAAAAGGCTTTTATTGTGCACTTGGGACTATTGTACATGAATGCTTTTACACAGTTCTATCAGACATATAGTGAATTACATGAATACTTTGACTCTGAATTATAAACGCACAGTTCTATAAGACATATACTGAATTACATGAATACTTTGACCCTGAATTATAAACGCACAGTTCTATAAGACCTATACTCGACTGTAAGATGGGGAACGTACGACACATCGCAAAATTGGCCAACACATATTTACTTATACACCCACGTTAATTAAGCCACCCTCCCCTCTACACTAAAACTATGTCCAGGATGTGCAGGATCGGGGTACATGCTCACCATGGGGCTATTACTGGGGTCACTGGCTGTTCGTGCTGCTGCTCCGCTGTTTTCCGTGAGGGTCATGCTTGTTCCGTGAGTTTCTTCCTTCCGTTCTTCTCGGTGAGTCTCCGTTCTCCGTGCCGTTTGTTGCGTCCTCTGACTTCTGCCTTGCATGAGTTTAAAACCCAAAAGTCGTGGCCAGTTATACTAATTCTGACCCGTCCTATCTCCCGCCAGATCTCGGGATCTCTTTGTTTCAAAGATGGGTATTTGAGTTTTCTCTCTGTTCTGCGTTATGTCCGGGGGTACCGGTGATGGCTAGACGGTCTGTTAATCTGTTTCTCGTTGAGAGGTGATGGGTTTAACTGGTTTCCCATCACCTGCCAGGTAGGTTTCTATGGGCTATTGTGCCCCCTTAACGAGATTAACTGTGTAGGTCGGCTTGGGGCATTGTGAGTATGCTGATGTCAGCGCCCCAGTGTCTGGACTTCGACCTGGTTTCGCAGGTTTCTGCATGGCCAATATCCATCCATTGTTCTGGCCGTGGCTTTGCAGAAACCTAGAGACTGGGCTGTAAGGTTTTTGCTTTTGTGGCTGGTCACGAGGTCCCGCGGCCATCTTAGGACCCACGGATTGTGACATCCCTTGTTAAACTGACCGCAGCCTTTCTCCGCTATCAGCCCCAGTCTCCCGTTTAAAATGTCCAAACTGCAGCTCTTTGGTTTGGTGTTGATTGCAGAATGAGGGAAAACTTCTCAAATCTTACAAGAGTAGGGATTAACGGGTCCCTTTCAGAATGGCAGGCAGTGACTAGTGGGGTACCGCAAGGCTCAGAGCTGGGACCGCAACTATTTAAAATATACATTCATGATTTAGATGAAGGAATTAAAAGTAACATGACACAGATGACACAAAGGTGGGTGGCAGTGTGAACTGAAGAGGATGCTAAGAGGATGCAGGGTGACTTGCACAAGTTGGGTGAGTGGGCAGAAGTATGGCAGATGCAGTATAATGTGGATAAATATGAGGTTACCCACTTTGGTGGCAAGAACAGGAAGGCAGATTATTATCTGAATGGTGTCATGTTAGGAAAAGGGGAAGTACAACGAGACCTGGGTGTCCTTGTACATCAGTCACTGAAAGTAAGCATTCAGGTACAACAGGCAGTGATGAAATCTAATGGCATGTTGGCCTTCATAACGAGAGGAGTTGAGTGTAGGAGCAAAGAGTTCCTTCTGCAGTTGTATAGGGCCCTGATGAGACCACACCAGGAGTATTGTGTGCAATTCTGGTCGCCTAATTTGAGGAAGGACATTCTTGTCATTGAGGGAGTGCAGCGTAGGTTCACGAGGTTCATTCCCGCGATGGCGGGACTGTCATATGATGAAGGAATGGAGCGACTGGGCTTGTATTCACTGGTATATATAAGGATAAGAGGGGATCTTATAGAAACATACACAATTATTAAGGGATTGGACACGCTAGATGCAGGAAACATGTTCCCGATGTTGGGGGAGTCCAGAACCAGGGGCCACAGTTTAATAATAAGGGGTAGGCCATTTAGACTGAGATGAGGAAAAACATTTTCACACAGAGAGTTATGAATTTGTGGAATTCTCTGCCTCAGAAGGCAGTGGCGGCCGATTCACTGGATGCATTCAAAAGAGAATTAGATAGAGCTCTTCGGGCTAGCGGAGTCAAGGGATATGGGGCGAAGGCAGTTGTGGATGATCAGCCATGATCACATTGAATGGCGGTGCTGGATCGAAGGGCCGAATGGCCTACTCCTGCACCTATTGTCTATGTATCTATGTAACCTGCAAATGAACCTTTCGGGAATCCTGCACA
Source organism: Rhinoraja longicauda (assembly GCF_053455715.1). Classification (NCBI taxonomy): domain Eukaryota; kingdom Metazoa; phylum Chordata; class Chondrichthyes; order Rajiformes; family Arhynchobatidae; genus Rhinoraja; species Rhinoraja longicauda. Next base: position 87,375,142 of record NC_135955.1, read on the forward strand.
TGTTCCCAATGTTGGGGGAGTCCAGAACCAGGGACCACGGTTTAAGAATAAGGGGTAGGCCATTTAGAACTGAGATGAGGAAAAACTTTTTCAGTCAGAGAGTTGCAAATCTGTGGAATTTTCTGCCTCAGATGGCAGTGGAGGCCAATTCTCTGGATGCTTTCAAGAGAGAGCTAGATAGAGCTCTTAAAGATAGCCGAGTCAGAGGGTATGGGGAGAAGGCAGGAATGGGGTACTGATTGTGAATGATCAGCCATGATCACATTGACTGGCGGTGCTGGCTCGAGGGGCCGAATGGCCAACTCCTGCACCTATTGTCTATTGAAAATGCTGGAGTAACCTCAGCGGGACAGGCAGCATCTCTGGAGAGAAGGAACGAGGTGCTGCCACTCCCGCTGAGTTTCTCCAGCGTTTTGTGTCTACCGATCAATGTTCTCCAGGGATGCTGACTGACCCGCTGAGTTATTCCAACACTTTTGTGTCTTTTCAAGTTTGACTCGAGTCAATAGACAATATACAATAGGTGCAGGAGGAGGCCATTCGGCCCTTTCAAGCCAGCACCGCCATTCAATGTGATCATGGCTGATCATTCTCAATCAGTACCCCGTTCCTGCCTTCTCCCCGTACCCCCTGACTCCGCTATCCTTAAGAGCTCTATCTAGCTCTCTCTTGAATGCATTCAGAGAATTGGCCTCCACTGCCTTCTGAGGCAGAGAATTCCACAGATTCACAACTCTCTGACTGAAAAAGTTTTTCCTCATCTCAGTTCTAAATGGCCTACTACCCCTTATTCTTAAACTGTGACCCCTGGTTCTGGACTCCCCCCAACATTGGGAACATGTTGATTTATTCACAAAATGCTGGAGTAACTCAGCAGGTCAGGCAGCATCTCGGGAGATGCTCTGGGGAACATGTTTCCTGCCTCTAACGTGTCCAACCCCTTAATAATCTTATACGTTTCCATAAGATCTCCTCTCATCCTTCCATTGGGATTGGGAAGGCGACTTCTGCGGGACCACAACGATAGGAGGAGCATGCAAAAAAAAAAACCAAAAAAAGTGCATCTCTTTAACCAATGGGACGTGGAAGGTCGTTTTGAGCAGAGCTAGTCTGAGCCGGAGATGTGAACACGTCAGTAGCCGGCTCCACGCAGCCTTGCGTGAGAAACTCTTCCCGCTGCACACAGCAGAGAGAGGCGATGGCTGGCTTGATCAAGACGGTGCCCAGGAGTGGAGCCTGGCTTCTCCCAGCCGCCTGCCGGGTCCCGCGTAGAGACTGTGAGTCAACTCGATACTCGCTTACCAGCCACTCCTTGGGGGGGGGGGGGGGGGGAAACAAAACTTTACTTTCTCCTCGCGTTTCTTAATCAATTCCCGACGAGACTGCTTGCGCGTAAAGTTCTCGACTGGGACCCCGAGCATGTAATTTGTCTAATGGCTCGGGTTCAATAAAGTCCCTGAGGTTCCATCAGCCGCCCCTCTCTGTTTCTTCAACTGCGTTTGCAACTTGCGAAAGTTTCTCATTTATCTTATATATATCTTTTATCTTTCTTAGGTTTCGTTTCAGACTAGTTGCCACCCTTTCATTTATACCAACCAAGTAGATATTCTACTGTTCTGTCCACTGTTTGACTTCCCAAGATCACGTTTCGCCAACACTTGTTTTTTAAATTTGCATTGGAAATGCCTTTGTCCATTTTTAAACATATAACTTACTATGTTTGTAGGTATGCAATATGGCCACTGAGTGCCTAATGTGCGGTCTCCGAACAGTGTTACTGACTTTCTACGTGTTGTAGGAAGGAGCTGCAGATGCTGGTTTAACCCCCATACAGTATTCAGTGTTTACTAACTAGTTGCAGCAGTTTCCTCCTGCTGAAAGTTGGAAAGAAAAAGAAACTTCCCTATTTCTCAATCGGATGTTTCTAAATCAAACTTTCCTCTCACCTGTAGCTTGTATTTGTAAGCACTAAACAAAGGTGCTCAAAGAATTTAAGATTTTTTTTTAAAGAATCACTTTTCTATCCCTCTCATTTTCCTTTGGGGCCTGGCTGCAGTCTTCTAGAATTTAATCATCAACTTTTTGGACTGCAGAGTAGCACCTTGTTCCAGAGGATTCCTGCTGGATCTCTAAATTATTCCTCCTGTACTTTATAATTTTTGTTTCCTGGCCAATGTTGTACTTGTTCTCCAGAACACAAGAACAGGAATAAGTGACTGAAGGAACTGCAGTTGCTGGAACATTGTGTAGAATACAAAGTGTTGGCGTGACTCAGCAGGTCAGGCAGCATCCCTGGTGGAAACTGATGCACCTAACATGGGTAGGTGGCAGCTATCCATTTCCTTCAGAGATGCTGCCAGACCTGCTGAATGCTGAGTTACTCCAGCACTTCCTGTCCTGGAACAGGAATAGGAGTGTTCGCAGTGGCGAGGACATCTCGGAAGCCCTAGTCTGAAACACCTCATCCCGGGCACAGATGCGGCGTAGACGGAGGAATTGGGAGTAGGGGATAGACTTTTTGCAGGGGACCTCCAGATAGCTGTGCGAGTCGGTGGGCTTGTAATAAATGTCCGTCACTAATTTTTCTCCTGTGATGGAGATGGTGAGGTCCAGAAACGGGAGGGAGATGTCAGAGATAGTCCAGGTATATTTAAGGGCAGGATGGAAATTGGAGGTGAAGTGTAGGAGTGTGGAATAGTGTAGGAAGTGTAGGAATAGGAGTGTGTCAGGAAGTGCAAGAGGATTCTTCATTGTCACATGTACAGTGAAATTCATTTTTGTAAACACTTCAGAGCTAGTATCACTATACATAAGTACTTGGATACATCTTAGATAATCATCTCAGGTGCAGTACAAGTGTATTGTAGTAATATACTGCGGAGAGTTGCCAGATTCAGATCAGTTTAGTTTATTGTCACAAGTACAAAAGCACAGTGAAGAGCCTCTGTTGTGTACAATCCAGTCAGAAGAAAGACAATGCATGATTACAATCAGGCCATTTACAGTGTATAGATACATGATAAGAGAATAACGTTTAGTGCAAGGTAAAGCCAGCAAAGTCCGATCAAGGATAGTCAGAGGGTCACCAAAGAGGTAGATAGTAGTTCAGCACTAGTCTCTGGTTGTGGAAGAATGATTCAGGTGCCTGATAACAGATTGGCACAATTTTCAAGTCCCAATTGTTGTAAGTGCAAGGTTCTTGGCCTGACCATGATGGCGCATTGTCCTGGTGGCGTTGCAGTGTTGGCCTGGCCAAGCATAGCCATGGTGCACTCCTCCTGGAATCTGGAGCAAAAAGCAATCTGCTGGAGGAACTTGACAGGTAGAGAATCATCTCCCCCACCACCCCACCACAAATGCTGGGTGACTCCGAGTTCCTCCAGCAGTTTGTTTTTATTTACATAGCAATAGGTCATTCAGCCTGGTCCAGCATCGTAACAGATTGAGCCTGCTCCTCTACCTGAGCACTTTTTAAAATCTTGTCTTTTGTTTTCCTAATATCCAGAAATCTATGAATCTCAGTTCTGAATCCACTTCAGTACTTCTGAAACATCTCATCTCATCTACAATAGACAATAGGTGCAGGAGGAGGCCATTCGGCCCTTCGAGCCAGCACCGCCATTCAATGTGATCATGGCTGATCATTCTCAATCAGTACCCCGTTCCTGCCTTCTCCCCCTACCCCCTGACTCCGCAATCCTTAAGAACTCTATCTAGCTCTCTCTTGAATGCATTCAGAGAACACCACCTTCTCTTGCCACAGAGGCTTCTAGTTGGCAGTTTGTGGAACCATACTAGCTGCCTATTTGACTGTCCTGACCAGCGATTTGGAAAATGTTCTTCTAATCCTGCATGCTCAACAGTGAAGTTAGCCTCAAAGTACCTCTTATACCAGCCCCAATTACAATTACCTGCCTGAACTTAATACCTTTGCACACTTAGTTGCACAGTTTATTCTTATAAAAAAAAAGAAAATGTTCTAACTACTGCCAGGTATTATATAAATTAGAAATGCTGAAAATTGTAAACAAAAATTAGAGGAAATACAGTGCCCTCCATAATGTTTGGGACAAAGACCCATAATTTATTTATTTGCATCTGTACTCCACAATTTGAGATTTGGTTAAAGTGCACATTGTCTGATTTTAATAAAGGCCCTTTTTATACATTTTGGTTTAACCATGTAGAAATTACAGCAGTGTTTATACATAGTCCCCCATTTCAGGGCACCATAATGTTTGGGACACAATAATGTCATGTGAATGAAAGTAGTTAAGTTTAGTATTTTGTTGCATATCCTTTGCATGCAATGACTGATTGAAGTCTGCGATGTGTCTATACACTTCAGAATTCATTATGCTACTACCATCAGCAGTTGTATCATCAATGAAGATAAGTGAGCCAGTACCTTCAGCAGCCATACATCAAGTCAAGTCAAGTCAAATTTATTTGTCACATACACATACTGTGCAGTGAAATGAAAGTGGCAATGCCTGCGGGTTGTGCACAAAAAAGAATTACAGTTACAGCATATAAATAAAGTTAATAAGTTACTATTAGTGTCGACAAAAATTTAGTCTCTGGGGTTATAAAAGTTGACTGGCCTGTGGGAAGAAGCTCCGTCTCATCCTCTCCGTTTTCGCAGCGTGACAGCGGAGGCGTTTGCCTGATCGTAGCATCTGGAACAGTTCGTTACTGGGGTGGCAGGGGTCCCTCATGATCTTGCTTGCTCTGGATCTGCACCTCCTGATGTATAGGTCCTGCAGGGGGATGAGTGTAGGTCCCATGGTGCGTTCTGCCGAACGCACTACTCTCTGCAGGGCCATCCTGTCCTGGGCAGAGCTGTTCCCAAACCAGACTGTAATGTTGCCGGACAGGATGCTCTCTACAGCCCTAGAGTAGAAGCAATGAAGGATCCTCAGAGACACTCTGAATTTCCTCAATTGTCTAAGGTGGTAAAGGCGCTGCTTAGCCTTACCCACCAGTGCGGCAATGTGCGTTGCCCACGTCAGATCCTCTGTGATGCGGACTCCCCAGGCCATAACACCCCCACCACCGTGTTTCACAGATGAGGTGGTATGCTTTGGATCTTTGGCAGTTCCTTCTCTCCTCCATACTTTGCTCTTGCCATCACTCTGATATAAGTTAATCTTCATCTCATCTGTCCAGAAGACCTTTTTCCAGAACTGTGGTTGCTCTTTTAAGTACTTCTTGGCAAACTGTAACCTGGCCATCCTCTTTGCGGCTAACCAGTGGTTTGCAGTGTAGCCTCTATATTTCTGTCCATGAAGTCTTCTGTGGTCATTTACAAATCCTGACTCCTGAAGAGTGTTTCTGATCTGTCGGACAGGTGTTTGGGGATTTTTCTTTATTATAGAGAGAATTCTTCTGTCATCAGCTGTGGAAGTCTTCCTTGGCCTGCCAGCCCCTTTGCGATTAGTACGCTCACCAATGCTCTCTTTCTTCTTGATGATGTTCCAAACAGTTGATTTTGGTAAGCCTAAGGTTTGGATGACATCTCTAACAGTTTTATTCTTGTTTCTCAGTCTCATAATGGCTGCTTTGACTTTCATTGGCACAACTTTGGTTCTCATGTTGATAAACAGCAATAAAAGTTTCCAAAGGTGATGGAAAGACTGGAAAGACCAGGTGCTGAGAGCTCTCTTATACCTGCATGAAGGAGGCAATTAAACCCACCTGAGCAATTACAACCACCTGTGAAGCCATGTGTCCTAAACATTATGGTGCCCTGAAATGGGGGGACTATGTATAAACACAGCTGTAATTTCTAATGGTGAAACCGAAATGTATAAAAATAGCCGTTAATAAAATCTGACAATGCACTTTAACTACATGTAACTTTTTTTCTATTACAAATCTCAAATTGTGGAATGCAGAGGGAAATAAATAAACGATGGGTCTTTGTCCCAAACATTATGGAGGGCACTGTACAATCTATGTGAAGGAAAGGAATAAATCTACCTCCTATTGATAAGTAAACATTTAATTATGTTTGCATATTACCAGTCTAAGAAAGGCATGGGTGGGTTTATAAACTGTACTTGCAGATGGAATAGAAGTCTGCAAGCTAGTCACTTGGTCATTGTGTTTTTAGGGCAGTTGTTAAAATAACTAGGTGCAAATTGGATAATGTGAATCAGTGCTGCAAACTGAATTGAACAACTACTGCTATTGTCAAGAGTCATAAAGCATGTGCCGTTCGGCCCAATATTTCCATGCCGACCAAGATGCCCAATCTAAATTAGTCCCATCTGCCTGTGCCTGGCCTATATCCTTCTAAACCTTTCCTATCTATGTACATGTCCAAACATCTTTTAATTTAGCTTAAAACAAGGAGACAGATTATTATCTCAATGGTGTCAAGGTTAGGTAAGGGGGAAGTGCAGCGAGACCTGGGTGTCCTTGTACACCAGTCACTGAAAATTGGCGTGCAGGTACAGCAGGCAGTGAAGAAAGATAATGGCATGTTGGCCTTCATAACGAGAGGATTTCAGTATAGGAATAAAGAGGTTCTTCTGCAGTTGTATAGGGCCCTGGTAAGACAACATCTGGAGTATTGTGTACAGTTTTGGTCTCCTAATTTGAGGAAGGACATCCTTGTCATTGAGGCAGTGCAGCGTAGGTTCACGAGATTGATCACTGGGATGGCAGGACTGTCATATGAGGAAAGATTGAAAAGACTAGGCTTGTATTCACTGGAGTTTAGAAGGATGAGGGGATCTTAGAGATACATATAAAATTATAAAAGGACTGGACAAGCTAGATGCAGGAAAAATGTTCCCAATGTTGGGGGAGTCTAGAACCAGGGGCCACAGTCTTAGAATAAAGGGGAGGCCATTTAAAACTGAGGTGAGAAGGAACTTTTTCACCCAGAGAGTTGTGAATTTGTGGAATTCTCTGCCACAGAGGGCAGTGGAGGCCAAATCACAGGATGGATATAAGAGAGAGTTAGATAGAGCTCTAGGGACTCGTGGAATCAAGGGATATGGGGAGAAGGCAGGCACGGGTTATTAATTGTGGATGATCAGCCATGATCACAATGAATGGCGGTGCTGGCTCGAAGGGCTGGACCCACAAGAAAGAGAGTTTGTAGATTGCCTCCGAGATGGATTCTTAGAGCAGCTTGTAATGGAGCCTACCAGAGAAAAGGCAATTCTGGATTTAGTGTTGTCCAATGAACCAGATTTGATAAGAGAACTCGAGGTAAAGGATCCGCTTGGAGGTAGTGATCATAATACGATTAGTTTTAATCTGCAATTTGAGAAGGAGAAGGTTAAATCGGAAGTGTCAGTGTTGCAGTTGAGCAAAGGGGAGTATGAAGGCATGAGAGAGGAACTGGCCAAGGTAGACTAGAAAGGGATCCTAGCAGGATTGATGGTGGAACAGCAATGGCAGGAATTTCTGAGCATAATCCGGAAGATGCAGGATCATTTCATTCCAAAAAGGAAGAAAGATTCTAAGGGGAGTAGGAGGCAACCGTGGCTGACAAGGGAAGTTAGGGATGGAATAAAACTAAAAGAAAAGATGTATAACACAGCAAAGAGTAGCCAGAAGCCAGAGGATTGGGAAACTTTCATAGTACAACAGAAGGTAACAAAACGGGCAATATGGGCTGAAAAGATGAAGTACGAGGGGAAGCTGGCCAAGAATATAAAGAAGGACAGTAAAATCTTCTTTAGATATGTTAAAAGAAAAAGAGTAGCAAAGTCAAATGTGGGTCCCTTGAAGGCAGACATGGGTGAAATTATTATGGGTAACAAGGAAATGGCAGAAGAGTTGAACAGGTACTTCGGATCTGTCTTCACTAAGGAAGACACAAACAATCTCCCAGATGTACTGGTGGACAGAGGATCTAGTGGGTAGAGAAACTGAAAGAAATTTTCGTTCTGTTTCTATTTTGTTTAATTGGGTTGTTTAAATTAATACTGATTAGCTAATTAATTTATTGTATCGTATAGGATGCGCATTCCCAATCTCGTTGTACCCCTGTACAATGACAATAAAGATATATTGTATTGTATTGTACTGTGTGTGAGAAATAGTATTGGGTAGACTAATGGGACTGAAGGATGATAAATCCCCTGGGCCTGATGGTCTGCATCCTAGGGTCCTTAGGGAGGTGGCTCTAGAAATAGTGGACGCATTGGTGATCATTTTCCAATATTCAATAGATTCAAGAGCAGTTCCTGTGGATTGGAGGATAGCTAATGTTATCCCACTTTTCAAGAAAGGAGTGAGAGAGAAAACGGGGAATTACAGACCAGTTAGCCTGACATCGGTGGTGGGAAAGATGCTGGAGTCAATTATTAAAGAGGTAATAACGGTGCATTTGGATAGCAGTAAAAGGATAAGTCCAAGTCAGCATGGATTTATGAAAGGGAAATCATGCTTGACTAATCTTCTGGAATTTTTTGAGGACGTGACAAGTAAAATGGATGAAGGGGAGCCAGTGGATGTAGTGTATCTAGACTTCTAGAAAGCCTTTGATAAGGTCCCGCACGGGAGATTGGTGACCAAAATTAGAGCACATGGTATTGGAGTTAGGGTGTTGACATGGATAGAAAATTAGTTGGCAGACAAGAAGCAAAGAGTAGGAGTAAACGGGTTCTTTTCAGAATGGCAGGCAGTGGCAAGTGGAGTGCCACAAGGCTCGGTGTTGGGGCCACAACTGTTTGCCATATATATTAATGATTTGGAAGAGGGAATTAGAAGCAACACTAGCAAGTTTGCGGATGACACAAAGCTGGGTGGCAGTGTAAACTGTGAAGAGGATGTTAGGAGGTTGCAGGGTGACCTGGATAGGTTGAGTGAGTGGGCAGATGCGTGGCAGATGCAGTATAATATAGATAAATGTGAGGTTATCCACTTTGGCGGCAGAAACAAGGAGGCAAATTATTATCTCAATGGAGTTAGGTTAGGTAAGGGGGAGGTACAGCGAGACCTGGGTGTCCTTGTACACCAGTCATTGAAAGTTGGCATGCAGGTACAGCAGGCAATGAAGAAAGCTAATGGCATGTTGGCCTTCATAATAAGAGGATTTCAGTATAGGAGTAAAGAGGTTCTTCTTCAGTTGTATAGGGCCCTGGTGAGACCACATCTGGAGTATTGTGTACAGTTTTGATCTCCTAATTTGAGGAAGGACATCCTTGTAATTGAGGCAGTGCAGCATAGGTTCACGAGATTGATCCCTGGGATGGCGGGACTGACATATGAGGAAAGATTGAAAAGACTAGGCTTGTATTCACTGGAGTTTAGAAGGATGAGAGGGGATCTTATAGAAACATATAAAATTATAAAAGGACTGGACAAGCTAGATGCAGGAAAAATGTTCCCAATGTTGGGGGAGTCCAGAACCAGGGGCCACAGTCTTAGAATAAAGGGGAGGCCATTTAAAACTGAGGTGAGAAAAAACTTTTTCACCCAGAGAGTTGTGAATTTGTGGAATTCTCTGCCACAGAGGGCAGTGGAAGCCAAATCACTGGATGGATTTAAGAGAGAGTTAGATAGAGCTTTAGGAGCTAGTGGAATCAAGGGATATGGGGAGAAGGCAGGCATGGGGTATTGATTGGGGACGATCAGCCATGATCACAATGAATGGCGGTGCTGGCTCGAAGGGCTGAATGGCCTCCTCCTGCACCTATTTTCTGTTTCTATGGCTGAATGGCCTCCTGCACATATTTTCTATGTTTCTATGTAACTGTTCTTTTGTATGTCTCCACTACCTCTGGCAGCTCATTCCATATGTTTACCACCCTCTTAAGAAAAGGTTACCTCTTAGGTTTAAAGAATGAAGGGAAAGATTTAATAGGAATCTTTGTTCTCTAGTAAATTATCTCTGCACTCTTTCCAGCTTAATAGCATCTTTCCTCTAACAGGGTGACCAAACCTGAACACAATAATCCAAGGCTGACTGATAAAGGCCAGCATGCTAAAAGCATTCATTGTATTCATTGACCCCTCTGTTGTTTAGCACTCCCCAGGGCACTACCATTCACTGTGAATATTCTGCTCTGGCTCAACTTCCCAAAATGCAACACCTCTCGCATATCTGAATTAAACTCTATTCGACATTTCTCGGCCCACTTGCCCAGCTGATCAAGATCCTGCTGTAACTTTTGATAACCATCTTCATCGTCTACGATACCACCTTTATCAGTGTCATCTGCAAACTGAGTAATCATGCTTTGTACATTCTCATCCAAGTTCCTCTTTGTTTGATCCATGTTAACATTTTCTTGGATCATTTTGCAAATATCAATTGCTTGCAGCAGAGTATGATGTAACTATGATACTGTACCCAATTTGACCACGCCCTGGATTTGTTGTACCAAATTTGGCTCGGTGGTTTGTCCATTAGTGCTAAATCGAATCTGATTCTGAATTAATATTACGCGTGGAACATTTGTGTCCAATCTGATTCTGTCAATCCATATCAAATCTGGACTCAGTTTTCTAAGATTGTCAAACCCAGGTATGTAGGTTAATTGGCTGGGTAAATGTAAAAATTGTCCCTAGTGGGTATAGGATAGTGTTAATCTACGGGGATCGCTGGGCGGCACGGACTTGGTGGGCCGAAAAGGCCTGTTTCCGGCTGTATATATATGATATGATAATCCAACTCAGTTGAATAGTTGTGACTGCCACTATGAATCAAGGAATATGGGGAGAAGGCCAGTTTTGAATTACAATGTGCATGTGACAGACCTAATGTGACTGACTCCAGCTGTGGTGTAGATTTTAACTGGCCTTATCCAATGCAATTATTTTGCTTCTGCAATGCAGTCAAAATACGACATTCGGATGACTGTCAAGTCTAAATGAGAAATTGGAAAAAGTGGCCACTGAAGATGTTTGAAGCATTACCTTTAATAATCATAACAAGAGGAGTTGAGTATAGGAGCAAAGAGGTCCTTCTGCAGTTGTACATGGCCCTAATGAGACCGCACCTGGAGTACTGTGTGTAGTTTTGGTCTCCACATTTGAGGAAGGATATTCTTGCTATTGAGGGCGTGCAGCGTAGGTTTACTAGGTTAATTCCCGGAATGGCGGGCCTGTCGTATGTTGAAATACTGGAGCGACTAGGCTTGTATACACTGGAATTTGGCAATGTTGGAGGAGTCCAGAACAAGGGGCCATAGTTTAAGAATAAGGGGTAGGCCATTTAGAACTGAGATGAGGAAAAACTTTTTCAGTCAGAGAGTTGTGAATCTGTGGAATTCTCTGCCTCGGAAGGCAGTGGAGGCCAATTCTCTGAATGCATTCAAGAGAGAGCTAGATAGAGCTCTTAAGGATAGCGGAGTCAGGAGGTATGGGGAGAAGGCAGTAACGGGGTACTGATTGAGAATGATCAGCCATGATCACATTGAATGGCGGTGCTGGCTCGAAGGGCCGAATGGCCTCTTTCTGCACCTATTGTCTATTGTCTATAATGTTGAATTTGCTCCGAACCATTTCATTCCAGAAATAGACTGCAGACATCGTTTTAAAAAAATCATCTGAATGTAGACTTTGTTGAGTAAATAAGCAAGATAAGAAGAACAGCCCTGATGGTAGTGATTTTGTCACGGTAAAGGCAAGCCATTTGGGTGTGTTGAACATAACATCCGAGGCACCGCTGAGTGGCTTCACCGTTTCAAAGAGTGGAATTTTCTTGAAATAGGTTTTTTTGGAGAAATTATTGCAGCAGTTGACTTTGTCACTGCAACAATGACTTCTGATTTTCTCTGCTGAACTTTTTCCATTGATGCATATTTACCATCAAGAAGATATTGTCTGCTGTAGTTGACTTTGACCTACTCTATTAAATCTGGTAAGCAAACCGAATGGCCTTGACCTTGAGGTTTTGGTTTCGTTTAGAGAGATGGCGTGGAAACCGGCCCTTGGGCCCACCCAGTCTGTGCCGAACAGCGATCCCCACACATTAAACCGATGCCACACGCACGAGGGACAATTTACAATTTTACCAAGCCAAATAGTCTACAAACCTGCACGATTTGGAGTGTGGGAGGAAACTGGAGATCCCGGAGAAAACCCACGCAGGTCATGGGGAGAACGTACAAGCTCCGTACAGACAGCAACCGTAGTCAGGATTGAACCTGGGTCTCTGGCGCTGTAGGGCAGCAACGTGTGCCATGATCTAAGGTAAAAAAATGGCCTTGGCTATGCATACACAGATCTGACAAATCATGGATGGCAGTATGATAATCATACCTGCTTTCCTGAAAACTAAACTTTAGACAGACTATTAAAAGGCTATTAAAACAGACTTTCTATTGGACAGATATACAAGTCCCAGGAGCAGAATTCGACCATTTGGCCCATCAAGCCTACTCCACCATTCACTCGTGGCCAAAAGCCTTTTTCTGGTATGTGTGACTTTATAACACTAACTCTGGAGACCAGCCAATCTATGAGGACAGAGAAAGTGTTACTTTTCAGGTGAGGACCCTTCAGCTCCTTTCCAGCTGAAATTCTACCCTTCACATTTCAAACCCCCAATATTACAGATACAGGCACTCCCCGACCTGCGTGATAGGCGATTGGTATAAACCCGCACTTGCATGAGCAACCCTTTAACCCCACGGCTTTATTTCTGAGTTGTGAGTGTCGGTAGTCTCGGGAGCAGTTTCCTTCGCATGTCTTTGCGTGTGGCAGTTTCTGCAAGCCAGTCAGCTATTCTTGTGGATGCTTCCACTTGTTCCCTGCATACGGTCATAAGGAATAGGAGTAGAATTAGGCCATTCAGCCCATAGTCTACTCCGCCATTCAATCATGGCTGATCTATCTCTCTCTCCTAACCCCATTCTCCTGCCTTCTCCCCTTAACCTCTGCATGTATACACTGGAATATAGAAGGATGAGAGGAGATCTTATCGAAAATTAAGGGGTTGGACACGTTAGAGGCAGGAAACATGTTCCCAATGTTGGGGGAGTCCAGAACAAGGGGCTACAGTTTAAGAATAAGGGGTAGGCCATTTAGAACTGAGATAAGGAAAAACATTTTCAGTCAGAGAGTTGTGAATCTGAGGAATTCTCTGCCTCAGAGGGCAGTGGAGGCTAATTCTCTGAATGCATTCAAGAGAGAGCTAGATAGAGCTCTTAAGGATAGCGGAGTCAGGGGGTATGGGGAGAAGGCAGGAACGGGGTACTGATTGAGAATGATCAGCCATGATCACATTGAATGGCAGTGCTGGCTCGAAGGGCCGAATGGCCTACTCCTGCACCTATTGTCTATTGTCTATTGGGTGCTCCCACGTGATCTCCCAATGGTATTACACAGTACAAATAGTAAATTTACACATGGGCAGTAGCACTTCCATTTCCGACTTGCACAACACCTGGTTTACACAAGGGTCTGCAGGACGTAACCCTTGTGTGAGTCGGGGAACGTCTTTGGTCTGATGAAGGGTCTCGACTCGAAACGTCACCCATTCCTTCTCTCCAGATATGCTGCCTGTCCCGCTGAGTTACTCCAGCATTTTGTGTCTGTCTTTGTTTTCAAGTTCTCTTTCAGCTTTTAAATGTGGTTCGTCGTTACTTTTGGTTTGAAACAAAGATTCATTGGGAAGGTGCTGAGAATCTGATTCAAATATGGATGGATACAAATGTAGGATTAGGATAGGTTGATGGTTGACATGACTAAACGGCGAAGGGCCTGTTTCTATGCTGTATGACTCTAACTAAGATGCTGCTCAAACCGGTTAGTCATAAGTGATAGGTGCAGAATTAGGCACGGTAGCGCAGCGGTAGAGTTGCTGCTTTACAGCGAATGCAGCGCCGGAGACTCAGGTTCGATCCTGACTACGGGTGCTGCACTGTAAGGAGTTTGTACGTTCTCCCCGTGACCTGCGAGGGTTTTCTACGAGATCTTCGGTTTCCTCCCACACTCCAAAGACGTACAGGTATGTAGGTTAATTGGCTGGGTAAATGTTTTTTTTTTTAAATTGTCCCTAGTGGGTGTAGGATAGTGTTAATGTGCGGGGATCACTGGGCGGCACGGACTTGGAGGGCCGAAAAGGCCTGTTTCCGGCTGTATATATATGATATGATATGATAGGCCATTCGGCCCATCAAGTCTCTCTACCATTCAATCATGACTGATCTATCTTTTCTTCCTAACCCCATTCTCCTACCTTCTCCCCATAACCCCTGACACCCGTACTAATCAAGAATCTATCTCTGCCTTAAAAACATCCATTGACTTGGCCTCCACAGCCGTCTGTGGCAAAGAATTCCACAGTCTCTCCAGCAGTTTGTTTTTGATAAATTGAACTGTGCACCTGCAAAATATTGTTCTGAGAACAGTAGAAGTGCCTAATTGGTTTTAAGTCTGTCACTCCAGTTTTGGATCAAGGTTTTAAGTTTACTGAAGTTTTCTGTGAGCAGTATGAATAAATGCAAGGAGAAAGCAGATGACAAATAACTGTAAGGGTAGGGAATGAGATTAATTTTAATTTATATGCTGTAATTGTAATTTTTATTTTTTGCACAATCCGCAGGCATTGCCACTTTCATTTCACTGCACATCGTATATGTTTATGTGACAAATAAACTTGACTTGACTTGAATTTAAAGTAAGATAGATGTGTTATCTAAGGTCCAAGGGCTTGTGGATTCAACATGACCTTTGCTTCACACACAATCCTGTCACATATTGATGTTCCTTTATATCAGGAACAAAATCCATGAATACCTGCATCAATTACAGGGCCATTGTTTTGTGGGAATATTTCCCATTGTGGATAAGATTAACCTAACTGGGTCTTCAATGCTTCAGAGAGAAGGCCAGCCTCCACAATTAATGGTCAATGGTGCTTTTATTGTCACAAAATGCTAACACACAGTGGAATTATTTTTCTTACAAACAGTCCAGTTGAGTATTGCCATATCCTCTTATTAGCAACAGAAATGGCCTACTGAGCGTGTATCCAGAGGTGCCATCTTTTGATGCCATTTTTAAAGGCCACACTATAGTTCTTCTGAGCGGTGCCTGTTCCAGGCAAGTCCCAGGCTGTTGCGGGCCTCCAGTTATTGCCTCCCTTTGGACACGACGTCCCCCTCCTTGCCCGTCCACCTGAATTTAGTTTAGACTAGAGATACAGTGCGGACACAGGCCCTTCGGCCCACCGAGTCCGTACCGGCCAGCAATCACCCCGCACATTAACACTGCCCTACACACACTAGGGACAATTTATAATTTAAAAATTATACCAAGCCAATGAACCTACAAGACTGTACGTCTTTGGAGTATGGAAGGAAACCAAAGATCTCAGAGAAAACCCATGGGGGGAATGTACAAACTCCGTACAGACAGCACCCGTCGTCAGGATCGAACCCAGGTCTCTGGCACTTTCAGGCCTCTACTGCTGGCACTACTGCCTGCCTCTACTCTCTGGCACTATCACAACTCTACTGCTGTGCCATCGTGCCGCCCTTTGTTCCCCGGCGGGCGCTGTAGCTAACCTCGAGGGCATGGTAGGCCGGGCCCCGATTCTATCTCCTCTCTTAACGGCCTTTCTCCTCGCCTAACGCATCTGACATCATCACCGGCTCCCTCCTCCATCACTGGGGGACAAGCAGGGACCGACTCGATGGGCTCCCCCTGTGGCAGCGATTCGCGGGATCTTCTGCTCGACCGTAGGGGACCAACTCAGCGGGGCCCCCTTAAAGCCGCGATCCGCCAGGAGCAAGGGCCGATCCCCTGGGAGCTTCCGCCATGCGTGTCATCCGGGGTCATTGAAGGATGGTGAATAAATGCTGTCTTTCCAGGAATGGTGCGTTCCCATAACTAACTGCAAAATGCTGTTGGTGCTGGAAGTATCCAGTAAAAGCTGGATGCTGGAAGTGCTTAGCCCAGATCCTTTTCCTTCTATGAAGAGAAGTAGAGTCAACACAAGATAGAAAAGCTGGAGTAACTTAGCAGGACAGGCAGCATCTCTGGAGAGAAGGAATGGGTGACCTTTCAGGTCGAGACCCTTCTTCAGTTAATGCAACTTGATAATTAGAGTTACAATGCTTATCAGTGAAAATGCTTTACTGTGATGTTAATTGAGCAGTTTTGCATTTTGGGGTTTTTTTCGTGCAAATACAACCTATTTTGTCGTGATTATGTGAGTGAAGCAAACATTGGCAGAAAATGCGTCCCTTGACAATGAATCTGTGGAATTCAAGCCAATGGGTATTTTTAAGCTGGAGATAGATAGGTTCTTGATTAGTACTGATGTCAGGGGTTATGGGGAGAAGGCAGGAGAATGGGGTTTGGAGGGAGTGATAGATCAGCCATGGTTGAACGGTGGAGTAGACTTGATGGGCCAAATGGCCTAATTCTGCTCCTATCACATACGAACTTGGAAAGCTGGTGCAAGATTCCCAAAGAGTTAATTTGCAAGTTTGGGAGTAAGGAAGGCAAATGCAATGCTAGCATTTATTTCGAGTGGAGTACATTATTAAAAACAGGGATGTAATGCTGCCATTTGCCAGAGTCCATTTCCAATTTACCTGAATGGTCAAAAGTGGAAATTATTCTAGCTGTGTGCAGATAAGGTGAAGAGCAAAGTTAGGGAAAAAAGTATGTCAATAATTTGGGTGAAGATTTGGGCGAGGCATTGCCTATGGTGAACAAACAGAACATAATGTCCTGTAATTCAACAATGATGACAGTATTCAAACAAACCTCCAGCAGTCCAGAAATTATATCAGCAATCATTTGAATAAGAGATAGACACAAAGCACTGGATTAGCTGAGTGGGTCAGGCATCATCTCTGGAAAAAAATGAATTAGGAGCAGCAAAATGGGACAACAGTAGCTGCTGCTTTACAGCGCCAGAGACTCGGGTTCGATCCTAACTACGGGTGCTGTCTGTACAGAGTTTGTACGTTCTCCCTGTGACTGCGTGGGTTTTCTCCGGTTTCCTCCCACATTCCAAAGATGTGTAGGTTAATTGGGTTTTGTAAAGTGTGTAGGATGGAACTAGTGGGCCACTTGGTGGGCCAGTATCTCTAAACTAAACTAAGGTGATGTTTCAGGTTGGGACACTTCAGGCTGATTGTAGTGGAAGCGAACGGGAAAAAAAACAGGACAAATCAGCGTTGGCAACAGATATAATATATTGAATTAGAAAGTTTGAGAAACAAATAAAGATAGTTGTCAGAGAGTTGTGAATCTGTGGAATTCTCTGCCTCAGAAGGCAGTGGAGGCCAATTCTCTGAATGAATTCAAGAGAGAGCTAGATAGAGCTCTTAAGGATAGCGGAGTCAGGGGGTATGGGGAGAAGGCAGGAACGGGGTACTGATTGAGAATGATCAGCCATGATCACATTGAATGGCGGTGCTGGCTCAAAGGGCCGAATGGCCTCCTCCTGCACCTATTGTCTATTGACATTTTTGATCATGTAAAAAATTAAAAGAAGTTGTAGATTTTAAAATATTTGTTTAAATATGCTAACGCAATCTAAAATGGGTACTGCAGGAATTTTGAGAATGTTGTGAGGACTGGACTGGACAAATTTGTTATGGGGAAAAGCTTGGCAAGTGATAGGTGGATACAGGTGAGAGAGGGGGAGAGGATAATTAGTAGATGGGTGATGTAAGTGACAAAGGCTAGTAGTGTAAAGGAGGCAAAAGCATGTTGTATTACAGTTGATGCCATTCAGGGCAGGTTTATGCAGGAACTATTTGCTGTGACAAAGAAAAATCCCACCTAAATGTTAGGAGTCGACCTTTTTTGCTGGTTCTGAACTACCCAAAATAGGAGCAACATAACATATGCTGCTTTTATTTTTGTTTCTCTTTCCCCCCATCATTGCAAAAGTACCCCACCTCCCACTGGTTTTGTTTCTGGTTGGAATTATGTGTAGGAATTTCTAGGTCACGATCCATTAGAATAATGGAATAGATGCAGGACTGTGTGGTTTGTGATTTTTGTATCCTTATGTTCATGTGGGTTGAAATCCTCAGTTAAACAAAAAAAAATTCCTCTCTCGTCATCTTTGTACTGTTATGAAACAGGCCGTGCACCACAGTGTATGTTTTCCTCGTTGTCACATCTTTGCATGTGGTTCCACTTGGGAGTTTACTGTTGTAACATGGGCTCAAACAATGCAAATTCTGTTCTCGACTCGAAGTAATATAGCTAGTAATTTTCTTCAACTCGTGGTTAGGATACTGATTAGGATGCACAGTCAAGGGTGGTGCTTTCCGGCTTGAGTCAAGGTATAAGTATGAAAATGGGAAGAAACTGTCAACAGTACAATGCGCGGATTAGACACCAAACTTGATGGGCTGGATTTTGTTGGGATTAGTCAGTGGTCTTGCATTCAGCTCCTGATGTTTTAGGACTCCCACACAGATGAGGCACAGTGGCGCAGCGGTACAGTTGCTGCCTTACAGCGCCAGAGACCCAGTTTGATCCTGACTGCACACGCTGTCTGTACGGAGTTTGTACGTTCTACCCGTGACCGCATGAGTTTTCTCCGAGATCTTCGGTTTCCTCCTGCACTCCAAAGAAGTACAGGTTTGTAGGTCAATTGGCTTGGGATAAATGTTTTAAAAAGATTGTCCCTTGTGTGTGTAGGATAGTGTTAATGTGCGGGGACTGCTGGTTGGAGCGGACTCGGTGGGCAGAAGGGCCTTTTTCCGCGATGTATGTCTAAACTAAAACTAAAAAGATGAAGAAACCTCAAACATACTAGCCAGGCTCCCCTGCATGTTCACAAGTTATAGAAGTAGAATTGTGCCATTTGGCCCATCGAGTCCACCCACCATGGCTGATCTCTGCCTCCTAATCCCATTTTCTTGGCTTCTCCCCATAAACCTTGAACCCGTTCTAATCAAGAACTTGTCTATCTCTGCCTTAAAAATATCCGCTGACGGCAAAGAGTTCCACAGATTAACTATCCTCTGACTAAAGAAGCTACTCCCCACCTTTTAAAAAGAGTGCCCTTTAATTCTGAGGCTTTGACCTCTGGTCCTAGACTCTCCCACCAGTGGAAACATCCTTTCTACATCCACTCTATCTATACCTTTCATTATTCTGTAAGTTTCAGTGAGGGCCCCCTATGATTGGGGGGTGTTGTGCAGATGTGCAGCATCCTGTTAAGATTCCCCAGTACTTAACACTTGCATGACTTGGATATGTTGTTTGAGGCTGTACCATTGCTCTGTGGAATCTGTGGAATTCTCTGCCTCAGCAGGCAGTGGAGGCCAATTCTCTGAATGCATTCAAGAGAGAGCTAGATAGAGCTCTTAAGGATAGCGGAGTCAGGGGGTATGGGGAGAAGGCAGGAACGGGGTACTGATTGAGAATGATCAGCCATGATCACATTGAATGGCGGAGCTGGCTCGAAGGGCTGAATGGCCTCCTCCTGATCTTTTGTCTATTGAAATTATTTCTAGTCTCTTGTGTAATAAATCATTGACCTGGCTTGTAAAGTGAATGACTTGACTTGTAATTTCATTTGTCGGCACCAAACCAAACCAAGGTAAGGTCTGCTACATGATCTTACAGGGTTGTCTGCAACACAAAGCACTTCACTGTACGTAGGTCAAGTCAAGTCATGTCAAGTCAATTTTATTTGTATAGCACATTTAAAAACAACCCACGTTGACCAAAGTGCTGTACATCTGATTAGGTACTAAGGAAAAAAAAAAGAAACATACAGTAGCACGCAAACAGTTCACAGCGCCTCCTCAATGAGCCTCAAACGCTAGGGAGTAGAAATAGGTTTTGAGCCTGGACTTAAAGGAGTCGATGGAGGGGGCAGTTCTGATGGGGAGAGGGATGCTGTTCCACAGTCTAGGAGCTGCAACCGCAAAAGCGCGGTCACCCCTGAGCTTAAGCCTAGACCGCGGGATAGTGAGTAGCCCCAAGTCGGCCGACCTGAGGGACCTGGAGTTAGAGAGGGGGGTTAGAAGATTTTTGATGTAGGGGGGGGGGATGTCCATTTAGGGCTTTATACGTGAATAGGAGGAGCTTGAAGTTGATTCTGTACCGTACAGGGAGCCAGTGGAGAGAGGCCAGAATCGGGGTGATGTGGTCCCTTTTAAGGGTACCCGTCAGGAGTCTCGCTGCGGCGTTTTGGACCAGTTGCAGGCGGGACAGGTGCATGTGACAACAAAGTATAATTGAATCATTAAAAGTGACAACATTAACTTTATTTGATCTGTGGTTCCTCTTAAAATGCTGACTCATGAATTGAAAATTTGGGCCAAGATGGAACCAATATTCTGAATGACCAGAATTTCAGCACTTTCAGATTAATCTATTATCATTAATACAAATTGCTCTCTTCCTTTTTCCATGATGTGTGATTTCCTACAAGGGTCCCATTTCCTCCCATCTGTATTCATGCCCACATGCCTCTGTGCTTTCTTTTAATGTTTTTTTAAAAATTCAGTAGTGTTTTGAGAAAAACAAAAAAGGTTTTCACTGTACATGTGGCAACAGTAAATTAAACTAACAATCAACTAACCTAAACTATTTTTTGTTTGCAGATGTTAAAAAACGAATTGAAGCAGATAATCCAGTTGTAGAAATGGATGGAGATGAAATGACCAGAGTGATTTGGGGTTTCATTAAAGAAAAGGTAACGGATGCGATGAATTAAATGAAATGACTGCAAGTCAAAGAGTGATACAGCGTGGAATCAGGCCCTTCAGCCCAACTTGCCCATACTGGCCAACATGTCCCAGCTACACTTGTCCCACCTGCCTGTGTTTGGTCCATATCCCTCCAAACCTGTCCTATCCATGTACCTGTCTGACTGTTTCTTAAACATTGGGATAGACCCTGCCTCAACTACCTCCTCTGGCAGCTTGTTCCATACACCCACCACCCTTTGTGTGAAAAAGTTACCCCTCAGATTCCTATTAAATCTTTTTCCCTTCACCTTAAACCTATGTCCTCTGGTCCTCGATTCACCTACTCTGGGCAAGAGACTCTGTGCATCTACCCGATCTATTCCTCTCACGATTTTATACATGCCCTTTGTATTTCTTGGAATTCTCCTTTTAAGTGGGTTTAATTTATCCTTGCTTCAGAAATCATTTTCCAATTATTTGAATTGCTAATAATATTAGAAAATCAGTGGGACCTCGAAGATCTGCTCTTTTTTTAATACCATATTATTTCCTCATTGAAATCAACCATTGCAATCAATTATTTCCTCATCGTCACAAATCAACCATTGCAATCAATTATTGAACAGTTAATTTAATTGTACACCGGTGAATTACCCTAGCCAGGTAAAAGGTTATAAACCATTTGATGTAGCTTGAATGGTTGAAATGAACATGAATTTCCTTTGAAAGAAAACTAAAATTCTCTTTTTATAAAAGTTTCAGTGCATGTGGATATTTTGAATTACTTTAATAATGCCTATCTTGATGTAATGGTTTACAAGTGATCCGAAGCCTCTATTTTGTTTAAAAACTGGTTGAGCTCGCCACTTTATAAGGTCATAAGTGAGTACAATTAGGCCTTTCGGCCCATCAAGTCTACTCCAACCTTCAATCATGACTGATCTTTCTCTCCCTCCTAACCCCATAGGTGCAGGAGTAGGCCATTCGGCCCTTCGAGCCATTCAATGTGATCATGGCTGATCATCCAAAATCAATACCCCATTCCTGCCTTCTCCCCATATCCCTTGATTCCGCTAGGCCTAAGAGCTCTATCTAACTCTCTTTTGAATGCATCCAGTGAATTGGCCTCCACTGCCTTCTGTGGCAGAGAATTCCACAAATTCACAACTCTGTGTGAAAAAGTTTTTCCTCATCTCAGTTCTAAATGGCCTACCCCTTATTCTTAAACTGGCCCCTGGTTCTGGGCTCCCCAACATCGGGAACATGTTTCCTGCATCTAGCGTGTCCAATCCCTTAATAATTTTATATGTTTCTATAAGATCCCTTCTCATCCTTTTAAATTCCAGTGAATACAAGCCCAGTCGCTCCATTCTTATATCATATGACAGTCCCACCATCCCGGGAATTAATCTCGTCAACCTCTGCTGCACTCCCTCAATAGCGAGAATGTCCTTCCTCAAATTAGGAGACCAAAACTGCACACAATACTCCAGGTGTGGTCTCACCAGGGCCCTGTACAACTGCTGAAGGACCTCTTTGCTCCTATACTCAATTCCTCTCGTTATGAAGGCCAACATGCCATTAGCTTTCTTCACTGCCTGTTGTACCTGCATGCGTTCTTTCAGTGACTGATGTACAAGGACACCCAGGTCTTGTACTTCCCCTTTTGCTAACCTGACACCATTCAGGTAATAATCTGCCTTCCTGTTCTTGCCACCGAAGTGGATAACCTCACATTTATCCACATTATACTGCATCTGCCATACACCCAACCTGTCCAATTCACCCTGCATCCTCCTAGCATCCTCTTCACAGTTCACACTGCCAGCTTTGTATCATCTGCATATTTGCTAATATTACTTTTAATTCTGTAAGGGGTCTCTGCGCCGAGCTTTCGCCCGACCTAAGGTCCCCGTGCCTTGCTCTGGTCTCTCAACCAGGCCGCGCACACTGGTTCCCCGTGAGTGGTTCGACCCACTCACCCCCTACGGTTCTAGACACTGGACTTAGATGCAGGAGCGTTGATAGTGCAGAAAAATTCAACCAGACCAGATTTGAAGACCAGGGTTTAAACGGAATAAGGCTTTTATTGAGCGCTTGGGACTATGGTACATGAATGCCTTGACATCGTTCTATAAGACATATACATAACTACACGAATACTTTGACATAGTTCTATTACACAGTTCTATTACACCTATGCACAATTACATGAATACCTTTTCTCTGAATCTTAAACGCAATGTTCTATAAGACATATACTTGACTGTAAGATGGGGAACGTAAGACACATCGTAAAATTGGCCAACACATATACACTTACACCCATGTTAATTAAAACCACCCTCCCCTCTACACTAAACTATGTCCAGGATGTGCAGGATCGGGGTACATGCTCACCATGGGGCTATTACTGGGGTTACTGGCTGTTCGTGCTGCTTCCTCTGATGTTTTCCGTTTCTTGCGTGCCCGTGCTTGTCCCGTGAGTTTCCTGCCGTTCGTTGCGTCCTTTGACTTCTGCCGTGAGACTTCTTCTTCTTCCTTCTGACTGCCGTCCCCTTCTTGCGTTCCGTTTTTCCGATTTTGTGCTTCGGTTCCCGTGTGTGTCTTGCGTGTGGTTTTCTCCGTTCGTTTAAAACCCAAAAATCGTGGCCAGTTATACTAATCCTGACCTGTCCTATCTCCCGCCAGATCTCGGGATCTCTTTGTTTCAAAGATGGGTTTCGAGTTTTCTCTTTGTTTTGCGTTATGTCCGGGAGTACCGGTGATGGCTAGATGGTCTGTTAATCTGTTTCTCGTTAAGAGGTGATGGGTTTAACTGGTTTCCCATCACCGGCCAGGTAGGTTTCTATGAGCTATTGTGCCCCCTTAACGAGATTAACTGTGTAGGTCGGCTTGGGGCATTGTGAAGCATGCTGATGTCAGCGCCCCAGTGTCTGGACTTCGACCTGGTTTCGGGGGTTTCTGCACGGCCAATATCCATCTATTGTTCTGGCCGTGGCTTTGCAGAAAACCAAGAGACTGGGCTGTGGGGTTTTTGCTTTTGTGGCTGGTCATGAGGTCCCGCGGCCATCTTAGGACCCACGGATTGTGACATCCCTAAAAAAACTGACCGCAGCCTTTCTCCGCTATCAGCCCCAGTCCCGTATAGAATGTCCAAACTGCAGCTCTTTGCAGAATGAGGGAAAACTTCTCAAATCTTACAATTCCTTCATCTAAATCATTAATGTATATTGTAAATAACTGCGGTCCCAGCACCGGGCCTTGCAGTGCCCCACTAGTCTCTGCCTGCCATTCTGAAAGTGACCCGTTGATGTCTGCTCTTTGTTTCCTGTCTTCCAACCAATTTTCTATCCATGTCAATACCCTACCCTGCTCTAATTTTGCCCACTAATCTCCTGTGTGAGACCTTATCAAAGGCTTTCTAAAAGTCCAGGTACACTAAATCACTGGTTCTCCCTTATCCATTTTACTTGTTACATCCTCAAAAAATTCGAGAAGATTTCACCTTCGTAAATCCAGCTGTCTTGGACCGATTCTGTTCCTGCTATCCAAACGCGCCACTATTACATCTTTAATAATCGTCTCCAGCATCATCCCCACCACTGATGTCAGGCTAACTGGTCTATAATTCCCTGCTTTCTCTCTCCTTCCTTTCTTGAAAAGTGGGATAACATTAACTACAGGAATTGATCCAGAATCTATAGAACATTGAAAAATGATCACCAATGTGTCCACGATTTCTGGAGCCACCTCCTTGAGTACCTTGGGATGCAGACCACCAGGCCCTGGGGATTTATCAGCCTTCATTTCCATCAGTCTACCCAACACCATTTCCTGCCTAATGTGAATTTCCTTCAGTTCCTCCATCACCCTAGGTCTTCTGTCCCTTAGTACATCTGGGCGATTGTTTGTGTCTTCCATAGTGAAGACAACCAAAGTACCTGTTCAACTCGTCTGCCATTTCCTTGTTCCCCATAATAAATTCACCTATTTCTGTCTTCAAGGGACCCATATTTGTCTTAGTTAATTTTTTCCTCTTCACGTACCTAAAGAAGCTTTGACTATCCTCCTTTATATTTTTGGCTAGCTTACCTTCGTACTTCAACTTTTCTCCCCTTATTGCCTTTTTAGTTACCTTCTGTTGATCTTTAAAAGTTTCGCAATCCTCTGGCTTCCTGCTCATCTTTACTATGTTATACATCTTTTATTTTTATACTGTCCATGACTTCCCTTGTCAGCTAAGGTCACTTTAGAATCTTTCTTCCTCTTTGGAATGAAATGATCCAGCATATTCTGGATCTCCTTTCTAAAAAAAGTCCTTTAATTCTGAGGCTATGACCTCTAGTTCTAGACTCTCCCACTAGTGGAAACATCCTCCCTGCGTCCACTCTATCCAAGCCTTTCACTATTGTGTATGTTTCAATAAGGTCCCCCCCTCATTCATCTAAACTCCAGCGAGTACAGGCCCAGTGCCGACAAACGCTCATCATAGGTTAACCTACTCATTCCTGGGATCATTCTTGTAAACCTCCTCTGGACCCTCTCCAGAGCCAGCACATCCTTCCTCAGATATGGTGCCCAAAATTGCTCACAATATTCCAAATGCGCTCATACCAGCGCCTATGAAGTATTAACCTACACGCCTGTACGTCTTGGGAATGTGGGAGGAATCCGGAGCCCCTGCAGAAAAACCACGTGGTCACGGAGAACGTACAAATTCCATACAGACAACTCTGGCAGCAACTCTACCGCTGCTCCATTGTGCCACCCAGGTTATATTTCTTCAACAACTGTTCACTGTTTCCTGATCTCATGTTAATTTCTTACTCATTTCAAGACTGTATTGTGAACTTGAACTTGTCGTCTTCATCACTTTGAACTTGTGGTCTTGTACATTGTACTTTGAATTAACTTTTGTATGTTTGGGTACCTGTAAAGCAGTCACATTCCCTGGCGATTATAAAAGCATTAAATTTGACAGGATTATGCCCTGTTGCACCCTAAATTAAAAAAAATACATAGCAGATTGGACAGCGGATGAGAATTGAAAAAACTGGTTTGTGTTTGTGGTGAATATGTTATTGAGAGATAATGAGAGTTTTCAGAGTTAAACCATATTGTAGGGACCTGAGCATTTGCAATATTTTTATATTGTTTTTCCTTCTGCAGAATCCTCTTTGGCTGTTTGTCTCAAAATAACAAAGGTTTATACAATAATAATGGAGCAGGAGTAGGCTACCCGGCCTCTCAAGCCTGCCCTGCTGTTCAGTATGATCATGGCTGATGTACTTCGGGCCTCAAATCTTTCACAATGCCAGTTGCCAATAGCTCTCAGTTCCTCAATCTTAAAAAATATATTATCTACCTCCACCTTGTATTTCTCAAGAGCTGGCCTCTAGAATCTGGGATTGAGAATTCCAGATTTTCACTACCCTTTGCTAAAAAATATTCTATGCACCTCTTCATTAAATGACCAGCACCTTCTAACTACGCCACCTTGATTGAGACCCTCCACTGGTTTAAAACATAGAAAAATAGGCGCAGGGGTAGGCCATTTGGCCCCTCCAGGTCCCTCAGGTCGGCCGACTTGGGGCTATTCACTATCACGCGGTCTAGGCTTAAGCTGAGGGGTGACCGTGCTTTTGCGGTTGCAGCTCTTAGACTGTGGAACAGCATCCCTCTCCCCATCAGAACTGCCCCCTCCATCGACTCCTTTAAGTCCAGGCTCAAAACCTATTTCTACTCCCTAGCGTTTGAGGCCCTCTGAGGGGATGCTGTGAACTGTTTATGTATGTGTTGTTATGTTTGTGTGCCATTGTATGTTCGTTTTTTTTCTTAGTACCTGAACTGATGTACAGCACTTTGGTCAACGTGGATTGTTTTTAAATGTGCTATACAAATAAAATTGACTTGACTTAACTTGACTCAATATGATCATGGCTGATCATCTAAAATCAGTACCCCATTCCTGCTTTTTCCCCCATATCCCTTGATTCCATTAGCCCCAAGAGCTAAATCTAGCTCTCTCTTGAAAACATCCAGTGAATTGGCCTCTCCTGCGACAGAGAATTCCACAGATTCACAACTCTGGGTGATAAAGTTTTTCCTCATTTCAGTCCTAAATGGCATACCGATTATTCTTAAACTGTGACCCCTGGTTCTGGACACCCCCAACATGGGGAACATTTTACCTGCATCTAACCTGTCCAATCCTTTAAATTTTTAATATATTTTTATATTATAAGATCCCCTCTCATCCTTCTAAATTCCAGTGAATACAAGCCGGGTCGACCCATTCTTTCATCAGGTCAACATCTACACCTCCAGCCCCTTCAGGGTCTTGTAAATGTGAATATTTGAACAAATAAAACCTGCTCTTCCCCTAATCTTCTCAACTCCAAAGATTACGGCCTCATTCTGCCTAGTCACTGCTGATAAGACAACCCTTTGGTCCTGAGAATAAATCCGGTGAATCTCCTCAACATTGTCTAAAATGCTATTATACTTTTTTTAAATATAAGAGGACCAAAGCTGTGTGCAATACTCCAGGTGTTGGCTCACAAGCACCCTGTAAAATTGTAACAATTTTTTTTTATTAACTCCAACCCTTTATAATAAAGGGCAACATGGCATTTGCCTTCTTTACTACTTGTTGGACTTGCCTGTTAACTTTTT
Organism: Rhinoraja longicauda; assembly: GCF_053455715.1. NCBI lineage: Eukaryota > Metazoa > Chordata > Chondrichthyes > Rajiformes > Arhynchobatidae > Rhinoraja > Rhinoraja longicauda. The sequence continues at coordinate 87,402,417 of NC_135955.1, forward strand.
GTGATTACTGCTCACATCTAAATCAGAGTAATAACAAACTCACATGCCTGTATTTATCACAGTGCGGGAACGTTTCAATTGGAAACCATAACAAACATTCTTATCTGCAATTCAGCGAAACAATGCAATCAAACTATTGAGTTTGCTCAACTGCAATTAGATGGTGTTGTATGATCTTATTGCAGTTACGTTTTCAGTCAAAAATACAAAGTACAGGATTAGTAGACTGGAAAACCGTGCTTTTGTCTCGCTGTCGGTAAATATTAACTTAACCGTCAGCATGTAGCAACCCAAGTGTAATCTTTGATTCTTGGATTGCAAGGTAGTGTCTGAAGAAGTTAAAATACCTCCCCGCACTTTTTATTCATTGCCTTTGTTTCTCTTACTTCGGATTGTGTGCAAACTTCTATTTCTGTTCTGTTTATTGCAATCCCTTGTTGCTATGTTGCCCTTTTAAAGTTTGTAAATAAAAGTAAAACTACTTCCTTGCATTGTTTCTGAGAAAATACCTTCTTCGAACATTCAGTGTTCTTCCTACAGTTTTAATTGCCTTATTGTGAACATGTCTTATTTGTGAACCGTGACATTTAAGAGACTGGTGCTTTGGCAGGATAGTGAATCATTACAGTTTAATAATAATAGCACTTGTGAGAACATATTTGAAAACATATCACTTGCATTTCTATTTTAAGTTGTGCAATTCTAATATTTTCTCCTTTTTCCCAATCCTTTCTGTCTTAAAGGTAACGTTTTGAATGCATAGAGTCATACAGCATGTTAACGGGTCCTTTGGCCCAACTCGTCCGTGTTACCCAAGGTGCTCCAACTAAGCTAGTCCCATTTGCCAGTGTGTTTGGGTCTAAACCTTTCCTATCCATATACCTACGCAGGTGCCTTAAATGCTGTTACAGTAACTGCCTCAACTACTTCCCCTGGCAGCTTGTTCAATATACTCTGAGTGGAAAAAGTTGCCCCTTGGGTTCAACTTTTGCCCCTCTCATCTTAAGTCCATGCCATTTTATTGCATCGTATGGGAGGTGCATTCCCAATCTCGTTGTACCCCTGTACAATGACAATAAAGATATATTGTATTGTATTGTATTGACACAAGGAAGTGCAGGTGCTGGTTTACAAAAATGAAGCAGAGCTACACTCAGCAGGTCAGGCAACATTGCTAGAGAATATCGATAGACATGCTTTGGGTTGGAACCCTTCTTCAGACTGTTTGTAGTAGGTGGAAGAAAGCTAGAAGAGAGATGGGGGCAAGACAAAGCCTGGCAAGTGATAGGTGGGATAGGTTTAGGATAGTTTAAGCACAAACTGGAAGGGCAGGTTTTCTGAAATTCGATGTTAAGTCCTGAAGTCTGTAGACAATAGGTGCAGGAGTAGGCCATTTGGCCCTTCGAGCCAGCACCGCCATTCAATGTGATCATGGCTGATCATTCTCAATCAGTACCCCGTTCCTGCCCTCTCCCCATACCCCCTGACTCCGCTATCCTTAAGAGCTCCATCTAACTTGTTCTATCTTGTTTGAATATGAGCTGATCCAAGAACTTGTGTGGAGTTTCGATGGGCCAGTGCAAGAGATCAAAGACAGAGGTCGTGGTGCTAGCTACTTGCAAAGCATATAGAGAGAGCATGGAGAGAGAAAACAGGGAATTATAGAACAGTTAGCCTGACATCGGTGGTGGGGAAGATGCTTGACTCGATTATTAAAGATGTAATAGCAGTGCATTTGGAAAAGCAGTGACAGAATCGGTCAAAGTCAGCATGGATTTATGAAGGGAAAATCATGCTTGACTAATCTTCTGGATTTTTTGAGGTTGTAACAAGTAGAATGGATAAGGAAGAGCCAGTGGGTGTGGTGGATCTGGACTTTCAAAAGCATTTGACAAAGTCCCACACAAGATTAGAGTGCAAAATTAGAGCACATGGATAGAGAACTGGCTGGCAGACTGGAAGCAAAGAGTAGGAAATAACAGGTCCTTTTCAGATGGCAGGCAGTGACTAGAGGGGTGCTGCAAGGCTCAGTGCTGGTACCCCAGTTATTTGCAATGTATATTAACGATTTAGACGATTGACGTAAATGTAACATCTCCAAGTTTGCGGATGACGCAAAGCTGGGTGGCAGTGTGAGCTGTGAGGAGGATGCTATGAGGATGCAGGGTGACTTGGACAGGTTGGGTGAGTGGGCAGATGCATGGCAGATGCAGTATAATGTGGATATATGTGAGGTTATCCACTTTGGTGGCAAGCACAAGAAGGCAGATTATTATCTGAATGGTGTCAGATTAGGAAAAGGGGAGGTGCAACGAGACCTGGGTGTGCTTGTACATCAGTCACTGAAAGTAAGCATGCAGGTACGGCAGGCAGTGAAGAAAGCAAAGGGCATGTTGGCCTTCATAACGAGAGGATTTGAGTATAGGATTTGAGTACAGGTATGTAGGTTAATTGGCTGGGTAAATGTAAAAATTGTCCCTAGTGGGTGTAGGATAGTGTTAATGTACGGGGATCGCTGGGCGGCACGGACTTGGTGGGCCGAAAGAGCCTGTTTCCGGCTGTATATATATGATATGATATGATATGATAGGAGCAAGGAGGTCCTACTGCAGTTGTACAGGGCCCTGGTGTGACCACACGTGGGGTATTGTGTGCAGTTTTGGTATCCTAATTTAAGGAAGGACATTCTTGCTATTGAGGGAGTGCAGCGTAGGTTCACCAGGTTAATTCCCGGGATGGTGGGACTGACATATGATGAAAGAATGGATCGATTGGGCTTATATTCACTGGGATTTAGAAGGATGAGAGGGGATCGTAAAGAAACATATAAAATTCTTAAGGGATTGGACAGGCTAGATGCAGGAAAAATGGTCACGATGTTGGGGGAGTCCAGAACCAGGGGTCACAGTTTCAGATTAAGGGGTAGGCCATTTAGGACTGAGATGAGGAAAAACATTTTCACCCAGAGAGTGAGTTGTGAATCTGTGGAATTCTCTGCCAGCGAAGGCAGTGGAGGCCAAGAGAGAGAGTTTTCAAGAGAAAGTTGGATATAGCTCTTGGGGCTAACGGAATCAAGTGATAAGGGGAAAAAACGGGATACTGATTTTGGATGATCAGCCATGATGATATTGAATGGTGGCGCTGGCTCAAAGGGCCAAATGGCCTCCTCCTGCACCGATGTTCTATGTTTCTATCTCCTGCCATCAATCTGCTGTGGATCTCTCAAGCTCCCAGTTGACTGTCTCTTTAATTCTCCATCATATTCCTGCACTGCCCTCTTCGTACCTCTCTCAGCAAATGCAGTTCTATATCTCTCTGTTCCACCAGGGCAGCATGGTGGTGCAGCGATAGAGTTGCTGCTTTACAGCGCCAGAGACCCGGGTTCGATCCTGACTAGAGGTGCTTGCCTTTATGGTGTTTGTACGTTCTCCCCGTGACCTGCGTGGGTTTTCTCCAGTTTCCTCCCACACTCCAAAGACATACATGTTCGTAGGCTAATTGGCTTGGTATAATTGTCAATTGTCCCCAGTGTGTGGGATAGTGCGGGGATCGCTGGTCGGCGCAGACAGGGTGGGCCAAAGGGCCTGTTTCCACACTGTATCTCGAAACTAAACTAAACCAATCTTGATAAATGTGAGGTTATCCACTAATGTGGATAAATGTGAGGTTATCCACTTTGGCGGCAAGAACAGGAAAGCAGAGTATTACCTGAATGGTGACCGATTGGGAGAAGGGGAGATGCAACGTGACCTGGGTGTCATGGTGCACCAGTCATTGAAAGCAAGCATGCAGGTGCAGCAGGCAGTGAAGAAAGCGAATGGTATGTTGGCATTCATAGCAAGAGGATTTGAGTTTAGGAGCAGGGAGGTTCTGCTGCAGTTGTACAGGGCCTTGGTGAGACCGCACCTGGAGTATTGTGTGCAGTTTTGGTCTCCTAACCTGAGGAAAGACGTTCTTGCCTTAGAGGGAGTACAGAGAAGGTTCACCAGATTGATCCCTGGGATGGCGGGACTTTCATATGAGGAAAGACTGGATAGACTGGGCTTGTACTCGCTGGAATTTAGAAGACTGAGGGGGGATCTTATAGAAACATAAAATTCTTAAGGGGTTGGAGAGGCTAATTGCGGGAAGATTGTTCCCGATGTTGGGGGAGTCCAGAACCAGGGGTCACAGCTTAAGGATAAGGGGGAAGTCTTTTAGGACCGAGATGAGAAAACATTTCTTCACACAGAGAGTGGTGAGTCTGTGGAATTCTCTGCCACAGAAGGCAGTTGAGGCCAGTTCATTGGCTATATTTAAGAGGGAGTTAGATGTGGCCCTTTTTGCTAAAGGGATCAGGGGGTATGGAGAGAAGGCAGGTACAGGCTACTGAGCTGGATGATCAGCCATGATCATATTGAATGGCGGTGCAGGCTCGAAGGGCCGAATGGCCTCCTCCTGCACCTATTTTCTATGTTTCTATGTTTCTCTACATCTCTCTTGCCATCAGCTTGTAATGTTCGCCCTGTTACTTTCTGTGCGGATACTACTTGAAATCCCTTATATGTTTACATACTTGGCTAATAAATTAATTACGATTACTTGACCTACTGAGGACTTTGGGTTTAGAATCCCATTAAGAAGCCAAACAAAATTAGTGGGAAAAGCACATTGTTTCCCAATGTTCCCCTTTTGGATAGGCAGAAAGGTAGAGACAATGAACTGCCGATGCTGGTATTGGATCGGCCTATGGATATACAGGGAATGGAGGGACGATTATGCGCAGGTAGCTAAGAGATGAGCTTGGCGTTATGTTCAGCACAGACATTGTGGGTCAAGGGGCCTGTTCTTGTGCTGTACTGTTCTATGTTCTACCCATTGCCATTTTGCCAAAGGGGGCAATTTGACTGGAATTAGTCCAAACAAGCCTGCCTTCTTCGTGCACAGATTTTAACGGTATGCCGTTATTTATTTTGCAGCTTATTCTGCCCAATGTTAAAGTGGAGCTGAAATACTTTGATCTTGGTCTCCCCAATCGAGATAAAACAGGTGACCAGGTGACCATTGAGTCTGCTCTGGCAACACAGAAATATGGAGTTGCAGTGAAGTGCGCCACTATTACACCAGATGAAGCTCGTGTGGAAGGTACGTGAACGATAAATCAACTTAGGTGATAAGTTTAAGGTAGACACAAAATGCTGGAGTAACTCAGCGGGCCAAGCAGCATCTCTGGAGAGAAGGTATGAGTGATGTTTCGGGTCGAGACCCTTCGTTGAATATCACATTTTGTCTAAAGTGGCTTCATGAATTTTGGGATAAAAAGCTCAATGTTCAGTGTTTGTATTTGCACCAGCATAGCCATTATAGTTTATAGGGAGGTGTGGTTTAATAAGCAAATAGTAAAATGGTGACCAGAAGGTGAACTTTCGGCTGGCTGATGGAAGGATGAGAGGGGATCTTATTCAAACATATAAGATTATTAAGGGATTAGACAAGTTAGAGGCAGGAAACATGTTCCCGATGTTGGGGGAGTCCAGAACCAAGGCCACAGTTTAAGAATAAGGGGTAGGCCATTTAGAATGGAGATGAGGAAAAACTTTTTCAGACAGAGAGTTGTAAATCTGTGGAATTCTCTGCCTCAGAAGGCAGTGGAGGCCAATTCTCTGGATGCTTTCAAGAGAGAGCTAGATAGAGCTCTTAAGTATAGTGGAGTCAGGGGGTATGGGGAGAAGGCAGGAACGGGGTACTGATTGTGAATGATCAGCCATGATCACATTGAATGGTGGTGCTGGCTCGAAGGGCCGAATGGCCTACTCCTGCACCTATTGTCTATTGATGGCAATGAACCGCTTTCTATTCAAATAATGGATGGTCTTCCTCGCATTCACTGTGCTTGGTTAATAATGGCAAGAAGAGTAGAAAAATAATCTTAAATATAAAAACACAAGAAATAGAAGTAAGAGTGGGACGTATAAGCTCTTGCGTCCTGTCGTGGTGCGTACATATTTGCTGACATTCAATAGCTATTCCTTTGAGGAACTGGCTTTTAGATTCTACTAGACCGAGTGGGCCCGTTGGGCCCGTCCTCGTAGGGTTTCCATTGTAACCGGGAGGGGAGGAAAGGGGGAGGGTTGGGGGAGGGAAGGGGGAGGGAGGAGGGGAGGGAGGGGGGTAGGGGGGAGGGAGGGAGGGGGACCTCCCCTTTTCCCAGTACCCCTCTTTCCCCGTTGGGCCCGTCCTCATAGGGTTTCCATTGTAACCGGGAGGAGGGGAGGGCGGGAAGGGGGAGGGAGGGAGGAGGGAGGTGTGGAAGGAGGAGGGGAGGGGAGGGAGGGGGGAGGGGAGGGAGGGGGGTAGGGGGGAGGGGGAGGGAGAGGGGGAAGGGGAGGGGGGAGGGAGGGGGACCTCCCCTTTTCCCAGTACTCCTCTTTCCCCGTTGGGCCCGTCCTCGTAGGGTTTCAAGGAAGGGGGAGAGGGATGGAAGGGTGGAGGGAGGGGGGGAGGGATTGGGGAGGGAGGGATGGAGGAGTTAGGGGGGAGGGGGGAGGGAGTTGGGGAGGGAGGAGGAAGGGAGGGAGTGGGGATGGAGGTGGGAAGGAGGGGGAATGAAGGGGTTGAGGGGGGAAGGGGGACCTCCCCTTTTCCCAGTACCCCTCTTTCCCCGTTGGGCCCGTCCTCATAGGGTTTCCATTGTAACTGGGAGGGGGGGAGGGAGGGAGGTGTGGAGGGAGGAGGGGAGGGGGAGGGAGGGGGGGAGGGGAGGGGGGAAGGGGAGGGGGGAAGGGGGTAGGGGGGAGGGGAGGGAGGGGGATCTCCTCTTTTCCCAGTACCCCTCTTTCCCCGTTGGGCCCGTCCCCGTAGGGTTTCCATTGTAACCGGGAGGGGGGGAGGGAGGGTGGAAGGAGGGGGGAGGGGGAGAGGGATGGAAGGGTGGAGGGAGGGGGGAGGGATTGGGGGAGGGTGGGATGGAGGGTAGGAGGGAGGGGGGGAGTTAGGGGCTGAGTGGTGATGGAGGTTGGGATTGAGGGGGGAGAGAGTGGGGATGGAGGTGGGAAGGAGGGGGGAGGAAGAGGTTGAGGGGGAAGTGGGACCTCCCCTTTTCCCAGTACCCCTCTTTCCCCCACCACCAAGCCCCCACCGCAACGACCCCTGTTGTCCCCCTCCCCAGTCCCCATTCTCAGACCCCCCCCCATTCTCTTGGAATAAAAAAAAATACTTTTTAAAAAAAAAGTGCTTTTTAATTGCTTGTTTTGAAACATTCGCGGTTAAGTGCTTTTTTCAAAAACATTCGCGGTTAAGTGCTGGTTTTGAAACATTCGCGGCTACTTAGTGCTTCTGTCAGTTGCTTTTCGAAACAATGTTGCAACCATCTCACACAAGCATTGGGAGGATGGGAGGGAGGGAAGGGGAGGGAGGGAGGGAAGGGGAGGGAGGGAGGAGGGAGGTGTGGAGGGAGGAGGGGAGGGAGGGGGGAAGGGGAGGGGGGGAAGGGGGCGGGAGAGGGGAGGGAGGGGGGATGGGATGGGGGAGGGAGGGGGACCTCCCCTTTTCCCAGTACCCCTCTTTCCCCGTTGGGCCCGTCCTCGTAGGGTTTTCATTGTAACCGGGAGGAGGGGAGGGAGGGAAGGGGGAGGGAGGGAGGAGGGAGGTGTGGAGGGTGGAGGGGGAGGGGGAGGGAGGGGGGAGGGGAGGGGGGAAGGGGGGGAGGGAGGGGGGGTGGAGGTGGGAAGGAGTGGGGAGGAAGGGGTTGAGGGGGGAAGGGGGGGGAGGGAGGGAATAGGGGCCCCATGCTGATCTGTGTATGTTAAGTGACTCGCACAACTTTAAAAAACTGGCAGTTGCTTTTCGCAACAATGTTGCAACATCTCACACAAGCATTGTGACGTCACAAGCTGAAGACCTTGAAAAAAAAGGTCAGAAAAAAAATCATGTAAATTTAAAGTAGTAAACACCCAATAGCAGCTGCTTGTCCATCGCGAGCTGATCTCTCATTGGTGCACGGGTGCCATTGTGACATCACGCGCTGAAGCCCCTTCAAGAAAAGGGTTAGAAATGAAAATTTAAACTTTAATATCTCTCTAGCTTTAAAAAGGTAGCTTCAATTTGAACGAAAGTACTTACAATAGTTGCCCAGGTTAATGGTGAATATGGCGGTACAAAAATCGTAGCGCTTTGGTGTACCGTCAGGGAGGAGTAGGGTTTGTAAGTTATGGACAGAAACTCTTCGGAATGTTTGCGTACATACACATATACATCCATACATACGGAATGTTGGACCGCAGAGTTTTAGTAGTATACTAGACCGAGTGGGCCCGTTGGGCCCGTCCTCGTAGGGTTTCCATTGTAACCGGGAGGGGAGGAAAGGGGGAGGGTTAGGGGAGGGAAGGGGGAGGGAGGAGGGGAGGGAGGGGAGGGGGGAGGGGGGAAGGGGGGAGGGAGAGGGGAGGGAGGGGGGTAGGGGGGAGGGAGGGGGGAGAGGGGGGGATGGGAGGGGGGAGGGGGGAAGGGAGGAGGGAAGGGGGGAGGGAGAGGGGAGGGAGGTGGGTAGGGGGGAGGGAGGGAGGGGGACCTCCCCTTTTCCCAGTACCCCTCTTTCCCCGTTGGGCCCGTCCTCGTAGGGTTTCCATTGTAACCGGGAGGACGGGAGGGCGGGAAGGGGGAGGGAGGGAGGAGGGAGGTGTGGAGGGAGGAGGGGAGGGGAGGGAGGGGGGAGGGGAGGGAGGGGGGTAGGGGGGAGGGGGAGGGAGAGGGGAGGGGGGAGGGGAGCGGGAAGGGGGGAGGGAGGGGGACCTCCCCTTTTCCCAGTACTCCTCTTTCCCCGTTGGGCCCGTCCTCGTAGGGTTTCCATTGTAACCGGGAGGGGGGAGGGAGGGAGGAGGGAGGTGTGGAGGGAGGAGGGGAGGGTGAGGGAGGGGAGGGGGAGGGGGGAAGAGGGGTAGGGGGGAGGGGAGGGAGGAGGGGAGGGAGGGGGAACTCCCCTTTTCCCAGTACCCCTCTTTCACCGTTGGGCCCGTCCCCGTAGGGTTTCCATTGTAACCGGGAGGGGGGGAGGGAGGGTGGAAGGAGGGGGAGAGGGGTGGAAGGGTGGAGGGAGGGGGGGAGGGAGTGGGGGAGGGTCGGATGGAGGGAAGGAGGGAGGGGTGAGTTAGGGGCTGAGTGGTGATGGAGGTTGGGATTGAGGGGGGAGAGAGTCGGGATGGAGGTGGGAAGGAGGGGGGAGGAAGAGGTTGAGGGGGAAGTGGGACCTCCCCTTTTCCCAGTACCCCTCTTTCCCCCACCACCAAGCCCCCACCGCAACGACCCCTGTTGTCCCCCTACCCAGTCCCCATTCTCAGACCCCCCCCCCATTCTCTTGGAATAAAAAAAAATACTTTTTTAAAAAAAGTGCTTTTTAATTGCTTGTTTTGAAACATTCGCGGTTAAGTGCTTTTTAAAAAAACATTCGCGGTTAAGTGCTGGTTTTGAAACATTCGCGGCTACTTAGTGCTTCTGTCAGTTGCTTTTCGAGGGAGGGAGTAGGGAGGTGTGGAGGGGGGAGGGGAGGGGGAGGGGAGGGGGAGGGGAGGGGGGAAGGGAGGAGGGAGAGGGGAGGGAAGGGGGTAGGGGGGAGGGGTAGGGAGGGGGGAGGGGGGAAGGGGAGGGAGGGGGGAAGGGGAGGGGGAGGGAGGGGGGGAGGGAGAAGGGAGGGAGGGGGGGAGGGAGGGGAACCTCCCATTTTCCCAGTACCCCTCTTTCACCATTGGGCCCGTCCTCGTAGGGTTTCCATTGTAACCGGGAGGAGGGGAGGGAGGGAAGGGGGAGGGAGGGAGGGAGGAGGGAGGTGTGGAGGGAGGAGGGGAGGGGGAGGGGAGGGGGGGAGGGGGGAAGGGGGGAGGAGGGAGGGAGAGGGGAGGGAGGGGGGGAGGTAAGGGGGAGAGGGGGGAAGGGGGAGGGAGGGGGATCTCCCCTTTTCCCAGTACCCCTCTTTCCCCGTTGGGCCCGTCCTCGTAGGGTTTCCATTGTAACCGTGAGGAGGGGAGGGAGGGAAGGGGGAGGGAGGGAGGAGGGAGGGGTGGAGGGAGGAGGGGAGGGGAGGGAGGGGGAGGGGAGGGAGGGGGAGGGGAGGGAGGAGGGGGAGGGAGGGGAAGGGGGGAGGGGAGGGGGAAGGGGGTAGTGAGGGGGACCTCCCCTTTTCCCAGTACCCCTCTTTCCCCGTTGGGCCCGTCCTCGTAGGGTTTCAATTGTAACCGGGAGGGGGGAGAGAGGGTGGAAGGAGGGGGGAGGGGGAGAGGGATGGAAGGGTGGAGGGAGGGGGAGGGATTGGGGGAGGGAGGGATGGAGGGAAGGAGGGAGGGGGGAGTTAGGGGGGAGGGAGTTGGGGAGGAGGGGGGGAGGGAGTGGGGATGGAGGTGGGAAGGAGGGGGGATGAAGGGGTTGAGGGGGGAAGGGGGACCTCCCCTTTTCCCAGTACCCCTCTTTCCCCGTTGGGCCCGTCCCCGTAGGGTTTCCATTGTAACCGGGAGGGGGGAGGGAGGGTGGAAGGAGGGGGGAGGGGGAGAGGGATGGAATGGTGGAGGGAGGGGGGAGGGAGTGGGGGAGGGTGGGATGGAGGGAAGGAGGGAGCGGGGGAGTTAGGGGCTGAGTGGTGATGGAGGTTGGGATTGAGGGGGGAGGGAGGGGGGAGGGAGTGGGGATTGAGGTGGGAAGGAGGGGGGAGGAAGGGGTTGAGGGGGGAAGTGGGACCTCCCCTTTTCCCAGTACCCCTCTTTCCCCGTTGGGCCCGTCCCCGTATAGTTTCCATTGTAACCGGGAGGGGGGGAGGGAGGGTGGAAGGAGGGGGGAGGGGGAGAGGGATGGAATGGTGGAGGGAGGGGGGAGGGAGTGGGGGAGGGTGGGATGGAGGGAAGGAGGGAGGGGGGGAGTTAGGGGCTGAGTGGTGATGGAGGTTGGGATTGAGGGGGGAGGGAGGGGGGGAGGGAGTGGGGATGGAGGTGGGAAGGAGTGGGGAGGAAGGGGTTGAGGGGAGAAGGGGGGGGGAGGGAGGGAATAGGGGCCCCATGCTGATCTGTGTATGTTAAGTGACTTGCACAACTTTAAAAAACTGGCAGTTGCCTTTCGCAACAATGTTGCAACAATCTCACACAAGCATTGTGACGTCACAAGCTGAAGATGTAAATTTAAAACCGAGCTGATCTCTGATTGGTGCACGGGTGCCATTGTGACATCACGCGCTGAAGCCCCTTCAAGAAAAGGGTTAGAAATGAAAATTTAAACTTTAATATCTCTCTAGCTTTAAAAAGGTAACTTCAATTTGAACGAAAGTACTTACAATAGTTGCCCACGTTAATGGTGAATATGGCGGTACAAAAATCGTAGCGCTTTGGTGTACCTTCAGGGAGGAGTAGGGTTTGTAAGTTATGGACAGAAATTCTTCGGAATCTTCCGTACATACACATATACATACATACATACGGAATGTTGGACCGCAGAGTTTTAGTAGTATATAGATAGATGCCAGTCTAAAACTGGTGTTTGATTTGTAAGCCTTTACAATGAATACCTTTACAAGGGGCGTAACTGTGGTGCAGCGGTAGAGTTGCTGTCTTACAGCGCCAGAGACCTAGGTTCAATTCTGACTATGGTTGCTGTCTGTACAGAATTTGTACGTTCTCCCTGTGAACGCATGGATTTTCTCTTGGTGCTCCAGTTTCCTCCCACACTCCAAAGATGTACAGGATTGTCGGTTAGACATAAAATATCGGAGTAAGTCAGCGGGTCAGGCAGCATCTCTGGAGAGAAGGAATGGGTGACTTTTTAGGTCGAGATCCTTCTTTGGGTTAATTGGCTTATGGAAATTGTAAATTGCCCCTAGTATGTAGGATAGTGCTAATGTATGGGATGATCACATGGTTGGCGCAGTCTCAGTGTGCTGAAAGACCTGTTACCATGTTGTATTTCTAAAGTAAAGGACGGTGATTAGAAATTTCAGAGAAGAAAAAGCCACCCTACATTTTTTTAAAATTGTTTGTAAAATTGTTGATTTCTATTTCCATTTTTTAGCATTCAAAAACATCTATAAAATAATAGATATTCAAAAATGTCAGTCAATAAAGCAGGGAAGAAGGATTTGTGGTCTGTCAGTCTTTCAGTGGAGTTTTGTGATTGTGCTCGTTCTAGCTCGCTCTTATTACTTCACTTCAATTTGAGACCCTGCCACAGATTGAGACACGTTTCTTGGCTCGGGGAACAACTGGGCCAACAGGTTGGCCGCCTAGTTTCTGAGTGCAGGCCTGGAGTGAACGTGGATTATAGAAGTGAGTGCAGTCTGTAGACATTAGCGATATAGCGTGGAAATGGGTCCTTTGGCCCATCGAGCCAAGTGATCACCCCGTACGCTAACACTAGCCTGCACATTAGGGACAATTTACAATTTTGCCGAAAACAATCAACCTGCAAACCTGCACGTCTTTGGAATGTGTGAGGAAACCGGAGCACCCGGAGAAAACCCATGCAGTCACAGGGAGAACGTACAAAATCCATACAGACAGCACCCATAGTCAGGATCGAACCTGGGTCTTTGGCGCTGTAAGGCAGCAACTCTACTGCTGCACCACTGTGCTGCTCCTAATCTGTGGAAGTTCCACTCGGGGAAAATCCGGGCTATTCTTTCTACCCAATGTGCTTATTATATAAAATCACCTTTTCTGAAGTGCCACCAGGTGGTGCAAGTGTCACTGATCCACCGTGGACAATCTTCTATTTGTAGAAGTTCCAATGACTGCACGTTTTACCCTGTCTTGCTAGAATTCCAGATCGATTTATATTGTGAGAAACTAATGAAGAAAACTCAATTGATAACTTTTCAGAGTTTGGACTGCAACAAATGTGGAAAAGCCCAAATGGGACCATTCGGAATATTTTGGGTGGCACGGTATTCCGAGATCCAATTATTTGCAAAAATATCCCGCGACTTGTTCCTGGTTGGGTGAAACCGATCACAATAGGACGGCATGCATACGGCGATCAGGTAAGACTTTCCTGCTGGTGCTTATTGAACATGCATCTATTTGGGTTAAGTGGCTGGGGCCTTTGTTTACTTTAGTTTAGTTGGGAGATGCAGTGTGGAAACAGGCCCTTCGGCCCACCGAACCCACACTGACCCGCGACTCCTTCACATTAACACTATCCTACACACCCTAGGGACGATTTACATTTATACCAGCCAATTAACCTGCAAACCTGTAGGTCTTTGGAGTGTGGGAGGAAACCGAAGATTTCGGAGAAAACCCACGGGGTCACGGGGAGAACGTACAACCTCCGTACTGACAGCAGCTAAAGAAAGGGATCGAATCTGGGTTTCTGGGACTGTAAGTGTTGTAAGGCAGCAACTCTTCTGCTGTGTCACTTTGCCACCCGAAACTAAACTAAACTCCACACAGACAATGTCCGTGGTCAGGATCGAACCCCAGGTCTCTGATGCTGTGAGACAGCAGCTCTACCAGCAGCACCACTGCTGCTGTTTTATCTTTACTGTCTTTTCAAAAAGAGAACGTCATGTGCAAAGTAATATTTCCCCAACATACACCAAATAGTCAGCCCACAATAGGTTTATGGCTGTGGTGGAGTTTAAGTTGAACTAAAAGGTTTATTATTGAAGATCAGTTTGTGCAAACTGTTCTTGTAAAAGTAGCTCAGTGTTTTGCCTTTGCTCTATCGTAACTACTTGAGTTTGATACAAGTGGTGAAATGGTAGCCATAGAATACAGTTGGCAGCAAGCCCAAAGTGTTTGCTATTAACACATCATTTTCTGGCACTCGGCAAGCATCATTTCAGGATTTCTCTGCTTTTGGATAAAATTGTACTTGATCCCATACCTAAAGTCTGCTGTGCAGACCTGTCTTTAGCATATGGCTTAAATTCAATGATGAACACCTTTGACCATGGCAGTCATCTTTAGACTTTAGACATACAGCATGGAATCGGGTCCTTTGTCCCACTGAGTCCGCACTGACCAGCGATCACCCCGTACACTAGCACCATCCTTACACACTAGGGGCAATTTACAATTTGTTACCTAAGCCAATTAGCCTACAAACCTGTACGTCTTTGGAGTGTGGGAGGAAACTGGAGAACCTTTAATTATTATTTTTTTGGTTTTATTTTGAATTGAATCTTTAATATCCAATTTAACAAATAATTCCATTGCAGTATCGAGCCATAGATTTTGTCATGGACAAACCGGGCAACTTCAAACTTGTCTTTGAACCTAAAGATGGAAGCAAATCTCTGGAATGGAATGTGTTTGACTTTCCTAGTGGAGGAGTGGGAATGGGAATGTACAATACCGATGAGGTAAGAAAATTTAGATTTATAGACAATAGGTGCAGGAGTAGGCCATTCGGCCCTTCGAGCCAGCACCGCCATTCAATATGATCATGGCTGATCATTCTCAATCAGTACCCCGTTCCTGCCTTCTCCCCATACCCCCTGACTCCACTATCCTTAAGAGCTCTATCTAGCTCTCTCTTTAAAGCATCAAGAGAATCGGCCTCCACTGCCTTCTGAGGCAGAGAATTCCACAGATTTACAATTCTCTGACTGAAAAGGTTTTTCCTTATCTCTGTTCTAAATGGCCTAACCTTTATTCTTAAGCTGTGGCCCCTGGTTCTGGACTCCCCCAACATTGGGAACATGTTTCCTGCCTTTAACGTGTCCAATCCCTTAATAATCTTGTATGTTTCAATAAGATCCCCTCTCATCCTTCTAAATTCCAGTGTATACAAGCTCAGTTGCTGCAGTCTTTCAACATAGGACAGTCCCGCCATTTGTTTTGTTTTAGTTCAGTTTAGAGATACAGCATGGAAATTTAGCCCACCGAGTCCTCACCGGCCAGCAATCCCCGCACATTAACACTATCCCACACGCTCTCGGGATAATTTACACATACACCGTGCCAATTAACCTACAAACCTGTACGTCTTTGGAGTTTGGGAGGAGATCTCAGAGAAAACCCACGCAGGTCACAGAGAGAACATACAAACTCCGTCCAGACACCACCAGTAGTCAGGATTGAACCCCTGGTGCTGTAAAGCAGCAACTCTACCATGACGCAGTGTGTACATTTGCTTCTGTATATTCACGGTGTTCACAGCTCATCTCCAAAAGCCCTGATGTTAGATAGGGAGCCAATGACAATGGTTGAGTGGACCCCTCTCCTCCCTCCACCAGTATGGATGGTATGTCAATTTAGGGGTTCTCGTGGATTTAACATCAGGAAGTCTGGTGTTATCATTACACCAATTACCCAGCTGTACATGAAAAGCATTTCAAATGTTTTGATTGATTGAAAGATACTTCAGCTCACAGAGTCCAGGCTGACCATCGATCACCCATTCACATTAGTTCATATGTTCTAGGAGCAGAATAAGGCCATTCGGTCCTATCAAGTCTACTCCACCATTTAATCATGGTTGATCTATCTTTCCCTCTCCTGCCTTCGCCCCATAACCCCTGACACCCTTTTGTCCAAAAGTCGGAAAATGCACCTAAAATCACATGATGTGGTCATGGTGCTTCCACAGTATTACAACCAGTGGTATCAAAAACATGCAAGTATGAAAAGAAAGACCAACAGCTAAAAGTGCCGAGAGGAACTTGTTCTGTCGATCACAGAAATGAATGTATGTACATACTGTATGGTAGACCTTTGAATTTAATAATGTTATGTGTGGGTGTCTATAAATCGGGCATTTATAACCCAGATGCGGCCTGTATACATTTTGTATACAACCAAAATGCCTATCTAAGCTAATCCTATTTGCCTGTCTTTGACACCAATCCCTCTGAACCTTTAATATCCATATATCTGTTCTTTTTTCTATGAGCAGTAGCTCAACACAACAGCCAAATGTCTGTAGCCTCTTTTTACTCTGGTACTTTATTTTCACATGTTTAAATTACAATGTTTTATTTTTAATCGTCTGCTGTATATCATGTTTTTATCCTTTTGTGAGCAAAGCACCAAGGCTAATTCCTTGTATGCATACATCCTTGGCTGATAACATTTTTTATTATTATTTTAATTTAATATAATTGTACCTGCCTCTACCACCACCTTTGGCAGTCCATTCCAAATATACCCACCACCCTATTGTGGAAAAACTTGCCTTTCAGATCCCCTTTAAACCTTGCCCCTCTTACCTTAAACCTATGCCGTGGAGTTTTAGACTCGCTACGCTGCGGAGAAGACTGTGACTATCTGCGTTACCCATGCCCCTGATAAATAAACCTCTATCATGTCAGCCCACGACCTCCATCACGCCAGGGAATACAATGCCAGCCTTGCCAATCTCTCCTTATAATTTAAGCCTCCAGTCCAGGCAAGATTCTTGTGAATCTTTTTTGCATCCTAACTTCTGAAAGTTAGCACGATTAATAATAACTGTGCACAATACTCCGAGTGTGGTCTAATAATGTTTCTTACAACTATAACATGATGTCCCAACTCGTGTACTCATCATACAACTGAATGAATGAATAAGTTTATTAGCCAAGTATGTACATATACAAGGAATGTGCGTTGGTGCATAATGTGAATGAAGGAACTGCAGATGCTGGTTTAAACTGAAGATGGACACACAATGTTGGAGTAACTCAGCGGGGCAGGCGGCATCTCTGGAGAGAAGGAATGGGTGACGTTTCGGGTCGAATTGAATAATCTTTTCACTTTTTTTATACCTAGTCTATTACAGGATTTGCACACAGCTGCTTCCAGTATGCCCTGACCAAGAAATTGCCTCTTTATATGAGTACCAAAAACACCATTATGAAGGCCTATGATGGAAGATTTAAGGACATATTCCAGGAAATTTTTGCTGCGTAAGTTTTCCTTGAAATTATAACACAAATATATTTTTCTGCTTCAATCTTGTGAAGTGATGCTGATGAAAATATTAGTTCAGTCGAAATTTAATGTGCTTTATCCTTTAATAATGAATAGGACAGATATATTCTTGATTAGTACGGTATCAAGGTTTGTAGGGAGAAGGCAGGAGAATGGGGTTAAGAGGGAGATATAGATCAGCCATGATTGAATGGCGAAGCAGACTTGATGGGCCGATTGGCCTAATTCTACTCCTATCACTTATGGCCCTATGACAGGTTTAGAGGGATATGGGCCAAATGCAGGCAGGTGGGACCAGTGTAGGTGGGACATGTTGGTTGGTGTGGCAAGTTGGGCAGAAGGGCCTGTTTCCATGCTATACGGCTCTATAGATTTATAAAGAAAGGCTGCAAAAATGGTAAGCTTGCTTTGATCTCTGCAGCACTTATATGGCCTTGGAGATTTACTCTCAAGTTGCAATGGATCCCATTAGAAATAACAGCATGCCTATGCCATTCCCACATTACTCATGATCCATTTTTTTTTCCATTTGCAGCAGTTTTGATATTCGCTTTATAAGATGGGAACCATGAGGGAAAAACTATTTACCCAGACTGAGAGGGAAAGATTTACAGGCTCAACTTTCTATTTTTCTTTATCCCCTGACACCCATCCTGCTTCATGAACCTCCCTCCTCCTAACTTACCCTTCCCTCATCCAACCCCCAAAAGGTTTCTTGCATCTGTAGGATTTTACCTCTGTAATTCTCTGGAAATATATTTCCACTTGTTCGTCATTTCTCTTTAGATTAATTTTTCTGCCATCGATCCAATTTATCTCATAACTTTGAGATTTATTATTAATTACGTTGCCACCAGCGATTTCTCTGCGGTGTCTGCCATCTACATAACCCATTCCAACAATCAACCTACACTGCTTTCAGTTCAGTTTAGTTTATTGTCACATGTACCGTGGTACAGTGCAAAGTGTTTGTTGTGTGCTAACCAGACAGCAGAAAGCAATACATGATTACAATCGAGCTGTCCACAGTGTAGGGTAAGAAAATAACTGCAGATGCTGGTACAAATCGAAGGTATTTATTCACAAAATGCTGGAGTAACTCAGCAGGTCCGGCAGCATCTCAGGAGAGAAGGAATGGGTGACGGTTCGGGTCGAGACCCTTCTTCAGACTTCAGTGTATAGATACATGAAAAGGGAATAATGTTTAGTGCAAGATAAAGCCAGCAAAGTCCGATCAAAGGTAATACGGAGGTCACCAATGAGGTAGAAAGTAGTTCAGGACTGCTCTCTGTTTGTGGTAGGATGATTCAGTTTCCTGATAACAGCTTGAAAGGAAACTGTCCCTGAATCTGGAAGTGTGCATTTTCACACTTCTATACCTTCTACACCAGTCTGAAGAAGTGTCTCGACCCGAAACGTCACCCATTCCTTCTCTCCTGAGATGCTGCCTGAACCGCTGAGTTACTCCAGCATTTTGTATCTACCTTCAATTTAAACCAGCATCTGCAGGGTTTTTTTCCTATTCCTTTTACCTGATGGGAGAGGGGAGAAGAATGAGTGGCCGGAGAGCGACTCATCCTTGATTATGCCGCTGGCCTTGCCGAGGCAGCGTGAGGTGTAAATGGAGTCAATGGTTAGTTGCTTCCACAGAAGATCCTGAATCCACATCCTCTGCTACCTAGAAATACCATTTGCAATTGATAATTATACAGCATTACTGAAATTGATGTATGTTTACAGAAAACAAAAAAAGTGAATTGATTTTCTTTCTGACTCAATTTACAAGGACCAATGTTATTTGTGGAAGCATTGTGTAATGTCGCAGTTTAAAACTATTTGTACTCAGATTCTGATTTGTTCACTAGGTTAATTCCCGGAATGGCGGGACTGTCGTATGTTGAAAGGCTGGAGCAATTAGGCTTGTATACACTGGAATTTAGAAGGATGAGGGGGGATCTTATTGAAACATATAAGATAATTAGGGGATTGGACACATTAGAGGCAGGAAACATGTTCCCAATGTTGGGGGAGTCCAGAACAAGGGGCCACAGTTTAAGAATAAGGGGTAGGCCATTTAGAACGGAGATGAGGAAGAACTTTTTCAGTCAGAGAGTGGTGAAGGTGTGGAATTCTCTGCCTCAGAAGGCAGTGGAGGCCAGTTCGTTGGATGCTTTCATGAGAGAGCTGGATAGAGCTCTTAAGGATAGCGGAGTGAGGGGGTATGGGGAGAAGGCAGGAACGGGGTACTGATTGAGAGTGATCAGCCATGATCGCATTGAATGGCGGTGCTGGCTCGAAGGGCTGAATGGCCTACTCCTGCACCTATTGTCTATTGTAACCTAATTTCTTTGCCAAAACTTTTAGATTTGAATCCTCTGGTTACAGTTGCCAGTGGTTAAGTTTCTCCCTATGTGCTACTACTTAACCTCTCTATAATTTTCAAATCTACTTGTATCTGTACAAATTTTCTTGCCTTCCATCACAGTGAAGGGGTATCTGGAGGAGTCGCTGTGATGGATGGATGTTTGTGTTAAAATTGTGTGTCTTCTGTCTTTTACTCTGTACTGTTGTGGCTGCGTGGCAAATGATTTTCGTTCAATTCATTTTGAATGACAATAAAGGTAATTCAATTCAATTCAATTCAGTAGATGGCATGATTGCAATCATGTATAGCCTTTCCGTGAAGGAAGGAATTGCAGATGCTGGTTTCAACCGAAGATAGACACGAAAAGCTGGAGTAACTCAGCGGGACAGGCAGCATCTCTGGAGAGAAGGAATGGGTGACATTTCAGGTTGAGACCCTTCTTCAGACTGGCGAAGAGTCTTGACCTGAAACGTCATCCATTCCTTCTCTCCAGAGATGCTGCCTGTCCCGCTGAGTTACATCAGCTTTTTGTGGCTATCTTCGATTTAAACCAGCACCTACAGTTATTTCCTACACAAAATAGAAACATAAAAAATAGGTGCAGGAGGACGCCCTTTTGGCCCTTCGAGCCAGCACCACCATTCATTGTGATCATGGCTGATCATCCACAATCAGTAACCTGTGCCTGCCTTCGCCCCATATCCCTTGATTCCACTAGGCTCCAGAGCTCTATCTAACTCTCTTAAATTCATCCAGTGATTTGGCCTCCCCTGCCCTCTGTGGCAGAGAATTCCACAAATTCACAACTCTGAGTGAAAAAGTTCCTTCTCACCTCAGTTTTAAATGGCCTTCCCTTTATTCTAAGACTGTGGCCCCTGGTTCTGGACTCCCCCAACATTGGGAACATTTTTCCTGCACCTAGCTTGTCCAGTCCTTTTATAATTTTATATGTCTCTATAAGATCCCCTCTCATCTTTATAAACTCCAGTGAACACAAGCCTAGTCTTTTCAATCTCAATCCCGACAATCCCGCCATCCCAGGGATCAATTTTGTGAACCTACGCTGCACTGCCTCAATTACAAGGATGTCCTTCCTCAAATTAGGAGACCAAAACTGTATACAATACTCCAGATGTGGTCTTACCAGGGCCATATACAACTGCAGAAGAACCTCTTTACTCCTATACTGAAATCCTCTCGTTATGAAGGCCAACTTGCCATCAGCTTTCTTCACTGTCTGCTGTACCTGCATGCCAACTTTCAGTGACTGGTGTACAAGGACACCCAGGTCTCGCTGCACTTCCCCCTTACCTAACCTGACACCATTGAGATAATAATCCGCCTCCTTGTTTTTGCCACCAAAGTGTTTTTTTTAAACCGAAACATTTGAATATTTATGTATAGCCTTTCCGTGGATTGGATAGCAAACAAGAAAAAAGCTTTTCACTGTACCTCAGTAGATGTGTCAATAAACTAATCTAATCGAATAAATCTAAAATGTCACCCATTCCTTCTCTCCAGAAATACTGCCTGAGTTACTCCAGCATTTTTGTGTCTACCTGAAACTAATCTAGTCTTGCTTTGCAATGTAAGTAACTCATCCATTAAAACTCTGGTTTACTAAATTTTGCAGATGACACTTGTTATGGGGAGGTTATCAGCAAGACTGCTGAGAAGGACTTGCAAGAAACTATTAATAAACTTCTTTGCACTTTCTGCATTTTCATTGATGGAAAACAAACTGAATTCTCTATATTTGGATTATTTATTGAGTTGGTATTTCTCGGGTCTAGCCTTGGTTAACTCCCTTTGCCAAGGCTATATTCCTTTTTAGACCCTTGTTATTTTGCTTAATTTCTGACTGCTGAGCCAGATGGAGGTGGAGACAAGCTATTAAAATATCTGCAGCATGAAATTGTATGTTAGCTAGATTTATGTCTCCTAACTAACTACGGGCATCAGAGGTTACGGGGAGAAGGCAGGAAGGTGGGACTGAGAGGGAAACATTGATCAGCCATGATTGAATGGCAGAATAGACTTGATGGGCTGAATGGCCTAATTCTGCCACTATAACTTGTGAACTTATAACCAACCATCTCATTAACTTGACAAAAACAAATGGAAGTGTTAGTACACAAAGTGCTGGAGTAACTCAGCAGGTCAGACAGCATCTTTGGAGAGCACGGACAGGTGACGTTTTGGGTCAGAACCCTTCGTCACTCTGAAGAAGGGACTCGACCCAAAACATTGTCTACCCACATTCTCTAGAAATGTTGCCTGACCTGCTGAGTACTTTGTGTCCTTTTATGTAATCCAGCATTTGCAGTACCTTGTTTTTTTGCAAAGGGAAGAGTTAGACAGCTTAATAGTTGATAGCAAATGCATAAAGCCTGGAGCATTAGGCTGCCAATGTGCAAGCGGCACGGTGGCGCAGCGGTAGAGTTGCTGCCTTACAGCGAATGCAGCACCGGAGACTCTGGTTCAATCCTGACTACGGGCGCCGTCTGTACGGAGTTTGTACGTTCTCCCCGTGACCTGCGTGGGTTTTCTCCGAGATCTTCGGTTTCCTCCCACACTCCAAAAGACGTACAGGTATGTAGGTTAATTGACTGGGTAAATGTAAAAATTGTCCCTAGTGTGTGTCGGATAATGTTAATGTGCGGGGATCGCTGGGCGGCGCGGTCCCGGTGGGCCGAAGGGCCTGTTTCCGCGCTGTATCTCTAAATCAAAAAGAAAATGCGGGGAGGATGTTTCCTCCCATGGGGGGGGATGGTGTCAGAAAAAGTAGTCATCCATTACGATAGAAGAGGACGTTCTGCCATGACGGTCACAAATCTTTGGAATTCTCTGATCGAGAGAGTTGGGGAGACAGAGTCATTACACATATTAAAGGCCAGGGCAGATTTTGTTTTGGGTCCCTGAGGAAGTGTGGGTTATTGGGGACAGACAGGCAAGTGTTGATCGTCCAATGTCGTATGATCTTGCTGAATGGCAAAGCAGGCTTGAGGCCCATGTGTTAAACATTGAGCATCTTATTGTGCAGACAGGTGGTCTCCAGCAGAGGTCGTGCTATTCAACTATGTGGGAAAATATAGTCAATGCAAATATATTACATGCCACCCAACGCCAAATGTAAGTGTGCTTTCAGCTAAGGGATAACTTGCAAAGGAATCCTGAGGTATAAATCGAAAAGATCTCAATACTGAAGAGCTCTTACGATTCATGTTGTGCATGTTGCTCCTATGGTTTTGAGAATCTGGGACAATCTTGCCAAGAGTAACTCTGAGTCGGGCAGCATCCCTGGAGAATGTGGATAGGTGACGTTTTGGGTCAGGACTCTTCTTCAGACTAATTGTGAAAGAAGGGGGGAGGGGGGGTTGTGGAGAAAACCAGAATACACCTTAACATTGGCTCCTAATGTTGCATTAAACTGAGTTTAGGCACCTAAAGTGTAAATTCTTGAATTACAACTGCATTATATTCAACCATGGATAGTAGGATCGGCTAGACTTTTAATTGGAGTTTTGATTTTTGTTTTTGCTCTAACAGAAATTACAAAGCAATGTTTGATAAGATGGGCATCTGGTATGAGCACCGGCTGATCGATGATATGGTGGCACAGATGCTGAAGTCCTCGGGAGGTTTTGTCTGGGCTTGTAAGAACTACGATGGAGATGTTCAGTCTGACATCCTGGCACAAGGTAATTATCAATTAACTCTTCATCACTATACTCATTTTATTGTCAAACGGGATCCCACCACTAGCCACATTTACGCAACACAGACAGAGTCCCGCTCGTCCTTACCTTCCACCCCATCAGCCATCGCATACAACACATAATCCTCCAAAAATTTCCGCCACCTCCAACGGGATCCCAACACTAGCCACATTTTCACAACAGAGTCCCTCTGGTCCTTGCCTTCCACCCCATCAGCCGTCGAATAGAACACATAATCCTCCAAAATTTTTGCCACCTCCAATGGGATCCCACCACTAGCCACATCTCCCCATCTCTACCGCTTTCTGCCTTCCGCAGAGACCGTTCCCCCGCAACTCCCCGGTTAACTCATCCTTTCCCACCCAACCCACCCCCTCCCCAGGTACCTTCCCCAGCAACTGCAGAAGATGCCACACTTGTCGCCATACCTCCTCCCTCGAATCTGTCCAGGGACCCCGACAGTCCTTTCAGGTTAGGCAGAGGTTCACTTGCACCTCCTCCAACCTCATCTACTGTATCCGTTGTTCAAAATGTGGACTCTTATACATCGGCGATACCAAACGCAGACTGGGCGTTCCTTTTGCGGAACACTTTCGCTCAGCCGGCGTGAACCAACCTAATCTCCCGGTTGCTGGATACTATAATTCTCCTTCCCATTCCCACACTGACCTTTCTGTCCTCGGTCTCCTCCATTGTCCGAGTGAGGCTAAACGCAAATTGGTGAAACAGCATCTCATATTTCGCTTGGGCAGCTTACAGCACTGCAGTATGAATATTGATTTCTCTCACTTCTGGTAACCCCGGCATTCCATCCCTCTCCCACCCAAGTTGTGCTAGCTTCCCATTTTCACCCGACAAACTGCTTACAATGAATGGCCTGTTTCCTTTATCATCATTACTTTTTTGCATATCTTTCATTCATTGTTCTTTATCTCTCTACATCACCGTCTATATTTCTCGTTTCCCTTATTCCTAACCAGTCTGAAGAAGGGTCTCGACCCGAGACGTCACCCATTCCTTCTGTCTAGAGATGCTGCCTGTCCTGCTGAGTTACTCCAGCTTTTTGTGTCTCTACTCATTTTTATTGTTTAGTTTAGAGATACAGCAAGGAAACAGGCCCTTTGGCCCACCGAGTCTGTGCCGACCAGCAAATCTCATACACTACACTATCCTACACACTGGGGACAATTTACAATTTTTATCGAAGCCAATTAACCTACAAACCTGTACGTCTTCGGAGTGTGGGAGGAAACCGGAGCACCTGGGAAAAACCCACGCGGTCACGGGGAGTACCTACAAACTCTATACAGACCACCCATAACCAGGATTAAACTGTGGACTCTTGCGCTGTAAGGCAGCAACTACCGCTGTGCCATCGTGCCACCCCATTGATTGGTAAATGGTTTCTAATCTATTGAATAACAAAATGTCAAATGGATTTTCAATACTGATTGTGCAGGAAAATCGAAGATAGACACAAAATGCTGGAGTAACTCAGCGGGTCAGGCAGCATCTCGGGAGAGAAGGAATGGGTGACGTTTCGGATCGAAACCCTTCTTCAGACTGATATGTGCTATTCAGAGGATAACATTGTGGTGGGATCTTGTCCATTGTCGGCATGGTTAATTTGGAAGCTCTGATACAAGTTGCTAAATTATTTAAGCACCTGATTTAATTGGAACTTATTTTGCACTATTCTGTAGTAATTAATAATTTCTTCCTCTCTCCTTCACTGACTGGATGGATTGCCTTGATGGAGTTATCTTCTGATGCTTTAAGAAATTTTGTTGGACTGGATTCACCCGGACTTGAGTTGCAATTTAGTGCCTTTTGCAAAGCTCTTCAACCATTCTGAAGATGGAGGGTCTGTTTTACCACATGCCGACTTATTCCATTCAGCTTTGTTTCCTATTCTTGGGGGAATTGATGACACAATTCGACATAGGAAAATGTCCGGCTTGATTTTCAGAATGATTTTCCTTCATATAGTCATCTGTTTATTTCTGCGATTGCTCTATTGGTGCTGATATTAGCTGCCATTTCTCCAGTCTTCCTGATTCCTGTGTTGGTTGTCATTTGCTCATTGCTTCTAGCAGCAGCAATTGCCCTCTTGGTCATCATCTCTTCTAAGTCCAAGTAAATAGTTGTCCCAGCAGTAATGATTAATTATGAATGAACATTGGGATGGTAAACCACACATTTGCTGCAATGGATACTTTCGCGCACCCCAGAATCATGATTTAAAAACATGAAATAACAGAATCTGGCGTGCAGCGTAGGTTTACTAGGTTAATTCCTGGAATGGCGGGACTGTCGTATGTTGAAAGACTGGAGCGACTAGATTTGTATACTGGAATTTAGAAGGATGAGAGGGGATCTTATCAAAACATATTAAGGGGTGGACACGTTAGAGGCAGGAAACATATTCCCAATGTTGGGGGAGTCCAGAACCAGGGGCCACAGTTTAAGAATAAAGGGTAAGCCATTTAGAACGGAGATGTGGAAAAACTTTTTCAGTCAGAGAGTTGTGAATCTGGAATTCTCTGCCTCAGAAGGCAGTGGAGGCCAATTCTCTGAATGCATTCAGGAGAGAGCTCGATAGAGCTCTTAAGGACAGCAGAGTCAGGGGGTATGGGGAGAAGGTAGGAACAGGGTACTGATTGAGAATGATCAGCCATGATCACATTGAATGGCGGTGCTGGCTCAAAGGGCCGAATGGCCTACTCCTGCACCTATTGTCTATAATCTGCTGGAAATGCGGAGCAGGTCCGATTAGCACTTGAAAGAGCAGATGAAATCATAGAGTCATACGGCATGGAAACAGGCCCTCTACAGTCGCAAGTTGATCGTTGGTTTCTTGTCATTTTAATTCTTCATTCTATTGCCACTCTGACCTCTGTCTTTGATCTCTTACTCAGTTCCAACAAAGTTCAACAGAGGCTCCGTGGCGCCCAGCTGGGCGACACAGTGGCGCAGCGGTAGAGTTGCTGCCTTACAGCGCCAGAGACCCGGATTCGATCTTGAATACGGATGTTGTCTGTACAAAGTTTGTACGTTCTCCCTGTGACTGCATGGGTTTTCTCCAGGTGCTCCGGTTTCCTCCCACTTTAAAGACGTGCAGGTTTCTAAGTTAATTGGCTTCAGCAAAATTGTAAATAATCCCTAGAAGTAGGACAGTGCTAGTGTATGCAGATTACCGGTCAAAGCTTAAGGGCCTGCTTCTGTGCTATATCTCTGAAGACACCAAAATCAAAATCAAGTGTGCCATTTATTTATAATAATAATAACTTTTATTTATATAGCACTTTTCATGCAATTGAATGCAGTCCATTACATTATAATGTCGTACCTCCCCATTCAGTTAGCACTACCATCATTTGTGTCCATTCAATATGCCCTTGATTCCATCCAATCACAGATCTTTCCTTTTATTCTCTCTGCCCATCTCCTCCCCACCCCCAATCGTCCATCGCAACACAAAATTTGTTTACCTTTGATTTTTCATTAGAACAGGGAAAAGCAGCTGACCTGAAACATTAGCTCTGTTTCTCTCTCCGCCTTTACTCTCTGACCTGCTGAGTATTTCCTGCATATTCTAATTTTACTACAGAGCCACAACCACACGCTCCACTCCCCAAACTGGCAGGTTTCCATTCTCCATTGGTGACATGCATTGTCTTGAGGAACATAAAATTGTACAGAGGGAGGGGGCGGTTCCAGAATTTAGATATATTTTTGGAAAGAGTTGGTAACTTTTTAAAACTCGTGTTTGTATTTACAAAGTCATAAAGACGTACAGCATGGACTCACGCCTTTTGGCCCAAATGTGACCAGGATACCTTATCTAAGCCAGTCCCGTTTGCCCGCATTTGGCCCATCTCCCCATAAACCTATCCTATCCAAGTACTTGTCTAAATGTCCATAAAAATGTATGCAAATTGCCTTGAGATTGGCTTGGGAGTACAATACTTAATACCTTTAACACTTTGACCGGTTGACTCATGCCCTCTGGTCTTTACTGTAGAGATGCACCGTGGAAACAGGTCCTTCGGCCCACCGAGTTTGTGCCGACCAGCGATCACTCCGTACACTCGGACTATCCTACAAACTAGGGACAATTTACAATTTACAGAAACCAATTAACCTACAAACCTGTACGTCTTTTGAGTGTGGGAGGAAACTGGAACACCTAGAGAAAGCTCACGATGTAACGCTGTAAGGCAGCAACTCTACCGCTGCCCCACTGTGTTGCCCCAAATGTCGCACTGATATTTTCTCTGCAATGATGTCTTGTCACGACGATGTTTTCGCTGCAGGATTTGGTTCTCTGGGGCTGATGACGTCAGTGCTGATTTGTCCAGATGGGAAGACAATTGAAGCTGAAGCGGCTCATGGAACAGTTACTCGACATTACAGAGAGCACCAGAAGGTCAGTGCGAGCAGATAATGCAGCACAGAATGCTCTGGCCATGCATTCTCCTCAACAGCTGAAACCAGACCTCGATAAAAAGGGCAACGTCTTTAATGCAATCCCATCCCATAACTCGTGCTTTTATTCGACAACTTTCAAATTCCATGATTTTAAATCTACTCTTATTATTCTACAGCTGAATTTGTTCTAATTGAGTTATAGTATTTATAGGCAATAGGTGCAGGAGTAGGCCATTCGGCCCTTCGAGCCAGCACCACCATTCAGTGTGAGCATGGCTGATCATTCTCAATCAGTACCCCGTTCCTGCCTTCTCCCCATACCCCCTGACTCCGCTATCCTTAAGAGCTCTATCCAGCTCTCTCTTGAATGCATTCCGAGAATTGGCCTCCACTGCCTTCTGAGGCAATGAATTCCACAGATTTACAACTCTCTGACTGAAAAAGTTTTTCCTCGTCCCCGTTCTAAATGGCCTACCCCTTATTCTTAAACTGTGGCCCCTGGTTCTGGACTCCCCCCAACATTGGGAACATGTTTCCTGCCTCTAACGTGTCCAACCCCTTAATAATCTTATATGTTTCGATAAGATCCCCTCTCATCCTTCTAAAGTCAAGTGTGTACAAGCCTAGTCGCTGCAGTCTTTCAACATATGACAGTCCCGCCATTCCGGGAATTAACCTAGTAAACCTATGCTGCACGCCCTCAATAGCAAGAATATCCTTCATCAAATTTGGAATAAGTTAGTAGAGCAGCTGCCTTAAAGGTGCCAGAGACCCGGGTTTGATCCTGACATTGGGAGCTGTCTGAGTGGAGTTTGCATGTTCTCCCTATAACCCGCATGGGACTCCTCTGGGTGCACCGGTTTCCTCCCATATCCTAAAGACGGTTGAGATTGTAGATTAATTAGCCTCAAAATCACCCCTAATGTGTAGGGAGGAAAGAGAAATGAGTGGCATGTGTTTGTGGATGGTGCACAGTATCATATAGTCTGGTATAATATTTCAATTCTAAGCTCTGCTTCATGCTCCATATTGTTACTTTAAGTTGTTTTGATTAAACACCAGGGTAAATCCACCAGCACAAATCCAATTGCCAGCATATTTGCCTGGACTCGAGGGCTGGAACACAGAGGAAAGCTCGATAGCAATCATCAGCTTAAGCAGTAAGTCATTTGTGTGTTGATGTTCAGAGTAATTTTACAAAGAGAATGTGGGGAATAAGACCTGAATGTTTTAGCCAATAAACCTTAGTGAGAAAACTCTCTGCTTTTTATCCAGCATTAAATCGCTTCAGGCTGGATTTTGTGTTTAAGGCCATATGAAATGCCACCAAGTCATTTTCTTTGTACCATTTTTCTAATTCAATCTTGGCTACCTACACCAAGGCCACCCCCTTATTTATGAAGATTTTATGTTGCACTAAAACTTGTGTGACTGTTATTATGGGTTGGTAATCAAAACGAGTAACGATGGCCCCAATTGCAGAGCTTCAGGTGAATTTGTATCCAAGTGAGCTTATTTATCCGAAGCTTTTATTAAGAGGTTTGCTGGAGCAATGGCTGGGATGAATTACAGAGTGGGATTAATTCGCCACTTGCTTCTCCCAGTGTGGAAGAAGGCAAAAAGCCTGAGTTTAGAAGGATGAGAGGGGACCTCTTTGAAAGTTACTGAATAGTGAAAGGTCTGGATAGAGTGGATGTGGAGATGATGTCTCCATAGCCTTGGAATAAAAGGACATGCCATTAGAGAGGAGATGAAGAGGAATTTATTTAATCAGAGGGTGGTGAATATGTGGAATTCATTCACAGATTCACTCACAAGTGAATGGATACTTGTGGAGGCCAAGTCAATGGATATTTTTAAGGCAGAGGTGGATAGATTCTTGATTAGTATGGGTGTCAGGGGTTATGCGGAGAAGGCAGGGAAATGGGGTTGAGAGGGAAAGATAGATCAGCCATGATTGAATGGTAGTGTAGACTTGATGGGTCGAATGGCTTAATTCTTCTCCTATAAGTTATAACTATAACTGCATTTCTTTCGGTCTTATGTGGTAACTGTAAATGTCTTCTGCAAAATAGTTTCCTCCCGCTCTGTGACATGGAGCATTACGGGATAACAAGGCTGTATTTACACTGGACAGCACTGTATTTACACTGGATAGCACTGGATTTACACTGGACAGCACTGTATTTACACTGGATAGCACTGTATTTACACTGGATAGCACTGTATTTACACAGGATAGCACTGTATTTACACTGTTTTACACTGGATAGCACTGTCTAATGTTTATGCTGTATTCCATTCTCCCAGGTTTTCTAATATGCTAGAGCAGGTGTGTGTGGAAACTGTGGAGAGCGGTATCATGACAAAGGACTTGGCTGCTTGCATTTACGGATTTCAGAAGTAAGTTGCTCAATTTTGAATTGGATTCAGTCAATGCAGAAGCTACAAAGAAAATTAAAAGGTGTCTAAATAGACAAAGGAGAGGGAGATCGGGTATTGGATGAGATAATACTGGTCTGCAACAGGAAAGAGAGTATATTTCTGACTGATAGAACTTCCACAAGGTCAGTGGTTGACTCTGTATTGTTGCCAATCTACATTAATGACTTGGCCAGTGGAGCAAACTAGAAACTAATCAAACATACATAAGATACAAAAATAGAAGTGAGAGAGGGACTGACTAAAGCAGTGAAAGAATCATGAAAAAGACTAAATATTTTGAGGAAAAATGCAAAGAATGTTTTATTTCTCATGAAGTTAGGAAATGTGAGTTAAATGTTGCGGTATGAAGCCCAACGAGCAATGTTAAATCAGGCCAAATATGGTCAATGGGTTGACTTGTATGCAGAAGGGTTTGCAACCAAATGAAAATGCAGCTTTTTGTCCCACATTACACTTTTTGATGAAACTGCCTGTGTATTGGGAAACAGTGGCTTTAGAAACAGATAAAGGGGCAGAATAATATTATCTATAGTAAGGAGTCATGTCTGGAAGAAGTGGAGGCAAACAAGAGGCACGGTAGCGCAGCGGTAGAGTTGCTGCTTTACAGCGAATGCAGCGCCGGAGACTCCGGTTCGATCCTGACTACGGGTGCTGCACTGTAAGGAGTTTGTACATTCTCCCCGTGACCTGCGTGGGTTTTCTCCGAGATCTTCGGTTTCCTCCCACACTCCAAAGACGTACAGGTATGTAGGTTAATTGGCTGGGTAAATGTAAAAATTGTCCCTAGTGGGTGTAGGATAGTGTTAATGTACGGGGATCGCTGGGCGGCACGGACTTGGAGGGCCGAAAAGGCCTGTTTCCGGCTGTATATATATGATATGATATGATAAACTACTGGGTGTAAGACCGGCCAAGGATAAGTTGGAGTAGTTCAAATATGGAGCTAACGAAGGCACCTAACGAAGGTGTTTCAGCAGAGACGGGACGGAGTTCAGCAATGAAATAGAAATGGAAATGGGCAGCCATTTGTGCTTCAATGGTCATCTTGGGTCAATGGTGATATGTGCTTCAATGGTCATCTTGGGTTCAAGTGTGATCCTGTATTTGCAGAGATTTGTTCCGCCTCAGACAGCCAAGCTGGTGAATGGAGATGCTAACAGTAACTGCAAACATAAACTTTGACCTTTGGCCAATGTTTAGTTGAATCCAATTAATTCCATTCCATAGCCCTTTCTGCATAATACTTTTGATTTTTTATCTGATGGGTTCCCTTTTGAATCTATTTCACCCACAACACTGGGGAATATATTGCAGAACCTAACCACTTTCGTAGCCAAATTTGGAAATATGTTGTCTCTGCTTCTTTTGGCAATCACCTTAAATCTGACTGCCTTTGTTAGTGACCCATTTGAAGCAGTTTTTAAAATAACAAGGTTTTGCCCTTCATGATTTTAACACCTTTGCATCTAGGATTATATCTAGAGCAGGAAATTTACAACATTGAATTTTGTAACTTTCTTTGCCAGCCCTTTCAGCAGAAAAATTAAACATCAATTGAGTAAACATGAGCAAATGGAAAATACCAATGAGAGAAATGAATCCTTATAAATATTTGATATCATTAAAGTGTCATAATTCAATGCTGATAGCAAAGGAGAGAGACAAAATAAATATTTTTTGAGGGGAAAAAAAGCCATGTTCTTGTCAGTAGCTTGCCATGTGCACAAATACAATCACAAATCGAACGTGTATATTTTTGGAGACACAAGAAACTGCAAATGCTGGCTTTCCAAACAAAAACAGGAAATGCTGGAGTAACTCAATAGGTCAGAGAACATCCCTGGAGAACATGGAGCACATTGGTGTAGCGGTAGAGCTGCTGCCTTAGAGATCCGAGTTCGATCCTGACTACAGTTGCTTGTCTGTATGGAGTTTGTACATTCTCCCCGTGACCTGCGTGGGTTTTCTCAGATCTTCGGTTTCCTCCCAAACTCCCAAGAAAATAGACAATAGGTGCAGGAGTAGGCCATTCGGCCCTTTGAGCCAGCACCGC
The DNA here is from genome assembly GCF_053455715.1 of Rhinoraja longicauda. Taxonomy (NCBI): domain Eukaryota; kingdom Metazoa; phylum Chordata; class Chondrichthyes; order Rajiformes; family Arhynchobatidae; genus Rhinoraja; species Rhinoraja longicauda. Next base: position 87,434,292 of record NC_135955.1, read on the forward strand.
TCGACGTACAGGTTTGTAGGTTAATTGGCTTGGTATAAATTGAAAATTGTCCCTTGTGTGTGTAGGGTAGTTAATGTGCGGGGATCGCCGGTCGGTGCGAACGCAGTGGGCTGAAGGACCTGTTTCCGCACTGTATCTATAAGATAAACTAAACCTGGATAGGCGGAGTTTTGTGTTGGGACCCTTCCAGACTGATTATTAGAGCGGAGGGAAGCTAGAAAAGAGGTGGGGGTGGGAGAAAGTCTATCCATCTCCAGAGATGCTGTTTGACCTGCGTTCTCCAGTAGCAAATTGTGTTTTTTTAAATTGTATATTTTTGTTCATTTTGAGGAATAAAATCAGTTGAGCCATTTAGATGAGAAAAAACTTTTTCACCCAGAGAGTTGCGAATTTGTGGAATTCTCTGCCACAGAAGGCAGCAGAGGCCAATTCACTGGATGAATTTAAAAGAGCGTTAGATCGAGCTCTAGGGGCTAGCGGAATCAAGGGATATGGGGAGAAATAAGGCATGATTGTGGATGATCAGCCATGATCACAATGAATGGCAGTGCTGGCTCGAAGGGCCAAATGGCCTCCTCCTACACCTATTTTCTATGTTTCTAAGAGACTGCAGCAAAGTGTTCACATTTGGCACATGGAACAATTGCTTGCCATTGTCCATATGGAACATTAAGCACCAACTCCAACTGGGTCTGGTGGTAAATATCTTGTTGTTGTTTGTGCCAGAGTTGTAAAAAAAACGCAAAGCTTAAAGGCTGTGGCTGAAAGTTTCCACTGACATGCTGTAATTTCCTCCATTGTTAGCATAAAGCCAGGGCAACACTACGTGTACATGGAGGAATTTCTTGATGTCGTCAAGGAAAACTTGGACAAGAAGTTGAGTCATTGAAACAGACCAAGAACAATTAAAGACGCTTCAACACCCTTTCCATGGAACTAGTTAGCACGCTGAAGAGTGACTTCATTCTGCCTGTACGGTTTGCTACGTTGGAAGTAAAATGACATTTATTATTGCCAGCGTTTGTTCATTTGAACGTTTAAATTCAAAGTATTGATTTATAACTACTGCCCATAATTCCATCCTTTGTGCCAGTAGTTGCTCGGTGCCAGTTGAAACTGTTTGGTTACCAATTGAACATTGTACTGTATTTACAATTTTGCAAACTAAAAGGAACAGTGTTTTGTACTTTTCTCCCAAAGCTGTGCTGCCAACTAAACCCGACTATGTTCAAATCCTGTACATGAAAGAAGATACTGGATTGGAGATACAAGGAACTGCAGATGTTGCTTTGCAAAGAAAAAGATTCAAAAATGCTGGAGTAACTCAACAGATCAGGCAGTATCACTGAAAAACATACTGACATTTAAATTAGAGGAACCTTTCAAGGATTGCTAAGATCATGGAGGACTTGTACGATGCATCCTATATAACAAAAAAAAGAATGAACACAGACTTGCCCAGTAGTAGGTTAATTTTATTAAAATAAACCTCGACCCAAAACGTCACCCATTTCTTCTCTCCAGAGATGCTGCATGTCCCACTGATTTACTCCAGCATTTTGTGTCTATCTTTGGGGTGAACCAGCATCTGCAGTTCTTTCCGACACATCTAAACCTACACAACAGAGAGCTAGGGTAATAGGTAGGAGATTTAGTGGGAATCTAAGGAAAACTATTTTCAACCACAAAGTGGAGAGTGCCTGGCACTACCTGGCTGTGGTGAAAGCAGAGTTGCTCAGTCATTCAGATGTATCTAGACAAGCACTTAAAGGCTATGGACCAAGTGCTGGTAGATGGGCAAAGGTAACTCATTGTTCGTTCTGTGTCTTCCAGCACCAATCTTTAATATTGCATTCCCTCTCCAGATGCTGCCTGACCTGTTAAATTCCTCCAGGATTTTGTGTTTTGCTCACAATTCCAGCTGCTACAGTTTTTTGTCTCTCCACATTAAGAGTGTTACGTTCATTTCTGGTCACCACATTATAGGCCTTACGTAAAATACAAATGCCCACCTGGTCATGGTTTTGCACACTAACATTTGTATAAAAAAAAAAACTTTTTTAAAAACAACATACTTGGAAATGCTGAATATTCCATGAGTTGCTCATAGACCCTTTGGTTAATTTTAATGCAACCAATTTGCAGAACTGGAGTTCAAAATAGACAATAGACACTAGGTGCAGGAGGAGGCCATTCGGCCCTTCGAGCCAGCACTGCCATTCAATGTGATCATGGCTGATCATTTTCAATCAGTACCCCATTCCTGCCTTCTCCCCATACCCCCTGACTCCGCTATCCTTAAGAGCTCTATCTAGCTCTCTCTTGAGTGCATCAGAGAATTGGCCTCCACTGCCTTCTGAGGCAGAGAATTCCACAGATTTACAACTCTCTGTCTGAAAAAGTTTTTCCTCATCTCCATTCTAAATGGCCTACCCCTTATTCTTAAACTGTGGCCCCTTGTTCTGGACTCCCCCAACATTGGGAACATGTTTCCTGCCTCTAACGTGTCCAACCCCTTAATAATCTTGTACTGTGGCGGCTCCCAAGGGTCGGGCCATACCACTACCGACCCCTCGGCACGGGAATGGACCAGTCCAGGGGGGGGCGGTCCGGTACTACAGATATAAGGACAAGGTTTTGGGCGCGAAGCCATTCCGGCAGACTCGACCCGTCTGATAACCGAGTATTAAACCAAAACGCCCCCAAAATACCTGGCTCCTTGCCTTTATTTCGGGCCTCTACCGACGCGCCACATTGGTGACCTCGACGGTCCATTCATACTAGGATGGACACAAGATCAAAAGCTGACCGTCCGTCCAGCTCGCAGGCCGACCAGGCCCCAGCTGTCGACGCGGTAGCCATCAAGCTCCCGACCTTCTGGACCACCCGGGCTCGCGTTTGGTTTTACCGAGCGGAGGCCCAGTTCCACCCGTTTCTTCCACCTGGTGGGAGCCCTTGACCAGGACACGGCCGAAGAGGTAACGGAGTTCCTCCAGGACCCACCGGCCTACGATAAGTATGAAGCCCTTAAGGAGCTGCTGCTCCAAACCTACGGGCTAACCCGAATGGAGCGGGCCGAAAGGCTCCTCCACATGCCAGGCCTCGGTGACCGGCGCCCATCTAGCCTCCTGAAGGAGATGGTCGCGTTGCCTGATGTTTGAATATACTTGCACCTGCTGCCGGCCGACATTCGCCTGCAGCTCACCGACGCCTCCTTTGCAGACACCCGGGCCCTCGGCAGGCGGGCGGACGCGCTGTGGGCGGCGCGCCGTGATGACGTCAGCGTGCTAAACGTCACTACAGCAGCGCCCGATTTTCTCTGGTCGGGCGGGGGAGCTGTGGAAGGAGTGACAGGTATGCCCCGGAGGCCTGCGAGATTGCCCCTGGTGGCCATTGCGGGTCCTGCACCCGCACATGCACCGGCAGTCCCACACCAGCAGGCTCCAGCCAGCACCAGCAGGAGGCACTGGTGTTATTACCACCAGCGCTGGGGTGCTGCAGCCCGACAATGCCGCCAGCCGTGCACGTTCCCGGAAAACGCCAGGGCCGGCTGCCAATAGTCCCCGCGGCGGCCGGCCAGATTCACCGCCTCTTCGCCTGGGATCGGCGCTCCGGGGGCCGCTTCCTCGTGGATACCGGGGCGGAGCTGAGCGTCCTGCCCCCTTCGCCGCTGGTATTTCGTTCTGGGAAGCGGGGGCCCATCCTCACCGCGGCAAACGGGAGCCACATTCAGACTTATGGCGTCCGCACGGTCCACATCGTTTTCGGCGCCAGTCATTTTACGTGGCAGTTCACGATCGCCGACGTCTCCCAGCCGTTGCTCGGGGCTGACTTTCTGCGGGCTCATTCTCTCCTCGTGGACGTCAGGCAGCAGCGCTTGGTCCACTCCGCCACGATGGAGCCCATCGCGTTGCGGCTGAATGAGCCCATTGTACGCCCGCTGTCGTCCATGGACTCCCATTTCGCTCGGGTTCTGGCGGAGTTTCCAGATATTATGGCCCCGCAATTCCGGTCGTCGACCCCCAAGCACGGGGTGTTCCATTATATAACAACTACCGGCCCACCCCTCCACGCACGAGCACGCCGACTGCCGCCTGAGAAGCTACGCCTGGCACGACAGGATTTCCGCACGATGGAGTCCTTGGGGATCGTCCGCCTTTCCAACAGCCCATGGGCATCCCCACTCCACATGGTCCCCAAGGCAAACGGGGGCTGGAGACCTTGCGGGGATTATCGGCGGCTGAACGTCGCTACCGCCGAGGACCGATACCCCGTGCCCCACATCCAGGACTTCAACGCCCATTTGGCTGAGGCCACGATATTCTCGAAGGTGGATCTAGTGCGAGGTTACAACCAGTTCCCGGTCCACCCGGAGGATGTGCCCAAGACGGGAATCATCACGCCGTTCGGACTCTACGAGTTCGTACGGATGCCGTTCGGCCTCAAGAACGCCGCGCAGTCATTCCAACGATTAATGAACGGCGTGTGTCGCGGGCTGGATTTCCTGTTTGTCTACCTCGACGACATGTTGGTAGCCAGCCGCTCGCGGCAGGAGCACTGTGCCCACCTCCGGCAGCTCTTTCAGCGGCTCAGCGAGCACGGGTTGGCGATAAACCTCGCCAAGTGCCGCTTTGGCGTGGCCACAATTGACTTTCTTGGCCACCGTGTGTCCTCGCAAGGCGCGGTTCCCCTGCCGGACAAAGTAGACGCCATCCGCCGGTTTCCCCTTACGTCCTCGGTGCGTGGCCTGCAGGAGTTCGTCGGCATGGTGGCCTTTTATCACCGGTTCCTGCCATCCGCGGCCCACATCATGCGGCCGCTATACGAGCTGGTGGCGGGCAAGCGTAAGAACGTCGTGTGGACCGACGAGGCGGTAACGGCATTTGACGACGTAAAGGAGGCCCTGGCTCGGGCTGTGCTGCTGGTTCACCCACGGGACGATGCCCCGACAGCCCTTACGGTGGACGCCTCAGAGTTGGCGGTTGGTGCTATTTTCTGGAGGGCCGCCCGTTCACCGCTTACACGGACCACAAGCCGCTCACTTTCGCCCTGGCAAAGGTCTCCGACCCATGGTCCGCCCGACAGCAACGCCAGTTGGCCTACATCTCGGAATTCACCACCTCCATCCGCTTCATCGAGGGGAAGGAAAACCGGGTGGCCGACGCATTGTCTCGCCCTGCCATCAATGCCATTTTAGAAGTGCCGCCCGGCATTGATTATTCTGCCTTGGCGGAGGCACAACTAACGGACGGGGAGATGCCCGCCTACCGGACTGCTATCTCTGGCCTCCGCCTTGAGGATGTTCCCCTCGGCCCCGAAGCAGCGACGATACTGTGCGATGTGTCGGCAGGTCAGCCGCGCCCCATCGTCCCGGCCGCGTGGCGCCGGAGGGTGTTCGACGTGGTCCACGGGCTGGCTCACCCATCCATCTGGGCGACGACCGCACTGGTAGCTGCGCGGTTCATGTGGCATGGTCTGCGCAAGCAGGTTGGCCACTGGGCCCGCACCTGCATTCCGTGCCAGACGGCAAAGAATGAACGCCACGTCCGGGCGCCACTCCAAGAGATCGGTCTACCCTGCCGACGTTTCGACCACCTGCACGTGGACATTGTGGGCCCGCTCCCGCCGTCCCGGGGCATCACACACCTCCTCACGGTGGTGGACCGCTTCACGCGGTGGCCGGAGGCCATACCGCTGGCCGATACATCAACAGCCACATGCGCTCGTGCGTTGGCCGCGCACTGGATTGCTCGCTTTGGGGTGCCGGTGGTCATCTCCTCGGACCGGGGGCCACAGTTCACCTCCGAGCTGTGGTCGGCCATGGCCCACCTGTTGGGCGTGCGGCTGCACCACACCACGGCTTATCACCCGCAGGCAAACGGCCTAATGGAGAGGTTCCACCGGCAGCTGAAGACAGCGCTGAAGGCGTGACTCTCCGGCCCCGACTGGATGGACGAGCTACCATGGGTCTTGCTGGGCATCCGGACTGCGCCCAAGGAGGACCTGGCTTCATCGTCAGCGGAGCTCGTATACGGGTCCCCGCTCACGGTGCCCGGGGAGTTCGTGCCCTCGTTGCTGGGGTGAGAGGAACCGCCCTCATCCACCCTACAGCGCCTCCGAGAGCGAGTTGGCAAGCTCGCACCCGTGCCGACGTCCCGCCATGGGACATTCCGCCCTTACGTGCCATCGGCCCTCCGGGACTGCGCCTTTGTGTTCCTGCGCCGTGATGCCCACCGGACGCCACTCCAGAGGCCGTATGAGGGCCCGTACCGGGTGCTGGAGCACGGACAGACAACCTTTATCTTGGACATGGGGGGCCGGCCGGAGGCCGTGTCAATTGACCGCCTGAAGCCGGCCCACTTAGACATTGACCAACCGATGCGGGTTGCCCAGCCTCGGCCACGAGGTCGCCCACCCTTCCGGGACCCACCACCTGTCCCTCCAACTGTGCCTCCGCCGGCCCCTCTGTCGACCGATTACCGTACGCGGTCCGGTCGGGTTGTGCGACCACCAGTGCGCTTTGTGCCTCCGGTTCTGGGGGGGGGGTCCTGTGGCGGCTCCCAAGGGTCGGGCCATACCACTACCGACCTCTCGGCATGGGAATCGACCAGTCCAGGGGAGCGGTCCGGTACTACAGATATAAGGACAAGGTTTTGGGCGCGAAGCCATTCCGGCAGACTCGACCCGTCTGATAACCGAGTATTAAACCGAAACGCCCCCAAAATACCTGGCTCCTTGCCTTTATTTCGGGCCTCTACCGACTCGCCACAATACGTTTCTATAATATGTTCACAAAGTTGTTTTAGACGACATTTGCATGCATAGAGGTTTAGAGGGATGTGGGTAGGAAGGAACTGCAGATGCTGGTTTACATCAAATATAAACCCAAAATGCTGGAGTAACTCAGTGGGTCAGGCAGCATCCCAGGCAAAAAAAGCAATTTTCGGGTCAGAACCCTTCTTCTGACTTCAGTCAAAAGAAGGGTTCCCACCCAAACATCACCTATTTCTTCACTCCAGAGATGGTGCCTGACTTGCTAAGTTACTCCAGAATGTTGTGCCTATCTTAGAGGGATATGGACAATAGACAATAGGTGCAGGAGTAGGTCATTCGGCCCATCGAGCTAGCACCGCCATTCACCGTGATCATGGCTGATCATGCACAATCAGTACCCCATTCCTGCCTTCTCCCCATATCCCTTTTTTCTCCGCTATCATTAAGAGCTCTATCTAACTCTCTTGAAACCATCCAGAGAATTGGCCTCCACTGCCTTCTGAGGCAGAGAATTCCACAGATTCACAACTCTGAATAAAAAAGTTTTTCTTCATCTCCGTTCTAAATGGCCTACCCCTTGTTCTTAAACTGTAGCCCCTGGTTTGGGACTCCCCCAACATCGGGAACATGTTTCCTGCCTCCTGCGTGTCCAATCCCTTAATAATCTTATATGTTTCAATAAAATCCCCTCTCACCCTTCTAAATTCCAAAGTATTCAAGCCCACACTGGAGTCTTTCAACGTACGACAGTCCCGCCATTCCGGAAATTAACCTCGTGAACCTACGTTGCACTCCCTCAATCGCAAGAATGTCCTTCCTCGAGTTTGGAGACCAAAACTGCACACAGTACTCCAGGTGTGGTCTCACTAGGGCCCTGTACAACTGCAGAAGGACCTCTTTGCTCCAATACTCAACTCCTCTTGTTATGAAGGCCAACATTCCATTGGCTTTCTTCACTGCCTGTTGTACCTGCATGCTTCCTTTCGGTGACAGGGCCAAACGTGGGCAGGTGGGACTAATGTAGATGGGGGATCTTGGTCGGCATGGGAAAGTTAGACTGAAGGGCCTGTTGCCATGCTGTATGACTCTAACTATGCCGGGCACTGATTACACTTGGATAAGGATACACTTCATCCTCAACATTCATAGTTGTTAAATATTATTTGAGATTTATTGCACACAGATTTATTTAAAGAATGCATAAGTTTAGAGATTTTTTCTTAAATAAGACAAATCATGCTGATTACTAATCTCTAGTTGCAATGACTCTCCAGTTCGATTGTCTAATAAAGTGGAAGGAGATTAGACTTTATTGCCTTCCATCACACTGAGGAATGTGGGGAATCCACTGTGGTGGATGTTTATGTTAACTTTTATGTAGTTGTGCGTCTTGTTGCTTTTGTTTAGTATGGCTGTATGGTAATTCAAGTTTCACCGTATCTTAATTGACAATAAACTGACCTTTGAACCTTTAATTGTGGGTGTGCAGGGTGATCTCTGGTCGACGTGAAGTCAGTGGGCCGAAGGGCCTGTTGCCACACTATCACTAAAGTCTAAAGTGATAAGATGTGTGTGAATGTGCGTGTGTATATGTGTGCACATGCATGTGTAAAATTTGATTCTGGAAATACAATATTTAAATATGTTTGTACAAAAAAATGGAACGGATCCATCTGATGCTGGCAGTTTCAGTCCATGACTTTTGACAGTACCTGTACCATGATGAATTGTCAGAGACACAAAATGCTGGAGTAACTCAGCGGGACATGCAGCAAGTCTGGAGAGTAGGAATGGGTGGTGTTTCGGGTCGAGGCCCTTCTGTCAGAAGATCAGTCTGAAGAAGGGTCTCGACCCGAAACGTCGCCTATTCCTTCTCTCCAGAGATGCTGCCTGTTCCGCAGTTACTCCAGCATTTTGCGTCTTTCTTTGATTCAAACCAGCATCTGCAGTTCTTTCCTGCACATGAATTGTCATAGGGTTGAACAGCACAGAACCAGGCCTTTTGGCCCCTTCATGCTGATCTATTTACCCAGCTACACGAATCCCATTTGCCGCATCAGTACATTATCCTTCTATGCTCTGACTATTATAGTGTTTATCTCTGCATGTAAATCGCCCCACCTCTAGTTTAAAATTATAACTAACACTGGTTTAGTTTGTATGTTGTAGGTATTAGCTGCCTCTGCATCCTAAACGAATAAGAATATGTAAATTAAAATCTTTACTGCAGCACTTATTAAAAGTTCCATTATTGTTTAATATGCTGAGAACATTTATTCATGAAATGTGCTTTAAACAGCATTTGTGAGATACTTTCAACATGTTTCACCTGCAACTATATCTGCTAATAGTTTAGTTTAGTTTACAGATACAGCATGGAAACAGGCCCTTCGAGCCACTGAGTCCGTGCCAACCAATGATCCCTGTACACTAACGCCATCCTACACACACTGGGAACAATTTACCAAGACAATTAGCATACAAACCTGTACGTCTTGGGAATGTGTGAGGAAACTGGAAATCCCGGAGAAAACCCACGCAGGTCACACAGAGAACGTACAAATTCTGTACAGACAGCACCCGTAGTCAGGATCGAGCTCGGGTCTCTAGCGCCTTTAAGGCAGCAGCTCTACCACTGTGCCACCCTGCCTCTGTTATCAATATTAACTGCTAATCTATTTTGCCTTGGCAAAATCAATACAAAGTAAGTTCGATTGGAGTTTGTTTATTCAACTAATGAAGAACAGGATAACATTAAAATACCTATTTTGTACATTTTTCCATAATCACACGACCCTTTTTCCATATCAGTCATTCTTGTGTGAACGCAGTCTCTTGGGGAACAAAAGTAGTTTTCACTTCCATTTCCTTTCCTTTGTTTGAAGAAATAAGGGAACTCGGCTGCAATCTGCATAGAGGAAAATGGAATTTGAAGTATCCAGAAAATGGCCAGCCTGCTTGTTTTATATTGTGCTTGCAGCAAAGAGGAAATAGTGAGGAGCATTGATACAGGGCATCGTGGGATTGAATCCAATCATCCAGTACTTCGCAGATAACAAAGAGACGTATCTCACTCCTGACACACTCCAATCTTCCCTTTGTCTGACTGAAAACTCTGCTTTGTCCATTAATCCACTGCAACTTTCCCTTATAATAGTGTTGGCCCTATTACCTGTATAGAGTCAAGAATGTTTTATTGTCATATGTCCCAGATAGAACAATGAAATTCTTACTTGCTGCAGCATAGCAGAATATGTAAACATAGTACACTGTAAACAATATGATAAATGAAAGAAAAAAAACGTTTAGCGTGTATATGTACACATACTCACAAGTACACACACACACACACACACACTCAATAAACAAACAGTGGTACGATAATAATAGTCTATTGTAGTTCAGAGCTTATTTGGGGTTGTAGTGTTTAATAGCCTGATGGCTGTAGGGAAGAAAAGACTAAACCAAGGTTTAGTACAACTTAATCTTTAATAAAACTCGAGATACTTAAGCATGCATGCAAACCATTATCTCCAATAACTTCTCATTTGCTTTACTATACCGTTATCACTTCTTAAACTAAATCATAAAACTCATGACTTGAACTCTGATATCACCCTTATGAATGAATTGGCCAGATTCACTCTGTTGGTAATTTAGTTTATTGTCATGTGTACCAAGGTACAATAAAAAGCTTTTGATGTGCGCTAACCAAACAGCAGAAAGACAAAACATGATTACAATCGAGACATTTACAGTGTAAAGATAGATACATGACGTTGGTTTATAGGGAAGATAGGCAGAAAGTGCTGGAGTAACTCAGCGGGTCAGGCAGCATCTCCGGAGAAAAAGGATGGTTGATGTTTCGGGTCGGAACCCTTTTCAGACTTGAGAAGTCTGAAGAAGGGTTCCGACCCAAAATATCACCCATTCTTTTTCTCCAGAGATGCTGCCTGACCTGCTGAGTTACTCCAGCACGTTTGCATTCATCTTCACTCTGTAATCTTCTCTGAGTTTCAAACTCAAGTCCCTCCTTCTTGCGATGGTTGTTCCCAGGTTGTCACTGCCAAAATCTTTTACCTTTCACGCTAATTTTTCTTTCAATCTTCTAAAGGAAGCATTTGTTCTCACCCAAGACTTTCACAATTCAGAAGTCAATCATTTCAAGTTATCACTCATCCAAGGCCAGAATAAACAAAATGCACCTTCGTTCCGTATGAGGCTAGAGAGTTCTTAGTTATGTGTAGAAAAGAACTGCAGATGCTGGTTTATGACAAAGATAGACACAAAGTGCTGGAGTAACTTAATGGGTCAGGCAACATTTCTGGAGAAATACAATTGGTGATGTTTTGGGTTTGAGGAAAGGTCCCGACCCGAAACGTTACCCATCCTTTTTCTCCAGAAATGCTACCTGACCCGCAGAGTTACTTCAACACTATGTGTCTGACTTCTTAATTATATTACCTGATCAACAACTAGAGAGCAGTCCTGAGCTACTATCTACCTCATTGGACTATAAGTGGATTTTACTGTTTTTTATCTTGCACTACACGTTATTCCTTTTATGCTGCATCAATACACTGTGAATGGCTCAATCGTAATCATGTTTCGTTTAATTTAGAGATACAGCGCCGAAACAGGCCCTTCGTCCCACCGGGTCCATGTCGACCAGTGATCCCTGCATATTAACACTATCCGACACACACTAGGGACAATTTTTAGATTTACTAAGCCAATTTACCTACAAACCTGTACGTCTTTGGAGTGTGAGAGGAAACCGAAGATCTCGGAGAAAACCCACGTGGTCATGGGGAGAACGTACAAACTCCGTACAGACAGCACCCGTAGTCGGGTTAGAACCCGTGTCTCCGGCGCTTCAAGCGCTATAAGGCAGCAACTCTACCGCTGCGCCACCGTGCCACAGTGTATAGTCTATAGTCTTTCCGCTGACAAGATAGCACGCGACAAAAAACGTTTCACTGCTACATGTGACAATAAACTTAACTAACTAACATATTTTCATTCTCATCATACAATCCCTTTGCAAAATGGCTGTTCCCAGTCACTTTATCTTCTCAAGGCCACACTACAGGGCCATGAAAGTACCCTCATCAGCTTTGCTCTCACCAGAAGTCAATCAGGTGACCATTTTCACAGTGCTTCTTTGTTCTTTTTTTAGTTTAGTTTAGTTTAGAGATACAGGCAAACAGTTGTGTGATGACACGAAATAATAATAATAATAATTGACATCAAGTCGCTGGCTATAATTTTGATTTGTTTATATTAATGTCATCATAGCACAGCTGCAATGATCAGCAGCACAATTAAATGTTCTAAAATACCGTGAGGCTTGAATTAAAGGACAAAAAGAGCTCACAAAATGAAAGATTCGTGGTAGCTTAGAATCTAGGCCTTTCATGATTTCTGCTGCAAGGCACAGCAACACATCATTATGAGGCGGTGGGAGAGAGGCCAGGGAAGAAGTTGGGGGGTAAGGGTTTGTATGTCAGTTAACTAAAGTTGGAAAATTCAATGTTCATACCGTTGGGTTGTAAGCTACCCAAGCATGTCAGCTGCCAAAGGACTTAATAGAACGTCGTCTTGATCCAATGGCAATGAGCTCAAAGTCAATCTCCAGAGATGCTGCTTGACCTGTTGAGTTACTCCCGGCCCTATGTGTCTATCTTCGGTATAAACCAGCATCTGCTGTTCCTTCCTACCAACAGAGTGAACCTGGCCAATTCATTGTATTGAGTAGACAGCATGCACGCGTATGTTGGCAAAGAGCAACACACACACAAGCTTTTGTCCAGAGCCCCTTCCTCAGTCACCCTCACCTACTCCCCTTCACGCCACCCACAATCTTCTGCAGGAGGTCGGGAAGAAAGGGGATAAATTTAACTCAGGTCGGAAGATTATGCACATTTTGTTATACACGTTACTCCCTTTATCATGTATCCGTACATTGTGGATGGCTCTATTGTAATCATGCATTGTCTTTCTGCTGACTGGTTGGCATGCAACAAAAGCTTTTCACTGTACCTTGGTATACGTGACAATAAACTAAACTATTAGTGTAAGAAAATAACTGCAGATGCTGATACAAATCGAAGGTATTTATTCACAAAATGCTGGAGTAACTCAGCAGGTCAGGCAGCATCTCAGGAGAGAAGGAATGGGTGACGTTTCGGGTCAAGACCCTTCTTCAGACTGATGTCAGGGGGGCGGGACAAAGAAAGAATATAGGTGGAGACAGGAAGACTGGGAGATCTGGGAAGGGGGAGGGGAAGAGAGGGACAGAGGAACTATCTAAAGTTGGAGAAGTCAATGTTCATACCGCTGGGCTGCAAGCTGCCCAGGTGAAATATGAAGTGCTGTTCCTCCAATTTGCAGTGGGCCTCACTATGGCACTGGAGGAGGCCCATGACAGAAAGGTCAGACTGGGAGTGGGAGGGGGAGTTGAAGTGCTTGGCCACCGGGAGATCTGGTAAACTATTCCTCACTCTCTCTGGTTGCCACATAGAACGGTGCAATGATAATGGCCATGAGGGAGCTTTAACCCTGACGCCAGTTGATCCATGAGTCTGTACTGACTCAGCAAAGATGATCAATCTGTCTTGCTCTTCTGTTCCACCCCTGTGGTCTTGCACTTGCAATTATTTTCTTTGCCACTTTACCTTTCAACCTTGAACTTACATGAAGGTGAAAGATCTCCAGTGCCTCTCCCTTTACACAATAAGATTTTATGTGACGGATTTTAGTAACAGTGGCAAGCAGACACGAATTTAAAATAACTTTGGTCTTCTGATATAGTGAAGCTCATGATCTTCCACCATCCTCCGAGCCCACATTGGGCAAAGTATCAACGTGACAGGGATTTAACTGTCCCCCTTGCAGTGGGAAACCGAATTAGTGGATGAACTGCCATTATATTCCTCTGTCGTTTTTACCTCAAACATTTCAACGCTGCCTGCTTCCTGGGATCTCTTCTGCTTCCTCAAACTGCAAGAAACCCCTTGTGCTTGGAAGGATAAAGGGAGTGCCCTGGACCTCAGCTGAGCCTGGGGGAGGTTGAGGGGGAGGAGGGGGAAGGATGAGGGACAGTCCTCCTCACTGGGCTGACACCAGGGGTGTGTGTGATGGGGCTGAGCCCTGAGATAGTCTTTTCCCTTGGCTCACCGCAAGCTATCTCACTTCAAATGCCAGCGAGTCCACGATTTTTACCCAGTGCAGCAGATGCAGTTAGTTAGTTGGTTAGTTAGTTCATTGGTTGGTTGGTTGGTTAGTTAGTTAGTTGGTTAGTTAGTCAGTTAGTTAGTTACTTGGTCACAAAATGCTGGAGTAACTCAGCGGGACAAGCAGGATCTCTGCATGTCTGAAGAAGGGCCTCGACCAGAAACATCACCCATTCCTTCTCACCAGAGGTGCTGCCTGTCCCACTGAGTTACTCCAGCATTTTGTGTCGGTCTTCGGTGTAAACCCGCATCTGCTGTTCCTTCCTATACATAGTTAGTTAGTTTAATTTATTGTCATGTGTACCGAGGTACAGTGAAAAGCTTTTTTGTTGCATGCTATCCAGTAGTGGAAGAAACTACATGATTACAATCAAGCCGTCCACAGTGTACAGATACAGGATAAATGGAGTTACATTTAGTGCAAGATAAAGTCCGGGAAAGTCAGATTAAAGATAGTCCAAGTGTCTCCAGTGAGATAGATGGTAGGTCAGGCTCACCCACTCTCTAGTTGGTGATAAAATAGTTCAGTTGCCTGATAACAGCTGGGAAGAAACTGTCCCTGAATCTGGAGGTGTGCGTTTTCACGCTTTTATACCTCTTGCCTGATGGGAGAGGGGAGAAGAGGGAGTGGCCAGGGTGAGACTCATCCTTGATTATGCTGCTGGCCTTGCTGAGGCAGCGTGAAGTGTAGATGGGGTCAATGGAAGGGAGGTGGTTTGTATGACGGTCTGGGCTGCGAGAAACACAATTCTCTGCAATTTCTTGCGGTCTTGGATGGAGCTGTTCCCGAACAAAGACTCGTTGTTCATGCTTTCAACCTCTCCAATTTACCTCCATCTTTTATAGTCACTCTGGCCTCTCATATTGGATTGTTGTTCTAAGACTATCAAAAGAGGGAGCTTCACCTCACTTTCCCCATTCTCACTCTCACTTCACATATCTGCAGGTGGTACAGTGGCAGTGACCCGGGTTCAATCCTGACTATGGGTGCTGTCTGAACGGAATTTTACGTTCTCCCCAATGACCTGTGAGGGGTTTCTCATGGTGCTCCGGTTTCCTCTCACACTCCAAAGACATAGAAACATAGAAAATAGGTGCAGGCGGAGGCCATTTGACCCTTCGAGCCAGCACCGCCATTCATTGTGATCATGGCTGATCGTCCACAATCAGTAACAAGATGTACAGGTTTGTAGGCTAATTAGCTTGACATAATTGTAAATTGTCCCTAGTGGGTGTGGGATAGTGTTAGTGTGCGGGGATTGCTAGTTGGCGTGGACCCAGTGGGCCGAAGGGCCTGTTTCCGCGCTGAATCTCTAAACTAAACTAAACATTCTCTTTATGACCATGTCGGTTTTCTCTGGGTGCTCCGGTTTCCTCCCACATTCCAAAGACGTGCAGGTTTGTTGGTTAATTGGCTTCTGTAAATTGCCCCTAGTGTGCAGGATGTGAAAGTGAGATAATATAGAATCAGTATGCAGATGATCGATGGTCGGCATAGACTCAGTGGGCCAAAGGGCCTGGCTACACGCTGTACGCTTAAATCACTGTCACCTTGATACATTCCCCATTGTAGACGCAGAGGGGGCTGGAAGACTATGAGCTTCATTATAACAAGACCAAAGTCACTTAAATTCTTGTCTGCAATCCGCTGATACTGCACCACTAATGTTAGTTTCCATTAAGATTCTCTTTCCTTCATTGCATAGTGACAGATGAACTGATTCAGTAGCCTGAGAAAAAGCCAGTGCTGGAGTAACTCAGCAGGTCAGGCAGCATCTCCGAGAACATGGATAGGTGAGGTTTCGGGTCAGCATCCTTCGTTGGACTGATCAATAGCCTTTTGACTCGATGTGAGCAATGTACACAATTTACCGAGTTCACCAAATTACTCACCTTGATTAATCTTCATTCATCCTGATCATCTATCATAATTACTGCCCCCTTTTTATTATGTTCAAATATTTCATATAACCAGACTTACCATTCAACAGTAACAACACACTGTATAAGAAGAGGCGCAGGGGAAGAGTTGCTGCCTTACAGCGCCAGAGACCCGGGTTTGATCCTGGCTACGGGTGCTGTCTGTATGGAGTTTGTACATTCTCCCCGTGACCGCGTGGGTTTTCCCCGGGTGATCTAGTTTCCTCCCATACTCCAAAGACGTACAGGTTTGTAGGTTAATATACTTCGGTAAAGACTGTAAATTGTCCCTGGTGTCTAAGATAGTGCTAGCATAGGAGGATCTATGTTTAGCAGGAACTTGGTGGGCCGAAGGGCCTGTTTCCACGCTGTAACTATAAAACTAAAACTAAAAACTAAAAGTCATTTTCATTTAGTGCCACTTATCCACTAGAGGGCCTTGATAACAAGAGGACAGACTCACATTGGGAAAAGGTCTGGAAGCTATTGCATATAGTGCCTCCATCTTTCCTTCTTTGAATGCATTAGTTTCCAATTAACTTTCAAACATAATTTTGCCTAATTTGTCCTGTCCCCATCCCCCAGAGAATCCAGTACAAAATCCTCCTCATGACCTACAAAGCCCTCCATAACCTGGCCCCATCCTACCTGACTGACCTCCTCCACAGACACCCTCCCACCCGTACCCTCTGCTGTGCTGCTGCCAATCTCCTGTCCCCCCCCCATCCGGACCAAACTCAGATCCTGGAGGGACAGGGCTTTCTCCATCGCTGCTCCCACCCTCTGGAACTCACTACCCCAAACCGTCAGAGACTCCTCCTCACTCACCACATTCAAAACATCACTGAAGTCTCACCTGTTCAGCACTGCCTTCAACCACTGACCGTCACCTCACCTTCTGTCTCCTTTTTCTGTTCGTTTACTTATTTATCTATTTATTCAATTCTCTATGTTCTAGAAATCCCTGTAAAGCGTCTTTGAGTGTTTGAAAAGCGCTATATAAATGTAATGCATTATTATTATTATTATAATAATGTAATATTTTCTCTTATCGGATATTGTGACAGAATCAGTGTTCACTTTGTGCATTATCTTCATGGCAATTTAATTGAGACTCATAAATTCGTAAGTTATAGGAGCAGAATTAGGCCATTTGGCCCATCAAGTCTACTACGCCATTCAATCATGGCTTATCTATCTTTCCCTCTCAACCCATTCTCCCCATAACCCCTGACACCCGTACTAATCAAGAATCTGTCAATCTCCACCTTATAAATATGCTAATTATTACACTATGTTAACACAGGAACAAAATACATGGGGTTTACATTCCTGAAAAGCAGTGCGGAATTTTAAAATACGGAAATTCAACATAAACATTTAAACAGGCGTAAATGTTAGAGCGTTATTTCAAAAATACAGCACGTAAGTTAGGTTTTGATATTAATTAAACAAGTGCGATATTTCAAATAAGCATAAATCAAACAAGCGGAAAAATGAGGTGCTTGATCTTGATTTGTACAATTTGGAAAAGATTTTCATAATGACAATAACTGAACTGTAGTCTTGCAATTAATACGGGGCAGTCAGCCCAAGGCCCTTTCCCCAGGCTGTTCTGCCATTTAATGAGTTTGGTGATTTACATGCATACATACATTTTAATCCCCCATCACTTAGTCAAAATCAGCAAGAATTCATCAATTTCAGATTTAACATAATTGTTTCAGCAGCAGCTCATATTACAGAAGAGAGTTCCAAATGTCTACTACTCTATTGTTGCAGAAACAATTCCTAACCATTCTTGATGGGATTGCCTCTAATTATTAGAGTATGGCCCTCATCCTGCAGACCGTTTGTCGGCACTGGGCCTGCACTCGCTGGAGTTTAGAAGAATGAGGGGGGACCTCATTGAAATGTACTGAATAGTGAAAGGCTTGGATAGAGTGGATGTGGAGAGGATGTTTCCACTAGTATGGGAATCTAGGACTAGAGGTCATTGAATTAAAGGGCGTTCTTGTAGGAAGGAAATGAGGAGGAATATCTCTAGTCAGAGGGTGGTGAATATGTGGAATTCTTTGCGGAGGCCGTCAGTGGATGTATTTAAGGCAGAGATAGATTTTTGATTAATTACGGGTGTCAGAGGTTAGGGGGAGAAGATAGGAGAAGATCGGAGAATGGGATTAGGAGGAAGAGATAGATCAGCCATGGTTGAATGGCAGAGTAGACTTGATGGGCTGAATGGCCTAGGTCTGCTCCTATTCACATGTTATTATGATCTTATGACTCTAACCCAGTAGCATTTCATTATTTGCACCATTGTGTCCCCTTAATATATCTCATCAGGCACCTAAGAAAGCATAAACCTAAACTGAAAGCTAGTCACCCTAAGGATGTAATGCTGAGGCTTTATGAGGCGCTGGTGAGGCCACATTTGGAGTATTGTGAGCAGTTATGGGCCTGATATCTAAGGAAGGATGTGCTGGTTTTGGAGAGGGTCCAGAGGAAGTTTACGAGAATGATCCCAGGGATGATTAGATTAATGCATGAGGAACATTTGCTCTGGGGCTGGAGTTTGAAAGGATGAGGGGGGGATCTCATTGTAACCTATTGCATAATGAAAGGCCTTGATAGAGTGGACGTGAAAATCATGTTACCAGTAATGGGAGAATCTAGAACCAGAGGAAGCAGCCGCAGAGAAAAAGGACATAACTTTAGAATGGAGATGAGGAGGAATTGTTTTAGCCAGAGGGTGGTGAATCTTTGGAATTCATTGCCACAGATGGCTGTGGAGACCAAGACATTTGAGCAAGATATTTGACCAAGACATTTGACATTTGAGACATTTGACCAAGACAATTTTAAAGCGGAGATTTTTGATTAGGAAGGGCATCAAAAGTTATGGGGAGAAGGCAGTAGAATGGAGTTGAAAGGGAAAAATAGATCTGCCATGATTGAATGACGGAATAGACTCGATGGGCTGAATGGCCTAATTCTGCTCCTATCCCTTATAATCTAACTCTGAGGGAATGCCCAAAGACAAGGGACCTTTATACTTTCTACCAGATTACTCAACAAAATGTAATTCTTTAGATTTTATCAAAACCAAAGTAGTCTGATGAAGGGTCTCGACCCGAAACGTCACCCATTCCTTCTCTCCCGAGATGCTGCCTGACCCGTTGAGCTACTCCAGCATTTTGTGTCTGCATGTGCAATGCCCAGGTCAGCACTTAACTGTAGTAAATGAGCTCAGTTCAAAACTGCAGTTCCTCATTCATTATTAATAACAATGCAGCTGCATATGTTAAGCTGATTGACTGTTGTGTGATATTATTGCACAATGTATATATAACTCAGCAAGGAGCCCCCCCACCCCCCTCCTCCCCCCACCCCCCTCCTCCCCCCACCATTTCCAAACCATTGACTTTCTTTCCCCCCCCCCCCCCACAAAAAAAAGAGATGAGAGAGAGAGAAATGTTGTCCTCGGTCAATCTGTACCAATTAATTCAAGAGGGAATGAAAATTTGAAAAACTGGTGTTGCTGTAAAACTGAAATAGAAAATAGAAAATGCTGCAAGCTCTCAACAGGCCAGGCAGCAATAGTGGAAAGAAAAACAGTTAATGTATCCGGTGGAAGGCAAGTCAAATCTAGTCAAGTTGAGTTTATTGTCAAAACACTAGGTTCTGGGCGGCACGGTGGTGCAGCGTAGAGTTGCTGCCTTACAGAGCCAGAGACCCAGCCAGGTTTGATCCTGACCTTAGGTGCTGTCTGTACAGAGTTTGTACGTTCTCCCTGTGAACCATGTGGGTTTTCCCCGGGATCTCCGGTTTCCTCCTTCACTCCAAAGACGTGCAGGTTTGCAGGTTAATTGGCTTTGGTAAAATTGTAAATTGTCCTTGGAGCGTGTAAGTTAGTGCTAGTGTACAGAGATCACTGGTCGCCGCAGACTTGGTGGGCCGAAGGGCCTGTTTCTGTGCTGTATTTCCAAACTAAACAAAGCTAAATTTAACTAAACTAAACTAAACCTGATAGTTGTAGGGAAGTAGCTGTTCCTGAATCTAGTAGTGTGGGCTCCTGCCCAACAGTGGCAGCAAGAGGCAGGCATGGGCCTGGCTGGTCAGGATCGCTGCTGATGGATGCTGCCTTGAGATTTTAGAATCTAGACTTTAGAGATTCAGCATGGAAACAGGCCCATCGGCCCACCGAGTCCGTGCCAACCAGAGATCACCCTGTACACCAGCACAAACCTGAACAGTAGGGACAATTTACAAATTTTCAGAAGCCAATTAACCTTCAAACCTAGACATTTTTGGAATGTGGGAGGAAGCCGGAGTAAACGGAGAAATCTCACATGGTCACAAGGAGAACGTACAAACTCCGTACAGACAGCACCCGTAGTCAGGATCGAACCCATGTCTCTGGTGCTGTAAGGCAGCAACTCTACCGCTGCGCCATTGTGTTGCCTTCTTGAGGCAGTGTCTTCATCAAAACTGAATGATGCCTATTTGTTATACAAATGAGAAGAATTGAAGTAACAGCGAGCATAAGGTTAAAGATAACTGGGAAAAGACAAAGATGAAAGGTTCGTAATGTTCATAAGTTCACAAGTGATAGGAGCAGAATTAGGCCATTTGGCCTATCAAGTCTACTCTGCCATTCAATCATGGCTGATCTATCTACCCCTCCTCTAACCTCATTCTGCTGCCTTCTCCCCATAACCCCTGACACCCGTACTAATCAAGAATCTATCTATCTCTACCTTAAAAATATCCATTGGCTTGGCCTCCACAGCGTTCGGTAGCAAGGTTACAGAGACATTGATCAATGATGACTTATAACAAAACTGAAATCCACAAGTAACCATTGTGTGGTGAGAGTATAAAACTGCTGTCAGTACTGTGAATCTTTGAAACATTTTGGGTTTTCTCAGAGTGTTTCCCAGGATACGCTGTTAAGGCCTTCATTAACCCAATTTGTTTGAGAAACTTACCTTTGGTTTATAGGATGTTTTATTTTGTGTCTTGCTATCTGAGCTGGGCCCCATGTAAAAACAGATTCGGGGTACTGGCAAACACACAAAATTCCTTCCTACCAACATATTCAATGAAATTTTGTGCCCATATTGCAGGAACTTTGTTTAGCAAGATATTCAGGAACACATGACACATTTTATATATTTTTATTGTAAATTATTGTGAATATTATAAAAGAATATATGTAACAATTAGGAATGCAAATTGCAATTGTATTATTAATCATTTTGAAAAGTTGCTGGAACTGTTAGACTCATCAATATTGAAACATATGTGAGTTAATAACATACAAAAGGTAAAGTACTATTTAGTGATTCTGATAAATGTAGCCACTGCTCATTTGACTATACAGCAGATACAAACGTGACGAAGAAAATAATATACTTGTGTTATCAATGAAGATAAATACAAGCAGTTTGGTCATTACTACACGTATTCCATATTGGTCCTTTACTACATTTCCTTTAATCTTTTGATTACATAGAACATAGAACATAGAACAGTACAGCACAGAAACAGGCCCTTTGACCCACAATGGCTGTGCCGAACATGATGCCAAGATAAACTAATCACATCTGCCTGACCATGACCCATATCCCTTCATTCCCTGCATAACCATGTGCCTATCGAAAAGCCTCTTAAACACCACTGTAATATTTGCCCCCACTACCACCCCTGGCAGCGTGTTCCAGGCATCCACTACCTTCTTTGTAAAAGACTTGCCCCACACATCTTCTTTCAACTTTGCCCCTCTCACTTTAAAGCTAGTCTTTGACATTTTCATCCAGGGATGTATATTAATACTGTAAAACAAACATTTTCAGCATACATATCCAGTACTTTTTGAATAACTTTAGGGATGTGCGCAGAATATTGTGTGCAATATGCTCTGATCAAATGCTTTATAAGTACATCTCTATATAACATTCTTCCAGTAACTCATTCATGGCTGCTTGGATTTTTTTCTCAGCTTTGTGTTCACAACTGGTGCCCCCAGCTCAGTGTTTTACACTAATAGACCCAGACAAAAGCAGTGCTTCAGGTCAGAAAGGTTAATGCATTTTCTCTAGGCCTTCCTGCAATAAAGCACACCATGTTATGTGGCCTGGATGAAAAGCAATTAGTTTTATTTCCGACTCAGATGGCAAATTTCAAGCATGAGCCAGCACCGGAACTCAAATCCACAGCAAAACTGTGTGATTGTCATTCCTGAGCCTCGAAGTCAATGGTTACTCTGGAATTACCCAACATTTGTAGGAGTTTTCTGCAATGAAATCTTCACAAGAACCACAAAAAAAAAACCACCAAGCATTCATGTCTCTCATAAAAAGAGCTTTCTTTTGTTTCTTTATCTCACTTCAGATCAGGCACAGATGACAAGCATATGAGATTTTACATTGCATTGAAACCAATGGTCATTTTATTATCGCATATTTCCTCCGTTTGCTGTTGGTTAGAATTGTTCCGGCATTGCTTCATACTTCAGGGAATATATCTTAAGACCTTAAAAATCTTTGTTCGGATCGGATAAGACTTAAAGAAGGTTTTCGCTTGCAGGCACAATTTAAAGTTATATTTCAAATGTAGTATCTGATTAGTGATTATTTATACAGGCAGGTACATTTAGACAGATACATTCAAAATAAGCACTCAAGACGGTGTCTGGAGAAACAATAAATCTACTTTGTATGCTGATCATTTGACAAACCTGTGATGAGGCTGCACGTTCTTTCCCTTTTTAACACAGTAAGTAAGGTGCTCTCTCCACATCGCCGTGAGAAGATAGGCTGGCTAAAATCTGGGGGTGCACTCACAATGAACAGACAATGTTTACAGAAGGCTGTGGAGGCCAAGTCCATGGATATTTTTAAGGTGGAGATTGACAGATTCTTGATTAATAAAGGTGTCAGGGGTTATGGGGAGAAGGCAGGAGAATGGGGTTGAGAGGGAACGATGGATCAGCCGTGATTGAATGGCGGAGTAGAAGTGATGGGTCGAATGGCCTAATTCTGCTCAGAAATTTCAGAATTGGGTAGAACCAATGTTTTTATATGAAATGTCAGTGTCACTGGTGCCATTTGACAGAAGTGCAAGTTGTGTGAATGTAGGTCCACTTATGAACTTATGAACTTATAGGCCACAGAAAGCATGCAAGGTGGCATCCATGTATGGCTGGCAGGTGAATAGTTTGAATATTGAAGGAACATCAAATATTGATTTGACACCGGGGCGCAGCGGTAGAGTTGCTGCCTTACAGCACTTGCAGCGTCAGAGACCTGGGCTCGATCCCAACTACGGATGCTTGTCAATAGACAATAGACAATAGGTGCAAGAGTAGGCCATTCGGCCCTTCGAGCCAGCACCACCATTCAATATGATCATGGCTGATCTTCTCAATCAGTACCCCGTTCCTGCCTTCTCCCCATACCCCCTGACTCCACTAACCTTAAGAGCTCTATCTAGTTGTACGGAGTTCACAAGTTCACACGTTCACAAGTTATAGGAGTAGAATTAGGCCATTCGGCCCATCGAGTCTACTTCGCCATTCAATCATGGCTGATCTCTGCCTGCTAATCCCATTTTTCTACCGTCTCCCCATAACCATTGACACCACATCCTGCACCTATTGTCTATTGTCTATTGTTATATCTAAATTAAACTAAAATTTCAGAAATGGGTAGAACCAATGTTTTTAATGTCAGTGTCACTGGTGCCATTTGACAGAAGTGCAAGTTGTGTGAATGTAGGTCCATCATGAGAGAGAAAGCAACTCTATATACTGCGTTATTTAACCCAACATTAAAAACACCAAGAACTATCGTGCCCCTCATGCCTCTGATTTTCAGTCAGCTTCCACTTATACAAATACTTTGTCTTTTACATTTCTAAATTATCATGGCAATTAATATTTACCATCCATGAATTTCACATTGGACTGCACCTACCATCAAGACAAAAGTCAGCGTAGTTTTCACCAATGTCAAACAGATAGTTCATGGTGGCCGTGTTGTGTTTGTTAGATTGAATTCCAGTCTGCATAAAGTCATCATGGACCATCAAGTCTTCATCTTCCACATCTATCACTCTCCCTTTGGTCAGCACTTCATTGTCGGAGTCTCTGAAATCTGGAATCAGTCTCCCCGTCTTCTGGGATAAGTCTTCTGGCATATATATTTTGACTTCTCTGCAATACTCGTCAGGACTGTATGGTCCTATGGTGTAGTAGTTGTCATCATCTTCTTCTGGACAAGAACTCCCTTTGGCACTCTCACCGTCAGACTGGGATACGTTTTTAATTCTGCTCTTTTGGGAGAGATCGAAGGGCTCTTCCTGCACAAAATTACTCAGGCTGTTCGGTGCGAATCCAATGCATCCACGCCGCCTGAAACCTAAAATTAAGGAACATCAACGGGTTCAATCCAAAGACTGCATGCGATATTTTACGCTAGTTTCAATCAAATTTGGCTTCATGACGAAAGGGGCAAAGTTCAAAGGAGTTGTGCGGTGCAAGATTTTTTTCACACAGTGGGTGCCTGGAACACTCTGCAGAATTGGTGGTGGAGGCAGGTATAACAGAGGCATTTAAGAGACTTTTTGGACAGACACACAGAGCTGCAGGGGATAGGGAAAAAGGAGTATGTGCAGGCAGATAGCAGTTGATCTTGGCATCAAGTTTGTCACAGACATTAAGGACACCCTCCTGTGTAAGACTACTCTTTTATGTTGTCAAGTTGGAAAGGGAGCAGAGAAGATTTACGAGGATGTTGCCAGGGCTCGAGGTTCTGAGCTTCAGGGAGAGGTCGAACAGGCTGGGGCGCAGGAGGATGAGGAGTGATTTTTTGAGTTGTATAAAATCATGAGAGGAATAGATCGGGTAGACGGTAGATGTTGGAATAGATTGGGTTGAGTCTCTTGCCCAGAGTAGAGGAATCAAGAACCAGAGGGCATAGGTTTAAGGTGAAGGGGGCAATACTTCATAGGATTCTGATGGCCAATTTTTTCACACAAAGGATGGTGGGTTTATGGAACGAGCTGCCAGAGGAGGTAGTTGAGGCAGACACTATAAGGCCTGTCCCATTTAGGCAATCTTTTAGGCGACTGCCGGCAACTGTCATAGTCGTAGCAGGTCACCGAAAAACCATCAACTGGACCCCCTACGACAATGTCTACGACAAGCTACAATGACCTACCACCTAGTCGACGTCAAGCTATGGCAAGGTACCGACAACCGGCGACCCAATCGTCGTGAGTAGGACGTCCACCTACGACCGCAGATACGACAACCTACGACCACACTGGCGACAACCTACGACAACCGAAATCAACCTACATCTACCCGCGACACGCTACGACAAGCTACGACCCTGTCGGCAACAACTGAAGACAATTCACGTCATTTTGGCCTTCGGTTTTGACGCCGGTACCTGTCGCCGGTTGACGTAGGTTGACGTAGGTAGTAGCCAATGGAATTCACCAAAGTCAGCACCGGCGACAACCTACGTCACCCGGAGACAACCTACGACAGCACCTACATCAGGAGACGTCAAGCTACGCTCATTGGCATCAAACCCACTGTCGGCGAAAAATTTTCAACATTCTGAAAATCCAGCGGCGACCAGAAAGACGCCACGACTCTTTGGAGATGACTCACGACCATGGTGACCATGTGGCAACAGCCTAGTCGCCTGTAGTTGCCTAAAGAATCGCCTAAGTGGGACAGGGGTTTATGGCAACGTTTAAGAAGCAATTAGACATGCGCATGGATAGGACAGGTTTAGAGGGACATGTGCCAAACAGGCAAGTGAGACGTGTACATGGGACATGTTGGTTGGTGTGGGCAAGTTGGGTCGAAGGACCTGTTTCCACACTGTATGACTATGACTCTCTCTCTGTTCCACGTTATAACAGGATGCTTCTTCATAGAATGGGTATGGACCTGATGGACCGAATGGCCTCCTTCTGTGCTGTGATAATTCTATGATCCAGCAATCCCAAACTCTTCACTTTTGACAGAAAACATTACATTTTCATATTCCTGTTTTCTATTCATCATTTGCTGGGTGAAGAAGGGCAGCAGAAACAAATAGAAAAATTAAACACCATATTTAGTGGGTTTTGATTGAAGGTCACACTTTAAGGTCATTGTTTAAAAAATGTTGCTGCTCTTGAGACCTGCTCTTTGGTTCAGGAGTTGATTGTTACATTGACGAATTGTAGGGTCACAATAAGTACAAATGTACTCAATCAAACCTGGAACAAAAGGGAATAAAGTGCTATAAATATTAGAGCGCATGAGTGTTTGATGTTAATCTCTCGCTGTCATAACACCACAGGCCTGCTGGAAATAGTTTAAACCATTAAATGATTTCATCCCTCCTTGGACTATACACTGATTAGAATACACATTTAGTTAATGCTCTGACTTCTTTGGTTAGGCAGAATAAATTGCACATTATGATATTTTATTATAGGTGACGTCAATGGAATTTCTTTAGAAAAGAACGGCGGTTTCATTCTGGTCAGCGTCCAAATGTGTTTTAGATTTTAGATTTAGAGATACAGCGCGGAAACAGGCCCTTCGGCCCACCGAGTCCGCGCCGCCCAACGATTCCACGCACATTAACACTATCCTACACACACACTAGGGACAATTTTTACATTTACCCAGTCAATTAGCCTACATACCTGTACGTCTTTGGAGTGTGGGAGGAAACCGAAGATCTCGGAGAAAACCCACGCAGGTCATGGGGAGAACGTACAAACTTCGCAGTCAGGATCGAACCTGAGTCTCCGGCGCTGCATTCGCTGTAAGGCAGCAACTCTACCGATGCGCCACCGTGCCGCCCACCATACAAGCACAAAATTTAACAATTTCCCAATTCAGAGAATAGATATATCATAGACGGGTTTCATAGAAGGGGAATTGAACCAGAGGACATAGGTTTAAAGTGAAGGGGCAAAGATTTAATAGGAATCTGAGGGGTAACCTTTTCACACAAAGTTTGGTGGGTGCATGGAATGAGCTGCCAGAGGAGGTAGTTGAGGCTGGGACTATCGCAACGTTTAAGAAATAATTAAACAGGTACATGGATAGGACAGGTTTGGAGGGATATGGGTCAAATGCAGGCAGGTGGGGCTAGTGTAGCTGGAACATGTTGATCATATGTTGAAAGACTGGAGCAACTAGGCTTGTAAACACTGGAATTTAGAAGGATGAGAGGAGATCTTATCGAAACGTATAAGATTATTAAGGGGTTGGACACGTTAGAGGCAGGAAACATGTTCTCAATGTTGGGGGAGTCCAGAACAAGGGGCCACAGTTTAAGAATAAGGGGTAGGCCATTTAGAACTGAGATGAGGAAAAACTTTTTCAGTCAGAGAGTTGTGAATCTGTGGAATTCTCTGCCTCAGAAGGCAGTGGAGGCCAATTCTCTGAATGCATTCAAGAGAGAGCTAGATAGAGCTCTTAAGGATAGCGGAGTCAGGGGGTATGGGGAGAAGGCAGGAACGGGGCACTGATTGAGAATGATCAGCCATGATCACATTGAATGGCGGTGCTGGCTCGAAGGGCCGAATGGCCTCCTCCTGCACCTATTGTCTATTGTCTATTGGTCGGTGTGGGCAAATTGGGCTGAAAGGCCTGTTTCCACGTTTTATGACTCTATGACTGTGACTATGAGTGCAGCACAGGAACAGGCCATTTGGACCACAATGTCTGTGATGAATATCATGCCAATTTAAACTAATCTCTTCCGCTGCACATAATCCACATCCCTCTAGTCCCTGCACACCCAAAATACCACTATTATATTAATCTCCATAATCACCCCAAGTCGCAGATTTCAGGCACCCACTACTCTCTGTGTAAAAAAACTTGCCTGCACATCTCCTTTGAACTTTCAAAGAAAATATTAACCAGTAGGTTTTATAGGTTATTAGAGTGCATGGTTATTAATATTCCATACATACGTGTTTATTAATTCCAGGTCCATTAATTATTTTTAAATATTTTTAATTTATTGACTATAAACAATTTTGATGTTGAAACAACACTGCAGCCACCAGATACCCTTCAATAATTGAAGCATTGAACAATTGAAGCACTGTTGGTGCGGCACGGTGGCGCAGCGGTCAAGTTGCTTCCTTACAGCGCCAGAGACCCAGGTTCGATCCTGACTACGGGTGCTGCCTGTACGGAGTTTGGACGTTCTCCCTGTGACCATGTGAGTTTTCTCCGGGTGCACCGGTTTCCTCCCACACTCCAAAGACATACAGGTTTGTAGGTTCATTGGCTTCTGTAAAATTATAATTCGTCCCTAGTTTGTAAGTTAGTGCTGGCGTACGGGGTGATCGCTGGTCGGCGTGGACTCGGTGGGCCGAATAGCCTGTTTCTGCACTGTATCTCTGTATCTCTAACGCCTAATGTTCTATAATATCTTATAGAAACATATAAAATTCTTAAGGGGTTGGAGAGGCTAGATGCGGGAAAATTGTTCCCGATGTTGGGGGAGTCCAGAACCAGGGGTCACAGCTTAAGGATAAGGGGGAAGTCTTTTAGGACCGAGATGAGAAAACATTTCTTCACACAGAGAGTGGTGAGTCTGTGGAATTCTCTGCCACAGAAGGTAGTTGAGGCCAGTTCATTGGCTATATTTAAGAGGGAGTTAGATGTGGCCCTTTTTGCTAAAGGGATCAGGGGGTATGGAGAGAAGGCAGGTACAGGCTACTGAGCTGAATGATCAGCCATGATCATATTGAATGGCGGTGCAGGCTCGAAGGGCCGAATGGCCTACTCCTGCACCTATTTTCTATGTTTCTAATGTCTAAAGTCTGTATCTCTGCTTCACATTTCTTTCTTTTGACTATCCTTGCCTTTCTTTTTTCTTGCTCCTATCTTTCCATTTTATGTACCTCACCTTTTTCCTTTCCTTTTAAGCCTGAGAAATTGCTCCCATGAAAGCAGCTCCTTGCTTTAATCAGTGCTGGAGGGATGTTGTATGTTGATAGAACCGAATAATCACCATCACACAATGGCCTCAGAGGCGAGGATGGCAGGAAGATATTTTCCGTGGAAGGAAATTGGCCAGAATTAAAAACAAAGATTCAAGGGTACGTTTTACAGGATAACCTTTCAGCTTTTGAAAATATTTACACACAAGGTTTCCTCACAGAATAAAAAATGTGTGGGATAGAGTACATCACAGGGGAGAGAATGTGTATAATGAAAGGAATAAGCTTTTAGATCTGATTGTGATTTCTCATTGCATATTTGCTTCATGCTATTTTGTTTCACGTTGTCACAGAGTGATACAGCATGGAAACAGTCCCTTCAGCCCAACTTGCCCACACTGGCCAACATATCCCAGCTACACAAGTCTCACCTGCCCGCGTTTGGCCCATATCCTTCCAAACCTGTCCTATCCATGTACCTGTCTAACTGTTTCTTAAACATTGGGATAGTCCCTGACTCAACTACCTCCTCTGGCAGCTTGTGCAGGAAAATAACTGCAGATGCTGGTATAAATCGAAGGTATCACAAAATGCTGAAGTAACTCAGCGGGTCAGGCAGCATCTCTGGAGAGAAGGAATGGGTGACGTTTTGGGTCGAGGCCCTTCTTCAGACTAATGTCGGGGGGCCAGGACAAAGAAAGGATATAGGTGGAGACAGGAAGACAGTGGGAGAACTGGGAAGGGCGAGGGGAAGAGAGGGACAAAGGAACTATCTAAAGTTAGAGAAGTCAATGTTCATACCGCTGGGCTGTAAG
Organism: Rhinoraja longicauda; assembly: GCF_053455715.1. NCBI lineage: Eukaryota > Metazoa > Chordata > Chondrichthyes > Rajiformes > Arhynchobatidae > Rhinoraja > Rhinoraja longicauda. Next base: position 87,464,017 of record NC_135955.1, read on the forward strand.
CTGCCCAAGCGAAATATTAGGTGCTGTTCCTCCAATTTCCGGTGGGCCTCACTATGACACTGGAGGAGGCCCATGACAGAAAGGTCAGACTGGGAGTGGGAGGGGGAGTTGAAGTGCTCAGCCACCGGGAGATCAGGTTGGTTAAAGCGGTCTGAGCGAAGGTGTTGAGCGAAACGATCGCCGAGCCTGCGTTTGGTCCAGCACTTTGTGTCCTTTTGAATACAACTACAATATTATCTACCCGACAATTGTATTGAATTAGATCCCATATTTCTTTTCTCTTAAATTCATTTTCAATGTTCCCGCAAATAAATCTCTGTATAGCGTTCACACATGTGCACTTACTTTGTGAATCGGGCCCTCCATCCATGATGCCATGTTTGACCTTTATGTGGCGGGTAAGGTTTCCCTTCAGAGTGAATTTGCTGGGGCAATAGAGGCATTTAAACGGCTTGCTGTCTGAGTGTAGATGCATGTGGCCCATTAAATTGTGCATCCGATTAAATTCCTTCCCACACAGCTGTCAACGAAAATAAAGACACAAATTTAATGGGATGTATTCATTTCTAAGAAACCACCATTCTGCTGAGATATTAAATATTGCAAGAATATAACCAGGATTATTGTGAGCTCAAAAAAAGTCGTTGCTGTGCCTTACATCCAACCACCAAGTTTTTTTTAATAGGTGACGTGTTACCTACGTATAACAAGTAACTTACTTGTTAAATGTTAGGGTGGCACAGCGGCAGAGTTGCTGCCTTACAGCGCCAAAGACCCGTGTTCGATCCTGACTACAGGTGCTGTCTGTATGGAGATTGTACGTTCTCCCCGTGACCTGCATGGGTTTTCTCCAAGATCTTCGGTTTCTTCCCACATCCAAACACATACAGTTCTGGCTTGGTATAATTTTAATTGTGCCTAGTGTGTGTAGGATTGTGTTAATGTGTGGGGATCGCTGTTCAATAGACAATAGACAATAGAAAATAGGTGCAGGAGGAGGCCATTCGGCCCTTCGAGCCAGCACCGCCATTCAATGTGATCATGGCTGATCATTCTCAATCAGTACACCATTCCTGCCTTCACCCCATACCCCCTGACTCCGCTATCCTTAAGACTCTATCTAGCTCTCTCTTGAATGCATTCAGAGAATTGGCCTCCACTGCCTTCTGAGGCAGAGAATTCCACAGATTCACAACTCTCTGACTAAAAAAGTTTTTCCTCATCTCAGTTCAAAATGGCCTACCCCTTATTCTTAACCTGTGGCCCCTTGTTCTGGACTCCCCCAACATTGGGAACATGTTTCCTGCCTCTAACGTGTCCAACCCCTTAATAATCTTATACGTTTCGATAAGATCTCCTCTCATCCTTCTAAATTCCAGTGTATACAAGCCTAGCCGCTCCAGTCTTTCAACATATGACAGTCCCGCCAGTCCGGGAATTAACCTAGTAAACCTACGCTGCACGCCCTCAATAGCAAGAATATCCTTCCTCAAATTTGGAGACTAAATCGCTGTTCAGTGCGGACGCGGTGGGCCGAAGAGCCTGTTTCCGCGCTGTATCTCTAAACTAAACTAAACTAAACTAACTTAAAGTGTTGCTGCTTCTGTGCCTCAGTATTTTGCAGCTTTTCAATGGAACCAGCAAGCTGCCAGAGGAATGTTTGACATCCTGCCCACAGGGCTCTGTCAGAGATATTTTCATTGTCAGATGTTCCGAACTGCACTTCGTCATAGATTCATAGAAACATACAGCATGGAAACAGGCCCTTTGTTCCAACTTGTCCATGCCTACTAAAATGCCCCATCCAAGTTAGTCCCATTTGCACGGATGTGGCTCATATCCCACTAAACCTTTCCTATCCATGTACCTGTCCAAGAGTCTTTTAAATGCTGTTACGGTACCTGACTCAACGACCTCATCTGTAAGATCCTTCCATATACGCACCACTGGTTCTTGATTCCCCCAGTAATAGACTCTGTGTATTCACCGTACCAATTCCCCTCATGATTTTAAACACCACTATAAGATCACCCCTTAGCCTCCTGCGCTCCAAGGAATAAAGTCCTAGCTTGCCCAATCTCTCCCTATAGTTCAGGCCTTCGAGTCCTGGCAACATTCTCATAAATCTTCTCTGCACCCTTTCCAGCTAATGACATCCTTCCTATAGCAGGGTAACCAAAACGGAACACAATACTCCAAATGTGGCCCCACCAACATCTTGTGCAACTTTTAGCAGAATGTTCCAATTTCCATACACAGTACCCTAACTAATGAAGGCCAATGTACCAAAAGCTTTCTTTACCATCCTATCTACCTGTGAGGCCATTTTCGAGGAACTATGCACCTGCACTCCTAGTTCCCTCTGCTCTACAATACTCCCCAGGGCCCTATCATTCACCGTGTAGGTCCTGCCCTGGTTGGACTTCCCAAAATGCCAAAACATCGCACACTTATCAGCGTTGAACTCCATTAGCCATTCCTCAGCCCATGTGCCAAGCTGATTTAGATTCTGCTGTAATTTGTGGTAACCCTCTCTCCACTGTCTACGATACCACTTAATTTAGTGCAGTCCGGAATACAGATGGAATCCATGTACATGTGGAAATTTAATTACATCGCTGGGGCACTAGCTATGCCATGCTTCTAAAAGTATAGAAAATGAAAAGTATTTTGGAACTGTGCGATTGAGAATTGCCTCACATGCCTCAGATGGGAAAGTGATAAAGATTTTACTAAAAATCCACCCAAGTTACATTGCACAATATCCTCGTACGTGTCTGAAAGATGGTGCAGAAACCTAATTTGAGCCAGTGATTTGACTTCTCCGTTTAACTTCACTCTATCAAACGCTAAAGTGCCTGGATAATTCTAGTTGTCATTCTCTTGGAAGCATATCACTGCTCCGTCATCATCACTGGGTCAAAATCCTGGAAATCCTTATTTAAGAGCACTGTGAGAGTGCCTTCAAAGGAATCGAATGGTGCTTTTGCCTTCTGCAAAAGGGTATGGCGCCAAAGCATTGCCTTCCTACCCCCTCCACAGATACTGCCTGACTCGCTGAATTACTTCAGCACTTTGTGTTTTACTCAAGGTTCCAGCACTTGCGGCTCCATGTGTCTCTAGATGTCAAACTGTCTATTTATTTATCCATATCTCTAATGGGTAATCTGTATATTCATGTAGAAACAAAGAACTCCAGAACCAGGGGCCACAGTTAAAGAATAAGGGGTATGTCATTTGGAACGGAGATGAAGAAAAACTTTTTCAGTCAGAGAGTTATAAATCTGTGGAATTCTCTGCCTCAGAAGGCAGTGGAGGCCAATTCTCTGAATGCATTCAAGAGAGAGCTGGATAGAGCTCTTAAGGATAGCGGAGTCAGGGGGTATGGGGAGAAGGCCCATACTGATTGAGAATGATCAGCCATGATCACATTGAATGGTGGTGCTGGCTCAAAGGGCCGAATGGCCTACTCCTGCACCTATTGTCTATTGTCTATTAACTATCTCCTCTGATAGCTTGTTCCATACACCCACCACCCTTTGTGTAAAAACGTTACTCCTCAGATTCCTCTTAAATCCTTTCCCCTTCACTGTAAACCTACAGTATGTCTTCTGGTCCAAATCGTGGGCTCGTTGTTCCTATTCTATTGACATTGGCTGAAACGGCTAACTAATGCAGCTGAATACCGAATGTAGCTCATCTTTCCTCTGACTATGTAAGGTTACAATTTAACTATCCTCACTGAAACATCAGCACAACATCTAAGTTGACACTTCAAGGGAGTGCTGCATTGTTAGAGACATTGCCATTTGGATGTGACGATAGATCGATGCTCCCTTTCGCCATGCTCGATGGTGCCCCAAAGGTGCGATTTTGCGGGTTCACACTGCCAATTGTCCCCCACATGTCCAGAGATCTCACTGAATGAGGAATAAGGATTATGGTGAGTTGCTGCAACAAGTCAGAACCATCTTCAGCAGGTGCAGCAGGCAGTGAAGAAAGCGAATGGTATGTTGGCATTCATACCGAGGGGATTTGAGTATAGGAGCAGGGAGGTTCTGCTGCAGTTGTACAGGGCATTGGCGAGACCACACCTGGAGTAATTGCGTACAGTTTTGGTCTCCTAATTTGAGGAAAGACATTCTTGCCATAGAGGGAGTACAGAGAAGGTTCACCAGATTGATTCCTGGGATGGCAGGACTTTCATATGAAGAAAGACTGGATAGACTAGGCTTGTACTCGCTGGAATTTAGAAGATTGAGGGGGGATCTTATAGAAATATACAAAATTCTTAAGGGGTTGGACAGGCTAGATGCAGGAAGATTGTTCCCGATGTTGGGGAAGTCCAGAACAAGGGGTCACAGTTTAAGGATAAGGGGGAAGTCTTTTAGGACCGAGATGAGAACGTTTTTTTTCGCACAGAGAGTGGTGAATCTGTGGAATTCTCTGCCACAGAAGGTAGTTGAGGCCAGTTCATTGGCTATATTTAAGAGGGAGTTAGATGTGGCCCTTGTGGCTAAAGGGATCAGGGGGTATGGAGAGAAGGCAGGTATGGGATACTGAGTTGGACGATCAGCCATGATCATATTGAATGGCGGTGCAGGCTCGAAGGGCCGAATGGCCTACTCCTGCACCTATTTTCAATGTTTCTATGTTTCTATCTTCAGACCAAGGAGAAAACACAAGTTGGAATGAGATTCAACTCATTGTTTCCAATAACACAGGTGCTGTACATAGAGCAACATGGACAACAAATCAACTGAGATCTTAGGTGAGGGGGGGATCTCTTGTAAATGCTCCCCTATCTGTTTCGGTATTTTGAGCACCATTCTGCTGATTATTCTGTTATGAGAAAAAAAAAAAATGTATTCGGCCCTCCTGTTTGAGGTACAAATAAGATGAAGTAACACTGCTGTATATTTGTTATTTGTTGCGGCAACTTGGCATTTTGTAGATCCCACTCTCAGCCAGAACATCAAGGAAAGGCGCTGAGACAGTGCCCATTACACACAATTGAGGAAATCAGGAGGGAATCGAGGGGATATGCTGGGACATTATGCACTTGGCCATTTCACCGTGGTTGGCGACAGGGAGCCATTGATTGAAGGCAGCCTCGGATATTAATTTTCCATTGCCAACAGTCACGTCTGTTAAAGATATTCTCACAGTCCGTAGATTTTTTTTTAGATTTAGAGATACAGCGCGGAAACAGGTCCTTCGGCCCACCGGGTCCGTGCCGCCCAGCGATCCCTGCACATTAACACTACCCTACACACACTAGGGACAATTTTTCACATTTGCCCAGCCAATTAACCTACATACCTGTACGCCTTTGGAATGTGGGAGGAAACCGAAGATCTCGGAGAAAACCCACGCAGGTCACGGGGAGAACGTACAAACTCCATACAGACGGCGCCCGTAGTCAGGATCGAACCTGACTCTCTGGCGCTGCATTCGCTGTAAGGCAGCAACTCTACTGCTGCGCCACCGTGCCGCCATAAATAAGTCCTCTTAAATAGGAATTTCCAGGATTTGGACCCAGCAGCGATAAAGAGACAATGATATAGTTCCAAATCAGAATTTGAGTTGAGTTTAGTTTAGTTTAGTTTAGTTTAGTTTAGTTTAGTTTAGTTTAGTTTAGTTGAGTTTAGTTTAGTTTAGAGATACAGCGTAGAAACAGGCCCTTCAGTGCACTGTGTCCGTGCCGACCAGCGCTCACCTATATACTAGTTCTATCCACAAAATGCTGGAGTAACTCAGCAGGTCAGGCAGCATCTCGGGAGAGAAGGAATGGGTGACGTTTCGAGTCGAGACCCTTCTTCAGACTGATGTTTATACTACTAGTTCTATCCAATACACTGGGGTCAATTTACAGAAGCCAATTAACCAACAAGCCTGTATGTCTTTGGGATGTGGGAGGAAACCAGATCACCCAGTGGAAACCCACACAGTCACGGAGAAAACATACAAACTCAGTGCAGACAGCATCTGTAGTCGGGATCGAACCCGGGTCTCTGGCGCTGTAAGGCAGCGGCTCTACCACTGCGCCACCGTGCCACCCTAGAGAATGATCCTCAACTTGGAGGAGAACCTATGGCAAGTGTTCCTGCTTGCCTTCTACCTCGTACTCTTCTCTATGGTAAATGATGTGGGGCTGTAACAAGCTACGCAAGTACATGTAGTGTATTTTGTAAACTGTACACCTTGCGGCCAGGGTAGCCAACAGTGGAGGGAACAAATATTTAGGATAGAATGTCAATTATGGAAGGTTTAATTTAGTTTAGTTTAGTTTAGAGATAGAGCATGGAAACAGGTCATTCGGCACAGAGAGTCCACACTGACCATCGATCACTGGTTTACACTAGTTCTATGTTATTGCACTTTCTCATCCACTCCCTGTACACTAGGGATAATGTACAGAGGCCAATTTACCTACAGACACGCACGTGTTTGGGATGTGGGAGGAAAGCGTGCACGCGGAGGAACGCACATGCTCACAGAGAGTACGTACAAACTCCACACAGTGATATTACCCAAGGTCAGTTTTGGCCCATATGGTGTTGAGCTTATTGAGACTTGTTGGACTTGTTCATCGAGGCAAGTGGACATGATTCCATCTCACACACCTGAATCCCACTTTGCAGATAATCTTGAATGTTTGGTGAATCAAGAGGTGAATCACACAATGCAGGACACCCAACCTCTCTCTATAATACAGAGCGAGGGAAAATGCATGTGTCTTACTCAGGAATAGCATTGTTTGGATGACCATAACCTTGGACATCAACAAACCTCGGAGTGTGTTTTTAAATTCCTTCTGAAATTGTGCAAATGACTCAATAAATATAATTACCAATGATTCAAGAAACAGTTCCACAACTTTTAGGGCGGCACGGTGGCGCAGCAGTAGAGTTGCTGCCTTACAATGCTTACATCGCCAGAGACCCGGGTTCGATCCCGACTAGAGGTGCTGTCTGTACGGAGTTTGTACGTTCTCCCCGTGACCTGCGTCGATTTTCTCTGAGATTGTTGGTTTCCTCCCACACTCCAAAGACGTACAGGTTTGTAAGTTAATTGGCTTGGTATAAATGTAAATTGTCCCGAGTATGTGTAGGATAGTGTTAATGTGCGGGGATCGCTGGTCGGCGCGGACTTGGTGGGCTGAAGTGCCTGTTTCCGCGCTGTATCTCTAAACTAAACTAAACATCCAGTCACTTGTAGTGTTTCAATTTGTTTGTCTTTACAAATTCTTAGTAACAGGTAGCCACCACACCACTAAATGTAGCCCTGAATCTCAATTTCAAAATCTCTGGGTACATGGGGCTATAAAACAATGTTGCTGTCCACATTTTGAATTCTTCTGGAGAGGTTTCTGAGTTCTCAGAGAGAGGGAACAAGTCTGTAATCTGTCCAAAAGGACCGTGAGAAAACAGGAAGTTTTAAGGAGTACAAGAGAAAGCGAGATGAAATCTATTTGCAGAAAGTTCCCCGGGGACATGAAACTATTGTTAAGCAGGCAGTCAATGCAGCGATATCCTTCCTTCTGCTGAAGAGGAGCCTCTTGCCAAAAGGCATCTATCTGGTCACTGTTTTAACCCTTCATTAACCAAGATTAGCCACAAATCTTAACCTCTGACGATGAGATAGATTTTCACATCATATCACAAGTTCACAAGTTCACAAGTTATAGCAGTAGAATTAGGCCATTTGGCCCATCGAGTCTACTCCACCATTCAATCGTGGCTGACCTCTGCCTCCTAATTCCATTTTCCCGCCTTCTCCCCATAACCCTTGACATCCATTCTGATCAAGAATTTGTCTATCTCTGCCTTCAAAATATCCATTGACTTGGCCTCCACAGCCTTCTGTGGCAATGAGTTCCACAGATTAACTACCCTCTGACTAAGCAGTTCCTTTGTATGTGCCTGTAGTGGCCTGGCGGAGGCCAGAGAAAAGGCAAGACGCCAGGCAGTTTTTAGTAAGATTCTTTATTTATTAGGCCGCGCTTCAGCCCACAGCGTAGTTCCCCTAGGGTATAAGCCACGCCTCCCCCTGGTCAGGCTTTTAACCCCTTACGCCTGTCCGTCACGTAACGAGGGGGCTGACCCAAGGAGTGGCCTGATCCGCCACAGGACCCCCCCCAAGAACCGGAGGTACAAAACGGACAGGAGGGCGCACGAGGCGACCAGCCCGGGTGCGCACCATGACCGGCGCAGGGACCGGCGACTGACCGACAGGTGGAGGGGTCGTAGCAGACACTGGAGGGGGTAGCTTGGACGGGGGGCGACCGCGCGGGCGGGGCTGCGCAACCGGCACCGGCCGATCAATGTCCACGTGTGCCGGCTTCAGCCGTGCGACCGAAACAGTCTCTCTGCGACCCCCCATGTTCAGAACGAATGTGGCCGAGCCGTGTTGCAGGACCCGGAAGGGGCCCTCGTACGGCCGCTGGAGAAGTGATCGGTGTGCGTCCCTGCGCAGGAACACAAACTGGCAGTCCTCCAGAGCGGCAGGGACGTGTGGCTGTAAGGTCCCATGACGTGACGTGGGCACAGGTGGTTGCCCATAAGGGCGAGCATGTCCTCCAGAAGGGCCGACGGCCGTCGGTCCCCGAGCCCCCCCTGGCTCATAACTCGAGTTGCCCTCTCGGCGTCGCTGAGGCCGAACCTCCTGATAAGGAGTTCTTTAAGGCCCTTATATTTGTCATCCGCGGGGGGGTCATTAAGGTAAGGCTTTACTCGCCTTGCTGTCGCCTGGTCCAGGGCGCCGACGACATAAAAGTACTTCGTCAAGTCGACGGTTACCCCTCGCACAGCAAACTGTGCCTCTGCCTGCTGAAACCAGACCTCAGGCTCTTCGGTCCACAGGGTCGGGAGTTTGAGGGAGACGGCATCGAGGTCGGCAGGACCGGGTTGCACATCAACGTTCGACATCACTACGTGTGATGTCCGTCGAGGTCACCAATGTAGTGGCCTGGCGGAGGCCAGAGAAAAGGCAAGACGCCAGGCAGTTTTTAGTAAGATTCTTTATTTATTAGGCTGCGCTTCAGCCCACAGCGTAGTTCCTCTAGGGTATAAGCCACGCCTCCCCCTGGTCAGGCTTTTAACCCCTTACGCCTGTCCGTCACGTAACGAGGGGGCTGACCCAAGGAGTGGCCTGATCCGCCACATGCCAAACAATATCCTAAGTGATCATAGTGTGTCTATTAGAGTTTTGCAGATTTTATTAACCTCTTACCATTTAGATTTTATAAAGTACACATTGATCACTAATTTTGTATAGCTTTTCCAATGTTCAATAATCTGGCAGCAATGAAAGATACACAAATTATGCATTAATTAACCCAATTAGTTTTTGGTCAGTAATTCCCAACATGATTCTGAAGATTTTTGAAAAAATATGTAATTTCTTTTAATTACAGTGCAAGTCACAGATAATCATAGCCTACATGCCAAGACATTTTGAGATGGATTTATTGTTCTGTAAGCAGTTTTTGGCACTGTTCTCTGCTCTTGCTCTCAACAGATGATTTTGGGGAAACATGAGGTCATATCGTGGGCTACATTTACATAGTTTCGTAAATTTTGTCAGTTCAGTTTTAGAATGAATTAAGTGATCTGACCTGAATATGAAGTAGTATGGACTGGCCACCTCTGACGTTGAAGAACGGAGATACAATGGGCATTGACAAGGTGACTCTTTCCACCTGAACTCCCACCTTGGCCTGTCCCTGCCTTACTAAATAACTTTACTAAATAACCTTTTGTGACAGACAATGATTTTTGTTTTGCCAATGATCTGAACACCTTCTTTACCAGATTTGAATCACTAGATAATTCTGTTAAGTGCACCGAAATACTTAATACTGTTACACCTGCTGTTACGCCTCTGATAGAATTGTCACGACTGTCGAAGACGTTAGGAAAACATTTCAGTGTACAAATATCAAGAACGCCGCTGGGCTGGATGAGTGCAGCGCTTTTCTTTTGAAGAACTTTGCAACTGAGCTGGCTCCAGTGTGGCAACCAATCTTTCAGGCTTCCATAGATACACATACTGTCCTCTGTTATGGAAAACTTTGCATATAAAACCATTACCCGAAATCCCATGTCCAAAAGAACATAAGGATTTTAGACCGATAGCCCTTACCTCAGTGATTATGAAATCTCTAGAAAGAATTCTGCTCCAATATCTTGTCAGTACGACAAAAGACAAACTTGACTCTTACCAATTTGCGTATAAGCAGGGTTGTGGTACAGAAGACGTTGTTGCCACTCTGACTCGTACCATTTATAAACATTTAGACAAACCTAACACCTATGCAAGAGCCCTCTTTCTAGATTTTTCATCCGCTTTCAACACCATACAAGCAGACTTTTTGGTGTCAAAAATGGTCCAGCAGGAATTGAATCCTCACTAATGGAGTCCAGCTCGTAAAGGTGAACAAAACACTTTCATCTGCCATCATGACCAATGTTGGTGCTCCACAGGGCTGTGTGAGTTCAGCTATGCTTTTTATTTTTTACACTGACGACTGTCATACAGATAAACCAAATCAATAATAATAATAATAATAATAATAAGCCTTTATTGTCATTGTATTTAGAGATACAACAAAATTAGGAGAGCTACTCCTGATCAGTGCAACCAAAACAAGTTAAAGCAAGTTAAAAACACATCCAATACGTCATTTAAATGCTTAAAGTAGTAAATGAATATATATTTATCACACCTAGGTAAGATATTGCACTTGGGAGAATACATTTTAAAGTATTCTGATGATAGAGTTTTAATATCTCTGTTGAGTAAATCAGACAACCCTGAGCAGCACCAGCATGGGGTGAACGAAGTGGTCGAGTGGAGTGATAATGATGCTCTTGAGATCAATACAAAGAAAACGGAAGAAATTGTATTTGGTTCATCATCTGACTCTCATGTAGTTCGTATTGTTATCCATAATGAAAATATCAAGCAGGTGTGTTCTTTTAAATACTTGGGTGTGATGATATATATGTAATATAAGAAAATAACTGCACATGCTGGTACAAATCGAAGGAATTTATTCACAAAATGCTGGAGTAACTCAGCAGGTCAGGCAGCATCTCGGGAGAGAAGGAATGGGTGACGTTTCGGGTCGAGACCCTTCTTCAGACTGATGTCAGGGGGGCGGGACAAAGGAAGGATATAGGTGGAGACAGGAAGATAGAGGGAGAACTGGGAAGGGGGGGGGGAAGAGAGGGACAGAGGAACTATCTAAAGTTGGAGAAGTCAATGTTCATACCACTGGGCTGCAAGCTGCCCAGGCGAAATACGAGGTGCTGTTCCTCCAATTTCCGGTGGGCCTCACTATGGCACTGGATGAGGCCCATGACAGAAAGGTCAGACTGGGAGTGGGAGGGGGAGTTGAAGTGCTCGGCCACTGGGCTATCCTGGAAAGACCACATTGAATTTATTTTCTCCGCCGCCTTAGGTCCTTTGGGGCGAGTAGACAAATTCTTCTTTTGTTCCTTACTTCTGTGATTATGAGTGTTCTTCAGAATTGTAATACTACATGGTACGAGTGTTTGTCCATCGCTTCAAAGTCAAAACTGCTCCACCAAATGAAAATCTGCTCAAAGATCGTCGGTCAACCCCTTGAGAAACTCTATGAATCAGCCTACCACAATAACATGCTAAGGTTGGACAACAACATTGTTTCTGACCCCGACCATGTCCTGAACAGTGGATACGAATTGTTACCATCAAATCGGAGGTACAGGGTACCAAGATTTAATAAGGTTAGACTGAAGCACTCTTTTGTGCACCAGTCAATCCTGAAACTAAACATAGAACTCAATCCCAGATCAAATGTACATTGAAGGGTCTTGAATGTGTCATCATTTGTGATTGTAATAGAAACATAGAAAATAGGTGCAGGAGTAGGCCATTCGGCCCTTCGAGCCTGCACCGCCATTGAATATGATCATGGCTGATCATCCAACTCAGTATCCCGTACCTGCCTTCTCTCCATACCCCTGATCCCTTTAGCCACAAGGGCCACATCTAACTCCCTCTTAAATATAGCAAATGAACTGGCCTCAACTACCTTCTGTGGCAGAGAATTCCACAGATTTACCACTCTCTGTGTGAAAAAAAACGTTCTCATCTCGGTCCTAAAAGACTTCCCCCTTATCCTTAAACTGTGACCCCTTGTTCTGGACTTCCCCAACATCAGGAACAATCTTCCTACATCTAGCCTGTCCAACCCCTGGTGAATGGTGAATATGGTTATGGTGAATATATGTATCCTCGTTCCTTGTTTTACATTCTTTGTCTTTGTTGATGTTGCAAGTGGAGCTGCTGAGATGCAAGAAAAACTTTAGACTTGATCTGACAATAAAGTATTATCGTTATTTAACTAGTATTCTTACTGCTTTCGTACATGATTTGATTTTGGACTTTATTTGTTTACTTCCTGCATACTCAAATGCAATTAAAGATTAAGCTTACAACCCAGCGGTATGAATATTGATTTCTCTAATTTCAAGTAACCCTTGCATTCCCTCTCTCTCTGTTCCTCCCCCACCCTAGTCATCCTGCTAGTTTCACTGTTCGTATCACTGCGTTATCACCTCTTCCACAGCCAACAATGGACCATTGTGGGTTCCACCTTTCCTTGGTCATCGGTGCCAGCTCTGATTTGTTCTGTACCTTTTTATACCTCTAGTTTCCCTCTACCCTGACTCTCATCTGAAGCAGGGTCTCGACCCAAAACGTCACCTGTTCCTTTTCTCCAGAGATGCTGCCTGACCCGCTGAGGTACACCAGCATTTTGTGTCTGTCTAAGCATTAACGAGGTAGAGATTCACAATTAAATCATGTCTGGCTCCAGTTCATAAAACTTTCTGAAGATATGACCTTTTAAAGATTTGTACAAAAGTGAAATAAATATATTATATGCAGCAAATGTTATCCCACTTTTTAAGAAAGGAGGGAAAGAGAAAACGGGTAATTATAGACCAGTTAGTCTGACATCAGTGGTGGGGAAGATGCTGGAGTCAATTATAAAAGACGAAATTGCTGAGCATTTGGATAGCAGTAACGGGATCATTCCGAGTCAGCATGGATTTACGAAGGGGAAATCATGCTTGACAAATCTACTGGAATTTTTTGAGGATGTAACTAGGAAAATTGACAAGGGAGAGTCAGTGGATGTGGTGTACCTCGACTTTCAGAAAGCCTTCGACAAGGTCCCACATAGGAGATTAGTGGGCAAAATTAGGGCACATGGTATTGGGGGTAGGGTACTGACATGGATAGAAAATTGGTTGACAGACAGAAAGCAAAGAGTGGGGATAAATGGGTCCCTTTCGGAATGGCAGGCAGTGACCAGTGGGGTACCGCAAGGTTCGGTGCTGGGACCCCAGCTATTTACGATATACATTAATGACTTAGACGAAGGGATTAAAAGTACCATTAGCAAATTTGCAGATGATACTAAGTTGGGGGGTAGTGTGAATTGTGAGGAAGATGCAATAAGGCTGCAGGGTGACTTGGACAGGTTGTGTGAGTGGGCGGATACATGGCAGATGCAGTTTAATGTAGGTAAGTGTGAGGTTATTCACTTTGGAAGTAAGAATAGAAAGGCAGATTATTATCTGAATGGTGTCAAGTTAGGAGGAGGGGGAGTTCAACGAGATCTGGGTGTCCTAGTGCATCAGTCAATGAAAGGAAGCATGCAGGTTCAGCAGGCAGTGAAGAAAGCCAATGGAATGTTGGCCTTCGTAACAAGAGGAGTTGAGTATAGGAGCAAAGAGGTCCTTCTACAGTTGTACCGGGCCCTGGTGAGACCGCACCTGGAGTACTGTGTGCAGTTTTGGTCTCCAAATTTGAGGAAGGATATTCTTGCTATGGAGGGCGTGCAGCGTAGGTTCACTAGGTTAATTCCCGGAATGGCGGGACTGTCGTATGTTGAAAGGCTGGAGCGATTGGGCTTGTATACACTGGAATTTAGAAGGATGAGGGGGGATCTTATTGAAACATATAAGATAATTAGGGGATTGGACACATTAGAGGCAGATAACATGTTCCCAATGTTGGGGGAGTCCAGAACAAGGGGCCACAGTTTGAGAATAAGGGGTAGGCCATTTAGAACGGAGATGAGGAAGAACTTTTTCAGTCAGAGGGTGGTGAAGGTGTGGAATTCTCTGCCTCAGAAGGCAGTGGAGGCCAGTTCGTTGGATGCTTTCAAGAGAGAGCTGGATAGAGCTCTTAAGGATAGCGGAGTGAGGGGGTATGGGGAGAAGGCAGGAACGGGGTACTGATTGAGAGTGATCAGCCATGATCGCATTGAATGGCGGTGCTGGCTCGAAGGGCTGAATGGCCTACTCCTGCACCTATTGTCTATTGTCTATTGTCTAAATTACAATCTTCCCAGCTCATAGCAGGAGCAGAGATTGCAGCAGGCGGCCACCGTGACGGGCGTCACGGTGGCACAGCGGTAGAGTTGCTGCCTTACAGCTTTTGCAGCACCGGAGACCCGGATTCGATCCCGACTACAGGTGCTGTCTGTACGGAATTTGTACGTTCTCCCCATAACCTGCATGGGTTTTCTTCGAGATCTTTGGTTTCGTCCCACACTCTAAAGACGTACAGGCTTGTAGGTTAACTGGTTTTGTGAATGTGTAAATTATCCCTAGTATGTGTAGGATAGTGGATAGTGTTAATGTGCGGGGATCGCTGGTCGGTGCGGACTCGGTGGGTTGAAGGGCCTGCTTCCACGCTGTGTATCTAAACTAAGCAGGAGCAGAGATGGCAGAGCTTTGGCAAATGTAAGTGCCCTCGATCGAACTAATTACATTGCAAAAATTTCTAAACACCTGTTTTCACATCTTCATTCTGGGGCATTGTGTGTAGATTGATGATTAAAAAAATGAATTTAATCCATTTTAAAATAAGGCTGTAACGTAACAAAATGTGGAAAAAGTGAAGGGGTCTGAATACTTTCTGAATGGACTGTAATATTATAAGTTAATTAAATAAATCAATAATTTATAATTATATTATTTACCATCCTGTATAATTTTAATATTGTTTTCTTAAAGTTTACATAGAGCTTATAACAGTACAAGAAGCACAAACACATGTATTATGCCTGCTATTTCACTTCTTGTGAATAAAATTCTATCCAACTGCTAGAAATCAACTTCACTGTACTGCACGGTGGCATGATGGTAGTGAACTAGGCTAATGACCTGTAACCCAGAGAAGACAGGTTCAAATCTCACTCGGTACTAAACAAAGGGGGGAGCGGGTGGTGTTTGCATTGAATGAAGATTATAGTGCGGCACAGTGGTGCAGCCGATAGAGCTATCTTATCTCAGCACTTGAGACTTGGATTTGATCCTGTCCTCAGGTGCTGCCTGTGTGGAGTTTGCGTATTCTTCCTGTGATCACATGCGTTTCCTCAGGATGCTCTGATATCCTCCCCATCCTAAAGACGTGCAGGTTTGCAGGTTAATTGGTCTCTGTAGGAAATTGCCCCTGGACTGTAGGGAGTGGATGCCAAAGTGGGATAACATAGAACTAGTGGCAAAGGGTGATCATTGATCGGTGGGCCGACGGGCCTGCTTCCATATTGTATCTCTAAACTAGATCAAGTTATTTATAAATCCTCAAGCCACCTTCATAAATTCATGGCACAGAGGGCGTGCAGCGTAGGTTCACTAGGTTAATTCCCGGAATGGCGGGACTGTCGTATGTTGAAAGGCTGGAGCAATTAGGCTTGTATACACTGGAATTTAGAAGGATGAGGGGGGATCTTATTGAAACATATAAGATAATTAGGGGATTGGACACATTAGAGGCAGGAAACATGTTCCCAATGTTGGGGGAGTCCAGAACAAGGGGCCACAGTTTAAGAATAAGGGGTAGGCCATTTAGAACGGAGATGAGGAAGAACTTTTTCAGTCAGAGAGTGGTGAAGGTGTGGAATTCTCTGCCTCAGAGGGCTGTGGAGGCCAGTTCGTTGGATGCTTTCAAGAGAGAGCTGGATAGAGCTCTTAAGGATAGCGGAGTGAGGGGGTATGGGGAGAAGGCAGGAACGGGGTACTGATTGAGAGTGATCAGCCATGATCGCATTGAATGGCAGTGCTGGCTCGAAGGGCTGAATGGCCTACTCCTGCACCTATTGTCTATTGATAGATTCTTGATTAGTACGGGTGTCGGGGGTTATATGGAGAAGGCAGGAAACCCGCACATCTTTAGGATGGGAAGGATATCAGAGCACCCTGAGGAAGCCCATGTGGTCACAGGGAGAACATGCAAACTCCACACAGACAGCACCTGAGGACAGGATCAAATCCAATGGGGTTGAGAAGGAAAGAGAGATCAACTATAATTGAATGGCGGGGTAGACTTCATGGGCCAAATGGCCTAATTCTGCTCCTTTCACTTATGAACCACCTGGATCCAGCAGCTGTGTTGCTCCAGAGCCTACATGGGCTGGTTTGATCTCCCCTCTCATCCTGTCATTTTTCCTTCCATAACAACTGCTTGCCAACTGAATACCAGAGACCAGCAATGGACAACTCAACCACTTGGGTCCCTCTCCACTCTCCAAGTGGGAAGCAGCAGCCCCAGGATTAAAATGCCACTCTTCCAATCTCTACAAGAATGGATGAGTATTTAAGTCACCTCACCACCTTGCTTTGTCCATCTTCCCAAAACTGATATCTGCCCTTTGCTCAGCATAATTAATTTAAATGTAACATTGACCCTTAGTGTCCCTTTTCATCACTCTCATATTCCCTGAGTTGCAAACCTTCTATCCACTTGACACCTTCCTGCAATAAAGGACTGAAATCAGTAGCTCTGTGCACTGAAGAATCAAACCTAGAGCATACTATTCCCTAATACAGATGGTTCTGCTACAACAAGCATTTCCACGACATGGATTAGATATAACACAAGTGATTAATTCGGGAACACCATTTGCTTTATGTGGGCTGAATTGGCAATTTCAATCAGAAACTAGAGAAACTCACTTTCAAAATTGACAAGAAGAAATAAGCTCTGGATACAAAAAACTGCAGATGCTGGTTTACAAAATAAGGCACAAAGTGCTGGAATAACTCAGTGGGTCAGGCAATATCTGAGGGGATCATGGATAGACAATAGACAATAGACAATAGGTGCAGGAGGAGGCCTTTCGGCCCTTCGAGCCAGCACCATCATTCAATGTGATCATGGCTGATCATTCTCAATCAGTACCCCGTTCCTGCCTTCTCCCCATACCCCCTGACTCCGCTATCCTTCAGAGCTCTATCTAGCTCTCTCTTGAATGCATTCAGAGAATTGGCCTCCACTGCCTTCTGAGGCATTGAATTCCACAGATTCACAAACTCTAATTGAAAAGGTTTTTCCTCATCTCAGTTCTAAATGGCCTACCACTTATTCTTAAACTGTGCCCCCTTGTTCTGGACTCCCCCAACATTGGGAACATGTTTCCTGCCTCTAACGTGTCCAACCCCTTAATAATCTTATACGTTTTGATAAGATCCCCTCTCATCCTTCTAAATTCCAGTGTATACAAGCCTAGTCGCTCCAGTCTTTCAACATATAACAGTCCCGCCATTCCGGGAATTAACCTAGTAAACCTATGCTGCACGCCCTCAATAGCAAGAATATCCTTCCTCAAATTTGGAGACCAAAACTGCACACAGTACTCCAGGTGTGGTCTCACTAGGGCCCTGTACAACTGCAGAAGGACCTCTTTGCTCCTATACTCAACTCCCCTTGTTATGAAGGCCAACGTTTCATTGGCTTTCTTCACTGCCTGCTGTACCTGCATGCTTCCTTTCAGTGACTGATGCACTAGGACACCCAGATCTCGTTGTACGTCCCCTTTTCCTAACTTGACATTTTGGATAGGTGACGTTTTGAGTCAGGACCCTTCCAGAAAAAAGCTGTCTTGGATTTAAACAGTACAGGGGGGGAAACAGTTTCCATGTAACTTCCCCGCAGTAGTTAGACAACAAGGCCTCTTAAGAACACAGCTGCTGCTTTCAACCAGCGGGTTGAAATTGACGATCAATTGCTTCTGTTGATACTTCTGTGCAACAATGCTCTATAAACAATGTAACATGCAAACTTTGGTAGTGGTGGCTTGCGGTAATATAATACAACTTATTGCTGTTGAAAAGATCTTTCAATTTGAAAAACCTGCAGGAAAAGAACTTTGTTATTGTGAGTTTGAGACTCTTTTGCCCCTGACCTCCTTTCTCCTATTTGACTTTATAACGCAATTCTGTATAACACGGTTTCTTAAGAATGCAATTATCACGTTAGAGTCAACATGGACTCAGTGGATACATGGCCTCTTGCTATGTCTTCATAATGGTATGATTCCATGAAAAGAAGTTGCACTTTTGTTTATCTCAATTTTTTCCCTATTTTTCGACTACAACACACATTTACTGCTTCATTTTAAGCTCCTACTTATCAATAAATAAATGACATTTTGTTAACTATATAAATAGTAACCTATATATTAGAATACCAATATTCGTCACCCTTTAGCCTGTGATATTATAATATCCAAATCTAGGTCTTTTTTTGTGCTGTTGGACTTTAGGCAAATTTTGGAAAATAAATTGCTGGCTATCCAAACTAATGATGAGGCTTATGTGTAACTTTACTTTAGAGGTGCAGTGTGGAAACAGGCCCTTCGGCCTATCGAGTCCGCGCTGACCAGAGTTCACCCAGTACACTAGCACTATCCTACACACACTAGGGACAATTTACAATTTCACCAAAGCCAATTAACCTACAAACCTGTACGTCTTTGGAGTGTGGGAGGAAACCGTACATCTGGAGAAACTCCACGCGGTCACAGGAAGAACGTACAAACTCCTTACAGACAGCACCCGTAGTCAGGATAGAACCCGGGTCTCTGGTGCTGTAAGACAGCAACTCTACCACTGCACCACCCTGCTGCCCTGTTGAATGCTAATCAGTTTATTAGTTTCACTTTGCCTCAACTGGATAGTTACAACCAAAGCATCATGAAGCGGAAACAATTTATTTGCTAAGCTGCACAATTAATCAATACAAACAGGAAATGCCGGAAATGCTCAAGTGGTCAGGCAGCATCTGTGGAAGGAAAAACAGAGCTAACAGAGGGGCTCAGCCCTGAAACATTAACGCTGTTTTCCTTTCCACACAAGTTGCCCGGCATGCTCGGTGCTGCCAGCATTTTCTGTTTTTATTTCAGACTTTCGGCATCTGCACTTTAAATAAAAAATATGCATGCATCTTTACAAACCTTGCATTTAAAAGGTTTGATGTCAGAGTGGACTATCATATGTGCCTTCAAAGTTTGTTTCTGCACAAAGCTCTTGAAGCAAAGATGACACTGATAGGCTCGGATGTTGGTGTGAATAAGGACATGCCTCTTCATGTTTGCCAGCAAAGTAAACTCACGTCCACAGATCCCACATTTATGTTCCTTCACGCCCTGAAACAAGAAACAAAAAGAGGAAACATTTTACTGTAGGAATTCCCCTGTCACATCTCATTTTGTGCTTTTAATTATGTCGACAGGGTGTAAATTTCCAATTTCTTTCGCTCTCAGCTTGAAATCTTAGCCACAAAGAAATGAGAACTAGATGTAACAAATGCTTCTGTTTTCTCTTCTTTTTTTGATTTCTCTTTTCAAAATGCACTGACTTGTACTGTTCCTAAGGCTGTTCCCAGGGCACCTACCGCATTTCGTCCAAATGGTTGCCTAGACAAGAAGCCCAAATATTCTGTGGAAGTCGAGAGAGGTTGAACAATATAAAATGGGAAGTGGAGAGAGGTTGAACAATATAAAATGGAATTCAGATCTGTCTGGATTAACATATAGTAGGTGGGGAAGTTCTTATGGTGGGAAGAGATGAGGTCAGATCTTTCATTGGACCTTTCATGTCAAGAAAACACATATGGACTAACACCTCATATTTCGCTTGCTTAGCCAACAACCCAGCAGTATGAACATTGAACTCCCTAATTTTAGGTAACTTCTACCCCTCCCTCTCCCTCCCTCCTTGCTCCTTTCCACCACTCTAGTCGTTTTACCACTTCCACTGTTCTCCACACTGTTTCCCTCTTTCGATGACACCTCCCGTAGCCAACAGTGGGCTCACCACGCACCACCCTGCCTGAAGTCAGTGGTAGCCGACCCTGATCGATCCTGGTCTTTTCTCGCCTCCAGCTCTTCACTCCCCCCACCCCCCCCATCCCGTACTTTCAGTCTGAAGAAGCGTCCCGACCTGAACCGTCACCCATTCCTTTTCTCCAGAGATGCCGCCTGTCCCACTGCGTCACTCCAGCACTTTGTGTCTATCTTAAGCAAATATGTGTCAGCACTCCTCCTATTGAAGGTATATTCTTCCTTAGGAAAGGAGAGCAGAACTGTATACATCGCTCTAGGTGTAATCTCACCTTGGCCCGAAATAATTGTAGCAACACATCTTTGCTTCCTAAACTCCTGCAAATTAGGCCCACAAACCATCTAGAATTCTTATCTTGCTCACTCCACAATAGACAATAGACAATAGGTGCAGGAGTAGGCCATTCGGCCCTTCGAGCCAGCACCCCCATTCAATGTGATCATGGCTGATCATTCACAATCAGTACCCCGTTCCTGCTTTCTCCCCATACCCCCTGACTCCGCTATCCTTAAGAGCTCTATCTAGCTCTCTCTTGAATGTATTCAGAGAATTGGCCTCCACTGCCTTCTGAGGCAGAGAATTCCACAGATTCACAACTCTCTGACTGAAAACCTGCTTGTTTGCTTTCAGTGACTGGACTCTCACATCCTTTGCTAAATTTATCATCATTTAAATAATGTTCTGCCTTTCTGTTTTTCCACCAAATTGGATGACTTCACACATTTATCCACATTATACTGCACCTGCCACCTATTTGCCACTCACTGATCTTGGCTGAATCCCCTTGAATCTTTAGTATAAGAAAATAACTGCAGATGCTGGTACAAATCGAAGGTATTTATTCACAAAATGCTGGAGTAACTCAGCAGGTCAGGCAGCATCTCGGGAGAGAAGGAATGGGTGACGTTTCGGGTCGAGACCCTTCTTCAGACTGAATCTTTTTTGAATTCTCCTCCCATTTCACAGTCCCACCCAGTTTCATGTTTGGTAAACTTAGAAATATTACATTCAGTTCCCTCATCCCATTCAGTATGTTTCCTGTACATCCTGTTTCCTTTCTCTTTTAGGCCCACCTGCTGCACTCACATATGGTTTGATTGCACACGTGTGTGGTATGTTCTGCCAGGACAGTACGCAAAACATTGATCTTTACTGTATCTTGCCACACGACAATGATAAATTAATACCAATGCCAGCTGCTGGAGGAGGTAGTTGAGGCACGGACTATTGCACCGTTTAAGAAACATTTACACAGGTACAAGGATAAGGACAGGTTTGGATGGATATGGGCCCAACGCAGGCAGGCGGGACTAGTGTAGATGAGACATGTTGGTCGGTGTGGGCAGGCTGGGTCGAAGGGCCTGTTTCCATGCTGTATCACTCTATGACTCTACGACCAATATCAATGAGTAGCTGGAATCTGGTAATACTCTGTTAGACACTACCAGCCATCCCAAACGAGACACTTTTATTCCAATCTTTTATGCATGAAATAGCTTTCATACCATGGGAATACATTGCCTAAATCCTATATTCTTTAATTCCTCCCACCTTTATGTGGGATTTTATGCAAGGCCTTCTGAAAACCTAGATCACAACGTGCACAGGTTTTCCCTTATCCATTCTACCATTTACATCTTAAAAGGCCTCTAATAGGTATGTCAAATACAGCTTCCCTTTCATAAATCCATACAGAATCTAATGTCATTGATAATTTCTGTGTTCTGTAATCATATCATAGAACTATTGAGTAATACTGCATGGAAACAGGCCCTTCGGCCCAACTCATCCATGCCCACGAGGATGCCCCTCCTAAGCTAGTCCCATTTGCCAGCATTTGGTCCACATCCCTCTAACATTTTCCTATCCATGCATCTTTCCAAGTGTCTTTTGAACTTTGTTATTGTTCCTGCCTCAACTACCTCTTCCTGCAGCTCATTCCACATACCCATCACCCTCTGTGTGAAAAGGTTGCCCCCTCAGGTTCCTATTAGATCTTCCCCTCTCACCTTAAACCTATGTCCCCTGGTTCTTGATTCCCTTACCCTGAGTATATTCTTAGTAATACTCCACAGCATTTTCCCTATTGTTGATGACCAGTCTTTTTCTTCCTCCTTTTTCACGGTGGCACAACGGTAGAGTTGCTGCCTTACAGCGCTAGCAGTGCCGGAGACCCGGGTTCGATCCCGACTACGGGTGCTGTCTGTAAGGAGTTTGTACGTTCTCCCCGTGACCTGCGTGGGTTTTCTCCGAGATCTTCAGTTTCCTCCCACACTCCAACGATAGAAACATAGAAAACATAGAAAATAGGTGCAGGAGTAGGCCATTCAGCCCTTCGAGCCTGCACCGCCATTCAATATGATCATGGCTGATCATCCAGCTCAGTAACCTGTACCTGCCTTCTCTCCATATCCCCTGATCCCTTTAGCCACAAGGGCCACATCTAACTCCCTCTTAAATATAGCCAATGAACTGACCTCAACTACCTTCTGTGGCAGAGAATTCCACAGACTCACCACTCTCTGTGTGAAGAAATGTTTTCTCATCTCGGTCCTAAAAGACTTCCCCCTTATCCTTAAGCTGTGACCCCTGGTTCTAGACTTCCCCAACATCGGGAACAATCTTCCCAATGTACAGGTATGTACAGGTACAGATGTTTACAGGTATGTAGATTCATTGGCTTGGTGTATGTGTATATTGTCCCTTGTGTGTGTAGGATAGTGTTGATGTGCGGGGATCGCTGGTTGGTGCGGATTCGGTGGTCCGAAGGACCTGTTTCCGCGCTGTATCTCTAAACTAAACTAAACTAAACTAAAATGGTGGGATTACACTCACCATCCTCCAATCTCCAGGAAATGTCCAATAATTTAGGAATTTAGGAATATAACAATCAATGCTTCCATTAAGCAACACTAGCAAGTTTGCGGATGACACAAAGCTGGGTGGCAGTGTAAACTGTGAAGAGGATATTAGGAGGTTGCAGGGTGACCTTGACAAGTTGAGTGAGTGGGCAGATGCGTGGCAGATGCAGTATAATATAGATAAATGTGAGGTTATCCACTTTGGCGGCAGAAACAAGGAGGCAGATTATTATCTCAATGGAGTTAGGTTAGGTAAGGGGGAGGTGCAGCGAGACCTGGGTGTCCTTGTACACCAGTCACTGAAAGGTGACGTGCAGGTACAGCAGGCAGTGAAGAAAGCTAATGGCATGTTGGCCAATGGCATGTTGGCCTACATAACAAGAGGATTTCAGTATAGGAGTAAAGAGGTTCTTCTGCAGTTGTATGGGGCCCTGGTGAGACCACATCTGGAATATTGTGTATAGTTTTGGTCTCCTAATTTGAGGAAGGACATCCTTGTATTTGAGGCAGTGCAGCGTAGGTTCACGAGATTGATCCCTGGGATGGCGGGACTGACATATGAGGAAAGATTGAAAAGACTAGGCTTGTATTCACTGGAGTTTAGAAGGATGAGAGGGGATCTTATAGAAACATATAAAATTATAAAAGGACTGGGCAAGCTAGATGCAGGAAAAATGTTCCCAATGTTGGGGGAGTCCAGAACCAGGGGCCACAGTCTTAGAATAAAGGGAAGGCCCTTTTAAAACTGAGGTGAGAAAAAACTTTTTCACCCAGAGAGTTGTGAATTTGTGGAATTCTCTGCCACAGAGGGCAGTGGAAGCCAAATCACTGGATGGATTTAAGAGAGAGTTAGATAGAGCTCTAGAGGCTAGTGGAATCAAGGAATATGGGGAGAAGGCAGGCACGGGTTAGTGATTGGGGACGATCAGCCATGATCACACTGAATGGCGGTGCTGGCTCGAAGGGCCGAATGGTCTCCTCCTGCACCTATTTTCTATGTTTCTATTAATTCCATGACTAGGTGGCGCAGCGGTAGAGTTGCTGCCTTAGAGCACCAGAGACCCTGGTTCGATCCTGACTACGGGTGCTGTCTGTACGGAGTTTGCACGTTCTGCCTGTGACTCCATGGATTTTCTCCAAAGATCTCCACATTCCAAAGATCTACAGGTTTGTAGGTTCATTGTAAATTGTAGATTCTAAATTGTAAGGTTAGTACTAGTGTACGGGATGATCACTGGTTGGCACGGACTCAGTAGGCCGAGGGCCCGTTTCTGCACCGTATTGCTCGTCTAAAGTCTAACGTCTAAAGATTATCTTACTTAGTTCACTGTGATGTAGATTATTGGGACTCAGTGATTTCCTGAATTTCAGTGCCAATAATTTCTTCCGAACAATATTTTTTACAGGTAATATTTTCATGATGTGGGTATTTCTGCCTCCCTTGGAATAGAACTGAGGAGGAATTTCCTTAGTGAGTGGGTGGTGAATCTGTGGAATGGATTGCCACAGCCGGTGGAGGCCAACTCTTTGCGTATTTTTAAAGCGGAGATTGATAGGCTCTTCATCAGGAAGGGCATCATAGGTTACGGGGGGGGGGGGGGGGGAAGGCAGGAGAATGGGATTTAAAGGGAGAAATCGATCGGCCATGATTGAATGGTGGAGTAGACTTGATGTGCTGAATGGCCTCATTTGACTCCAAGTCTTATGGTCTTCTGGTCTTTGCAACTGGACCCTTGACTTCGTCATTGGCAGACCTCAGTCGGTGTAGATTTGTTGCAATGTGTCCTCCTCACTCACTATCAACACAGGTGCATCTCAGGGCTTCCTGCTGTATGCCCTTTGCACCCATGACTGCGTCAATAAGCACAGCTCTAATGGCGACGACAGCACTGTTGTTGGCTGAATCACGAGTGGTGATGAGTCAGCGTACAGCAGGAAGATAGAACATCTGGATGAGTGCAGCTTCAACAGCAACCTCTCAAAGCGATAATCGTTGACTTCAGAAAAGGGGAAACCCAGAGATAGCATGGCAAGTTTCACTGGTGCTTTGGCGATGGAGAGAGATAGCACCTTCAGATTTCGAGGCATAGGTACCTCGGATCACCTGTCCTGGGACCAGCAAATAGATGTAATAACCAGAAAAGGCTCCACGCCACCTTTACTTTGAAGTTTGAAGAGATTCGGCATGCTACCGAATATACTAATAAACTTCGATAGATACACTGTAGAAATATCCTAAATAGTCGCATCATGGCCTGGAACTGCAATTCCAACATGCAGGAACATAGCAAAGTAAAGAGAGTGGTGGACCCTGTCCGATCCATCACTGCTTTTAGTCTCTCAAATCATGCAGTCAAAGAGAGTCACAGTGTGGAAACAGGCCCTATGGCACAACTTGCCCACACCGGTCAACATGTCCCAGCTACACTAGTCCCACTGCCTGTGCTTGGGACATAACTGTCTATACCTCTCCTATCTGTGTACCTGTTCCAATGTCTCTTAAACAGTGCCTGCTGTTAAATTTTATGGATTTCAATAAGATCCCATCTCACTTTTCTAAGCTCCTGTGAATATAAGCCGTTCCTCCTGAATCTCCCATCAATGGAACATCTCGATAATCAATCTGGTGAATCCATGCTGCATTGCCACCTAGGCAACCTTATCCTTCCTTAAATATGGAAATAAAACTACACTCAGTACTCCAGATGTGGCTTTGCCGAAGTCTTACACAGTTCCAACTAAATGTCCTTATACTTACAATACAATACAATACAATACAATATATCTTTATTGTCATTGTACCCAGGGGTACAACGAGATTGGGAATGCGCCTCCCATACGATGCAATAATTTAGGTAATTTAGACAGCAGCAACCCAACGAAACGAAACAGTTGTAACAGTTTTGGACAGGGTAAAGTGCAAGTTGATCTATGCGTTGTGGCCATCCGGCTCAGCAGGACCGGTTCATAGCAGCTATGGCCCTGGGGATGAAGCTGTTCCTGAGTCTGGAGGTGCGGGCATAGAAGGCCTTGTATCGTCTGCCCGATGGAAGGAGTTCGAACAGACTGTTGCAGGGGTGTGAAGAGTCTTTGTGGATGCTGGTGGCTTTTCTGAGGCATCGTGTGTTGTAGATGCCCTCCAAGTCTGGTAGCTGTGTTCCGATGGCCCTCTGAGCTCTAAACTTGCACTAAACCCCATTGCAATATAGATCAACATGCCCTTTTCCTTCCCAAATGTTTGCTGTACCATCAACTTATGAACCAGCACACCACTACTTTGTGTAGAGTAGCAGTTATTTCACTGAAGCTAATGTTTAAACAAATTAATTCTCAATGCATAGACATCAGTCGTTTAGTTTAGAGGTACTGCATGAAAATAGGCCTTTCAGCCCACCGAGTCTACACAGACCATTGATCATTCATTCGCACTAGTTCTATGTTATTCGACTTTCTCATCCACTCAGTACACTTTAGGGGCAATTTTACAGCAGTCATTTAACCTGCAAACCACACATCTTTGGGATGTGGGAGGAAACTGGAGTCCCCGGAGAAATCCCACGCGGTAACAGGGAGAACGTGCAAACTCCACACAGACAGCACCTGAGATCAAGATCGAACCTGATTGTCTGATGCTGTGAGGCAGGAGCTCTACCAGCTTTGCCACCATACCCACCCTCAATAGATAGGCATCATATATTGCCCAACTTGACATGAACGAGAAAAGGTTGAAGGTGTTCCATCGAGGAGAGTATTTCACCTCGCCCACAAAGCTGCTTGGGAGTCAGAAGTTGAGCCTTTCTGTACAGAGTACCTAATATATGACCTGCTCTAGTTACCAAGGCACTTAGACAGATGGTTCAGTTGAAGTTCTAGCGAATGACAATTGATGATGGTGGAATCTTTTATAGCCACAAGCAGATGGCTCAGTGCTCTTGTTTTAAACACTCGTTCTCTAGCATTTGGCTGCAAATATTTCTTGCCACTTAAGAACATGACAACATGCATTGCTGTTACTGCTAAATATTTAGGAGAGGAGATAAAGGCAATAGGCTAGAAATTATTTTTCAAAATATTTTATTTTTTACACAATCCCACCAACTCCCTCTTCTCCCCTCTCCCATCAGGCAAGAGGTACAGAGGTTTGAAAGCACGCACCTCCAGATTCAGGGACAGTTTCTTCCCAGCTGTTATCAGGCAATTAGATCGTCCTCTCATCAACTAGAGTGCGGTCCTGACCTCCCATTTACCTCAATGGAGACCTTTGAACTATCTTTCCACGCTATGCTGGAGTAACTCAGCAGGTCAGGCAGCATCTCAGGAGAGAAGGAATGGGTTGTAGTGGCCTGGCGGAGGCCGGAGAAAAGGCAAGACGCCAGGCAGTGTTTAGTAAGATTCTTTTATTAGGCTGTGAGCTCCTGCCCACAGCGTAGTTCTCCTAGGGATAAGATACGCCTTCCCTTGGTCTGGCTTTTAACCCCTTTCGCCTGTCCGTCACGTAACGAGGGGGCTGACCCAAGGAGTGGCCTGATCCGCCACAGGACCCCCCCCAAGAACCGGAGGTACAAAACGGACAGGAGGGCGCACGAGGCGACCAGCCCGGGTGCGCACCATGACCGGCGCAGGGACCAGCGACTGACCGACAGGTGGAGGGGTCGTAGCAGACACTGGAGGGGGTAGCTTGGACGGGGGGCGACCGCGCGGGCAGGGCTGTGCAACCGGCACCGGCCGATCAATGTCCACGTGTGCCGGCTTCAGCCGTGCGACCGAAACAGTCTCTCTGCGACCCCCCATGTCCAGAACGAATGTGGCCGAGCCGTGTTGCAGGACCCGGAAGGGGCCCTCGTACGGCCGCTGGATAAGTGATCGGTGTGCGTCCCTGCGCAGGAACACAAACTGGCAGTCCTCCAGAGCGGCAGGCCACGAGTACGTCGTCCAAGTACACAAAGACGAATTCCAGGCCACGGCACACACAGTCCATAAGCCGTTGGAAGGCCTGTGCGGCGTTCTTCAACCCGAACGGCATCCGTAGGAACTCGAATAGGCCGAACGGGGTGATGATGGCAGTCTTGGGGATGTCATCGGGGTGGACCGGGATTTGATTAGCGCGCTCGCCCAGCCGCTGCGTGTCGGTGAAGGGGTCCTCAGCGAGCTGAGAACGGAGGTCGACCGGGAGCTGCCGCAGGTAGGCCTGCTTGAATAAGAAACAGGGCGGGTGGTTGCCCATAAGGGCGAGCATGTCCTCCAGAAGGGCCGACGGCCGTCGGTCCCCGAGCCCCCCCTGGCTCATAACGCGAGTTGCTCTCTCGGCGTCGCTGAGGCCGAACCTCCTGATAAGGAGTTCTTTAAGGCCCTTATATTTGTCATCCGCGGGGGGGTCATTAAGGTAAGGCTTTACTCGCCTTGCTGTCGCCTGGTCCAGGGCGCCGACGACATAAAAGTACTTCGTCAAGTCGACGGTTACCCCTCGCACAGCAAACTGTGCCTCTGCCTGCTGAAACCAGACCTCAGGCTCTTCGGTCCACAGGGTCGGGAGTTTGAGGGAGACGGCCTCGAGGTCGGCAGGACCGAGGGCGGCAGGACCGGGTTGCACGAGGGCGGCAGGACCGGGTTGCACATTATCGTTTGACATCACTACGTGTGATGTCCGTCGAGGTCACCAATGTAGTGGCCTGGCGGAGGCCAGAGAAAAGGCAAGACGCCAGGCAGTGTTTAGTAAGATTCTTTTATTAGGCTGTGAGCTCCTGCCCACAGCGTAGTTCTCCTAGGGATAAGATACGCCTTCCCTTGGTCTGGCTTTTAACCCCTTTCGCCTGTCCGTCACGTAACGAGGGGGCTGACCCAAGGAGTGGCCTGATCCGCCACAGGGTGACGTTTCGGGTCGAGACCCTTCTTCAGACGAAGGGTCTCGACCCGAAACGTCACCCATTCCTTCTCTCCTGAGATGCCGCCTGACCTGCTGATTTACTCCAGCATTTTGTGAATAAATACCTTCGATTTGTACCAGCATCTGCAGTTATTTTCTTATACTTTGAACTATCTTTAATCTGACTTCAATATGCATGAAATGTTGTACGTTTATCTTTCATCTGTGCACTGTGGACAGCTTGATTGTATTAATGTATAATCTTTTCTATGACTGTGTAGAAAGGAAATAAAAGCTTTCACTGTAAACCTCGGTACACGTGACAATAATAAACTGGACTAAACTAAACAATCCAATTGTATTAGAAAGGTCATTGGAACTCTATGAGTGCCTAAAATTCTTTGATGAATTATATCACTATCTCTCACATATCTGTTGTACTTGCACTGATGTTTGTTGGGTGAAAACCAATTATGTGCAACCCATGATTGTCTTACAAGCCAAAAAATTGCAGATAGAGTCATAGTTATAGGGTGATACAGTGTGGAAACAGGCCCTTCGGCCCAACTTGCCCAACAGCCAACGTCCAAGCTATACGACTTCCACCTGCATGCATTTGGCCCATATCCCTCTAAACCTATCCTATCCATGTACCTGTCCAAATGTTTCTTAAACATAGCGATAGTACCTGCAAAACATTGCGATAGTACCTGCACCAAAGACACAAAGTGCTTGACCAACTCAGCGAGTCAGGCTGCATCTCTTGAGAACATGGATAGGTGACATTTCAGGTTGGGACTTCTTCAGACTGATATCTTCCCATTTCTGAGGAAGGATTTGCTGGCTCTGGAGAAGGTCCAGAGGAGGTTTACAAGAATGATTCCAGGAATGAGTGGGTTGGCATATGATGAGCGTTTGACAGCACTGGGCCTGTACTCGCTGGAGTTTAGAAGGTTGAGGGGGGGACCTCATTGAAACACAGAATATTGAAAGGCATCGAAAGACATCGATAGAATGGATGTGGAAAGGATGTTTCCACTGGTGGGAGAGTCTTGGGCTAGAGGTCATAATTATAGGGCGCTCTTTTAGAAAGGAGGTGAGGAGGAACTTCTTTTGTCAGAGGGTAGTTAATCTGTGGAACTCATTGCCACAGAGGGCTGTGGAGTCAGTGGATATTTTTAAGGCAGAGATAGACAAATTCTTGATTAGAACGGGTGTCAAGGGTTATGGGGAGAAGGCAGGAAAATGGTATTAGGAGGCAGAGATCAGCCATGATTGAATGGCGGAGTCGACTCGATGGGCCGAATGGCCTATGTTGAACAATCCCTGTTCCAGGCGTACACTGGCCCTATCCCAGAACTCTATCTCCGTCACCTTGACAACTCCATCGGTGCTACCTCCTGCACCCATGCCGAACTCATGGACTTCATCAACTTCACCACCAATTTCCATCCTGCACTCAAATTTACTTGGACCATCTCCGACACTTCCTTCCCCTTTATTGATCTCCCGGTTGCTAAACAGTTTAATTCTCCTTCTCATTCCCACACTGACCTTTCTGTCCTAGGTCTCCTCCATTGTCAGAGTGAGGCTAACCGCAAATTGGAGGAACAGCATCTCATATTTTACTTGGGCAGCTTACAGCCCAGTGGTATGAATATTGATTTCTCTAACTTCAAATAACCCCGGTATTCTTTCTCTCTCTACCTCTCCCCCACCCAAGTCACACCAGCTTCTCATTTTCACCAACAAACAGCTAGCTACCAATGGCCTGTTTCCTTTATCATCGTTACTTTTTTGCATATCTTTCATGCATTGTTCTTTATCTCTCTACATCATCTTCTATATCTCTCATTTCCCTTTCCCGTGACATTCAGTCTGAAGAAGGGTTTCGACCCGAAACATCACCCATTCCTTCTCTCCAGAGGTGCTGCCTGCCCCTCTGAGTTACTCCAGTGCTTTGTGTCTACCTCTGGCCTAATTCTACTCCTATAACTTGTGAACTTGTAAACTTAGAAACATAGAAACATAGAAACATAGAAAATAGGTGCAGGAGTAGGCCATTCGGCCCTTCGAGCCTGCACCGCCATTCAATATGATCATGGCTGATCATCCAGCTCAGTAACCTGTACCTGCCTTCTCTCCATACCCCCTGATCCCTTTAGCAAAAAGGGCCAAATCTAACTCCCTCTTAAATATAGCCAATGAACTGGCCTCAACTACCTTCTGTGGCAGAGAATTCCACAGACTCACCACTCTCTGTGTGAAGAAATGTTTTCTCATCTCGGTCCTAAAAGACTTCCCTCTTATCCTTAAGCTGTGACCCCTGGTTCTGGACTCCCCCAACATCGGGAACAATCTTCCCGCATCTAGCCTCTCCAACCCCTTAAGAATTTTATATGTTTCTATAAGATCCTCCCTCAGTCTTCTAAATTCCAGCGAGTACAAGCCTAGTCTATCCAGTCTTTCTTCATATGAAAGTCCCGCCATCCCAGGGATCAATCTAGTGAACCTTCTCTGTACTCCCTCTAAGGCAAGAACGTCTTTCCTCAGATTAGGAGCCCAAAACTGCACACAATACTCCAGGTGCGGTCTCACCAAGGCCCTGTACAACTGCAGCAGAACCTCCCTGCTCCTAAACTCAAATCCTCTTGCTATGAATGCCAACATAC
This sequence comes from Rhinoraja longicauda, assembly GCF_053455715.1. NCBI lineage: Eukaryota > Metazoa > Chordata > Chondrichthyes > Rajiformes > Arhynchobatidae > Rhinoraja > Rhinoraja longicauda. The sequence continues at coordinate 87,495,602 of NC_135955.1, forward strand.
CATTCGCTTTCTTCACAGCCTGCTGCACCTGCACGCTTGCTTTCAATGACTGGTGCACCATGACACCCAGGTCACGTTGCATCTCCCCTTCTCCTAATCGTTCACCATTCAGGTAATACTCTGCTTTCCTGTTCTTGCCGCCAAAGTGGATAACCTCACATTTATCCACATTATATTGCATCTGCCATGCATTTGCCCACTCGCCTAATCTATCCAAGTCACTCTGCAGCCTCCTAGCATCCTCCTCGCAGCTAACACTGCCACCCAGCTTCGTGTCATCCGCAAACTTAGAGATGTTGCATTCAATTCCCTCGTCCAAATCATTAATATACACTGTAAATAACTGGGGTCCCAGCACTGAGCCTTGCGGTACCCCACTAGTCACTGCCTGCCATTCCGAAAAGGACCCGTTTATTCCTACTCTTTGCTTCCTGTCCGCCAACCAATTTTCTATCCACCTCAACACTGAACCCTCAATACCGTGTGCTTTAAGTTTGTACACCAATCTCCTATGTGGGACCTTGTCGAAGGCCTTCTGAAAGTGATCTGTCTCCTTATGATTTAGAAGTTACAGATGCTGTAAATTGTAAATTAAAACAGAAAATTGATGCAGTGCTCAGCATATCAAGTAGAGCATCTGTGGATTGAAAACCCAAGGTCATACAACCAGAGAGTCATGCAGCCAAACAGGCCCTTCGGTGCAACCGGCCCATGCCAACCAACATGTCTATCCAAGCGAAGTCCATTTGGCTCTATTTGGTCCATATCCCTAAAGTTTAACGTATATATTGTTAGGATTCCTACACCTGAAGGATAGTTGCCCCAGATGGTCATCTCTGATGGCGTAGGACCTATCGGCTGTGAGAAGCACATGGTGTCCTCTTCAATTATAACCATCACTTACTGGAAAAACTGTCCCAGAGACACTGCTTAGTAAAGATGGTGCCTCTCGCACAACTTTGTTTCAAGCATATATGTCTCAGCAACTTTTAGACAGCATTTCAGTGTGGCTAAAAGGACGCAACGTGCTGGAGTAACTCAGCATGTCAGGCAGCAGCCCTGGAGAACATGGATAGGTGATGTTTCAGGTTGAGACCCTTCTTAAGACCTTCAGTATAGACAATAGACAATAGACAATAGGTGCAGGAGGAGGCCTTTCGGCCCTTCGAGCCAGCACCGCCATTCAATGTGATCTTGGCTGATCATTCTCAATCAGTACCCCGTTCCTGCCTTCTCCCCATACCCCCTGACTCCGCTATCCTTAAGGGCTCTATCTAGCTCTCTCTTGAATGCATTCAGAGAATTGGCCTCCACTGCCTTCTGAGGCAGAGAATTCCACAGATTCACAACTCTCTGACTGAAAAAGTTTTTCCTCATCTCTGTTCTAAATGGCTTACCCCTTATTCTTAAACTGTGGCCCCTGGTTCTGGACTCCCCCAACATTGGGAACATGTTTCCTGCCTCTAACGTGTCCAACCCCTTAATAATCTTATATGTTTCGATAAGATCTCCTCTCATCCTTCTAAATTCCAGTGTGTACAAGCCTAGTCGCTCCAGTCTTTCAACATATGTCTACTATTTAAAACAAGAATAGTTATCGTTTCAAATTAATTGAATTATTTTATTCAGAATTACACCGGAATTGCACGAAATAATGGGGAAAGGAGCCTTCTAATAACTTACAACGAACAGTAAAATGCAAAACAACTTTAAGACATCTGAACGGCAGCTGCTTTCGTCTTCCTGCTGTGTACGCATCAGGAGTGCTGCGTTCTCTCTATCTACCGAGTTCGCAGCCTTGCGAATATCCTGTCCTCTTTCAGTCAATTTCCTCAACTTTTCTTTTGTCTGCTGCTGGTCGCTCTGAACCTCTGGAGGGAAAGTTCTAACCAATCTCGAGGGGTTAACTACACGAGGCGGTGTCCCTTCCTGTTGTGTTCCAGTATGTTTAGCTGTGAGTTGAACTAAAAACAATCCTAGGCAATGTCTTTAAAATGCACTGCCCTGCCTTCTGAACTGGGGAGGAAACAATTAATGGGGCAGATTATCAGCCACGGAAGGCTGCCTGAAGAAGACCGATTTAAACCAGATAATTGCTTAAAAGATGTTTAAAATTAAATATATTGAAATGATATGTATCCTGCGAACTGGCTCTCTGCATGTAAGAAAATCAAGATTCGGATGCCTCTTTGGTCAGAGGGTGGTGAATCTGTGGAATTCTTTGCCACAGAAGGCTGTGGAGGCAATTATTCACAAAATGCTGGAGTAACTCAGCAGGTCAGGCAGCATCTCAGGAGAGAAGGAAAGGGTGACGTTTCGGGTCGAGACCCTTCTTCAGGCTGATGTCAGGGGGGCGGGACAAAGGAAGGATGGCAAAGTCAGTGGATATATTTAAGGCAGAGATACTGTAGATAGATTCTTGATGAGTACTAATGTCAGAGGTTATGGGGAGAAGGCAGGAGAATGGGGTTAGGAGGGAGAGATAGATCAGCCATGATTGAATGGTGGAGGAGACTTGATGGGCCGAATGGCCTAATTCTACTCCTATCACTTATAATCTTATCATTATGATTAAATGGGGCAAAGATTTTAGAATACGGATTTTTTTGATGCAGTGTATGAGAGTCATAGAGCTACATGGCATGGAAACAGGCCCTTCAGCCCAATTGGTTAATGTTGACCAAGTTGTTTTACCGGGCTAGACCCATTTGCCTGCTCCCAGCCCATAATCCGTCAATATTAAATCCAGGTTCAGGAACATCTTCTTCGGTTCAGTTTAGTTTATTATCATTTGTGCTGAGGTACAGTGAAAAGCTTTTGTTGCATGCGTGACATATTAAATTCTTAAAGGGTTGGACCAGGCTAGATGCAGGTAAAATGTTCCCCATGTTGGGGGAGTCCAGAACCAGGGGCCACAGTTTAAGAATAAGGGGTAGGCCATTTAGGACTGAGATGAGGAAAAAAAATTTCACCCAGAAAGTTGAGAACCTGTGGAATTCTCTGCCACAGAAGGCAGTGGAAGGCCAATTCACTGGATGTATTCAAGAGAGAGTGAGAAATAGTTCTTAGGACTGGCGGAATCAAGGGATATAGGGAGAAAGCAGGAACGGGGTACTGATTTTAGATGATCAGTCATGATCATATTGAATGGCAGTGTTGGCTCGAAGGGGCGAATGGCCTACTCCTGCACCTATTTTTCTATGCTTCTATGTTTCTAATACATTATTACAATTGAGCCATTTACAGTGTATAGATATACGATAAGGGAATAACGTTTAGTGCAAGGTAAAGCCAGCAAAGCCCAATCAAGGATAGCCCGAGGGTCACCAAAGAGGTAGATAGTAATTCAGCATTGCTCTCTGGTTGTGGTAGGATGGTTCAGTTGCCTAATAACAGCTGGAAAGAAACTGTCAATGCAGCCAACAGCCATCAGGCTATTAAACACTGCAACCTCCAAGTATACTCTGAACTACATAGAATTTGGGGCACTAGTTTTGTCTTTTGCACTATTATTGTCTGTTTGTTTACACACACATATATATATATATATATATATATATATATATATATATATATATATATATATATATATATATATATATATATAGTATATATACACAACTTTTTCTATCGTTTATTATATTGTTTACAGAGTATTATGTTTACATATTCTGTTGTTCTATTGCAACATAAGAATTTCATTCTTCTGTTTGGGACATATGACAATAAAACACTCTTGATTTTTCCATCATCTGCAGGTTTTTTAAAAATTCCATCTCTTTGACTGATTCATTCCACCAACTTAAAACTGACACGTTTTCTCTCTTTCTTACTTCAACCCAAAACGTTATCTCTATTTTTCCATAGATACTGCTTGACCTTCTGAGTGTTTCCAACATTACCTGTTTTTATTTCCAATTTCTAGCATCTGCAGTTTTTTGATTTTTTTTCATGCCAAGACTGACCGAACAAAAATAATATTTAGATGAAGTTGGATCCAAGGGTTTATTTATTTTTCCTCTAGTTTTATGCTGTTTTATAATCCCTTTATTATCACAAGACTTCCATTTTGAAAAGCTGTTCAAATTTTGACTGATGTTTCTTGAATGTTCATGCCAGTTTCACGTTTGGCTTTGAGAACATCAGATAATGAGACCCTGGTCTACAGGACCTTGGCCCTAATCTGGGTGGGTAATAGTGGTAGAATTAACCACATACCACCTGGACTTTAGACTTTAGAGATACAGCGTGGAAACAGGCCCTTCGGCCCACCGAGTCCGCACAGTCCAGCAATCTAGTACTATCCTACACACTCGGAATAATTTACAATTTTTACGGAAGCCGATTGACCTACAAACCCGCACGTCTTTGGAGTGTGGGAGGAAACCGGAGCACCTGGGAAAAACCCACGCGGTCCCGGGAGAACGTAAAAACTCTTTACATACAGCACCCACCCATGGTCAGGATTGAACCCGGGAGCGACTCTACCACTGCACCACCGTGCAGCCCATCACTTGTTCTGAGCCTCCCATTATTTACTTTTTACATATTATAATATAGTTTCATATCATATCATATCATATCATATCATATCATATATATACAGCCGGAAACAGGCCTTTTCGGCCCACCAAGTCCGTGCCGCCCAGCGATCCCTGCACATTAACACTATCCTACACCCACTAGGGACAATTTTTACATTTACCCAGCCAATTAACCTACATACCTGTACGTCTTTGGAGTGTGGGAGGAAACCGAAGATCTCGGAGAAAACCCACGCAGGTCACGGGGAGAACGTACAAACTCCTTACAGTGCAGCACCGGTAGTCAGGATCGAACCTGAGTCTCCGGCGCTGCATTCGCTGTAAAGCAGCAACTCTACCGCTGCGCTACCGTGCCGCCCTTTCCAACTGTTGATTCACAGCTTCATGGGTTACAACACTCCATGTCCCTCCATTCCCTGCATACTGTATCAATGTGATAATCTATGAGTTCTTTAAATGCCACTGCGACATTTGCCTGCGTCACCACCCCGGGCAGCTCGTTCCAGGCACCCACCGCTCTTTGTGTAAACATTTTGTCCCGTACATCTCTTTGCCTTTCCAGTTTCAGATTGTTCATCCAATAAAATCAAGCACAAAACCTACCATTTTCCCCCTCAATTCCTCTTCAAGGTTTGCTGCCTATTTCTTTAAGTCTACATCTTGCAGTTCGTGCCTTTTCTGCCGAAGGTGAAAGTTCACTATCTCACCCTACCACCCCAGTCTTCCTATCTCAGTTTGTTTTGCAGGAGATGCCATACCTTGTGAATCAGGGAGTGCTGTTTGAGGTGATGCGATTGAACGAATTCCATGCCACATTCAGTGCAGATATATGGACGGATGTCTTTGTGCTTCATTGTGTGATTTTGCAGTTGACTCGGGTACTGAAAGGTTTTGTCGCACTCATCACACCGGTAGAGTGTTGGGCCTCGGTGAGACGTGAGGTGCCTCTTTAACTGCGCCAGGGTGGGGAAGTCAAGTCCGCATTCGACACAAATGTTATCCCGGCCATTGGCGTGCTTGGCCTCGTGGGCTTTCAGCTCGCTAGGGTAAGCAAAGCCCCTGCCACAAATGCCGCAATTATACGGCTTCACCTCACTGTGCTGCATCATGTGCCGCTTGAGGTGGCTGGTCTGGGTAAAGGCTTTGTGGCAAACGTGACATTTGTGAGGCCTGGTGCCCTGATGTGTGAGCATGTGAGTATGGAGGTGGCTCAACTGCTTGAAGGGCTTCCTGCACTGAGAACAAGCGTGCGGCTTGATGCCACTGTGTCCCAAAATATGTGTCACGAGGTTGTATTTGGATGTGTAAGACTTCTCACATATACGGCACTGCCACCGTTTCTGACTCCCGCCCACATCAACGTAATAACTGTCATCAATATTAATGTTGACGTCGACCCGCTCAACTGCGGTCTTCGTTTCCTCCAGAGTGCTGGGACCGATATTAAAGTTTCTCAGAGGGGCATTTTGGTAAAAGGGATATCTCAGATGCAGATTTGATGGTGCCATGACAAAGGGGAGGATGAACTCTGGAGGGACATTGGCAAAGTAGGGTCGAGACGGGTGCATCATCAGAGGGCTGGTGGGCCACATCACATTATGGTTAATGGGCTCATGCTTCATGTACATCGTGTCACGGGGATCAAAACCTCTGAACAGGTGAAATCCGACATTGCTCAAATCTATCATTTGGTTCATAGGTATCTGTGATGGCATTTCGACTTTGATATCTTCTTCCACGTCTCTCGGCAACTCTTCTGACTGAACGGTATGGATTACTTTTGTGGGTGTACTCTTCCTCTTCCGAGATCCTCCTTCAGAGATGGCTGAGAATCCTTCCAAGTTTCCACTAGTGACGTTGTGTCTAGAGAAGGGAATTGCTGATTCATCATATTCATAGGCTGTAAATTTGTTTGTTTTCATGGTCAGCGAAAGAGGCCGCATTGGGAAGTGTGGAAAAATTTGTGTTCCTTTCATGTCCCTGGAATTAAGAATGTCTTTATAATTTTCATCCATGCCCTTGTACTCCATTGAAGCTGACTCGACTTCTTTCCTTAAAATAAAGGAAATAACACAACAATAAAAAATCTGTCCTTCACCAACAGGTAATACAGATGATAGAAATGTATAGCCCAGAAGAACAGCAGCACTGTGGCGCAGCAGTAGAGTTGCTGCCTTGCAGCGCCAGAGACCCAGGTTCGATCCTGACTAGGGGTGCTGTCTGTACGAAGTTTGTACGTTCTCCCCATGACCTGTGTGGGTTTCTCCGAGATCTTCGGTTTCCTCCGACACTCCAAAGATGTACAGCTTTGTAGGCTCATTGGGTTGGTATAAATGTATAAATGTAAAATTGTCCCTACTGTGTGTAAGGTAGTGTTAATATCATATCATATCATATCATATATATACAGCCGGAAACAGGCCTTTTCGGCCCTCCAAGTCCGTGCCGCCCAGCGATCCCGTACATTAACACTATCCTACACCCACTAGGGACAATTTTTACATTTACCCAGCCAATTAACCTACATACCTGCACGTCTTTGGAGTGTGGGAGGAAACCGAAGATCTCGGAGAAAACCCACGCAGGTCACGGGGAGAACGTACAAACTCCTTACAGTGCAGCACCCGTAGTCAGGATCGAACCTGAGTCTCCGGCGCTGCATTCACTGTAAAGCAGCAACTCTACCGCTGCGCTACCATGCAGATTTGGTGGGCCGAAGGGCCTGTTTCCGCGCTGTATCCCTAAATTAAATTAAACTAAACTAAATCTTTTCCTCTCCGGTCTTTATCCATTTCCTCAAAAAATCATATTTCTGGTCCTTCCATTTGGGAAACCGATGGTGACATTAATGAAACTTGGGAAAAAAATTAGAGTTTTAGAAGATGGCTCACTACCACTTTCTGAAAGGCAGTTAGGGATGGGTATGAATGCTGGCCTTGCTAGCTTTCAGGTCATGAAAAACCAATAAATAAAATACAATTTAGAAATTATGCTCTGTGTAAGCAATTAACACAATTAAGCTGGGATTGGATGCTATGGATAGTTTAGTTCAGTTTAAAGATACAGCGCGGAAACAGGCTCTTCCACACCGACCAGCGATCCCCACGCATTAACACAAGCCGACACACACTAGGGACAATTTACACATACCAAGTATACAAACCCAAGCCAATTAACCTACAAACCTGTATGTCTTTGGAGTGGGTGAAGATCTCAGAGAAAACCCATGCAGTCATGAAGAGAACGTACAAACTCAGTACAGACAGCACCTGTAGTCTAGATCGAAACCAGGCCTCTGGCACTGTAAGCACTGTAAGGCACCAACTTTACCGCTGTGCCACCGTGCCACCCTTAAATATTTATGAAATGCTGTTTCAAGTGGGGATATTGATTGTAATGATACATAGATAACTGTTTAATGAATGTCATATCTCTTTCAAACAATTCTCAATCAGTCATGTCCCCTTTTCTGCTTGGCAATAAGTTAGTTTGAAATTGAATCTGCTAGGATATAGTTTAAGTGAAAAAATAATTTGCAAAACACTCAATGAACAACTATCGAGTAGTGTGATAGACTATTCATTCAACAACAAATCTATTTTCAGCAAAAATACTTTTATTGAGGTTTTAAGACTTCCACCTTGAATAGCTTATTTAATAATCACAGTGATTGACTGAGAAGTCACGTGTGCCTTTTATTGGTTGAATTAGTGATCACTAGTCATTTTCTTAACAAGTCGAGTAATTCACAACGCTTACGATGTGATATTTGTGCACTAAAAAAAATAAGGACCCGTTCCTTACCGACACACTTGGTGAATCCCACAAATTCATCTAGGGAACTAGCCAAATTTCAGGATGGAATTAAATTTTGGTGAAACTGAATTGTAAAGTAGCATAATGGATTGAGGTCAGCTTAAATAGAGGTGATTTTGAGAGGCAAAAGGTGTGAGGCACAGTGTGCTGGAGTAATTCAGCAGATCAGGCAGCAACTCTGGAGGACAATAGACAATAGACAATAGGTGCAGGAGTAGGTCATTCGGCCCTTCGAGCCAGCACCACCATTCAATGTGATCATGGCTGATCATTCTCAATCAGTACCCCGTTCCTGCCTTCTCCCCGTACCCCCTGACTCTGCTATCTTTCAGAGCTCTATCTAGCTCTCTCTTGAATGCATTCAGAGAATTGGCCTCCACTGCCTTCTGGGGCAGAGAATTCCACAGATTCACAACTCTCTGACTGAAAAAGTTTTTCCTCATCTCCGTTCTAAATGGCCTACCCCTTATTCTTAAACTGTGGCCCCTTGTTCTGGACGTGGATATGTGATGTTTCGGGTCGAGGCCCTTCTTCAGGAGAGGGGTCCTGACCTGAAACGTCGCCTATCCATGCTCCCCAGAGATGCTGCCTGACCCACTGAGTTACACCGACACTTTGTGCCCTTTTGCGTGAACCAGCATTTGTAGTTCTTTGTTCCTGATTTTGGAGATAACTCATTTATGTTTGAAATGCCCTCAGCTGTTGCTCTGATTGAGCTTATTCAGCCTGGATTTCAGTGATCACCAGAGATTCAATTCCAAGTGTCTGTGGCAGATCAGGATTTTAACTCCTGTTCTTGGAACACGCTCCTCTAGTCAATGTCAGAAAAGCCACATTATTTTTATAAAATCAATATGCTGATTTTCCTGAAGAATCAACTAAAAAAATAAGCAATTAACATTTATAAGGTCATAAGTGTTAGAAGCAGAATTAGGTAATTTGGCCATCATTTACTCCACCATTCAATCATGGCTGACCTATCTCTCCCTCCTAACCCCATTCTCCCGCCTTCTCCCCTAACCTCTGACACCCATACTAATCAAGAATCTATCTATTTCTGCTTTAAAAATATCCATTAACTTGGCCTCCACAGCCTTCTGTGGCAAAGAATTCCACAGATTCACCACCCGCTGACTAAAGAAATTCCTCCTCATCTCCTTCCTAAAGGAACGTCCTTTAATTCTGAGGCTATAACCTCTAGTCCTACACTCTCCCACTAGAGGAAACATCCTCTCCACATCCACTCTGACCAAGCCTTTCACTATTTGGTATGTTTTAATGAGGTCCCCTCTCATTCTTCTAAACTCCAGCGAGTACAGGCCCAGTGCTGTCAAACGCTCATCATAAGTTAATGCACTCATTCCTGGGATCATTCTTGTAAATCTCCTCTGGACCCTCTCCAGAGCCAGCACATCCTTCCTCAGATATGGCACCCAAAATTACTCACAATATTCCAAATGTGGCCTGACCAGCGCCCCATCGAGCCTAAAACATCCCTGTTTTATAAAATAAAGGAGAAATATTTTAAATGAAAATGTCCAGTTTCCTACATTTGAGTACTCCGATTTAAAATCACTGAAATGATATCAGAAGAATTTCAACAGTAAAAATGAAAGCTCAAACTTGCATTTTTTTCGTTTCTTTTATGAACTTAGGATGAACCAAAACACTTTAAATTTGATGATATATCTACGGAATATTTTTTCCAAATTTTCCAAATTACCTATTGACGTTGATTGAAGGAATAATAACAGTTTAAAAGATCAAAATAACTCTTCTGCTTTTCTTCAAGTTTTGCCAAAAGCTCTTTTACAGCCACCCAGGAGCACAGTTGAGATCTATCGGTGCAGCGCTTCCTCAGAACTGAACTAGAGCCATTCAGAAGGTCATAGAGTCATAGTCTTAGTGTGATAGTGTGGAAACAGGCCCGTCGGCCCAACTTACCCACACCTGCCAACATGTCCCACCCAGCTACACTCGTCCCATCTGCCTGCGTTTGGCCCATATCTCTCCAAACCTGTCCTATCCATGGAGGAAGAAGGTAAAAGTTAATTCATCTTCCATCACAGTGAGGAGTGCGAGCTCACCGAAAATCAAGATGGATGCTGCCTGCGCTGGTGGGGACTCGGAGGGATTGCCGTGGTCTCGGTGTTTGCGGGGACATCGCGCCACGGGAGCGTCCTGGAGTCTGGTGCGAGTGCGGATGGCTTTCTGACTGTTCGGGCGGACAGGGACTGCAAGCGGTCGGTGCAGAGCCGTTTTTACAGCATTATGGGCCCCCGGGCAAAGCAGTGTACTGGGGCCCCTACCGTTACTCTCCCCCACCCCCCTTTCCCTACCAGCCCCCCCTGTCGTGCCGGCGAAAAGCACTTACCGAAAAGCACTTAGCGATGGACTTAGGGTGCTACATTGTTGCGAAAAGCACTTACAGATCGCTGTGAGAAGCACTTAGTGACCGAAAATGTTGCGAAAAAAGCACTTATTGAAACTACATTTTTAAAGTAGTATTTATTTATTGCAAGTCACTTAACATACACAGATCAGCATGGGGCCCCTATGCTCGTGGGGCCCCGGGCAAGTGCTCATCAGGCCCATGCGTTAAGACGGCCCTGGGTCGGTGCAACTCTGGGTCACATCACGGTGAAGAGCATGTGTGTGGCCCGGACATTGGACTGATGGCTGTGGGTCTCTGCTTTTGCTGTGTGCCCTGGGGATTCTCACACTCCGCTGCGGTGTCTATTTATGTTTAATTTTTATGTAATGTTGTGTCTTGTCGCTTTTTATGGTATGACTGTATGGTAAATCAAATTTCATTGTACCTTAGGGTACATGTGACAATAAAGGACTATTGAACTATTGAACTACCTGTTTAGTTGTTCTTAAACGTTGCAATTGTCACTGCCTCAGCTACCTCCTCTGGCAGCTCGTTCCATACACCCGCCACCCTTTGTGTGAAAAGGTTACCCCTCAGATTCCTATTAAGTCTTTTCCCCCTCACTTAAAACCTATGTCCTCTGGTCCTCGATTCCCCTTTGCTGGGCAAAAGACTCTGTGCATCTACCAGATCGTTTCCTCTCATGATCTTGTACAAGTCCTTCAAGTTATCCAAGTGGTGAAAAATGTGGGAAAATCTTTGGATTCAAATTGACGGCCCTGTTTGCAATTTTGCCAGGTGATGTTATGACCTAAATGTTGCTTTTGTGGTAATCTGCTGACATGGGTTGACAGTTGTTCTACTCTGCACAGCCATTTTAGATTAGGCCTCAAGCCTTTAAAGGAGGATTTCAACCCATGACCCTCAAACTAGTGAAGTACTTCCTGAGGTGAGATCAGAAGGGAACATCTTGTTTTGTGTGTACTTTGGAAACTTCCAGACTTGAAGGAGAATCATTTTCAAAATGCTGCACGGGGAAAAACTAAAAAAAAAATTCCGAAGTTCCTCCAAGTTATGTGACTGGTGAGAAATGTGGTCCATGAGACCGTAAGATATAGAAACAGTATTTGGCCATCACAGAGGCACAGTAGTAGAGTGGTAGAGTTACTGCCTTACAGCGTTGGGGACTTGGGTTTGATCCTGTACGGCGGTTGTATGTTTAGTTTAGTTTAGTTTAGAGATACAGCGCGGAAACAGGCTCTTCAGCCCACCGGGTCCGCGCCGACCAGTAAACCCGCTTATTAACACTATCCTACACACACCAGGGACATTTTTTACAGATACCAAGCCAATTTACCTACATACCTGTATGTCTTTGGAGTGTGGGAGGAAACCGAAGATCTCGGAAAAAACCCACGCAGGTCACGGGGAGAACGTACAAACTCCATACAGACAGCACCCATAGTCGGGATCGAACCCGTGTCTCTGGCACTGTAAGCGCTGTAAGGCAGCAACTCTACCGCTGTGCCACCGTGCTGCCCAAGTTCTCCCTGTGACCTCGTGGGTTTTCTCCAGGTGCTCCGGTGCCCACATTCCAAAGACGTACAGGCTTGTAGGTTAATTAGTGTTAGTGTACAGCTGATCGCTAGTTGGCACAGCCTTGGTGGGCCAAAGAGCCCTCTATAATGTTTGGGACAAAGACCCATCATTTATTTATTTGCCTCTGTACTCCACAATTTGAGATTTGTAATAGAAAAAAATCACATGTGGTTAAAGTGCACATTGTCAGATTTTATTCAAGGGTATTTCTATAGATTTTGGTTTCACCATGTAGTAATTACAGCTGTGTTTACACATAGTCACCCCATTTCAGGGCACAATAATGTTTGGGACCCATGGCTTCACAGATGTTTGTAATTGCTCAGGTGTGTCTAAATGCCTCCTTAATGCAGGTATAAGAGAGCTCTCAGCACCTAGACTTTCCTCCAGTCTTTCCATCACCTTTGGAAATTTTTATTGCTGTTTATCAACATGAGGACCAAAGTCGTGCCACTGAAAGTCAAAGAAGCCATTATGAGACTGAGAAACAAGAATAAAACTGTTAGAGTCATCAGTTAAACCTTAGGCTTACCAAAATCAACTGTTTGGAACATCATTAAGAAGAAAGAGAGCACTGGTGAGCTTACTAATTGCTAAGGGACTGGCAGGCCAAGGAATGACAGAAGAATTCTCTTTAGAATAAAGAAAAATCCCCAAACATCTGTCCTACAGATCAGAAACATTCAGGTGTGGATTTGTCAATGACCACTGTCCGCAGAAGACTTCATGAACAGAAATCCAGAGGCTACACTGCAAGATGCAAACCATTGGTTAGCTGCAAAAATTGGATGGCCAGGTTACAGTTTGCCAAGAAGTACTTAATAGAGCAACCACAGTTCTGGAAAAAGTTCTTCTGGACATATGAGATAAAGATTAACATATCAGAGTGATGGCAAAGCAAAGTATGGAGGGGAGAAGGAACTGCCCAAGATCCAAAGCATACCACCTCATCTGTGAAACACGGTGGTGGGGGTGTTATGGCTTGGGCATGTATGGCCGCTGAAGGTACTGGCTCACTTATCTTCATTGATGATACAACTGCTGATGGTAGTAACATAATGAATTCCGAAGTGTATAGACACATCCTATCTGCTCAAGTTCAAACAAATGCCTCAAAACTCATTGGCCGGCAGTTCATTCTACAGCAAGACAATGATCCCAAACATACTGCTAAAGCAACAAAGGAGTTTTTCAAAGCTAAAAAATGGTCAATTCTTGAGTGGCCAAGTCAATCACATGATCTGAGCCCAATTGAGCATGCCTTTTTTATATGCTGAAGAGAAAACTGAAGGGGACTAGCCCCCAAAATAAGCATAAGCTAAAGATGGCTGCAAAAAAGGCTTGGCAGAGCATCACCAGAGAAGGCACCCAGCAATTGGTGATGTCCATGAATTGCAGACTTCAAGCAGTCATTGCATGCAAAGGATATGCACCAAAATACTAAACATGACTACTTTCATTTACATGACATTGCTGTGTCCCAAACATTATGGTGCCCTGAAATGGGGGGACTATGTACAAACACAGCTATAATTTCTACATGGTGAAACCAAAATGTATAAAAATACCCTTTATTAAAATCTCACAATGTGCACTTTAACCACATGTGATTTTTTTCTATTACAAATCTCAAATTGTGGAGTAAAGAGGCAAATAAATAAATGATGGGTCTTTGTCCCTGACATTATGGAGGGCACCGTATGAAGTCTAAAGTATCTGTAAAGTCTAAAGTATCTCTAAAGTCTAAAGTAAAGTCTAAAAATTACAATATTCACTTCATGACAAAGCCAAGGAAAAGTTGAACAGGAACACAAACTCCCATTTCTAGTTTGTTTGATGTCATAAAACTTACAACTCTGTCGATTGAATGGGAATATGGAGGATCCTTCTCAAATTCGTCTCTCTTCGTCACTGTTCCACAATGACACACAATCTGTGAGGGACACATGATAGACCTGATCCCAGGGAAAAAAAACTGACATCAAGCAAAGTCGTGGCCAACACCAGAGCCAAAGCTCAGCACCAAGATTACAGTCCATTGAACAGCACCTCCTTGTCATGGACAACTTGTGGCAGCCACTTCAAAGGTATCAACAATACCGCCACCACAAACATCCCAAATCAACTAGTATAGATAAGTAAACCAATATCCCACCATCTCCCAGGCCAGTGTTCTGAGTACTGAGGCCTATGTTTACAGAGTACTGTGTTTACATATCTGTTGTGCTGCTGAAAGTAAGAATTTCATTGTTCTGTTTCAGGGCATATGACGAGATACAGCAAAGAAACAGGCCCTTCAGCCCACTGAGTCTGTACCGACCAGTGATCACCCCATACACTAGCATTATCCTACACACACTAGGGACAATTTACAATTTTTATCCAAACCCATTAACATTCTCCCAGTAATCGTGTGGGTTTTCTCCGGGTGCTCCGGTTTCCTCCTATATGCCAGACATGCGAGTTTGTAAACTAATTTTCCTCTGTAAATTGGCTCAGCTGTACAGGGAGTGGATGAGAAAGTGGGATAACATAGAACTAATGTGAATGTGATCGATAGTTAGCGTGGACTTCGATGTGATTGGTCAGCTTGACTGCTTGGTGGGTGGTGCAGCGTCCACGCCGAAATCCGGCTTGTTCAGCGGGTAGTTGAGGGTCAACGATTGGATCGAGCCGGGCCAGGAAAAGCCGTTCGAGGAGCTTGTACGGGACACAGAGGAGTGAGATGCGCCAATAGTTCATTGGGTCGTCCGCAGGCTTGTTTGGTTTTGGTCGCGCAATGATGGTGGCTTTCCGCCAGATCTTCGGAATGGACTGACCAATGAGGCAAGAGGAGTAAAACTCACGGAGCCAGGCCAGGCATTTAGGACCGCAGTGTTTCAGGAATTCTGGGGGGAAGTTATCAAGACCCTGGTCTTTTCCACATTTCAGTTGAGAGATGACAGAAGAAAGTACTGCAGAGGACAAGGGTGCTGACAGGTGCCCACCAGCACCTGGAACTTTCCAAAGATTAGTGGATTCCTGTTTGATAGAACGAGTATGGTTCTTGTCCGTGTCTTTGGAGTGGCCATTGGCCAGGAATTGGTGGGCGATGGAGTTGGCCATGACAGGGCAATGCTTTGGGCGGGTACTGTGACCGGTGAGGCGATTAAAGGTCTTCCACGCCACCCTACTGGAGTGTGTGAAGTCGATTCCTTGGACTGTCTCCTCCCACCGCTCTCTGCGCTTCTTGTCAAGGCGGTTTGTCAGTTCCGCAGCCTTGGAGGCAGCCTCTTCACCAGGTTCAGTGTACAGGAATGCGTCGTAGCAATTCACTGTCGCACCGAACACCACACCCCCACCCGGCTCGGACGTGCCCCGCAAAGAGTGGGTCGCCCTGAACTAGCTCCGCACAGGGGTCGGCCGGTTCAATGCCAACATGCATCGTTGGGGGTTGCGTGTGTGGAGCAGACCAGCAAACAGCGCAGCACGTCATTTTCGACTGCACTCTCCTCCGTCCCCCTGGTGGAGGGGTAGACCTCACGGCCCTTGACAACAGCACATTGCACTGGCTATAATGCCTGGAGGGCTTTACATAACTTCTGCTGCCTCAAACGCAAGAAGAAGAAGAAGTATGGACTTGATGGGCTGAAGGGTCTGTTTCCATGCTGTATCTTTTAATTAAACAAAAGACTTCAACACTCGGCCACATGGCTTGCTCTGATACTTAATGTGTTATTGATGGTGAGAGGCAGTATCAGGCCAGAGAACAATATTGATCAATTGGTAAAATGAACAGAGCAATGGCAGGATGAAATTTAATGCAGGTAGGTATGAGGAGATGCATTGTGTGAGGACCAATAAAGTTATAATGTACACAATGAATTTTAAACCCTTGGAAAATATTGGGGAAAAGAGGTAACTTTAGTTGTGAATTTTGCTACTAAAGGAAATATCCTTTCCATGTCCATCCTGTCAAGATATTTTATGTTTCAACAAAGTGAACTCTCACACTTCTAAATTCAAGTGGATTTAAGTCGTTTGTCAAACCTTTCCTCATAAGTCAACCTACCCATTCTAGGTTTTAATCTGGTAAGCCTTTTCTGAGCTGTTTGTAACACATTAGCATCCTTCCTTAGAAACATAGAAACATAGAAAAATAGGTGCAGGAGTAGGCCATTCAGCCCTTTCAGCCAGCACAGCCATTCAATATGATCATGACCGATCATCTAAAATCAGTACCCCGTTCCTGCTTTTTCCCCTACCCCTAATCAGAGGCTCAAGATGCTTTTAAACTGGTCGCCTATTCTATACTTGGTCTTGCCAATGTCGTGGAGACCAAATCATGAGCACTGAATGCAATAGAACAGGTTGGAGGTTAATTTCAGGTCACCCGCATGAAACCTGTGGTGAATCTGTGGAATTGTTTCCTACGGAAAGCTATGGGGATCAATTCAGTGGCTATGTTTACGGCAGAGACAGATAGATTCTTGATTAGTACGGGTGTCAGAGGTTATGGAGAGAAGGTAGGGGAATGGGGTTAGGAGGGAGAGATAGATCAGCCATGATTGAATGGCGGAGTAGACTTGATGGGCCGAATGGCCTTATTCTGCTCCTTTCACTTATGATCTTATGAGAGAAAGTCATGGGCTGACAAATAGGAAGATGCAGTCTTAATGTTACTTGCTAAAAGATAGCCTGCCCTTTGCAAATATTAGATGTTAGATCATTAACTGAAATCTCATGCTTCGTTTTCTGTTTATCCTTCTTGAACATATTTAAACAGAGTACGGGTTTTTTGAGTTTCAAGTGTCAACAGTGTTTAATTGTCGTATGTACCAACAGCAGAACAATTACATTCTTACTTGCACCAGCATAAGGGGCCTGCAAACACAATGCACAGAGATAATGTGCAATGAACAAAATTCAATAAATAAATAACCTACAATACTTGTGCAAAAAAAAAAAGAAGTCCTAAACACAAACCAAAGACTGTCCATAGGTGGAAATCTGAATGACTTTTGAATACTTTAAAATTAATTGTGAGCAAAGCATGTCTGAGTTGTCTCAGTGTCTGATTATTGCTCAGGAAGTCCTGTCACCAAAAGCACAAAACTGGACCATAACAATTTTGTTGTCAATGAGCAAAAGTACATTGAAATAATACATTTCTGTTTCTCAGTCCCTCAGTCCATTACACCCTGATCATTCCCTCATCTCCTCTCTCCTGTCGGGCAAAAGATACAAAAGCTTAAAAGCACAAACCATGACAATCTTCCCTGCTGTTACCACACAACTAAACAGACCTCTCATAAGCTAGGGATGTAGCCCCGATATACTAACCTACCTCATTGTGGCCCTTGCACTTTTTTTACCTGCACTTTCTCTGTAATTTTAATGTTACAATGCTGTAATATTATATTCTGCACTGTAGTATTTTCCTCTTTGCATCTGCTGTGACTTGGTTGTACTCAGATACATAACAATGTTTAGTTTAGTTTAGTTTAGACAAAAGACAATAGACAATAGGTGCAGACGTAGGCCATTCAGCCCTTCGAGCCAGCACCGCCATTCAATGCGATCATGGCTGATCACTCTCAATCAGTACCCCGTTCCTGCCTTCTCCCCATACCCCCTCACTCCGCTATCCTAAAGAGCTCTATCCAGCTCTCTTTTGAAAGCATCCAACGAACTGGCCTCCACTGCCTTCTGAGGCAGAGAATTCCACACCTTCACCACTCTCTGACTGAAAAAGTTCTTCCTCATCTCCGTTCTAAATGGCCTACCCCTTATTCTTAAACTGTGGCCCCTTGTTCTGGACTCCCCCAACATTGGGAACATGTTTCCTGCCTCTAATGTGTCCAATCCCCTAATTATCTTATATGTTTCAATAAGATCCCCCCTCATCCTTCTAAATTCCAGTGTATACAAGCCTAATTGCTCCAGCCTTTCAACATACGACAGTCCCGCCATTCCGGGAATTAACCTAGTGAACCTACGCTGCACGCCCTCAATAGCAAGAATATCCTTTAGTTTAGAGATACAGCACAGAGACAGGCCCTTTGGCCCACCGAGTTCACATCGACCAGCGATCCCTACACTATCCTACACACATTTTACACTTATACCAACTATACAAACACAAGCCAATTAACCTACAAACCTGTACATCTTTGGAGTGTGGGAGGAAACCGAAGATCTCGGAGAAAACCCACGTGGTCATGGGGAGAACGTACAAACTCTGTTTGTACTGCACCTGTAGTCGGGATCAAACCCGGGTCTCCGCCGCTGCAAGCGCTGTAAGGCAGCAACTCTACCGCTGCGCCAGTTTTTCACTGTCTCTCGGCACTAATGATAATATTAAACCAATGTCCAATCAATTGCTATCACACTTTCTTCAACTCCTTTCTTGCCTCAGCAGAAATAAAACAAATAAATTACAAGAGATGCTTTATATCCTGTGCCAAAAAATGCATAAAGAATTTGAAGCTTAAAGAGAGAAACATTTCAGAGGATCAATGGAGTCATAGAGCTACACATCATGCAAAGAGGCCCTTTGCCCCACTTGCTGACCAAATTGACATTCTGGGCTAGTCCTCGTGATCTAGTTCTCCTCAAAATGGCCTCCCTTCAACCTCCTACACTCCAAAGAAAAAGGTCACATATTTTTGACGATGCTCAATACACCTTGATCTGGAAAGCCATGTCTTTATTTTAGTTTAGTTTAGTTTAGAGATACAACGCGGAAACAGGACCCATCGGTCCACCGAGTCTGCACCGACCAGCAATCCCCGCACATTAACAACTACCCTACACACACACTAGGAACAATTTTTTTTAAACATTTATACCAAGCCACTTAACCGAGAGAACATACAAACTCCGTACAGCCAAGCACCCGTAGTCAGGATCGAACCAGGATCTCTGGCGCTTTAATGCAGTAGATCTACTGCTTCGCCACAATAGTCTTCTTATAATTGGAGAATTATACATTTATATCCTGCATGTTATAACTATTTTGCCAACCTATAAGCAGATTGAAGTCCCCATTGTATTACACATATTAGTTATATGTGCCTTTAACTTCTTGATTTAAACTATACCTTGCATTGCCGCTCCCATTTGGGGACATATTTAAACTGTATTCCTCTCTTCTTCCCTCCCCCACCCTAGTTGTCCTGCTTGTTTCACTGTTTATGTTCTTTTGTTATCACCCCTTCCACAGCCAACCTTTCCTTGGTCATCAGTGCCGGCTCTGATTTGTTCTGTGCCTTTTCATATGTCTAGTTTCCCTCTGCCCTGACTCTCAGCCTGAAGAAGGGTCTCGACCCGAAACGTCACCTATATCTTTTCTCCAGAGATGCTGCCTGACCCGCTGAGCTACTCTCGCACTTAGTGTCCATCTTCAGTGTAAGCCAGCATCTGCGGTTCCTTCCTACTCAAATTATTTTTGGGTCCCTTCGATGTTCCTTTGCAAGGAGACCCAAAAGATAATCAATCCCAAGCTCTATTCTCGGCATGGACACTGCCACTGTTTCCCACAGGACTAATTCCCATTATTAATGAGAAGCTAAAACAAAGTCCTATAGACTGGGTTTACAGGTAACACTGGGGTGGGAGCTGCTTTACATCCTCATCGTCCACCCTGGGTAGTTCTACAGAACTGGCAAAATTTGCCATTTGCAAATTGAAGCACCAATTCCCACTTTTGATTCTTGCAGTTGACATACGAAAGAAGACGGTAGGACTCAGCCTAACAATCATAAGATCATAAGTGATAGGAGCAGAATTAGGCCATTTGGCCCATCGTCTACTCTGCCATTCAATCATGGCCGATCTATCTCTCCCTCTACTAATCAAGAATCTATCTATCTCTGCCTTAAAAAAATCCATCGACTTGGCCTCCACAGCCTTCTGTGGCAATGAGTTCCACAGATTCACCACCCTCTGACTAAAGAAATTCCTCCTCATCTCTTTCCTAAAGGAACGTCCTTTAATTCTGAGACTGCGACCTCTGGTCCTAGACTCTCCTACTAGTGGAAACATCAATGATCCGCTTAGCTCCATCTCCTAAAACTCAAAGGAAATAGATAGGGCTTTCTTATCTCACAGTAATGATGCATACAAGCACGGAATATTAGTCGCTGCGATAACATCTTGTGAACAGCGCCATTCTAATGTGAAAACCAAACCCCTTCTTCATGGCCATTCCTTCCAGTATTTAACATGGCAAATTGCCATTTCATTACAAGATACATTTCCCATCCAGAACAGAAAGATTTTTTTTATTATGTTTCTTTAGGATTTTTTTTATTATCCATATGGTATATTGGCTCCAGAGAACTGTTTTTTTTGATGAGGAATGGTTTTCAGCCTCTGCAGTAAAGCTCCAATAAGCATTGTGCAGCTTCAAAAACACTTCCTGCTTTCCAATAAAAAATAACTGATTTCCATTGTGCTAAATAAAAACTACTTTCTTTGAAGACTACTTAGAGGTTTTTTTTGAAGCTCGCTTAATAGCTTTTTAGTTATCTTGCCGTCACCTTCATAAATCACATACCCATTTATTCTACAAAGCCAATAGATCCAAAATATTTATATCACTTTCTTTACTCTTTCAGCTCATAAACATTCGCCATCCCAGTTGTTATTTCATTTGAGGGTAAACACTGAGTTGATACAAAGGGTCTATATGTGTAGGAAGGGACTGCAGATGCTGGTTTACACCAAAGATAGACACAAAATGGTGGAGTAACTCAGCGGGACAGGCAGCTTCTCTGGAGAAAAGGAATAGGTGACGTTTCAGGTCGACACCCGTCTCCAGTCTGAAGAAGGGTCTCGACCCAAAACGTCACCCATTCCTTCTCTCCAGAGATGCTGCCTGTCCCGCTGAGTTACGCCAGCGTTTTGTGTCTACCGTCGATTTAAGCCAGCATCTGCAGTTCTTTCCTGCAACAAAGTATTATTGGATTGATTATCATATCATATCATATATATACAGCCGGAAACAGGCCTTTTCGGCCCTCCAAGTCTGTGCCGCCCAGCGATCCCCGCACATTAACACTATCCTACACCCACTAGGGACAATTTTTACATTTACCCAGCCAATTAACCTACATACCTGTACGTCTTTGGAGTGTGGACTAGATGTTTGTTGTACAAGGAGAGATTGAGTAGAATTGGTATCTACACCCTGGAGTTTAGAAGAAAGATAAGAGAGCTCATTGAAATTGGTTACAGGTTTACCCATTGAGTTACTGCCTGATTCGCTGAGTTACTCCAACATTTTGTGTCTATCTTCAGTATAAACCAGCATCCGCAGTTCCTTCCTATACATTTTAAAAATGATGGACAAACTGGGAGGTTTTGAACTAAGGATTGTATAATTGGGAAAGTTGCCACTTATTTGGACTGGGATAACAAGAAATGTCTTTACCCAGAGGTTTGTGAATATCTTGAAATCTATTGGGGCTGATGGTTAGTTGAGAAAAATATTCAAGGCTGAGATTTATTAACTGTAGATCTAAAAGTGGAATGGAAAGCGGAGTGGCATGGTGATTTAGACATATATATAGTATAAGAAAATTAATTTAGACATGATCACAGAAAATAGGTGCAGGCATAGGTCATTCGGCCCTTCGATCCAGCACTACCATTCAATATGATCATGGCTGATCATCCAGAATCAGTACCGCGTTCCTGCTTTCTCCCCATACCCCTTGATTCCGTTAGTCCTAAGAGCTAAATCTAACTTTCTCTTGAAAACATCCAGTGAATTGGCCTCCACTGCCTTCTGTGGCAGAGAATTCCACAGATTCACAACTCTCTGGGTGAAAAGGTTTTTCCTCATCTACACTACATGGTAGAGTGAGCTCTTTATGTTCTTCACATTAATCTGACAGCTATCTGTGCAAAGGAATGCAGAACAATATCATCTTTTATGAAATATCCTAGTGTCAAAGTAACTATGTCTTTGCTTTTCTTCAAGGAGCTCAAAATCCAAATACTGGAAATAAATGTATTTTACTTCATGCATTATCATTCACAACCCCTGAGCATCACCTGCATTTCCACAGTGAACAGGATACTGTAGATATACAGATGGTTATCGAAGATTATGTATATGAGCATTTATTCACAAAATGCTCGAGTAACTCAGCAGGTCAGGCAGCATCTCGGGAGAGAAGGAATGGGTGACGTTTCGGGTCGAGATCCTTCTTCAGACAGTTTCTTACACTACATGTATATGAGCATAGTTCCTTCGTTACTGGAAGAGCAGCCAGAGTTCTGAGACAATTGATGCAAGCTTGAGACTTGAATCCCACCATAGTTGCTGAGGATGCTTCCAAGAAGGTGCCCAGTCCAGGTGACTATTTGCATGCTAGCCACAGAAGCAGATCTGCTATCACAAATTACAATCGCTCCGCACTCTTAAACTTTTACACTGTAAATGGCTCGATTGTAATCGTGTATTGTCTTTCCGCTGACTGGATAGCAAGCAACAAAAGCTTTTCACTGTACCTCGGTACACGTGACAATAAACTGACCTGAACTGAGGAATTAAATAAGATTGTAAGATATAGAAGCAAGTGTAGGCTATTCATGCCCCTCATTCCTGCTTTTTCGTTCAATAGGATCAGGACTGATTTTTTAAACTCTCAACTGAAGCTCCATTTCCCCTGGTACTTAATCTCCCAAAATGTACCAATCTTGGAAGCCTGGACCTTCACAGCTTTTTTTCCGCAGAGAATTCCAAAGATTTACTAACCTCTGAATGGAGAACATTGTTCTCATCTCTATTCTGAATTTCTTGTTGTGCGGCTGTGACCCGGTCGGGTTCATGTTTCAGTGATGTTCTTGTGCTCGAAACTAGCTTGCTACCCAGTCTGTTTACTCTGTCCTCGTTAGCAGAAACCAGCCACCTCAGGAATCAATGTGGGGACACTTTCAGTGCACTCCATCAATCATGACTTTATCAAGTCATTCATCAAATAGGTATTTATAAACTGGTCTCAGTAATGGTGGCCGTCATATCTCCCATCCTTCTTCAGAGTCTGAAGAAGGATAGTTACAAGAAGAGTCCCGGTCTGACATGTTGTCTGTCCATTTCCCTCCACAAATGCTGCCTGGATTGATGAGCTCCTCCAGCAGTTTGTTTTTTGCTGTGTACGGTGGTGCAGCGGTAGAGTTGCTGCCTTACGCTCCAGAGACCCGGGTTCAGTCCTGACTTTCCTGTGCACAGTGACTCAGAGGTCGAGTTGCTGCCTTACAGCGCCAGAGACCCGGGATTGATCCTGACTACGAGTGCCGTCTGTACGGAGTTTACACGTTCTCCCTGTGACCACGTTGGCTTTCCCCAGGTGTTCCGCTTTCCTCCTACACTCCAAGGACGTACAGGTTTGTCGGTTAATTTGGCTTCGGTACAAATTGTAAACTGTCCCTGGTCTGAAGGGTAGTGCCAGTGCACGGGGATCGCTGCTCAGCACAGACTCGGTGGGCCGAAGGGCCTGATTCTGTGCTGTATCTCTAAACTAAATTAAACTAAAATTCTATCATCAATAGTCTTTTGTGTCTTGACCCGGCTTCAGAGTACCGTAGTTGACGCTTTGCGGCAAATTTTGCCAGTTCTGTAGAACTACCCAGGGTGGACGACGAGGATGTAAAGTAGCTCCCACCCCAGTCTTACCTGTAAACCCAGTCTAGAGAACTTTGTTTTAGCTTCTCATTAATAATGGGAATTAGTCCTGTGGGAAACGGAGGCAGTATCCATGCCGGGAATAGAGCTTGGGATTGATTATCTTTTAGGTCTCCTTGCAAGGGAACAGCGAAGGGACCCAAAAACATTTTGAGTAGGAAGGAACTACAGATGCTGGCTTACACTGAAGATGGACACTAAGTGCGAGAGTAGCTCAGCGGGTCAGGCAGCACCTCTGGAGAAAAGATATAGGTGACGTTTCCGGTCGAGACGTTCACCAAAGTTCAAGGAAGAAAATCTGCCATCTTGACTCGCCACGGCCTAAATGAGAGTGCAGAACGACCAGTATCCCTTCCCTTAATGGCCCCCTCAGTTCAGGGCAAGTAGGGACAGCCAATAGGGGATGCCAGTGCCCTCCACAACTTGTGAATAATAACAAACACTTGGGTAACACTCAGGGAATATGATTAACAGTTCATTTGCTCAGAGTTGGATAATAACCTATTTCCCATCAACCACAGAAGCTGCCTGCCCAACCAAATGTTTTCGACAATTTTCTCTTTTCGACTGCTTGAAATATGTGTTGAAGATAAGGGTTATCTGGGAGCCTGTCATACTGTCTGCTTATCTGGTACACTGTCGGGTTGCACCACAGCTTGGCTTGGGAATAGCTATGCCCAAGTTTGCAATGAAGTTGCAGAGTTGTAAATGTATCCCAGTCCATCGCATAGACCAGACTTCCCACCATTGACTCCATGTGCACTTCATGCTGTCTCGGAAAAGCATGACCCACCCAGTCGTTCCTTCTTCACCCTGCTCCCGACCGGCAGAAGGTACTGAAGCTTGAAAGCACACAAAGGTAGACTCAGGAACAGCTTCATCCCCTCTGTCATCAGGCTTCTCGATGGTCCTTCCATAAATCATCCCTACCCCATTGAGGTCATTTGATTTTGTTTAAATAACAGATGCGCTACATTGCTGAGAACTATATTCTGCACCCTGTGTTCCCCTTTTTTCTACATTCCTTAGGTCCTTCGGCCCCCTCGGTCATGGCTGACCATGGGTGATGCATCCTAGTTGTTGGCTGCTTGCTCCACACCTCGGCTAGAGCAGCGTCGCTTGTGGCTGAAGAGACCAATGCGGGAGTGACAGTCTCTGTCGCAAAGGTCACGTTTGTGTGTGTGGTCTCTGGTCTGTTGAAGTAGCTGCGCTCCTTTCTGCGTGTCCGCTTGTCTGCCGCTGCGTTCATCAGTTTCTCTTCCCCCGTTTTGAGATGTTGGTTCAGGTTACCTCTCCACCTCGTACAGTCAGCTGCAAGGCTCTCCCAGGACTCCACATCGATGTCGAGCGCCTTCAAATCTCTCTTTTTTCTACATATTGTACTTGAATTTGAACAGATTGTATTTATGTACGGTACATCTGATCTTTTGGATAGCATGCAAAACGAAGCTTTTCACTCTACCCTCTTACATGTGACAGTAGCTTTGTAGGAAAATAACTGCAGATGCTGATTCAAATCGAAGGTGGGTACAAAATGCTGGAGTAACTCAGCGGGTCAGGCAGTATCTCAGGAGAGAAGGAATGCGTGACGTTTCGGGTCGAGAAGTCGACCCGAAACGTCACCCATTCCTTCTCTCCTGAGATGCTGCCTGACCCGCTGAGTTACTCCAACATTTTCCTGACAGTAGCTTTGTTCAGTTTAAAGATACAGTGTGGAAACAGGCTCTTTGGCCCACCGAGTCCATGCCGACCAACGATGACCCATTACTAATTCTATCCTACAAACTTTTTGGGGACAATTTTTACGGAAGCTAATTAACCTCCAAATCTGCACATCTTTGAAATGTGAGAGGAAACTGGAGCAGCTGGAGAAAACCCAGAGAAGAATCAGAATCAGAATCAGAATCAGAATCAGAATCAGAATCAGAATCAGAATCAGAATCAGAATCAGAATAGCCTTTATTGTCATCCAAAAACAGAGAGAAATACAAACTCTGTACAGACAGCACCTGTAGTCAGGATTGAACCAGGGTCTCTGACATCAACTCTACCGTAGGGCCACTGTGCCGCCCTATAATAAACCTAAACTGAAAGTAACTCCTTCTCAAATGGCTGGATTTCAATTGCTTTCAATGTCAAATTAACCCTGCAAAAGGCAGCATCTCGGCATGGTGGCGCAGTGGTAGAGATACTCCAGTGCTTGCAGCGCCGGAGGTCCAGGTTCGATCCCGACTACGGGTGCTGTCTGTACGGAGTTTGCACGTTCTCCCCGAGACCAAGTCGGTTTTCTCCAAGATCTTCGGTTTCCTCCCACACTCCAAAGACATACAGGTATGTAGGTAAATTGGCTTGGTAAATGTAAAAATTGTTCTTAGGATAGTGTTAATATGCGGGGATCGCTGGTCGGCGCGGATTCGGTGGGCTGAAGGGCCTGTTTCCGTGCTGTGTCTCTAAACTAAAACTAAGCTAAACGTTCATTAGACCAACAGTTCACAGGTCTCTTAAGGTGGGAGTTGTACATACTATGTTCCAAACTAAAAGGAAATGTTAGCACAGAGGCAGCGTATTCAAGTAGAAACGTAAATAAAACAAAGTGAGAACAAAATAAATGCAGAGTTTGTGACAAGACTTCAAACCAGGTCTTCTTTACAGGTTTTCATTATATTTTTGTTGTTTCATTCCATAAAATTTTCATTTCCTCAATGTGACATTTTCTTTTCCTACGGGTGTTTTTCACTTGAACAAGCTCGTCAATACTTTCCAAACGCTGCACGTTATCTGTACTCAAAACCTAAAGACTAATTTAAAATCAGCTGCAAAGAATTGTTCACAGAGAGGGTGATGGGCGTATGGAACAAGCTGCCAAAGGAGGAAGTTGAGGCACATACTATCACAACATTTAAAAGACATTTAGACAGCCACATGGATAGGACAGGTTTAGAGGGATATGGGCCAAATGTAGGCGGGTGGGACTAGTGTAGATGGGACATCTTGGTCGGCCTGGGCAAGTTGGGCTGAAGGGCCTGTTTCCACGCTGTGTGACTCTGTGACGAGAATTGCATGGAATTATTTTAATGCATTCATTACCAGTACAGTCTGATATCAATGCACTCCATTTTCTTTCTGTTTTTTTTTTCAGAATGGGAGCATCTTTAGAAAAGCCAGCATCTATTCCATGTCTCTAAGATGCCAGTGTGCCTGAAACCCCACAGCCCTCTGGGTCAGGTGCTGCAATAAACTGTGGGAGAGACAATTCCACAATTCAGATTCAATATCAATTAAGGAAGAGCAATATATTTCCATGTCAGGATAGAAACAGAGAAATATAGAATATAGGAAATAAGAATATAGAGAAATATAGAAAATAGGAGCAGGAGTAGGCCATTCGGCCCTTCGAGCCAGCACTGCCATTCAATATGATCATGGCTGATCATCCAGAATCAGTGCCCCGTTCCTGTTTTCTCCCCATACCCCTTGATTCCGTTAGCCCTAAGACCCACATCCAACTCTCTCTTGAAAACATCTAGTGAATTGGCCTCAACTGCCTTCTGTGGCGGAGAATTCCACAGATTCCGCAAATCTCTGGGTGAAAAAGTTTTTCCTCATCTCAGTCCTAAATGCCTACCTACCCTTTATTTTTAAGGATGGCATGTATCTGCTGCTCTAGTCCTACTTGGTACAGTGGTTATGGGTTGAGATGGTATTGTTGAAGTAGACTTCATGTGTATAGTTAGTCTGTAGATGGTGTGAGTCACAGTCTTGGTGGTGGAGGAATTGAATATTCATGGTGATGGTAGAGGTTCCAGTCAAGCAAGATGTCCTAGAAATGTGAATCCATCTTTCCTTATCTCTTCAACACGGTTGTCATATATAGTTACAAGAGAAGAACTTACAAGTGAAAATAAAGAACATACATTTGTACATTTCCTATCGTGTGTCAAAGTGCTTCAAGTGGAATGAAGTACTATGAAGACATGAGAAAGGAGCTGGCCAAGGTCGACTGGAAAAGGATCCTGGCAGGAATGACGGTGGAACAGCAATGGCAGGAATTTCTGGGCATAATCCAGAAGATGCAGGATCATTTCATTCCAAAGAGGAAGAAAGATTCTAAGGGGAGTAAGAGGCAACCGTGGCTGACAAGGGAAGTTAGGGATGGAATACAACTAAAAAAAAAGATGTATAACATAGCAGAGAGTAGCGGGAAGCCAGAGGATTGGGGAACTTTCAAAGGACAACAGAAGTGACAAAAAGGTCAATACGGGCTGAAAAGATGAAGTACGAGAGGAAGCTGGCCAAGAATATAAAGAAGGTATGTTCTTTAGGTATGTTAAGAGAAAAAGAGTAGTAAAGACAAATGTGGGTCCCTTGAAGGCAGAAACGGGTGAAATTATTATGGGTAACAAGGAAATGGCAGAAGAGTTGAACAGGTACTTCGGATCTGTCTTCACTAAGAAAGACACAAACAATCTCCCAGGTGTACTGGAGGACAGAGGATCTAGGGAGACAGAGGAAGTGAAAGAAATTTGCATTAGGCGAGAAATAATATTGGATGGACTGATGGGACTGAAGGCTGATAAATCCCCAGGGCCAGATGGTCTGCATCCCAGGGTACTCAAGGAGGTGGCTCTAGAAATCATGGACGCATTGGTGATCATTTTCCAATGTTCAATAGATTCAGGTTCAGTTCCTGTGGATTGGAGGGTAGCTAATGTTATCCCACTTTTCAAGAAAGGAGCGAGAGAGAAAACGGGGAATTATAGACCAGTTAGCCTGACATCGGTGGTGAGGAAGATGCTGGAGTCAATTAGTAAAGAGGTAATAACGACGCATTTGGATAGCAGTAAAAGGATTGGTCCAAGTCAGCATGGATTTATGAAAGGGAAATCCTGCTTGACTAATCTTCTGGAATTTTTTGAGGATATGACAAGTAAAATGGATGAAGGAGAGCCAGTGGATGTAGTGTATCTAGACTTTCAGAAAGCATTTGATAAGGTACCACACGGGAGATTGGTGAGCAAAATTAGAGCACATGGTATTGGGGATAGGGTATTGACATGGATAGAGAATTGGTTGGCAGACAGGAAGCAAAGAGTAGGAATAAACGGGTCATTTTCAGAATGGCAGGCAGTGGCGAGTGGAGTGCCGCAAGGCTCGGTGCTGGGACCACAACAATTTACAATATATTAATGATTTGGATGATGGAATTAGAAGTATCACTGGCAAGTTTGCACATGACACAAAGCTGGGTGGCAGTGTGAACTGTGAAGAGGATGTTAGGAGGTTGCAGGGTGACTTGGACAGGTTGAGTGAGTGGGCAGATGCATGGCAGATGCAGTATAATGTAGATAAATGTGAGGTTATCCACTTTGGCGGCAAAAAGAAGGAGGCAGATTATTATCTCAATGGTGTCAGATTAGGTAACGGGGAAGTGCAACGAGACCTGGGTGTCCTTGTACACCAGTCACTGAATGTTAGCGTGCAGGTACAGCAGGCAGTAAAGAAAGCTAATGGCATGTCGGCCTTCATAACAAGAGGATTTGAGTATAGGAGCAAAGAGGTCCTTCTGCAGTTGTTTTGGGCTCTGGTGAGACCACATCAGGAGTATTGTGTGCAGTTGTGGTCTCCTAATTTGAGGAAGGATGTCCTTGCTATTGAGGCAGTACAGCATAGGTTCACAAGGTTAATCCCTGCGATGGCGGGATTGGCATATGAGGAAAGATTGGAAA
The DNA here is from genome assembly GCF_053455715.1 of Rhinoraja longicauda. Classification (NCBI taxonomy): domain Eukaryota; kingdom Metazoa; phylum Chordata; class Chondrichthyes; order Rajiformes; family Arhynchobatidae; genus Rhinoraja; species Rhinoraja longicauda. The sequence goes on from NC_135955.1 coordinate 87,525,335, forward strand.
GACTGGGCTTGTATTCACTGGAGTTTAGAAGAATGAGAGGGGATCTTATAGAGACGTATAAAATTATAAAAGGACTGGACGAGCCAGATGCAGGAAAAATGTTCCCAATGTTGGGGGAATCCAGAACCAGGAGCCACAGTCTAAGAATAAAGGGGAGGCCATTTAAAACTGAGGTGAGAAGAAACCTTTTCACCCAGAAAGTTGTGAATTTGTGGAATTCTCTGCCACAGAAGGCAGTGGAGGCCAATTCACTGGATGAATTTAAAAGAGAGTTAGATAGAGCTCTAGGGGCTAGTGGAATCAAGGGATATAGGCAGAAGGCAGGCACAGGTTACTGATTGTGGATGATCAGCCATGATCACAATGAATGCTCGAAGGGCCAAATGGCTCCTGCACCTATTTTGTATGTTTCTATGTTTCTATTGTTCAATTACAGCAGTTTCAAAAAAGTACAACCCAGCGGTATGAACGTTGATTTCTCTAATTTCAAGTCACCCCTTCATTCCCTCCTCGGCCCTCTCTCTCCTCTTCCTCCACCCTAGTCCTCCTACCAGATCCACAGTTCGCATCCCCGTATCTCTCTTGTTTTCTCACCTTGCCCGGCCCACAATGGGACATTATGGTCTCTACCTTCCTGAGGTCATCTGTTGCCAGCCCTGATTGTTCTAGCCTTTTCTCACCTCCAGTTTATTTCATACCCCCCCCCCCCCCCCCCAAACCTGCCAATACTTTCAGTCTGAAGAAGGGTTCCGAGCCGAAACGTCACCTGTTCTTTTTCCCCAGGGATGCTGCCTGACCCGCTGAGTTACTCCAGCATTTCATGTCTATCTTCGGTAGAAACCAGTATCTGCAGTTCTTTCCCACATATCAATGTGCTTATCCATTTGGAAACCATGAGGTTCACAGACGTTTCATTCTAGTAAGGATCCTGTGTGAAACACAGTGATTGACTGCTGCATTATTCAGCATTTGTAAAACCTCTTCCAATACTCGCTCTGCAGGATCAGCAGATGGACTTGCACCTCAGATGGACTTGCACCTCAGAATACTAAAAATGTTGGCAGTCAATTTATCGGTCGAAAATCTGTGATCTGTTTTGAAAATGATTTACTGAAATGGAGAAGTGAAATCGAGCCGGCGTCTCTGCTGGTTTGATGTGTTGCTCTCGACAGGCAGAGATGCAAGACTTCTGCTGCTGCTCTGCCTTTTGCCCTGGGAATTCACCTTCATTTGTCGATAAATGGATTAACACTTCCTGCTTTTAAATCTTTTAGTTTCAATTTGCTCTTCTGCATTTGAAGCAAAACTGCAAATGTATTAGTAATTATTTCTATGATGTGCACTGTTTGGAATCTTGGTTTGTTGTATGCGTGTGTGTTTGTGATTGTCTGTATGTCTGCATGTGTACGCCTGCATGTGTGATTGTGTGTGTGTGTGTGTACATGTGTGTCTGTGTATGTGTGGCTATGTTTGTGTATGCCTGTGTGCAGACAGAAGTCGTAGAATGATAGAAGTCACTAGATTATGTTCAGATCATTTTAAAATGTAAATTAGTAATTATTTAACTGTTCAGGTTAAATAAGGCAGTCTTTTGAGAAGGAAAGACTATTAAAACAGTTTAGATGTGTATTTTTTTTTCTTGTGCTCAAGCATTATGTTAATTTAAATAATTTCTATACAATTTTCCAAATTCTTGCAATGCAATGTGCAAATTTCAACCAGATTTCATGAATGAACGCATCACTTAATCTAAGAATTGTGCTGCTGCCTGCAGGCTTCTATACCATAGATACAAATTGTTGCATTGTGTTAAAGTTCCAGAAAATCAGATTATCTCAAAAAATTTAAAAATACATCAAGATGACAATTAACATATTACAATGCAGCAATTGCTTACAAATGATGCTGTTATTATTACTTTGCAGATTTATTTAAATTGGCAAAATAAGCAACACATCAATAAATTATTTTTTGAACAATTGGTATGTTTCAAATTGTACACAAATACTTCGGGACCACACTGGACCATGGGCAGAGTTTTGTTTCTTACCATGGGGAATATAGTTTTAGAAACCTGACTTAAAGCACTGAGACAGAATGAGGCAAGGAGATCTTCCTGAAAAGTTGATAGAGACATAGAAAATAGGTGCAGGAGGAGGCCATTTGGCCCTTCGAGCCAGCGCCGCCATTCATTGTGATCATGGCTAACCCGTGCCTGCCTTCTCCCCATATCCCTTGATTCCGCTAGCCCCAAAAGCTCTATCTAACTCTCTTTTAAAGTCATCCAGTGAAATATAAAAAAATGATCTTTTATACATTTTGATCTTAATCATTTTGAAAATCATGTTAAATATGCACATCCAGTAAAAGAACAGAATATCCATACACTTCACACCAGCACTTGGATTCGTGTTATTTCCTTTCGAGAAACGTAGTATTCTTACAAGCCAATGATTTTCAAACGAAGAAAGATTGACCATACCACTGAACTGTAACACGTATGAGTCCTGTGTTTAAAATATTTCTAATTAACTGCATTCATTTGACAAGTGTTACCTTGTCAGACTAAAAATCACAAGGTCATTACCTTTAAATTAATGTGCAGTACATGTCAACAAATGAAGTCTGAATTTCTCATGAAACTTACCAGTGAGTCTATAAAGAACGTGCCCGGCTACCTGCTCCCCACAGCCTCCACACATATATTTGATTAAAAGAAGGTATGGATCGCTTCAATGTTTGAAACTACCAAAGAAAGAGAACAGGAACAGAGTTACTTCGTTCCCTTTTTTTTTACAGATGAGTACCTTCGGAAAAAAAGGAAGGAAGGGAGGGGAGAGGAAGCCAACAGCCCTTTGACTTCCTGCAAAAAAATAAGGAAACTCCAGATAGTCATCTTTCTCTGAGAAAAAAAAAAGAGATTCATATGGAAACAACAAAAAAGGAAATTAGATAGAGGTTTGAACCTTCATTCCCAGCCTGGATTGGGGCACTGCTTGCTCGCAGGGCTTTGTTGTTTTTATGGAGAGTTAAGAGTTTAAACATAATTTACGAGCCATTTCGTGAACAAAAATCAGTTTTTAAGGATTTTAGTACCCACTTTATTAGCAGTCGGCATTGAATGCAAACTCAGTTTTATATTAAAAGCTTAAGATCCTCATACAAAGTGATCAACATAATTGAATTCAGTAATGTACGTTTTGAATGTCGTGGCATAGTGTGGAACAGTACTGCACAAGAATGGGGCCCTCAGCCCACAGTTTGGGCCGAACATCATGCCAAGTTAAACTGATCTCATCTGCATGTACTTGACCCATATCTCTCTATTACCTGCACTTCCATGTGCCTATCCAAAAGCCTCTTCAACACCACTATCATATCTGCCTCCACCACCACACCATGGCAGTGCGTTCCAGGTGCCTACCACTCTCTGAATAAAACACGTGCCCCACACATCCCCATTAAACTCTTCCCCCCCCCCCCCCCCCCCCCACCCCCCACCCCCCACCTGCAGAGATGCCCTCTATTGTTGGGCATTCAGAGGTTCTACAACAACCTCTGGGAAAAAGGCTCTGACTGTCTACTCTATCTAGGCTTCCCACAATTTTATTTCTTTCTATCTAGTTTCCCCTCAACCTCTGACATTCCTGAGAAAACAGTCCCACAAAGTGCTGGAGTAACTCAGCAATGCAGGTAGCATTTCTGGAGCACAGGGATGGGTGACGTTTCAGGTCGGGACCCTTCTTCAGACTGGGCGGATTTGGCGGAGAGTGACGTAAATCCAACCTCTACCTGTAGCTGCATTCTGATAAACTTCCTCTACACCCTCTCCAAAGCCTCTACATCTTTCCTGTAATGGGACGACCAGAACTGCACACTATACTCCAAATTCAAGATTCAAGATTCAAGATTCAAGATTCAAGATAGCTTTATTTGTCATCCAATATTGGACGAAATTCAGTCAAATTGCGCACAATAGTCCAAATAGACTCTTTAATCAGTCAGCCTGACTCCGGCATTTTAACTCCCTTTCACCCCAAACTCCGGCTCCATCCATCTCACCTTCTCACAACCTGGCATGTTTGAGGGCAAAAGGGGGAGGAGGGGAGGAGGTGGTGGTGGTGGTTAAAAAAAAACCCAAACTTTTAATTGCAACACATCCACGTTCAGCTCCTTAATAGAGAGGGTGTGATGTGTATTTTTTCTGGCACTTCTCTATTTTTCATTCCTCAGACCTGTTAGGAGGAGGATGACCCACAGCTTTTCTTGGAGTCCTTTTCCATTTTGATTACTTTCGTAAAATTCTTGCGCTGTACAATTCTATGTTCTGTGCTGGGCAATTTCCCCCAAACTTGATATTTGCAACCTATTAAAGACAAATAAACTTAATGTGCACGCAACTGACCCGTTAATTCATTTGGACCCACCCTATCAGGGATATCCCATCCCACTTCTGATAAGGGGGTTCCTGACCTAAAACAATAACACTCTCAGTCTCTCCTGTTGCCTGACCTGCTGAATATTTCCACCAATATTTGTTTTTAAGCCACAATTCAAGCAGCTGCAGTTTTTTGATTTTCTTTTGCCGGCAATGTGGATGCCTACTTGTGAGTAATGGGACATAGAATATAGAATATGGAGTGGGACTGCAGATGCAGTCAAAGCGACCGTCCACGTAAACCTTAGCGGAGTTTGGAGGGCACACCAGCCGCATGGAGCAGAGAGTGGAAGCACCACTTCAGGCATCAGTCACACCCCATATGCCATCTCCAAGTTGCAGATGACACAAAGCTGGGTGGCAGTGTGACTTGGATAGGTTGGGTGAATGGGCACATGCATGGCAGATGCAGTATAATGTGGGTAAATGTGAGGTTATCCACTTTGGTGGCAAGAACAGGAAGGCAGATTATTATCTGAATGGTGTCAGATTAGGAAAAGGGGAGGTGCAATGAGACCTGGGTGTCTTCAAGATTCAAGATAGCTTTATTTGTCATCCAATATTGGACGAAATTCAGTCACCCACAGTCCAACAATAAAAGCATTAAATAGGCATTAAAATTACACAACCCCAAAAACACACAAAAAAAGAAACATCCATCAAAGAAACATCCATCACAGTGAGTCTCCTCCAGTCCTCTCCTCACTGTGATGGAAGGCCACAATGTCTTTCCCTTCTCCTGTCGCTCTCCCGCGGTCAGGTTGTTGTGGTTGCAGGCCGCGCCGGACGGTCCGCAGCGGGCCGGCCCAAGGCGAGTCGCAGCCGCTCCCGCAGCCTCCGAAGACGGCCGGCTCCGCCGATGATAAGTCCGATCCGGGCGGGCGAACACGCTGCCGCTGTTGCTGCAAGTCGGGGCGGTCGTGGCTCCCGACATTGAAGCCCCCGCCCAGCAGAGAAACATCCCGCGGCATATTTTAGGCCGCGCCGGACTGTGAAATGTCCGCGACCCAAGCCCCGCGATCCGGGGCGGGCGAACACGCTGCCACTGCCGGAGCTCCCGATGTCGGCATCCACGCGGCCCGAGCCTAAGGCGAGTCGCAGCCGCTCCCGTAGCCTCCGAGGACGGCCGGCTCTGCTGATGGTAAGTCCGATCCGCGGGCTCTGCGAACCAGAGCCCTGGAGGCCGACAGCTCCAGGAGTTGGGCCGATGGTAGGCCGCAGCAGGAACGGAGACAACACCCAGAAAACAAAGGTCGGGTCTCCGTTCGGAAGGGACACCTATTTACAATTTTACAGTTCCCCCCCTCCCCCCCACATACACACATAGTACACAAACACAAAAACACCACATCACAACTACAATTAAGACAAAAAAACAACAAAAACACAAAGACAAATGGACCGCAGGTAAGCCACAGCTGAAAGTAAGCATGCAGGTACAGCAGGCAGTGAAGAAAGCTGATGGCATGTTGGGCTTCATTGCGAGAGGATTTAAGAGCAAGGAGGTCCTATTGCAGTTGTACAGGGCCCTGGTGAGACCGCACCTGGAGTATTGTGTGCAGTTTTGGTCTCCTAATTTGAGGAAGGACATGCTTGCTATTGAGGGAGTGCAGTGTAGGTTCACCAGGTTAATTCCCGGGATGTCGGGACTGACATATGATGCAAGAATGGGCTGACTGGGCTTGTATTCACTGGAATTTAGAAAGATGAGAGGGGATCTTATAGAAAGATATAAAATTCTTAAGGGATTGGACAGGCTAGATGCAGGGAGAATGTTCCCGATGTTTGGGGAGTCCAGAACCAGGGGTTACAGTGTAAGAATAAAGGGTAGGCCATTTAAGACTGAGATGAGGAAAAATCTTTTCAGCCAGAGAGTTGTGCATGTGTGGAATTCTCTGCCACAGAAGGCAGTGGACGCCAATTCACTGGTTTTAAGAGAGAGTTGGACTTGGGTCTTGGGGCTAATGGAATCAAGGGATATGGGGGAAAGCCGGAATGGGGTACTGATAGTGGATGATCAGCCATGATCATATTGAATGGCAACGATGGCTCAAAGGGCTGACAGGCCTACTCCTGCACCTATTTTATACGTTTCTATATTCCATGTGTGTTTCAGATCCAGTTATGTTCTATTTTCAGGAGGGAGCCGTAAATCTCTTCCCCTGTAGTTTTACCGATTGTTCTTTTATTTTATCACGGTGAAAAGAATACACAGGAAAGCACCTTCTCTGCTAATCTGACTAGAAAATGTGTTAGAATGACCCATGCTTCAGCTCTCTTTCCCTCCTGCACTTGCTGGAAATACTTGCTCTCTGCTTGGCAATGTTCTTGGTTTCTTGCCAAATTTGGAGCTTGTGTTGGGAATCATGCCCACAATCTGAGTTGCAGAGTTCCAGTTTAGTTTGGTTCAGAGATACAGCGCGGAAACAGGCCCACTCGGCCCACCGAGTCCGCCGCACCGACCAGCGAGCCCCGTACGCTAACACTATCCTACGCACGACTAGGGACAAAATACAATTTTACTGAAGACACATAGCCTACAAACCTGTACGTCCTTTGAGTGTGGGAGGAAACCGGAGATCCCAGAGAAAGCCCACGCAGGTCATGGGGAGAACGTGCAAACTCCGTACAGACAGCACCGGTAGTCAGGATCGAATCTGGGCCTCTGGCGCTGTAAGGCAGTGAATCGGTTTGGCAAGTATGGATGAGACATTTATATCCACAACAACTGGTGACAATGTAAGTATTATTTATTTTAATGTTGTATTCTCCCTTGTGGCACCCATTGTTCCCTATCCTGCGTCTAATCCTTTGACTGTTAAAAGGTGCATGCATCCTTGCTATGATGCTGTTTATACAGTTCCCACCCTCTCGCTATTTATTGTTTTAATTCATAACTTTGCTTCATAACAGGGTCTCCCATATCCTCAGATTGACAAACAAACGAATTCTCATCAGATTACCACAGTGAAAAATAACGACTGACAACAACAGTAACAGACCATTTCACTGAAAACCATTTCTTGCTAAATTTGGCAAAACTAGACAAATATTTACATTGAATTCAATTAATGCTTTCTGAACTATGCACACGATTGCAGACACAACTCTCACGAGGACAACATTTTGTGGTGAATACAAAGATAGCTGAAGCAAAAATGACAAAACACAGCACCAACCCTTCACTGAAAGTGACCTTACACCCTTAACTGGTCAGGGGCAGTAAGGGTGGAGACATGTCATGATGGATGGATGGCACAGTTAATGGGAGTTCCTTTACTGGAACATCAAGCTCATTCAACCCCAGGTGCAAATGACATGTTGCTGTTACAGCAGCAGCTTTAGAGTCCTAGAGACATAGAGTGATATAGTGTGGATACAGGCGCTTTGGCCCAATTTGCTCACAACGGGCAACATGTCCCAGCTACACTAGTCTCACCTGTCAGCATTTGGTCCATATTCCTCCAAACCTGGTCTATCCATGTACCTATCTAACTGCTTCTTAAATGCTGGGATAATCCCTGCCTCAAATACCTTCTCTGGCAGCTTGTTCCATACACCCACCACCCTTTGTGTGAAAAAGTCACCCCTCGGATTCCTATTCAATCTTTTCCCCTTCACCTTAAACCTATGTCCTCTGGTCCTAGATTCACCTACTCTGGGCAAACGACTCTGTGCATCTACCCGATCTATTCCTCTCATGATCTTATACACCTCTAAAAGATCACCCCCTCATCCTCCTGCGCTCTAAGGAATAGGAACCAAGCCTACTCAACCTCTGCCTATAGTCCTGGCAACATCATTGTAAATCTTCTCTGTGCAGTTTAGTTTAGTTTAGTTTAGTTTAGTTTAGTTTAGTTTAGTTTAGTTTAGTTTAGTTTAGTTTAGTTTAGTTTAGTTTAGTTTAGTTTAGTTTAGTTTAGTTTAGTTTAATTTAGTTTAGTTTAGTTTAGTTTAGTTTAGTTTAGTTTAGTTTAGTTTAGTTTAGTTTAGTTTAGTTTAGTTTAGTTTAGTTTAGAGATACAGCATAGAAACAGGCCCTACTGCCCACTGAATCCGTGTTGACCAACAATCACCCATTCCACACCTTCGCTCAGTCCGCCTTAACCAACCTGATCTCCCGGTGGCTGAGCACTTCAACTCCCCCTTCCACTCCCAGTCTGACCATTCTGTCATGGGCCTCCTCCAGTGCCATAGTGAGGCCCACCGCAAATTGGAGGAACAGCATCTCATATTTCGCCTGGGCAACTTACACCCCAGCGGTATGAACATTGATTTCTCTAACTTCAGATAGTTCCTCTGTCCCTCTCTTTCCCCTCCCCCTTCCCAGTTCTCCCACTGTCTTCCTGTCTCCTACTACATCCTATCTTTGTTCATCCCCCTCCCATGACATCAGTCTGAAGAAGGGTCTTGACCCGAAACGTCACCCATTCCTTCTCCCCTGAGATGCTGCCTGACCCGCTGAGTTACTCCAGCATTTTGTGTCTCCCTTCTGTACACTTCTATCAGGTCATTTTTCAGCCATAGAATTTCCAGAGAAAATAATACAAGTTTGTCCAATCTCACCTTATGGCTAATACAGTTAAATGCCGCCAACATAGAAACATAGAAACATAGAAAATAGGTGCAGGAGTAGGCCATTCGGCCCTTTGAGCCTGCACCGCCATTCAATATGATCATGGCTGATCATCCAACTCATTATCCTGTACCTGCCTTCTCTCCATACCCCCTGATCCCTTTCGCCACAAGGGCCACATCTAACTCCCTCTTAAATATAGCCAATGAACTGGCCTCAACTACCTTCTGTGGCAGAGAATTCCACATACCAGGGAATCTCTTCTGCACTCTCTCCAAAGCCACATCATCCATCCTACAGTGTAGCGACCAGAAGTACGTACAATATTGCAAATATCCCATAACCAAAGTTTTATACAGGTACAATATGACATCCCAACTTTTAGACTTAAAGTCCCGATCAATGAAGGCAAACAAACCTTCTATCCACTTGTGTTGCTGCTTTTTGCAAGCTATGTACTTGCACCTCAAGTTCCCTCTGTACAACAATGCTTCCAAGAATCCAGCCATTAACTGTATATTTTCCTCTTGCATTTGACTTCCCAAAATGCAACATCTCACACTTGTCCGGATTAAACTTCATCTGCTATTCCCCAACCCAAATTTCCAACTGATCTATAACCTGCATGATCCTTTGACAACCTTCTTCACTCTTTCAACTGCACCAATTTTTGTGTCAATTGCAAACTTACTAATCAGAACACCTACACTTTCACCCAAATCATTAACATTCATTACAAACCAAAAATTCACTGGAATTTAGAAGGATGATCGGGGATCTTATAGAAGCATACAATTCTTAAGGGATTGGACAGCTCGATGCAGGAAATGTTCCCGAATTTCAGGGAGTCCAGACCCAGGGGTCACAGTGTAAGAATAAGGGGTAGGCCATTTAGAACAGAGATGAGGAAAAACGTTTTCAGCCAGAGTTGTGAATCTGTGGAATTCTCTGCCACAGAAGGCAGTGGAGGCCAATTCACTGGATGTTTTCAAGAGAGAGTTAAATATAGCTCTGAGGGCTAACGGAATCAAGGGATATGGGGAGAAAGCAGGAACGGGGTACTGATTTTGGATGATCAGCCATGATCATATTGAATGGCGGTGCTGGCTCAAAGGGCCGAATGGCCTACTCCTGCACCTATTTTCTATGTTTCTAAGTCTCAGCACTGATCATTGGGAACACCACTGGTCACATGAGATACATGAACCATTTTAACAGATACATTCCCATCTGATAGCTCTTGATTTTGTAACGGAGCTGCTGCTGTTGGGGTGGCATGGTGGCGCAGCGGTAGAGTTGTTGTCTGACAGTGCCAAAGACCTGGGTTCGTTCCTGACTACGGGTGCTGTCTGTATCGGGTTTGTTCCTGCTCCCTGTGACTGTGTGTGTTTTCTCCTTGTGCTCCGGTTTCCTCCCACATTCCAAAGACGTACAGGTTTGTTGGTTAATAGGCTACTGTAAAATTGCCTCGTGTGTAGGATATGAAACTGGGATAACACAGAACTAGTGTATGGGTGATTGTTTAGGAAAATAACTGCAGATGCTGGTACAAATCGAAGATATCACAAAATGTTGGAGTAACTTGGCGGGTCAGGCAGCATCTCAGGAGAGAAGGAATGGCTGACGTTTCGGGTCGAGACCTTTCTTCAGACTGATGTCAGGGCGGGACAAAGAGAGGATGTAGTTAGAGACAGGAAGACAGTGGGAGAACTGGAAAGGGGAAGTGTTGAGCGAAACGATCGCCGAGCCGGCGTTTGGTCTCACCAATGTAGAGAAGTTGACATCTGGAACAGTGGATGCAATAGATGATGTTGGAGGAGGTGCAGGTGAACCTCTGCCTCACATGGAAAGACTGTTTGGGTCCTTGGATGGAGTCAAGGGGGGAGGTAAAGGGACAGGTGTTGCATCTCCTGCGGTTGCAGGGGAACGTACCTGGGGACGGGGTGGTTTGGGTGGGAAGGGACGAGTGGACCAGGGAGTTACGGAGGAAACAGTCTCTGCGGAAAACAGAAAGGGGTGGAGATGGGAAGATGTGGCCAGTAGTGGGATCCCGTTGGAGGTGACGGAAATGTTGGGGGTGTGGCGGTGCCCGGGGATTAAGACACTCCCTGGGTCATCTCCCTCGGCACTGAGTGGACAGGGCTGGGGAGGGGTCTGGAGCTATGGGGTTGGCCTGAAGGGGCTAGAGTAAACTCGTGCGGGAAACTGAAGAGAGTGAATGTTCTGATGCTACATTAAAGTTACTGTTAATCCTTACCTGGCGTCTTGCCTGATTCCTGCTGCATCCAGACCCACTACAGAGGATAATTTGTTGTATACGACGGCTGATGGGGTGGAAGGTGAGGACAAGGGGGACTCTGTCCTTGTTACGAATGGGGGAGGGGGAGCAAGAGCGGAGCTGTGGGATATAGAGGAGACCCAAGTGAGAGCCTCATCTATAATGAAAGAGGGGAACCCTCGTATACAGATTCAAGAGGGTCATAGATAGGGTGAGAGATTTCTTTTCCCAAGTTGGACATGTCAAATTAGAAGGCATCGGTGAGAAAATGAAGTTTCAAAAGAGATTTGTGTAGGAGCCATCTATGCTTAATTCAATTACTGTCGTTGTGTTGTGGCTATGTTTTCATGTTTCTAGTTTATGTCCTTTTTGCCTGCTTGTGGGTGTGACTTAATGCGTAATGGGGAGTGTCTCGATGGGAGGAGGCTAGCGTGGGGACAGAGGTTGTGGCTCAGTTTAGACTCGGAGGATGGTGAGCATACAGTTCTTTACCACGCGCTCGCTCGTACCATGTGCTCGCACCGGTTATATTTGTAAGAACCATACGGTAATAACTGCAAGATTTCTAGATATTGTTAGAAGAAGAAACAATTGATAAAGTACGGGAACTGATGAATTACTCTGTGATTTGTGCCACTTTAATAAAACCAATTAATGAAGAAAGGAAGTTTGGAAGATTCGTTTTGTCATATCAGGGTGCGACGTGTGCGTAAGCTATAACTACATTTCATCCCCGATTCATCCCCGAGAAGTAATGGCTACCGAAGTGGGATTTCGAGACGGTATATAAACTCCCATTACAATTTGCAAGGCAAGTTTTTTTACACAGAGGTGGGCAGATGCATGGGGGGGTGTGACAGGGGAGGTGGCAGATGCAGATACAACTGCAATGTTTAAAGTACACTTAGACGATACATAAACAAGCAGGGAATAGAGAGATACAGACCATTGTGCAGGCAGATGGGATTAGTTTAGATTAGCATCTTGGTTGGCGCAGACATTGTGGGCCAATAATTCTGTCCCTTTGTGAAGGAAGGAGCTGCAGATGCTGGTTTAAACGAGGATAGACACAAAATGCTGGAGTAACTCAGCAGGACAGGCAGCAGGAGAAGGAATGGGTGACGTTGCGGGTCGAGACCCTTCAGCCTGTTCCTATGCTCTACATGACAATAGTAGATCCGTGAGAACCAAGGGAGATTAGTCTTTTCAGATGGTGATCCAGATCTAAGCAATCAACTGTAAAAAACCATTTGTAGCTGATTGAATCATTTGCTTTTACAGCTGGTTTAATACTAGCGAGCTTTGACAGTAAAACTAAATTCACCAGAGGAATGGGCAGGTAATTAAATTCAACAATTTTGGTGGGAGCACATTGTATACACAGAAACACACACACATATTTTCATACATATGCATTGCCTTTCCGCTGACTGGTTAGCACACAACAAAATCTTGGTACATGTGATAATAACCTAAACTAAATAAGCATATTGATTATTGGTGAATGGAATCTATACCAGTTGCCTCCCCATCCAATCTTGTGTACATATCAGAAGTTAGACACACTGTAAAGTGAATGTGGAATGCCAGCAGAGTAACTGTTTCTTATCAACTAACTCGTAAACGGCACCAGCTCCATCTCAGCAGTGATCAATAATGGACAAGGTGATGAGTGGTGCTTTCAGCGACTTTTCATTTCCGATCACTTTGACTTTACCCCGGCAAAAAAGTCTCAGGTCAAATTGCATTTAAGCTTTCCATTAGAGTCAACGTTAGTCACCATTGACTTATCCACATGCTTTCAACATTAGCTTGCCTGAATCTGCACCTGTGGTTCGGCCACACAAACAACCAACTTGGGAAATTAGAGTCCTGTTAGTAATTTGCTGCTCGAGTGGGACTTGTATCAGGTCTGAACCAGTTAGTACCAATTCACATGAGTGGACTAATTTGTCTTCGTGTCTTGATACACCAGCTTCAATAGTAATGGTGCTGAAGGCTGGTTACCCCGTTGTAGCTTTATCTAACAACTCTCCTGCAGAAATGACATATGGTCAAATGTCCAAATGTGCCAGTGGCACAGCGGTAGAGTTGCTGCCTTACGGTGCCAGAGACTCGGGTTCGATCCTTACTATGGGTGCTGTCTGTACGGAGTTTGTACCTTCTCCCTATGACCGCATGGGTCTACTCCAGGTGCTCAGGTTTCTTCCCACACTCCAAAGACGTGCAGGTTTGTAGGTTAATTGGCTTGGTAAAATTGTACATTGTTCCTGGTGCTTAGGATAGTGATAATGTATGGGGTGATCATTGGTTGGCACGGACTCGTTGGGGTGAAGAGCCTGTTTCCATGCTGCATCTCTAAATGTACAAAATCTAAAATCTGTATTCAGCTGCCTCGATTGAGTCAACTGCTGACAATTCCAATAATCCCCTTGATATATGCAGCAATGCATCCAGTATATTCTACCCTCCATAGGGTGGGTAGTAATCCCAATCAACACTCAATTTACAAGAAGGCAGGGTACCTAGCGTAGCCAAAGGCCGAAATATAATCACACTCAGATTTTAAGGCCAAGATACAAGTCAACCAAAACTGAACCTGGATAATCTGACAAAATTGGCAGAGGTTTACCTGCACCTCCTCCAACCTCATCTATTGTATCCCTTTACCCGACTCCATCCAGGGACTCAAACAGTCTTTCCAGGTGAGGCAGAGGTTCACCTGCACCTCCTCCGACCTTATCTATTGTATCCGCTGTTCCAGATGTCAACTTCTCTACATTGGCGAGACTAAGCGCAGGCTCGGCGATCGTTTCGCTCAATACCTCCGCTCAGTCCGCCTTAACTAACCTGATCTCCTGGTAGCTCAGCACTTAAACTCCCCCTCCCATTCCAAATTTGACTTTTCAGTCCTAACCTCTTCCATTGTCAGAGTGAGGCCCAGCGCAAATTGGAGGAACAGCACCTCATATTTCGCTTGGGTAGTTTACCCTCCAGTGGTATGAACATTGACTTCTCTAACTGCAGATAGTCCCTGCTTTCCCTCTCTGTCCCCTCCCCCTTCCCAGTTCTCCTACTAGTCTTCCTGTCTCCGACTACATCCTATCTTTGTCCTGCCATCTCTCCTGACATCAGCCGGAAGAAGGGTATCGACCCAAAACGTCACCCATTCCTTCTCTCCAGAGATGCTGCCTGACCCGCTGAGTTCCTCCAGCAATTTGGAAACATTCATCTTCTCTTTTTGTGCTTCAAGTCAGGCTATGTTGATTCAGATAATCAGTTGGAACCCGATTGTGATCCAGGGTACAATTGCATTTGCATTACTGAAAATGGAAGCAGAATATTTGGTCGTTGAAGCAAATGGTTTTGTTCCATTTCTGCAGCACGGTGGCGCAGCCGTAGAGTTGCTGCCTCACACGCTTGCAGCGCCGGAGACCCGGGTTCAATCCCAACCACGGGTGCTGTCTGTACGGAGTTTGTACCTTCTCCCCGTGACTGCGTGGGTTTTCTCCAAGATCTTCGGTTTCCTTCCACACTCCAAAGACGTACAGGTTTGTAGGTTAATTGCCTTGGTACAAGTGTAAATTGTCCCTAGTGTGTGTAGGATAGTGTTAGTGCGCGGGTATCGCTGGTCGGTGTGGACCCGGGTGCCGAAGAGCCTGTTTCCGTGCTGAATCTCTAAACTGAACTAAACTATATCTGGATGCATTCCCATTCATGTTGCTCTAAGCGCTGCATACAATTTGAAATTACATAAGGTAAAGAATGATTTTTTTAAAACTTCCCACTGGATTTCTGAGAATATTCACAATAGAGGGAAGTAAATGTGGGAGGATTGTGATGAAATCAATAGTTAAGGGAAACATAACAATACAATACAAGGACATTCTTTAAAGTGGCAAACAAGATTATTTATGTCAATGCCAGTAATTTTGAAGATTCAATGAAATTGGGAGTATTATTTCGATCGGTTATGTGTGACTCATTGGAAGGCACCCTGAAAGAGAGGGCAATGAAACACCTACATCGATATGAGGTGTCCAGAGTCAACAGAGCATTCATCAAGGGAAAAAGATTTACAGCACTCCAATTATAAGAAGACTACTGGGCGGCACGGTGGCTCAGCGGTAGAGTTGGTGCCTTACAACGCCAGAGGTCCAGGTTCGATCTTGCTACAAGTGCTGTCTATATGGAGTTTGCACGTTCTCCCTGTGACCTGCGTAGGTTTTCTCCGGGTGCTCCAGTTTCCTCCCACACTCCAAAGCCATACAGGTTTGTAGGTTAATTGACTTGTTATAATTCTAAATTGTCCCTGGAGTGTGTAGGATAGTGTAAGTGTGCAGGGATTGCTGGTCAGCACGGACACAGCGGGTCGCAGGGCCTGTTTCCCATGCTGTATCTAGGTACCAAGAAGCTGAACAGAAGGAAGCCACTCATATACTGTATCCCTAATCTACTTGCTTGAAAACTTCCTAATCACTTTCACGTTATCACTCTCTCTCTCTCTCTCTCTCTCTCTCTCTCTCTCTCTCTCTCTCTCTCTCTCTCTCTCTCTCTCTCTCTCATCTCTCTCTCTCTCTCTCTCTCTCTCTCCTCTCTCTCTCTCTCTCTCTCTCTCTCTCTCTCTCTCTCTCTCTCTCTCTCTCTCTCTCTCACTCTCTCTCTCTCTCTCTCTCCTCTCTCTCTCTCTCTCCCTCTCTCCCCCTCTCTCTCCCTCTCTCCCTCTCCCCTCTCCCCCTCTCCTCTCTTCCCTCCCTCTCTCTCTCTGTATTTTTGCTCTTTATCTCATAAAAAGTGATTCATTGAGAGAGAGAAAGCCACAAAAAAAGTAAAAGGCTTGTAAGGTTAAAAAAAAACTGCTGGAGAAAACTCAGCAGGTCAGGCAGCCCTGTGAAGGGAATAAACAGATGACATTTTGGGTCAGACCCTTCTTCAGACTGATGGGTTCCATCATCTGACACAGCTTGTCACTTTCATCGAGGGGAGGCATTAAAATTGACAAGCCATTGCTTCTATGACCCATGTACAACAAGACTCTGTTAATACTGTAATACAGCCTTCAGTATCTTTAGCTTGCGGAAACAAAAATAAACTTATAGCTATTAAAAAGATCTTTAATTTTGAAAATCCTAAGGAAAAGATCTTTGTTACTGTAAGGACTGAAGCTCTCAGCTAACCCTGAAGCTCTCCAGCTAACCTCCTTTTCCCCATTTACACAATTGTTTTAATAACATGATTTTCTAGACTTCCTAGGAACACAATAAGTGTGTTTGCAGCAGAACTACCTGTATTTATTGGATCAAGATAAGACAGAGAGTAATCGTTCACATGTGATAGCAAAATAAATCTACGTAGGACTGAAAGAGGCTGAGCGGTCAAGGATAGTTTGGGTAAATGCAAATCAAAGACACAAGGGAAGATAATATTCATTCAGGATGTAAAATTAATATATAGGAGAATGCAGATGCCGGGATCTTGAGCAAAAGATAATGTGTGTTCACAGATGCTGCCTGACCCACTGAGTTCCTCCAAGACTATTTTTAGATGTAAAATGAATAGTTTCATAACTTAGGACACACTGAGGGAAAACAAATCCTTGAATAATTATGCCTCCTCGGGGAATTAGATTACAATTTAAAGAATAATTTTAAGCCAGTGTAGATTGCCGTTAAAACCGAGTTGGGATTTTGTACTGAGGAGAGACACAAAAAGCTGGAGTAACTCTGAGGGTCAGGCAACATCTCTGGAGAAAAGGGATAAGTGACATTTCGGGTCAAGACCCTTCTTCAGACGGATTTTTCTTTTATTTAGAGATACAGCGCGGAAACAGGCCCTTCGGCCCACCGAGTCCGCGCCGCCCAGCGATCCCCGCACACTAACACTATCCTACACACACTAGGGACAATTTTTACATTTTACCCAGTCAATTAACCTACATACCTGTACGTCTTTGGAGTGTGGGAGGAAACCGAAGATCTCGGAGAAAACCCACGCAGGTCACGGGGAGAACGTACAAACTCCGTACAGACGGCGCCCGTAGTCAGGATCGAACCTGAATCTCAGGCTCTGCATTCACTGTAAGGCAGCAACTCTACCGCTGCGCCACTGTGTATGAAGCTTTGACACCCTGCAGTCAAAACAGCATTGACACAAAATGATTCTAAAATGAAATGAATTCAAGCAAAGACTTAAGTTTTAAGGTGGAAGATGTGAAGCTAAATTTATCTGCATTAAAGTAAAAGATTGAACACTGTTCAGAAATTTGAAATGGTGTGAGTATAGATAATGTAAATATTCAGTAAACACGCTGAAACTAGAGGTACAACAATAACACTAAGAGCAGGGAAAATTGAACAGTTGATAAATCAATAATAAAAAATAAGGGTAGATTGAGAAGTGTTACTTTATATTAATGAAACCTCACAAAAAATAGACAGGGATTTGGACTTAATGGCCAAGGGCGGCCTCTGGTGTTCATTAATGTTCCTGCGTACAGTTTTGCAGCTTCATTTCTCTGAAAGTTATGACCATACAATTGTACTTCCTTACAACATCGGTAATTTCAGCCCATTGAACCTGTGCCATTGAAATTCCATTCCCCAACTAATGCCTCCAGTAAACTATTCTCTCCACAGTCCCATTCACTCCCCACACGATTCCTACCACCGATGTACAAGTTAATTTACTGTGGCCAATTAGCCTACCCACCATGCACACCTTTGGAATGTGGGTGGAAACCAGAGCATCCAGGAGAAAGCTATTGAGTCTCAGGAGTGTTTAATTGTCACATGTACCAATGATGGAATAATGACATTTGTAACAGTATAACAGGCCTGTAAACACCATACTCATCGATAACATATAATAAACACAACAAAAATGCAATCACTGGTTCTCCCTTGTCCATTTTCCTAGTTACATCCTCAAAAGTGGTTGTAGTGTACCTGGACTTTCAAAAAGCCTTTGATTATGTCCCACATAGGAGATTAGTGGGCAAAATTAGAGCACATAGTATTGGGGGTATGGTGCTGTCATGGATAGAAAATTGGTTGGCAGACAGGAAACAAAGAGTAGGGATTAACGGGTCACTTTCAGAATGGCGTGCAGTGACTAGTGGGGCTACCGCAAGGCTCGGTGCTGGGACCGCAGCTATTTACAATATACATTAATGATTTAGATGAAGGGATTAAATGTAACATTAGCAAATTTGCAGATGACACAAAGCTGGGTAGCAGTGTGAACTGTGAGGAAGACCCTATGCAGGGTGACTTGCACAGGTCACCACAGTGAACAGACGCATGGCAGATGCAGTATAATGTGGATAAATGTGAGGTTATCCACTTTGGTGGCAGGAACAGGAAGGCAGATTATTATCTGAATGGTTAGTATCAAGTTAGGAAAAGGGGAAGTACAACGAGATCTGGGCGTCCTTGTTCATCAGTCACTGAAAGTAAGTATGCAGGTATAGCAGGCAGTGAAAGCTAATGGCATGTTGGCCTTCATAACAAGAGGAGTTGACTATAGGAGCAAAGAGGTATTTCTGCAGTTGTACAGGGCCCTGGTGAGACCACACCTGGAGTACTGTGTGCATTTTTGGTCTCCAAATTTGAAGAAGGACATTCTTGCTATTGAGGGCGTGCAGCGTAGGCTCACGTGGTTAATTCCCGGGATGGCGGGACTGTTCATATGTTAAAAGAATGGAGCGACTGGGCTTGTATATACTGGAATTTAGAAGGATGGGAGGGGATCTTATTGAAACATATAAGATTATTAAGGGATTGGACACGCAAGAGGCAAGAAACATGATCCTGATGTTGGGGGAGTCCAGAACCAGGGGCCATAGTTTGGGAATAAGGGGTAGGTCATTTAGAATTGAGGTGAGGAAAAACTTTTTCACCCAGAGAGTTGTGAATCTGTAGAATTCTCTGCCTCAGAAGGCTGTGGAGGCCGATTTTCTGGATGCTTTCAAGGGAGAGTTAGATAGAGCTCTTAAAGATAGCGGAATCAAGGGATATGGGGAGAAGGCAGGAACGGGGTACTGATTATGGATGCAGCCATGATCACAGTGAATAGCGGTGCTGGCTCGAAGGGCCGAATGGCCTATTCCTGCACCTATTGTCTATTGTCCATTGTCTAACAAAGCTTGATGCCCTTAGTGCAACCAAGACAATCCATAATTCAAGGCTCAGTTGGTGTTTTGACGTGTTCAAGTGCCTGACGGTTGATGGGAGGAAGCTATTCTTGAACTTGGAGATTACGGTTTTCAAACACCTATACCTTCTTCCTGATGGTAGGAGTGAAATGAGAATGTGGCAATGGTGTTGTTTCCACATTGCAATTGTCTCCTCCCAATTTTGGTTTTGACCCAAATGCCGGAATCCATAGTGACCAATTTAGCTACAACCCTGCATATCTTCAGGATGTGGAAGGAAATTTTAAGCAGAGGAACCCATGTGGTCACAGGGAGAAAATGTATACTTCACACAGACGACAATGGAAGACAGGATTGAAACCCGCTCTCTGATGCAGGATTGAAACCCGCAGCTCCATTAGCTGCGCCACTGTTTAGTGGGGTGTGTGTGGGGGGAGGGAGGGGGGGGGGGATGGAGAAGGATTTAGAATGGGATTGGTATACCTGAATATCCGAACAATATGGAAGAGGTAGTTTTTGAGATACAGCACGGAAACAGGCCCTTCGGCCCACCGAGTCCGCACCGACCAGCAATCCCCGCACATTAACACTATCCGACACATACGAGGGACAATTTACACTTGTACCAAGCCAATCAACCTACAAACCTGTACGTCTCTAGAGAGTGGGAGGAAACCGAAGATCTCGAAGAAAACCCACGCGGTCACGGGGAGAACGTACAAACTCCGTACAGACAGCACCCGTGGTCAGGATCGAACCCGGGTCTCTGGCGCTGTGAGGCGGCAACTCTACCGCTGCGCCACCGTGCCGCCCTGGTAGCACAGTCCAGCATTGAAAAGGTAATTGCTGGAGCTAAGGAATATAAAGGAGTGAATCAACTGACAATGCTACTATCCTCATTCCTAACCCTGCTTCTACAATTTACGTCTTTCATGCCCCAAAATATGGGATGCATCGATACATTGCTGAAGATACAAAGGTAAATATCACTTACGATACCACATGATAGAACTCTATTTATCCCAGGAGGGAAATTGGTCTGCCAACCATCATGAAACACAACAAGATACATGAAACATGAA
This sequence comes from Rhinoraja longicauda, assembly GCF_053455715.1. NCBI lineage: Eukaryota > Metazoa > Chordata > Chondrichthyes > Rajiformes > Arhynchobatidae > Rhinoraja > Rhinoraja longicauda. Next base: position 87,545,861 of record NC_135955.1, read on the forward strand.
ATTAAAGTGATGAGTGGAAAGTCCAGGATTGGGGATGTGCAAAGATTGGGGGGAGGGAGAGCGGGGGGGGGGGGGGGGGGGGGGGAGTGAGTGGAGGGGGGGGGGGAGGGGAGAGGGGTGTCATAAATTACCTTACCCCTGCCATACATCATAATGTAATCCTTATGCCTTTCTACTCTCAGATACTCAATGTGCAGCTTGACCAGACAGGACAAGGATCAGCAAGGAGGGTGTGATCAAGAAAACGTACCAACGCTTGATTTCAAACTCATAACCATTTGTTGATACAGACATTGCCTGCAATTTCAGGGATAGTATTTGGTGCACATCGAGAGATGTTGGGACAAAGAGTACAAATGGCTTCTAGCCAGGAAGGGGGCTAATGGTCACTTCCGACCCAAAACGTCACCTATCCATGTTCCTCAGAGATGCTGCCTGACCCGCTGAGCTACTCCAGCACTTTGTGTCTGTTTATGCTTAAGATCCAGGTTGTACTCACCTTGTACTGCAGAGATCTCTGACAGGATGGGCTACAGCAACTGGCTTCATGCAATGAAATGCGTGATACAGTGGAAAACCGAATAGAAAATGAACACTTGTATCAAAGAGTATGGAGATGCCTGGCATCACTGTGATACGTGACTTTGTGATAAGCTTGGAGCCTGTACTTTGCAACCCCATTATCAACATGATGGCATCACCAGGTGCCAGTTGTTCAGCTTCCATTCCAGCCATCCATTAGACTCATAGAGTCATACAGCGTGGAAACAGGCCCTTCGGCCCAACTTGCTCACAACAACCAACAACCAACCTATTCTAACTACACTAGTCCCACCTGCTTGCCTTTGGCCCATATTCCTCTAAACCTATCCTATTCAGGAACCTGGCTAAATGTTTCTTAAATGTTGCAATAGTCCCTGCCTCAACTGCTTCCTCCAGGAGCTCGTTCCATACACCCACCACCCTTTCTGTAAAAATGTTACCCCTCAAGTTCCTATTAAGCCTATCCCCCCTCACCTTAAACCTATGTCCTCTAGTTCTTGATTCCCCTACTCTGGGCAAAAGACTCTGTGCATCTATTCTTCTCATGATTTTGTACACGCCTATAAGATCACCCCTCGTCCTCCTGTGCTCCAAGGAATAGAGTCCTTGCTTGTGGAATCTCTCCCTATAAGTCATGCCCTCGAGTCCTGGCAACATCCTCGTAAATCTTCTCTGCACCCGTTGCCAGGATGCTACAATGGAAGCAAAAGTTGCTCCAAGCAAGCTTAGACTTCTGCCATGACAGCTGTTAACCTGTTTGCAAACAGTAAATTGTCTCTGGTGCATGTAAGTGGAAAAAGAACCAAAGGGGTCAGACACAAAATGCTGGAGTAACTCAGCGGGACTGGCAGCAACTCTGGAGAGAAGGAATGGGTGATGTTTCGGTTTGAGACCCTTCTTCAGACTTGCAGGAGGTTGACAGGGATGTGAGAGAAAATATGTGAGAGGGCTTCAGGGAAACAAAGAGCATATAGTCTTGTGAGGTTGCTTTGTTGAGAGCCAGCGTGGACGAAATGTGTCCCTTCGGTAAGCAAGTCGTCATTATCGGATACTCATACTTAATACATATTGAAGTCAACAGCCATATGATCAGCAAGCCATGTTCTCCAGTAGTCATGCTCCAGTTCCCTACAGTAATTCAAGGGAAGATAGCAGCGGGATAAGTATAGCAAGGACATGGGATATCGACATGTACAATTAACGTCCTGGGGTCACGTACCAGCCGGTCCTTGATGGAAGGCATCTCCTGCCATTGCCATGAAGGATAGAATAACATATATTAAAGGTGATTTTCATGTTAACATTGATAGTCAGCACCATGGTAAATCTGCATTCATAAAGTAGCCACGTGCTCAATCTGTCAATATGACTTAAATACCTTTGAATTGAGAAGCTCGCTGACCACAGAAAAGCAAACTGAAAAAAATAAATTCGAATGGAATATTTTATTACCGCATGTGACAAGGCACAGCGAAATCCTTTGCTTGCATACCCAAGGTATACAAATAGCGACCACCTACAAAGTTACAAAGTATGCCGACTCCTCCTTTGTTCCCCCCCCCCCCTCCCCCACAGTGCTTCCCCCTTGCCTGGTCCCCATTGTCCATTGTTCTCCCCCCCCCTCACAATGTTAATATCCCATCTCTGATCTGAGAGGAGTCTGTTGCATATAAATAGATGACAACTACTGTGACATTGATATATATGCAGCCTTTTCCAAGCTCCAACATCGTGGCTGTGCAGGTGTTGGATTTCAGTGAGGGCATCCTTATTGAAACACAAACAGATACGTTTGGTTGGTGAGAATCTTGCAAGGAAATTGATCCCTGTACCACTTGAATGTATTTGGACTTATTTTGAAGGCGAGAAATAGTATTGGGTAGACTGATGGGACTGAAGGTTGATGAATCCCCAGGGCCTGATGGTCTGCAAGGAGGTGGCTCTAGAAATCATGGATGCATTGGTGATCATTTTCCTATGTTCTACAGATTCAGGATCAGTTCCTGTGGATTGGAGGATAGCTAATGTTATCTCACTTTTCAAGAAAGGAGCGAGAGAGAAAATGGGGAATTATAGACCAGTTAGCCTGACATCGGTGGTGAGGAAGATGCTGGAGTCAATTATTAAAGAGACAATAATGGTGCATTTGCATAGCAGTAAAATGATTGATCCAAGTCAGCATGGATTTATGAAGGGGAAATCCTGCTTGACTAATCTTCTGGAATTTTTTGAGGATGTGACAAGTAAAAGGGATGAAAGAGAGCCAGTGGATGTAGTGCATCTGGACTTTCAGAAAGCCTTTGATAAGGTCCCACACGGGAGATTAGTGGGCAGAATTAGAGCACATGGCATTGGGGGTAGGGTATTGACATGGATAGAGAATTGGTTGGCAGACAGGAAACAAAGAGTAGGAATAAACTGGTCCCTGTCAGAATGGCAGGCAGTGGCGAGTGGAGTGCTGCAAGACTCGGTGCTGGGGCTGCAACTATTTACAATATATATTAATGATTTAGATGATGGAATTAAAAGTAACACTAGAAAGTTTGCAGATGACACAAAGCTGGGTGGCAGGGTTGCAGGTGGACTTGGACAGGTTGAGTGAGTGGGCAGATGCATGGCAGATGCAGCATAATGTAGATAAATGTGAGGTTATCCACTTTGGTGGCAGGAATGAGGAGGCAGATTATTATCTCAATGGTGTCAGATTAGGTCAAAGGGAAATGCAACGAGACCTTGTACACCAGTCACTGAAAGTAAGCGTGCAGGTACAGCAGGCAGTGAAGAAATCTAATGGCATGTTGGCCTTCATAACGAGAGGATTTAAGTATTGGAATAAAGAGGTCCTTCTGCAGTTGTACAGGGCTCTGGTGAGACCATATCTGGAGTAGTGTGTGCCATTTTGGTCTCCTAATTTGAGGAAGGACATCCTTGCTATTGAGGGAGTGCAGCGTAGGTTCACGAGGTTAATCCCTGGGATGGCGGGACTGTCATATGAGGAAAGATTGGAAAGACTGGGCTTATATTCACTAGAATTTAGAAGGATGAGAAGGGATCTTATAGGAACATATAAAATTATAAAAGGACTGGACAAGCTAGATGCAGGAAAAATGTTCCCAATGTTGTGGAGTCCAGAACCAGGGGCCACAGTCTAAGAATAAAGGGGAGGCCATTTAAAACTGAGGTGAGAAAAAACTTTTTCATCCAGAATGTTGTGAATTTGTGGAATTCTCTGCCACAGAAGGCAGTGGAATCAAGGGATATGGGGAGAAGGCAGGCATGGGTTACTGATAGTGGATGATTAGCCATGATCACAATGAATGGAGGTGCTGGCTCGAAGGGCCAAATGGCCTCCTCCTGCACCTATTTTTGAGAATGATCCCAGGAATGATTGAGTTAACATGTGATGAGCATTTGAAGGCACTCGCTGGAGTTTAGGAAGATGAGGGGGACCTCATTGAAACTTACCAAATCGTGAAATGGCTGGATAGAGTGAATGTGGACAGGATGTTTCCACTAGTGGGAAAGTCTAGGACTAGAGGTCATCGCCCCAGAATAAAAGGACATACCTTTAGAAAGGAGATGAGACGGAATTTCTTTAGTCACAGGGTGGTGAATCTGTGGAATTCTTTGCCACAGACGGCTGTGGAGGCCAAGTCAATGGGTATTTTTAAGGTGAAGATGACAGATTCTGGATGAGTCAGGGTGTCAGGGGTTATGGGGAGAAGGCAGGAGAATGGGGTGGAGAGGGAAAGATAGATCAGCCATGATTGAATGATGGATGGGCCGAATGGCCTAATTCTGCACCTAGAACTTATGATTTGCTTGTTCAACCAGGTTGTTACCTTTATATGAGTCAAGCACAAAGTGCTGAAGTAACACAATTGGTCAGGCAGCATCTCCGGGGGCAACGGACAGGCGATATTCCAGGTCGGGAGCCTTCTTACCTTTTTCTGTCCGGTCTCAACTCTTTCTCTCAGTGTCGTTCTTGGCTGTATTCCGCTAAAGCCTGGAAGCAAGATTTCTTTGTCCAGATACCTTACACTCTGATAAATTATGAGTCCCTGTCACACCCTCACTTCTTGTGGACTATTGCAACATGAGGCAACATCAACCCTTGAAAAAAAACAAGAACTCAGATAGGAGAAATTAATCAGGAAAAAAATCACACTAAGAGGTGGATGATCCCTTTAAATAACACTGGTCGGGCTGAACGTTCATTGATCCTGACAAGGTCAAGTGAGGAAATTAGCTGCAGTGTTGAGGTCCAAAATAGCAGCCTTGGCACCAAATTTGCAAGGCATGCTGATTGATGTCATGAGTCCATACTTCCAGAGGATCTGTACGATGTGCATATTAGCAGCCTCATGAAACGCTCTGTAATTTGCTATGTAATCATGTGCACACACTGGATTTACTATGTTAGAGCTCCAAGGGCACTTGTACTGCCATACAATAGATGCTCATGATTCCAGTTTCTTAATCTGTTCCCCAATAAGACATTGTTACAGCCTTTAGATTGATTTTCGGATTAAATTATGTCTCAATAAGTCTCAACCGTGCTGCCAGAGGGTGGTGAATCTGTGGAATTCTTTGCCACAGATGGCTGTGGAGGCCAAGTCAATGGATATTTTTAAGGCGGAGATTGACAGATTCTCAATTAGTAAGGGTGTCAGGGGTTATGGGGAGAAGGCAGGAGAATGGGGTTGAGAGGGAAAGATAGATCTGCCTTGATTGAATGGTGGAGTAGACTTGATTGGCTGAATGGTCTAATCTGCACCTTGAACTTATGAACTTATGAGTCAGTTGAGTGGAAATAACAGCAAGCCTTAATTATGTAAGGCATTCCTGGGCTGGAATATTTGTGTGTTCCATCTGAATCTTAAAATTATTTTTTATTACTCCTCAAAATTATTTATCTTAAAGCATATTATATGCATATTTTTAATAGTGATGGGTAATATGGGGACATGTATAATTAACGTCCTGGTTGTCACATACCAGCCAGACTTTGAAGGAAGGCATCTCCTGCCATTGCAATGAAGGATAGAATGACATATATTAAAGGTAATTTTCATGCTAACATTGATACCCAGCACCATGGTAAATCTGCACTCATAAAGTAGCCACGTGCCCAACCTGGCAATGTGACTTAACTGCCTTTGAATTGAGAACCTCACTGACCACAGCCAAGCAAACTGGAAAATGTTGTAAATATCCCATCTCTAACCTGGGAGGAGTCAGTTGCATATAAATAGATCGTATAAATCGATCACATAAATCACATATAAATAGATCTTGTAAATAGATCACAACCATCCATGACATTTATGACAACTTTCAATGAAGAAATTCTTACATGGATGAATTGGATTAGTCTGATTTTTAATGTGTCACCTTGATGTAATACCACTAAAGAAGTCACTCAATTTACATTGATAATGGCAATTGTGGCAATTGCAGTTCACACCCAGGTAATGCATTGAAAATCTACCTTGTGATTTCCTATCATCAATTATAATTTAACTGCTACGTTTAGGCCATTAAACATCTTTAGAATTGGATATCCAAGAAGACTGACATGATACCAACTACCAGGGAGACAAATAGACAGCTGGGATGAATTATACTTTTGGGACATGTTGACATGAGGCAAGAATTCTTTGATGTGTCAGAAGGGACTGCAGATGCTGGTTTCAACCGAAGATAGACACAAAATGCTGGAGTAACTCAGTGGGACAGGCAGCATCTCTGGATAGAGGAATGGGTGACGTTTCGGGTCGAGACCCTTCTTCAGACTGAGTCAGGGGAGTGGGAGATACAGAGATAAGGAAGTGTATGGTGTGAAAACAAGACAAAGGGGACGAAGTCAAGGAAAATGCAGAATAGATCATTGTTAGCTAGGAGAAGGTAATAACAAAGCAAACAGAGATAAAATGTAAATGAGGACAGTCAGACTGGTTGGAGAACTGGGAAGGGGGAGGGATGGAGAGAGAGGGAAAGCAAGGGTTACTTGAAGTTAGAGGTCAATAGTCATACCGCTGGGGTGTAAGCTATCCAAGCGGAATATGAGGTGTTGTTCCTCTGTTGCTCAATGTTGGTAACTTGAATTGATCGAAAATGCTTCAAATGTATCATTTCAATATTGCAGTAAAGCAGCCAGCTTTCAATTTCAGTTGTAAGATGAAGGGCCAAGGGATTAAATATAATGATAGATCGTACCACTGCAATAACTGATAAAATAAATGAAAGAGTTTAAAGTCCTTCTATTATTCCTGGTGAAAGAGATAAATAACTAACTACGATGATGCATTTTCAATAAAACTAACATGCCACCAATCACACACATATATATACACACACAGCCACATATATATATCTATATATATATAAAAAATTATATATATATATATATATATATATATATATATATATATATATATACATACATATATATACACACACACATATATACACACACACACACACACACACATATATATATATACACACACATATATATATACATACATATATATATACACACACACATATATGCACACACACATATATATATATGCAGACATATATATTTATACACACACACATATTTGTGTATATACATTAATAAATATACATGCACACACATATATATATGTGTGTGTGTATCTATCTATATATATATATATATACACACACACACACACACACACACACACACACACACACACACATATATATATATAGCACCTGTAGTCGGGAGCGAACCCGGGTCGTGGGCTCTGCAAGACCTGTAAGGCAGTAACTCTATCGCTGTGCTACCGAACCGCCCTCTACACATTGTGTGTCTACACACACAGGCATTTAGGTGTGTGTGTATACATATATATACATACACACGCACACTCAACTATTTTTGTTGTTTATTATGGTGCTTACAGAGGGCCAGGTTTACATATCTGTTGTGCTGCTGCAGCAAGAATGTTATCGTTCCATTTCGGGACATATGTCAATAAAAACCTCTTGAACGTAGATGGCTAATGATTTGCCAGGACATCTCTATGGTGCTAGACACATGTCCGGTGGGACATCTTGAGTTAGGAAGGATGTAGTGTCAATGCACCCGGATGATGGAATACAGAGAGTGTAAGGTGACTGGTGCAAGATATTTATAATGTTGGAAGAATTTGTTTGGATTAGGAGGCAACAGTCTGGCTAGCTTCCCAGACAAACAAAACATGTCAGCAGTGAGCCTGTACTTCTGGGCCTCATATCTCCAAGTGGGAATTTGTGTCAAAAAAGCATTGACAGTTTAAGACAACAAAAGTAAGTCAGATGCCATTTCCATTGTGCACTTTATCACTTCTAATATTACTGCAACAGCATATATGTCAGACACAAATGCTCAAATGTACATTTTTTATTTTGGTGCTCGAACAGCTAAAGTTACATGCGAGCTTTGCAAACATAGAGTCATTACAAGTCATAAAGCTGGAGTTCATTTATTTCCTTATCACTCCCAGCAAAATCAGGAGGAGACCATGCATCAGGGTTAGTGCAGCACTGATGTCAGAAATAATATTCTGCCAAATCCTACGCCAATGTCAACAAGCAGTTTCACATGGGGCTTGACAGTCATGAGGTGAAGTACACCAGTAGGGTGGCATGGTGGCGCAACATTAGAGTTGCTGCATCGCAGTGCCAGAGACCCGGGTTCGATCCTCACTTGGGTGCTTGGCTGTACAGAGTTTGTACAAGTTCACCAGTTATAGGAGTAGAATTAGGTCATTCGGCCCATCGAGTCTAATTAGGCCATTCAATCATGGCTGATATATGCCTCCTAATCCCATTTTCCTGCCTTCTCCCCATAACCCTTGACACCCGCTCTAATCAAAAATTTGTCTATCTCTGCCATAAAATTATCCACTGACTTGGCCACCACAGCCCTCTGTGGCAATGAGTTCCACAAATGAACTACCCTCTAATTAAAGAAGTTCCTACTCACCTCCTTTCTAAAAGAGCGCCCATTAATTCTGAGGCTATGACCTCTGGTCCAAGACTCTACCACCAGTGGAGCATCCACTCTATCCATGCCTTCCATTAGTCTGTAAGTTTCAGAGGTCCAAATGTGGCCTGACCAGCGCCTTATAGAGCCTCAGCATTACATCACTGTTTTTGTATTCCAGTCCCCTTGATATAAATGAATTTGCCTTCCTTTCTACCGGTTCAACTTACAGATTAACTTTCTGGGAGTCCTGCACTAGCACTCCCAAGTGTAGCGACCATAGAGATTGGTCCTGGGAGTCGAACCCTCAGATTGGCCAGCAAGGTCACGTGTGAGTGCGACCGTAGGGATTGGTCCAGGGAGTTGAGCCCGCTGATTGGACAGCGTCGTCACGTGTGGTTTTGGCGCCCAAAACCAGTCAGTTAGGCGAGTTCTTCGAAGTGAACAGTTAGAGTTAATGGTTGTCTGTAATCTCGTTCGTTAAACTTTGTAATCGAATGTTGCTGTCGCAATAAACTTCTTCAACAAAGAACGAGCCTCCAGACTCGCCATACAAGTCCCTTTGCACCTCGGATTTTTGGATTCTCTCTCCATTTAGAAAATAATCGACGCCTTTATTCTTATTACCACATTCTCCCCGTGACCTGTGTGGGTTTTGACCAGGAGCTCCGGTTTCCTCCCACACTCCAAAGACGTACAGGTTTATAGGCTAACTGGCTTGGTATAAACGTAGATTGTCCCTAGTGTGTGTAGGATAATGTTAATGTAAGGGGATCACTAGCCAGTGCGGGCCCGATGGGACGAAGGGCCTGTTTCTGCGCTGTATCTCTAAACTAAACTAAACTAAACTAAACTAAACTAAACTAAACTAAACTAAACTAAACTAAACTAAACTAAACTAAACTAAACTAAACAAGCTGTGGGTTATGAGCCACAATATCCTAAGTTTCACCTGGACTGGCTGTCCACCCCTATCAAGACAGCAGGAGCATGCAGTACTAAACAATATCAAATTCCAAGACTCTCAATCAGCAGGATCAGCACGACTACACGGATGAGATGAAGGGGTGCAGATGAACCTTGTCTGAACTGTTCAGCCTAGGATTTTGGCAATGAAAGCCCTCAGCAACCAGGAGGGTTAAAATAATTCCTAATCAAATTGTCAATTACAGAAATGAATGGAGCAGGCAACAAGGTCGAAGCCAGGAGACACAAGGAACTGCAGAAGCTGGAATCTTGAGCAAAACACAAAGTGCCGGGGCGGCACGGTGGCGCAGCGGTAGAGTTGCTGCTTTACAGTGCCAGAGACCCAGGTTCGATTCTGATCACGGGTGCTGTCTGCACTGAGTTTGGACATTCTCCGTTACCACATAAGTTTTCTCTGGGTGCTCCAGTTTCCTCCCACACTCCAAAGACGTACAGGTTTGTAGGTTAATTGGCTTCTGTAAATTATAAAGTGTTCCTAGTGTGGCGGATAGTGCTAGTGAACAAGGTGATCGCTGGTTGGCATGGACTCGGTGGGCCGAAGGGCCTGTTTCCATGCTGTATCTCTAAAGTCTAAAGTCTGCTGGGAGATGTCAACCGATCAGGCAGCATCTGCGGAGGGTAAAGACAGGCAGCATTGTCAACTGAGTTTTGGAGTGACTCTCTACAAAATCAAAGATATCTATGAGAAAATCTGTTAATTTAGTTACTCACTTTAGATTTCATTACATCATTAAATATACATCAAATTTGCAAATATTTTAAGTTGCAGAGGCAAAGTCCAAAGAATAATTTATTCCCTTTCTATTTTACACTTGAAAATTCCTTTGAATAATTTACATGAACAATTTTAGTTTAATGTAGTGATCGGAGCAGAAAAGAACACTGAGGATAAAGGAAAACATAAGGAGAAAACATAAGGGCAATAAATTGTCTGGAAAAACATAAAACTATTTTTTGCAAAACGATCAATTTGAAAATGGCATGAACTCCCAATTGCCCAACACTCTAATGGTCAAACACTAATGGAAAAATGATCAGGTGTACGAATGCCAGTGAAGATTTTATCCTTCCAGGAAATGTAAAGGTCAATTGTAAAGATAACTCAGCACGGACATAGATTAAACTACTGACCTTTTATTATGTTTAGAACTCATTTTAGCAAAGCAACTTTTCCTCACTGAGCCACAGCATTTTCATAAACAGCTTAGAACAAACAGCTCAGGAATGGACCCTTCGGACCACAATGTTCATGCTGAACATGATGCCTCGTTAAACTGATCTCATCTGCGTGCACATGATCCATATCCCTCTATTCTCTGCGTTTCCATGTGCCTATCTAAAAGCCTCTTAAATGCCACTATCGTATCTACCTCCATCACCTCCCCTGGCAATGCGTTCCAGGCCCCCAACTACTGTGTGTAGAAAACCTGCCCCGCGCCTGCATTAAACTTTCCCCCTCGCACCTTATAACTATGCCTCCAGCATTGGACACCCTGGGAAAATGTTTCTAACTGTCTACCCCATCTATTCCTCTGATAATTTTATATACTATCGTCTCCCCTCAACTTCCGATGTTCCAGAGGCAACAATCCAACTTCGTCCTGCGGCCGAAACCCTCTAATCTAGGTAGCATTCTTCCTCTACACCTCCTCCAAGCCTCCACATCTTTCCTGTAATGGGTTGACCAGATCTGCACGTAATACTGCAAATTGCACACAATACTCCAAGTAAACTCTTCAATGACTTCTGCATTTTAGTTCCCTTTTTACTCCAACTACCAGCTCCATTCCTCTCACCTTCCCACAACTCGGCAGGTTTGAGGGCTATAGGAGGAGGAGGTGGTGGGTGGTTTAAAGAAAAGAAAACATTCAATTGCAACACATCCGCTTTCAGCTCTTAAATGGAGGTGGCTGGGGAGGAAAGGGGAACAGATACAGGTTACAATCAAGGATATTATGCAAAATAGACGCAAAGTAGAGGATATTTACAGCAAGTTTCTCTTTGGAAGAAGAGACAAACGAAGTTATGATCATAGGAAGTTAATGTAAAAGTATTTTATGTGATGTGGAAAATGCTTTGCTTACTATTTAATTGAAATAGTATATAGTTAGTTACATCTAGCCCCGCCTAGCTCTAGGGGCTAGTGGAATCAAGGGATATGGGGAGAAGGCAGGCATGGGTTATTGATTGGGGACGATCAGCCATGATCACAATGAAATGAGCCAATGCTGGCTCGAAGGGCACCTATTTTCTATGTTTCTATGTTTCTATGTTTCTATCCAAAGAGCAAAGGTGCAAAGTAAGTGTTTCTTAAAGCAGCACCAACAGATTAGATTGATTCATTTATGCAAAAACATCAGACAAATTGGATTACATGCTGCAGAAATGTGGGATAATAAATGTATACCGTTTCAAATTAATTCTTCACAGGAAAGTTATTGGAATTGCAAGCTAAGATATTACAATTTAATCCTTGACATGAGCTAATAGTTTAAATGGTAATTAAACTCTACCCATGAGTGAAAGAACCAGTTAAAACAGAATACTTTAATTTTTCTTTGTTCTCATTGACTCTCCAACTTAAAATCACTGATTTTAACATCAAATAAGGAATAAATACGTCTTAAATGAGTTACAATTCTCATAGAATACAGATGTTTTAAAATCCATTCATGCATGCTATATATACAGTTTATATGTATATACACCGATGAGCCATAATATTATGACCACTGACAGGTGAAGTGAATAACACTGATTATCTTGTTACAATGGCGCCTGTCAAGGGGTGGGATATATTAGACAGCAAGTGAACAGTCAGTTCTTGAAGTTGATGTGTTGGATGCAGGAGAAATGGGCACCAGTAAAGACCTGAGCGACTTTGACAAGGGCCAAATTGTTATGGCCAGACGACTGGGTCAGAGCATCTCTGAAACGGCAAGGCTTGTGGGGTGCTCTCGGTCAGCAGTGGTGAGTACCTACCGACAGTGGTCCAAGGAGGGACAAACCACAAACTGGCGACAGGGTGTTGGGCGGCCAAGGTTCATCGATGTGCGAGGACAATGAAAGCTATCCCGTCTGGTCCAAACCGACAGAAGGTCTACTGTGGCACGTCACAGAAAATTTTAATGGTGGTCATGGGAGGAATGTGTCACAATACACAGAACTAAGACTGTAACTGCAAAAATCTGAAATGTACGCTAAGATGCCAGATAAATTTAATTTAGTTTAGAGATATAGCGTGGAAATATCGCTATTGGCCCACAGAGTCAGTGCCGACCAGCGATCACCTGTACACTAGTCTGAAGATGGGTCTCGACCCGAAACATCACCCATTCCTTCTCTCCAGAGATGCTGCCTGTCCTGCTGAGTTACTCCAGCATTTTGTGTCTACCTTCGATTTAAACCAGCATTTCATTCCTACACAATAGTTCAATCCTACACACTAGGGACAATTTACAGAAGCCAATTAACCTACAAACCTGCATGTCTTTGGAGTGTGGGAGGAAACCGGAGCACCCAGAGAAAACCCACATTGTCAGAGGGATAGTATATAAACTCCGTACAGACAGCACCCGCAGTCAGGATCGAACCCAGGTCTCTGGTGCTGTAAGGCAGTAACTCTACCACTGTGCCACTGTGCCGCCCTGAGAAATCAGTGAGAATATATGAGATTTTAATCCTTGCCAAATTCCCGCCTCTTTCTAAGGCACTGATGAAACTATCACTTTGTCAGAACCTACCGCTTTGAAGAAAAGGTAATGGATAACTGAGGTCTGTAAATACCAAAGTTGATAACCAGAGATAAAAAATGAGCAGAAAAATGAGAGGCTGAGATGATTTCCATTCTTCATCAGTTCAGCTGGAAGAACATTTGAATTCTGGAGCCACATGAAGAAATACCAATTGTAATTAAATGAAGGTGTTCAGTTACATAAGACATCCAAAGCTGCGTCGATATGTCCCCGCTGTGAGCAACAAATGATGCCAAGTTACGCTAAACATTAGTACTCTTCTGTCGGGTGCAATCTGATTCTTTGCAGTAGAATCCCTTTAATCATTGAAGTGAATTTGAGCACATGTAATCTGATGAGATTTGGCAGTGGAAATGGTGCGAGGCAAACATACGGCTGAAATTATATGCAGTCTATTATCAATATTGAATTGATGTGGCATCTGCGTTGTTTCTGACCCAGACAAGTGACAGAGGTGGAGCTACCAAGAACACATCGATTATTAAAGGCAGTAATGTCTGGTAAAATAATGCTTCAAAAGTCATCGCACCCACAGCATTCAGTTTGACACTTATAGACAGTACACTGCTTCTCTTTTAAAAAGCAGCAAAATAAATCAGTGATTTACATCGATGCAGTTATCTAATTAGTGAATTATTTACCTCAATATACGGTTCTAAATTCTATCGTTTGGTCTCTGTTAACTGAATTCTCTGCACTAGCAATGGACCTCCCTAAATCATTCACTCTAGACTTTCGCTCCAGTTCAATGATTCGATTCAATTCAATGATACTTTATTGTCACATATACCGAGGTACAGAGGTGCATTATTTTGCATACAACCCAGTAAAATCACACAGAAGACCTCACCCTAAGCAGTACACAAAAGTGTCGCCACGTTTCTGGTGCCGACAAAGTTCCAAAAAGTTGATCGAACAGTTCCGTACGTTGTGAGGTGGTTACTGGGGCCAATGTGGACCAGCAGATTCTGCCACAGATGGGTAGGAATGGTAGATGGGGTGAGCGGTGGGTGTGTAGTTTGGAAGTTAGCGCGTTGCACTTGTCGTATCGGCTCGTAGACCCTTCTTCAGACTGCTGGTAGGGAGAGAAGAATGTTGGTAAAGGGGAGAGGCAGGACAAAACCTGGCAAGGTAATAGGTCGATATAGGTGGAGGGGCTGGGGGCGGGTACGCAGATTGTTGGAACAATGTTGGAAAAATAGAAGGAAAATGTGAGATGGGTTTGAAGAATTGCAGGTTATAAAGCCAGAGGGAAGAAATTGACAGGAAGGGGGAACAACACCTCATAATCTACTTGGGTAGGTTACAACCCAATGGTTACCAACATTGAACTCTCCAGTTCTAGGTAATCTCTCACAAACTGCCCCTTTCTCCCTCAACCACCCCACCCCACCCCCCCCCCCCCCACTCCCTCCCCTGCTCCCCGAAACGTCACATATCCATGTTCTCCAGGGATGCTGCCTGACCCGCTGAGTTCGGCCATTACATTGTGCCATTTCATGTATTAATCGGCGTCTGTGGTTCTTTGTTTCTACATCCTCGAAAACTTTCTTCTGTACAAATGATAATCTGCCACAACAGAGTTCACAGAAGTGTGCCTATTTTGGGAGTCTGTTGCCGGGCATATGAATAACATGGCCAGCTGTGTGCAATTAGGGTCTCAATATGCAGGATGCTAGTATTGGTTATCATTGCTTTCCTCATCAGTAGATTTGGAAGATTATAGTTTAGTTTAGAGATACAGCCCTTCGGCCCACTGAGTCCGCACTCACCAGCACACTATCCCCGCACACTACACTATCCTATTATGTTTATACCGAGCCAATTAACCTACAAGCCTGTACTTCTTTGGAGTGTGGAAGGAACCCGGAGATCCCGGAGAAAACCTACGCAGGTCACGGGGAGAATGTACAAACTCCATACAGACAAGCATCTGTAGTCAGGATCAAAGCCGGGTCTCTGGCGCTGTAAGCGCTGTAAGACAGCAACTCTACTGCTGCTCTTTGGTGCATCCCCTTTGTGGAGGGAGCTTTGGCTGTAGTTGTCCAGTGAATTGAGGTAGCATTTACATCTTGTCTATGTGCCTGATTCATTGTGGAGTGCAGGAATCACACAATAATAAAGGTTTTTCACTGTACCCGTGATAATAATAAACTAAACTAAACTAAAACCAAATCATGCATGGAAAGGGCCTACTGAGTTCATATGCAATAGTCGCCATGTTTTGGCGCCTTTTTCGAAGTCCAAGCGACAGCTGGCTGTAAAGGCCCGTTGCAGCCATCACCATGATCCGGATCGTCCTGCAAACCATCGTCCCTCTCCGTATCCGGCCACCTTCAGCTTTTGTGCCACTGGGGCCCCTCCTGCAGCCGACCATGAGGGCGCGGAAGGTAAGACCCCCGGCTCTTCTTATCAACCCTTTGTCCAGCGTCCGCTGCCGTCGCCAACGCCTTCTCCCTCCACCCTTGTGTCCGCTTTCCGGTCTTCGGGGTCGAGCAGGAGACGAGCCCCGGACGAGGCTCCCACTGCAGGTGCGATCCAGGCTCCGCAGCGGGCCAGTCGGGCCTGCTGCCTGTTGGGGTTTGACAGTGACCCGCGGCCCTCCAGCAGCTTCTCACAACATGAATGGGTCGACTGGGCTTATATTCACTGGAATTTGGAAGGATGAGAGGGGACCTCATAGCAACATATTAAATTCTTAAGGGATTGGACAGGCTAGATGCAGGAAAAATGTTTCCCATGTTGGGGGAGTCCAGAACCAGGGGGTCACAGTTTAAGAATAAAGCGTCGCCCATTTAGGACTGAGATGAGGAAAAACTTTTTCACCCAGAGAGTTGTAAATATGTGGAATTCTCTGCCACAGAAGCCAGTGGAGGCCAATTCACTGGATGTTTTCAAGAGAGAGTTAGATAGAGCTCTTAAGGCTAATGGAATCAAGGGATATGGGGAGAGAGCAGGAACGGGGTACTGATTTTGGATGATCAGCCATGATCATATTGAATGTTGGTGCTGGCTTGAAGAGCCGAATGGACTACTCCTGCGCCTATTTTCTATGTTTCTATGTTTCTATGATGTAAGTCATTCGGTTTAGTGTTGTTTAAGGGGAGGAATGAGGCTGCTGAATAAAAGCCAACTGGAGAAGACCCAGGAAATTTAATTAAACTAAATATATAATTACAGCTATATAACTGCGGGGTTGCTCCAGAAGGATCACAATGTATGCCAGGTCCCAGATGCACTTGAATATGTTGCTGTAGAAACCTACTCATGGAGCAAAGCTTCTGTCTGCTCCTTGTACCTTAGTAATGTAGAAGGAGATGGTGTCTGGGATAGCAACTGCCCATGTCAGCAAATCTAGGAACTGATTGGGGCAAAATCAGCAAGGAAACATCAGTGAGAAGAATGTAACAGTTCAGCAAAAGAAACATGTGGGTCTCATTTATGTAAAATAAATGGATCCTATTTTAAATCAAAGGAGAATGCTGCCAAAGTGTTCAACATACTCCCAAAGGAAAGTTGGTAGTGGATGGCGGGTATTAATCATAATATTAGAATCAAAGGCAGGACAGTGGTGCAGCTGGTAGAGCTGCTGCTTCACAGCACCAGAGACCTGCGTCCAATCTTGACCTTGGGTACAGTCAGTGTGGAGTTTGCATGTTCTCCCTGTGACCGTGTGGGTTTCCTCCGGCTGCTCCGGTTTCCTCTCGCATTCCAAAGGCCTGGGGGTTTGTAGGTTAATTGTCCTTAGTGTGCAGAGAGTCGATGTGAAAGCAGGACCTCGGGTGCAGTCAGTGTGGAGTTTGCATGTTCTTGCTGTGACCGTGTTGGTTTCCTCCAGGATTTCCAGTTTCCTCCCACATCACAAAGACGTACGGGTTGGTAGGTTAATTGACCTCGGTATGCAGAGAGAGGTTGCAAAAGTGGAATAACATAGAAGTAGTGTGTACGGGTGATCGATGCTTGGTGTAGACTTGGTGGGCCGAAGAGCATGTTTCCATGGTAATATCTCTAAACATAATCTTTTTTAAATTATATTTTCAATTAGCAAGAAGGAGATTAACAAGAAACACTAAAATGCTAGTTAATTTGTTGATATATTTTTTTCTTGTGCTTTGGCTTCATCTGGTAAAGTAGATCAGTGGTGACCAACTTTTATGAATGGAAACCTTGCTTGCAAACATCCTCATTTCCCCCCTCCCCCACCACCCCTTCACCACTCTTGAATGACTGATGACTTTACAAGTCACTCCTTCGAAGGAGTTGGCGCTGTGCCAGGGATTCCCGGGCAGCTGGCGGCTCTAAGCTGGGGCAGCAGTCTGCTGACTTTATTTTCATGTATTTTGTAAACTTTCAACTAGATTGTCCCAACTTTAATTAAAGAATCGAGGACCTGCAGTAATCTTTCTAGCCATTCAAGGGGATCACACACCCCAGGTTGGGAACCATTGACCCAGATTGTTGCTGAAGAGGAAGATTAGCCTTGTGCTAGTCTCTGCCTATTATGGAGAGACTGGTTTTGTGTAATGCAAGGAGCATGATTTGGAAGAGCGTTGATTACACAAATCTGAAAGAAACTCTGTGTAAATCAGAGCAATGTTCCTGCTCCAACCCGTTCCTCATGAATTTCACCTTTTTATTTATGATTTAAACTTATTTATAATCACAGAATTATACAGCATAGAAACAGGCCCTTCTGCCCAACATGTCCACGCTGACTATGTTTTCTACACGAGTTAGCCCCATTTGCCTATGTTTGGCTCATTGAAACCTTGAATGTTATAATTATACTCGCTTCTACTAATTGTCTGGCAGCTCAGTCCACGTGCCCACAACCCTGTATGTGAAAGTCTTGCCTCTTGTGTCCCGTTTAAGTCTATCCCCTCTTACCTTAAATCGATGCTCTCTAGTTTTAGATAACCCTATCCTGTGAAAAAGACCGCACAACCGTCCATCTTATAATAATATTCATTTATTGTCATTGCAACGAGTACAACGAAATTAAAAAAATAGCCAATCCTGACGGTGCGTACAAACATATATGCAATAAATGCAAAAACAAATAAATACATAAATACAATTAAATACAATTATATTAATAACAAGATTTTTTAACGGTGTTGCCTAGTGCAAAGGTAGTGTTCAGTTCTCGTATGGCCTATGTCCCTCACGATTTTCTGCACCTTCAATTCTTCTTTACATTTTCCATTACATATTTGAAGGTATTCAAAAATCTAAATCCAGGGACCTATTTTAAAAGTTAGAGATCAATTTCTCTATTTCTTTAATCAGAGCCCTTCAGCATTCTAATTTGTTTTATATTGCATTTGCAACTGAAGCGGTGTTGGTTTAAGTGACTGTCTGCTTTTCACTGGCAGACTTCCCAGAGAATAAGCTTCCAAAACTTTCCAACCTCATTCCAGCTCTTCTTTTCACATGCTCGTGAGGTAAAATAAAACCATGGCGTTATGTTCTTATGTTTTTAATAAATGTTTAATCTTATCTCTGTAATAAATCCCTTGTTTATGTCTCTGTCATATATAAATGATGTGAAACGCTGCCAATGATATAGTCTTTGGCCATTGTTTGAAATCTGGGTCCATTCTATTTTGCCAATCTGAATTAATCATGGAGGCACTTGAAAAATGTTAATACTAAAGAGTGAAAAATGAACTCTTTCCGTTTTCCTGTTCTTAAATTCCAGTTACCAATCGCTGGGGTATTTAATCAAGTATTATGGAGGCATAGCATGTCACCATTCAGATTAATCCTATCTACCCAATTCCCACAAACTTTTCAGGAATAATTATTATTTTCTGTCTCAGAGATCTTGATTCCTCCAACTTACTGAGCCAAGATCAACTCTGTACAGATGAATGATTTGAATTGAGAAACTTACTGGGCTGAATGGCTTTGTGCCAATCCATTTGGCAAACTTATCCAGCAAGTTATCTGGACTGGAAGTTTCACTAGACATACTACATCTGCGTCTGAATAGTTGGATTATTTACTTCTTAATTCTTTTAAGCATTTATACAAATGTGCTTGATGAATTTTACAAACCCTGAATTCTCCAGCTCCGACTTCACATCATTCCTCTGACCTCATTCCATCATCAGTTACAATGACTTCAGTCACCTGGAACCATTGCACTAGAAGTCCATCTTTCCATCTCTTCACCTGTCTACCTTAAAGACTGTCTTAAAAAAACACTTTCACCCTCGCATGTGGTCAACTCTCTCTGGCATTGATCACACTGGAGACTAGGGGCCAGCAAGAAGACTCTTCTTCTGCAAGGTACCACTGAATCTGTCATTGGGAAGGAAGCCTAGGCTCACTCCTCAAGCTCACACCTCAGTCCTCTGTAGTAAAGGAATATGATGTACTTTTTAAATAAATATTCACTTTAGAAACATAGAAAAAAAAATAGGTGCAGGAGTAGGCCATTCGGCCCTTCGAGCCAGCACGGCCATTCAATATGATTGTGGTTGATCATCTAAAATCAGTACCCCGTTCCTGCTTTTTCCCCATATCCCTTGATTCCTTTAGTGCTAAGGGCTAAATCTAACTCTCTCTTGAAAACATCCAGTGAATTGGCCTCCACTGCCTTCTGTGGCAGAGAATTCTACAGATTCACAACTTTTTGGGTGAAAACGTTTTTTTCCATCTCAGTCCTAAATGGCCTACCCCTTGTTTTTCCAGATCTAGCCTGTCCAATTCTTTAAGAATTTTATATGTTTCTATATGATCCCCTCTCATCCTTCAAAATTCCAGTGAATACAAGCCCAGTTGACCCATTCTTTCATCATATGTCAGTCCTGCCATCCCGGGAATTAACCTGGTGAACCTACGCTGCACTCCCTCAATAGCAATAATGTTCTTCCTCAAATTAGGAGACCAATATTGCACATAATACTCCAGGTGTGGTCTCACCATGGCCCTGTACAACTGCAGCAGGAGCTCCTTGCTCCTAAACTCAAATCCTCTTGCAATGAAGGCCGTTAGCTTTCTTCACTGCCTGCTTGCAGTACCTGCATGCTTACTTTCAGTGCAAGTTGCATCCATTTGGACTGCTTACAACTAGCAGGTGCTAAACTTTCTCAGAATGAACCAAACATTAAGTCAAGTCAATTTATTTGTATAGCACATTTAAAAACAACCCACGTTGACCAAAGTGCTGCACATCTGACTAGGAAAAAAAAGAAACATACAGTGGCAGGCAGCCAAACACAACGGCGCGGCCATCTTGAACAAAATGTTAATTCAACCACCCACAGTCCAATCACCCACACCCACAGTTAAGGAACTTGTCAGCTAACCACATCGTAAGGTTCGGCCTCACACTTGGGCCAGTAGGACCTTTAAATAAATTCAAAGCTATTTAACTAATGTCAATGGTTCAATGGTGCTTTCTTTGTCACATATGCGACTGTACATGCAAAATGCCTTTTGCGTATATCACACATGTAGGTGCCGCCATTTTTGGCACCATTATTCAAAGTCCAAAGTACAGTCGGCCCTCGTCCACGGTGTACTCAAAATATTAAAGATATGCAGAAGATAATGAGGTTAAACCAGAAAATAATTTAAAAACGAACATCACATCTTCTATGTATTCATAAAAACGTGATTGAGGACTTAAAAATGGCAAATAGAGAAAGGTCAGAGATTCTAAATAGTTATTTTAGACTTTTCCACAGTAGAAGTTGTTATAGGGAGAGAGGAAGAAATAAATTAAACTCTGCCTCAAGAGAAAACGTATTAAGCAAACCAATGGTGTTAGAGGCTAACAAGTCTTCTGAATTACATGGATAGGATAGGTTTAGAGGGATATGGACCTAATGCAGGCAGGTGGGACTAGTGTAGATGGGGCATGGTGGCCGGTGTGAACAAATTGGGCCGAAGGGCCTGTTTCCACGCTGTAAGACTTTATTAACGCTATGACTCTCAGCTAATGGCCTGAATTCTAGGGTCTTAAAGGAATTGGCCGAAGTGATAATGGCAGTCTTGTTCAAAAGTACCAAAGCTCTCTAGATTCTGGAATACTCTCAGTCTCGTATCACCACTAGAAAAACACTGGAATCCATTATTAAGAAGGTAATAGCATGTCATTTAGAAGTCATAAGACAATCAAGCAGTCACCATTATTATTTGAAAGTGAAATAGCGTTTGATAAATTTGCTAATGTTCTCTTGGATAAAATTAAGAGGATGGATAAAGGGGAACCAAATTATGTATTTAGATTTCCAGAAGACATTCAAAGCAGAGGATCAGAATAACTGTAGACACAAAAAGCTGGTGTAACACAACAGGGCAGACAACATCTCTGGAGGAAAGGAATAGGTGACGTTTCGGGTCGAGACCCTTCCTCAGACTGAGAGTCACGGGTAAGGGAACAAGAGATATAGGCAGTGATATTGAGAAATGTAGAACAAATGAATTAAATATATGCAAAAAAGTAACAATGATAAAGTAAGCAGGCCATTGTTAGTTGTGGACTAGGTGAAAACGAGTTACAGAAATGAAACTCACCAGGATGACACTGAAACGAGTACAACAACCAGGGTGGGGAAGGATGGAGAGAGAGCGATGCAAGGGTTACTTGAAGTTTGAGATATCAATATTCATACAGCTGGGTTGTAAACTGGATTATTGTCAGATAGGCGATCAGTAATTAGTGGTGTTCCAGGGATCAGTGCTGGGACTCAGTTATTTAGAATCTATGTGCACTATTGCAACTTTGTCTTCTGATGCAAGATTGATGGTGTGTGAAAAGATTGAAGAGGAATCAAAGAGTCTGCAGAGGATAGAATAGATTCAGTGGCTGTGCAAGAAGTTGGCAAATGGAGTATACTTGAGAAAATGTGAGATTACCACTTTGGAAAGAACAATGAAACAATGAACAATGAGACATGGAGGCTAATGGAGGCATGGAGGCCAATTCACTGGATGTTTTCCAGAGAGAGTTAGATTTAGCAATTAGGGCTAAAGGAATCAAGGGATATGGGGGGAAAAGCAGGAACGGGGTACTGAAGAAGGGTTTCGACCTGAAACATCACCCATTCCTTCTCTCCACCCGCTGAGTTACTCCAGCATTTTGTGTCTACCACTGATTTTAGATGATCAACCATAATCATATTGAATGCCGGTGGTGGTTTGAAGGGCCAAATGGCCTACTCCTGCACCTATTTTTCTATGTTTCCATGTTTCTATGACACAATAAGTTAACAAGGAGGTATCCCAGGTAATTAGGAAGGCCAATGGAATGTTGGCTTTACTGCTAAGATTAGAAATTAATGGATGGTGGCACGGTGGCGCAGTGGTAGCGTTGCTGAATTACAGCGCTTGCAGCACCAGAGACCCGGGTTCGATCCCGATTACGGGTGCTGTCTGTATGGAGTTTGTACGTTCTCCCTGTGACAGCGTGGGTTTTCTCCAAGGTCTTTGGTTTCCTCCCACACTAATATGTGTGTGAAGGATAGTGCTAATATGCAGGGATTGCTGGTCGGCGCAGACTCGGTCGGCCGAAGGGCCTGTTTCTGCACGATATCTCTAAACTAACACTAAACTAAAAGTCGAGGAAGTTTTGAAATGACTTACAGGACACTGGTGATTCCTTACCTGGAACTCAGCAACAGCTTGGGAGAAAGGTTGACCAGGTTGGGTTGATACCCATGAGAATTTACAAGAATGGGAGTTGATCTCATTATAACATATAGATTCTGAGAGTGTTTGACAGCCATAATTCTTACACAATAACACGCTCAAGAGACCTTCACATGCTCCCATTTCTTTCAATGTCACCAAAATGGCGGCGCTGCCCTAGCAGCTGCGGCTTACCTGTGGTCCGTTTGTCTTTGTGTTTTGTTGTTTTTTTTGTCTTAATTGTAGATGTGATGTCGTGTTTTTGTAGTTGTGTACTATGTGTGTGTGTGTGGGGGGGGGAAGGGGGAACTGTAAAATTGTAGATTTGTCCCTTCCGAACGGAGACCCGACCTTTGATTTCTGGGTCGGGTCTCCGTTCATGCTGCGGCCTACCATCGGCCAAACTCCTGGAGCTGGCGGCCTCCAGGGCTCTGGTTCGCAGAGCCCGCGGACCGGACTCACCATCAGCGGAGCCGACCGGACTCACCATCAGTGGAGCCGGCCGTCCTCGGAGGCTGCGGGAGCGGCTGTGACTCGCCTTAGGCTCGGGCCGCGTGGATGCCGACATCGGGAGCTCCGGCAGCGGCAACGTGTTCGCCCGCCCGGATCGCGGGGCTTGGGTCGGCCCGCTGCGGACCTTTCACCGTCCGGCGCGGCCTAAAATAGGCCGCGGGAATTTTTTTCTGCTCGGCGGGGGCTTCAATGTCGGGAGCCATGACCGCCCCGACATGCAGCGGCAGTGGCAGCGACAGCGTGTTCGCCTGCCCCGGATCGAGGGGCTTGGGTTGGCCCGCTGTGGACCTTTCACCATCCGGCGCGGCCTGGAACGTGGCAACGACAACAGCCTGACCGCGGGAGAGGACAGCAGGGGAAGGGAAAAGACATTCTGGCCTTCCATCACAGTGAGAAGGGGACTGGAGGAGACTCACTGTGATGGATGTTTCTTTTTTTGTGTTGGTGGGGTTGTGTAATTTGCTTATTTTATTGCTTTTATTGTTGGACTGTGGGTGACTAAATTTCGTCCAAAAAAACTGTTTTTTGGATGACAAATAAAGATATCCTGAATCCTGAATCCTGAATATTCAGAGATCAATAACTTACTTGGGAATCTGCATGTTAACAAATTTCTACACTTAAAATTTATCAATATTTATTTGTGAGAACATAGAACATAGAACATAGAACAGTACAGCACAGGAACTGGCCCTTCAGCCCACAACATTTTGTGCTGAATATGATGGCGTTAAACTGATCTCATTGACCTGTACATGATCCCTATCCCTCTATTCCTTGCACTTACTTGTGCCTATCTAACATCCTCTTAAACGCCACTATTGTATCTGCCTCCACCACTACCTCTGGAAATGCGTTCCGGACCTCTGTGTAAAAAGACTTGCCCTGCACATCTCCATTAAACTTTTTTTCTCGCACTTTACAGCTATGTCTTCGAATGTTGGAGGTTCTGACTATCTACCCCATCTATGCCTCCCATAATTTGATATATTTCTATCAAGTCACCCCTCAACCTCTGATAGTCCAGAGAAAACAATCCAAGTCTATCCATCCATTCACTGTGGCTGATCCCCTCTAATGATGAAGGGATTAAAAGTACCATTAGCAAATTTGCAGATGATACTAAGCTGGGGGGTAGTGTGAATTGTGAGGAAGATGCAATAAGGCTGCAGGGTGACTTGGACAGGTTGTGTGAGTGGGCGGATACATGGCAGATGCAGTTTAATGTAGATAAGTGTGAGGTTATTCACTTTGGAAGTAAGAATAGAAAGGCAGATTATTATCTGAATGGTGTCAAGTTAGGAAGAGGGGATGTTCAACGAGATCTGGGTGTCCTAGTGCATCAGTCACTGAAAGGAAGCATGCAGGTACAGCAGGCAGTGAAGAAAGCCAATGGAATGTTGGCCTTCGTAACAAGAGGAGTTGAGTATAGGAGCAAAGAGGTCCTTCTACAGTTGTACCGGGCCCTGGTGAGACCGCAACTGGAGTACTGTGTGCAGTTTTGGTCTCCAAATTTGAGGAAGGATTTTCTTGCTATTGAGGGCGTGCAGCGTAGGTTCACTAGGTTGATTCCCGGAATGGCGGGACTGTCATATGTTGAAAGGCTGGAGCAATTAGGCTTGTATACACTGGAATTTAGAAGGATGAGGGGGGATCTTATTGAAACGTATAAGATAATTAGGGGATTGGACACATTAGAGGCAGGAAACATGTTCCCAATGTTGGAGGAGTCCAGAACAAGGGGCCACAGTTTAAGAATAAGGGGTAGGCCATTTAGAACGGAGATGAGGAAGAACTTTTTCAGTCAGAGAGTGGTGAAGGTGTGGAATTCTCTGCCTCAGAAGGCAGTGGAGGCCAGTTCGTTGGATGCTTTCAAGAGAGAGCTGGATAGAGCTCTTAAGGATAGCGGAGTGAGGGGGTATGGGGAGAAGGCAGGAACGGGGTACTGATTGAGAGTGATCAGCCATGATCGCATTGAATGGCGGTGCTGGCTCGAAGGGCTGAATGGCCTACTCCTGCACCTATTGTCTATTGTCTATTGTCTATAATCCAGGCAGCATTCTGGTAAACCTCCTCTGCATTCTCTCCAAAGCCTCCACATTTCTTTGTAATGGGGCATTCAACAGCACAAAATACTCAAAATGCAGCCTAACCAAAGTCCAACAGAGCTGCATCATGACCCTGACTCTTATATTCAATGTCCCTAGCAAAGAAGGCAAGCATACCATATGCGTTCTTTACCACCCTATTTATTTGTGCGCCACATTCAGTGAGCTTTGACCTTGGACTTCAAGATCCCTCTGCACATCAATGCTGTTAAGGACCTTGCCATTAACTATATACTTTCTCCTTACTTTCAACCTCCCAAAGTGCATCACCTCACACTTGCTCGAGTTAAACACCGTCTGTCATTTCTCTGCCCATTTCTGCAGCTGATCTGTATCTTCTGACAGCATTCCTCACTGTCTGCAGCTCCTCCAATTTTGGTGTTGTCAGCAAACTTACTCACCAACCCATCTACCTGGGCGGCACAGTGGCGCAACGGTAGAGTTGCTGCCTTACAGCGAATGCAGCGCCGGAGACTCAGGTTCGAACCTGACTACGGGCGCCGTCTGTACGGAGTTTGTACGTTCTCCCTGTAACCTGCGTGGGTTTTCTCCGAGATCTTCGGTTTCCTCCCACACTCCAAAGACGTATAGGTATGTAGGTTAATTGGCTGGGCAAATGTAATCTAAAAATTGTCCCTAATGGGTGTAGCATAGTATTAATGTGCGGGGATCGCTGGGCGGCGCGGACCCGGTGGGCCAAAGGGCCTGTTTCCGCGCTGTATCTCTAAATCTAAAAAAAAAAAAAAAATTATGTCTAGGTCATTTCTATATATCACAAACAGCAGAGGTGTTGTGATTACACCTGAGGAACTCCACTGGTCACAGACCTCCAGCCAGAATAGCTACCTTCCGCCACAACCCTCTGTCTCCTATGAATAAGTCAGATGAGATTAACTTCTTCTCAGCTGTAACAAATCTGGATTGTTTTCTTTGAACAGAGTCCTCCACTTGAAAACCATAACTAAAATTAGCAACCTCTTATGATCTGATCTCAAATTATTTCTCATTTCCATTTTACAAGCCAGCAGCACAGCTTATGTCAAATATTTATCTTAAGAGAAGTCTTTCTGTTGGCTACTCCCAAGGTGAACATGTCCCGGGTGTCAGTAAATTATTAACCATGCAGCGACTTTGATAAAACAGCATATCATTCCGCAAAAATGTGATTTTCAAAATTTGAATACTGCTTTAATTCCTCAGCATTCCCCTTCGATGTATACGTTCCATGTTAAATGTTCACGGACAGGACCTGAGGAATATATAACAAGTAGGTAGCTTGGTCAGCTGTGCAAGTGGGCCAATGAATGGCTAATGGAGTTTACTTCAGATTAGCGTGAGGTGATCTCGTGATTAGCGTGAGAAGATTTTGGAGATCGTCAGTAAGTGGCGAGGCCTTGGGAATTGGTGTAGAGCAGAGTACAAGAAAATAGTTCCCTGAAACTGGCATTGCAGTTAGATTGAGTAGTGAAGGACCTTTTCGTGCATCATCATTCACCATTCAGATAAATGAGTACAGAGGTTGGGACATTATGTTACAGTCGTACAAGATGTTGCTGGTGCCGCACTTGGAATATCGTGTTCAGTTTTGCTCACCTGCAATGGGAAAGCTGGAAAAAGTGCAAAGAAGGTTCACAAGGATATTGCCAGGACTCAAGGGCCTGAGCTTTGGGAGGGGGGGGGGGGGGGGCAGGCTATTCCTTGGAGCGCAGGAGGCTGAGGGGTGATCTAATAAAGGTGCATATGATAAGTGGGAAATAGATAGGGTGAATGTACAAAGTATCTTTCCCAGGGTTGGGGAATCAAGGACTAGAAGGCATAGGTTTAAGGTGAGAGGGGAAAAATTTAATAGGATCCTGAGGGGCATTTTTTTTCAGAGAGGGTGGTCGGTATTTGGAATGAGTTGCCAGAGGAAGTTGAATCAGTAGAGAATGAAATAGATTGGCAAAACTATAATATCTTCTGTAGCTAATACCCAAATGCAAATCAAATCTGTTCATCACTCACAATGAAAAATTGCCAAGTCAGTTTGGAAGGGAAGACAAGGCTCTCTTGGTAGCTTAAAATGAAAAACAAATTTAATGGTGTCAAACACATTTGTCAGTTGTTTGGGATTAGTTTAGTTTAGTTTTGAGATACAGCATGGAAACAGGCCCTTCGGCCCACCGTGTCCGCACCGACCAGCGATCCCCGCACACTAACACTGTCCTACACACAATAGGGACAGGTTTTTACAATTTTACCAAGCAAATTAACCTACAAACCTGTACGTCTTTGGAGTGTGGGAGGAAACCGCAGCACTGAGAAAATCCACGCAGGCCATGGGGAGAACAAACGAACTCTGTACAGACAGCACCCGCAGTTAGGATCGAACCCGGGTCTCTGACGCTGTAAGGCAGCAATTCCACTGCTACGCCACTGTGCCCGCCATATGTTAATAAGTAATCTGTGAAGAGAGTTTATTTATTAAGATAGTAGAAAGTAGATTGAAATACAATTTGACTATATTTATGTATTAGCTAGAACTAAGCTTGATCCTCTGAGTCAGAGGTTTGTGGCCAGGAAAATATGGTGATTTCTAGCTCTAATTGAGCAGCTCCAGAAATTCAACCAGGCTGTTCCAGTCACAAATTGAGCTTGTGCTGATGATGCAATGTCTGTGCCAGATCTGCACATATTGACTTTTGTCTGAGAAATTAGGCAACAATGTACTGTTGTGCACACCCAGAACAACCATGTTTTATTAATGCTGTTCCCTGATAAATCACAGCTTCGTGGGTTTCCTACTTAAAAATCAAAAATCTATAGATGCTGGCAATCTGAAATGAAAAACAACAAAGAAAAATGATGGAAATACAACCAACATCCGTGGAATCAGAAACAGGGTTAATATTTCATGTCAAACAACCTTGATCAGAATTAGAAAGGAGAAATAAAACAGAATAAGTTTGAATAAAATTGTAGGAAAGGTGGGGGAGGAATGAAGAGGAGAAAAGGAACATCTTTGATAGATAGACACAAAGTGCCAACTACTGCATCTCTGGAGAAAATGGATGGGTGAAGTTTCGGATCGGAACCCTTCTTCAGACTGTATTTCACTGCGATATCTCTGAAAGGTTGAGGCCATGGTTGCCCGAGGGAAAAACTGTGAACATTGAATTCTTATATTTTTGGTAACCCTTACAACCCCCCCCCATCTCCCCTCTCCCCTTTGTCCCCACACCCCATTTTCTTCCCCTCCCCACTATATCCCACCTGGACTTGCATCTGATTCTCTCCCCTTCCCCAACATTCTTTACTCTGGCTTCACAATTTGCCACCCTTCAATCCCTTTGCCTCACACCTTCGGTTTTAATCTCTGGTCTGTGTTCCAACTATCTACCTGTCAAAAGCTCTCTCGCCTCGTCCTGCCTCTCCTCTATCCCACATTGATTGATTTCCCCCCTCTGTCTGCAATCAATCTGAAGAAGGGTTCCGACTCAAACTAAACTAAACTAAACTAAAAGACACCTATTCGTATTCTCCAGAGATGCTCCCTGTCCGGCTGAGTTACTCCAGCACTTGTGTCCCTTTTTGTAAACCAACAAGGTGGCACAGTGGCACAGTGGTAGAGTTGCTGCCTCACAGCAACAGAGACCTGGATTCGATCCTGACTACAGGTGCTGTCTGTACTGAGTTTATACGTTCTCCCTGTGACTGTGTGGGTTTTCTCCAGGTGCTCTGATTTCCTTCTACATTCCAAAGAAGCACAGATTTGTAGGTTAATTGACTTTGGTAAGTTGTAAATTTGTCCCTGGTGTGTAGGACAGTATTAGCGGACGGGGTGATCACCAATCGGCACAGACTTGGAGGTCCAAAGGGCTTGTTTCCGCGGTGTATCTCTAAAGTCTAAAGCATCTGCAGTTCCTTATTTCTACAGGTCATCTGATTCATGGGTTAATGGGAGAAGACAGGGAGGGAGAATATTGCCCTTTAATCACAACAGCAATAGATCAATATCAGTTAGAGAGAGAATTCACAGGCAAAGGACAGTAGCCAAAGTGAAATGCAGGGCTGCAGTACTGAATGCCGATCAGGCTGTGCTAATGAACAATGGACCATGCTCATCCTCTTCAACTGCCCGCACTGACCGATGGATAGGATGACTTTGTTTACAGTTTATCCCCAAGGCAACTCCGGCCTCACCCAACCAGAAATATTCCCTTTGTTCTATCCTCCCTGCTAACTTATTTTTGTTCCTTCCAAGTTCTATTGACCTGAAATGTTAACTCTGTTTCTTTTTCCACAGATGCTGCCTGATCTGCTGAATGTTTCCAGTGTTTTCTGTTTTCATTTAGGGTGGCACAGTTGCGCAACAGTAGAGTTGCTGCATTACAGCACCACAGAACTGAGTTCGATCCTGACCAAGGGTGCTGCCCGTACGGAGATTGCACGTTCTCCCCGTTAATTGGCGTGGGGTTTTTCCGGAAGCTCTGGTTTCCTTCCACACTCCAAAGATGTGCAGGTTTGTAGGTTAATTGGCTTCTGTAAATTGTAAATTTTCCTTCGCATGTGTAGGATTGTTCAAATGCAGGGATCACTGGTCGGCGCGGACTCAGTAGGCCGAAGAGCCTGTTTCCACGCTATATCTCTAAGCTAAACTAAATTTTCAGTTTCCCTTTTCTACCGCCTGTTCTTGAAGTCTCAACCCCCTATTCTCTCCCCACCCACCTTCTCAAACATCACATATATCATTACTCCCACCTCTAGTTCCCCGATCGTTTCCCAAATCCCCAATTGACCCTCAACTCCACCCAGTCCAGGCACAGAGCCATTTGATCAAAATGACACCTTGGGCCCCGTTTACTGGTTACTTTTGCTACAGGAGATTCACAATCAAAACAACTGGTGGGCCACTCAGTGACATTCTAGCACATCTCACCAGCGCCAATGAAATTTGAGGCCAGTTCAATGTAAACCAACACTTCAAATGCAGTAGTCAGTGAGTTCTGTACTGCCTGGGGAGTTCTATTTTTCAGATGAAATGTTAAACCAACATGCTGCACTGCTTTTTCAGGTTTATTCAGTGCCAACAAGCGGAGTTACCTTCAAATCCTCTTTTCCATTCTCTTCTATTCCCTCTAATTCTATTCTCTCTAACAACACTAATTGATTCAAAGAGGAGAAACAGAGTTGCCCCTGTCACACCTTACCTTCGACCAACATGAGTTAAACAGATCAACTAGTCATGAACTTAATATTCGATGTAAGCACACTAGCTGATGAATTTGCCTGTCAAGCACAGTGTCTATACTGTAAACGTAATTCAATGCCTGGATAACCTTTTAGGATATCTTGAGGTTGCGAAAGTCACGATATCACCGTTTTCTTGGAAATTGCTGCTTCTGCTTCTCATTGTTAGTGAATTTTATGAACCCAAACAGGAAGTTGCAGGTGTAAACCCTGTCCAATATTAACATGTTTCCATACCAATCTGTTGCATCACTGCTCTGCCCATATTAAATATGATCAATGGAATAGCTCAACAGCCCAGACTGCAATTTGCAAAGATATGCTTGAGAAGCTGATTCGGTCCTTACTCCAAAGCCATATTTGGCACTCTGGCCTTCTGTAACATTAGTTGCTGGGTGGGAGGGATTTGTGCAACTAGCTCCAGCCACAAAACAGTTTAAAATGTTTTTTTATAACCAGCTAAGTGACACATCATGGTCCATTTTATTGTCAAACCTGTCAAAAATATGAAGTCTTTCAAATATTGTGGAATATGAAAATTGTTAGAAATTTTTCAAACAATTAATCACTATTTTATAAAAGTTAAGGACAAAAAAGCTATGACATACATTTGATGAAATCCTCCATTGGGTTAAGTAAAATATTGTTTCTCCATTATATTTTATTCAATACGGTAGTGAGGTCTAATTGTTTATACAATCTTTATCTGGCTATTTGTGCAAGAAGGCTGTGGAGGCCAAGCCGGTGGATATTTTTAAGGCAGAGATAGATAGATTCTTGATTAGTACGGGTGTCAGAGGTTATGGGGAGAAGGCAGGGGAATGAGATTAGGAGGAAGAGTTAGATCAGCCATGATTGAATGGTGGAATAGACGATGGGCCGAATGACTTAATTCTACTCCTTTACCTTATGACCTTTTGAAGTCATGACATAAGTGTCCATGCAGGGAATTGACCCGACCTTGCAGTTTTGCCACCACCTCTGACTGGAAGCTTTGTCACTCAGTTAACTGGACGTTCCTAAGTGCTGGAGCTCCGTGCATGTGCCATCAAGCCCGGAAGTCTGATACTTAAGTGACAGATGGCGCTCTGTTACTGGATTCCGCATCGTCCAACAGCAGGGCTCCCTTGCTGGAGTGCCCCAGCATTACACACGATCCAAAACACCACTCATTCAATGGGAATCCAAGGCATGGCCCATAGGTGGCAATGGGATAGGATAGTTATTTATTATAGTTATCTTACCTGCATGGTTTAATGTTTTACTTGTGTATTTAACGTATGTTTAATTAGCTTTATGTTTTTTGATTTTTTAATTATGTTTTAATTTTAACATTTAAAAAATTTATATAAGTTAATTTAACCATTTAAAAAGGTCTAATATTCAATCTTTCATAGTAGTAAAGTTCCATGCTCAGATTTGCAATTGTGAAAGTCTGACTGGTCTTTTGGAGGTGCACACCCAATTACCCATGGTCGAGGCATCTCATGCCAGGGTACTTGATGTGGAGGGACCCCAGATAGACCTTCAGTATAATTTAGTTTAGTTTAGAGATACAGCACAGAAACAGGCCCCTTCGGCCCACTGAGTCCGTGCCGACCAGCGATCCCCGCCTACCGGCACACACAAGGGACAATTTACAATTTTACCAAACCAATTATCCTACAAACCTGTACATCTTTGGAGTGTGGGAAGAAACTGGAGCACCCAGAGAAAACCCACGCCGTCTTGGGGGGAGCATACAAACTCCGTACAGACAGCACCCTAAGTCAGGATCGAACCCAGGTCTCTGGAGCTGTAAAGGAGCAACTCTACCACTGCACCACGGTGGCGCCACCAAGGTGACCAGCCCAGGTACGTGTGGCCCTGTGGGAATTGTAGGCGACAATCCCGTGCATTTGGGTCACATCCAGCTGGACCAGCCTAATGTCTATAAAAAGTTAATGATACAAAAATGGGATAGTTGGGGAAAATCTAATTCAAATTAGCATTAACATTGTGGCCTATATTGCCAAAGGAAAATATTCTGGACATTACAAGTTATTCAATTAAATGGTTCAATGCTTCAATGGTAGTTTATTGCAGTTAATGGTGCCATTGTACCATTGAACTTTTGAAATTATGGCCTGTATTGTATTGCCAAAGAAAAATATTCCAGACATTACAGAATATTCATGTGGGCACATTGTTAATGCCAGTTTGTTATGCTTCCAATAGTATAAACATTCATTAAAGAAGTAAAAATATCTAAGAAATTTGCTGGTGTGGCACACTGGGGCAAAAGGTAGAGCTGATACCTCACAGCATCAGAGACTCGGGTTCAATCCTGACTTTGGGTGCTGTCTGTGTGGAGTTTGCATGGTCTCCAAGTGACCTTGTGGATTTCCTCCAGGTGCTCTGCTTTCTTCCCTCATCCCAAAGACATGCGGTTTTGTAGGTTAATTGACCTCTGAATTGTCCCATAGTGTGTAGTGAATGGATATGAAAGTGGGATAACATAGAACTAGTGTGAACGGGTAATCGATGGACTCAGTGGAGCAAAGGGCTCATACACTTCCTTAGAAGATTGAGAAGATTTGGTATATCAACAAATACTCTCTTGAACTTCTACAGGTGTACAGTGGAGAGCATATTGGCTGGTTGCATCACAGCCTGGGTCGGCCCAGGAAAGAAGAAGATTGCAAAAAGTGGTGAACATTGACCAGTCCATTATGGGTATTGACCTCTTGACTATCAAAGGGATTTTTCCAGGAGTCGCTGCCTCAAAAATGCAGCCAGCATCGTCAGAGACCCACACCAACCTGGTCACACTCTGATTTCACTCCTGCTATCGGGAAGAAAGTATTGGACCCTGAAAACTGTAACGCCCAGATTTAGGTGCAGCATCTTCCCTACAACCATCAGTCTATTAAACACTACAAACTCCAAATAAGTTCTAAACTACACTTCCTAGACTTGGGGGCATTGTTTTTGACTCTGCGCTATTATTGTTGGTTTGTTATATATATATTTTTTTCAGGATATATGACAATAAAACACTTTTGACTTGATTTGACTCTTGAAAAACAATATTAAATTCTGCAAAACATTTAACATTGCAAAGTTTCTTCACAGAACTACACCTGTGAAGTGGTCACTTCAATTTTTAACCATTCTTGGAACGTGGTCTTTGCTGCACAGGCTGATGTTTAGAGTCAACATTAACTGCCTCTGAGAATATGTTTTGTGAACTATTGGATATGAGGGTGTGCTGACTGAATGGTTATTTTGCCAAATTCAATTTGCTTTTTCTGCACAGGACAAAGTTGGGCAATTTTCCACATTGTTAGGTGGAGGTCATAGCTGTTACTGTGCCGGAACTCCTTGGCTAGAAGCCCATTAGTCTGAGCCACAATGTCTCATTTGGGTTGTTGTTAGGACTCAAAAGCTTTG
The DNA here is from genome assembly GCF_053455715.1 of Rhinoraja longicauda. Classification (NCBI taxonomy): domain Eukaryota; kingdom Metazoa; phylum Chordata; class Chondrichthyes; order Rajiformes; family Arhynchobatidae; genus Rhinoraja; species Rhinoraja longicauda. The sequence goes on from NC_135955.1 coordinate 87,580,072, forward strand.
CTGGTGTTCACAACATTCAACTATTTCTCAATATTACCTGGTGTGAATCAAACCGGTTGATGAAAGCATAATGGCAAGAACCTTAACAGAGCGTGAGAGGAATTATCCACTTGATTTTGGTTTTGGTTAATTATTATTATCATGTGTACCGAGACACAGTGGAAAAACTTTGTTTTGCAAGCTATCCAGGTAGATCATATTGTACATGAGTGCAAAAGATAAAATGAAAAGAGTGCGGAATACTCTAGGTTATAGCTATAGGGAAAGTGCAAATAAAGCAAAAATGCAAGGTCCACTACAAAGTAGATTGGAAGATCGGGAATACATCCTTAGTGTATGAGTGCTCCTTTCAAGAGTCTGATAATAGTAGGGAAGAAGTTGTTCTTGGTTTTTGGTTCTTGGTCCTCCAAAATATTCCAAATGGAATTTAAACTGGAGGTGGCGGAGTATGGACTTAAGCAAGAAGGGCTTCTGTCCATACTCCGCCACCTCCAGTTTAAATTCTTGAATCTGGTGGTATGTGCTTTCAAAGCTTTGAATATTCTGCACTCCAGGGTGAAAAAAAGAATGCCAGGGTGCAAGTAATCCTTGTTGGTTGGTTTCCTGAGGCAGCTTGATGCGTAGACAGTCAATGGAGGGAGGGGGAGGAGGGGTGGGGGGTGGTGCAGAGGCTGGTTTGAATGACGGACTTGTTGCTTCTGACTGAATATGATTACAAATGTTTTATAGACAATAGACAATAGACAATAGGTGCAGGAGGAGGCCATTCGGCCCTTTGAGCCAGCACCGCCATTCAATGTGATCATGGCTGATCATTCTCAATCAGTACCCCGTTCCTGCCTTCTCCCCATACCTATAAGTATAAGAAAATAACTGCAGATGCTGGTACAAATCGATTTATTCACAAAATGCTGGAGTAACTCAGCAGGTCAGGCAGCATCTCGGGAGAGAAGGAATGGGTGACGTTTCGGGTCGAGACCCTTCTTCAGACCCATACCCCCTGACTCCGCTATCCTTAAGAGCTCTATCTAGCTCTCTCTTGAATGCATTCAGAGAATTGGCCTCCACTGCCTTCTGAGGCAGAGAATTCCACAGATTCACAACTCTCTGACTGAAAAAGTTTTTCCTCATCTCAGTTCTAAATGGCCTACCCCTTATTCTTAAACTGTGGCCCCTTGTTCTAGACTCCCCCAACATTGGGAACATGTTTCCTGCCTCTAACGTGTCCAACCCCTTAATAATTTTATACATTTCGATAAGATCTCGTCTCATCCTTCTAAATTCCAGTGTTTACAAGCCTAGTCGCTCCAGTCTTTCAACATATGACAGTCCCGCCATTCCGGGAATTAACCTAGTAAACCTACGCTGCACGCCCTCAATAGCAAGAATATCCTTCCTCAAATTTGGAGACCAAAACTGCACACAGTACTCCAGGTGCGGTCTCATTTATGCGGTGCCATGTATTTTGTACCCAAATGCTTGAGTCCACCTTTGTCCAGGATGGGGATATTTATATGACCTCCTCCCCCAGTTGGTTATCTGGATGTGAGCTTAGTTCTGTGTGTTGTTGAGCATTAATGCATAACTGTTTTGTACATAACATAACATAGATGTTGTTACACCTGGTGCCACAGTTTTCTGAATGCTATCCCCACATAACACGGAGATTTTTCGACACGTTTCTGAATGTTGGCTTTACTGGCCAGATCATGATCTATCCCTAATTGCTCCTGAACCAAAAAGATACTTAAGAGTTTGTGAGTCTGCCATCACATAGAAACCAAGCAAAACTGCCAGGGTTTCTTTCACAAAACTTCTTAGCTAACGAATATGCTTGATCCTGACCAGGGGTGCTGTCTGTATGGAGTTTGTACATTCTTCCTGTGACCGCGTGGGTTTTCTCTGGGTGCTCCGGTTTCCTCCCACACTTCAAAGACATACAGGTTTAATTGGCTTTGGTAAATATTGTAAATTGTCCCTCGTGTCTAAGATAGTGCTAGTGTATGGGGGTGATCGCTGGTCAGTGCAGACTCCTTGGGTCGAAGGGTCTGCTTCTGCGCTGTATCTCTAACATCTAAAGTCAAAAGGACTTGCACAACCATAGCAGTTTCATAGCCATCATTATTAGTAGTAGTTTATCTTTTGTTAAGAAAAAAGGTTACGAAGTGAATTTAAATTCCACATCTGCCATTTTGGGATTTGATCTCCAGATGCACTATCATATCATATCATATCATATACATACAGCCGGAAACAGGCCTTTTCGGCCCACCAAGTCCGTGCCGCCCAGCGATCCCCGTACACTAACACTATCCTACACCCACTAGGGACAATTTTTACATTTACCCAGCCAATTAACCTACATACCTGTACATCTTTGGAGTGTGGGAGGAAACCGAAGATCTCGGAGGAAACCCACGCAGGTCACGGGGAGAACGTACAAACTCCTTACAGTGCAGCACCCGTAGTCAGGATCGAACCTGAGTCTCCGGCGCTGCATTCGCTGTAAAGCAGCAACTCTACCGCTGCGCTACCGTGCCGCGCAGCTTCTCGTTTTCACCTAACATACAGCTAACAATGGCCTGTTTCCTTTATCATCGTTACTTTTTTGCATATCTTTCATTCATTGTTCTTTGTCTATACGTCATCTATACCTCTCATTTCCCTTTCCCCTGACTAGTCTGGTCTGGACCCGAAACGTCACCCATTTCTTCTCTCCAGAGATGCTGCCTGTCCCGCTGAGTTACTCCAGCATTTTGTGTCCATCTTCGGTTTAAACCAGCATATGCAGTTCCTGTCTACCTATTAGCTCAATCATTGCAGTAAAAACAGAAACACTCTTCAGGTCAGACATAACCTGTGGCAGGAGAAACACATCAATATTTCAGGCAAAGTCCTTATGAAGGGTCATTGAACAATGGGAATAAGTGCTTTACTTTCGTACTTTGTTTTTACTTTTGTTATCTGTGTGTTACGTGAGTTGTTGCTATGAGGCCATTTAGAGAAATCCGAAAAGGGCACAAAGTACTGGAGTAATTCAGTGGGTCAGGCAGCATCTCTGGAGAACATGGACAGGTGATGTTTTAGGTCGTGATCCTTCTGCAGACTCAAATCCTAAACCAGTTTCAGTGTCTGATTTCCACAGATGTGTTGCCCAGGTACTCCCTTCTAGTTACTGCACACATGATGAGAACACTTGGTTTTGGCCTCAGCCCTGAGTGTGCTGCATCCCGGTAAAAGTGAGATTTCAATTTACGTTTCCAAGACTGTTCAGTTTTAGCATCCCACCTATTTGGAAGAATGATAGGCAATTTCACTGAAACATAAAAGATTCTTAGAGGGCTTGACAGAGTACATGTGGGGAGGATGCTTCCACTCAGGGATGAGTCGGGGATGGAAATGAGGAGAATCCCTATTTCAGGAGGATAAGTCCTTTTCAGAATGAGGAGAATCCTATTTAAGACCGTAATGAGGAAAGAACTCTTATCTTAAAGTGTGCCTTTGGAATGTCATGGCCTGGAAAAGCAGTGAAGGCTGAATCCTTCAAGATATTTAAATCCAAATGGCATCTTTTTTATTCAGTTCAACAATCAATATTTGTGCTTAGGTGACAGAAAAGACTTGAGGGGCCTAAATGGTCTGTTCTTTGCTCTATTTCTTATGTTCATATAATGTGATCTCAGTGCATCTAGAGCAAAGGTTTAACAGTCCGACTATGCAAACCAAGTATATTGTGTCTTGCTTGATCTTAAGTTGAGTAAGTGCAGCGTAGGTTCACCAGATTAATTCCTGGGATGGCAGGACTGATATATGATGAATGAATGGGTCGACTGGGCTTGTATTTACTGGAATTTAGAAGGATGAAAGGGAATCTTATAGAAACATATAGAATTCTTAAAGGACTGGACAGGCTAGATGCAGGAAAAATGTTCCCGATGTTGAGGGAGTCCAGAACCAAGGGTCACAGTTTAAGAATAAGGGGTAGGCCATTTAGGACTGAGATGAGGAAAAACTTTTCACTCAGAGAGTTGTGAATCTGTGGAATTTTCTGCCACAGAGGCCATTTCACTGGATGTTTTCAAGAGAGTTAGGTTTAGCTCTTAGGACTAAAGGAATCAAGGGATATGGGGAAAAAGCAGGAATGGGGTACTGATTTTAGATGATCAGCCATGATCATATTGAATGGTGGTGCTGGCTCGAAGGGCCGAATGGCCTACTCCTGCACCTATTTTTCAATATTTCTATGTTCTATGTTTCTATGAAATTATCATTTCCTTCACCCCATCCAAAGACCCAGGCAAAACAGTCCTGTTTCTCCATTCTTATTTGCTGTTCTAGTTCTGTCGTAGGAGGGAAATACATGTTAGAACAGTGATGAAGCAATGTTCAATTACACATATGATTCAGCCTTTCTCTAATATGAATTTCATCCCCTTAATTTGATATTAACTGTCTGGCAGCTGTCGAGGCGTGAGTGCCAAGGTAGTCATTAATCAACTGAAAGCAAAGAGTCTGGCACCATTTAATGGTATCGGCCTCATTAAAATAGAACTGGCGATTCAAACTATTTTCGTGAACTGCAGTGCGTAAATCGTCTTGCAATTTGCCCCATGAAAATTATTTACAACTTGACTTTCCCCATTTTCCTCAAGAATGTTCCAACTTTGCTGTGGTAACTCTTAAAGCAAAATTGTGATGAAACCCTAGTTACTTACATTAAAAAAAGTCCACCAAAAAGACAATACTAGATTGGAAAAGGTTGGTGAAGTAGAATACTGGGAAGCTAATCAGAGATCCTGGCAAAGTTGGTGTCAATGATATGATTAGGGAATGGGGGAAGAGCTTGCTTGGGGAGCTGAGGAGGAATTTGGGGAAAGAGACAGGGAAGAAGCTCATGGGATGGGAAAAGAGAGATCTAAAGATCCATGGAGAAGATTGGCAGAGAGTGGAAATAGATCATGCTTGGGGATATAGAGAGTGTTTTCATTTTGGAAATGTCCATGGGGAAAACCATTCGATTCCATTGTTGGCCTCTAAAGTAGACGTTCAGGAAGGAACACATCAGAAACCCTGTCGTGTTCAAGGCTCCTTTCATCAGTCATGTACGGCAAGAGAAATCATGCAAGTGTCGCAGTTTGTTGATTGTACACCGTTTGCTCATGCAAAGAGGCCTCCATGGCATACTTACAGAGAGCTGGGATAGAATTTATGATCTATGCTCACCGCACACAAAGTACCTGATTGGATTTAGCAGTCAGGCTTCAGATGAAACTCTATAACGTGTTACATAAACATAGAACAATACAGCACAGGAAACATGCCCTTTAGCCCACAATGCCTGTGCCAAACATGATGTCAAATTAAACTAATTTCCGCTGCCTGTAAGTGACCCGTATCCCTCCAGTCTCTGCATATTCATGCATCTATCTAAAATGCTCTTAAATGCCTCTATTGTATCTGCTTTGACCACCACCTTTTGCAGAGTGTTCCAGGCACCCACAATTCTGTGAATCCACCACTCTCTCTGCACATATACTTTCCCCCAACGACCTTGAAGCTATGCCTTCTAGTCTTTGACTTTTGCAGAGTGGGCTAGGTAATGACCATCTCCAACAAGTGTGCCTAAAACCACCAAATTTTCATATTCTTTGGTACAAGTCCACCCCCGATTTTCCAGCACCCTTGGTTCCAGAGCCTTGCTGGGTTATCCGTTTTGCTGGACCAACGGAGATCACGGCCTCCGAGAGAAGTCAAACGGTACCGGAATCAAAGTCGGCCTCAGAGGTCGGCAATGGAAAGGATCTGCCGGCTCTGGCTGGGCTGAAGTTCCTGAGCCCTGGCTGCACCGGGCAAACTTAACCCGCCGGTTGGTCACGGAAGTCCCGATGAGGTTGAGATCGGCTGCCTCACCCAGCTTGGGTGGCACATTTTCAGGGGGACTTCCGGAGGCGACTTCAAGTGCACTCTCGTAATTTTGTCTGGATTAAAGGAGGTGCTGGACCACCAGCTGCCAGAAAATAGGTGGTGGACCTGTATTACCATTTCCAAGTCTGCCACTATCAATATCCTGGAAGAGATCTCCATTGACCAGAAATTGCCAGATCAGCCACCTAAATACTGTGGCTACAAGAACACAGTTAGGCTGCCTGGAGCCAATGACTCATTGCCAACTGCCTCCTGCCACCTGAAACTCTTTCTACTACTTACAAGGCATAGGACAGCAAACTGATGAAATATATTCTATTTACCTGGATCAGAGCAGCTCCAATAGGACGGCTCAGTGGCACAGCTGGTAGAGTTGTTGCCTCACATTGCCAGAGACCCAGATTTAATCCTAACCTTGGGTGCAGTCTGTGTGGAGTTTGCATGTTCTCCCTGTAACCGGGTGGGTTTCTATCGGTTACTCAGTTTTCCTCCCGTATCCCAAAGGAATGTAAGCTTGGAGGTTAAATGGCCTCTGTACAATTGCCCCTAACGTGTAGGGAACAGATGAGAAAGTGGGATAAGATAGAACCAGAGTGAACTAGATCGATGGTTGGCGTGGACTTGATGTCTGAAAGGCCTGTTTCCATGCTGTATCTCTAAACAATACTCAAACAGTGCACCACCATCCAGCACCAGGCAGCCTGCTCATCAACCACAGTAAACATGGTGTACAGTGGCTGCAGTATGTACCTCATTGACTTATGGAGTGATGCAGCATGGAACAGGCCCTTTGGCCCAACTAATCCATGGTGACCAAGTTGCCTATTTGTACGTCATATTTGCTGTATTTGGCCCAAATGAATATGGGAATAATATGGCCCGCATACAAAATAGGATGCAGTTGATGCAATAGGATGCAAAATATGATGCAGAAGCACCTCCGCAATTCAAGAAGGTAAATATAAAAGATGTTTCCACAGGTTCGTGGTTAGGAGAAGTTTGGAGCAATATGAGCCAAAAGTAGGCAGGTGGAACTAGTGTAGATGGGGCAATTTGGTCAGACATGGGCAAGTTGGGCCGGTGGGCCTGTTTCCACACTCTGTGACACTACGAACCAGCACTATCCCAAAGCCTAGATAAAGAAATGCGAGCTGCTCAAAATTGTAACTTAAAGTAATCATATTGTAGCATCATATTATCTTGGCTCTCATTCCTGGTCACAAACCAGAGGCACACAGTGCAAATATCAAATGTATCAAAGTATATGAGAGTGGCTCTTCCCTCAAATAGTGGCGGTGTTCAGTTACATATTGATAAGTTCATAAATTCTAGAAGCAGAATTAGGCCATTCGGCCCATCAATGTTCCACCATTCAATCCTGGCTGATCTATCTTTCTCTCTCAACCCCATTCTCCTGCCTTCCCCCATAACCCCTGACACTTAGAGTAATCAAGAATCTGTCAATCTCCGCCTTAAAAATATCCATTGACGGCCTCCACAGCCTTTTGTGGTAATGAATTCCACAGATTCACCACCCTCTGACTAACGAAATTCCTCCTCATCTCCTTTCAAAAGGTCCATCCTTTTATTCTGGGGCTATGGCCTCTGGTCCTAGACTCTCCCACAAGTGGAAACATCCTTTCCACATCCATTCTATCCAGGCCACTCTATTCTGCAGGTGAGGATAGGTTTCGATCAATAGAGAAGCTGCCACAATATCAAAATTAAAGTTTGAAACCAAGAGAACACATTCAATATTGTAAACAATCAGTTCAAGGACAATTGGCACCCATGGGAAGTTTGCTCAGGGCCATCCTGCAAAATTTATCTTAGTGCATCTGACTTTGCCTAACTTTACCTAATCACATCATGTGCACAACAGTCATTTCCACAATTACCAGTGTAAATTAGTACAAAAAGGCTAAAAATAATTACCTATCTGCGTTATAAAAACGGCAGATTGGAAAAATGATGTGAATTAAAAGGTGCCTGGTGTGACATTGTTATTTAACTCAGTGCATATGACTCACTCGTTTATCAGTGTCCAGCATCTATACAAAGGCACCGTGACACATTCTCTTGATAATTCTTTGATCCAAGATGTCGTGATGCTTGCTGAAATGATTAGCCTGTACCTTGCTGTAAAGTGTAGGAAGGAACTGCAGAAGCTGGTTTAAACCGAAGATAGACACAAAAAGCTGGAGTAACTCAGCAGGACAGACAGCTCTGGAGAGAAAGAATGGGTGACGTTTCGGGTCGAGACCCTGCATCAGACTGAAAGTCACGGCAAAGGGAAACGAGAGATACAGACGATGATGTCAAGAGATATTGAACAATAAATGAAAGATATGCAAAAAAAGTAACAATGATAAAGGAAACAGGCCATTGTTAACTGTTTGTTGGGTGAAAACGAGATGCGGGTGTGACTTTGGTGGGGGAGGTATAGAGAGAGAGGGAATGCCGGGGTTACTTGAAGTTAGAGAAATCATATTCATACCACTGGGGTGTAAGCTGCCCAAGCAAAATATGAGATGCTGTTCCTCCAATTTGCGTTTAGCCTCACTCTGACAATGGAGGAAACCTAGGACAGAAAGGTCTGTGTGGGAATGGGAAGGAGAATTAAAGTGCTTAGCAACCGGGAGATCAGATAGGTCCAGGCGGACTGATTAAAAGTGTTCAGCGAAACGATCACTCAGTCTACGTTAGGTCTCGCCGATGTATAAGAGTCCAGATCTTGAACAACGGATACAGTAGATTCGCTTGTTGTAGAGTAGTAGTTCATGTGCCATGGAGCTCAAATCAGGGCATAGGTTCATAGAATCAAAGTCATACAATACAAGCCCTTCAGCCCACCCGTTGTGCACAGACCATCAAACACCTATTTACACGAATCCCATTTTAATCTCTCACATTTCGTCAACTTCTTCCAGATTCTATGTTACCTACACACTAGCGGCAATTTACAGCAGCCAACAGCAGACCAGCCTGCCCAGGGAAAATCTATACTGTCACAAAGACAACATGCTTCAACTCCATCTACTAGCCCCTTAAATGTGCTACATACACCGATAGTCGCTGTTTTCCTTTACCTCCACTGCAGTTTCTTTCTATAGTTGCTTAGTAACTGCAATGGAAAGACGTTCCTTAAGCTCTTGGGTGGCACGGTGGAGCAGCAGTGGAGTTGCTGCCTTACAGCACTTACAGCGCCAGAGACCCGGGTTCAGTTCTGACTACGGGTGCTGTCTGTTGTAGTGGCGTGGACGAGGCCAGAAAAAGGCTGGACGCCAGGCAGGTTTCGAAAGTTCTTTATTCCCAGTTCCACCGCAGGGATGAACCACTCCCCCAAACAGCCTGAGTATAAACCTTGTAGCCTGTCCGTCAAGTGCCGAGTGGACTGACCCTAGGAGTGGCCTGATACCCAGGGACCGCCACACTGTATGAATTTGTATGTTCTCCCCGCGTGGGTTTTCTCCGAGATCTTCGGTTTCCTCCCACACTCCAAAGACGTTCAGGTTTGTAGGTTCATTGACTTGATATAATTGTAAATTATGCCTAGTGTGTGTAGGATAGTGTTAGTGTGCGGGGATCGCTGGTCGGCACGGACTCGATGGGCCAAAAGGCCTGTTTCTGCGCCATATCTCTAAACTAAACTAAACTCTGACTATTACAGTTTGTACAGTAAATACAAATCTTTTATATAAATGGACACAGCATAAGAATCAGGACAAATGAGTGAGAAAACATTAAAGACCAGGCTATGGACAGAACTGGACTGGTCAGCCCATACCTTGCAGTCGAGTAAGAGTACATGGAACATGTACATGTACATGTCGAGTACATGGAACTCAAGCAAGGCATTGGATCATGGAATCAAAGTCATACAGCACAGGCCCTTCATTTAAATTATATAAGTTATAAGAAATTTACAGACCAAGAGAGGAGGGAAGATATAAAACTGATAAAAGACACTTACAGTTAAAGATTTCAACTCAGGTTCAACACGCTATGGAAACACAATGGTTGGCTTATAGCGTCATAGAGTCAAAGAGCATGGAAACAGGCCCTTCGGCCTAAGTTGCCCATGCTCACCAACATGTCCCATCTAAACTAGCCCCACCTGTCTGCATTTGGCCCATATCCCTCTAAGCATATCCTATCCATGTACCTGTCTAAACATTGCGATAGTACTTGCCTCAACTACCTCCTCCGGCAGCTCGTCCCATACACCTATCACTCTTTGTGTAAAGTTTATTAGTAGAAACAAGGAACTGCACATACTGGTTTACATAAAAGGATGCAAAGTGCTGGAGTAATTCAGTGGGTCACACAGCATCTCTGCAGAACATGGACACGTGACGCCCTGGGTCTGGACCTCTTTTGAGACTGATCAATCAGTCTGAAGAAGGGTCCTGCCCAAAGGAACAATACAAACATCTGGTGGTTGTCCAGCTGTGGGATGGCAGTGATGAGGTAGAGCATTGAAGTACTGAGATCAATTAAGCAATCAAGACAAACATCCTTGCTTAAAAAAAGGAAGATTTTACTTTTCATATGAATTTAAAAATGCGTAAAAACTATTCTAAAGGCAATAAATTTCAAAAATGTATTCAGGGTCATTTTATAGAACAAAATGTTTTTCAACTGATAGGGGAATTTTCTGTTTGGCATCTTTCCCAACTAATATTTTTATTGAAGTATGCGGATTTAATGTAAACAGAGCCAACATCGTGTAGAGAAAAGTTAATACAGGAAGAATTCAGTGACTTCATCCAATGGGAATATAATGTCATTTCATTGTTATAAACAGCTAGCCTCTCATGTTTAAAGCAACATAGGAAACATCTTAACATTGTTTTCTGTACTTTAGTATCACAATTCTTTGTAGAAATAAATCATTTAGTGTCAGTGTATAGAGTGACATAGTTTTTTAAAGTATCAAGTGTACGAGTAATATCAAGTAAGAGAAATAACAAATCAAGAATTTCAATTCATTTGGGGTTTAATATCTGAGTGAATAGAGCAGTTGCAACATTTTTTTCTACTTGGTTTTATTCCCCTGGAATCATTTGCATCAGGATTTACCCGGAACTCATTTCCTTTGGGTTTCACTCCCTTTGGAGGCGATTTATATCATGTTTCTCCAGAATCACTTCTAAAATAGTCTTCTCTTGATTGCATACACAATATATTGCTCTAGAAATCAAATGCCTTTGTTTACGGTTCGGGGGGGGTAGGATGTTGACGTGAATGGCAGATTGCCTGGCCAACAGGAAACAGAGTCGATACATATGTTGTCTATTCCTCTGAATGGCAGGATATAACAAATGGTGTGTATGTTGGGATCTCAACATTTTACAATTTGTATGAATGAACAGGCACAGTTGGATAAATTTGTTGATAACACAGAAATAGGTATGAAAGGAAAATGTGAAGAGAACAGCTGGGTGGCACAGTGGAGCAATGGCAGAGTTGCTGCCTTACAGCGCCAGAGATCCGGGTTTTATCCTGACTTTGGGTGCAGTCTGTTCGGAGTTTCTATGTTCTCCCTGTGACCGCATGGGTTTTCGCCGGGTGCTCCAGTTTGCTCCCATATTCCAAAGACGTGCAGGTTTGTCGGCGAATTAGCTTCTGCAATTTGCCCCTAGTGTGTAGGGTAAAACTTGTTTACGGGTGATCGCGGTGCGGACATGGTAATCCAAGGGCGTGTTTCCATGCTGTATCTCTAAAGATATGGAGGTTAAAAGATATATTGATACGTTTAATAGGTTAATTGAAAGGTTGAATGAGTGGGCAAAGATCTGGCACACAAAAATGTGCATTAGTCCATTTTATGAGATGATGGGCAAACGTTGTCTGAAACTATTGGCCTTTGGAAGAGCAATATGGGGGTTGATTAAAACATACAAAGCCCTGGGGATCCCAGAAAAAGTGAATGTGGAGAAAACATTTCCTCTTGTGGGAGAATCTATACCTGGGGTGTTGCTGTTTTCAAATAAGAAATCACACATTTAAGTCAGCATCCCAAATCTTTAAAGTTCACTTCCCCAAAGGTCTGTGGAAACAAAACCGTTGAATCTCTTAACACCAGAACTAATAGATTCTGGCTGAGCCGGAGGCATTGAAAGGTTATTATGGATAGACTGAAAAGCAGAGTTCAGGTCAGCCAGAATCTTATTGCGTGCGGTGTAGCTTTAACAGCCATTTCCTGATTTATGTAAATATTTAGGCAGCAGAAAAATGCACATATTAGATAAAATCAAAGGCTATGAGTTCTGTATCATTTCATCCTGAATTCCCATACCTTCATGATTTGTCAAATTCTTCTCTGTCTGACCACAGCCCAAATCCCAACAGCTTGTGTCTGCCCTTGGATTAAACCATTCAGTAACTTACCCCTTTTCTGCCATATACTTGTACTGTATCTGTGATGCTTATCTAACATGTATCTAAGTGCTTATGCATAGGTCATAAGATCATAAGTGAGAAGAGCAAAATTAGGCCAATCGACCCATCAAGTCTAATCCGCTATTCAATCATGGCTGATCTATCTCTCCCTCCTAACCCCATTCTCCTGCCTTCTCCCCATAACCCCTGACACCCATACGAATCAAGAATCTATCTATCTTTGCCTTAAAAATATCAATTGACTTGGCCAACACAGCTTTCTGTGGTAAAGAATTCCACAGATTCACCACCCTCTGACTAAAGAAATTCCTCCTCATCTCCTTCCAAAAGGAACATCCTTTTATTCTGAGGCTATGATGTTTAGTCCTAGACTCTCCCACTAGTAGAAACATCCTCTGCACATCCACTCTATCCATGCCTTTCACTATTGAGTAAGTTTCAATGAGGTCCCCCCTCATCCTTCTAAACTCCAGTGAGTACAGGCCCAGTGCTGTCCAACGATCATCACATGTTAACCCACTCATTCCTGGGATCATTCTTGTAAACCCCCTCTGGCACTCTCCAGTGTCAGTACATTCTTCCTCAGATATGGTGCCCAAATTGCTTACAATGCTCCAAATGTGGCCTGACCAGCGCCTTATAGAGCCTCAACATTACATCCCTGTTTTTGCATTCTAGCCCTCTTGAAATAAATGCATTTATCTTCCTTACCGAATCCCTATCGATTCAACTTGCAAATTAACTTTTGGGGAATCCTGCACCAGCACTCCCAAGTCCATTTGCACCTCTAATTTCTGGATTCTCTCCCCATTTAGAAAATAGCCTATGCCTTTATTCCTACTACCAAAATGCATGTCTCCACATTTTGCTACACTATATTCCATCTGCCACTTCTCTGCCCACTCTCCCAACCTGTCCAAGTCCTTCAGCAGAGTCCATGCTTTCTCTACACTACCTGCCCCTCCACCTATTTTCGTATCATCTGCAAACTTGGCCACAAAGCCTTCAATCTCCTCATCCAAATCATTAATATACAATGTGAAGAACAGCAGCCCCAGCACCGAGCCCTGCAGAACTCCGCTAGTCACTGGCAGCCAAACAGAAAAAGCCCCCTTTATTGCCACTCTTTGCCTTCTGCCATCCAGCCGACCTGCTATCCATGCTCGTATCTGCCCTTTGATACCATGGGCTCCCATTTTCCTTAGCAGCCTCACATGTGGCACCTTATCTAAGGCTTTCAGAAAATCTAGGTAAACAACATCCACTGACTCTACTTTGTCTGTCCTGCTATTTACTTCTTCGAAGAATTCCAGCAGTTTCCACAGGCAAGACCTCCCCTTCACAAAAACATGCTGACTTTGGCCTATTTTATCATGAACTTCGAAGTACTCCGTAACCTCATCCTTTATAATGGACTAAAATGTTACCAACCACTGAAGTCAGACTAACTGGCCTATAGTTCCCACTATTCTGGTTTACTCCCTTTTTGTGCAGTGGGGTAATATTGGTAATTTTCCAATCGTTGCCTTCTGTTGTTCTTTAAAAGCTTCCCAATCCTCTGGCTTCTCACTAATCTTTGCAATGTTATATGCTTTCTCTTTTAGTTTTATACTGTCCTTGACTTCCCTTGTCAGCCACGGTCGTCCCATTCTACCCCTAGAATCTTTCTTCCTCTTTGGAATGAAAAGATCCTGCATCTTCTGAATTATTCGCAGAAATTCCTGCCATTGCGGTTTCACTGTCATTCCTGCTAGGGTCCCTTTCCAGTCAACTTTGGCCAGCTCCTCCCTCATGCCTCTGTAATCTCCGGTGCTCAGCTTTAATGCCGACACATCTGATTTCATCTTCTCCCTCTCAAATTGAAGGTTAAATCTTATCATGTTATGCTTGCTACCTCCTAGTGTTTCCTTTACCTTGAGTTCCCTTATCATATCCGGTTCATTACACAACACTAAATCCAAAATTGCCTTTTCCCTGGTAGGTTCCACTACAAGCTGCTCTAAGAATCCTTCTCGGAGGCACTCTACAAACTCTCTTTCTTGGGGTCCAGTACCAACCTGATTTTCCCAGGCTCAACCTTTCTCTTGAATCAGTTTGCACCAAGTTTACCTGATTTGTATCCACCTATCTCTTGTGTAGGAAAGAACTGCAGATGCTGGTTTAAATCGAAGATAGACGCAAAATGCTGGAGTAACTCAGCAGGACAGGCAGCATCTCTGGAGAAAATGGATAGGTGTTGTTTCAGGTCGGGATCCGTTTTCAGACCAGACCTTGTCTGGCCCCCACATCTCATCCATTGCTCCCCCCCTCCCCCCCCCCCCCCCCCCCCCCCCCCGCCCGTGCTCTAACCCCCACGGAAATCGGTTTGAAGAAGGAACCTGACCTGCACCATCCATGTCCTCTGGAGATGCTGCCTGACCCACTGGGTTACTCCAGCACTTTGTGTCTATTTTTGTAAACCAGCATTTGCAGTTCATTGTGTCCGCACAAGGCCTATTGCCAGGAACTAGCTGATACCAGTATTCCCCAGGACCATTTCAGCTGCAGATCCGACCAGTGATGGTTCTAATGAGATGTCTTGGACCTGAAACATTAACTGTTTCACTTTCCACAGATGCTGCCTGACCTGACCAAGAGTCTTTGCATTTTGTTGCCTGGTGCCCAATGGTTCCAAAGGGAAATAAAAATCCAGCAAGGTTCCTATGGAACTAATTGATGAAAACTGGAATCTACGGAAATAATTGGGTTTTGAAGGAAGAATCTGTTAGAAATGGGGTTTTATGAGAAAAGATTTCAGGGTGCAACCAAGTGCAAAATGCTTCCAATGAAAAAAATCGATTTAGATTTTCTTGCTACCAGGTTTTTCACGATGTTAACACAAGGTTTTTATTTTGGAACCTCTTTGAACTGGGTTTACCTTTAGGAATCCCTTTTTGCCAGGTATTCCCCATGGACAAATTTGCAGCAAATGTTACTGAGAGCCTATTTGTTCAAGGCATTTCCTCCAGTACGTATTTGCACCTGGGGTTTCTGCTGGGACCTATTTGAACCAGGTGTTTCCCAGAAACAAACTTCCATCAATTTTTTTCTTTGGTAACATTTTGCACCAGGAATTTCCTTCGTAATCTTTTTGAATCGGGTATTCCCCTCGAGTCCATTTGGACCAGGATCTACCCTGGAGTTTCTTTACAGCATGCTTTTTCCTGGTTTACATTAGGTTTTCTGCTCGGACTTATTTGCAACAGATTCTCTTTTCTCAAACCTGTTTACGTTAGTTTTTTCCAGGTGTACTTTGTTGGCTCAGGTTTTTTCCCAGAACCAATTCCCAATAGGTTTTACCTTCAAATCTGATTGCACCTGTTATCTCTGATATGATATTAATACACCAATGGTATCCCTCCAAATCAGCCTTTTCCCCTGGCACCTGTTCGCACCATTTGTTCTCAAACCTATTTTCTGTTTGTTGCAATTCGCTTCCCCCCAAAACTTGTTGGCTCCAGGTTTTGCCCCCAGAATATGGTTGCACCAGGATTTTGCTCTGAAACCCATTTGCTCTAGGCTTTTCCTCTGGGACTTATTACACTAATACTTTTCCCATAGAGTGACTTCATACCAGGTGACATGCTTGTGTTAGGATTTACCCATGGAATTGTTTTTTTGCATCAAGCTTTTCCATCATGGTTTTTAAACCATATTTTGCCTAGGAAAGTTTATCAAGGCAGGTTTTTCCCTGTCACCTCTTTGCAGTAAGACATTGCCCGTAACAGGATTTCTAGCAAAATCAGTTTTCTATTTTCAACTGCTTTTGTCACTGGAACGTTTGTACACCAACATATTGACTCGCAATCTATGGCCTTATACACCTCTAGAAGATCATCCCTCATCCTCCTCTAAGGAATAAATTCCTAACCTGCTCAACATCTCCCTATAACTCAGGCCCACGAGTCCTGGCAGCATCTTCGTAAATCTTATCTGCACCATTTCCAGCTTAACAATATTTCTCCCATAACAAGGTGACCAAAACTGAACCCAATACTCGAAATATGGCCACATCAATGCCTTGTACACCTGTAACTAACCACCCAACTTCTATACTCAATGCTCTGATAAAGCCCAATGTACCAAAGTCTTCGTGACCACCCTATCTACCTATGACGCTACATCCAAGGAACTATGCACCTGGACTCCTAGATCCTTCTGCTCAACAACACTCTACAGAGCCCTGCCTTTCATTGTGTAAAAGCAAGACCTTGCACTTATCTGTATTAAACTCCATTAACCATTCCTTAGCCCACCTGCCCAACTGATCAAGATCCTGCTGTAAATTTTGACAACCATCTTCGCTATCCATAATGCCACTCAATTTAGTGACATCTGCAAATTTACTGATCATATCTTGTACGTTCTCATCCAAATCATTGATATAGATGACAGAGCAATGGGCCCAGCACCGAACCCTGAGGTACACCACTCGTCACAGGCCTCCAGTCTGAAAAACAACCTTCCATCATCACACTCTGCTACCTTCCATGAAGTCAATTTTCTATCCAGTCAGGTAGAACCCCTTGGATCCCATGTTGTCTAACCTTCCAGAGCAGTCTACCATATGGATTTTTTTCAGGATTTTTCATCATAGTTACCTTACTCCATGGTGGTAACTCACTTTGGTGGTAAGAATAGGAAGGCATATTATTATCTGAATGGTGTCAAGTTAGGAAAAGGGGACATACAACGAGATCTGGGTGTCCTAGTGCATCAGTCACTGAAAGGAATAATGCAGGTTCGGCAGGCAGTGAAGAAAGCCAATGGAATGTTGGCCTTCATAACAAGAGGAGTTGAGTATAGGAGCAAAGAGGTCCTTCTGCAGTTGTACAGGGCTCTAGTGAGACCGCACCTGGAGTACTGTGTGCAGTTTTGGTCTCCAAATTTGAGGAAGGATATTCTTGCTATTGAGGGAGTGCAGCGTAGGTTTACTAGGTTAATTCCCGGAATGGCGGGACTGATGTATGTTGAAAGACTGGAGCGACTAGGCTTGTATACACTGGAATTTAGAAGGATGAGAGGGGATCTTATTGAAACATATAAGATTATTAAGGGGTTGGATACGTTAGAGTCAGGAAACATGTTCCCAATGTTGGGGTAGTCCAGAACAAGGGGCCACAGTTTAAGAATAAGGGGTAGGCCATTTAGAACGGAGATGAGTAAAAACCTTTTTCAGTCAGAGAGTTGTAAATCTGTGGAATTCTCTGCCTCAGATGGCAGTGGAGGCCAATTCTCTGAATGCTTTCAACAGAGAGCTAGATAGAGCTCTTAAGGATAGCGGAGTCAGGGGGTATAGGGAGAAGGCAGGAATGGGGTACTGATTGAGAATGATCAGCCATGATCACATTGAATGGTGGTGCTGGCTCGAAGGCCCGAATGGCCTACTCCTGCACCTATTGTCTATTGTCTATTGTCTATGAGACATGGACAGTGTACAGCAGACAGGCCAGAGAGCTTAACCACTTCCACATGACCTGTCCATGCAGAATACTTCACGTCGAGCGGCAAGCCAAAATTCCAGACACACGGATTCTGTCCGAGACAAATCTCCCCACCATTTATACATTGTTGAAAGATTCACAGATTAGGTGGGCACGACATGTCAGACGAATGTCTGATGACAGTATATCAAAGCAGCTACTTTATGGAGAGCTGACAGACAACTGGTCACATGGAGGACAGAAAAGGAGACAGTAAACTCTCTTAACAACATCCGTGAACACACATGCATGGAAACCACAAGCATTAGATCACCCTACATAGACACAAAATGCTGGAGTAACTCAGCAGGTCAGGCAGTATCTCTGGAGAAAAGGAACAGCTGATGTTTCAGATCCAGACCCTTCTTCAGACTGAGAGGGCTCTCAGTCTTTTTAGATTTTTTAGATTTTAGAGATACAGCGCGGAAACATGCCCTTCGGCCCACCGGGTCCGCGCCGCCCAGTGATCCCCGCACATTAACACTATCCTACACCCTAGGGACAATTTTTCTTTACATTTGCCCAGCCAATTAACCAACAAACCTGTACATCTTTGGAGTGTGGGAGGAAACTGAAGATCTCGGAGAAAACCCACGCAGGTCACAGGGAGAACGTACAAACTCCGTACAGACGGCGCCCGTAGGCAGGATCGAACCTGAGTCTCCGGCGCTGCATTCGCTGTAAAGGCAGCAACTCTACCGCTGCGCCACCGTGCTGAATGCTACCGTGTTATCTTAAAAAGGGTCTCAACCCAAAACGTCACCTATTCCTTTACTCCAGAGATACTGCCTGACCCGCTGAGTTACTCCAGCATTTTGTGTCTAACGTCAGTGTAAACCAGCATCTGCAGTTCCTTCCTACACATTAGATTGCCCTATTTGGGCATATAAAAAGCAGTGCTTGCTTATATGAGGAATCTAGAATGGAGGAAGCAGAAAGAGAATCTTGAAAGTCAAGAACCTTCCAGCCCAGAATGGTTTTATCAGCCATCGCAATAATAGATGTTGAGGTCTTATTTTAGTCAAGTCAAGTCAATTTTATTTGTATAGCACATTTAAAAACAACCCACGTTGACCAAAGTGCTGTACATCTGATTAGGTACTAAGGAAAAAAAAAGAAACATACAGTAGCACGCAAACAGTTCACAGCGCCTCCTCAATGAGCCTCAAACGCTAGGGAGTAGAAATAGGTTTTGAGCCTGGACTTAAAGGAGTCGATGGAGGGGGCAGTTCTGATGGGGAGAGGGATGCTGTTCCACAGTCTAGGAGCTGCAACCGCAAAAGCACGGTCACCCCTGAGCTTAAGCCTAGACCGCGGGATAGTGAGTAGCCCCAAGTCGGCCGACCTGAGGGACCTGGAGTTAGAGAGGGGGGTTAGAAGATTTTTGATGTAGGGAGGGGAATGTCCATTTAGGGCTTTATACGTGAATAGGAGGAGCTTGAAGTTGATTCTGTACCGTACAGGGAGCCAGTGGAGAGAGGCCAGAATCGGGGTGATGTGGTCCCTTTTACGGGTACCCGTCAGGGGTCTCGCTGCGGCGTTTTGGACCAGTGTGCAGGCGGGACAGGGAAGATTGGCTGATCTTTAGAACAAGTGACAAACAACAAAATAATTATAGAAAGCTATCAAAGACTTATTAAATTCAAATTGTATCTAACTTGATGATCTTTCGATGAATTAGCAAAAAGGATCAATGAAGGAAAAGTTGCAGATGTGATAAATATGGATTCCAAATTTTTTTTGATGAGGTGCCATATATTGTCTTATAATCTGGATTGATGACCATGAAATACAAGGTCCGTGGCAGCATGGATATAAAATTGGCTGAGTTTCAAGAAAAGGAGAGGAGTAAAAGATTGATTTTTGGACTGGAAAGAGGTTTATAGTGGAGTTCCCCTGGAGATAGACAAAAAAACACTGGAGTAACTCAGCGGGTCAGGCAGAAAAGGAAAGCTGGAGAAAAAGAATAGGTGACATTTCAGGTTGAAACCCTTTTTCGGACCCCTGGTCTTGGCATTAAAGATCAGGGGAGCGTTGCTAAATTTATGTCAATGTTTTGAACTTGGGTCTCTAAGGCACATTTACCACATTTGCGAATGACACAAAACTGGAAGGTGTAGCGACAGCAATAGACATCAAAGAAATATAAATAAATTGATAGAATAGAGATAGAGTAGGCAGATAAAATTTAATGCTGACTGAGGTGAAATCTTGTATTTTAGAGCAAAGAATGAAAAGAGAGGCAATATAAATTAGAGGACACAATTCTCAAACAGGTACAAGAACAGAGATCTGTGGAGATATGCCCATAATTAATTGGAAGGGACAGGGCAGGCTGAGAAAACAAATTTAAAAACATACAAGATCCTGGATTGGACAAAAAAGAGGCACAAGAGTGCAAGAGCAGAGCATGGCATCCACTTCTGGGCACCACATTTTAAGGAAGATCTG
Source organism: Rhinoraja longicauda (assembly GCF_053455715.1). Taxonomy (NCBI): domain Eukaryota; kingdom Metazoa; phylum Chordata; class Chondrichthyes; order Rajiformes; family Arhynchobatidae; genus Rhinoraja; species Rhinoraja longicauda. Next base: position 87,600,375 of record NC_135955.1, read on the forward strand.
AACATTTTGAAGTGGATGTGGAAGAGATTTACCAAATTGATACCAGGGATGAAGGATTTTAGTTCCCATTCCCATACAGACCTTTCTGTCCTGGGCTTCCTCCACTGTCAGAGTAAGGCCACACGCAGATTGGAGGAACAACACCTTATATTTCCCTTAGGCACCTTGCAACCCTGTGATATGAACATGAATTTTTCTAATTTCAAGTAATCCCTGCATTCCCTCTCTCCCCTCCTCCCCCACCCTAGTCATCCTACTAGTTTCACTCTTTGCATCCCTGTATCCCTTTATCATCACCTCTTCCCCAGCCAACAATGGGTCATCATGGGCTCCACCCTTTCTTGATCATCTGTTGCTGGCCCTGACTTGTTCTGGTCTTTCCTACCTTTAGATTCCCCCCCCCACCCCCCTTCTACTTTCAGTTTGAAGAAGGGTCTGACTCAAAACGTCACCCATCATTTTTCTCCAGAGATGCTGGCCGACCTGCTGAGTTACTCCAGCACTTTGTGTCTATCTTCAGTATAAACCAGCATCTGCAGTTCCTTCCTACACAAAGGATTTTAGTTATGTGGATAGACTGGATAGCTGCCGTTGAACTTGTAACAAAAGAGATGAAAGGGGATTTGCTAGAGGTGTTTGAACGTGGGAAGGATGGAGACAGAGAGCAACTGTTTCCATTTGCAAAGGGGTCAAGAGGCAGGAAGATGATTGGCAAAAGGATCAAATGTGACGTGAAAAAAAAAGATTTTGTAGTGAATGATTAGTTTCTGGGGGGAAATGGGCGGGGTGAAAATAGAGGAAGATTCAATTGTAACTTTCAAAGGTGAGCTGGATAATATTGGGAAGAAAATAATTTGCATGGGATTGGGTGGATCACTCCTAATTGAGCTGGTAGCGATTCAATGGCCTGAATGATCTTCTTCTATGCTATAACCATTCTATGATGTTCTGCCATGAAGAGGCAAATACCAAACCACACTCAAAGCATTTAGTATTCTCATGTCATTAATAACTGGAGTAAATAATAAATGTTATTAAATGTTATTAAATTGTTATAGTTCATGATGATAGGTAGCAAATAGATTTTCCTTTAACTTTCCAGACAGAAAGATTATATCCAAAGTATGTCTGGGTTTAGAAGCCAATTTCTTGATTAAAGAACATACATGAAAAAATGCTTTTGTTGTTTTGTCCAGATGATGTTTAATGTCCTACAGCTGCCATCTTGTTGAGGAGCTGCAGTCAAAGAGATTAACGTTGATGTAATCAGTCCAGAATTATAAAGCTGATTTTGTTCATTGTTTTATAGTTTAATATATAAATTGCCCTTTAGTAATTAAAAAGCCTTAAATAATTAGTTTTGAAAATCAATTATTTATATTTTGTAAAATTAATATGAAGTTTAGTTGCACATCTGTACAACAGCTGAGAGAAACAGCATTATGTAATGATTACTGACATTTCACCCATGTACAGAAAACCATGACACTTTTGGCTACGGTTCAATTTTTTTGTTGGATGTGCTGTAATAAACTTTAAAATCAGGAGTTGCACTTGCCACATGTTTGCTTCATGCTTTGCACTCTAAAACATGTTCCAACTGGTAAATCTGCAAAAAATAAAGATCTGTGAGAATAAAAAACAGCATGGTTCATCTGACCACTTAATCCAGAGACAACATGTGTATTCTATTCTAAACTAATCTATTTGTGCCATCAAATTATCTCAAAAGGAAAAGCTATGAAGGACATTCTAATGACCTTCAAGTAATGTTTCTACTAGAATTGAAAAATAATTTTGAAACTGCACAATTTTTATCGAACTTCACATCTAGTGTCAGGGGTTGTGGGGAGAAGGCAGGGGAATGGGGTTAGGAGGGAGAGATAGATCAGCCTTGGTTGAATGGCGGAGTAAACTAGATGGGCTGAATGGCCTATTTCTGCTCCTATCACTTATTTAGTTCAGTTTAGTTTAGAGATGCAGCGCGGAAACAGGCCCTTCAGCCCACGCCGACCAGCGATCCCCACATATTAACTATCCTACACCCACAAGGAACAATTTTTACATTTACCAAGCCAATTAACCTACAAACCTGTACGTCTTGGAGTGTGGGAGGAAGCCGAACATCTTGGAGAAAACCCACGGTCACGGGGAGAATGTACACACTTTGTACAGACAGCACCCGTAGTCGGGATCGACCCTTGGTCTCCAGCGCTGCATTCGCTGCAAGGCAACAATACCGCTGCGCCACCATGCGTATGACCTTATGATCTTCAGTATTTAACGCTGGTCAGATGTCAGAGTATGAATTTATACCAAAAAGGTGGGATTCAAATGCTCTTGAAGAAATTTGAGTTTGGAGTCTCTGAATATTGTCCAGGTTAATGGCATCCGATGCATGCAATGTGCAAGTGAAAAAGTGTGCCTTTGAAAATCTGTAGGATGCAATTCCAGGTAATATTCAGGCAATAATGCTCACTAGTGGCACCTGGGACTAACTCAATTTTTCTATGTACTTATATTGGGGAGGATACTTAATCTGCTGGCAGGAAAATGCAAGAGTCACAGCAAGTGCCTTTCTTGCATTACATTCTGCTTCTTCTATGCAGTCAGGATAATGGCAGAGGATGTCCAGACCTTTCTCAGAATGCAGCCGTGCCATTTTCAACTCCATGAATAAATGGTCTGAACAAAAATTTATTTTAAAAAAATGTTTAGCATTCTTCATGAGCTAAAATTAGCCTAGATAGAATGGATGTGGAGAGGATGTTTCCACTAGTGGGAGAGGCTTATACCAGACGTCATAGCCTCAGAATTAAAGGAAGTTCCTTTCGGAAGGAGATTAGGCTGCAATGGCTGCCTCGCCAACAGTCTGTCTCATCCCTTTCTTTCTTTGTTGATTTTTAGTATGTGTTAAATGTATGTTTTGATGCTCTTTCGCTTTGTTTTATGTGGGGGGGTGGGTTGGGGTAACTTTTTTAAATCTCTTACCTCGATGGAGATGCAGATTTTTTTCCGTATTGTATCTCCATCCGCACTGCGGCCTAACATCGAGGAGCTGGCTGCCTCTTGCTGGGGATGGACTTTGGGAACTCCAACCTTGGGAGCCTGCAGGACTTAACATCGTGGAGCTTGCAATCCCTGTCGGGGATTGACCTCAGAGCTCCAGCTGCGGGAGCCTGCGGACTTTAACTATGTGGAGCTCACGGTCCCTTGGTTAGGGATCGACTTCGGGAGCTCCAGGACGCAGGAGCTTTGACTGCCCCGACGTGGGGGCTTCGATCGCCGGCTGCGGGGGCTTCAATCGCCCCGACTGCGGATGGTTCGACTGCCCTGACCGCGGAAGAATAAAGAGTGAAGAATAGACTTTATTGCCTTCCATTACAGTGAGAAATGTGGGGAATCCGCTGTGGTGGATGTTTATGTTAACATTTATGTAGTTGTGTGACTTGTTGCTTTTTCTAGTATGAATGTATGGTAAATCAAGTTTCACTGTACCTTAATTTGTACACAGTGACAATAAAATATCTTTGAACCTTTGAGGAGGAATTTCTTTACTCAGAGGGTGGTGAATCTGTGGAATTCATTGCCACAGAAGGCTGTGGAGGTCAAGTAAATTGATATTTTTTAAGGCAGAGATAGATGGATTCTTGATTAGTAAGGGTGTCAGGGGTTATGGGGAGAAGGTAGGAGAATGGGGTTAGGAGGGAGAAATAGATAGACAATAGACAATAGACAATAGGTGCAGGAGTAGGCCATTCGGCCTGTCAAGCCTGCACCACCATTCAATGTGATCATGGCTGTTCATTCTCAATCAGTACCCCGTTCCTGCCTTCTACCTATACCCCCTGACTCCGCTATCCTTAAGGGCTCTATCTAGCTCTCTCTTGAAAGCATTCAGAGAATTGGCCTCCACTGCCTTCTGAAGCAGAGAATTCCACATGTACCATGTCCATCTTCTTCATCAGCTCCATCACTCCTTGATAATATTAATCGAGAACTTCCTTCAACACTCCCATCATTCCCTATGAAACCTTCTATAAGTAATTCTAAAATTAAAAATGTAAATAACAATATGAGTGAAGTTGATGACCAAGCAATATATGTACCACCAGCTATTGAAACACCATTATCTCCTGATGCTCCAGTGCTGCGATGGTCATCAAGACATACTAAACCTCCTGACCGTCTCAACTTATAAATAGGAGGGGAGAATGAAGTGTGCGCATGTGCGAGGCCTGCGGAATCAGCGATAATTTCCAGGCGCTTCGAAGATGTGTATTTCAGAAATGAGTTGCTTAAAGCTTAAATAAAGTTTAAGTAAAGTAGAATTTTCATTTGCCTCACCACAGTATGGCAATACTGATTTGTATACAGAAACAGAATTTCACTCTACCTTGGTGCACGTGAAATTAAAAACCATTGAACATTCCCACAAAACCGCTGTCACTGAACTCACCTTCAGATCCGAAATGTTGTCTAATATAATACAGGAAAAGCTGGAAGCTATCAGCAGATCAGGCAGCATCTGTGGAGAGAAAAATAGAGTTAACGTGTCAGATCAACATTCATTGACAAAACTGGAAAATCAGGTAAACAAGCTTGTATACATGGCAATTTGTTGACTTTTCAACAGGATTTTCATTCACCCAAGAACTGTTTCACTGACATAAAAACTCTCTAATTTTTCCAGAAGGCTTGCAATTTAAAGAACTAACACTCAAACTATATGTTTTGTTCCACTCATATTCAAAGAAAAATAACTTCATCTATTTTCTTTCAGCCCATGGGAGCAGACAGAGCCAGGACAGGCATTCCCAAAGCCTAGGCATCCATAGACTGCATGCATGTCCTTACAGAGGTCTTCTTGGTTACTTTCCTTTAGCAGTGCCTTGCTACAGCCGAAAGAAGTCTCCATGGCCTACATACACAAAGATCATGCCTCCTGTATTGTTTTTTACCAGTCTCTCTGCTGAGACTGTAAAGTCTCTGAGAGAACAAAACAGTATAATATGAGGGTTTTTTCCAATTTCCTCTTGGACCACTCTCACCATTCTTCCATCATTGGAACATCTATTCATTTAGTGGCAACTCACCCCTACAGATGTTATATGTTATATGCCCCTTTAAGCACTGGAGATTACTCTTGCAAGGCTAAATGTGATCAGTTGCAAGAATCTATATAGAATTCTGGGCTGAAACTGTCATTGTACGTCCAGCACATTGCTACATGGAAAAAATTGACAGCACTGGTCTGTTCTGTGAACTTCTCAATTAGTTTCAGATTTTTATATGACGAACAAACATTGCAAAAATGACTCGCCCGCTGCTCCAATGCTATTAAAGGGTATTGATGCAATTTCTAGCCCTTTCTTTTCTATATTGAGAGCCCATAGTAAATTACAGGCAATTATGTATTTCTGGAGTATGATGGGTGTTGTTAAGGAACAAGTTACCCAAAGCATTATGAATAAAGCATTATGAGCATCTCTTTTCAAATTAACTTGCTGTACCTATCACAATAAAGGAATTCAAATAGAACTAGAGAGTCAGCAAGGCTTTGTGTTTCAGAAATCGGGCATCACAAAACTGAGTGTTTTGAAGAGGTCAACATGGGGATTGATGAGATCCAGATCACTTGGGAAGACGGGCCAAGGAATGGCACATGGAATTTAACTCTGACAAGGGAATTTAGCTCAGCAAATAAAAACACATTGTGGAAAACATAATTGTGTTTAACGTGTGCCAATTATGATGATATGATTATTACCACAATAGACAATATACAATAGGTGCAGGAGTAGGCCATTCAGCCCTTCGAGCCAGCACCACCGTTCAATGTGATCATGGCTGATCATTCTCAATCAGTACCCCGTTCCTGCCTTCTCCCCATACCCCCTGACTCCGCTATCCTTAAGAGCTCTATCTAGCTCTCTCTTGAATGCATTCAGAGACTTGGCCTCCACTGCCTTCTGAGGCAGTGAATTCCACAGATTTACAACTCTCTGACTGAAAAAGTTTTTCCTCATCTCTGTTTTAAATGGCCTACCCCTTATTCTTAAACTGTGGCCCCTGGTTCTGGACTCCCCCAACATTGGGAACATGTTTCCTGCCTCTAATGTGCCCAACCCCTTAATAATCTTATATGTTTCAATAAGATCCCCTCTCATTCTTCTAAATTCCAGTGTATACAAGCCTAGCCACTCCAGTCTTTCAACATATGAAAGTCCCGCCATTCCGGGAATTAACCTAGTAAACCTACGCTGCACCCCCTCAATAGCAAGAATATCCTTCCTCAAATTTGGAGACCAAAACTGCACACAGTACTCCAGGTGCGGTCTCACTAGGGCCCTATACAACTGCAGAAGGACCTCTTTGCTCCACAGTATTCAATGGTGTTTAAATAACACGGTGTCATGTTTGGTATGCCAAATATTGCCTTGTATGGCAAATAGTGCTTTGAAATAGCACTACCATTCCAACATTAAGCACATGTCAGCCGTTTGTCTAGCAGCTAAAAGGTGTCCTACAGCAAGTGATATGCTTGGTAATACAACATAGGAAGGATAGTGATACCAGCCTGTGCGAAGCGAGGGAAGAAAGAAGGGATCGACTTTTTGTAATGGACTCCTGTAAATGAGCATTGTGAGGTCTTGTAGATACAGTAGAGTGGCAGATGTGATTTCATGGAGTCTTGACATCGAGACGAGTGCTTTCAGAGTTTTGAGAACGGCTCTCAGAAGATGTGAGTGTCTATTTAAACAGGAATATTACAGACATTTCAAATAAAACATGGTCCTTCTGGATGCGATTAATAACTTGCAAAGCTTGGGGGCGGCAAAGAACCAAGTCCCAGTACAGTATTACTTGTTCAAAAGTTAAAAATCTGAAAAATAGAAAGTCATCATACCACCAGTAAACAGCATCTAAAGTTATCCGTGTGAGCACTAAGCATAGTGGGAACATCCATGTCCAATATTTGGCACATTAAAAGACACAAAGTGCTGGCACAACTCCGTGGGTCAGGCAGCAGCCCTGGAGAACATGAATAGGTGGCATGTCAGGTCAGGTCGGAATCATTCTTCATTTGGCATATTAAACCTGTCAGAAAATGCTTTGAGAATGGTACTTTATAAACTTAATCTGTCAGGATCCCATCGTGCTGAGAAAAATAGTGTGATGAAATCCAATATACAGAGGCTGATATAATTCAACATGTGGAAATGGGTGTGTCATTAACATGTCAAAAATATGTGTTGCAGAGCTCAATTCTTTAATCTTTTCCTAAACATGCAAATATTGATAAAATAGAGACATGACAAATTGCAGATGCTTGAATCTTGAGCAAAAATCAAAATGGTGGAGGAAATCAGCAAACCAGCCAGCATCTGTAGAGAAAATGTTTTGAGTCGAGATTCTTTGTCAGACAAAGTAGAGAGAGGAAAGCTGTTAAAGAGAGGAGAGCGAATGGTTTGGGCAAAAACTGCTAAATGCTCAGTGGATTCAGGTGAGGAGAGTGATTGGCAGATGGGTGGAGACAGGAAGAAAGGCAAGGGGTGAAATGGACACAAAAGGTGAGATCAAATGGAGATAGTTTGATGCCATTTCTGTCCTTGGCCTCCGCTACCAGAGTGAGGCCACATGCAAACTAGAAGAACAGTACCTCGCTTTCTGCTTCTTCATCAGAAATTTTAGATTATGTTCTGAACTTGAAAATGTCAGCTTTTACTGATCAGACAATTATTTTCAGTTCAGTTCATTCTTTATAATTTGTATACAGTACACCTAAACTCTATCCTTCAGTAATAGTGAAAATGTAAACAAGAACCTGCATTGCAGACACCATATTTATGCTACACAATAAACACAACCCCTACATCACACTGTACATCAGTTCTTAAGGAGACATAAGAGAGTGCAGATGCTGGAAATCTGAGTTCAACGCATTCATAATTAAAGACATATACTGTATAGTGCTGCTTATCATTTTATTGATTAAAAGAAGGTGCCATTACACCAGAAATTAACCTTCTTGGCAGATTTTGCATGCAATCTTTATCATTGTTTGTAGGAGCCATTTATGCTTAATTCAGTTATTGTCATTGTGTTATGGCTATGTTTTAATATTTCTAGTTTATGTCTTTTTTGCCTGCTTGTGGGTGTGACTTAATGCGTAATTGGGAGTGTCTAGATGGGAGGAGGCTCGTGTGTGTCGACAGAGGTTGTGGGTCAGTTTAGACTCGGAGGATGGTGAGCATACAGTTCTTTACCACACGCTCGTACCACGCCCTCGTACCAGCTTTATTTGTAAGAACCATACGGTAATAGCTGCAAGAATTTCTAGATATTGTTTGATGAAGAAACAGTTGATAAAGTACGGAAACTGATTTATTACCCTATGATTTGTGCTACTTTAATAAAACCAATTAATGAAGAAAAGGAGTTTGGAAGATTCGTTTTGTCATATCAGGGTGCGATGTGTGCGTAAGCTATAACTACATTTCATCCCCGAGAAGTAATGGCTATCGAAGTGGGATTTCGAGATGGTATAGAAACTGCCATTACATTGTTTTAATTATATGGCGGAGGCTGGATATCTAATGGTGAGTGACTTACATACCAGCACTCCATAACCTTTCCACCATCTGCAAGGAATCAAGTCAGTGGTGTGATGAAATACATGCCCTTGCCTGGATGAATGCAGATCCAAGAACACTCGGCAAGCTCAACACCATCCAAGGCATAGACGCCACTTGATTTGCAGCCCATCCACCACTCTAAGCATTCCTTCCTCTCTGCTAACACAATGATTGCAGTGTATATCATTGGCAAAATACACTGCAGTTTCTCATTTTGGCTTCTTCAAGAGCCCCTCTCAATCACAGTATCTCTATCAACAAAGGGACAAGGCCAACAAATGCAGTGGAACACTACCATTTGCATAGTTTACTCCAAGTCCAACACACCTTATTGATTCGGAAATATTTTGTCATTCCTTCATTTATCTGGGCCCAGATTCTGGAACTCCTGACTCAACAGTATGATGGAGCAAAAAAATCATAGATGCTGGAAATCCAAAACAAAACCAGAAAATACTGCAGGTCAAGTTGTATCAGTGGGGGCAGAAACAAAGTTGATGTTTCAGGTCAAGTACCCTTTATCAGTAAATTAAACAAAAAAGAAGATAAACACGAAATGCTGGAGTAAATCAGCGGGTCAGGCAGCATCTCTGGGGAGAAGGAATGGGTGACGTTTCGGATCGAGACTGTTCTTCATTCTTTCCTACACAAAAAATAAAATAAACTTGTTCTAGGTTGAAGAGAATCAGAGGGGTGGAGAGAAAATATTGATGCTGGGGATAGACTAAATTTGTCAAGCTAACATGTCTTTTAAACACCAGAATGAAGAGCTAGAAAAAAATAGAAACAAATTGAAATGGAATATTACAGGTCACATATGTAAGGAGAGAGAAAGAAAGAAAGGGATGGTTACCTGAAATTGGTAAGTTTGATATTAAGTCCTAATGGTTGCAATGTGCACAAACAGAAGACAAGATGTTGCTCTTTGAATTTAAGTTGGACCTCAATGGAGCAATGTGGGAAGCTGAAGTCAGAGAAGCGAGAGGGAGAGTAAAACAGAGAATTGGAGTGACAGACAACTGAATACTCTGAGTCATCCTGCTAGATTGAATGGAGGCATTCTGCATTGGGATTGCCAGATTTACTTTTCATATTTCCATTGTAAAGAAATCACATTGTGAACATGAATACAATACATTAAATTGGAAGAACTGCAAGTGAATTGCTAGTGCACTTTGAAAGGTCATAAGATCATAAGTGATAGGAGCAGAATTAGGCCATTCAACCCATCAAGTCTACTCCGCCATTCAATCATGGCTGATCTAATTCTCCCTCCTAACCCCATTCTCCTGCCTTCTCCCCATAACCCCTGACACCCGTACTAATCAAGAATCTATCTATCTCTGCTATAAAGTTATCCATTGACCCGGCCTCCACAGCCTTCTGTGGCAAAGAATACCACAGATTCACCACCCTCTGACTAAAGAAATTCCTTCTCATCCCCTTCCTAAAGGAACATCCTGTAATTCTGAGGTTATCACCTCTAGTCCTAGACTCTCCCACTAGTGGATATATCCTCTCCACATCCACTCTATCCAAGCCTTTCACAATTCTACCACTTAGGTCCCTAGAAGGTGGAAAGAGAGGTCCCTGGAAGGTGGAAATAGAAGGGTCAAAGGCAGATACTGTGTTCCTCACACGCGTGGAAAGTGTCGTAAAAAGGGAATTGGATAAAAGAGTGAGCCTGAGTAGAGGAAATGGTCATTTTAGAATGCTGAAAGGGGGTGGAGTGAGGAAGTGTCTCCCGATGGAAAAGGCCAGAAATTATGGAGGATATTCCATTCATTTTGAAGGCTGATTGTGTGGAAGTTGAGGACAAGGGTAACTCTGTCTGTGTTTTGGCCAGGTGGAGATAGTGAATACAGAAATCTCAGAAAAAGAGGAGAGTTGGTTTGAGAACCCTTTTAACTGTGTTACAATTAAGCAAAAATGAAGCCATCTTAAAGGCACTGTTGTTGAAAATATCATCATCAGATCAGATAGAACAGAAATTGAGAAATTGGAACAATGGAATGGAGTCCTTACAGGAAGCAGGGACAGAGGAGCTGCAGTCAGTTACGGTAGTTGAGAAAATTTGTGGGCTCATCATGGAAAGATAGAGGTTGACATAATGTTGGGATCAGAATTATCGGAATACCTCCTTCAGAAAGGCTGCACCAGTTGAAGAAGGTTGCTCATTACCACCTTGTCAAGGACAATTAGGAATGGGGAGTGAATATTGCCCTGGAATGGAAATAGGCATGTCAAGAAAGGGAATGGAAGAATTAGATGTTGACCATGCAAATGTGAGAAAAACATAGAAATTGGTAACAAAGGTAATCAATATTTTGAATTCTGTTTGAGGGAATGAACCATCATTAATATGACCATATAACAGAAAAGGTGTTGACGAGGTGGCCTAAATAAGACTGAAAAATGAATTTTGGGTTTGATCTTTGGTGAGCAGAGTATTATATGTTCAGATGGGTACAGGGTGGGGTACTTTAGAGTGAGTAAGAGCAATGTAAATATCAAGATGGTCAATCTTGTGTCCGCAGTTAATAGATCTAGAGAGGTAAGAGGCTGGAAGGAGGAGTCCAGTTGGATATAAAATTATAAAATTGGGTGTAAGGGACCACAGTCTTATGTTAGGACTCCTGGCCAAAGAAATTAGTTCCAAAGCAAAGAGAGTGAAAGATAGAGTTTGACATAATGTTGGGATCAGAATTATCAGAATACCTCCTTCAGTAAGGCTGCACCAGTTGAAGAAGGTTGCTCATTACCACCTTGTCAAGGACAATCAGGAATGGGGAGTGAATATTGCCCTTATTAGTGATATCCAGATCATGACAGTGAATTTAAATATCAGAGAATATGTCACCATGAATATGAGCAGTTTTAGGTTTTACTAGACCAAGTGGACCCATTGGGCCCAAACCTCTCCTGCATTGGTGCAGCGCCCACTCCTCCTCCCCTCCCCCTCTCCCCCTTCCCCTCTCCCCCCTCCCCCCTCCTCCACCCTCCACCCTTCCCTCCCCCCTCTCCCTCCCTTCCCCTCCCCCCTCCTCCACCCTCCACCCTTCCCTCCCCCCTCTCCCTCCCTTCACCTCCCCCCTTCCCCTCCCCCCACTCCCCCCACTCCATCTCCCTCAACCCCCCTTATCCACCCCCCCTCCCTCCCTCCCTCCCCCCCTCCCTCCCTAGGAGATAGATTTAAACTTTAAATTGTGAATAACTTTAAAAATATAACACCTGTTTCAATTAATCTTCTTCCATTAGCACCAAAGGGATGACGGTGAGTAAGGTGGGCCTAAAATTGTCACGCTATCGTGTACCATTTTGGCTGCAGTTCAGGAACAAACAAACAAACAAAGGAGAGTTTTAGTATATAGATTTTGTTTAGAAATAAAGCGTGTAAACACCCTCTTCGGCCCACTGGGTAAATGCTGACTAGTGATCCCCACACACTAACACTGTCCTACACACACTAGGGATAATTTACATTTATACCAAGCCAAGTAACCTACAAACCTGTACATCTCTGGAGTGTGGGAGGAAACCGTAGCACACTCTAACCGTATCTTAGAGAGATATATAAAATCATAAAAGGACTGGACAAGCTAGATGCAGGGAAAACGTTTCCAATGTTGGGGGAGTCCAGAACCAGGAGACACAGTCTAAGAATAAAGGGGAGGCCATTTAAAACTGAGGTGAGAAGAAACCTTTTCACCCAAAGAGTTGTGAATTTGTGTGGAAATCTCTGCCACAGAAGGCAGTGGAGGCCAATTCACTGGATGAATTTAAAAGAGAGTTAGATAGAGCTCTAGGGGCTAGTGGAATCAAGGGATATGGGGAGAAGGCAGGCACAGGTTACTGATTGTAGATGATCAGCCATGATCACAATGAATGGAAGTGCTGACTCAAAGGGCCAAATGACCTCCTCCTGCACCTATTTTCTATATTTCTAAGTTTCACCCGGAGAAAACCCATGCAGGTCACTGGGAGAACATACAAACTCCGTACAGACAGCACCCATAGTCAGGACCGAACCTGGGTCTCTGACGCTGTAAGCCAGCAACTCTACCGTTGCATCACCATGCCGCCCTTGGGCACCAAGCAATTGGATTTGTAATTTTTGCTTTTGAGATTTTCTTTCACATTGCATTCCTCCAACTGACATAAGCTGCATACAGTCCAGTGGGATATCAGCCAGGAAATTCAAGCACTGCATGAGCTAAGTCTGGACCTGGAGATCAGTCAGTATGTTTGGGATCCATGCCGACAAACCCATCTGACAGGACCTAAATAGATCAGGGAAATAAACAGACTATCTTCCCTCTCAAATTGTAACAATTGGCGACACGGTGGCGCAGCAGTAGAGTTGCTGCCTTACAGCGAATGCAGCGCCGGAGACTCAGGTTCAATCCTGATTACGGATGCTGTACTGTACGGAGTTTGTACGTTCTCCCCGTGACCTGCATTGGTTTTCTCCGAGATCTTCGGTTTCCTCCCACACTCCAAAGACGTACAGGTTTGTAGGTTAATTGGCTGGGCAAATGTAAAAATTGTCCCTAGTGAGTGTAGGATAGTGCGGGGATCGCTGGGCGGCGCGGACCCGGTGGGCCGAAGGGCCTGTTTCTGCGCTGTATCTCTAAATCTAAAAAAAATCTAAACCTGCTAAAATTAAAAATCATTCTGGTGCTTAATTATATTCTTATTAGCCTATATGTCTCTCTGTATTTATATGTCTTTAATGTTTATTTATAAATTTTATGGGATCTGGGCTTCACTGACAAAACCAGTATTTTATTGCCCATCCTTATTTTCCCTTGAACTCAGACACTTGCTAGGCCTTTTGCTCGGCCTTTCAGGGGCGTTGGAGAGTCAGCCACATATTTCAGTATTTTGTATTCATACATCTCTTTGCGTAAACACAAAATAACCAAAGCAAATCATGACTCATTCTGTTTTGTAGTTGATTTTTCACACAGAAACTATTTAATACATTATGAAAGGCATTTAATTCTACATTTGTTTTATGTGCCCTCCACAATATGACAGGGACCAATGTTAAACAGTGATTATAACAGTGATTATAACAGATACCTTTCTTATTCTTATATTATTCTTAATTTGCATTGCACAGGCATCAGAATACAAGGAGGTGATACATTCATGTATTTGGGCTATGTCTAACTTGTTATTATGTTTGAAATGTTTGAAATGTAATGGGTTAGATAAAATCCTACATCTGGTGGCAAGAAGTTACTCCATATCTTCATTAAAAAAATTGGAGCAACTCCTTGCCACCAGATGCAGGATCTTATCTAACTCCAAATAAGGCATTGCTGTACAAAAATCTTGTGTTACTGCTGCCCGTTCACACCTAACTTGTCTGGTCCTCTCCTTTCCAAGCTTACACCTGTAAGCCAGCTTCCTATGAGAAGAGGCTCAAATGAATCAGATCCACCCACTCACCATCAACAACAACATAGTCACATCTGTGGAGTCATTTAAGTTCCTTTAAACCATCATCTCCAGGGACCTTAAATGGGGGCCACCATCGACTCCACAGTCAAAAAGGCCCAACAGAGGATGTACTTCCTGCGGCAACTGAAGAAACACAATCTGCCACAGGCAATGATGGTCCAATTCTATACTGCTATCATTGCGTCCGTCCTCACCTTCTCCATCAAGGTCTAGTTTGGCTCAGCCACCAAGCACGACATCCGGAGGCTGCAACGGATCGTTCGCACGGCTGAGAAGGTTGGTGGCTGCAACCTTCCCCCCATTGATGAACTGTACACTGGAAGGGCCAGGAAGTGAGCGGGCAAGATCATCTCTGACCCCTCTCACCCTGGCCACAAACTCCTCGAAGCACTTCCCTCTGGAAGGCACAAACTATCAAAGCAGCCACAACCAGACATAAAAACAGCTTTTTTCCCCCACGAGTGATAGTTCTACTCAATAACCAAAGTCTGTAGTCTCTTTTTCGCTCTGGTTTATTTTCACCCACATGTTTAGACCATAATGTTGTATCCTTATTGTTTTGATGTGGTTATGCTTTATTCTTAATTGTTAACTGTATGTTTGTGTTGTCATTTGTGAGCGGAGCTCCAAGGCACATTCCTTGTATATGCATACTTGGCCAATAAACTTATTAATCAATTAATTAATTCATTCATTCATTCATTAATTCATTCATTCATTCATCTTATCACCTTCAATATTATTTACACCTAAAATATTACTTACACCTAAATACTATGGAATGATTGCATCTCAATGGCAAATGCCAAATATGGCCCACAGCACATGATGCAATCATTCCACATTATTTAGGTGTAAATAATA